>NC_142092.1:23622020-26022020 GCF_054644295.1 Miniopterus natalensis | reverse complement strand
AACGGCAGTCGAAAAAATATTGAAAACATGCTTGCTCTTTGGAGCTGAATGTTTTAAAATTTACTCACAAGCTTGTGGCACAGCTTAGCATTAACAACACTGCAAAACAGACCTTGTCCCTCAGAGTCACTAGTATTCAAAGCTGTGGGTAACTAACTAGTACTGCTTTTAGTACTGCTTTGGCTGTCTAAATCAAGTCAAGACAAATTATACCTAAGCTGTGTTGGCAGTATTTGGAGCATTTTAGCGAACCATCTCTTTGATAGTTAGATTGCACTTGTCTTGCTACGTTGGTGTAAATGCAATTTGAGAGGCTTGTTTCTTGTTTCTGGTAGTGTTGTGACTTGAAGATGAAAATATGTCACACTGGCTTGTTGGCTCTGCTTGGAAAAGACATAGAGCTGTCACCAGCAAGAAGGAAGAAAATGTTTCATCATTTACATTAAACTCCAAGGACTTACAAGATCTGCTGTGTAAACAAAGTTGAAGTACTTTTTTGTGCACTAACTTCTTGCAACTCCAAAAGAAGTGCTGTTCTGGGCCCATTTTTTTCATAACTATTGACGATTATTTTTAAGAGAAAAAACTTTCTCCCAGAAAAGAATGGTTTATCACTTCTGTGACTTATCAGAAAATAAAGCAAAATAAATAGCCCATTTGGCGGGGGGGGGGGGGGGGGGGGGGGGGGGGGGAGGGAGGAAAGAAAAGGTGGGAAATGCTCACTGTGGATAAAATTTACCCTCTGAAAAGACATTTCACTTGAAATACATAATATACATTTATATTTAGGAAAGGATAACTTTGGACCTTGGAAATCGGAAAGAAATAATAATAATGCAACAAACAGATTTTACTTCTGAAGATCTCTTATTAGTCTTCAAGGAATATGTACATCGACTAAGTTGTGACCCTAGGAAAGTTAATTTTATTTCATTTTCAGTTCTATTGAGATTTAAAATATGGTCTTGGAGAATATAGTTATATTTTATGTTCACTGCAGAATATTATTAAGATTACTTTGTATATTATTATCATACCTCAAGATCTCAATAAGTAATTCATGCTTACTATAGCCAGACATTTTCATTCCTTCACTTAATACTTAGAATTAAAACAATGACAAAATCCCTGGTTGACATAAGTACTCAGATAGATGTGGACTACTATCTTGGTCATAAATTACAATTTATTTTTAGGTGGTTTCTGTTTAATAAGGTGAGGTCAGAATGTACTATTAATTCAAATCTGTAGGGTTGTTTTTGTGGTCGTGATTTCTTGTTCTTGGTATTGTTTTTTCCTATTGCCAGTTTTCTCCACTTCCATCTGTATTTCAGATTTTGGTACCAGATTACGTGTTTGTCAATGATGTGAATTTTCATCTCCTTCTGAGCCTTCATGAGTATTTTAGAGATAAGTTAGGGAAGGTTGTATTGACAGATAAATGCAAAATGCAAATCTGTATCAGATTTCTAATGTAATCTTTATGTTACATCTAGATTTAAAAATTCTATGACTCTAAGAATGGCTGGATTTAAAGATAAAACGAACAGAATAAGTGATAAGCAATGGAAGGTAATGGTGTCACATTTGCAGGTAGAACATTTAGTATCTAATGCATTAGGAAATATTTCTAGAATAATATAAAATAAGCGAGAAGAGAAATGACACAATCATATGGAGAGGGGAAAAAGAGTGAATTTATGGCAATCCATTCATTTCCTTTGTAAAATGCTATAGATTAGATGCCCACTAGACTCCAAGCCAGTCTGACCTGTAAGCGCCTATTTGAAGTAGGTCATATCTGTGCATTTTATGATTTTGCTCTTTGGTCCAGGAATTCAAGTGAAGAACTGATACATGAGGTGGATTCAGGATTGAATATTGGATGACAGTTTTAGAATAACATTTGGACACAATATAACTTTAATAAAAGAAAAATACTAAAGTGATTGAAGAAGTAGAATAAGCTTGAAATTGAGTTAAGTGGACCCAGAAAGAGTAGGGAGAGTCAGAAAGAGAAAGAGAGGCGAAAGCAGTTGCAGCGATGGTTGCACACGTGATATGCGGTGCAAGGAGCTCTTGGTGGAGAGGGGAATGGCACCGCCACACCTGGTGGGGAGGCTGCTAATAAGTCCCTAAGGTGGCTCTGAGTGGAGAGCTGAGGTAAAAGAAAACTAACGATGAGTGAAACAAAAAAGGGCAAGAAACAGAGATTGGCATCTCAGATGGGACTTCAACTGGGGTATTAACATTCCTGAGAATGAGAAAAATAACCAGTGTTGGAGAAAATAATCTCAGATAGTGCCTTTGCTGGGGAAGTTTTAAATAATCATGGGGAAATTAGAAAAAGAAAAAAAAAAGATTGTGATGAAATGATTTGGAAAGGGAGATAAAACAGGATGACATTCCTCCCCCAACACACTAGACTCAAGTTCTAAAATTTTGTTTTATGCACCCAAATATTCCTAATACCTAAGTCAGTACTTACGATGAGCGTATTTTCAATGGAATTTAGTTTAGTGACTAAATGAAAGCCTTTTACAATAGTTGAGATAATCAGTACTTACAGGTTATCATTAAACTATACATTTTACATGTGGTCAATAGAGCTTTTCACCCAAAATTTATAAATCTCCATTTCACTACATGTCAGGCATATATTTCCCCTACCCTTTGTAGTTAGGCATGCTCTATGACTTGCTGTTACAAAAATAACATGAGAAAAAGTCTTTAGGAGCCAATGTGTGATTTATTGGATTCCCTTTCCCTCTGACACAGCTACCAGCAATATTTGAGTTGGTGGAGCACCACAGGCTTGCTTCTCTGCGTGCATCCTCAGCATGCAATAAAGCCTCCCGCTGCTCTGCAGTGGTGCAAGTTCTACATCCTATATGCTTCCAAGAATGAAGCCCTCAGCCAACTGGCTATAGACATATAACATGAAGGCAGAGCATATCTTGCTGCTGCAAACTACTGGCATTCTTGGGTTAAAAGTTACTGTCCCGTAATCTCGCCTCTCCCGACTAACACTCATAGGTAATGGAGTGTCTGCTGACAGTGTAAAAGATGGGTCCCAGGGTTACAGATGAGGAGACTGAGGACCAGTGAGGTTAAGGAAGAGTGAAGAGATGCTGGATGCTCCTTGATCCTGTATAGCCTGAAATATTGGACACCTTGATGACAGTGGTGGAGCTCAGAGAATCCCTGTGATCTAGCTAGTGTATATAACAATGACCACAAATTAGAAGTCCAACATCATAAATTCTGAGTATTTCTTACTGGAATGATTTGCAACATCTAAATGATCATAAAGGACTAATGAAACTATATGTAGGTGGTGTGTACAGATGAACTGAAAATTAAATACCTAGAGATATTTAGAGGAGAATGGAAGAAAATATTGAGCAAACAAAATGGCTAGCACTGGATGTCATCTTAAATGCTTTGAATAGTGTTTTAAAAAAATTGCATCTTACCTTTTCATTACATTAAACTAAGCATATTACAAATTTGAAATGTCTGATTTTAAAAGTTCTAAAAAACCCATGCCTACATACGCCTCCACTTTTTTTATGTTCAAAATTTACATTTAAAAATCAAATTACACTTTTATTTTAGATAGTATATTCTTAAAGGAACATTTACATTTAAATAATCATTGCTACTTCTTCATGCATAGTTTACATCAGACAATTCCATATGAATCCTTGTACATTAAAAACATGTAGGTATAGAAGGACTTATGAGATGAATTCATGCTATTCAGATATAGAGATAATGCATATTAAAGACTGGTGTTACAGCTGGATGCTGAAAACAAAGCTCTAAGAATGTAAAACACATAACTTCATTTTTTCATAAAGTTTCTCATTCTCTGGCAAGCAATTTCAATTAGTGACTATTCAACCAAATCCAAGTCACTCAGATATTATAGTTTCTTAACTTGAAACTGACACCAGTAATGAGATTTCAATCTCCAGATGATTAATTTGCGATCGTACTTAACGCCATACTCTTAGTCAAGGCTCAATAAATAGATGTCAAATAACATGGGAAATGATAATAACTTTTATAATTTGGGGACATACTCCCTTATTCATATTATGCTTTGTAACACTGAAATTAAGTGAATCTTCAATTGAACTGCTGCGAGTATGCATTAGTTTCAGGCAAAAGGATTTATGCTCTATCCTGACTTAATTCTTTTCTACAATCCTCAAGATCCAACGCCTGTAAAGTTCTAAGAACCAAACTCATGTTCTAAAAAAATATTAACGCTCTCATAAATTCTAGCTTCTGTCTATGAAAGCTAAACACAGTTGCTAGAATTTCTGCTTCACAGTATACCTAGTAAAATTTAACATAAAAAATATGACAGTAAGAATCATATGAATACGTTTCAAGACTATATTTTAAACTCTTCTTTTGGTTTAATGTTAGTGGTCGTATAAAAGATAATTTGGTACTATTTCTGCATTTCTAAAAGATGACCTAATACGAACACAATTTAATTTTACATAATAAAAGAATTCACTATCAATCATACCCAAAGCAGGAGGAGGAAGTAATAGTAAGAGAAATACCAATGAAAATGTTTATGACTTTCATTCTTGTGCATAAAAAAACAAACCTCTGTTTTAGAAAATGAGCTAAACAGAGTGAAGCAAGATAATAATGTATTCAGGTGTTTATTAATGTCCAGAAGAGCAGCAGAAACAAAGATAAAGTCCCAGAATGCGGAGTGGGACATCTTCTAACTGTTGAAAAGAAGGCCTTGGTGTTTTTTTAAAGCAAGCATGTTTTATAATGGGTATTTCTTGGTCATGTTTTTAAGAGCAGAAAAATTGCTTGTGATAAGATCAATTTAAAAAGCAAGCTCTCTTATGTTTTGCATAATTTAAAAGCAATTAAATCAAACATTTCATAATTATGTATCAGCTTTTTTATATTTTTCAAATCCATAACTTGAGCAATTTTAATGAAACTCAAATTGCAATCAGAGAAATCTGGTAAGATAACAACTACCTTATCTGTCTGACCTACTTTTCGCCTTGTTCTTCTCATATTTTATGATATCAGCTGGATTATAGAGATTTTTCCTGTAGAAATTACTGAAGAGAGAGCAGACAGGACCTAATAATATTCAAAGTGTGAAATAGGAGAATACATATGCCTTGGTTAACAGATACCTCTGCCTGCAAATAAGCGAGGCCTATTGAGGTGTTCCAGTTGTCATACTAGCTCTGTACTTAGTTATTTCCACTGCATGGCTTCTCTCTTTTTGTGTTGTTCTTTGTTTGTTTCTTTGCATCTAAGGTTTAAAATGCAGGTGTGGAGAAAAAGAGTGCTGTAGGTTTGCACCCGGTCAAATCAATGTTGCAGATCAAGATAAAGAGAAATGAACAAAGCAAAGAAGAAATCAGTGGTGCAAATTTGTATCCTGGTTACTAACAATCTTTTTTTTTTCCCCCTTTGGAACTAGGTCACTTATGAGAAATAGTGGGGGGAAAAAGAATCTTGGCCTAAATAAGTTGCATGGTGTTTGCTTCACTTATTTATTTATTCATCGACCATTTAAAAACATGTAATAATGATTGCTCTCAGTTGTTGAGAACTTATTTTTGCCTGTTGCTTTATAGCTAAGTGTTTATGACTACCAAGAATGGCAGTGACTGTGAGTCTCACCTGAGTAATAAAAAAGTTCAGGTCTATAGATGTTAACTAGTCCTGGCTCTTAGAGTCCATCTGTGCTGGAACTGGGGTTTGGGCACAGGTTTGTGTTATTTCAAGTCTGTACTGGGACAGACACTAGAGATAAGGAAATTTTGCTGAAAGTCTAATAGGAAGAAAAACATTAAAAGATGTAAAAATGTGTTAGTGTAGAAAAAAGCAAAGACTTCTGAAACTTGGCCTATAAATCATGGGAACATTATATTAGATATGATTCCCATGTTCTACTTATACACAACTACATCATAATACAACATTCACTTAAAATTCTAGTTCAAGTCCTGGCTGATGTGACTCGGGAAGTCGGAGCATCGTCCTGTACACCAAAGGCTGTGGGTTCAAATCCCGGCCAGGGCACCTAGGCCGGTGCAGGTTCCATCCCCAGTCGGGGCGTGTACGAAAGGCAAATAATGGATGTTTCTCTTTCACATCAATGTTTTTCTCTCTCTCCCTCCCTCTTTCTCTAAAAATCAATAAAAACATATCCTCTGGTGTGGATTATAAGAAATTCTAGTTCAAATTCAAGATATACGCATAAAAGAAGTTCAAATCAATGGATCATTCTAAACATGAATCGAAGTCTTGTAATAAATCAAGAAGAACAATTTAGAATAAAAGTTTCTGGTCATTCTTACCACTATTGAAACATTTAAAATCTTGAAAAGAATAACTGGTGGTAACTGAAAAAAAAAACCCCACAGTACTCACTAATCCAAAAAAAATACATTATTTATCCTTTATTCAATTTTAGTTGGCCTGTACTTTCTAATAAAAGTTTTAATATTCCAATGGGGTGGCAGTGACCTTGATTTCTGAACAGGTGACTTTGTGATAGCTGTCATAAATCCCGAAATTACAATGAGAGAGAAGCAAGACAGTATATTTGGTATCTGTTTAATGCTTTCATAAAAAAAGATAGTCTTATTTTCATTTTTGGAAAAGTTGAGGCACAAAGAGAAAGTCAATGATATGCCTAAGGTTACATCACTATTACATGTCTGAAGCTTTGTTTAAGCCCATGTTTACCTAGCCAAAAATAATAAGCTATTTTTACTATACTGTAGAAATCCTTTAAAGAAGATAAAACGATCAACTCTTCCAATAAAGCCAACCAAATAAACAAAAATAATGAGGAATAAGGGGCCAAAATATAAAAATACATGAACGGTCATTTTTCTTTATTGTGGTCCTCTCTGGATTTTTATATCTATTCTGTGAAACTCAACATCAGAGGACATTGCCAGCATCAGAAGATATATATATATATTAAATAATAATAATTTAAGTTAGATGAAAGAAAATATGTCAAAAAGAATCACTTGATAACTTTGACTGCATACAAAATTTTCCAGTATAATAAAGCAATGGATAGATTTTGAGGATAACTTTGGTTGGATTTTAAAAATAGCCATCTATTTGCAAAAAATAGTCATAAAGCTATCTGCATTTTTCTTTTTTAAAGTCTTTTATACTGAACTTTACATTATATACTCTTTATTAGGCATATTTGGTCTGGGGAAGAAAATAATAAATTTTCTCTTTTCTGTCAGCTTCCTTGATGCTTGACAAGACATATACTTTCCTTTTTTTTTTTTTTCTGATTGCTAGGAATTTTAGAACTAACTGTTGGGCTTTAGTCTTTTATTATCTTTGTGTGTGTTTATGTGGATGCATGCATTTTTATTCTAATGCACCACAAATAATTTTTAGCACTTGTTTTGGTTCAAACACACACACAAAATAACTGTGCTAGAAAAATTTTGGTGTTATAATAGAGGCTCATTTAAAAAACTTTCTTTGTTAATGTATTTATTAAAAATGTCTTAAGACAGCTCCGTTTCTTTTTCTTTTGCCAATTAATATGATTAACTGAATATTATATTAATGGCTCCTTATATGATCGTTCCTCCCCTTTCTCCTCTTAATGTTTAGAAACTGTGTTTATTAAATAAAAATTAGAGATGTTTTAATAATCACTCTAAGAGATATTTCCATGCCATCACTCCTACTATCTGACAATGAACTAAGTTTGCACGTCTTACTGAGGCACCATAGTTGCAATTAATCTTAACTAGAATGTATATGGTGGTTTCAGTTTCATTCTTAATGGGCCACACTGTACATAATAAAATAACCACAGAGAATTGATGAGTAGCATTTAATTAGCAGATCACAGCCTGATCTTAAAGACTGCAGTATCTAACTTCTTAAAAATACAACAATTCTTGAGAAAAAACATAGGAAAACATAAAGGGGTGTTGTTATTTAGAGTATTCAAGCACAGACCACAGGGCCAAACAGAGGGCAGGTTACTGACATTTGAAGCGTTCATGGATGGTGCCAGTTAAGGGCAGGTTAAGGATCTGACTGCCTGGTCTCCACGCCTGTCTTCTCTATCTTAGCCTGATTTGCCCAGATAACAGAAGCTGAAGCAGAGGTTTCAGCACCATTACTTAAAAAACAAAACCAAAATAAACAAAACCAACCAAACAAAAAACAACAAAAACAGAAGTGAGGGGAAAAAAATAAAAGAAAGCAAATAAAAAAATGTGTCACTAAGCTGGCCATCACTTAGTGTCAAGCATGACTCAAACTCATGAGATTATCTTCCAAAAGACAAAATAAGCTTTTCTCAGGACACTTATTCCTGGGTCCAGAAAATAGAATTTATATTCTGGCTCCCATCTCTTCATGATTAAATTTCATCTCCTGGGTTGTAATTGCATTTGCATTTCTGGGTTGCATGTGTGGTGGCCCTGAGTTAGAGCCACAGCATCACACTCTTCAGAGAACAGGAGGCCTCCAAAGTAGAAGACAAATGCATTCAGAACATCCATGGGATGAGACACTGTTGGGTTGTACCTAATGAACCCAGGTGGAGTCCACACAGAGTGGGCTACCACAATCGTGGCTTATCCTGGAACAAACTGTCCAAAGTTCCAGAAATAGTGAACTGTAATAACACAGTGATCTGCAATAACACATGAGAAGTGTCTGATGGACCAGTCCTCAGATCTACGATGGTCCCCTCTGTAATATTCAGCTACTTAATAAAATGTGGTGCTTTCATAGTTCTAAGATGTCCTCACTTCTTCCCCCAAGAGCTGAGGTACAGGTCCAATCAGTCTCAGACTTTCATTTAAAGGGCCATACCCCCTTTAAGCAAACTCATCTGTGAAATAGGCCTGATTTTATTTTTACTCTATATCAGTAGTTCACAGGAAATACTCCTAAAAGGCCCCAGGCATAATCTTGAGGGAGAGATGTCAATGCAATAGAGTTAGGTGATAATGGAGTTCTGGCCATTTGTTCATCTGATTTTCTCACACTTTCTAGAACTGCTCAGGTCAGATCTCACATACCGTTTTCATTGTACAATGTATTACATCTTCACTCCCCAAACTTACCACTCAGCAGGTCTAATAATACTCAAGTTAGTATAAATGTATGTGGTAATGCAACATTTGGTACCTCATTGTTAGGGTCTCTCTCTACTAGAACCTACTAGTATATTAGGAATTATTTTTTCAATTAAAATTAATTTCTTGGATGTAGAAATCTTGACTTTGCTCTACAGCCTAGCATTCTAGGCTGTTGGAGATTCAATATAGCGTCCTAAATATACCATAGATACCTGGAGCACTATCAGATTTTCTGGGTCACATACTTTATGTGACAGTGCAACTTGTACCACAATCTTGACTGTGCAGAATACTTTCCTGCTCTTGTCCCTACTAAAAACTGGCAGCTTTTTGTCACCCAATAAATGAATCATAACAGTATTCTAAAGTATGCTATATGCTGCCTCAAAAAAATTCAGAGGCCCACCAAGCACTGTAATTAGGAAATATGGGTGCATTAAATTTTTATTCACCTTAGACAGAATGTTCTGATATGCTCCTGTCGACTTTAACCCCTAAATATTTACTGATATGGGAGACTCTGCATCTTCAATAGGATTTTCTTTCACTCTCTGACATTTTGGTGTCATCCTAGGGCATATAGACACTTGTTAGTTCCTGATTTTGAGCCCAATTAGCATGATACATCATTATAGTTGACCCGCATGATGTTCTGCAGAACAGCAAAAGGATCAATGTTTCTGACGAGTAGGAATGTGAGCATGAGTATTAACGTGGCCCCGGGGCAATCAGTGAGTGTGCCCTCCTGCCCCTACTGTGTAATGGCAAACTGCTTTGGCTCTCCCTACTGTCAGGAATGAAAAAGAATGCAGCTGCCAGATCAATTCATGTGTGCCAGGTGCCAGAGGTGTGTGGCGTTGCACCAATAAATATACCGTATCAAGCACGTCATCGCAATCAGGTCTACAACCTGGGTAAGTGTAAGGTTGAAGTCAGTCCATAGTTACCTGTCAGTAAGGATCAATGTAAAAAATGTTTTCCCTGGCAGCCCAGGAGATAAATTGAATGGGGATGCCATAGGAACCACTACCCCTGGATTTCTTATGTATTTGATGATGGTGTTTATCATTGTAATTCCTCCTGCAATATAGTGTTTCTTTATATAATCTCCAGGCTGCTTTTTCCCCCCCGGAATGGCTCCTACTCCACACATCATAAATCTATGTAAGGATTAGCCAGCTGTTAATTATGTCAGATTCAATTATCCACTTGAGGACCAGAGAAATAACTAGAGGTTAGTTGTATGGACATGTTAGATACATTGCACTGTGTGACTGTCTCGGGCCAAAACTCCATCCATGACCTGGCACCCAAGGCTCTCCCTCAGGGTATCAGTCTCAGCTCAGAATCTTTATCTAACGGCCCTTAAAATATCTGTCATTCTTGTTTCCTACTACACAATTATCCTAGTACTGGCTATAAGTACCTTTTGAAAAAGAAAAGATTAAGGGAGTATTTACTTACTATACTTGCAGTGATATTGCTGAATTCATTCTGAAGGCAACCTGGATTCCTTTCAATCAATTGCTTTTTGGTCTGTGAACTGACTTAAATCTGGAATTTTTGTGAGAAACCTCAATTATCCATTTTGGTGACTGATGGCCTGTTATGAGTTCACAAGCTCTCATTTTATTTATTTTTTATAATATAACAACACACTGCTCTGCATGTCATCTATATTTCCTCTAGGACACTGTGATCTATTTGCTATCACAGATACCTGTATATTAAGACACTCTGATTTCCACTCTAACCATGTGACCTATTGGAGTAACTAAATCAATCTTGCCTCTGAACATGAAGTTCTGTCACCTATATTCTTCCATTCCAGAATCCCATTATTTCTACTTATCCCAGGAAAGCACAGTTGCATGGTATCATCTCCCACTATCACTTAAGTTCTACAGAAGACAAGAAACATTAATTTTCTTAAAGGTGTTGGTTTTTCCTTCATCCCCTACCAATGCATTCCATAGTGCATTGCCTCAGTGGTAGAAATGGCCTCTAGGAATACTTTAGAAAAATAGTTTGATGGTGTATCACAATCTATCCTAACACTACTGATTCCTTGAGTATTTATTTCTTCTTTCATATTTTGGCAAAGAAATACTGACCTCTCCATCTCACTTCCTGTAGAGTGAGACTGTGTCCAAGCTTTAAAGAATCATCTCAACAGATTATGAGGACTGACTACTTCCTGCAAAGAACTAACTCTCAGTTTAGTACTGAGTACTCAAATTCAATAAATTCTATCATATTACAGTGTTTGCTATGATGTACTGTCCAGTTCTTCGCTCCAGACTGAGGTATAATTTTCCCAGCTGTTTTGCCATGTTGGTTGATGCCTCAGAGCTGAGTCTGTTTCTGAGAATTGTCCTTGGCCACAGAGAGATTTCTCAACAATATCCACTCCTCCAGAGGTCATCTCACATCAAACGACTGGTCTATGAAAAAAATTTAAAGCCCCTTTTCCTTGATTCAACTCCCAACAACTTAGATGGTCACTGAACTCCAGAACTCTTTGTGGGATTTGCTGAGGTCCCTTCTTTAACTGCATCACATCAGTTCAGCTTCTCCCTTTGCGGAATCCTACCTCCCTCAGCCCCTAGTAAGTGCTACTTCCAAGAGCACACTGCAATAAAATCTTGCATGCAAATCTACATCTCAGGGTTTGTTTTCCAGGAAAGTCAATCAATGACAAGCTTTATATTTTACTACTATGTTCTCATACTTTTAGGATCCACTATCACAACTCTCTACCAGTTCCTACCCTATACATTGTAATCAGGTCCTACAATCCAATTGAAGATTAAATAAATTTATCCTGAATAAAATATTGAATTCTCTTGCTTTGTAAGGAAACTGGATACGCTAAATGTTGGTAGGGCAGCTCCTAAGAAGCACAGGCAATATTTTGGGAAACATCTGCCTTCATGAGGTCTTTGCATGTGCTCCAAGCTAGAAAAACTGCTCTCTTCTGTCAAGGGGGAGGAAATATTCCTGCTTTTGTTCAGGGGAATCTAGAGTTCAAAATTCTCAGTTCTGTCCATAGAAATGTCCTCTTCTCAATTCTCAAAATCTTGCTCTTTTCCAACCTTAGTCCTGAACTAAATAGATAAAATTCCTCAAGGCAACACATTTGGTCCCTTTTGCAGCTTTGTCACACTTAAAATTAAATGTCTGATTTCCTGCAAAGTTCCCTGTACCCATAAATGTTAAGACTGCATAAATGAAGCCATTCTGTCCCTCTGGCATTCACAGAATGCCTCAAGTTGCCAATTGTCTGCCCTAAGCCTACACTGTTCTCTGTCAGAGCTTCCAGTATTATTAACAAAAGCCAGCCCAATCAGCAATCCCTATAATTATTATTGTCCCCATGCTATATGAGCATACAGCCACGGCATATCCTAAAGTCTTACCTTCCACCTGCACCTTATACCAATTAACCACAAGGGAAAGCCTTGGTAATGGTGATGTCACGGGATGCCAGAGCTAACAGCCTATCTTTCATAACATGAGCCTGGTCAGTAATGCACCTTCGATATATTATCCCAAGAGTCTACTTCCTAGGGTTATTCCTGATACAAACTGTCTCAGACTGAGTTTCTTAGAAACAGAGCCTAAAGCAAAGACTTAAGTGTTAATGCTTTATTCAAGAGTAAAATCTTTGGGAGCAGGGGTGAGGGTAAAGGAGAGTTAGGCAGGGAAGAGGGGAGAACTGACACAGGGGTGCACGCCCAAGGGAACCATTACATTATGTTAAATGTGATTGACCGCTTGATCTCATGGGATTATCTCCCAAGAAGCCTTATTAATGACTGCTTCTCAGGAATGTCTATGCACGAGAAAAAAATATTCTTTTCTTGCTGCTCTCTCTTGTTGGTCAGAGATTTACCTTCAGAGTTATAATTCTTTTCCATCTGCAAGTTGCTTTGGTGTAGCCACCAAATGCTGCCATGGTGTTTTATGCCTCAGCATCAACAGGAAGTCTGAACAAAGCAAAATCTGTGCTTTGGGTCCATGAGGAGAGGAACAATAATGCTGTAGCTATTTGAACTCAGTCAGAATCCACACAAAGGGGATTTTTGTGGCTGTGGCTGGTTGTGCAAAATTAGCCAAAGGCCTTTGGAACAGGTGAAATGAAGACATAAAGGAGAATTTAAAAGGCATCTGATAAAACTGTTGACTAGTTTTGTGACCCTTTACTTTGACTAAGTTGCTTCCTCTATAACAATAATTGTACAATCTTAATAGGATGCTCTATGAATTATACAATATCGTGTTTGTAAATATTTTTCACAGTTCTTGGACCATTAATAAGTATTAACCATTGTTGCTGTTTTAATTAAGGAAAATTCTTGTAACCTGAATAAAATCTTGAAATATCCGTAGTTATTATTAAATCTCTTGTAAAACACTATATATAAAGAATACCATAAATACATTGCTAGAAAAATTTGAGGTATTCTATGTCATGAAGCAGTGAGGGAAATATTCATTAAATATTGAGCCTGAATTGGGTTTCTTACATTCACTTAAAAATAGAGACAACCAACTTGCAATTGTAACCAATACGAAAGAAACACACACGCATCTTTTTTCTTACCATTTCCATAGAAATAAAAAGACCCAACCATACATTTTTCTACCTGAAACTTAGACTTGAAGTAATTATGGACTAGCATGCTTGGAGATTCTTTCAAGATTAAGATGTCTACCCATATGCAGTAGAAACCAGATATATTTTGCCTTCTTGGTATGCAGGATATATTTTTTCTCCTTCATCAGCAACTTAACCTACTTGTGAGAAACATCTGCCCCATAACTGGGTTAAATTATTTAGGCAACATAATCTGATGCTTGGATCCAGGGGTGGGATGTGATGCTGGTGCCACCAATCCACATGTTCAGTTTCTCATGGTGAATACCTCAGAAAGGGTCACATGACCTGAGGCAGTACATTGAAAGTCAATCTCAAGATTTATTGGAAAGATTATATCTCAGGGTTATTGAGAATATAGATGTGAGCCTGAAGCTGCTGTGCATTTTCCCTCTATGAGGGAAATTTCTGTCTGAACAATGCTAACAAAGGGAATGCAGAGGCAAATTATGGGAAAAAGATATATATAAAAAAAAAATAGGGGCTGGATTTTGTTGACAGTGTATGAGTCCTGGTTCCAACAATACCTAATGCTTGCGGTATTCTCAGACTATTCCATTATCACTACTATTAATACAACTAGTACTACTTTGATTTAGTCTTCTGTTACTTGCAAACAAGTGTATATTGGTTCATAATTAGTCTATTTTGATTCAATATTTGTAAGGAATGTACTGTAAGTTATAAAGGATGTTAATAGTGGGGGACTTCGGGTGTTGGGTATATAAAATTGTTCTTTACTGTTTACAATTTTCTGTAAATCGAAAACCATTCTAAAATAATACTGAAACAAAAAGTATCCTGCGTAATACAAATCTGGCTCGTTATATCATACTGCCCAGGGAAGGCGGGTCCTCTTGCTCTTAAATCTGCACTTAAGTGAAAAAGGTGAAGGACATGCACTTCTCCAATATTCATACTTGGGAAATCTGTGCTCTCTGAACCTATACGTAGAAAAATTTTACAACACTACTTCTTATGGACAGTTTTGGGCAAAAAACTCTCAATGAAGAGGAGATGACAGAGGATTAAAAACAGGGCATTACAATCAGTAATTCTGATTTATGATCTGCTAAACAATGGTCAGCTTTATGGTCATTCTAATGTCTGCTCTATTTCCACTACAAAATACTGTATCTAGAAGTAGGGTTCTTATTTCTATTTTCCCTTTCTATATTGTGTCAATCAAGGCTTTATTTTTAATATAGTATTTTCTTATTTGTATTGCAAATTTGTATAATTTTTCTCTCAGAGTAAATTTTTTCAGAATATTGTATATTTCATCATTAAAAAACTTTATTCCCAAATATTAGACAGGAAGATTTTTTAAAATGTTGTTAATTCAGGTATGTGCTCTGCAGTGATTACACCGTGGAAAAAATCAGCCTTTAGTATATAACCTGAGGGTGTTTAACAACTTCAATTTCAAAACAAAAACAGAAATTGTAAAACTAAACAAAAATACGCTTAATTTAAGAAGCATACACCCAGTCTATATGTTGTGTAACATGACTTTTATGTACCGTTTTGATCCCTTCTCTAGGCATTTCAAAAATATAAGAATCTGTTTAATTTCACATAAGGGTAAAAAGTATGTGTGAAAATTACAGAGGTTCTCCATCCCCCAAAGTACCTCCTTTGGTGCTTCTGTTAACAGCATTAATATGGTTCAGAAGGAATACAAAGAAAAAGAAAGATATGTATAGACTGATATGCAAATTAAAGTGTTGACATGTATAGATTTCAAATCAGGCATTGCTGTGAGAGAAAGGGTTGTCTTTCCATTTTCCTATAGAATATATTGTTGTCTGGGCTGGAGAGTGTAGATAATAGTGCTTGATATAGTAGAAGACTTAGGAAGACAAGTAGTAAAAATAAATGAAAATTCTATCACCTCTATTTTCACAGGAATTTCTAAGAAAAAAATTAGAGGAGCAAGGAGACTAGATAAATTAGATCAAGGCAGCCATGTGCTCTGATTTTTCAGCCTAGAATTGCAAAGCATGCAATGGTTGGAGGGGCGAGGTTCAGATTAAGGTGAAGTCTGTGTGAGATTTGCTCAGCCAATTAATTGGATTGCAGGGAGAAAACCGCATAGAGCATACCTGAGCTAACATGGGTCGCTTTCATAGTTGGGGGGTGGGAGAACATTGTCAGGCAAAGAGAACGTCTAGTTTATACTTCCAAATGCTTCTCTGTTCCTCTGTGTGTCAATGACACACAGGGGATCAGAGGAAAATGTGTTGGAGAGCAAGGTAATCTCATAGTAGATGCTACCATTAGACCATAGGGCAGACTGAAGAGGTAGCAGAAATTAAAATAGTCAATTCAACCAAGAGGGTCCCTAGGTACTAGGAAACAGGAAAGAATGAGAAATCATTTGCTAGAGAAATTAGCAGCTATTGCCAACAGAATCAGGCAAAATATAAGCTCAAGTAAACGATACATTAGCATACCAGCCAGGGTGCATTGCAAATTAGCAGAGCAAATCCCTTTACTCTACTCTTGTACACCAAGATGACATCTTAGAGAATACAAGAAAATCGATGCACTGTGTCACTCAAGAAACACATTTTCTACTGTAAGAAAGTTAATGAATGGATTCTATTGAGATTAGCAAATAAAAGTAAGCTTTACTTCCTGTTCCTGCTACCTAGCCATTGGAGGGTAGTGAGAAAGATGGGAAGTTATAAAAAAAAAAATACAGAATCTGTATTTCCTTCGCACAGCTGAGTATAACCTGAGTCATTCTGCAACTGTGCAAAACTCATGTATTTTGACTTCTCAGTTTCAGACTACTTTATCTTCAGGTCAGTGAAGCTTCTCTTATCTCCAGTTATTCAGTCAATTTCTAGATGCAATCTCCAAGTTCAGATTAAAGTTTGGCACCAAATCTAACATTCTTTCCTGTGGCTATGTTCCAGAACCTTCGAACAACCTTGAATAGTCATTATTTGAGATCCCACCTTCCTAGTTCCTGTATCATACTAGTTCTGTCATGATTGAGTTGAATCTTATTTTTAGAGATTTTACTGCCAACAACTTCCTCAAAATCATTCTTATAAACTTTATTGCTTTCTCCAGTTATTTCCCACCATATTTTTCCTTGCTGGCATGACCGGTATTGTGTTTCAAGGCAATTAGAGGTTTGATGTTGCAGGAGCAAGCACGTGGAATCTGTTTATATGCGATGGGTATACTGAAGCTTGGGGTGGGTGGTGGTAGCACTGAGGCTCAAGGTGTGGGGAGGTGCCTGCTGTGAGGAGCCACAGAAGCCTTGCTGAGGAGTGAGGAGAGGCTTGAAAGCAGAGGAGCGACAGGAACGTAGTTTACTAAGCATATCGTTATAACAACTGTGGAGAAAGGATTCAAGGCAGAGAGATCTGTGATGGGGAATCAGTTAACAACTTTTATGGTAAACCATACTTAAAAAACACAAAAACTACAGACTGGCAACAATATTAAGATATCTGGGGTGTTATATGTAGGATTTGATGACTCATTAGATAAAAGAGTTAAGAAAGGGTTGGTGCCAAAATAACCTTAGGAGTTTCTGGCCGTGGTATTAAGGAGCCCACTGATAAGGAGGCAAGTCAGTAAAGGGAACAAGGGAAAAGATGCAAACTATACCCTTACATGATTATTTTCTACAATCCGCAGACCCAATGCTAAAAATATGGGATAAGCAAAATTCAGGGAATGATCAAAATGAAATAAAATAATTTAGGTGAAGTCCTTAGAACAAAGTTTGGCAGAGTAAGCACCACACGCATTAGGAGGGATGGACAGGCAAGCCGCATACGGCTGTGCTCCACCTCTCCTTGAGAAGCTGAAACATGTATTATAAATCTCATATGACCCTTGACATATTTTGTGAGCTAGCACCCAAACAAACAAAACTTTCAAAAGCCATTCTGTCGTATATTTTATTTTTAAACCATTGTTACCCACACTCTTTTTTCCAAAGGCTTGTGTCATGCTTGTGAAATCAATAGACAGAAGCAAGTACTTCAGTAAGCAGAAAATCAAGGACAGCCTCTAATTCCACTCTGCAAAGTGCCCGGTGCTCTAGAAACACTCCAACATGAAAAGATGTCTTTACTTAAGCTTAAAAATATTTTAAGTTTTTATGTATCATCAAACTCGGGTTTCCAGTATATAATGTGTCTTAATACCAGTAGCCGTTTTTCACTGAATGTCCCTTTGTGCCCAGCATTACGTAACTTTATAAACATTATCTCCAATCCTATTAATAATCCTACAGGATTTTTATTCATCTCTTTGGTTTCCACCTCAGGCTTTGAGATGCTGAAATGATTGGCTCCAGGTCCATGCAGACCTTGGGTTGCAGGGTGGGCTTTCACTTGGGGCTCTATGCCGAGCTGTCATTCCTGAAAATTATCCGGGCAACTTAAGGCGCAGGAGAAATGGGAATGATGCTCGTGGTCTTTGCTTGCTAATTCACTGGATTGCTTTCAGATTTCATACAAAGGCCAGTGAAAAGTAAGTGAGGAGGGTAGGAATGCAGCAATTATTGGGTTCCTATAAAAGATTTTGCCTGCTGAAAGACACCGAGCATGCTCAGTAATGTAACGAGTCATGTTTTTCTATGCAAACCAAGAAAAGGAGAAGGCGGTTGTGGGTTTAGTATCAGTGGAATCTAAAAGAATTAAGGCCAAAAAAGGCAAAAAAGGAAAATTATTATTATAATGTAGATAATTCATGCTGTATATCCTGTGTGTATGTGTTTTATTCAAAATGTGGTATTTTTACTTCATGTTATCCCAGATTTTTAGCAGTTACTTCTCCCGCGCCCAGAGAAACGTACGTTCGATTTAGTATGATTGATTTAAATTTGGCTGCTACCTCTGTACCTGTCATTTAGCTGTTAACAAAAGTGCAGTCATACAACTTTTCTTTTGGGCCTTTCACCTCTTCTCATACAAGAACTGTCTTTCAACTGTGACAATAGGCCAGTGTGGGCAGGAAGAGCACTTTGAATGCCAGCTTCCTACTCATGGTGGTTTTATTGAGGAGTAGCAATTTTCACAGCTTTTTACAGGTATTGGAGAAACAGATGATCATTAAAGGTAATCAGAATACAGTATCATGGTTTTGAAAGAGATAATAGAAATTTAGAAGTATTTATTAAGGCCCATAAAAGTAATTTCCATATTATTAATAGAATATTAGTAATTTCCATATTATTAATAGAATATTGGTAATTTAACTTCTTTGCCAGATAGAAGAAAATCAATAGATATAGAATATATGATGATACATATTTAATTCCCATGTTTTTATTAC
The DNA here is from genome assembly GCF_054644295.1 of Miniopterus natalensis. Classification (NCBI taxonomy): domain Eukaryota; kingdom Metazoa; phylum Chordata; class Mammalia; order Chiroptera; family Miniopteridae; genus Miniopterus; species Miniopterus natalensis. Next base: position 26,002,901 of record NC_142092.1, on the reverse strand, counting down.
ATATAGTACTTATAATAACAGAAAAACATATCTAAAAAGATGAACAAAAATAAAAATAACCACCTACACCCTTTATTAGATGAAAGTAACACAATCATTTTCAGGTATATTCTTCAAGATTGATTTTCCACTAAACCCAGGCAAACTAAAAATAAGGAAATATTTATTTTTGTCAGGGGCTCTCCCTATTTTTTTTATCACTTCATTATACCACTCTTGTTGTGTTTATGTTAACATGTAAAAGTTAAACTGCCAGATAGTTTTTAAACCAATTGATCATAAGTTATCTCTTACTTGCATTTAACAATTATCAATTACGTCTTGGTCAATTATGACAAAACTCAGAGTGACCCCCATGATCATCATTATTGTTTACAATGAAAATTAAGTTGATCTTAGATTTATCTTATCAAAATGAATTAACAAGAATATAGAAAACATAGGGGGAAAGCACTTCGTCAGTCCCATTCCTTGCATTTCAATATAATTTGAGAGTGTGTTAAGGCTATGATATTCTTTTATGTTCAACTTTATGGAATGAAGTGGATTTCGTTGCTAAGGAGCTTAGAATGACAGTTGCCATTCTAATCCATTATCAAAATGTAAAGTGCAATGCTGAATGTCACTATTGCCCTCTCACACTATACTAAGTAAGGTTTTAATATTGATTCTTGCACATGTCTTATACATTCCCCAGCGTTCAGTACTTTTGATGACAGGTTGTACTACAAATCACTCATATCTTTCATCCTGATCGTTAGATATACATTTTTTATATTTTTTATATTGCCTGTCTTCCCTTTAGGAAGGGTTATAAATGCATTTTACATGTTGGGAAAGGATAGCTTTTATTGGAGTAATGCACCAGGAGAAATAGAAAGAAAAGATAAAAGGTTAGGAATAATGGTCTCTTATGGCCTAAAGCGCAAGTATTTAAAAAAAAAAATAGTAATAGGAGGAAAAAAAAAGCTTCTCCTGAAACATATTCTAGTAAGTGATTTTAGAAATAATAATAGCTTAAAGTTTATGATAACTTAGTTTCAAACTACTCTTATATATATTGTCTCATCTGTTTTTCAGAACCACTCACTCTGTGATATAGAAAGAGTAGTTATTACTTCCTCTGTTACTTAAAACCAGTCACAGGCCAGTAATTATGAAAGATTTTGTTACTTGCCAAAGGTTGTAGGACTTGAAAATGATGGGGTCAAGATGTGGAAAAGTGTCCCGATTCCTGGTCCAGTGGTTTTTTTTTTTTACAATCCACCAGGATGGCTTCTGTTCATAATAAACACAGAAGTAAACAAACAAGCAAAAACTACGAGGCAAGAAGTTAATCCTTCTCCTCTTCTCATGTTTTCTCCTCTGATATTCTGCAAGAAAATATTCTAATATAAATTTGCCTCTTAAACAGTGCTTAGCATTCATGAGAATGAATTCAGTGTTTTGAAATACATGGGAAAATGGATGAATAAATGAGTCCACACACTTGAATATAGTGCCTGAAAAATTTCTAATTCCTGGTAATTTCTATAAGCACTGTGAAACTAGTTTATTTTTGCTTGTCCTGTCACTGTAATTATAGTGTTATGTTTACATGTGAAGTATTATACAGTGATTGGCTAATCCCTTGACCTTGCATATTACTGTTTATATTAAATAGTACATGATAGATATTTAAACAAAATAATATGGCTATATCATAGTGATAGCTTAGACATTTTCTTTTTCTTCTTTCTACTATCTTTGGAACAATAGCCATAAGAGACTATATTTACTTACATGTAGATAAAAGGAGTATTTGCTTCATTGCTCTTGTAGCTCTGATCTGGAGACCACTAATGCCCATTTGATTGGTCCCTCAGTCATATGCTTTATATTAAATATAACTATTTCTAGCCTCATTAGGATAATTTAAAATTCCAATAGCTAGAGTTGTATAGGCTATGTGTTTCATACTAGTTCTGTGTAAAAACTGGATTTATTGGATATATGCTAATATTTCTCAAATGAATAACTATCAATTATCATTTTAAAAAGTTATATAAGCTAAAAAGATTGTTTATATGTGTACAGTTTTTAAGTATACATTGATCATTCTTTAAACCTTATGCTCACCTCAAATCATGCAGTATTAGGATTTTGTAGATAGGGGTGTGTGTGTGTGTGTGTGTGTGTGTATGTCAAGATTGGCAAGATGCCTAACAAACTCATTTCATCTTTCTGCAGCTATAGAAAGACTATAACGTCCATCTTCACTTGTGGCTATTTTGTTAAGTAGGGCCATATAGTTGGGTTCTGTCTATTGCAATGTGGGTAGAAGTGTGTTCTGTACCTAGGTATATGGCTTGCTGTGTAAACCTCCACAATCTCTTCCACTTCAATGATGACCAGTACAGTCATACTGAAAGTAGTGACATTAAATATAGAAATAGCCTTAGTTTTTGAGTCATTTTTTTTGGGGGGAGGGGGAAGCATCCAAGAGAATCTCTGGCACACATTGGAATTTAAATAGATTAAAAAATCGTGTGACTTAAGCCATTAAGTTGTCTAATTTACTTGTTAATGTATCATAGTCTAAACTACACTAATAGGATATTGGTAGCTTGAATTGTTGCTATGAAATTATAAGAAAAAGGAAATTTGTAGGCTTAAAAATCAGAGAATGAAAAAAGAAGAAACTGAACTCAGAAGTTAGAAGGCTGGGGAATTGTGTCATACAGCAGCAACATACTTGACTATCTATGTAACTTTGAAAGCAGACTCTGGGCCTATTAAACTTGTGGGTCTAGAGAAAGAATTTGAAAATCATTATTTAGTAGTTTCTTGTTTATTATTAATTTAAATAAATAGATAAGGAATTATAATAAAATGAGTTTAAGGAAGAATTGAAAAGATTGGGAGCAAAAAAATATAGAAAATAACGAGCTTGGGAGGCTTTGCATTGTTGAAAAAGCCAACTACATCTAAATCTCGAACAGTGAGAAATTAAGAAACATATCTTTTAGCAAAACCCCAGTAAAATTTTTCAATTGAATCAAGTGACTCAAGGACAATATCAGATTAAATTATAGCCTTCCTAGTCAAGTCCGAAAGCTTCAGAATAGCCACTATTAAGTTGAATGAGACAGGCAGGGGAGTGAGAATGTAGAAAAATTTAAGTGCACTTGAGAACTATGTCTCATAAAGAAAATTAAGTGTGGAACAGACCAGAAGCAAATAGATCTGAAGCCTACTAAGTTTTGAGGAAAATTAGGACCATAAAAAAGTTAAGACATTTTAAGACCTAAAGCAAATCCTAAGACCTCTACCTTCTTGAGCAATACACACATTTCAAAAAATCTACAGGTTTTCATGAGTAATCTTCCCCTGAAACATTTTTATATATAGTCAAAGTAAGTAATGAACTAGGAAGAACCTCCCAGAGTGTGGAGCCAGGGGTCAAGGAAAACCATTTACAGGACAATCCCTCCCGCAGAGCACATTCAGAGATAATAAAAAATCAAAGAACTCTTGGCACTTCTAGGGTAGAGGGATTGTACAAGATCAGCTCCATGGTGTTTTCTAATTCCTAGAGGTCCATGATTATAAGGTCTTCTCTTATTTGCCTTTCCAAATGGCAGTATTTATTCTGGTTACCCAGTCTCTATTTATGCATTGTGTGAGTGTATGGGTCTTATAAATAATTAAACTTTGTGGTCAATGTGTGTGACCAATGACATTTCTAGGACATCTTACAGGTCATCAGGTCCCCATGGATAGGGCTGTGTATGACTTAAAGGTCATGGACTTTGAGCTGGATACAATAACTGGATGGGACTCTGTGTTTTCCCTTTTAGGAAGAAAAAAAATTGTGTTCTAAGTGTAGAAATAAAAGTGACAGATATTTGGTGAACAAAAAGAGAATTATGTCATAGAATGCTTACATGTTTAAAACTTTGATTTTCTTTCTTCTTTTTTTTGGGTACTATATTTTCTGAACTGTTATAGTTACTTTCTGATCTTATAACTTGACACTGCCCATGTGATCAGCTTCTTAAGTATGGGAGTGTGGGAACAAGTGTTGTGCACCATCCCGTGCTTGAACATGAAGCTCCTTGCACTAACTTTCACACTGTCTTCCACTTTTGTGACAACCAGGGAGGCCACATAAGAGATAGTGGCACAGGTTGCTAGTAGCCTGGTTTACTTGATTACTGCTTGGAGGACAGTCACCTAAAAAACTCCAACCTAAAATACACTCAGTGTATCCTAGAAATAAAATGTATTGCATTAATCTACTAACTTTTGGGGAGTCTATTTATTTATTACCTGAGCTTGGCATACCATGCTCTAATAAACTGTCTCATTCATCTAACAGATTTGGCAGTGTTTCATACATTTTTTGTGCATACAGCACTTAGCAGAGTTCTTGGCATGCAACAATAAGCAATTTATGTTCAATGACTATTTATGAAATGGATCGTCAATAATATGAAGAAGGTAGGGTTGATAATATACAAAGAAAACAAAGATCACATATAATAAGATATGTTGAACCATTGCTACCAATTCTTCACTTTCCTTCATAGCAGGACCATGCATGGACAACCTTTGGCCTGTTATTTTTTAGTGTATTGTCTCTTTTAGGTCAGAATAGATTTGTCTACTCCAACAATATTGGGCTTAGCATGTGACTTGCTTTAGCCAATGAGATGCACGTGTAAGTCAGAGTAAGCTAATTTCCAGCTGAGGCATTATAAAGCTCCCAGGTTACCACTTGCCTCTTGGACTTATTTTTAGGCCATGGACAGAGAGCACCCAGGGTGCTGCTTGTCTAGAAGGAGACACGGGGGAGGCTATGAACCCACCTGAAGTCTGGGGCCCAGCCTACTTGAATCCTTATAATCCAGCTAAGATGGGTTAACTCCTAGAAGCTCAAAGGCCTGTGAACTATTTAAAAAATTCCTGTTGTAGATTCTGAGGTTATTTTCTACTAGCAAAAACTGACATTACAATAAATTCTATAGCTGGAAACTGAATTCAATCTTCTGACTTACGATTCAATATTCTATATACTACTCAGTGAGAAAGATTCATTTTGAACTTAACTAGTAATTCTTCTATTCAGTCCCTACTAAATTTTTAATTTGGACTGCATCTTTAAATTATTTTGTTTTTATTTGCTGATATTCATTCTGCTCTGTATAATTTAACTTTTTATCTTCATCAAAAGCAATTTGATTCCATAATTATAAAAATGGACAACATAAAGAAAAAAAGAAAAAATGATCATTTTTCAAAATACGCTACTTTTCTTCTCTTATGAAAATATGCAACTACAATGGATTCTGTTAATACCTCTCAGGTCCTCTACTGCCTTTAAGAAACAGTATTCACTGGAATTTATACACTGTAACTAAGCAATATATTTTCCATTTTCAATATGTAGCATGAGGGGATGCTAATTTATGTTTAATTTTTTTTTAGGTTTGCTTTATATATTTAATAACAAACAATTTAATAGCAAGGCCAAAAAGACTTCTAATTACTTGTATTTATTTTTAGCACTTTCCTCATTAAATTAGACATTAAAAAAACAAGGCTTTTATAACTTATCCCAATAAATATCATTATTAATGTGCTGTTTGTCCTTCCCTAACCCTTCTTTTTGTGTGCTCCTTGTTTATTCTACAGTAAATCTTTTAAAATACAAATCTCATTTCCTCTTTTGCTTTTAGCTAGATTTAAGACCTCTTCTTTGAAGTGACCTTTACTTCTTTCAATTCAGTAATAAACAAACAAACAACAACACAAAAAGTCTTGGCAGGAGGAATGAATTTACTACTCTAAGTTACTAGTAAATTCAGGCAAAATAACTATACCTGTTGTACATTTAGACCCAACCCCTGTGGTGTTAAAACTTTATTAGTTCATACACTGCAGCTGAGAATAGCAGAGACTACCCTTTAAATTACATACACAGCACAATTTGGGGGAGTATGCATGATGTATTGGTATAGAACAAGACAATATAGCTGGAAGCGCTGGATATACAGATTTTCCTTGACTTACGATGGGGTTATATCCTGATAAACCAATTTTAAGTTGACAATTCATTTAATGCACCTAATCTCCCTAGCATTATAGCTTAGCTGAGCCTACTTTAAACATGTTCAGAACACTTACATTAGACTACAGTTGGGCAAAATCATCTAACACAATGAATACACTGTAGAGAATCAGTTGTTTACCTTCGTGATTGTGTAGCTGACTGGGAGCTGGGACTCGCTGCAGAAAATCATGAGAGAGTATCGTATTGTGTATCGCCAGCCTGGGGAAAGGTCAAAATTCAAAACTGGAAGTGCAGTTTCTACTGAATGTATATTGCTTTTTGCACCATTGTAAAGACCAAAAATTTTAAGTTGAATCATTGAAAGTTAGGGACCATTTGTATTCTAAATATCTGCAAAATTGCTAATCAAATAATTTTACCAGATCTATTTCCTACTATGCATTTATTAATCACTTATAATTAATAAAATAGAAAAAGTATTAACAAAGCATACAGTATACATTAAATAGTAGGATTTTTGATATTTATAAAGATATTTATGATTATTTGTTCTTGTGTTTTCCCATTTTGGTTCTTTCCCTTAGCAAATAAAGTGCAAAATGCTACGAACAACAAGTACAACATTTAGAACATATGTCTTATGAGAAAATATGTCTTTAATATTTCCATCCTTGTCTTCATAATCCTATATTTAAGTACCTACCTTAAAAGACAGAGGAGAGTTTCAATGTTTAGAGTTGTGAAAGTGAATGTCAGGCAATTGTTTTCAAGTTTATTCAAGAGAAACCTCTCATATTATTACAAGTTTCCCATTTAAAAGTCATTTCTTTTTCTTTTGAACTTGTACTGGTGAGTTAGCATGACTGATTTTATTCATTCCCAAATGCTGAGGAAACTCTGATGTTATCACCTGGAATATTGAAGACTGCCCCCAAATTACTATATTTTAGCTCCAAGTTGAAATGAATAGTGTCAAAGCATTTCAACCATAAGAGAAAGAACAGGAAATAGGATAACATGATCCTAAATTTTTAACCTGACCTGATTTTACCAGTACCTGTTACCTGTGCAACAAAGTTCGTGTGGCCTGGGACCTTGTTACCTTTGTATCTTCAGTGCAGGTTTTCTCAATTTTGGCATTATTGGCACTTGGGACAGAGTAATTCTTTGTTTGAGAGGTTGTCGTGTCCATTATAGGATGTTTACCGGCATAACTGGCCTCCACATATGTAAATTACTCCAATTCAATGCATATAAAGCATGCTGCAGGATGGCCCCTCATTCTTGCAGAGTATCCAAGTGCTCATATAGAGGCTAGAAGATAAACCTTAAAATGATTCAAGGGCCTTCTCTACCATAGTGCTATGGTAGTTGCTAGTAGTTCTGCATTTACTAAAATCAACTAGTTGTGCATTACTTCTATTTGCAAATTTAGTACCCTTTCTCTAATGCATCTTTTCGGTAGGCCTTCACTCTTTACACCCATTCTCATACATATGTCCATCCGCATGCCTTTACCCCCGATATATGCCTTTACCTCCTTGCATATATTATGACCACAGATTAATTCTCCTTCCACAAAAAATAAATATCCAAGTGCTCATCTATCATGCTTGTCTTTTAAGCCTAAATTTGAGGAGGCAATAACAAAGCCACCACTCCTTATATCACCTGCCTTCCACATAACAAGCGAGCCCACATGTAAAACAAGCTTGGGGATTTTAGTCCTTTTGTGGCTGATTACACATGATTTCCCCAAACGGTTATAGAATGAACTGGAAGGGGGGGGATCAGGGCAAAGGCATTAGGGGCATCAGGAGTCTGGGCTACTTCACAGCTTGCTGATGCCCTTTGGCCCTGTTTCTCATCACCCCCAGACACACTCTTTCTATTTTAAAAGCGATTTCTTCTGAGTCCACTGAACTTATGATTTGGTGAAGCATGATGGACAGTTACAGATTGTCAAGTTCTCAATAGCACTCTAGGAGCTATATTTTAGAGGCGTCACATTCTTTATTGCAGATGGCACACTCTTGATCCAGAACGCCATGACCCACTGGGGCTCGCCATAAACTCCGTACCGAATATTTTTCCAATACCTGAAGTTCATCTCCATAGGATTTTTTGAGTCAATTGGCCCACAGTTCAGCTTCCCACACTGCAGCCTGGAACAGTTACAGCGCTATGCCCCATTCAAAGCTGGCAGCCGTCATCACATGGTATACCTTAAGTATGTACAATTCCTATTTGCCCATTACACCTCAATAAGGTTAGAAAAAATAAAATAGATGTAAAAAATAAAAGTGGAAGCCTTGCTTGTCTTCTAATATATGGCTGGTGCACTTTTCTTAGGTGTGCCCTGCATTTTCTCCAGAACTTGAGGAAGCCTAGTAGATGTTAAATTTCCTTCGTGGTAGGAGGGCATGCAAGATGCGGCAATTTATCATTCACTTTGGAAGGGATGTCCTGGCATGTCCCTAACCAGTGAACACTTAACAACTTTAGTGAAAGGCCTTGAATCATTTTAAGGTTTATCTTCTAGCCTCTAGAAGGTATGTGTCCTACACCAAGGCCTTCAAGTTAGGAGCTATTTCTTGTTTATCCTTCCTGATTAACAAGTCATCTGCATCATGGATCGATGTAATATTCCGTGGGATGTCCAAATAATCTAGATAGATCTCTGTTTTCTATATCATGACAGAATGTGGTACAGTTGACAAAGTTCTAGGGTAAACTGTAGGTGGGTGCTCTTGTTTAGTTCAAGGGAATGAGAACTATTTCTGATATCTTAAATGAATAGCAAAAAGGATATTTAATAAATTAGCAGATGCATACCATGGACCCCAGGTCTACTGAGGCTTTACCAAAGATATCATACGTGCCACAGCAGCTGCCATTGGGGTACTGCTTGGATAAGTCCACCCTGGTCTTTAGTCATTTGCCTTCAGTCAGGATCCATCTGGCGTCTGCAAGGGCCATACTGGTGTGGTACTTATCTCTGTTATTTCCTCTGGTGTATGACACATACTTTTTTTGTTTATTTTATTATCTTAGCTGAGGGAGCAGTGGTAGTTTCAGAAACTTTTCCATGGCCTTCCCCACCATGACTGATCTTATCTCCACAGGTGAAAGACACAAATTCAACTGTCATTCCAATGGTCAAACATGTTAATACAAAATATATATTCAGGTATCAGGGAAACTTACACTGGGTGGGTCTGTAAACTCAATGGGGCATTTTAAGTTGAACTTTAGTCAGGTATGAATTACCTAAACCACAGCACCCCACTAATCAGGGGAGCCACACGGCCACTTCAGCTCGTCACGTATTAGTGTCAACTTAAACTCTATGCCCAACTATCCTCAAAATTTACGTGTATTCCCTTTTTCCCAGTGGATAGTAAATGCTCAATAGGTAATGGCTCAAGTAAATGGCCACAGGTCTCTGAAAAAGGCTTGGAGGAAACATTACCGTGTATGTCCTTGCCAAGGCTACAGCATCTTTCAATATGGGAATCCAGTCGCCTCTTTAGATAATAGTTCCTGTGTCTGAAACAGCTTCATGTAATACTTACTTGCCTGAGTCTTTTAATTCCACCCTTTACCATCTGTCACGACAATTCAGGCATATAAATACCTGGATGTATTATGCTATGATTAATTCTTATTTTAAGTCTGGAAGCCAAGGGAGGAGGTGACTCTCCTGAGCTTCTGAGTAGACACCTGTTGTCTTGGGTAAGTCTCTTCATATTATTTTCTGATATTAGAGGAGTGCTAGGTTTTAATGGGATAGGATGGGACATTTCTGAAGCTTCAGAACGTTAAGAGAAATCTAGGGAGTCACAATCTTCCAGGGCATTCTTCCCAGATGTCCCCATCCTGGGTCAGAGCCCCAGGGTTTCCCAACTAGGGCCCTGCCTTTGGTATAACAGACCTGTAGGTTGAACATGAAATGATGTTTAAATTTCAGCACACTGTTTTTCAAATCCTGGCTTTGAAATCTTAGCTTTATCTGTTTGCTCAGAGCAAGATAAGAGGGTTTCTTCGTGAACTACCAAAGATACTGACTCTCAGTTAGTTTTAAATTAATTAATAGCCCTCAGCTTTTCATTACTAGTCTACATCAAGGCAATAACTATTCAATTTTGTTATCCTTATATATATATATATATATATACTCCTTCCAAAAATATATTTCAAAAGCCTGGATCATGATATTGTACTCATTTCTACTCCCACACTATTCATTCTCATCAGGGGCAATCATTTTAAGATCTGAACGGACACTATGTTCCAGGGGTTCCCCACTCATTACTTACCCCTAAGGTATAGGATCCTATTACTGGCTGGAGGGTCAGTGAGCATGTTCTGGCAAAACTCCATCCCAGCACCATCTTTCCCAGAGTACTCTAGACACCAACTTTCAAGAAGCAGATTCTAAGATGAAGTTAGGAGTACAAAAGGATTTTGGAGTAGCAGCAGCTATGAAAAAAAGAGTAGGAAGCAGGATTGAGCAGGATGAGCTGTTAAACCATGCTGCGCATTTGACAAATCTTTGTCAGCCCAATGGTGCGCTCCGGAGCAAGCATTGTCCATTACATATGTCCTGCCTTAGCTGGAAACAGCTAGCCCCTTGTATATACTATCATCAATCATCTTGTTAAATTCTTGGATTCCCAAATCTTTAGAATTTCTAAACTTATTGTCTATTTGATTTTGTGAAGGAGTTAGAAAATAAAATAAAATGTTTGGGTGTTCTGGTCGATTGCTGACAGTTACAGTGGATATGCTAATCCTTTTCACTGTGGGCCTTAATGGAATGACAATGTCCAGACCTCAAATTTACCCACTATCATTATATAATTTGGCATTTCTAGTAGGTGCTTCTTTCCTCTAGGTCTCTACTTAACTCCTGTTAGGGTAGATAAGGAGTTTTTGCATTTGTTCATCCCTTCAATTTGCTCATTCTTTCAATTTAGTTATATTAAGGTTTTTGACAATACAAAGTGTTTCACTATTAGGTCCCACTTCTAGGAATATATCCTAAGAAATCCAAACACCAATTAAAAATAACTTATGCACCCCTATGTTCACAGCAGTGCAATTTATAATAGCTAAGATCTGGAAACAGCCCAAGTGCCCAGCAGTAGATGAGTGGGTAAAAAAGCTGTGGGACATTTACACCATGGAATACTACGCAGCTGTAAAGAAGAAGGATCTTGTACACTTTGGAACAGCATGGATGGACCTGGAGAGTATTATGCTAAGCAAAATAAGTCAGGCAGAGAAAGACAAGTATCACGTGATCTCACTCATATGTGGAAGCTAATAAACAAAGTAAACTGATGAACAGAATAGATTCAGAGACATAGAACGATGGAGCAATTGGAAGAATTTCAGAGGGAAAGCAGGGCTGGGGAGTGGGGGGGTGTTAAACAAATAACTTAGATACGTATATGCATGACCTATGGATACAGACAATAGTGTAGGAAAGGCCTGGGGTGGGGGCAGAGGTGGATGCCGGGGGGAGGGATCAATGGGGGGGGGAGGGGACACCTGTAATACTTTCAACAATAAAATTTAAAAAATAAATAAATAAAAATAAAATTGGAAAACTTTTTATTTTCTTGTGAATAGCAAGTGAGGGTAGAGAAAGAGAAAAGAGGAAGGGTCAGTGGTGTCACAGTGGGGAATGTGCAGGAGCCCTAAAATCATGGAGAAAAAGCCAGGATTAACTCATATTCAATTTTTGATCTTCTAACTGTTACAACATCGACTCCGTTCAGTCTTTTGAAAAATTAATGAAGTTCGGTACAAAAGGTCAGTATTTTATTTTGGTTGAAATCAAGTAAAATATTTTTGGTTGCACATGTGGGGTAATACAGGGTAGAGCAAGAGAATCACAAGTGGGTGATGAGAGATGACCCAGGCCACAAATTTAATCCCTTCCTGAAATATAACCATCTCTTAACAGAGCCAAGCTTCAAATCTTAAATCTTTGAACTTTGCACCCACTTAGACTCAGATCATGATGAAGTTCCCTTTTAAAATATTTATATTTTCAGTTCCCAGAAGCAAAACATTGGGATTATCTTTCACAGGTTTATTTTATTTCTTCATTTTGTTTATGAAGTCAATTGATAAGATATGAGAATTATTTTATTATATTTTAAATACTTGTATATATTTTATACATTTACATATTTATTATTTTTATACTTACAGGATTTTAAAATTATTTTTCTTTCCCTCTATTTCTACTTGTCACCACGGGTATCTAGATCCGCTGTGCACCAATCCCAAATTTAGGGCTCTAGCCTCCTACATTTCCTCTTTGAATTCTATCATTGAGTTTCATGTTTCTAAAACACAAATATTATGTTTTTATTTTAATGTTCAAAGGTATTAAGAGATTTCTCATGGCTTATTACGTTTTTAAACTTTTTTGGTGATTAGTAAATATCAGCAAACTGTGGTCGGTGGTGGGGTACAATGAGGAAGGAAGGCGCAGTCCCTATACTTGAGAAGGTCATATATTTGCAGACACAGCAGAACACAGAGCTCAAGTCCGAGATTTGCACAGAGTGACCTGGAAAGGGAAATCTGTAACAATCACATTAATTTTGGCCCCTTCCACCTGGCTTTCAAGGTTGAGGTTGCTTGGTGTGCTTGCCTTATCCAAATGCATCCAGTCACTGCCCAACACAAATTCTCTGTTCCTGTCAGAACCGTATTTTCATTCAACCCTCATACACAAAGCTCTTGCTTACCTCTTTATCGTTGTTGATTTTTTCTGCTTATAATGGCTTTCAACAACTCCTATCAGCTTAATCACTTTGTTTTGTTAGCTTTTAAAAGATAAGTACCAAAACCAAAGTTTTGTTTCAATTATGCAGTTTTACCAGACAATCAAAAGCCACACAGTTGTGCTCCCTTTTGCATATAACTGATTGTATTAGTCTCTTCGAATTTATCACTATTTGTTATTGAACTCAGCATGAGGATAACATCTTTAAAATTAGCTCTTTTATTCATGAAGGACTTATTCCATCCTAAGCAGCACAATTAAACTGACCCCTCTTCCTACATTTCTGTACATCACAATTAGAAGCTGATGGATGGCTTAGCCAATCACTGACCAACTATTTTCAGGACTACATCATTTGCATCAGCAAATTTTTATGTGTTGCAGACACAATAGTGAATTAAGCAAAAAGGGTTCTTGTCTTAATGAATCTTATAGTAACATAAATATATTATAAAATAAAATAAAACTTATATTTACAGACTTTGTCATAATGAAAATCTGTTGAAGGAGGAGGAGATGATAGAGTGCCTAGGAGTATGTAACTTCAGGGTACTCTGGAGATGCCTATTAGAGGAGATGACATTTGACATTTATGATGTTGCTTCCCCCCTCATATGGCAAAGAGCTAGTCACATGACAAGTATAAGGAAGGAACATTTCAGGCATAGGAAACGATTAACACAGAAAAGCCGATGTAACTACAGCATAGTGAACCAGCAGGGGGTGGTATAAGATGAGGTTGGAAAGACAAGCTATTCTATCAACAACTGGCATAGTTCCTTTTGAACTTATTCCGTATTGATTCTCTGATACTAAAATGTTTTGTTCTCCCTGACGGCTTATGAAACACTGCTAGCCCTTGGTGTTTTGTTGATTGTTATATCTCAACTGAAATTTAGGATCAGAATTATTTATTGAATAATGTCTTATAAAGGCTATGTCCAACCTTCTCCAAATGGCTTTTCAGCCTAGTATTCCTTAAAGTTGTAAGTATCAAAAAAAAAAAAAAAAAAGGCACTATCACTATGTTGGCATTTTTTGAGAGCAAACCAATTCCTAAATTAAGTTGCCAGTGGTAGTGGGACATATTTCAATCCCTGAAAAATTGTGAAAAGTCAACCCACTGACTTTATGCAGAGGAAATGCAATAAATCTGTTTGCTATAGTTCCGGCCCTGATGTGTTCAGGCAATTTAGAATTGAAAGAATCCATCCTCTGAGTAATCTCATTTTTTTTCAGGTTTAATTAAATTAACCTATTCCTTGGAGTTCTTCCTACTTCTACTAGAAATACCCCCTGAGGTGATGTGGAAATCTGTCAATTGTGAGGGTAGTTTAATTAACACAACAATTACAATAGCTAATATTTATTATTTGATACCACTGAATTAACTAGTTATTAGTAACAGGGAGCAAAGGAAAGGTCAGATATTATAGGCATGCCATCTGGGCAGCTTTACCAGGAAGCTACAACTTTGCACTCTTCAGGGGTCCAACAAAGGGGAGATAGACTCATGCCCAGTAAAGTTGGGGTGACATAGTGAAGATGTCTCCTGTCAGTCATACCTGAGAACTAAGGTCATTGGCAAAAATGGGTGTGGCCACTACAAGGGAGCAAAACTTGGGACATTTAATCCCCTGGGCAAAGGAGTTCACTCTCCAGTGCTCTTGGGCTCCTTGGGACTTGTGTGACTCTGGGCTTGTAGCACTCTTGCATTGGCTCACATGGCCCACAGCCATTGGAACCGCCACACAACAGACTAACAGACTGTGACCAGCCTGATGCTGAACTGGACCTAGCTCCAACATGGGAAGAAAACTCTGGACACTGGCTTCACTTCTAGCTTTACTGAAACCCCAGCTACACTTTTTCTATGACTGGACAAAGAGAAACGGGATTTTAGAAAAGCAGGGATGTAATTCCACACAAATAAAAATCAATCCTCCTCCTGTGGGAGTCTCAGAAAATTATTTTTCTCAAGATAGCATAAGGACTTCACCCCCAGCACCAGTGGGGAAAAGGAACTCCCACTTCGTGTGTTAACATATTTAGTATATATCACACATTTTTTGCTTAGTATCCTACATGTGGTTTTCTCATTTAGTTCTCTCAAAACTCTAGGAGAGAGGTATTATGATTATCTTTATTTATAAGATTCATAAACAGAGGCTAAGAAAGCGAAAGTGCCTCAGGTCACACAATTAGTAATTGACAGAAACAGGATTTGAATCCAGGCAGCTTGACTCCTGAGTTTATACTTAACTAAGACTCTGTCAAACCAAACCAACAAACACATAAACACATAAAAAAACTAAAACAAAAAAACTCATAAAGAAATCTGAAGTATGTGTTTTTAATCTCCAATAATCAAATTAGACGATTATAAAGATACCAAATCATTTCATGCCATATTTTAACAGCAGGTGACCTATTTACAAAATAGAAGCAAAACACTCAAGAGTATTAAATAATAGATTACGTAATTTCTGAATAATGTATAATGATTATGAATCGGTAGTGTAAACATAATTTTATAAATAGACAGCACAATAAGAAAAAAATTCTAATTCAATTTCTTCAAATAATTCCCCCTTTGAAGTCACAGTACTTTTTATCAGTCCTCTGAGTTTCTTCATGTATTGTAAGGAAATAAAATAATGTCTTCCCAGAAATCTAAAAATGTGTTAGTTAATTTTATAAATCACCACGCGTGTTCTGTGTGTGCATAATTACCAGAACACTTAATAAAAAGGATGCTTAACAATGAACTTGCTCTTATGCACAAGAAGATCTTCAGCCTCAGGGCATTACGTATGCACTTCCCCATCACACAATTATGTGTTAATTATTCCAGAATCTTTTTCTCACATGCTTATCTAAGAAGCATACATTAACTTTAACTTTTGGAGGACATTCCAATTAAATAATAAAAAGTTAAAATTTAAACATACATTATTTTTAACTTTGTACACCAATCCAATAGATTTGGGACCCTTCTAAAATTGTTTTATGTTTTGGAATCTTTTCTTTCCTTCAGCCTTTCCTTGATTTCATTTTTAAAGTCTTCTTTTTGTTTTATGTCTTCTCATGTTTGTCTTTGTGTGTGATGTTATGTGAAATGTCACCTTTTTTTTTTTCTGGCATTGTATCTAGCTTCTTTTCTTTTTAGTAGAGGTCTGTGCCTGAGGGGACAGCGGTAATGTGAGGATGGGAATTGTCTCAGAAAGCCATGGGTGCATACGCTTGCAACAGCAAAGGGGAGCTGGCCCGCAGGAAGAACATTCTCCGTCCTGGGCCCACTACTACCTAGATTCTGCAGGTCAGCCCAGTATTGACAAATATCTGATTAAGAGAATGTTTAAAGTCCTTATTTTTAAAATGTTGGTCACTAATTAAAATTAAATATATCTGTGCCAAACAAAAATTTGTTCATAGCCTGTCATTTGTAACTGCAAGGTATAATGGGGTTGACTCTGACCTATACTTTGAAGCTCACTAACAGAGTGACCAGGGTGACTTACTTTTGTTATCTGAGCCTCTAATTTTTCTCACATTAAAATAGAGATAATACTATGTCACATGGTTGTTTTGAGTATTAAAAGATGTAATGCAGATGAAAATTCCTGGCACACTACCTGACATGTAAAAATATTTAATTAAATTATAATTAACTACCCTTTATGTCTTTTCCTCCTGTCAGATTTTTATTTGGTTAAATGTGTGTTACTTACTTATCTATTTCATTAATCATCTCCAACTCCCTCTCCCTCCTCAAATTTGTCCAACCTTCGTTAATTTGTTACTATTCATTTATGATGCATTATTGTCATTAAATACATCCTTACTTTATTTTTTTAAATTCTCACTGGAGAATATATTTTTTAATTGATTTTAGAGAGAAAGAGGAAGGGGGAGAGAGAGAAAAAACCCCCAACATCTATGAGAGAGAAACATCATAGGTTGCCTCCCGCACATGCCCCAACCAGGGATGGAACCCGCAACCTAGGTAGGTGCCCTGACCAGGAATCAAACCCGCAACACTTCTGGTGTACAGGATGGCACTCCAACCAACCTAGCCAACCAGCCAGAGCATACTTCCCTACTTTATTATTATTATTTTTTAAATATATCTTCATTGATTTTAGAGAGAGGAAGGGAGAGGGAGAGAGACGGACAGAAACATCAATGATGAGAGAGTCACTGATCGGCTGCAGGCCCCAACCCGGGCATGTGCCCTGACCGGGAATCGAACCCCGATCTCCTGGATCCTAGGTCGACGCCCAACCGCTGAGCCATGCCCCACTGGGCACTTCCCTACTTTAAAAAATAATGTGGTGTCTCCCCTTTGCTTTGTTGATATTTTCATTCCAACATTGGAAACAAATAGAGAAAACACCAGGTGGGTTTCTGATCTGATCTGTAACTACACGTGATGCATAGAAGTGAGACAAAAAATAGGTCTTAACCTACATTTAAAGGAAAGAGCTACATAAATGTATCGCGTTATTAATAAAAACTGTTCATTGACCATGCTCGGGTGATCCCTCGGAAAGGCTGCCCTGCCATCTCGCAGGGAATGCATGTGAGGGCAGGCGTTCAGCAGTCGGAGAAAGCTCCTGGTTTCGCTGTTTGACATATTTGCTGTATCTTTTATTGCTTCCAACATTAACCCTCACTTGGTATTTTCGTCAAATCCCTCCAGACTCCCTACTGCATTTGCAGTTACCTTTTGGTTTGGTTGTTTCCTAGATAACAATCATCATCTTTTCCATGTGACCCAGTATTTCCATGGACTGTAAATATAAATGCCCCTGGTTGGCACGGCCTAGGGTTCTTCAATATTTTGTACTGTCCTATGTTCTTATACCAGGCACACAGCCTTGTGGGCAAGGGAAAATAAAAGATAATGCATATCCCACAGAAAACAAAAAAATGACAACCTTTCTCTCTATATATACTTATTTTTATGATTGAGTATAAAGCATATGCTTAACTTATGTTTTTATAAAAATAATTTTGATAATTATAATGAAGAAATGAACAAATACCTGGTCTTGAAAAACCTGAACTGAAATAGTTTGGAGAGCTCATCATCACAAGCCCAAATAATATATAGTTCACATGATTTTTATGTATCAATGTGAGTGGAATTTTATAACCCTATATACCTGGAAATACTATATGTTCTTCTAAATGTACAGTTATGATTCCCCCCATAGTTTTATCCTAAGAATGGCATAGAGGGAGATCATTTTTTCTTTATTTTTACTTTTAAAGTTTTATTTTTTTCATAGACATAGTGCTTTCTTTTTCTTAAATGGTAGTTGAGAGAATGATTTTACATCTTATTTTTATAAACATAGGTAAACGTAGAAAAGATTTCCCAATGAACTTTGATGTCTCACATTTTAGAAGGTGAGACTACTTAATAAACACTTTATATTATACAAATGTGTTTCCCATAAAGCAGTGGTCTTTTTTTCTGCAGGTAAATTTCAACATATTAAAACAATCCATTCTAGAGATTGTTCTTATTTTACCATTTCATTTCTAAGATATCACCTATAGAAATTGATATTAGAACCTGAACCATATATAGTACAAGAAAGTTACAAACAATTTTCACATATAAACACATATTGAAACTTAAAGTAGACACATATAAAATTCATTAAGAAATAAAAATAGAAGGAGAGTTTAATATAGGGAAAACTATTAATACAATGCATCATATCAGTAGGTCAAGGGAGAAAAATACTATGGTCAAAATGATAGATGCCCAAAAACAACATTTAGCGTGTGTTCCTAATTTTAAAAATGTTAGTTAATTGGGATTAAAAGCATACAAGAAAACATTGAAAAGTAAACGTTGCTAATATATTTCATTATCAAACACTAGAAGCAAATTAAATCAGAAACAAAGCTAAAATAACAAACAACAAAAATGGCAGTGGTATGGTGAAATAACCTGTCCACTTTCTTAACATAATGTGTTATCTAGCCTGAAGAAAATCTTGTATCAAGTAGCTGGCCACTGGAGACATTTTCAAAAAATATATCTTTATTGATTTCAGAGAGAGGAAGGGAGAGGGAGAGAGAGAGATAGAAACATCAATGATGAGAGAGTCATTGATCAGCTGCCTCTGGCACGCCTCCGACTGGGGATCAAGCCCGCAACCTGGTCATGTGCCGGGAAATTGAACGCGACCTCCTGGATCCCAGGTCAATGTTCAACTGCTGAACCAAGCCCAGGGGGGAGAGACATTTTTATTAAATTTAGAAGAAAACAAATTTGGCCATCATGACCATTATTTTTTTAATCTCCTTCTGGAAGTTTTAATAAAATTATTTGGGGAAACAAAATGCAAAAAAGCCCATACATTTATGATCAAATGAGGGAAGGTAAATAGTAATTGCTAATTACATATTTTTCTACTTTGGAGGTGATAAAGATTAACTTAAATACCATTAGATCTAATCTATACAATATCATAGCTAAATTGAAAATGATAAATTTCTCCATATACTAAATAGTGAAAGTAAGTTAAAAAATAAACAGCTATACATGATAGCAAGAAAAATATAAAATTCTAAACAATGAACTAAATTTCTCAGACCTTTATGAGACCTACTACATAAATTGTCTACAGAATTTAAAGGAAAGATAAAAATGAAGAAACATAGTTTGTTTTTTAATAGAAAGACTTAGAAAGAGAGAGAGGGCAACATTTCTTAAATTACTGTTCACATATAAGATCATTCTGACCTAAACTTTAACTTTGGGAAGTCATGATAAGCTTGACTAAACAATTCTAAACATCATTTGGACACACACACTTGGAATAAAAATAGTAAATTGTGGAAGGAGATTTCTCTCACAATCATTACAAAGTTTATAAACATATCATTAATAATAAGTATAGTAACAGCAACAGACTACATGGATAGGTCAATGCAAGAATAATGGAAGATCAAAAGTAAAGATAAATAAATATAATTACTTAGTTAATAAATTTTAAATAGGTGTTTTAAATCAGTAGGGTGAGCAAATGGATTAATCAAGAAATGGCAGAATTACTGACTAACAACACACACAAACACACAAACATCTCTACACCACATTTTATATCAAAATGAATCCTTGATGGATCAAAGACATGGTTATTTTCATTATATTAATCCTTAATCCTCAGGAATTTATTTTTCTAATACCCAGTCTTGGTGAGGGCACTTCAGTACACTGTTCATTTGTTGTGAATTCTTACCAAATTTCTGGAAAGCAATTTGGCAATATGTGTCAAGTGTCTCACAACCATTTATATGTTTTAGCAATTTCATGTTTAGAAATATATTTTAAATATTCAGTAACATGTAGAAATGCCATTGTTAAATGAAAATAATAACAAAAACTTGCAAATATTGAAAGTATTGATCAAGATTGGATTGGTTAAATAAATTAGGATATAGTCAAACAGTTAATTGGTCTGTGCTCATTAAAAATACATATATATTTAAGTTACGCTGAAAGAGATGTTCAAAATTACTTCTGTCTCTCATTATAATATACACTCATATACATACATATACATATAGAGTCAGGCATATACATATACATATACATACACAAATTGGAAGCATATATACCATAAGGACAATGATTGTTAGAAGTACTATCTATTAAAATTTGATTCTTTTGTTTTATTTGCATTTTCTGATTTTTTCCCTCTTCACCATGGGTTAATCATAAAATATACTATTTTTATTTTCAGATACAATATGTATGAAATAATTATTTTAATTATTTTTGTGAATAATATTTTGTTAGCTATATTTACTTTATTAATTGATTTTATTTAAATATATTTGTGATCCTAATCAGACTATAAACAGAGTCATAATGACTTGTCCATCTTTGTATTCTCTAATGTGCCTACAATTCTGCTATATGATTAATAAACATTGGCTATAAAACTATCATTTAAAAAGTCTTCTCACCCGGCTTGGCGTGGCTCAGTGGTTGAGCGTTGACCTAGGATCCAGGCGATCGGGGTTCAATTTCCGGTCAGGGCACATGCCCGGTTTCGGGCTTGATCAATGACTCATCATTGATGTTTCTATCTCTCTCTCACCCTCTCCTTTCCTCTCTCTGAAATCAATAAAGATATATTAAAAAAAAAAAAAAAAAAAGGAGTCATGGGAAGGTGATATGTTTGAACCTATCAGTGAATGGCTTGTGACATCTTATATCCACATATATTATTGTTCAAAGTTGCAACCTTGTAAACCAACAATAGATGCTTGTTAGTTCTTCCATTGTCTATGATGAACACAATTATATGTCATACAAGAAACAGCCTCTGTAAAAGAACAGTCAACCAATACTTGAAATTAATAGACCTTCAGGTTTTTACAAGTTCTATTTTCATGTAAACACAGTGTGATTGACTGTATATTTCCAAATATAAGACATTTCTAATATTACTGTGTATAACATATACATGACCACATACATATACACTTGAACCAGGTCACAGTTAATATTTGATAGTTTAATTCAGCAAATGGGCCATAAATAATGCAAATGTTGTGAAAGATTTTGGGACCTAAAGGTAGAGAAGGCCAACTAAGTTCTGGAAACCCAGGACAAATGTCAGGGAAGGGTGACAAGCTGAATTGGATATAGCAGAATTAAATGGATGCACTCAATTGAGTACAGATGGAAGGAAAAATTGAGAGTAGTGGCAAGCAAAACTTTGGAATGTACCTGCACTGAGGATCACCTTTATCTTGGACAGCAACACAAAGACTAGGCATTTGGAAATAACTGATGGTCAGAATACAAGGATTCTAAACCTGGCTATGCAGCTACTAAGTTGTTGACCCTGGGCAAGTTATCTCCCTTTTCTGGGCCTTGGTTTATTTGTCTCACTGACCCTGAATCTTTATGTTCCTTCAAAACATGTAAGCCCTAGCAACCTCTTTTCATGGTACTAAGGGGTTACCATTAATGAGCTGCTGTATTCTATAATCTCATCTATGTCATATTAGCTCCTCTTGCTGGTTTAAATATTTTTTCAGGATAGCATTACTAAAAGCTTGTCATTGTAAAAGTTTTGAATCTACCAGTGAGCTAGACTCCCAGAAGTTCATGGTAGAGCCTTTATGTTCTACTGAAAAACTCTACTTCCTTTAATCAATCTCAAGGCCTTGTTCATTCCCAACCTTCAGGGTTAGTAGAATTTTGGCATCACTGAAATGTGATCTTCCTCTTTACTACACTAGTAGTTTCCTCACAGAACTTTACCATAATGAGCCTGTGTCTTTGTCAGTCCCACCCCATGGTAGAGTATTGTTTTGATAATATTAAGAACAAATTCAATTTAGTGGAGAGACCAACATCAGTCTGACTCAAATAAAGAACAGAATTTGCATAATAAAAGGACAAAGAAAAAGTGTTCAGACCAGTCAGAATACGCCAAAGAGAGATTGCAGCATTTTCCAAAGTAGACATGAAGATGCACTCTTGTAGATGCCTAAAATCCTCATCCTGGAATTCACAGTTGGGAATGTCAATATCTCAGTGAATGAGGGTCATCTCAGGTGTTCAGAAAACTCAACTATTCCCTCTAAGTTTGATGATACAGGAGCAGTTCAAGTATCAATATTTGCTGGGAACATCCACATCAAGACCCAAGCACTTCATCAATCTCAGGGTTATACAACATGAAATATAATGAAAATACGATTCAGTACAGTCATTCCAGAGCATAGATTTCAAACAACACTGCCATCCTCCACAAACTAAAACAGTCTGTTCACAGTTTTCTGTACCAGAGCTGTGACATTAATGCTACGGCCAGTTTCCCAGACATCGCTCAGGGTTACACTAAGTCCCTCAGCCTCTATAAAGTCTATCCTACCCAGAATCAAGTTCAAGTTCAGGGAGACTGGAACTTGATGCATATGGTTGTCTTGGGACTCAACACTGGTGCAGAGTAAATTGTACTAATCCTCTTATTACAGGGCATCAGCTAAGGATGATTAAAAAACAAATTAGAAGGGTAACAACATAGAAAGCTGGCGGGACATGGCAGGAAGGGCAGAGATGATATCCAAAGACATTCATCCAAAGATGTTCCCAAGAGTTTAAGCTGATGTGCAGGATTCAGGCAGGTGATAAATGAATATACAAACTAGAAAGCCATGGCTGGAAACATGTGGTGGATTCTTATTAGACTGAATAGAAGAATCTTTGTTAGGCAAGGCTCTATCTGTAAGCCTTCAGTAAAAATGTGATTATAATGCTCATGCATATCTTCCCTCTAGTAAAGATAGATAGATGATAGATAATAGATAGATGCTTAGATAGATAATAGATAGATGATAAATAGATGATAGATGGATAGATGGATAGATGATAGATGATAGATAGATAAAGGTAAACATTCATGAGAATTATACACAAAACATTTAACTTGCATGTGTAAACCATAAATTGCTTTTATTTTCTGAACTATATTAAAAAGCATTAACATGAGACTCTTTTAGTCAGGGAGTTCTGCCAAATGTTTGCATTGTTAATGACGTGGCCTGCTAGGTGGTTAAAGATTCAAGTACTATGAAGTCAGAGAGAAGTTCCAGAAGATTTGAAATTAGCCATGAGGCAAATTTTAATATGTGAATGCTTCTAAATAAGTTTCCAAAGTCCAATGGGTTTATTGTCCCTTTGATAAATTCTTAAGGAAATTCTTAGTGTTTCAGTAGAAACCACTGACTGGATTTAGATGGATCTGTTTTTAAATTCTCATATTGATGTTTTCTGGGTGTTGGAACTTGGCGTGTTATCCTAATCTCTTCCATCTTAAGTTTACCTCATTTTCAAAATGGAAACACTAATGTCTTGGTCACATACTTTTTATGAATATTAGTGGGATGATTAATGTAATGCATCTAATGTGCGCTTGCCACATAAGAGATGCTCTATAACTGAATTTTTAGAATATATGAACTTCCAGAAAAGGTAGGTGGTATTTAGAAATGGAAAATAAGGTGGGAATTATAGTATCACAGCACTGAAATTATGATCCAAATTAATGGAAAATATTCAGTTGACCCTTGAACAACATGGGAGTTAGGGATACCAGCCCCCACATAGTCAAATATTAATGTATAACTTTTGACTCCTGAAAAACTTAAGTACTAATAGCCTACTGGTGACTGGAAGCCTTGCCAATAACAGTCAATTAATACATATTTTGTGTGTTATATGTATTATACTGTATTCTTAAATAAAGCAAGTTAGAGAAAAGAACATCTTATTTTAAAAATCATAAGAAAATATACATTTGTAATATTTATTGAAAAAGATCCACATATAAGTGGACTTGTACAGTTCAAACCTGTGTTGTTCAAGGTTCAACTGTAATTGATATACAAAGATACTGGGGAACATTCAAAATACACACAAAAAAATTAAGTAGTAAATTCTGTAATACTGCTATAGTTTTAACATAAATGACATCATAAGGCCTAAAGGACTTATGGCTCTTTAAACATTAGCTGTGGATTACTAAGTAAAACAATTCTTTAGAATTCTATTGAAATACAACCTTGTTATAAATATTCTCTGCTTTTTGTTATTTCTCTATTATATAATATGAATCATTACAAAAAATATGCTAAGAAAAATGTATTCTTATAATTCACCTTTTATTCTACTACTCAGAGATAACCACTATGAACATATTGCGAATAAATTTCTTTACTATATGTACATGTATTTATGTATATGTATATGCACATAGATATGATTTCTTTTTAAAACAGGATCATATATTCATGTTATAAATACTCTTTTGTATCATTTTTATTCAACTGCACATTTTCTTAATATCCTTAGTAACTTTCCAAATAATATGTACTACAATACTCTATGTAATAGGATGACTGAACAAAAGCATAGCTATTCCAAATGAAGTTATAAAGAAGCTGCTCTAGAGATCAGAGGCTTCTGGTTATAACTTTACTTTATAAAATAGAACATCTTGTTCTATTTAAGATTATAACCTTATCCTGAACCCATATATTTATTCCGTTTTGAGACTATGAAATACTGGTTTGTAAAATACCTAGTGATATTTGCTTGAAAGTGCTGAATATTATTATAACCATTTATCTTCACATAGTAGAAACCCTTGACTGGAAAAGGCATTGTGTTATTTTCCTGATGCACCAGGGGAAGTTGGTACATTTTTGACTCTAGCTGTTGCTATTAATTCCCCAACTTTTATGACCATGAACCACTGCCCTCAAATTCTTTTCTTCCCATTTTCATCAATATTGCTATATATAATCTTGCTTTTGCAATGAGGAAACACAGACCAACAGTACATTACAATTGGCAGGCTTATGCAAAATTAAATATTACCTGGTGACTTGAGCAGACCTTTACACCAACTCTGAATTTATAATCATTTTTCAGAAGCACTTCATCCACTGATTTAGGTATTTGAAGACAACCAGTAAGCAAAAATATGAACATCATACATTTTGTTTTTTAATAAGTAATAAAACAATGGGATTTTCCATTCTTTCACATTGAAAGTCACTAAAGTTTAATTAACATTGCCCTTATATACTGGAGATCAATGACAAATAGTGCCTTGTAACAGAGTAATACATACAAAAAGCCTTCTAAAACTGTGGTAGGCATTTAGACAGGCATGAGTGGAGCAAGGCTAGGTATGACAGGTTACCCAGAGCAGAAAGCCCTGGGTGCCTAGCGAGGGACAATTGCAAAGTGGGATCTCGCCCCAGGGTGACCTTTCCTCTTCTAGTATATCTCTGGTCATGTGGTTTAGACCCCCTGACATTTCATATCTCTAAGTCATGTGGTTCAGACCCTCCCCTGACCTTTCCTCCCCTGGCATGTCACTAGTCATATGGTAGATCCCCTTAGAGGAGGAACAAGGGGGGTGGAAAATAGCCTCATAGGACTCCCATACAAGCCTTTGAACACCCACTCCCTTAATCACTAAGCCCTCAAGACAATGAGGTTCTGACCCATACCAAATAATCTTAGGAACAAAGCTTGGGGCTGTTGACCAGAGAGACAGAGTTTTGGTCAAACTAAAGATAACATCTAGGCATCAGTTGTGTTTCAGCTATAGACCCTAAAAAGCAGCAAGGCCTGGCAGGTTGACACCATAGCTGACATCAGGACCAGCTGT
The DNA here is from genome assembly GCF_054644295.1 of Miniopterus natalensis. Taxonomy (NCBI): domain Eukaryota; kingdom Metazoa; phylum Chordata; class Mammalia; order Chiroptera; family Miniopteridae; genus Miniopterus; species Miniopterus natalensis. The sequence goes on along the minus strand of NC_142092.1, from coordinate 25,976,809 downwards.
GATGAAAAACGACCTGCTGCCCTGGCGCTGATCGATCAGTAGAAACAATGACCCTGAAAGGACACCTGGAAAGCTGATGAATATTCCATTGAGATCCTCTCCTGGTACTTCCCCTAAGATCCCTACCTTTAGAAAGGAGACAAAACCCCTCAGGATGGAGAACCCAGTGCACAGTTTTTCTCGAGAGAGAGAGCATATGCCCCTGCCTTCCTCTTCCCCTTTTTTCCCAGGACATGTTCTCTCTCTCTCTCCACTAGGAGCCTCTGGAGCTTGCTGGCCTTTCCCCCTCCCCTTCCCCCAGGCACATTCTCTCTGCCTTCCTTCTTCCTAAGCACAAAGAGCCCTTCTTTTGCCTCTTTAACTTGTTTCCTGAGCCCACACAGCCCAGCTGGCTCACCTTCTTCAACCTCTGTGACTTTCTAAATAAACTTTTGCTTGTAATTAAGTCTTGGTTCTGAAGTCTTTCTTAGCCAGAACTCCAGTACTGAGGTTGCTGAACTGAGGTCCAATTGCTAGTAACATTCTGGTGCTGTTTCACCACTAACAAAATAGAGTTGTTGTTTGTTTGTTTGTTTGAATATTTCAATCATAAACACAGTCTAAGAATTTAACTCTAGCAATGACTGGGAATTTAAAAACTTAAATATAAACTACCTTCCTCTCTGAACTAAAGAGTTTACATCAATTTCTACAATTCTCCCTCCAACAAAGTAGGTTTTCTATACCATTGTTATTATTCTGATTGTTTTCTTTACTCTAACATAGGTTTTATTGTTTCCTATGGCCCTTTCTTCATCAGGTACTTATTAGCTATTAAGATATCAGACTTGTTGCCTAGCTCTTACAAGTCTTAAAAAAAAAATCACAGAACTAAGTGCTGCTTGTGCTGGGAAGATAGCAGAGAATACCGCCTACAAGGGGATGGCATTTTATAGTGGGTCTGAAGAGAGCATGACAATTTCATTTGTATCACTACTACTAATCTTATCCTAATGTTGCCTGAATGGCAACTCCATTGATCAGGGTGTTGTAATAGAAAATACCGCTCCGTGGTAATGTAACGGAAGACATTCAAATTCTCCTCCTGCCACTGCTGTGTGGATTGAATCCACTGGCAGAAGCAGTAGGACCTTAATTCAAAGCCTGACTTTCATTTATTTGTTATGTATCCGGAAAAGCCACTTTTCTCTCTTGAGTATTAGTCTCCTCATTTCCAATATGGGGAATAATAATACTTTTGTTGCAAAGCTGTTGGGACTATGACGACTACTGCACATACTGTCAGTACCAGCTCCCAGTACCTAACGGCTACTCAGGGAAGGGTAGCTGTAATTATGATAGCTGTTATCAATCATCTCTCAGAATTTCTGGGAAATAGGCTAGGGAATCTTTAGGTGTCCTTCACACCCACTTCTTTATGGATCCCACCTACATTTTACGATGGAGAAATTTATTATACCAGTTGAAGTCAATTTAATGCAATAAAAGAAAACAGCACAGTATAATAATTTCTATAGTAAGTACCTTGATTAATTATTCCTAAAAAGAACTTTATTTTAACTGCCCCATCCCTATCTCTCTTTTTTGCTTTTCTTTCCCTGCCTTTTATTTTCTCTGTACATGTACACACACATATATATATATATTTTCACTATTTACTCTTAACCCATTTTCTTTCTTTTTGCATTTATAGTTCCAAAAGTTCTTCAGGATTTTTATGCTTAGTAGAAATAATATCATTAATGTCTCAGGCTTAAATTTTTGAGGAATCAGTACTTTCTGCATCTTGAAAATTTATGTATATAAAATCTCATATAATAGCCCCAGATAAGAAATAGTATGAGTTTTCAATGTAAAACATGTATAACAATGTCTTCGTAACTTGTAATAAATCCTGAGAACAGTTTATGACATGTATTTCTTAGGAACCATTTTTAAAGCTACTACAGTGATGTGGATATTATACTTTTTAATATAAATGTTGAACTTCCTAGGGTCTGTTTAGATATTTTTCTAAAGGTCCTCATCACAAAGAAAACGTGAACTTTTTTTTTTCTCTATCTCTATTCCATCCCTTTTCAATACAAAGAATGGTGTGTCTGAGCTACACATATCTCACTTTTGCATTAGGAAGACCTGTCATTCTATTTATGGAGTCCAAGATTTTTTGCTGTGTTCCCTTCTCTAGTGATACAAAACTCCCAAAATAGTTATGTCAAAAGTCTGGTGCTTAGATTTCAAAACCTATGATGATTAAATGATCAGCTGTGATGATTAAGTAATGGCAGCCCTTTCCTGCCTTCTGCTCTCCTATCTGATGTTAGCTTTGAAATCTGTTCTGAAGCCTCTGAATCTGGGTGGAGGTTTCCCTCGTGGATATTAGGTATTTAGATGTACCATAAACTGAAAGAAAATGTGAAAAATAAAATCTTCCAACTAATATGCCTCCCAAAGTGGCAACATCGGGATTCACAAAATAAGACACTGGAAGGATCTGGCAGCATCACAGCAACGTCTCAAACTGCCTGAATTGTAAGTGATATTCAGTGACCTCAGCTTGTCCTTGAGGCTCGCGATCAAAAAGAGAGTGCTGCAGTTACAGCCCTGGCAGTGACCGGAGCCAAGCTTAAAATGAAGAATGCTGCTGGTTTCTGTCCCTACAAAGCCAAGCCTGCAGACCTAATGTATCACAATTATTTTTTGGAAGTAGCATGCTATTTTATAATACTTAGTGATGTCAGAAAGACTTGGAAAACTCTGCAACATTTTTGGGTACAGTTTTCTAATGAGGGGATTGGATAAAGCTAGAGGTCATTTAAAAAATTGACAATCTAAATGAGGTCTTTAAAATTATTGAAGAAGTGATTTGGATCTAGTTTTAATTCTTCACTTAACAGAAGTTTTAGCTTTTTTCAAAGAAGGAAAAGAGGAAAATCCACTTGCATCCTTTAGAGATTAATGTCAGTTTAAGCCCCACCCCAACCCTTGTAAGCTTCAAGAAAATGAGTTGTTGTAAAGGAGAAATTATATTGAAACAAATAAACTTGCTAGAGTTGTAGAAGAATAGGATTCACAATTCTGCTACCATAAACTTATCATAATACCTACCAAATGTGTTCTTTAATAAATTTTTAAATAAAATTATATATTTTATTAAATTTATATTATTTAATTATGTGATACTCATGTAGGAAAAATCATACTTAAACTTGGAAGATATGATTGTTTTCTGATTATTACTGTTCAATAGTGGAATTAATCAAGATATTTTAACCAGTCACTTAAAAAAAAACTCTCAAGTAAACTTTGCACGCAAATTAGATGCAAAGCCTTTGTAAAACAGAGCTCTGCAACTACATACAGCGAAAATATTCACTAACAGGGTCAGGCCAGCTCTTTTTCATTTACCCTCAAGTTACTCCCAGGTCAGCCAGAGACTTGAAAAGACTAAGCTAGGTCTGGAAATAGATCTGGCAATGTATATGTATTTTTAGTTGTGCAAGGTAATAACTCAGTAAGATAGATGTTATTGACTGAGTTCCTGCAAACTATTGTTTCTTCGTTTTCTTTATGATTCAAATGTTATTGCTCAATATGTGCAAAACCACATAAATTATTGTAGTGCGCAGGCAGTAAGTACGAAACCACCAATTTGCTTCACCTCTCGGCAGCATTAAATGTCAAGGTGTCAAGTTGTCCCTTCAGGTTTCATTGGCAAACATAAATTATCACTAATAGAATGCACCAGTGAAATTTCAGAATAACGAATGACTTCCAAAAGCATCACTACAAGAAGGAAGTATAGGACACTTGAGATAATTTATGATACAAATATTTTCAAAAGCTGGTCTGCTTGGAAAGTTGATTTCTAAATGTAAAATAAATAACTGAGTGCCGTGTGTTCAGCTCATCCTTCTGCAATTTCTGTCAAACATCCTGAAGGAAGCCCCAGCCCCAGCTCTGACGGCAAACCCCCAGCACCCTCGAATGCCACAGTGAACGGGGGAAGATTAAGCTGCAGATTAATACACTGAGTTCTTCCAAATGAGCTTTTCTTTTTTTAATAGATACAAATGTTATTGTTCATATAACATGGAATATCTGTTTCACACTCTGAAATACTCCAAGCTCAAAAAAGATAGAATTTCTGAGGCTCTGACATCCTGAGTTGATTTTGCTATTTTGCTATTTTACTTCTTTCCCATTTTCAGAAGGAGCCTATAGAGGGACAAAAATGTACCTCTATATATTTTCAAATATTTAGCAAATTATTAACCTTTAAAAGAGACTCTGAAGGTAGTTTCTACAAAAAATCTGAGAGAGAAAATAATCAGTAAAAATAAATTTATGATGGAAAGAGAAAAACAGACCTCCAGTATTTGTAATAGGAGCTGGTACAATCATTCAGAAAAGGCAAGACTCAGGGCAGATCAAATACAGATACAACTAATAGAATCACATAAGCCTGCACATTTCCTCTGTAAGTTGACTTCCTTTCAGGATCTCATATCATGGAAAAGTAAACTTAAGAGCTAAAATTGACATAAACATCAATACCTTAAAACATTAAGTATAGAAATATATCATAATGGTGATACCTACATACCTACGTGGGATATTGGAAGTAAACTGTTTAGAAAATATTTTAAATTTCTTGATATCTACTTTTCCTTTACTATGTCATATTATATTTTTACAATGTTTCTCATGCATTTAGCCCATGGATATTAATACACTAACAAACTCAGCATTTTTTAGTGATTTTCAGAATACTTGTTCTTAATGAAAAAAATTAGGAACTAAATCAAACATTACCTAGACTAAAAGGCTTCAGTGTAGAAAAAATTTCTGTTCTTTTCAATGTAGGAACACATTCTAAAAATACAACACAAATTAACCTTGAAAGAAGGCCTTTAGAAAAATATTTTGCTCCTCAAAGCTTAATTTGCTGCCATTTAATTTATTTTAATGTCTTCATGTTTTTCTATCATACACCTTTAAACAGAAAAGAAAAATTCTCCACAGTTGTAATGTTACTATGTTTTTTTATATAATTTTATTTAATAGCATGTTAAAATTATTTTATGCCTATTCTCCTTCTTCTATACAAATAACTAAACTGGTTAGTATATATTTCTAGAGCTAATGAGAGGGTCCTCAACATGTTTTGAGCATAAAAATAATTTGCAGGTTTTGTTAGATTGGACAGTGTCATCTTTCTCTCCAAAGATTCTAAATCATGCCCTAAATGCATCATGGAGCCCAGAAATCTGCATTTTTAATAAACAACCATATGACCCAGATGATGGTGTTGCCTAGAGAATTAGTAGCCTGAGACATCACTTGGCAAGGTTTATTAGAAGACTCACGTATCAGACAAACTCAAGTCTTTTCTCAACCTGGAACTTCATCATTAATTTACCCATTAATTGATTTAGCATTAGTCTGGTCATTGAAAATGGAACAGATTTATTTGGGGGCAATTAAAATTACCTCTCTAATATTCTTAATATTAAACAATTGTTGAATTTGAAATTAAGAATGAAGGGATATAACAAGGTGTAGAGAAATGTGTGAACTTTGGAATCAGACTCTTGTAGGTTGGAATCCCAGCTCTGTCATCTACTGTGTATGTAAACTCAGGCAGTTTTTGCTGCTGTTGTTAAATGCTATAACTCATAACTGCTTTGAAGGGTAATTGAGAGGGATAAAATAAAATTTTGTACATGTATCTGACTAATAGAACGGCATCTATAACTGCTTCATAAAAGTCTATAATTTTCTTATTTCTTCCTCTAGTAGGGCAGTGTACAATGGCTATTGGGTTTTTCTACTGAACACATGTGTTCTTCTCCCGGCTAACTTATCAAAGGAGCTGTCAGAGCCTTTTCTTTCTAAGGTCAGGGCACCATTATTTCTTACCAAAATCACTACAGAATCTTCCTAATTATTATCCTTGGTTCTCATCTTACCCTTTCGATCCATTTTCTGCAGTGCACCCAGGCTGATTTTATTAAGATCCAAGTCTTGTGAATCTTATCTCTTCACTGCTTTAAATTAGCAGGGGCTCTTTATTGTACTAAAAAAAAAATAAAGTCAGTCTACAGCATCTTTCATGATAGGGGCATTGTTTATTTCTCCTGCTTTATTTCTAGTCATTCCCAATGTACTCTCTACACTCTAACATACAGAAGCGGAAACTGCCCTTATGGAACTAAGTTACCCTTTGCGTATTCCTATCTCCCTTGCTCTACTTAGCACCTGGTTAAATTGTGCATGCCTGTCAGGCCTCACCTTAGGCAGTTTTTCTTCTTAGATTTTTTGTTTTTGTTTTCCTAGACTCTCAGGTTTTAGTTTTCCAGAAGACTCTCTATGACATTCTAACAAGTATCACACGGTATTATAGTTGCTATGCTCTCCACTCTGTCCCAATAGATCATGGGCACCTTGAGAATAGGTAACATATATATATATATATATTTTAAAATATATCTTTATTAATTTCTGAGAGAGGAAAGGAGACGGAGAGAGAGATAGAAACATCAATGATGAGGGTAATTGATTGGTTCCAGCCTCAACCCGAGCATGTGCCCTGACTGGGAATCGAACCCCGATCGCCTGGATCCTAGGTCAACACTCAACCGCTGAGTCACTCCCAGCCGGGTGGTAACATATTTTTTCAGTTATCACATTCCAGTGCCTAATACAGTGCTTGGCTCATAACACTTGCCTGCAAAAATATTTGTTGAGGGAATAAACGCACGTGTACAACCATCTTACTGACTACTACAGGGTCAGAGAAGCGGTTCCTCACTCTGGATTTGTCAGATGAACTTGACAGACATGGTAAAGAGGGCAATGTGGAAGGTTAAAGGCCAATAGGAAACCGTAAGACAAGCTTCTATGTAATGGAAAGGGGTTTTCAGAAGGATCGCAGGCCCTGAAGGCTTTGAGGCAACCCTCTTATGACTGCTGCCTGATGCATTTTGCTGCAGCGTATCAACATATTCTCTCACAATATATTTCAGTCTTTCTAGCTCTGCAGTAGCAGAGGCTAAGTGTCTTCACTATTCTACATTTCACTCCATCTTGCATATGTTAACATTAACAGAGAAAAATGCTAAAATTCAGATAATAGAGGGCTATTAGCTCTTTATAAATTAGGATCTTATTTATACTCCTTTAAAAAAAAGAAATTACTCTTGTTTAGACCAAGGTTTTCCCTAAGTATTAATTTTAAGTCTCACGCATCTGTGCATTGTGCACCTAAGGATTTGCTTTACCTATAAACACAGACATAACTAATTTTTATTTTGACATTAGAGATATTAATTTCACAAGGATGTATTAATACCTAAAACTTGCCAGACAATGTGCTGGCTAAGCAATGAAGATTAAATGTAATACATAAGATCATAAAGCTAGTAATTTAAATTCTGTACAAGTATTTTCAACAATTATTTTGAAGTGTTCTTTAAACCTTTTGTTAAATTTTACATTATGGAAATTTTTTTTAGGATTTTGTAAACTAATTTTGATAAAAGGCTCTTCTTTGCAAAGAATTCTGAGTATAAAATTAACCAAGTGTTTATATTAGAAGGCATTTTATGCCTCGCTAAAAAACTAAATAGATTAATATGTTGGAAGGAAACTTTCAAATTATTCAAACTCTTCATGTTAGAATTAGTATTGCCATGTAACTGATTATTATAATACAAATCAGTATTTTATTAGCATGCTTTTTTAATTCAATGGGCAATACAGCATGCAGAAAGATAGAATGACTGCATACTGCCAGTAAATTCTTCCATAATTTTAGTCCAAAGAGAAGGGGAGAAGCCGTAAACATAAATTAAATGTCCATTGTGTGTCAGACACAGTGGTAAGACTTTCACATATGCTATATAAGCCACATAGATGTTGTGAATATTAAATTAGGAAAAAAAGATTCAAATTTTCTACTACAGTGCTTATAGCACAATAGGGAAAGAATAAATGAAAATATGATTCTTTTAAAACTTTACAACCAGCCTGACATTAAAAAAAACAAAACATTTTCCCATTATACAGATGAGAAAAATGTGCTTCAAAAACATTGTTTTTTGTCCAAAGTCCCTTCATTTACCAGTGCAAACAAATGAAGATGCAACCCATTTCTGTCTGTGGTCTATTGTTATACCAAACCGTTTTGCTGAATCTGTACCCTTTGAACTAAGTGGTTCTTTAATATCTTCCATAAAATTTAGTGAAGGGTACACATTTCCTTATGAAGCTTTCTTTTTTTTTCTTTTTTCCTGCAGCATCATTACGTTACTTTTCTTGTACTCTGATTTTCAATGCTATTTACAATTTGCTGAAAGACTTGAGGATATACTACAAACATCTCAAGATGGGTGTGCTACATACGACGAAAGAAATCAGGAAAGGGGATTCAGAAAGTACAGTGTCAGTCGTTAAAGAAGACATATTCTCATACATGGGTAGAGATACTAGGTAAGTTAATCTTGATAAAGCTTCTTTGTAGACATAAGTTAAGAATTTAGATCTTGGAGGAGACTAAAAGTTAGGTTGAAAGACAAAAAAAATTATACATAAATGTATATATACATATTCAAAGTGGATGATAATTTAAAATATTATTTATTTCTTACCATATTCAACAACATGTTAAAGTATAGTGTTTAATTTTTTTTGCTTCTTTTCATTACAAAAAGGCATGGTTTAATAGCAGTGAATGTGAAAAAGCCTTGGGAAGTGTGAGTGTATTTGTGCATGTTTGCATGTGTATGTGTATTATAATATATATGTGTATGCATAATATATATATGTGTATATATAATATATATGTGTATGTACATATATATACACACACACATACACATACACATACACATAAATAGCAAAAACAATTTTGTGTTACTCTTAGCTGAACAGCTAAAAATAATACAGCAAAGTAGCTAAAAACATAAGTAAGTTCTCCGATAATCAGCTTTAATCAAGACAAGGAAAGCAAGAATTTCCCTGAACCTCATCAGGGTTATTGTGTTCAATTTGTCTAATATTAAAGTGGATATTAGTTCAAGAGTTGAAAGACTGAGAAATTCTTGGCTTTCTAAATACAAATTTGGGAAGACTAGCATAACAATAGATTTTAAATATTGGAAGAGTTACCTAAGGATTTGACTTCATTGCACCATGTGATTGGCCAGAATTGGCACTACTAGGAAAAGATAGGGGAAAGTATGTTTTTGCTCAACATATGAAAAAGTGTTTTAGCCATTAACGCGAAGTAATAATGGGATGGACTATTCTATTGACTAGCAAGAGTTCTATTTATGCACCTTTTCAAGGAAAGGCTGGATGGTTTTCCGTGAGGGACTCATAAAAGACATTACTGTATCTGGGTAGATTAGCTGACCTTACATTCCTTTGCAACTCTGATATCTCTTTTTAAATGTAGCCTTTGCCTTTAAATGCCTTTATACTTCAGAACCTGAAATACTGTTTCAGCCATCGTTAAGGATGTTGCAGTTTTGTACTTTGTAAAATAGATGTCTTGGCTTCACCTCAATATTTACTTGTAAGCAACAAAACATTATCCAGAGACAATATTTTTTTCCCCAGGGACATTATCTCTTAAATAGATATCCAAGAGTAAGTCTTTAGAAAATATTTCTAGAACAATTTTGTTCCTAGTGTCCTCCTTATTTATATCCTTTCTCTCAAATCCACTAATGAAACAGCTTCCCTTTTCTATGGATAGGGCTATATACCATTTATTTAGAGAGTTTAATGATGAGGTGGGCATTGGTTATAAAAGATGGTTTGATCAAACAGTCTTCACTAACAGCTTGGAAGGGAAAAGTATTAACCAAGAGTTAAAAGATGTTGAGCTTCTTCAGGGAAAATATCCTATCTGGAGAAAAAAGATTGTGGTCATTTATTGAAGCAATCATAAGTACAGCAAAGACTTGGAGAAAAGTTATCATTCAGTTTTAATCAGTTTACTCAAATAGAACAGCTGCAAGCAGAGATTGCTGTTTAGACTGAAAATGGAAAAGACTCTTTCTTATAAAGTATAATGCTGTAGGGTCATGTGTGAAAAACAGAACCTTTTTCTGCTTTTTCCGTAACAAAGCATAAAAGCATGTTTTAACCATTTGGGCGTCTAAGTGGGTATTGATCAATATCACTGTATAATGCCTAGATCTACTTTCAAGGACAAAAGTGGGTAAAAAAATCAATTCCATTTCAATGTTTAATCTTTTTCATATATTTCATTTTCTTTGAATTATAATTTCCAATTTATTAAAGATCATGAAAATCAGGAGTTTTCATGAAAGATACTTTGAATCTCTAAGCTATCACCCGGCACTGGGTTTTATGGTGTCAACAAACAACAAAAGCTGTTCTTAAAGTGAATCCTGCTTATTAATTTAAATACTAAAGTTTTATATATGCACATTTTTCTGAGGAGTAAGTGGAGATGCATGTACTGAACATGATATTTTTTTGTCTTAGAAGAAGGATCAATAAAATCAGAAGAAGGCATGAAAAATTGCCATCATGATTTAATTAACATCAATCTAATAAACTAATACATAAAATGTCAATTTTCTTTAGCAACATCAAAGCAACGCCCAGGTTTAATCCTGAAAATGTTGATGATCATTTAAGCTGTGACCAGCTAAGATCTCTTTTTAAGAAATTGAAAGAAAATACTTCCTTCACCTTTTAATCTTTGTAAACCATGAGAGAAATCAAATTAACTGCTTAGGGGCCATAATTGGCATTCATAAATAACCTGCTGTCTACGGGCACTGCCCTTCTTGTTTAGCTGATTCTCCTTGTCTTCCTAGAGGCAAAAGAGAAAAATGGCCTGTAGAAGGGATATTTTCAATGCATAATAATCTTCACCTCAAGAGCTCTGCTTTTCTCTCTCGAAATTGCTCTCTGGCTGCACTTGCTGCTCTTTGCTGATCAGCACCTGATCACAGCTCTGGGTGAGGCATGTTCGGTAGTGGCAGCCTGTTTCCTCTCCTTCAATACTGTCCTTGCGCATTGTTTTTCATTTTGATAACAACACTTTTAGTGTTTTAACCTTAACTAGCAAAAGTGTTGATAATTTTTAGTTTGTGTTAATAGGCTACAATAGAATGCAATAACTCAATTTCTTTTATTTTAAGAGTATCCTATAGACATTCAGGGAAACTTAGGTTGTAGAAGAGAGAACAAGCAGAAAAATAAAAAAAAAATTAGGTCACTCAAAATGTGCGAGTAACATAGCTTAAGATTTGAAATACCCTGTGCTTTCAAGGGGATAGGGCAACAAGCATGCTCAAGTAATGTTGATGCAAATAGAAGTGTGTGTAGACACTTGCCTCTAGGACATATTTTCAACTAACAAAAGCATTGATCTTCCCTTCTTAATGCCTTCCCAACTGGGCTGAATGTCTGGCTCAGTATCACCCCTAGCCCTTAAGAGTTAGGGCTTTGTTATTTTACAAGATTAATATATTAACTAACTCATTATTTAGAAACTATTCATGCATTATTGTCAGACAATAATATGACAGGTACTGCAAAGCAAGAGTAAGGAAGCAATGCAAGAGAAAGACGCCTGGCATCCCAAATACTTGATGGACATGTTATTTAAGCAGCCTGAAGCACTTACCAGCTGGTAAATCAATCCGTTGCCAGTACAAAAATGAGACACACCAGCATAGATGGTAGCAGATCTACGAAAGGAAAGATGCAAGAGAAGATCCAAACGCCAATTTAGCTCTTATTATATGGATATATTTGAAACTCTGATTTGGTCACTGGATTGTGAATTGATAAAATATGAAATAGAAAGATAATTTTTAACTTTGATTAACCATGAATTTCTTCATTTAAAGACATGTAATTTAAAAGTACAAAACACATAAAAAAGGAGAGACTATGGTTGACGCTATGACATTATAATGAATCATGACAGGTCCTATAACCTGAGAGCATATACATGCACACAATTAGAAACTCCTTAGGTCCCGTAACCCAAGAGCATATAAGAAAAACTGTCTAGCCCAGCCTGGCGTGGCTCAGCAGTTGAGCATCGACCTGGGATCCAGGCGATCAGGGTTCGATTCCCGGTCAGGGCACATGCTCGGGTTGAGGGCTTGATCCCCAGTCGGGGGCGTGCAGGAGGCAGCCGATCAATGACTCTCTCATCACTGATGTTTCTCTCTCTCTCTCCCTCTCCTTTCCTCTCTCTGAAATCAATAAAGATATACTTAAAAAAAAAAAAAAAAAGAAAGAAAGAAAAGCTGTCTAAATATGAAGCAGTAAGAGCTCAGAACAATGAATCCAATCATTTGGTCTTGATTTACTGTTTCACATGAAAATAAAAGTTCTTCCTGGATATTTCACAATCCTTGTGGCAGGGGAAGGTTTCAAAACCAGGAAGTCTACCTGTGATGCCCAAGATACCCCTTCCGTGCTGCCTACTGATGTTACTTTGTTTACTTCTCCCTGACCAACAGAAGATGAAAAGTGAGCCTTTCAATTGTAGATTTTTTTGTAATGCTGTTATTGTGTTCTTCTGGTGCAAAATAAAGCTTGTCAGCTGAACAGATTTATTTTGTCAAGTATTGGAGTTAGTGACATACTTTCAGACTTTGGAATCAAGAATGGCGCCATAAAACCACTAGGCTTCCAAAATATATTGCTAGGAGGTTATTGCTATACAAACAGGCATCCACAGGGTGGGACAAAAATACATTCAGTTACGAGTATGAGAAACACAGTTTAGTTTTATATTGTTGTTGATTATTGTGTTATTATTTTCCACACGAATAACTGTGAACCTACTTTTCCCCCACCCTGTATCGTTTAGGGTTTTAGAGATTTTATGGAAGTAGGACACTCTACGTAAGTTGTATTCATATTTTAATAGGCAGTGTGCCCAATATAAATTTCATTTTGTAAATGCTCAGATGGAAAATTCTTCAAAATTATATAACAAATGAGTTCAGTAAATGGTGTGAGGCAGACAACAGTGACAGCCCTCGGCGAAGGCCCGAACGCATGGGCAAAACGGTCCGCAGGTGCCTACAGCCCAAATCACTGAGCGTCACGCAAAGAGCGATGCTGATGCCCACACGCAGCCTTTGTTCCTAGGGCTCTGTCCCACCACAAATACTCTGCCTTTTTCTTTCTCTTCAAGGAAGCATCCAAGAGGCTTTGTCATTGTAACAGATCTGAGCTGGGGAACAAAGGACCTGATCTTGGCATCAAGGGTCTTTCCGGAGAGGAAACTTTGTCCCAACCTTAGTCTTCTTTTGATCCCAAAACATCTCATACTGGGGAAATATTCTCCTATGTTATTTTCTAAAATAAATCACAAGATGTGCCATGAGATTGCCTCCCTTTTTTTCTTTCCCTGGCTCTGTAAGACATCTGGAGAGGGTAGTGGCATTCGGTATCGAACACTGTTGAAATTCATCTCTGAAAAGGAATCTAATCCGTGTCCCTCCGCACCAGTGTTCCAGCTGTTCCCATCTCTTCCTTTTCAGTCAGGCATCTGGATGCCCCCCTTTTCCACTTGCACAGTCCTCTAGATATTCTTCCCGTTTCTAATAATGGTTTGTAGCTTCTTACCTATTAACTTTTCCTAGATATTTGAAATAATTTTCCATCTAACTTCTTTAGACACAGCTCCAACATCAGCTTCTAGCAGACTAGCAAGGGGATGTCAACTATAGTGGGCACAGCCTCTTAGTGAAAATTCATCATATAACTTTCTTAAGATTCTGCCCAGGCTCTGTGTCAGTCTGCCAGTTTCTGAAGCTGAGAGAACCTTCTCAAATCAGGTTAGCCCTTCCCATGTCAACCTGCCTCCTGCAGTATGAGACTAAGCCAGAGCTAGGGAGACAAGGCCAGGGAAGGACCTGCGATGTGACCTCATTATATTTCCATTTTGCTAACCTAGAATCTAAGGAGTCAGAAAATCCTAAATTCAAACCTGACCTTCCATATCATTATAAAAGTACATCTGTCAAAGTAGGAATATAGAACATATTTTATTTAAAAGAATTTAGCCAGATTTAAACATCTTAAATATTTATACATATTGTACTTTTGCATCTTGCCCCAGGCCAAGCAATTGCATAAGGGGACACCTGGTATGCAAATGTAACATTGAAATGATCTAATGATGACCTCAGGGCTTCACCTAGAGCAGAAAGCAGTCACACTTCCACATTAAGTGAGAGGGCAATTTTGTTTTTTATTGTGCATATATACTTCTGGATTTTCATTTGAATTTTACATGAATGACCTGAAAGAGGGTGAACCTCATTGATTATTGTTATCACTGTTGATCAAAGGTCTTTGGCAAATATGAGGAGCATTGTCTGACACAGCCTGCAACTCATAGGCAGAAGGGTTACTGGGTACAAGGGTCCTTCTTTCCTTTTCATCTGTGAAAATACTGTGGGGCTGTGCACTATCAGAGTGACCCTATTTCCCTGCTCTCCCTTTGTATGGCTCTAAAATGAAAGTGGTCTTGTATGGGGGAATATGCATTTGGGCTCAGGCACCAAGCTGTCTGAGATTGTGTCAGATAATTCAGGTGGGCCTTGAGGGGGAAAAAACTACCCCAAACCTAGACCTTGGGGATCCCCGTTTCTGTGGAAAGATGAGTGGTCTGCGCGCAGTCTCTTTAGATGAGGAAGGATGGATGCCAAATCTTTGGTTCCGGCTGGTTTGTTAATAGCCCAGGCAAAAAGGCTGACTTGAAGGTTGACTTGGGTCATTCACCAAGCAATCATATTTTTCTCTACAGTCTACAGGATGAGTAAATAGATAACAGTAAAACCCATTTTCCCAAAGGTAAGAAGTTGATAGGGAAAATATTTACAGAAATAGATGGGGTTTGTGTTCTAGCAGCCTGTCAAAATTGGAGTTGTTTTTCTCTTTGGTTTAGCAGGGTATTTGTGTGAATAAGGAATTTAATTCCTTTAAATTACATTCTGATTTCCTGGTTACCTGTTATCTCATAGGTCCAAGAAAAAAATAATTTTATGTTAAAGAAGTATATAAGCTTTCCATTTTATAATTCTTAGGAAAATACAATTTTGACCTGATGTTTCTAGTATACTATGTGACTTTTGAATATTAACTACATATTCTCCCACACAAGATCACTTAACTATTATGCATAATTCTTGAGCCAAAGCATTTCTATGACAACATACACATTTTATACAATTAAAATAAAAGAAAAAAATCATTGCACACATATTCACTGCTTATTAAAATACAAGTGCTAGAAATTCATAATTGAAAAAAACAAAATGTATCTTGTAAAAGGAAATATCTTGATAGCATAATATTCTTTTAAAAACAAAACTGCTTGATAACACAACTGAAAGAGGAAAACTCATTGCTCCTACTGGCCTCTAAAGGTCCAAGTTCTTCTTACAGAAACAGGTGCTTAATATTCTAATAATTTCAGACAACTAATCAAGAAATAATTTTCCTGGATATTTGTAAATCTTTTTTCTTGTGAGTTTTTCTTAGTACAGTGTGTTCCTCTGGCTTTTTCTACTGGGGGGCGTTAGTGGATCACACTTACTAGAATCTGCCCTTGCGAAGTATTGAGCCTGTCTTTACTGAGACAGATATGATAGCACCAACGATTCAGGAAAGACTAGGCCACTCCATTATGGGATGTAGTGGCCCAGACTCCAATGCCTGGCTCTCACAGTCTCTCAATTTTCTTCATGGAAATCAGAAGGGGTTTTAAGTCAGCTAAGGTCTTTTGGCTATCACTAATATCTACCTCAGGGCAGTATAAAACAATGATTAAAAGGTAGGACTCCAGCTGTGGCCGTGTTGCTCAATGGTCAGAGCATCAGACCAAGCACTGAAGGGTTGTGGGTTCCATTCCCTGTCAAGGACACATATCTGGGTTGCAGGTTCAATCTCAGGTTCCAGTAGGGGTGTGTGTAGGAGGCAACCAATTGATGAATTGATGTCTCTCTCTCTCTCTCTCTCTCTCTGCCCCCCTCTCTCCCTTCCACTCTCTCTAAAAATCAATGGGAAAAACATCCTTGAGTGAAGATTAACAACAACAAAAAAAGGTAGGACTCTATGGAAAAATCACCTCAATTCAAATCTGGTTCTAGGATTTACTCAGTCCCTCTCCCCCTAACAATTCTTAGTACAATTCCTAGCAAGCAGTAAGCACTAAATAAAAGTATTTTGAGTACGCAAGTAAATTAATATTAGATCTTCAGGGTTTTGCATTCACTGGGCTGACCTTTTAAAGCAGTTTGTTCCTCTCCATCTTTTGGAGGGTCCTATGGTTTAATGAAAATAAATGGACTTTGAGTTAGACATCCAGGGGTTGTTTCCTTAGTCCTCAAAACACACTGTTTTATACCTTTCAGAGCCTCCATTCTTACTCTTTTGAAACAAATAATATGAAAGTATATTGTGACAGTTAAATGAGATTATCTATATAAAATGGTGCTCATCCATGTTAGGCACTCAGCAACAGGATTTAACCTTAGCTCTGACCTTTCCCTTGACCCAGCCACTCCAGCGGAAGCATGCTGAGCTGGTAGTAAGTCTTGTTATTAATCTTGAATATAGCCTAGCAATTTCAAAAGTCTAAAATTGTATCTCTTATCTTTCTAATTAAATTGGAAAGACATGCTTAAAATCTGAAATTTATACCTAATAAACACCAACATTTAATAAATAATATCTGTCCTAATTTTTGGTATTGCATCACTATAGAAAATCTGTAATCACAGTAACAAATGAATATTTTGGCTTCTACATTCATTTACCAATTTCATGAAGAAATTTAAATGGTTTTGTTTATGCCCTCCCCCCCTGCCAGGTTATAAAAGTGTTCCCTGATACTGAAATAAAATATATAACTTACTAGTAAGATGTGAAAAGCTTATTTAATGAGGTTCTAAATAAGGCCTATTTCAAAAAAATGCTGCTAGTCACCATTAACAATAGAGATCTACAGTAACTTAATGTTACATATAATTAGTACTAATATTGAATCACATGGCATTTAAAGATATTAAAAGCTACTCAGACTAACTAGCTAAAAAACAGCTGGTAATTGATATCTACCTCCAGCCTTAGAAAACTGTAATCTCAGCTGCAAGTCTCCAGATGAGGTTAGTAAAAAGAAAAAAAAGAGTTTCTCATTACTGTCAGAGCAAATACAGAATAAAAAATATATGGAATGGTAAGAATTAAAAGTGAATTTGCCCGACACTTCTTTATCCTCATATTTTCATTAAATTAGATAGGGGGAAAAAAGAAGATATTGCATCTAGAAGAGAAAATAAAATAATAATTTCTTTAGTTTTCCTAGACAAATGTTAGCTTTTTCAATTCATAACTGATAATTTAACACTACAATATTTTTTCCAATTTTTATTCTCTTTTCAAAATATTTACTGAATTTATTAAGGTGATGTCAGTTAATAAAATTATATGTTTAAGTGCGCAATTCTACAATACATCATCTGTGTACTGTATTGTGAGTTCACCACACAAAATAGAGTCTCCTACATCACAACTACCCCCCTTTACCCTCCTCTAACTCTCCCCATCTTCTTTCCCCTCTGTAATCACCATTTTCTTTTTCTGCTTAATACCTTCGACTTTTTCATCCAGCCCCCCAAACCCCCTCCCCTCTAAGTTATCAGTCTGTTCTCTGTTATCTATGTGTCTGTTTCTATTTTGTTTGTTAGCTTATTTTGTTCATTAGATTCCACATATAAGTGAATTCATATGGTATTTGTCTTTCTCTGACTGGCTTATTTCACTTAGCATAATAGTCTCTAGGTCCATCTATGCTGTTGCAAAGGTAAGATTGCCTTCTTTTTTACAGCTGAGTAGAAGTCCATGGTGTAAACGTCCCACAGCTTTTTTATGCACTCATCTACTGATGGGCACTTGGGCTGCTCCCAAATCTTGGCTTGTAAATAATGCTGCAATGAACATAGGGGTGCATATATTCTTATGAATTCATGTTTTGGGCATTTTAGGATATATACACAGAAGTAGAACCGCTGGGTCATAAGGCAGTTCCATTTTTAATTTTTTGAGGAAACTCCATACTGTTTTCCACAGTGGCTGCACCAGTCTGCATTCCCATGAACAATGAACAAGGGTTCCTGTTTCTTTACATCCAGGCCAACACTTGTTGCCTGTTGATTTATTGATGGTAGCTATTCTGACAGGTGTGATGTGCTATCTCATTATGGTTTTATTTTGCATTTCTTTGACGATTAGTGACATTGAACATCTTTTTATATGTCTAATTGCGATCTGCATGCGCTCTTTGAAGAAGTGTTTATTCAGGTCCTTTGGCAATTTTTTAATTGGATTGTTTGGAGGCTTTTTGGTGTTGAGTTGTATAAGTTCTTTATAAATATTGGATATTAACCTTTTATCAAATGTATCATTGTTGAATATGGTCTCCCATTCAATGGGTTGTCTCTTCATTTTATTGATGGTTTTGCTATGCAAATACTTTTTAGTTCCATGTAGTTTCATGTTTATATTTTCTTTTGTTTCCCTTGCTGGACAAGATATATCAGCAAAAATATTTCTATTCTCAATGTCCTCGATTTTTCTGCCTATGTTTTCTTTCAGAATTTTTATGGTTTAGAGTCTTACATTTACATCTTTAATCCATTTTGACTTTTTTCTTCTGTATGGTGTAAGAGCACGGTGGTCTAATTTCATTTTTTTTGCATGTATCTGTCTAATTTTCCCAACATCATTATTCAATAGACTATCTTTATCTCATTGTATATTCTTGCCTTATTTTTCACATATTAATTGACCATAAATGTATAAGTTTTTTCTGGGCTGTCTATTCTTTTGTATTAATCTATATTGTCTATTTTTTGTGTCAGTACCATGCTGTTTTGATTACTATGGCTTTGTAGTATAGTTTGATGTCAGGTAGCATGATTCCTCTAATTATGTTCATCTTTCTCAAGATCACTGATGCCATTCGGGGTCTTTTATGGCCCCATATAAATTTTTGGAATATTTGTTCTTTTCCAAGATCCTTAAGTGTAAAGTTAGATTGTTAATTTGAGACTTTTCTTGTCTCTTGAGGTAAGTCTGTGGTGCTATGGACTTCCCTCATAAGACTGCTTTCTCTGTGTCCAACAGATTTTAGGCTGTTGTGTTCTCATTTTCACTTGTTTCAAGGTATCTTTTGATTTCTCCCTTGATTTCATTGTTAACCCATTCATTCTTTAGTAACACATTATTTAGCCTCCATGACTTTGTGTGTTTTTCCATTTTTTTCCCTTGTGATTGATTTCTAGTTACGTTCATTATGGTCAAGGAAGATGCCTGATATGACTTCAATCTTTTTAAATTAACTTAGACTTGTTTTGTGTCCTTATATGTAGTCTATCCTAAAAAATGTTCCATGTGCACTGGAAAAGAATGTATATTATGATGCTTTCGGGTGAAATGTTCTGAAGATATCAATTAAATCCATTTGATTTAGGGTGTCATTTAAGGCTGGTATTTCCTTGTTGATTTTCTGTCTGGAAAATATATCCATTGATGTCAATAGGGTGTTAAAATCCCCTACTATGACTGTATTACTGTCAATCTCTCCCTTTATGTCCATTAAGATTTGCTTTATATATTTAGGTGCTATATCCTCTTAACAACAATAACACTCAGGTTATAGGACTACGGATTTAGAGAAAGTAGAAAATATGCTTGTAAATAAAATTGCAATCAATAAAACTCAAAGATTAATTAACTCAAAGATTAATTGACAGACAGAAATTTATAAAAAGGCTGTCTTAAAATCAGATTTTAAAATTTCTGGCAGGTCTGTTCTTTCTTTGAACTATATATAATATGCAAATAAAATTTAAATAGAAAAAAAATTCTCTATCATAAAGCAGATAATAATCAGTACATTGAGTAAAGTTATGAAGTAATTTTCTAATTTTTACTTCTAGGCAAGATAAAGAAGCTTGAAAGCCTAAAGAGAGTACTGAGACTTTAAGTCAGAAGTACAAAACCAAATCAATCATTCAATTGTATTATTAAATCCTAGATGTGCACTCAGGAAACAATTTGTAAAATTATTCAGATAACTATTCATGGTAATCTGAAACACTTTTTAACTGGAGATTCATTATGAAAAAAAAAATGAATTGTTCTCTTGTGGGGTTTTTTTGTGTTTTTTTCTCTAGGAGATACATAAAAATTACTTAGCAAATGGGGAAGAGAAGAAAAGCAGAAACACAGCAGGATGTTTCAGAATCTTTTTTTTCTCACATGCATAAAAAGCACAGTAAATATATAAACTAAAGTCCTCTAAAGAATGAAACTGTCTTGTTCCATACTCTAGTTTTTCTTAAGCCCTTCATCTGAGAGGATTGGAGATGAAAGAACTGGTTATCTTAGTAGATAAAGGATGTCACTGGAGCAAAACTTAAAGATTTAGAGATGGTCAAAACTGTGTGGAATAGCAAAGGGACACTTTCGTAGAATGATATCATAAAAAGTATAGAAAAAAAAAGAGGGAGATTCTGAGATGGCTGCAGTGCAGGTGGAAGCTACACAGACCTCCTCTCAGCACCAAACAGGATTTACAGCTAAATTATAGAGCAATCAACCTGAATAACTAACTGAAAACAGCTATACAGGAGTATTATAACCAAAGATTTATAGAAGACACATAGAGAATGATAAGAAGGGTAGAGATGGGGAGAGGTTTGGCCCCTGCTCCCATGTACAGTGGTTGAGATGCCAGGAGGATAGCTTGGCTGCAAAAGTGCACCCTGAGGTGCTATGATCCCAACCCAGAGCACCAGAGCCAGAAAGAGGAGCCTGCATAGCATCTGGCAGTGAACATCAGCAGGATTCTGTCCACTTGGAAGAGAAGGGAGACTGCTGGAAACCAAGATGCTCTCTTAAAGGGCAAACTCACAGGATCTTGCTCTTGGGCACTCAACTGGGGCTCCAGCAGAGGGAAGGATATATGGGAGTCATAAAGAGAAGATTTGGATGGCATGGACCTGAGGAGAGATCTGGTAGGCCAACCACTGAGTGCCCTGTCCTAAGTCAATATCCCACACTGCTTCCAGGTGCTATCTTCCCAGGGTTGAGTGCTCCTATTCTTACAGCACCATCCTGGGGAATGCACTAACCAGGACCTCCAGCTACTGAGGACACCACCCTGCCAAGCTTGAATCCTGCAGGAAGATCTATTGGCTGTGTTCAACAGGGTACCTTTCATGTGCTCTTTTCCTGGGGAAGCTCTAGTCAGACACTCAGTCATTCATTGAGCTGTGTGGTTTTGGAATGGGGCCAGTCTAGTCCCCCCCCCGTAGGCTCAAACCTGTGCACCCATGCCCCCATTTTTTTTGGATCAGCACCATCTGTTTATTGGACAATTGCAGGTTCTCTCCCAACTGGCTTTTGTACACTCCTGCCAGGTAGAAGGGAAGGGAGGAATGCATAATAAAAGACAGATATATTGGGGGAAAATGAACTGTGAACCATGTTTTTCTGTTTTGTTTAAAGAAGAAAAAAACAACTTTAATATCACAATCATAACTAAGAGTACGATACCAAACTTGACAGTTGTGGATTCACACTTATATCTAACTTCTCAACAAGTATGTATAGTGTAGGGTGGCCATACACTAGCAGCAGCCCTCTGAGTCAAAACAAGGGTCAGGAATGAAAAATTATTAACAACAGGAAGCACAAGAAGGCAGATTCAGGGCACCAGCTGCTGGCTTAGTAGAAGCAGAGGGTGTGAAGGAAGATCTGGCCATTCTTCTCCTTGAACTCCCTCAGAGGCTGCCACAAAGGCACCTGTCTGGGTCCCTGGGCATGGTTATGGAGCAAGGGGGAGACTTAGCACTTATACTCCTCTTGCACGCTCCCCAGTGCCACCCCTAAATAAATCACTGTCTTGATCTTTCCTCCCTAGTCCCAGTGTCCACCCCATGCTGAGCTTGCTCCTGATGTGCAGACAGCTTGGTGCAACCAACTTGAAGCTCTGGTGCACTAATTCTAGGGGAGCTAGAGTTAGAGACTCTGGCAGAGACTGAGTGGTATGGCTCTGGAATAGGGGACAGTTTTTCCTCATTGAGCACACATAACTCATGCAAGAAACATTCCTGAAGCATCTAGCTCAGGTGATCTGGAAGACTGTTCCACTGAGCCCTACAAGATACCCACATCATTAAGCCATTATAACACATTTGGGAGTAATAGCAGATCTACCTAATATATAGAGACAAACACAAAAAGGTATAGAAAATGGGGAGACAAAGAAATATACCCAAATGAAAGAATAAGAGAAATCCCCAGAAAAAGAATTAAATGAAATAAAAGCGACAAAGATACCAGATGCAGAGTTTATGACAATGGTTATAAGGATGCTCAAGGACCATAGGGGAAGAATGGATGATCTCAATGAAACCTTAAATTAAGAGACAGTAAGCATTAAAAAAGACATAGAAATGATAAAAAGAACTAGTCATTCTAACAGGTATGAGGAGGTATCTCATTGAGGTTTTGATTTGCATTTCCCTAATGGCTAATGAAGTTGAGCATCTTTTCATACATCTCTTGTTCATTTGTGTGCCTTCTTGGGAGATATGTCTGTTCAGGTCATCTGACCTTTTTTTTTTTTTTAAACATCACCCAAGGATATGTTTCCATTGACTTGAGAGAGAGAGAAATGGAAAGGAAGGGGGGAGGGGGGCATTGATGTGAGATAGAAACATTGATTGGTTGCCTCCCATATGCACCTGGACTGGAGATTGAAGCTGCAACCTGATAATACCCAGACTGGCAACTGAACCCACAACCTTTTGGTGTACAGGAAAACACTCCAGCTAACTGAGCCACAGTGGCTAGGACCTCTGCATGTTTTTTATCCTTTCTTTTAGAGATAGAGGAAGGCAAAGGGAGAGAGAGAACATTGATGTGAGAGTGAAACATTGATCAGGTGTCTCCTGAACGCCCCCTACCAGGGATCAAAGCCCACAACCTACTCTGCCCATTTTTAATTGGATTGTATCCTTGCCTGGTGTTGAGTTGTATGAGTTCTTTACATATTTTGGATATTAATCCCTTGTAAAAAGGCTATTATCAACAAGAAAAGTAATAAGTATTGGAGAGGTTATGGAGAAAAAGAACTCCCATTTACTACTGGGAGAAATGTTAACTGGTACAGACACCATGGAAAACAGTGTGGAGGTTCCCCAGAAATTAAGTATAGAGATATCATAGGACCCAGGAATCCCTCTTCTGGGTATCTACCTGAAAAGTTTGGAAACATTTCCTCTCAAAGATGTATATACCCCTATGTTCATTGCAGCATCATTCATAGTGGTAAAAACAGGAAAACAACCAAAGATCCTTAGATAGATGACTGCATTAAAAAGATGTAGTATGCATATACAATGGAACACTACTCAGTCATAAAAAAGATGAAATATGACATTAAGAATATTATGCTAAGCAAAATAAGTCAGGAAAACCTAATAACTCTTTGATTTCACTAATACATAAAATATAAAATTGAAACTCATAGACACGGACAACAGTATGGTGGTTATCAGAAGAAAAGGGGCTAAGGGGTAGTAAAGTGTAACGGAGGCCAAATATATGATGAGAGAAGATTTAACTTTGGTTGGTGGGCACACAATGCAGTCAATGAACAGACCATGTATCATGAAAACATACATTTGAAACCTATATAATCTTATGAACCAATGTCCTCCAATAAACTTAATTAATTAAAAAGAAGATATATGGAGAAAAATAATAACAACGAAGAACCTGTGAAAAGTGAAGAATACAGTATCTGAAATGAAGAATACACTAGAAGGAATCACAAGCAGGTTAGATGAAGCAGAGGATTAAATCAGTGAATTAGAAAACAAGATAACTGAAATTACCTAAGCAGAGAAACAAAAAGAAAAGAGAATATAAAAAATGAGGAAAGTTTAAGGGACTCTGGGACAACATGAAGTGAAACAATATCTGCATTACAGGGCGCAACAGAAGAGAGTGCACAAGGTATCTGGAACCTGTTTGAAGAAATAATGGTTGAAAACTGTCCTAACCTGGTGAAGGAAAAAGACCCACCATTCCAGAAAGCACAGAGAGTACCAATCAAGATGAACCCAAGGAGTCCACGCCAAGATAGATCATTATTAAAATGGGAAATGTTAAAGATAAAAAAAGAGTCTTAAAAGCAGCATGAGAAAAACAAGGAATTACTTATAAAGGAACTCCCATAAGACTGTCCGGTGATTTCTCAACAGAAGTATTTCAGGCCAGAAGGGAATAGTGTGATATATTCAAAGTGATGAAAAGCAAGTACCTACAACCAACCTTACTCTACACAGCAAGGCTATCACTTTAAATTCAAGGCAAAATAAAGTTTCCCAGACAAAACAAAAACTAAAGAAGTTCATTACCACCGAACCAATGTTAAAGGGCCTTCTAGAAGGAGAGGAAGAAGAAGTAGCAGAAGAGGAAGAGGAGGAAGGGAAAAGAAATAAGGAGAGAGGAACATAGGTATAAAGGACAAAGTGAATAAAGTGGCAATAGGTAAGTACCTATCAATAATACTGTCTGCAAGAGACCCACCTTATAAACAAAAGATACACACAGACTGAAAGTGAAAGGATAGAAAAAATATTCCATGCAAAAGGGAACAAAAAAAGGCTGGAGTAGCAATATTTGTATCAGACAAAAAGACTTCAAAACTAAGGTCATAACAAAAATACAAATTAGGGCATTACATAATGCTAAAAGGAGCAACCAAATAAGAGGATATAACTCTTGTAAACATATATGCACCCAACATAGGAGCACCTAAATATATAAAAAAAATGTTGGTGGACATAAAGCGAGAGTTTGACAGCAATACAGTCATAGTAGGGGATCTTAACACCCCATTGACATCCATGCATAGATCTTCCAGGCAGAAAATCAACAAAAAAATAGCAGCCTTAAGTGAATACTAGATGAGGAGGATTTAATTCATATCCTTGGAGCATTTCACCCCAAAGCAGCAGAATATACATTATTTTCAAGTGCACATGGGACTTTCTATAGGATAGATCACAAGTTAGGACACAAAACAAGACTTAATAAATTCAAGAAGATTGAAATCATATGAAACATCTTGTCTGATCACAATGGTATATAACTAGAAATCAATTACAATAAAAAGAAAAACACATAGCCAATGAATGGGTTAGCAATGAGATCAAAGAAGAAATCAAATTACCTTGAGACAAATGAAAATGAACATACAACAACCCAAAATCTATGGGACACAGTGGAAGCTATTGTAAGAGAGAAATTTATAACATTACAAGCCTATCTCCAGAATCAAGAAAAACCTCAAATAAAGAATCTACACCTAACAGAACTACAATAAGAATAACAACAACAACAAAAAGCCCAGAGTAACTAGAAAAAAGGAAATAATAAAGATTAGAGTGAAAATAAATGATATTGACACTAAAAAAACAAACAAAACAACAACAACACAGAAAATCAACAAAACCAAGAGCTTGTTTTTTTAAAAGATAAACAAGATTGACAAACCTTTAAGCAGATTCATAAAGAAAAAAAGAGAGGACTTAAATGAATAAAATCAGAAATGAAAGAGGAAAATTAATAACTGACTACACAGAAATAAAAAGGATTGTAAGAATATATTATCAACAACTATATGCCAACAAATTGGACAAGCTGTGTGAAACAAATGCATTCCTAGAAACATACAATCCTCAAAACTAAATCAAGAAGAATCAGAAAATCTGAAAAGGCCAATTACAACTAATGAAATCAAAGCAGTCATCAAAAAACTCCCAGCAAACAAAAATCCTGGAACAGATGGCTTTACAGGTGAATTTTACAAAACATTCAAAGCAGAACTAACACCTATTCTTCTCAAAGTATTCCAAAAATTTCAAGAGAAAGGAAGACTTTTAAGTTTGTTTTATGAGTGCAGCATTATCCTAAATTCAAAACAGATAAAGACACTACAAATTAAAAAATTATAAGCCTTTATCTCGGATGAACATAGATGCTAAAATTATCAACAAAATGTTAGCAAACCAGATTTAGCAATACATTACAAAGATCATACACCACGATCTAATGGGATTTATTCTGGGATGCAAGATTGGTACAATATATGCAAATCAGTAACTGTGATACACCACATAAATAAAGGATAAAAATCACATGATCATATCAATAGATGCAGAAAAAGTATTTGACCAACTTCAGCACTCATTCATGATAAAATCAGCAATTTGGGAATAGAGGGAAATTATCTCAACATAATAAAGGCCATATATGACAAACCTACAGTCAAAATCATACTCATCGGGGAAAAACTAAAAGTGAAGTTTCCCTTAAGATCAGAAACAAGACAAGGATGTACACTTTTACCACTCTATTCAACATAGTACTGGAAGTCTTAGCCATAGCCATTAGAGAAGGAGAAATAAAAGGCATTCAAATTAGGAAGGAAGAAGTAAAACTGTCATTTGCAGATGACATGATACTATATATAGAGAACCCTGAAGATGCCATCAAAAAACTAATAGAACTGATAAGTGAACTTAGTCAAGTAGCAGGACACAAATTAACTTTCAGAAATGGGTAGAATTTTTATACACCAATAATGAAGTATCAGAAAGGGACACTAAGAAAACAATTTCATTTACAATTGCAACAAAAAAATAAGGTACCTAGGAATAAATTTAACCAAGGAGGTATAACACCCGTACTGGAAAAATTATAGGATACTGAAGAAAGAAATTGAGAAAAATACAAATAAGTGGTAGCATATACCGTGTTCATGGATAGGAAGAATTAACATCGTTAAAATGTCTATACTACCCAAGGCAATGTATAGATTAAACTCAATTCCTATTAACATATGAAAGGCATTTCTTACAGAACTAGAACATATATTCCTCAAATTGATAAGGAACCAAGATAGCCTCAGCAATCTTGAGCAAGAACAAGATTGGAGGAATCAAACTATGCTGCAAGGCAATAGTTATCAAAACAACATGGAACTGGCATAAAAACAGACAGACAGATCAATGGAACAGAATAGAGAGCCCAGAAATAAACCCACATCTTTATGGTCAATTAATACTTGACAAAGGAAGCAAGAACATATAACAGGGTAAATACAGTCAATTCAATAATTGGTGCTGGAGAAATTGGAAATGTGAAAAAAAAAAAGGAACTAGATCACTTCCTTACACCATAGAAAAGAATAAAATCATAATGGGTTAAATACTTAAGTGAGAGACTCGAATCCATAAAAATTCTAGAAGAAAACATAAGCAATAAAATATTAGATATTTATCATAGCAGTGTTTTTTCTGATATATCTCCTCAGGCAAGGGAAACAAAAGAAAAAATAAACAAACGGGACTACATTGAACTAAAAAGCTTTTGCACAGCAAAGGAAACCATTAACAAAATGAAAAGACAACCCACTAAATGGGAGAACACATTCACCAAGGATACATCTGATAAGCGGTTAATTTCCAAAATTTATAAAACACTTATACAACTCAACACCAAAAAAACAAACAATCTAATTAAAAAATGGGCAAAGGACCTGAATAGACACTTCTACAAAGAAGATATATAATGGCCAGCAGACATATGAAAAGATGCTCAGTGGAACTACTCTTCAGAAAGATGCAAATTGGTCTTTTTGCTATGTGTCCTTGGAAACATCTTATATGAGAAATGTAAAACTGAAATATGAACAAATATTGGCTGTGTTGTCAAAGTTCTTAGTAATATAACTTTATATATTTTCTGCAATCATTTATCGTGTTTTTGTTTAAAAATTGCCTGGCTGAATTAGCCAAGAAATATTTGAAAAGTATAAAATAGTATTTATCTAGTACTGCACTAGGCAACAATTTCTCACCAATCCAAAATGCACTGATTATGAGAATATAGCTAAAAACCATGAGAATGAGAAAAAGGATTGTACCAACCATCAAAGTTGTTCTCGTTAAATTCTAAAGAGGGCTTTCCAGAATCTGACGCACTATATAACATTATACACAATTCAATATACATGATTTCTGGATTCTCCATTTATAGAAAGTGAGAGGTAAAAATATTTAATTTAAAAGGCAAGATTTTCATTTTGCAGCTTCTAGCTCTTGACCCAGCAATAGCATATCTGGGAACTCATTATGCAGATATACTTGCATATTTTTGCAATTGGGTAAGTATAAGGATATTTACTGTTCCGCCTTCCATTCTTTTTTAAGTAGCCAAAAAACTGTAAACAAATCAATTTCCAATCTGAAACTTAAAAAGGATGGCTCAAAGCATTTGAGATCTTGCTTCTAGGCATGTCATCAGTTTGGCTCAGATAAACTCATAATTTTTTTTTAAATCACAAAGGATGTCCTATCCACACATGGATTAGTACACACCTGTTTAAAATAACGATGACCTTCCGTCAGACTAATATGGAAGGACTGAAAAAATATATTAAATGAAAAACATCAAGGTATGTCAAGATCCATTGGGTAAAATAATGTAATCTTTAGTGTTGGAAATCCAAAAGCATTTCTGTAAGTTTATACAAGAAAAGTTTAAATTGATTATATATGGAGAATGAGAGTAGGGGTGAGAAGGGTTAGTATGTGAAATCACCCGTATTATTTATGAAGACATCGGAGCAGGGGGAAGATAAATAACTTGTCAAAGCCCTATTGTTTGAATCCTGTGTTCAAAGCCAGGAAGTCTAGCTCCAGAGTAGGTGCACTTAATCATTTCACAGTGTTGCTTTTCATGAGAATAAACGTAAACCTGCATATCATATGCAGGTTAAAATGCGAATTTGATGAGTGTTGCTTTTTATCCATCTGGTCACTTATTCAATCTTATTCAAGCTTTACAACAGAACAAAAATACACAAAATAATTAAAAATATATAAAAGGACATAAAACAGTTCTTTTGTGTCAGATGCTCCTCTCTATGTCACTGTGTGTTTATGGGTATATTTTACAAAATATTTCAAGGGTAGTTAGTCTTTCACAGATTAATTCTGCTCTCTAGAATTCTGCCACAGTGTCTCCAAACTCCTAGGGGTGGAAAATGTGATATATGAGTAAAAACAGGTTTGGAGGCCGCTCACCAGAGCTCTACAATCAGCATTAACTACTACAGGCTTCAGAGTAAAATTCACATATTGATTTTAATTTATAAAGCCCCTTCTGATGGCCTGCCGCGATGCCTTATAGATTACCTCTGCACCTGTAAATCACCCCACAGCTGGGATTGGTTGTACCACTCATAAACCCGATTCTTTGATTTAGATGTTAGGGGACTGGAGGCCAATATTTTCATTAATCTTTTATGTATTTTTTTTCATACACATTCTTCTTCGGAATAGTGTGGAGATAATTATATAGGTTTAACCCTCCTTGATTTATAATGTAAGGTATTTGGTTTATAGATAGCGCAGTGTAAGAAAGGTTAGCCCTGGGCAAATTTGTGAGAGGTATTTTTAGAAATCTCGACTTCCTTATTTGACTTCCTTTTTTCACCCTCTAATCCTCCCCTCCCACTCCCTCAGGCACCTCAGGCATGGACTGTTTTCTGCTCTTAACATTTTTATAACCACTTACATTGCTATAAATCACAGGCAACGACTACTAGTTTTAAAATGTTACTTCCACCCTAATGTTTAAAGATGGAAAGGTTCAGTCCACTTAAGGGAAGCTTGGGCTGGGGGTGCTTCATGTAGGGAACCCCATTTTCAGATATTCCGCCCAGCTCCTAATAGTGCCTTTAGGCTTCCTACTCACTGGTGGGGCTAAGGCAGTGTATTTATTCCACTCAGGATTGCCCCTGGCTACAGCTAATTGTGTGAGGTGTGCTATTTGACACAGGTTGGCCCAACAAAATCCTCTGAACTGAGAAGTCTGGTTTGGGAATAAGAGTTTCTATTTGAGATTTAAATAGTGATGCAATGTCTCAGGAGTCGTGGCTCTGCATTCATCTGTCTGTGGACTGAGTATGAGAGAAATCAGGACTGCAAAAGCAAAGCATGAAGACTTCAGGTGAGAAGAAACCAGGAGAGGCACCAGCCATTCATGAGTGCCTGTTATATTCTTGCTCTTGATTCAGTGAGACTGGTTTATTTATTTTTTAATTAAATTTATTGGGGTGACATTGGTTAATAAAATTACATAGGTTTCAAGTGTACAGTTCCAAATCTGCATTCTGCATTGTGTGTTTACCACCCACAGTCAAATCTCCTTCCCTCACTATATATTTGACCCCCTTTACCCTTTACTACTCTCCTCCCCACACCCCTTTTCCCTCACAGGTTTAATTTCTTGTGAAAATTGGCCTATTTCAATTCAGTTACTTGCAAACCAAGTTCTTTAACTGATGAATAATGACACCTTCCATCTTCCCTTCTAGAATAATATTATTCAAAATTTTCTGAGGAAATAAACTTTTTTCACCTACAAATCCAGTCCATGGACTCAGAAAAAATTGCTTCCACTTCTAGCTCCAGGGTCTGGCTTTTGATCTAAGCTAACCAGAGCATCACATTTTTAGTCAATGTGATTGGTTTGAGGATGGACATATGGTGCAGTAGGAGCCAATGCAATGAAGGGAAACTGTTAGAATTTCTGAGAGACCCTTACTTTTCCGTTAGAATTTAAACCTGCAAGTATGTAGTCTATAAATGGAACTCTCTTGCTATCAAAATAGCTAGTTTATATAAAAATAGAGTCAATCTAAAGAAGTGGCACCGAACTAAAGAAAAAACAGGATCCTAGTAGCATGACTTGAGCCCCAGATTCAGACCCTATCTTATGGTTATATACTCTGTACCTCCTAACTGATATAAAGCCCCCATTAGGCTTATGTGCCAATTTCTCCTTTTTTATCTTATGTCTTATTCTTTGAAATAGAAGAAAAATTTCAGATAGTAGGATCATTACATCTTAATTTATTTTTTCCTTATGCAAAGAAATATGGCATTTATTTAGCTTTTCATTAATTTATATTTTTAAAAGGCAACTTATTAATTTTGTATGCCATCTATTGAAATACAGTATTTCAGTAAAGGCTAGAGATTGCTTAGAGAAAAAGCAACAGATGAGATATCACAAAACCATAGTTTGCCCCTAAGTTGACTCTAGTCATTTAAAGATTAGAAAATCTCTCTCACTTTCTATTTCTCTTGCTTTCAAGAAAAAGATAACATATCTGCCCAGTCAATCCATAAAGATACTGTGGAAATAAAAGAGACATGTAGCCCTGGCTCAGTTGGTTGAGCACTGTCCCATGCACCAAGAGGTTGCTGGTTCAATTCTGATCGGGGTACATGCCTGGGTTGTGGACTTGATCCCCAGTGGGGGAGTGCAGGAGGCAACCGATCAGTGTTTCTCTCTCATTGGTGTTTGCTTCTCTCTAGTTGATAGCATATTTCCTTGAATTATTGAGACTATTTGTACTCATTTGCTAAAAGTTCAACAAGGCTCACTTTGGTTGCCACGGGGTATAGTTTCAGGATATTTGTTGCTTTAACAATTGAGAATAAATTTAGAGTCAACAATGATTTGCTTTGATTATTCATGTAATAACAGTTTGTACTTCCTGGTTTCTAGATACAAAATAACTAAATCTGATACTGAAAGGCAGATAAGAATTCATTTAGCATTACAGCCCTTTCTGAGCCTGGACTGCACTTCTGTTATACTCTTACACTCACGTTTAGAACACTGTTTGAGTACTTTTATGTTCAGTGATTTTCCTATTCTACTATAAATTTGTATTTTCCTAGGTAGCAAAACCTACTAGTTTAATTATTTTGTGATTCCAGCGTCTAGCGTTTATTAGATCCAATAACTCTTGAATGAACAAATGCCAAGTTGCTTATGCAGTGCCTACCTGGCTATGAAAAAGAACATCAAGCTACTCATTTTGCCTATCCAAATGTTAGTGCCACTAAGAGTCTGAAAATTTCAGATAAACATCATATGTTAAGGAGAAAGTTAAACAGGACTTACTTTTAATGAAATATAGCAACGATAATTTTAAAGGGTTTTCCTGTTTTTAATGTTAATTGTGAAACAGAATGAGACTGGTACTTAAATCTACTTTAAAAACTAATATTCTTCTCTGAATTAAGTAGGAACATATGTTATTGTATAAACTTTAGCAAATTGAGAAACTTTAAGGAATTAAATTAAAAGAGCCCCTTAGTAAACCACTCCAGCAATAATTGATAAGTTGTTAGCAATATTTTTCATATACTCACACATATGCATATGTAATAAGATGCTCATTGATAAAACTGAACAGCACATGTCTTGGGAAATACTTCAGTCAGATTCATTTGTTATTTTCTCTTAGAATCCTGGTGGCTAGATTTATTTACTGCCCAACATGTAGAGAAATAGTTACCATGGAAGCGGGGCATTGTGATATTAATTCCTGGG
Organism: Miniopterus natalensis; assembly: GCF_054644295.1. Taxonomy (NCBI): domain Eukaryota; kingdom Metazoa; phylum Chordata; class Mammalia; order Chiroptera; family Miniopteridae; genus Miniopterus; species Miniopterus natalensis. Next base: position 25,944,226 of record NC_142092.1, on the reverse strand, counting down.
AAAGGAGAGACTCCAGCTTCACCTCAAGTCGAGTCTTTCAGGGGAACTATTTCTAGCAGAGGCGGGATTTGGAGGGAAGGGTCAAATTCGATGTAGGCGCCCAAATTGCCTGGCCTGCCCAGGAAAGAATGGAATCCTCCAAACTGCCTTTTCCAGGGATAGACGTGGTTACAAAACCTCCGGCTTCCAGCTAGCTTGACTTAATTCTGGTCTGACTAGACTTGCAGAAATGTAGGTGCTATTACAAGCGGGAGGTTCTGCAAGGCAACTGAGTTTAGAACAGGGGCAGTCCGTGTATTAGCTGCCCTGTCTCTGATTCCAGCTATTATCAGAGTATCTGCTCTCCTGACAGATGGCAGGAGATGAGCTGGCGGTAGACTGATTCATGGGCCAGTGGGAACAGATACTGGATTTCTTTGGGTATTTTGGAGATGGGAAACGTTTAAGAGGGGGGAAAATACTCCCGTTAAATTCTGTAAATGGAACATTAAAGCTAATGTAACTTTAATTTGATCTCGTCATCAAGCTCTTTACATAGTGAGTCTTTTAAAATTTGTCTGAAATATGTTTGAAAATGATTTATCCAATTTCTTTTATTGTCAGCATTATGGGATTTTACATAAATTTTTGTTTGGGAGTATTAGTCATATCTATCATCATTTTCTCTTAAGGTTTCTTACTTTGATTTTATGTATTGGGAGATCTTCCCAACTCAAGTTTTTCCTTCCTTTTTTTCCCTTTTTAACTGTCTCTCTCTTTTTATTATTATCGAGATCTTTATTTAAATAAGTGCCAAAAAAGAGACATGTTATTTTATTTTTTCCACAAATATAATGAAAGCAAAGGTTTTTGTATTACCAAACCTCTGAAGATTTACCTACTTCTGTTTAGTGAATAAACAACAAAATTATAGAAGAGTAATTAAGTATGCACATTTTCCTAAAATGTTAACATATTTTACTGGTAAATCTTGACTTCTCCCAGTGGTCTCTTACAAACTCGAGGTATACTTATATCTATATTCAAGAGCAAATTCAGGAAACACTGTACATTTTTACCTTATTTTTCAAGCGGATAAGAATCATCATTAGGATGGATAAAAATGAAATCATGACATGCCCAATAAAATCATTGGTGAAGCTTAAAATGTGAGCATAAGGGTAATAAGCAAATATTGGATTTCTTGGAAAGAAATAAAAATGCATTGATTAAAGAGATAAATATCAAGACATTTATTTAAGTAAAAAAATTATCATACTAACTATATAAAACCAAGTTCTCTACATAATGATTAATCCAAGTATAGAACACCTTTCTAGAGTAGGGGGGAAAAGTAAACTCTTACTGGTAATCAATAATTTTATCAAGAATTTTTAAAATAAAAACACACTTAATCTTACACATAAGTAAATATCACCCATCAAGAAAATAATGTAAATATCAGTATGTAAAAGAACACATTTTGAGCTATAGTGACAACATGGCATGCATTACTAGTAAAGTAGTAATCTTGTTAAACTGTATACATTTTAAAGAAAAGTGATTATTTATTGGTTTAAAGAAATTTAAGACTACATATCATCATGGCAAGTAAAAATACTAACACAAAGGAGCATTATTTAATCTAAGTGGAAGAGATGTAATCAATTCTCAGACAGAGGTTGTCCTTATACACAGATGAGTTTAATGGAAGTGAACAAACGAAGACAACAATGTATGAATTTATCAATGATCTTCCTTTATAAACACTAAACCTTACTGTATAATATTTATAATATGTGCATTGTGATGGAGTACTAGTGTCAGTCATTAAATGTGTTATGATTTAGTTCCCTCTTACAGCTCCTCAAAGCTCTTGACTATCTCTTTCCTCAAAAGTCCAAATGCCCCGTTTTCCCTCACTCTGTATATGATTGTACTTGCAAAAATATTGATTCATCATGACAAAATGTCTAAAAATCTTTAATTTTATGTCTACTTCACTTTTTTGTCTATTTTCACTCATCCTATTCTAAATGTAAAAACAAGAAAAATAAAACCTTTCACTTATGTGTCTTTGCTATAGTCCTCTCACTCTGGTGTAAGAGATCCTGCTTTTAGGGCTCTACCCTGATATATATATTATCAGTTTTGTCTCTCCATGGTCTTTTAAAAATACCTATGTACCTGCTCCACTCTATTTTCCTAAAAGACCCTTCTATCTACTATTGTTATAGTGAAATTACTATCAATTTCTTCTCTTGATTTCACTGTCTGCCTTATCCAAAAAGTACTCTTTGTTGCTGCATTCCACTTCTTCATTGTATTTAAAAAGTAATACCCTTTTCTATTAAATTTTAGCATATATAAAAAGTGTATATATCACAAATGTTCAGCTTGATGAATTTTTACAAAGGGTCAGACTATGCAACCAGCATCTAGATGAAGACGCAGGCATTCGGTCACACCCCAGAAGGTTCAAACATGTCCAGCTTCTTTCATGATTTTCACCAAAGGTAATCACTATCTTAACTTTAAATATCACCTGTCTTTGGATGTTATGTAATGAGTAGGATTATACAGCATATTGTACTCTTTTTTGTCATTGGCGAAGCATGTAGTTGTGAGTAGGTACAATTTATTTTCATTGTTCTATAGTCTGTTGTGAGAGTCTACCAGCATTGTTGGTTTTTGGGGGTTTTTATGGTATATCTTCTGTTGTTGTTTTCATTCTATGGCTATGGACATTTTGGTTGTTTTAGTTTTTGGTTATTAAGAAGGATGCTGCTAAGGATATTCATGTAGATCTTTTAATAACCATGTGAGGGCATGCATTTCTGTTGATTACATATTTAAGAGCACATTTTTCTGGGTCATAAGGTTAGCGTATGTTCAACTTTGATAGACAACTTAAAAGAGTTGTCCAAAGCGCTGGTTACATTTTAGGTTTCCGCAAGCAGAGCATGGGATCCTGCTGATCCGCACTCTCACCAGCATTTAGAGTTGTACTTCTTATTTTAGTCTTTTGGGTGCATTTGTCTAACCAAACACTGAAGTATTAAATGCCCTTTTTAAAAAATGTTAAATTTGTCCTTTGTGTAAAAAAAGCCATTCTAATAGATGTGTATAGTCTTGTTATGATTTTAATTTGCATCTCTATAATGATTTCATGAAGTTGAATACATTTCATGTTTCTTGATCATTTGAACAGTCTCTTGTGTGAAGACTTCAATCTTTCGCTCTTTTTTCTCCCCCCCCCCCCCATTAGGTTCTCTGCCTTTTTCCTATGATTTGTAGTTCTTTTTAAAATCTAGATATGAGTTCATTGTTAGTTAGGTATATGTATTTTTTCTATTGTGTGGCTTTTCATTTAATTTTCTTAATGGTGTCTTTTAATGAATAGAGGCTTTTGCTTTCTTTAATTTACAGTTAATGACTTTTCCCTATCACAACATCATGAAGACATCCTCTAGTATTTTCTTCTTGAAGTTTTATTAACTTACCTTTTGCATGTGAATCTCCAACATCCATTTTTTGGTGTATTGTGCAATACACAATCAACAATTATTTCTTTCTTTAAGAATATCCAATATACCCCGGCTGGTGTGGCTGATTGGTTTGGTATCTACCCATGAACCAGGAGGTCACAGTTCAATTCCCAGTCAGGGCATATGCCAGGGTTTCAGGCTCAATCCCCAGAAGGGGGTGTGCTGATCAATGATTCTCTCTCATCACTGATGTTTCTATCTCTCTCCCTCTCCCTTCCTCTCTCTGAAAATCAATAAAAACATATTTTAAAAAAGAATTTCCAAGTTAGTCAGAACCACTTTTTAAATAAAACATTCTTTCCTCACTGCACTACAGTGTCATCAATATCACTTCAGTAGGTGCTTTCCAATGTGGCCCCCAATGATCCTCACCTTCTGGTATTTACGCCCTCCTGTAATCCCTGCCAACACACTTTCAAGCTTGGTCTGAGTAACCAAGAGCATGCAGGAGAAGTGACAGTGCGCCACTTCTGATATTAAGCTATGAAGAAGTGTGCCTTCCATTCTGAGCACTCTCTTTTGCTCTCTATCTCATTGCACTTGCTGGAGGAAGCCAGCTACTATGCAGACCTGTGGAGAGACTCACGTGATAAGAAACTGAAGCCTCTTACCAAAAGCCACCTGACTGTTTTTGGATGTTATGTAATAGGTAGAATTATAGAGCATATAGTCTTTTTTTTCCCTGAATTCTTTGAGCTTATAAGCCCATAGCACAGCCCTGCAGCTGACAGCTGGATTGTAACCTTATGATAGACCCTGAGCCCCAATCACCCAGCTAAGCTGCTCCTGAGTTCCTGACATAAAAACTATGATAATAAATGTTTGTTGTTTTAAGCTGCCATATTTTGAGAGTTTGTTAAGCATAATACATGATGAATGCAATCACTGATGACTGTATATGTTAGCTTATTTATGGACTCTTCTCTGTTCCTTTGATCTACTTTTCTCTCTTTGCACCACTACTACACTGAATAATTATCATAGTTTTAAAATAAATCTATCTGGTAGTGAAAGTACTCAAATGCTTTTTTTGTTTTTCAAGATTGCCTTTGGTTTTCTGGTTAATTTTTATATAAATTTTAGAATCAGCTTGTCATTTCCCATACATTCACAGATACACCCACACAAACACCCACCCACACACCATACCTGAAGTGATTTTAACTGGGATTTAATTGAGTCTGTAGATCAACTGGGCAGAATTGACATCTCTAAAATAGTTAATATTTCAAGTCCATAAACATCTCTCGATTTATTCAGGTCTTTTAAAAATATCCATACAATAGAGTAAGCAGATGTCACATTATTTATATGTTATTAATCAATGTTACCCAGTAATTTAATTAAAACTTTTTATAAAAATCACTGATGGTGAAAAAAACTATCAGTATTACTTTGTGCTGTACATTGCAAAAATCTTGCACGTAAGTCATTTAATTTGAAGTTTTTGGTGCTATTAAAATAAAAATACACCAGCTCTTTTTGTCACTGTTTATTGATGGTATGTGGTAATACAAGTGCAGTCTGTTACCTTACTAATATCACTATTAATTCTAATTTTTTTTTCTCAAAAGTAACTTTGGATTTCCTACAGTACAATCACAGTGTATGCAAAAAGTGACAATTTTATTTCTTCCTATCAACTTATTATCACTTTTATTCTTTTTATCTTTTATGATACTTGCCAGGATCTTGGTTCAATTTGGAAAAGAGGTAGTTACACTATACATCAATTTATTTTCTTTTATCTCTATTAGATTTTCAACTGCAGGGGGAAATCTTTTAATTCATCAATATATAGGATGTTTGATATAGTTTTTTCTTGGTAGATATTCTTTATCAGATTAAAGACATTGCCTTTTTTTCTTACTTTTATAAGAATTTATAATCATGACTGGATGTTCAGTTTTGTCCATCAATAAATGGTGCTGGGAAAAATGGAAAGTCACATGCAACAGAATGAAACTAGACTGCTATTTTTCCTCATACACCAAAATTAACTAAAATGTATCAAGAACTTAAATATAAAATCTGAAATAATACAGTCCATATAAGAAAACAGGTATTAAACCTATGGACCTTGGTCTGAGAGAGAACTTTATGAATTTGACCTCAAAAGCAAGGGAAGCAAGGGAAGCAAAAGGAAAAATAAATGAATGGGATTATATAAAACTAAAAAGCTTCTTGAAAATTAAAAGAAACCGTCAACAAAACAAAAATGCAACCAACCTAATGGGAGAAGATATTTGCATACAGCAGCTCTGATAAGGGGTTAATATCCAAAATATATAAAGAACTCATACAACTCAACAACAGAAAAACAAACTATCCAATTGAAAAAAGAACTGAGACTTCTCCCAAGACACTTCTCCCGAGAAGACATTCAGATGGCCAACAGATGTATTAAAAGTTGCTCAACTTCACTAGCTACTAGGAAAATGCAAATCAAAACTACAATAAGATACTGCCTCATAGCTGTTAGAATAGCTATCGTCAACAAGACAAGCGCCAACAGCTGTTGGAGAGGTTGGAGAGAAAAAGGAACTCTCACTCATTGCTGGAGGGAGTGTAAACTGGCACAGCCACTACAGAAAACAGTATGAAGGTACCTCAAAAATTAAGAATAGAATTCCCATATATCTAGCAATCCCTTTTTTGGATATCTAACAGGAAAAATTGAAAACATTCATTCCTAAAGATATATGTACTCATATTCATTGCAGCATTATTCACGGCGGCTAAGCCATGGACACTCAGACAAGTCTTCTGGTAGATGACTGGATAAAGATGCAGTACATATATACATTGAAATACTACTCAGCCGTAAGAAAAATGAAATGCCGCCATTTGGGACACGAATGGATCCTGAGAATGTCATGCTAAGGGAAATAAGTCCGACAGAAAAAGTCAGGAACCATATGATTTCACTCATATGTGGGATGTAAAACTGAAAGCAACAAATGAACAAACAGCACAAACAGAAAAAGCTCATAGACACGGGCAACAAACAGTATGGTGGTTACCAGGGGGAAACGGGGCCGGGGGGACGTGTAAAGAGTAAAGGGAGTCAAGTACATGGTGCAGAGATTTGACTTCATATGTTAAACATACAATGAAATACACAGATGATGTATTATAGAATTATACACTTCAAACCTACATAATTTTATTGACCTATGTCACAGCAATAAATTTAAATTAAAAAGTGATGGTATATCTTCTTTAATTTGGGGAGAAATTCTGAATGTGACCAGCCTAGACTGAGGTTTCCTTTTGGGGAAGGTTTATAGCAATAGACCCAATGAATTTAATAAATATAAATATTTAGGTTTTCTATTTATTTTCTGTTTTAATAGGCTATCTTTAAAAAAAAAATTTTGTCCTGTTCTATTTTTCAGCTTTAACAGAGTCAAGTTACTCATGTCTTTCTACTGAGTTTTAATGTTTGTGATATCTCTAGTGATAGCACCTTTGTCTTTCTTGTTATTTACAATTTGTGTTTTGTTAATTTCTTCATATTGCCTCTGCTATAATTTTATCCATTGTTTTAAAGAGCCATCTCTTGGCTTTGTTGTTTCCTCTCATTGCCCTTTGTTCTCTGTTTTGATTTCTGCTCTTATCTTTTCTTCTAATTATTTAGGTTTGATTCACCATTTTTTATTAGCTTCTTAAGAAGCTTCATTTCTAGTAACAATATTTAAATCTATAGTTTAACCCTGAGCAACAACTTTTGACATGATGCATTATGATTATCCTGTGCAAAATATGTCTTAGTTCCTTTGTGATATCTTCTTTGAACAATAGACTATTTTCAACAATATTGTTTAATTTCCAAAGAGTTGGGCATGGTTTAGTTTTCTTTTTTGTTATTAATTTCTAACTATTACTCTGAATCATTATGCATTTGTTTGCCTTATATAAGGACCCATTCTATTGTCAGTTTTGGTGAATGTCATGGGTGCACTTCAAAGGAATGTGTATTCTGTTATGTTGGGTAGAATACTCTTTAAAATAGGTAGGTATAGTTTGTTAATTATATAATTATCTTTTTGTGTAACTTCTGTAATTTCATTATTTTTCTTGCTTGCCCTGGAAGCCCTGTTTATGTCTGCCTCTGTGATTATGGACTTATCTTGTCTTCCTTTTAATTCTATCTATTTTTGCTATATGTATTTTGAAGGTATACCATTTGATAGAGCCAGATTTAAACAGTTTAATTTTTTTCTAGTAGAATGATATGTTACTATTTCAAAATATTTCCTTTTATTTCTATTAATACTTCTTTCCTTGGAGTCTATTTTAATATTAGCATATCTTCAACTGCTGTTTTTGTTCATGAATGTTTACAAAGTGTATCTTTTCTATCCTTTTATTTTCAGTATTTCTGTGCCTTATATTTAAGAGGTGTCTCATGTAAGCAGAAAATAGTTGTTTCACTTTTTAAGTCAAATTGATATTTTTCCTTTTAATTGGACTATTTAGTTTTTAATGTAACTAATAATAGTGTTGGTTTATATCTACCAACTGTTGGTATTCTATTTGACCCACAGTTTTGCATGTTTATAGGATCAATCCCAAGATAGAAGAGAGAAACACTGATACATTTTTAATATCTATATTTATTTATTTTGTCCAGAAAGCAAACCTGAGATTTCTGGATCCAAGGCAGACTATTACTATTACTTACAGCAATAACTGTATTGGTTCGCCACACTCCATTCTCTTCTTTAGGGTAATGAAATGCGAGCCAGATGGCCAGGCTTGTGTTTATAAAGGTGTGTGTACCACAGGAGAGGACCTCAAAATTATAAATCTGGAGTTTATATAGCAATTACTGTAGAGCTCCTCTCCACACTCCTAAAGATGGGAAAGAAACTTTATCTCACTAATGTAAGCAAATATTCTCCATGGGAAGAAGAAATAAGTCCCTGGTTTACTACTCTTTTGAATATAAATGAATCACTCCTGGTTTTATTATGTTTCAAAATGTAAACCTATGGCTCCAGGGTTTGATGACAGTATCTCTCTAGAGGCCTCTATCTACTTAATCACATGTTAACTCCTAATCTTGTCCTTTACCCCAGGTTCCAGTTTCCCATGCTCAGAAAGCTCTAACAATGCAAAAACATGAAAGTATTTTCTCTACAGTTACCTAAAGAGTTACTGCTATTTTTCCATAAATAAGAGATTATATTGTTAGAGATTGGCTATTTTAGGGAGTAAAGAGCTCTCTGTTACTATGCTCATTCAAACATATGGTCAAGCTGACCATTTAGAAGAGGCGTTAAAATGGGGATTCAAACATCCAAAAAGCCCACTGTATCATCAGGACTTGGCAAGAAACAGATGGAACACTCCAATAGGGATATTGAAAATACTTTAATGAATAAATTCTTTGCAAAAAGCATGGCTAAGGTTAAGGAAAATTAACAAGAGGTGGCACACCCGCAGGCTGAGTATAATGGTGAACCCTTATCAACTGGGAGTTGAAGGGGTAAGGGGAGTGGGTGGTTATCAGAATTAAGAGGCCCCCTTTCTTTGTTCTGTGGGAGAGGACCACGCACAGGTACTAAGGCCTTAGCTGAAGAAAATAATCTCTGCCATCTCCTGTAGCCTGGTAGACAGGAAGGTGGGGAAATAAATATCTTGACCTCTCTTCGATACTCCCATCCCTCACTATCTTAGCCTTCTGCTGATGCCTTCATTTGTCAAATCCAACAAGGGGCCAGGAGGCAAGATAGCCCAGTCGACTGAATCCACAGAGGTCACCCACCCACTCGGTGCAGACATTTATAGTGAAAAGGCATCTGGTGTGTAAGGCAGCCAAAATCTAGCTCAAACACTTACAAGTACATCTGAACTTAACTACACCCTGAAAGTTGCTGCTGCTTGAAGGGCTAATCCTATTACATTCTTTCAAGAAAAGTCTCACAGCCAGAAAGAAACACTTCAAGGCATGAACTAACAATGGCTGTGTAGAAATGGATATTTGTAACTCAGGCATTAAATAAAAATGGATATAACCTGATAGCAAATGTTAAATAAACATCCACTAATGGAGAAGGCTAAGCTTTATACTTGCTCCTGGCTTCTTTGACCCATACATGTTATTTTAAAATCATCAGGATAGACCATCAGCCGGTTTGTTTTCAACTCATTTCTTATCTCTGGCAGACACTTGAGGAGTCAGGGGATCTGTACCATCTTGGCCAGATGAAAGGAGACCCGGCTCCGGGTGCCAGCAGCATACTGATGACACTCCATTGTACAACATCTCACTCTTTCCCTGTGAGGCTTTACTGAAAAGACTTCACAGACAGTACCATATGTCAGGGAGAACTACAATATCTACTCAAGGGTTTGAAGAAAGAAGTGGAAAAGCTACTAGTTTCTTGTGTTTTCAGTTTCAAATCTGTACTCCACTAGAATATCAGTACAGCTGATATAAAAATGCTTTTATCTGTCACCTTTCGTTTCACTTAAAATTTTGACTGGCAATCAATAGTAATGCAATCCAGATATTCAAAGCAATTTTATGCTGCCTTCTGTCATAAATTAAAATGTTCCATTAACTAAACAAATTCTCAATGGCATAAATCAGCCCACACTAAGTAAATCACAGTTAGTGGAAATGAAATTGTAATTCTATAAAAGTGATTAAGTGCTGGCAAGATACAGTGAGATATATCATCTGTGGCAAAGAGCATGATTATTCAATATCTGCATGTTGTATTTTAGATGGGCTAATTTCCTCTATGGTAGGTATTTTCATTGAAAATATTTAAATAAAAAATATATATCACATAAAGATGTGCATTTTGTTTTTGTTTTGTTATACACCCTACTCATTAGAGGGTGCTTTGAAATATGGCTGATGTTTGGCTGCACAAATTTGAAATCCTATAGTGCACAATATATTTATCCTAAGACAGAAATCATCTTTCTGTCAGTAGAGTCAATTTCTCAATTAGAAACTTTATTCTCTCCAATATAAATATTGTTGGATTTCTTTCAATTATTCCGTTTAGAAACTCAGGGTTTTTTCCCCCCATTATCACTTTTCCAACTGAATGAAGGATGACAATTTTACAAATTAATATATGGGTATACTAAACATAATTAATAACTTTTAAGAAACATTGATATAATTATTATATAGATATAAAACAATCAGCAAATAATTATAAAGTATGCATTGCGCAAAGCACTAGGGGACTTTAACTGTTTACTTCTGATGAACTTTAATGAATTCTTCACATAGGCTGTAACTAATCCTCTGGCTTCCAAGCTTAACACCAACCAACATTCTTTTTTTAATCCTCACCAGAGGGCATGCTTACAGAGAGTAATGGGGGGGGGGGAGAGTAAGGGGGAGAGAGAGGGCGGGAGTGAGGGGAGGAGAGAGAAAGAAAGGAAGGAGGGGGGAGAGAGAAAGGGGGAAGGGGGCAAGAGAGAGAGAAAAGGGGGAGGGGCAAGAGAGGGGAAGGGGGAAGGGAGTAGAGAGTAAGGGGGAAGGGGGAAAGGAGAGGGGAGAGAAGAGAGAGAGCCATGGTGAGAGAGAAACTTGGATCGGTTGCCTTCCTTACTTCACCCCATGGGGAACCAAACCTGTACCCCAGGGATGTGTCCTGACTGGGAATCCAACTGGCAACCTTTGGACAAGCAGAACCAACTGAGCCACTCTGGCTGGGCTCAACATTCTATTCTCGATAGAATAATGAAAGCGATCATGTTAAAATGTCATTTAGGTCATGATAGTCTCCACTAAACATCTTCTAACAGTTTTCTAACAAAATTAATGCAAAATATAGGATCCTCACAACTGTCCAACACCCTATATACTCCTGTCACTTCTCAAGCTCCATCTCCTACTCTTGCAGTTGCTCAGCGTGCTTCTTATGTAGACTTCATCACTATTCTTTAAATCCAACAATTCACTTGATTGTGGTGTGTGTGTGTGTGTGTGTGTGCGTGTATATATATATATATATATATATATATATATATAAAATCAGGTGGTATACTATAAAATTCGTATTGTATGCTCTAAATATATACAACTGTTATTTATCAATCATACCCAGATAACTGGAAAACTAATTTTTTTAAAAAAATATATCTTTATTGATTTCAGAGAGAGGAAAGGAGAGGGGGAGAGAGAGATAGAAATATCAATGATGAGAGAATCATTGATCGGCTGCCTCCTGCACACCCCCGACTGGGGATTGAGCCCACAACCGGGGCATGTGCCCTGACCAGGAATCGAACCCCGATCACCTGGATCCTAGGCCAACGCTCAACTGCTGAGCCACACCCGGCCAGGCCTAATTTTAAATATAAAAAAATAATTAAACCCACCAAAATGGCCCTCATCAACCTTCCCTAATTCAATTTATACTTAATATTCTCCCTTTTACCAGATATTCACACTATTATCTCCCTTACCTCATTCAAATTTTTTCTCAAACATCATCTCAAAGAGACTGTCCTTAACCATTCCATCTGAATTATTAGCCTTTATCACTTATTCCCTTACCAAACTTCAGTTTTACATGTTTTATGATAATTTCTTATATAAATTATATATGTGCATTAATGCATATAATTTGTTTAGTGTCTGTCTCCTCTGATAATATATAAGTTTCAGATAGGTACTTTTATTTACTCATAGCATAAACAGGGTCTGCCATTTAACAAAAATTTAGAAAACATTTGGTGAACTAATTAATAAATATTAATCACTGAAATACATTTACTAAAATTATAATCTATTTCTTTTGTTATATTGCAACAGATGTTAATTGTTGAATACTATATGAGGAGTTAGTGGTGGTAGGAGCTCTATTCCCAAAACATTATATAGTTCTGCCCTTACAGTTGAGTAAGTTGGCCCCTGTTCCAAGGCCCATACCTCAGGGTACTCCACACTTTGGTGTGGCTTCCTCAAAATTTTCTAAGACTTCTTCAACATCTGAGGCTGGGACCAGCATTGTCATATGTTTTCCTCAGGCTAAGACCAGATATAATGTAATTTTTATCATTAGGACCCTCTGGTACCTGGGGCTAGCCATCTAGGAATCCTACATGGTGGCCCCAGTTTCCAGGTTTTCTGTAACCAGCCCCATTCCTACAGCCCTTGGAACGCTGATGAACTGTCCCAAGGAGCTCTGAGACTGGTACCTGTGTGATCTTCCCAGAACCCATTTCCATGTGGTGGCCTAGCAAAGAGTGTTACTTTTGTGGAATTGCCTGAGATTGGGCTGCCAGATAGGTACTGATCCACTGATGTTTGATGATTTTCTCATGTTGGACACAAAACTTATTCAGGGGCTGAGCCATCAACATTCCATTGCCGAGCATTGGCAATGAGCTTCTGTGCAGGCCCTTGAGTTGTTTTCATTTCTCCCTGTTACAATAGTAATGCCACCTCCACTCTAGAGTATTTGAGGGGAGTAGCGTGGCAGCAGGCATCTTTTCTTTACCTGGTAAAAATCTTTGTATTTCTAGTAACCAAGGACATTGTCTAATCTCTCCACAAGCTCTTGTCTCCTCTGCAAACTTTTGAGACATTTTCCCACAAAAGCAAAAAGTTCTTATTGAAGTTATCCAAGGCGGTGACAATGCTTTCCTGGGTTGGTCTTAAGTCATGCTGGATAAGAAATGGACAGTTTTTGCCAAAATTTTACCACTCTACTCCCTTTACTCATGGGCTCCTTGCCTATGCTAATTATAGTATATTGGAGGCAGGTGCAGTAAACACTGGAAGTGATTGTATTCTAGAATGTAGTCATTAGGGACTAAAGAGTTCAAGAAAACACAAAGTTGGACAATGTTTTAATTTAAATTTTTGCTATAAAATTTATAGCAGTGTTCTGGCCAGCATGACTCAGTGATTGGGGTGTGATGGGTTTGATTCCCAGTCAGGGCATGTACCTGGGTTGTGGATTGATCTCAGGACAGGGCATGTGTGAGAGGCAGCCTATCAATGTTTCTCTCTCACATAGATCTCTCTCTCTCTCTCTCTCTCTCTCTCTCTCTGTCTCTTTTAAAGGTTCCTAATCTACTTCTTAATCAATGGCTTCTGAATCTCACTCACTGTCTCAGATATGTTAACTGGTCAAAGGTTAGTGATTTTTTACTATGGCAACAGACATGAGCCTTTTGACAACTAGCTTTTGATTTTATTTTATTATAACACAAAACAATTGTCCTTAATTATTGCCCAAATAATCTTGTCCTAACAGCATTATTGTTTATGCACAACTCCATGGCTTCTGGCAGGTGAAATGCTACCAGTTTTCATTATATTATTGCTATCTATTATAATAATTAAATCTGCTTTGCTTCTGATAGATAATTGCTGTCACTTGGCCTCTTAGAGTCCAGAATTTCATCATTTCTATCCTAACCAGGATTCCCAGTCTAGGCAAAATCACATTTTACTCGTGGTCTTTGAGAGTAGCCATCAAGGAGCTTTTCAAAGACACTGGTAACCCACACATATTGCCCTTAGTGAAAGGAAGATTCTCTAAACTCTCCTCAGGTCTTAATCAGATTCTCTGATTAAATATAATAGACATGTTTAACTCCATATGCCTTCTGACCCATTCTTTAATATTCTGCAAGCAAGATCAAACATCCACCTATTTACTGAAGGCTGTCATTATGGCTAAGTATAAAAGCCACCCCAGCAGGGTTTTAGGATTGGCTCCAGATTTATTTGCCAGGATATTTAATTCTGAAGTCCAATATGATATATCTTCTATGTTGATAAAATCTACCCTCTCCAGACTTATATTTTATATACACCTTCCATTTCACATTCTCAAAATCCAAACTTCCTCTGTTTCTGCTATTACTTGTTAGCCAGTTGTTGCATCTCATGTATGTCCCATTGAGGTTATGCAAAGATCTGAAATTAGTTATTGTCTAGAGGCAAAGAGGAAAATCAGGAGGGGATGTTTTGGAGAAGCCATCATCTTCTAAAGAAATGACGATATGTGAGTTATTTTAATGGTCTCCAGGCAAAGAGAGGTTTCCCTCTTCCAGGAAGGAGGAGAAGAAGACTTCTGCTGGTTCACACTGTTAGCGGAATCTATTCTAAGGCTTCTCCACCCAAATGACCCAATCTCTGTTATCACAGTTTTTATTCTTCCCTGCTAAGACATGATTTTTTTCTATAGGAATCCTATCAAGGCTGTGTATTCAGGGTCCTTAGAAATTTTGCCACTTTTCTCATTAAATTATTGGTCTGATTATCAGAACAGTCTTCACTGCACCTACAGGAGGTGAGGGTTTTTCTCTAATAGTGTTCTGGAGAACTTCACATTTTCAAAATATGCACAGAATGAAATAATTGGCCAACTTGTATCTGTCAGTTCTTTTAAAAAGGTTTTTACAGTCATTAACAACTTCAGACTACTGACATTATTTATAATTATCCTCCCCCCCACCCCCATTCCCTTCAAATGTGAGAGAGCTTCTGTGCAAGTCAATTATACCTCTTCTTCCATATCTCCTAATCCATGACAGATCAGGGCAAGGACAGATTAGTCATTGTTATACTACAGCTTGTCAGGAATTAAAAGTACCAACTTATACCAGTAATGGGGTCCTTTTGGCTACCTGGATAGTGAGTGATCTAGTTCTAAATCCCATCTTGAGAGTTGCCTTCCATGGCCTCCTCTTTCACAGTTACACTTACTAGTTTGCAATTCCTCAAAGCAAAGCCCTAGACAAGATTTGATACAGAAGTTTATTTGAGAGAAGATCCCTGGAAGGAGAAGTAAGGGTGGTAAGAGAGTGAGAAAGAAAAGTAGGGAAAGCCAATGAAGAATGTTTTATTAAGCTGGTTACTAAATGGGCAACTGGAACTAAACCCTGCTGGGTATCCTCCAGGTCAGTCTGTAGAATACTCCCAATTAACTCCTATACACAAGCAGGCTTTAGCATTTAACTCTCAGCTCTCTACGCCCCTGGCTGAAAGATTAATTCCCCCACACACCTTGTCTGGACTTGTGCATGGACTAAGAGAATTTCTATGGTTTTGGAGACAGTGAAAAAGAGAGAAAATGATCTAGAAAATTGTCAACCTCCGCTGCAACTCAGGTGAGCTGAAGGAATGTTGTTTGCACTGCTGCAGACATCTGCTACAAGGTCCAGGTGAAAGGATTTCTAAACTTTCAGCATACAAATGGTCATCATTTTACACAAAATATTTCAAAGAAGAAAAAAGAAGAGCTACCACATTTACTTATGAAGCTAGTATAACTCTTCAAAAATTAGAAAAAAAACAAGAATAAGAAATTATGCACTAATTTCATTCATTAACACATATAAAAAATTCTAAAGAAAACATCAACAAATTGAATTTGGCATGAAGTTAAAAAGGTAGTACCTAATGGTCAAGTGTATATTACCAAAGACCTGGAGGAAAATTTCAATTAAAAAAACCTATTAATATAGTTCAACATACTAACAAAATGAAAGAAAAGTCTATATAATCATCCTATTAAATATAGAAAAATCATCCAATAAAATGCAATACACATTCATGGGGGGAAAAAAACAAACCCAAAAAACTTTGTAGTAAATTAAAAATAGGATATAACTTATTTATCCCAGTGAAAACATCAAAATCTCACAGAAAATATGATCTATGTTAATACGTCAGAAATATTTCCAGTAAAGGTAAAGATAACTATTGTAACTCATAACTCATATTTATTTAATACTTTACTAGAAGTTGTAGCTACCAAATTAATTTAAAATAGAGTGGGTAGATAAATTATAAAAATATATTTTTTATTACTTGCAAACAATATAGTTATCTGTAGATAATTTATCAGGATTATTTATTTGTCAGCATACAAAAAATTTTAAACTGTATACATCAGGAATGTCTGATTAGAAAATGCAATAGACCAAAAAAAAAAGCCATTTATAATAGCATAAATACCTCTATGGAGTGAATCTAAAAATATAAATAGAATCTTTATTAAGACATGATAAAATATTGAAAAATATAAGGAACTTTAATATAGGCCTGAATAAATGGAACATTATAGCATATTCATTAAAGAGAAGATATATTTGATAAAGATGTCAGCTTTTCCCATAATATTCTGTAAACTTAATGCAATTCCAATCGATAACCCAAAATGATCTTTGTGGAGCTAAGCAAATATTCTAAAATTTATATGGAAATTTAAAACAATAATAGTTAAGAAAAGACATATAAATAGAAATGTGTAATGGAATTTAACACAAGAGATACTGAAATGAAGCATAAAACTATGCGTGGCTTGCCTTACAGATCTACAAATCTATCGGTCAGAGTGAAAAGCACAGGAATAGAGAAAAAAACTATATTAAAACTTGTTATATTACATGGGCACCATTACCAATCATTGGGTAGTGATGAACTAGTTAAGAAACAGTGCTGTGATAATTGGGTTTTCATATTTTAAAATGTTGTGAGATCTCTACTTCAGAGCTTATTGAAGTATGACTTCTAGATAAAGAAAAGACAGAAAATTAAGAAAAATATGTAGGTGGTAGTTGTTTTGACCTCAAAGCAAACAAAGGACATTGTGATATATTTGATGAAATCAAATTAATCTTTTTACAAGACACAGGTTATCATATATGATGTTAAAGACCAGTCAGATATTAGAAGATATTTGCAACACAGATAATTGACAAAGTATTAGCCTACAGAATATTTAAAATCGCCTACCTTTTGAGAAGAAAAAGGTAAGAGGAATGGGCAACATATAGAAGACACATTATAAAAGGGGAAACATAGCCAATAGCATAGAAAAAAAAATTCAACTATTTATCTGCTGTTAAATGTTAAGCAAAAACACCTTAGAGAGGAACAACAGAAAGTGAATACATTTTAGAAATAATGCTAGTATCTATTCTTATGCCCATTTAAATGTTAAATGTAAATGTTAGTTTGTACCTTCCATTCTTGGTTAGACAGTGAACAGCAATATTTGATGACTATGTGCCCCTGTATGCGTATATGCCAGACATTTAGAAGTACTTTAGACCCAGGCACATCCGCCCCAGATGTGCTTAATAAAAGGGGAATTCTTTTCATAGCTACTAAGTGATACAACATGGATACAAAAACAGAAGTAGCTCACATTCTGTAATCATTATGGGGAGTTCAATGCAAGAAAAAAGATTAGCCTTTCAAATATTACCTACAGAATAAAAGCAATCTCTCTGTGGTAAATTGAAGAAGGTAATTATGGGGTGGATAAGTGCTTTCTTCAGAAAACTCCTCCTTACAAAATGAGAATGTAGGGTGAACTCTTATAAAAGGTGTCAGCTGGAAATGGTCAAAGAATGAAGTTATTATTCTACTTTCCCAAGTTTTAGTAAAAAAAAAAAAATTATAAAAACAACTCCTTGTAATTTTATTGTGATGACGTTGCATGAGAAATAAAAAATGGAACACACCACAACAAAATCAACTGCTCTTGGTCAGCTTTCATAGGGAATGGAGAGTGGGGGGTAGGTGAAGCTGGTCAAAGTGTGTGGGGGGATAAATGGGGATGCAAATAGACTTTGCTTTGGGAGATGGGCGCAGGATGCAGTGTGCTGATGATGTCTTGTTGAGCTGTACACTTGAAACCCGTCTGATTTAGTGAAACAATGTCACCCCAATAAATTCAATTAAAAAACTGTATTACAAAACAACATGCAAAATACATTTTCTTTAAAAAGATTTTGAATAAAAAGATAACTCCCTCAGTATTGCCTTTTATAAGGATTTTATTTGTCTTGAAAAACTAAGTGTGGGAGAGAAGTATCAGGTAAGAAATAACAGGCAAATACCCAAACAACAAGAAGTAGGCAGGGGAAATAGGGATCCTCTACATCCCGCACTGACAAATTCCGCCTTCGGGACACAGGCACAGCATTTTATAATTTTTGTTTTGTTTTTGTACGTATTTTGAGACCTATAGAGCTGGGGCTGTAATATGTGTTTAATGAATAATTATTAAGCTTCATTTGGTGTTGAGTGAATATACAGCCATTATAGAATGGTTGAAACTAGAAGGTAAATAGGTGTCATGATCTTGCTTTTAAGAATAATCGCAATTGCAGTCAGACCTTACCAGAAGTCAGCATCTTTCCAGACCCAAGAAACTCACTTTGAGATAGAGTAATTAAGTTAATGGCTTGGTTCCTGTATCTTAAGGTGGCAAAAAGCAGGTAAACTATCAGGAAATAGGGGAGTCAGTGCCAGCTAGAGCATAAACCATTACAGATGATTAGGGATGTAAAAGTAAGGGTGAGTGCAGGTAGATTAAATCAGGTTAGGTTAAGATGAGTAATCACTGGCAACTGTCTCTAGGAGAAATGAGCTAAACATAATTATGACAAATTAAAATGTCTGGCAAGATGTATTTGTTATAATCTTTCTTTAAAATTATATACTGCTTTATCCCTTTATAGTAAATAGATTATTCACATTTCTGTTATTTGTGAAATGACTTCATGAAAGTAATCTCTTGCTTATTTTTTGTCAGAAAAAAGCAAATATATGTACCAAAAAATGTTAGTAGTCATATAAGTACACCATTGGCCCCATTTCTAATTTTCATTTTATAAAGGGTACAAATTAGTTTTTCCTCAACAACACAGAATGCAACACTTCAGGAATTCAGAGTCTATTGTTGAGTGAACTGTTGTGCTGTATGAAAAGTCTGTCTGAGATTGTGTCCTCAGAGGAGACAGTCAGAGGGACCAGCAATTGAATTCTCAGTCCCTCCCTCAGAGCGAGTGAGGCCGGCAGAACACCGGGTCCTGAGACAGAAGTGGCTACTTCCACAATCCACCGCTTGCTCTGAGGTCCTTTATTCTGTTCCATCCTCTGCTTTTGCCAAAGGCTGTTCTAATAAATGGCCTTGTGGAAATGACCCTGTCATTCCTCACAAAGCTGTTGTGTGGAACGTGGAGGACTATATTTCTTATATAAGATTCCAGGTGAAAAACTTATTTTGAGATTTAATTCTGGCAGTAACTTTTTATTCTCCTAAGTAACATGTTTTCTACAGGAAAAAAAAAAAGCCTTACGTAACTTTTCCCCAAAGACATATAGCTCAGTGGCTAAGAGGATAGATTGCAGAGAATGGCTCTGTGGGCATACAGCCTAGATGTGACCTGGGTCAGGGCTGGTATTTTGTTTGTCTGTTTGTTTCTTTTTTTTCTTTTTGATCTTTATAAGGCATGGTCCCCACTGTGCTTGCTGTGCCAAGAAGACATTCACCTTGTTCCCACGGTGCTTAATACCGAAAGGGGAAATTCACCTTCTGTTTTTTGGGAATATGGCTTCTGGCAGTTTCTTGAGTCCTCTTATTAATTAGTCGGGATCAAGCAAATTATTGATATTTTCTATATTATGTTCCTTGTCTCTTTCCCTCTGCCTACAACAATATTCCTCATCACCATTTCAGAGCTTTCTGACTCAGAAAGTTTGCTGCAGATATTGTCAAATCAATATAGCAGTAAGGACAATAATTCATAGCATTATATAATATTAAAACCCTGAGCTTAGAAGAAGACATAAATGTTATTTAAATCCAATCACTTGATAGAATCCTATCCAGAACACATATATCATGTGGCTGCCCACCCTATGGATTTTAACATCTCCTAAGGCTGCCCAATTCAATTTGTTAAAATATAACTCTATACACCCACTACTATAGTTTAAATCACTTTAGAATATATATTATGTATGCACACTGGGTGTCCCACCAAAAGGTATACACGCTTTAACAGCTGACAGCTCAATTTTGAAAATGAAATGTATTTTAATAAACACTGCCTTTATAATTATTCAGAGTGTATGTATACATTTTTGGGGGGGCACCCTGTATATATAAATGCCACATAGCAGTCTTTTAGACAATAAAAGCTAGTTATTTTCTACAAAAGGAAGCTAATGGATTAATGAACTTCATCTTTTTTCTGTTCAGAGATAGAAATGCATGAATACAGATATTTATTTTGGGATTCTGTGATCTCCCCACAGCCTCTTATGCCTTTGGAAAATATCCCATAGCAGACAGTATTCTATTTATGTTTTTCTCAGACTATTTAGTCTTTTAATAATACTTAAAATTCAGAACACCAAATTGATATTTTATACTAATCTAATAAAGAAAACAACACATTCTATAAATTTACAAAACAAATGAAATGGCTATTTCTGTGAAGAAACTATTTCACACTGAGAAGATTATTTTAAAGGGAACTTTGAAAAGATAAAGCATTTTTACCCTGAAATTAATAACAAAATACATCTAAGTGAATTTTATATTAATGTTTTAACTTTGTTTTTATAGCTACATTTTTTGTGTACGACTTATACCAGAATTTACTAGAATTTAGCATAATTTGCTATGCAGGGTAAAATATATAAAATATTGTAGGCAAGCATCCTAGGACAGAGGACAAGGGGTAGAATGAGATCAATTCTGACTTTAGAAATTTTCAAGTAGCAGTATTTTTTTACTTCTCAAAAGCTAGATTTAGATGACTTTTAAATTGTAACAGTGCATCCATTACCATCACCCAGTACTTCCACCAGATAAATAACCACATTAGCTAGGAAATGAAGTTGACAAAAATACTGAGCATTATGATCAAGGAAGAGTCATGGAAGAAAAGACTGTTTCATTCACCCTTAGGCCTTTGGGCATATGGCCGCGGAACCCTGAATCATGCCAAATCCCACTGCTAGTGGGGAGTGGGTTCCTTATCTAACCTCAGGCCTTCTCCCTTCAATATCTGTTCTTAATCCCAGTCTACATTAGTAATCATTGAAGTCAGCTAGGGCTGAGGGTCAAGGCAATAGCCTGAGATAAGGCACAAACTCAGACCTTAATCCAAAATTTACATATCAAGCCAAATTGCTTGCCATGCTTCATCATTTCTACTTTCTGTGTCTCCCGGTTCTGTCACATTGGCACCAAAAATTCAGTGTCTGAAGCACTGTAGCGGATACCCTGAAGTACACCTTTGCTCTCCCCACTTGCCTTCTGTATAAGTGCTAATTTCCACATCAGAAATCCTCTCTCTCACTCAAAACTTCACACCCAGGAGATCACGAAATACTGTAATTTCTATCCTGTAAATATCTTCAAAATTTATATAGCATTCCCCCTTTAAAATGTATGTATTATTTCCCCTTCTCTACTCCACTTTCATTTAGTTCAAGTTCCCTAGATCCCTTGTAATTTTTTTCTTCTTCTATAATTTGACTTCAATCTTTGGCTACTTCTGTCTGCTGAGAATACCATCCTAAAGTATCTATTCTCTCCAGAAAATCCTACAGAGCTTTCTTATTTTATAGTTTAAAAACCCATGGGCAGAGATGGACGTGTTAATTAGCTTGACTAGTAATTATTTCATTATATATGTATTTCAAGATAGTATATTGCCCAGCCAGGCATGGCTCAGTGGTTGAGCACTGACCTAGGACCCAGGCGATCAGGGTTCGATTCCTGGTCAGGGCACATGCCCGGGTTGCAGGCTCGATCAATGACTCTCTCATCATTGATGTTTCTAGCTCTCTCTTCTCCCTCTCCTTTCCTCTCTCTGAAATCAATAAAGATATATTTTTAAAAAAAAGATATTATATTGTACACTTTTAATATACACAATTTTTATTAAAATATGTATGCTTGATAGAATAGAGCCTTTTGTAATGGCAAAAAAAAAGGTAATGATACTGACAAAAATAAATTAAAAAAATGAACACAAAACCTCAGCAGGATAGTCACATTTCGGGTTTAGTCCTTATAGACTTCTCTAGCATAACCACCTACTCTTTTCTCCAGATTTTTACTTTGATTCAGTAATGCCTATTTATTTGATATTTCCAAGTGCACTACCCTTTCTGATACCCAGTTGTTTTTACCTATGCAATTACCTCTGCTAGTGGAGCCCTTAATCCTAGCTATTGTTCCCTTATGAATCTTTTATCTCTTCTTTCAAGTTCCAACCCACGTGTCACTTTGGGTATCTTCCTGATGATCTTCCACGTTCACAAGTCCCCCTCCCACTAGGACCCCTGACACACTCACACAATGAGGCAGTAAGGCGATGGCCCCACAGTGTTTACTCCTTTAGTAAAGACATTGTTAAATTTGAATCTTTAAAAGTGTGTTTTCTTCACAGCATTGAATTTCTTGAATGCTGAAATCATGCTTTATTAATATTTGCACCCCCACCTCCTGGCACATAATGGGTTTCCGATTCTTTCCTCCAGCTGTCCCCCTCTCTAATCAATTCCTGTGGAAATACCTTTCTAAATACAGGCCTGGTCCTGTTATTCCACAACTTAAAAACCTTCGCTAAGCCTTCACCCTCGCTGATAGATTCTACACTGCTTAGTGTGACGTGAGCAATCCTTCCAAATTTGGCGGCCACATCTGACCCAGTTCCCCAGATACACCATCCGCTATCTAAAATCTGTATTTCCATTCATGCCACTCACTTTGTTCTGTTCTTGTTTGTATTGTGAACATCTAGAAAGTTGCTTAGAAAATAGGAACACTAAGTATTTGTTTTTAAAAAAAGGAATAAATGAAAGACCGAATATGTTAACTTGTTTCAGACTGTATACATGGTAAAAACAAACAGCCATAACAATATGTTTTCACTTTGAAACTGACAACTCACCGCTTCAATGGAATTGAAATTTGGACGACACAGGCGATTCTACCATAGAATCCTGAAGTAACGAGGGAAACAGATAATTCAGAGACTGAGAAATGTTTCTTTCCTTTCAAGCACCTGTGAGTTTTCCGGGTGATTCAGGAGCACTTGGTCTGCTTTCAAAAGTTAAATCATCTTTCAGCCTAAAGTATATTTCTAGTGTTTTTCTATTTTTTTCCCTGACCTGTTATAGATAAAAGAGGTAAATCCATGGCTTGTCTATTGAGACAACCGACACGCAAATTTTAATGTATTTTGAGTACAGAAGGTAATGTTACATTTCTGTGTGACAGATTCACTATAATGCTGGGTTGTTAGTTTATTAGGTAATGCTGCACGTTTCTAAGTCGTCTGCCTGATACATACAACTCTGCTCTTTGCTGCCCAGACCCATTCCCCCTCCATTCTTGTCCAAGCCTCCCTTCCCCGTTCATCACCCCGACGCATGACCAAGCCCATGAGTTTTAAAGCAAGGAGAGCACTGTATTTCCCTGGCGGCGTGGACGGCTCAGGTTTAGGCGCTTTCCCTTCGACAGTATAATCAGGAAATTTCAGAATTTTGCTATATTACAGGGTTATTACTTCTATGTCTTAGTGACACTTTATAAAACTGATTTCTGACTTCAGTGTACATATTTGATATTTGTCAGACACGGTGTCAATGAAAGAAAAGGAATGACTTGCTATAGGTTTTATATAATGTCAGAGTGTTTGTTCACATTAATATTTTGTGTATGTGTTGAAAGATTTTATTTTCTCCGAAGAATTACTAGTACTCTGAAGGTACTGTTTTTATTGTTTTTTTTGGTGATTCTATAATTATTTTTATTTTTTCCCATGTCCACAAGAATTTTCTTTTTCTTTCTCAATTCCTCCACCACCACCAGCCCCTCCAGCTCCCCACTCCGCTGACTGCTGCCAGCCTGCTCTCTATCTATGAGTCTGCCTCTATTTTGCATTAGTATTTTAATAACCTGAAAAATGTGACTCCGCATTTGTTGATTTAAGAGGGTCATACAAATTTTTGAAGATCAAATTTGTCAAACTATAATAGATAATAAAAAATGATGTACACACTAAAATTTTCCCCTATACTGGAGAGAAAAAACCAACTGAGAACATATTCAGGTAACATAATTAAGAACATTATTTTATTTTATATATCTTTACTGATTTTAGAGAGAGGAGAGGGAGAGATAGAAACATCAATGATGAGAGAGTCACTGATCGGCTGCCTCCTGCACGGCCCCCACTGGAAATCAAGCCCGCAACCCGGGCACGTGCCCTGACCAGGAATCGAACCCCAATCGCCTAGATCCTAGGTTGATGCTCAACCACGGAGCCCCGCCCCTCCGGGCATTAAGAACATTTTAAATTAGAAATGCTTATAGTGCTTGTACTTGTCAAGATAATCTATAGTATTAAAAAAAATGAAGTCTAAGTGCTCAGTGTTTTTGTTTGTTTCTTTCCTTTTTAGTATCAGTTATATTTAAATCATCTCCACAGCATGTTTTATTTCTAAAACCATTGGCTAGGAATTTACAAGCATGTGTCTTAATATATTTTTACATGTAATGCTGGAAATATTAAAATACTACTAATGAAGCTTAAGAATACAATGAAGTTTTTCTTTCATAAATCCATAGTCCAGGACTTGTTACTGAAGACTCCCCCAACCCTTATTTAAAATACAAATAAGCTCCCTGAGGAGGTATTCCCATTGAAAGAGCAGACTAATATTGAATCCTTGATAGTTACCCTAACCTTACAATTCTTTCTAATCTTGGAATTCAGATAGTTCACATCAATTGCTTCCATGTTTAGATTATTTTTCTGGCTTCTGACCCCTGAAGGCCAGCCTGATACCACAACTGGCTGATTTCAGGGTGAGGAACTTAATTTTAAACAATTCCTACACTGTTACCTCCTGGTCTTTAATCAATTAACATCTAACTGCCTTCCTAGGTGTTACTATTCATGTTGCTACTGTTTTCACAATTTCTAGGTCACATTTTACCCTCAATCTTTGTGGCAGGTACCCTTTGGGTATTAACCCCTGACTCTTCCCAGGGACCAGGGCCTGACACTGCTTATATTTTTTTCATCAGTACTTGGGTAAAATATGCTTGAAGTACACTTGAAATAGATCATGCAGTGTGAGGAGAAAAGAAAACTGAGAAATGAACAATAAAAGGATATCAACATTTAAGGATTAAACAGATGAAAAGGAATCACCAGAAAAATCTCACTAAAATAAGTGTGAAAACTAGCATAGGTACATATGAATTAACGTAAAAGAGAGTGTTAAGAAGTAAAACAATTTAAACCATGCCAGGAAATTCAGAAAGATAAATAACATAAAGAATGAACTCAGAACTTGGAAACTTGGATTTGGGCAATTAAGAGGCCCTTAGTAAACTTTGAGTTAGTGTCTCTGAGAGGCAGTGTACAAAATGTTAAGTAGTGGGGTCTGGAATGAGACTGCTTGAATTCACCAGCTCTGCCCCTCACTAGCTGTGTGGCCTTGGGCCAGTCCCTTAAATTCTATGATCCTCAATTTCCATATCTGCAAAATGAGAATCATATGAGTAAGTTTCTCATGGTTATCGTTTTATATGAGTTAATATATGTAAAGAACTTAGAACAATGTTTGTCACATAACTATATAAACAGTGGTTTCTTTGGATATGTTCTACCCGATTTCCCCTCCAAGGAGGAGGTGTTGGCCTAGCTTCTAGGAGAGCTGTTGAGGAACAGCTTTCAGTTATTATCCCCTCTAGGATATACTTCAGTGACACAGATTCATCACACCCCAAATCGTGCCCTTCCAGAGGCAGCTTATATCAAATGACTGATCAAGAGGAAGTACAAGGGCCAAACTATTTCAGCCCAGCACAGAAGGTCTCTGATGGCCACGTTAGCTCAGCCTTCTCCATGGGGTGGGCTGAGCCTGTTGGTTCAATTCTGCTTCTTTATTTTCTTTTTCATGTTGGTGATTCAAAGGGCTTTTGTCTAGAATAACATCTTGAACACTGAACTTTGCCTTGGAGTCTGCTTCCCAGCGAACTCAAACTGTGGCATAAGTGTAGTTTGCTTTTGTATTTTTAGTTGCATGGATGAACAGTCAGTACCAATATTAACACTGGGTTTTTCCCCAGGCTATTTATTTATTTATTTATTTATTAAATATATCTTTTATTGATTTCAGAGAGAGGAAAGGCGAGGGAGAGAGAGAGATAGAAACATCAATGATGAGAGAGTCGTTGATTGAGCCCGCAACCCGGGCATGTGCCCTGACCGGGAATCCAACCCCGATTGCCTGGATCCTAGGTCGATGCTCAACCGCTGAGCCATGCCCGGCTGGGCCCCAGGCTTTATATTTAATGAGAATATGTTATTAGAGCTATATTAGTGTGATTCCTAAATAAAGTTTTGAAAATGACTTTATTTTCATATGTATGATCATCGTAACTACCAGAGTGTTTGTACAATAAACAAAACCTACTTATTATGATAAACTTATAAGGGTTTCCTTAAAAGCCAATGTACAAAAAGAAATAGCCTTTTAAAATAGTGCTGTTCACTTATGGTAATAGACAGTAATTTATACAGAATATAATTGATCACCTTCATTAAGCAATACCCAATATATCATATATCCCTTGCATGCTAAAATTTATTTATTTTTGGTAAATTAAAATAACATATCAAGTGTTGGGTACAAATTAATGGAATGCTCATTGAAAGGAACATGGCATTAAAAAACAAACTTGAAATTGGAAGAATACATAGAAACTAGGAACTTACTGAATAATTTAAACCCTTTATAACAAACAGGAATGGGTTATCTCAGTGCAGGGGCTTTCCAACACAATGAAAAGTTATTGCAAACCTATGGACACTGAGTTTTTATTTTTAGCTCCTGGATGACAAGATCGAACTAAAAAATTTCTCTTCCCCTAAGCCCTTGTCAAGAACCTCATTTAAAAAAAGTTTTCTAACTGCGTTTAGTAAATGCCTAGGTTCAAATGGCTGTGAGAGCTTCATACCAGTAAGTTGTGTGTAAAGAAAAAGGAAAAGCACCAGAAGGTGCATGCGGGTAACTTACTGGTTGTTTTCTCATCAGTGCCCCTTCTAAGGAGGGCTGAGGATGGACCATGAATGCTCCGTTACAGCAGGAGCGACTGAAGTTAACCATTAGCAATATTTCCCTGATAGACAGTGGCTCTTAAACACTGGAATAGGTTTCCAAAAAGATGTAGAACAGGGCAGAAAGGGAGTACCTTTAATTATGGTCTATGTTATATTGCAAAATATCGGTTGGACAATTGTTCTGCATGATGTGTGTGCCTGTGTGTCTGTGTGTGTGTGTGTGAGAGAGAGAGAGAGAGAGAGAGAGAGAGATAAGGGATGTATCTCAAATTTCTTACAATCCTTATTTTATTTAAAATATGATGTTCTGATGTTCAGGCTACATTCCTTGAAAAAAAAAAAATCAGCAACACAGTAAACATTGGTTAAAACCACTTAATATCATCCAGTTTAAAACTATCATAATATGATGTATAAAATATTATTTTAAGTATACTTAATGGATTTTATTTTAAATATCTGAAGCTAACTTTCAACTTTTCTATCAAAGAAATGAAAGCAATGCTTTTCTAAATAATCCCTATGTATTGAATAACTATTCTTTTTGAGTTTTAAAAGATGCATTTCTTCTCCCAAAAATCTATGTTTATAATGGGTTACTGCTCTAGATATGTATTCTCTTTTATTTACAGCAGAGATAGAGTGAATGTGAGGCAAAATATTAATAGTCAAAGGCAATAAATTATCTGGGTCAGATTTTCCTTTAACACTGAGCTGTCCAGGTTCCACCAAGAAAATACTGGAAGTGACCCTTTAACCAAGCTGTCCTGATGGAAGTCCATTCACCCAAGAACTGATGTTCTGTGGAGCTTGGGAGAGAAAAATTTGATAAGCATATGCTGCATTATTCTCAGAAGCACTAATTGTGGCCCACTGTCTTCAGACCAGATTTCTCTTGCTAAGGGTGGTTTATATTCGTATACGATTACCAGCTTTCACATGGGTGCACCCCAGCCCCAGCAGCAGCCTTCTAGATGTATGCTTTATGACATCATTATTGGTTTACCAAGACACAAGTATAAATAAATATCCTTGAAGTACATTATAATGAAAAGTTGGGAAAACAACAATTATATTTTAGAAGGAAAACATAGGGTTCTTTACCAGCAAGGCAATAAGATTTAGTGAGGAGCGAGTTCTTTTTTCATAATTCTCATAAGAGAATCCAGTAATAAAATGTCAGCAATAGAACTAATTTTCTAAGGGAGAGAAGAGTACACACAGAAGCCATTATAATTCCTTGAAAACTTCTAAATCAGGCAAAATTTATTCAAAATAAAGAAAATATTCAATAATAAATATTACCTGCTGAAATTCTAAAGTGCACTAGACAAGCACAATGTTCGGTAGTAGATGCACGAAAACTTAAAACTTCTTTTGTGATAAAGGAGGTTATTAAAAACAAAAAAGAGAGAGGAAAAACTTCCTAATCTTTATTAATCATTGGCATCTGGTTGATGGTTATCAAAAGAACATAAAACTGTAAGCATACGCTTCCATAGCCCTAAGATAGGGTTTACTAAGGCATTTCAATTATTAACTAAGTTACTGAGATTCATTTGATGAAATTCTCATCACTTCTTCATTGTTTTTCCATCCATTTTCCCTCCCCTCCCCCACTACCACACACACAACAAATTCATCAGGTTATTCCTAATACATTGTCAGGCTAGATATGGTTTGGGTTACATGTTGATCCTGAGGACAAAATAATTAATTAAAAAACAATCAATTTGAGCAAAATTGCCATTCTTATCAGCCTACAATGTGCTGAACGTTGCGTAATGGAAATCTAATCTAGTGTAACTAAGATACCTTCCCTTCCTCGAAGCTTCCTCTAAAATCAAGGTTTAGCATATTTTTCACCGGCTCACTTCTTTTCAGGGATATCTTTATTTGATGATGATTTTTCCCTAGATGGAAAGCTATTTTTCTTTTAAACCAAAAATTATTGGGTTAGCTTTTACTTGGACCCCCTACTTCAGCCTGATCCAATCCATCCATCCCTTTCATCAAATTTTACTGCGTTCCTATGAAGTACTGATTCTAGAGCTGTAACTTAGGTTCCTATTTTAAAGATCAAACATCCATATGCAGAAGACACATCAATAGATACAAATACAACCACAAGTTAAAATACAAGCACAGGTGACTAAGGAAACAGCTGGGAAAGAAACTGAGGCAAGGCCAGGTCCTGCAAAGCCTCCAAAAGGAATTAAAGCCTGATCTGAATTTTGGAGAATGTGAGGAATTAGGCAGGAGGCATAAGCATATTGGGTTGGAAGGAGGGATCCAGGGAGGCAAGCCTCAGACCTCTCAGGCATGGGCTACAGACTATGCCAAAGTTTGGAACGAACAGGGTCAAAGTTCTTTTCTGGAAACCACAGTGATTAACTTTTTTTTTTTTTTTTTGTAATCCTCATCAGAGGATATTTTTCCATTGCTTTACAAAGAGAGTGGGAGACAGAAAAACATCCATGTGAAAGAGACACATCGACTGGTTGCCTCCCTCATGTGCCCCAAACAGGGCCGGGGATCCAGCCTGCAACTGAGGTACGTGCCCTTGGGTGGAACCGGACCCGGGACCCTTTGGTATGCAGGCCGACACTCTCTCCACTGAGCCAAACCAGCTAGGGCGGTGGTTAACTATTGATGTAACTTAGCACAAAGTACACACGGTTGTTGGATGGCACGGAAAGGTAAGATATAGAAGGACTCTTGCTTTGGACTTTATGATTTAGGAAATAGGGAATGATGGAAGGATCATAGGGCCTGATTAGAAGTGTGGCAAAGGGTCTGGAAGGGGCAAAGCTGGGGAAGAGGTAACTCCACTCATGGATTCTAAGACCTTGCTAAGCTGCATAATTTTCTGAGCCTCAGCTTTCTCATTTGAAAGAAGAAAGAAAAAAAAAAGGTAACTGGCTACATTTCAAAGTTGCTGTGAAGATTAGAGACTATGTATATAAAGCAGGTAGTACAGAGACAGAAATACATTAGGCACTTATTGAATAGAGTCCCTTCACCGGCTCCTGGCCTCTGGAAAATGTCTCCAATTCTATAGGGAAGATGATTTTTCTCTAGAACCTAATTCCCCTCTCTCCCTGTCTCATGACAACCCACTCTTCCATGAGCAAAGAATGGGGGCTGAGCTCCCTGCTGGGAACTGATTAACATGTACATTTCTGTGCTTAGAAATGGAAACATGTCATTTTTAAGTAGCTATCTCAAAGACAGATCACATATTGCATGCATTATGCAGCCTGATCTAAAAATGTGGGCACGAATAGTAATTTGAAGAACCCTAATACTTCTATTGTGCCATACAGTCACACACCGACATGTCTGCTAGAGACATCCCAGTGGAAAGTGCCTGCTAGTAATGAGCAGATATAAATATATTTTTACAGGCGGGTAGATTGTTAGTTTCCCAGTCGGCTTGCCCCGATGAGCAGTATTTAAGTGTGAAGATCAGCTGCGAAGTTGCTCACATTTACCAGTTTCAGCTATCATTTCATAAGACAAAGTCAATGAACCAGATAAGTGAAAATGTGGATGCGTATGTTTGCACATGTTTGCAATTTTTACCCTTTCCCCCTATATCCTGTTCCCCAGTTGGTTTATCTCCCCTAAGTTAGTGCTAAATATCACAAAGGCAGAAAAATTGCTCCCTTATAAACACTTTTTGTCTGACCTCAAGTTAGGCTTTGAAGGAGAAAAGAGCATTTTCAAATGCTTTCAGAAAAAGAAGATTCCTATGTAGAAGGTTTAATATTTTTTCAAAGCTATGCCTAAGGAAATGTTCAGAAAATTAGCAACTGGACAGACTGGTTGAAATTGTCTCCCTTGTGGAACACAGTGTTAATATTCAGGCAAATTTAACTTGTGATTGAGTGGCAATTAAGTGTTGTAGAGACTGCGAGTCCTGGGTTAAAATAATTTGCAAGGCTTAATTAATTGCTAGAACAACTGATAGCCCTGTCAAATTGGCAAGTAAGTTCATTGATCTTAAAATTCAGCTGAGCTCAAGAGAAAGATTGACGAAATAATTTGTAAACTGTGACAGAGACAGCTGGGGATAAGTAACGTGTGTGAGGATAGAGAGAAGGGTATAACACCAGAAAAGATAAAACAGAGATAATATTTTCAAAGAAATGTGCTCACATATTTCTAAAGACAAAACCCCAGGAGCCAAGTATCTACCTTTCTCATGTACTATATAGAGTTTTAATATACTTAAAAATATATATGTTTGTATTGATTTGAGAGAGATAGAGAGAGAGAGGCAGAGAGAGAGAGACATCAAGTGGCTGCCTCCTGCAAGCCCCTAACTGGGAATAGAGCCTGCAACTGGGGCATGTGCCCTGACCGGGAATCAAACCAGTGACATCTTGGTTCATGGGACAACGTTCCACCACCTGAGCCACACCAGCCAGGGTTTAATATACTTTTAAGGATCTCCTACTTTTCAGTTTATATTGAGCACATGATAAATAGGTCAGACTTTGTGCCATGTTTATTTGATCTCAAACTTTGAAAGCAGAAATAGCCACACATCTGGCCTGAGGATGGGGCACTAAGTGCCTTCTTTTATATTAATAAACCGGAGCTTTCTGAGTTTTTGTATAAATACATATAATTTCAAATGAAACTGTAATTTAAAAAGGTAAGATTAAGAAACTAGGAAAAATACCAGACACCTGAAAACACTGGGAGGAATGTTATTTCTTGGTCCTTGAAAAAGCGTTGAAGGTGCAGCTAAGCTCCTTAGACAGTAACAAATTAGGATTATACACTTGAAAAAATACATCAACAATGAAATATGTCACTATATTTTCATGTCATTTATTTGTTTTATTTCTAGTAAATTATTGGGTTAAGTTTTGTTTGCATAGTCATTTTGATTAAAAAAAGGGAAATGTGATGCCATATATGCCATATTAATGCTTTACTATTAAAGTTTAACAATCTGATTATTATTTTTAATCAAACAAGCATTTATTAGGAAACTTTAAAATTCCAGATTTGTGCCTGACATTAAGATTCTAAGGACTATTTAAACACAGTTTTAATCGCCAGCAACCTAACATCTAGTACCTGGGATCAAAAAAGTAAATTGAACATGACAGTTTATTGTAATCCAAGTTATGATAGATTTATATGTGGAGAATTATTGAAGCACTAGGGGGTAAGAGTTGAGGATCAGAGGAGACTCCTCTGAGAATAAAACCTTAGTCTTTAAGGATGAATTGGAGTTGTTTGAGGCACATATTGTATAGAGTTTGAACAGTGTATTCCAAATAATGTTAACTGCCATGCTGGTGTTAAATGTTCTCATGCAAAGGCATAATCTGAGAGTAATTGCTTATGGCTGTATCATATGTTGAAGGATAAGTGGTTGACATAAAACATGAATGATAGAAATTCAACTCGTTGAATATTTTTCTGAATTCTTTGCAAAACATTGGAATCTTTGTTTGTTTTTTAATAATGTGATATTGTGATCAGGTTTGTGTTTGAAGAGGCCTCTTGGTCATCATGGGCAGGGAGACTGGAACAGAGCCCAGTTGGAGACAGATACCAGTTAACATATATTGCTCTACTACTATAAGCAAAAACCTCATGTCATAGTTCATGTGGGAGTGGAAATAGAGAGCAGGAGATCAACAGGATATATATTAGAAGGGACACTTGACTGGTCCTGGTGACACACTAAAGGAAGTAACTGAGATACTGTTATTCAGTATGAACAATACATTTCTGGCTGAGGCACCCTGAGAAAATGAAACCAGGCTTAAGAGACTTTGGGGGAGCAGGGGGCAATTATGAGTTCATTTTTTAAATATGTAGACTTTATGATAATTGTTTTTTGGAAAATGAAAAGGGAATATCTGAAAATGCAGGAAATGCATGGCTCTAAATTTTAAAAGAAAGAATTGGACCCAAGATACGTATTTGGAAGTTTTCTGCATTTAAGTAATAACTGAAAGTATACAAATGGATGAGGTCTACCAAGGAAGAGATATAAAATTCTAAAAGTACAACTAGATATTTCAGGAAATTTACATTTGAAGTTTGAGTTTAGGAACGACAACTAGTGAGGAACACTAGAAAGGAGCAAGTGTAGTGGTAGAGCCATCACAGGTGTTGTTATACAGTGGTACGTATTACACAGAGTAAGTTCTTCACCCTAACGTATCCCCTGCTCTTCACCTATTCAACCCCCAGTTGCCCAAAGCCTTGGCAACCACCAACCTCTTTATCATCTCTCTAGTTTTCCTTTACCACGATGTCATAAACTGCAAGCATAAGGCATGCGGCCTTTTAGGACTGGCTACTTTTACTTGTTAATGTACTTTCAGTATTCATGCTTATTTTGCTCTAGTGTATTTCTTTTTACTGCTCAATAGCATTTCACTGTATGGATGTACCACAGTTGCCTTATCCAGTCATTTGGTGATGAGCAACTTGTCTGTTTCTAATTTTGGAAATGATGAATAAAACTGCTATAAATATTCAAATGCAGACTTCTGTGTAGAAAATATATATATATATTTTAATATATCTTTATTGATTTCAGAGAGAGGAAAGGAGAGGGTGAGAGAGAGAGATAGAAACATCAATGATGAGAGGGTCATTGATCGAGCCCACAACCGGACATGTGCCCTGACAGGGAATCGAACCCTGATCGCCTGGATCCTAGGTCGACTCTCAACTGCTGAGCCACACCCAGCCGGGCTAGAAAATATTTTCAAGTTAGTTGGGCTAACACCCAGGAATATGATTCCTGGATTATATAGAATTATGATTAGCTTTGGATGAAATTGCCAAACTATATTAAAAAGTAGCTATATCATTGTGGCTTCCCACCAGCCCTAAATGTATGGTTCCAATGCTCTGCATCCTCACCAGCATTGTGGATTTTTTTTTCTTTTCTTTCAACTCTACTAGGCGTGCTGTGGTATATGGGTGTTTTAATTTGCATTTTCCTAATGTGAAATGATGTCGAACATATTTTCCTATGCTTATTTGTTTTCTGTATATTTTCTTTGGTAAGGTGTCTCTTGGGACCTTTTCCCCATTTTTAATTGGCTTGTTTTCTTGTTATTAAGTTTTACGAGTTTGTTTGTAAATTTCAAATATAAGTCCTTTATCAGATATAGCTTTTGCAAACATTTTCACCTAGTTTGTGCTGACCTTTTGATTCTCTTACCAAGATCTTTTTCAGAGCAGAAATTTTTTATTGTATTTTATTTTAATAAAGCTCTATTTATCTATTTGCCTTCATCTTTTTTCCTTTTGGTATTGATTCTAACAGTTCATCACTAAATCAAAGGTCATACAGAACTTTCTTTTTTTCCTAGAAAATATATAGCTTTTCATTTACATTTAGGTGAATAATGAATTTGTAGTTATTTTTGGGAAATATGTAAAGTCTGTGTCTAGGTCCATTTGTGTGTGTGTATGGGTCAGTGTGTGTGTGTATGGGTCAGTGTGTGTGTGGATGGGTGAGTGTAGGTGTGTCTGTGTGGATGGATGGATGGATGGATGGATGGATGGATGGATGGATGGATGGATGGATGGATGTCCAATTGTACCAGCACCATTTGCTGAAAAGACAATCCTTTCTTCTTGGAATTGCCTCTATACCACTGTAAAAAAATAACTGACTATGTTTATGTGGGTCATTTCTGAACTTTCTATTCTGTTTCATTGATCTATGTCTTTACATTTTAACCAATACCGCACTGTTGATTACTGTAGATTTACAATGAGACTTGAAATTGGGTAACGTGATGTCTCCATCTTTGTTCGTAGTATTGTGTGGGTTATTCTGGGTCTTTTGCCTTTCCATAAAAATGTTAGAATCATTTTTTATTATCTATGAAATAACTTACTGATTTTTTTGTGTGTGTTTGTGTTGAATCTATGTTCAGTTGGGTGTTAACTATTATTACTTGAAATAATTATCTTTTAGGTCGATAGAAAGTAAGAAAAAGAGAAAAATAATATTTTATCTCCATTTATTCTTTCTCCAACACTCTTCTTTCTGTAGATTCAAGTCTCTAGCTTATGCTATTTTCTTTTTGATTTAAATCTTTTTTAATATTTATCACAGGAAGGCCTACTGGCGGTAAATTCCCTCAGTTTTTGTTTGTGGAGAAAGTCTTTGGGTTTTTTTTCTATTTAAAGGAAAATTTTGATTGATGTAGAATTTTAGGTTAGCAGTTTTTTGTTTTGTTTTGTTTTAATTTCAACACTTTAAATATTTCACTCCACTCTCTTCTTGCATGGTTTCTGATCAGTCCTCTCTTCCTTTATAGCTAAGGTATAACCATGGGCTTCTTTCAGGGTTTTCTCTTTGTCTTTGGTTATTAACAGTTTGTATATGACATGCCTAGGTGGGTTTTTGTTGTTATTTGTTCTTGGTGTACTTTGAATATTTTGGTGTGTGGCTATTAGTCAGATTATCTTCCTAAAGAAAGAACCAATGAGTGACACTTACTAAGCCCACAATAAGTACTTTTGAATAAATTATTATCACTTAATTCGTATTCCCGAATAATACTAGGCCTAAGTAAGCCCAGTAAGTATGCTGGACATTAGGAGGTTTGACTTTAACTGAAATAAATATTAAGTTATTATAAATGCTGCGTTTTTCAGATATCTTTCCTAAACTACCCTCTTTTGAGGTGGGTGGAAAAGAAATGTTGCAAAATGACAAATGCAATTCTAGGATGACTAAAAAATTCAGAGTGAAGGTGAACTTCTTGCTAGGATGACTGCAGAAAAAAAAATCATGTAAAATCATAGGAAGAAGTCAACTAGCCCTATGATTTACTGTGATCAGGATGAAGTGCTTCATCACTCAAGAGATATTTATGAAGCTCCTTCTAGGTAACCGCCATTTAATAATGCATTTTCCTTTACTCACATACAAAAATATATTTTTACTTTCTCAATCAAGCAGAAAACTGTGTATTTATAATACTTATTTGTCAAAGATAAAACTGAAAGTTATAAAAATATGAATGATACAATTCAAAAAAGTTATGATGCACTTTTCAGACTAGTTGTATCTTTGGAGTGAATTCTGTTGTCCACTAAGATAGTTTCTAATTAGTATGTCCTTGGAACCATTCAGATATTTCAGCACAATTTCTTAATCTTAATCATTATTATTATTATCTGTAGTTGTAATAAACAATTTTCCCTATGACACACACTGTTAAAATCCTAACCATATCTATAAGTAAAAAGTATAAAATTACAGTTCTTTGTGTTATACATTCAATATTGTGGTAAACAAAAAATTTCTAGTTCTTTCAGTTGTTACCTGCTAACAATGAAGCTGCTTGTTTCTTATGTTTGTTTGTTTGTTTATTTAAAACAGATGAAGCTCTAAAAAGCATTTGAGGGCAGGATTGGCCTGGACAAGTATACTTTTATTGGTGCAATTATAAATTGATTTCAAATACTTTCCTTAACTCCATTTTGGGCTATACTTGGCAGGATTAAAGGATTTCAATCCGGATTAAAGGATTAGGTTACTCAAACTAGTATTTTATCTTAGAAAAGAAGGAAACATATTCATTTAGGTTCTTTGTGTCAAGGGATGAATGACAATTTATTCTTTGCAAGTATGCTTTATTCCATTTGAGCTAAGATAACAATATATTCAGGTTTTGTTTTTTTTCCAGTCTTTTGGCACGTTGATCCTCTGTTCATCTTTCACACAGAATGCTTGGCTATGCCTTGCAGGCTACAAACAGTACACTGCAACTGACTTAAGTATCATCGCCTCCGACTATAAAATCTTAGGCAATAATTGCCGTAAATAATAAAAAATATGATAGCAAAACACAATAAAATTTGAATATGAGTATGAAAATACTCCTTAACCATTCTTATTTCAAGAAAAAAAATACTAGAAGCCTTTTTTAGTTACTTGTATTTTCAGCATGGGTTAAAAACTTTGCTAAAACCTAGAATTCCAAAGACTCTTTCTACAAGTGATCCATCGAATGACACACTGGGATGGTGCCCCCATTCTACTCTGTCCTTGACAACTGGCAAGGATAAACTTGGCGAGCGACTTGGCTGGACCACGGTGTTGGGCTGCCAACCACATTGGTCTAAGGGACCCTCACAGCAGGGCTTCTTCTCTTGCTGTGACAGTCGTATCGTAAACTCCCCAAGCACGACACTTCACACCACGGCACACTTCGACACTTCCACGGTGAAAAGCCCGCGGTGGCGCGCGATGACCTACAACCTCACAAAGCTACACAGTGGTTTGTTAATGCAAAGCCATTCTAGACTCATAAATATCTGAAAAGCAAAACTTAATGCATTTCCAATTCTACTAATTCAAAATAATTTTATACCTTCTTTTGTCCTTTCCTTATTCTTAGGGTTGCCTCTCTTCCAAATACTGTGACGGTTTAAAAATGGATTCACCAGTTGTCCCATCTCATATATCCCCAGTGTTTTCTAGTCTTTCATTTCAAATTGAAACCCCAGTAGACTAAACTGGAAGCTTACCTCTGGCCATTGCCTCCGAGGGACACCTTCCTACTATCTCCATTCCCTCATGTATCTTCTTACTTGGAGAAAGGAAAATGATATACTGAAAGAAGAAACCCTATTGCTGACTGAAGGCACAATTAAATATTTCTGGTGACTAATATTTACTTGCACATTTCAATGCCATAGGAGCTGCTCTTCAAGAAATAGTAATTCAAAGCAGGTAAGAGTGTGTGTGGACACTGGAACCAATTTGATTCACCTAGTAGACAATTTGCTTAACTTTTCTGTGCCTCAGTTTTCTTATTTGTAAAATGAGGACAAGCATAGTGCTTAGAACAATAGCTGGCTCATAGTAAATACTATAGAAGTGCTAGTATTTTATTTGCAAGGGAACTAAATATCATCATTAAGGAGACATTGTCGACACTGAGTTATTTTTGGTTCTCAAGCAAGATCTAATTGAATAGGAATATATCTGGTAATATATCTTTATCACAAACAATTCAATATACATACGTAACTAACTTTAATTTTGTGTGCTATACAATGCCCAACTTTTATAAATTGGACAATACAACATAATTTTTTTTCTTCAGGTGTTTTGTTTTTTTTAAGAGTCAGCTTCCCTAAAGTGCTAGAAAATCACAGTAGATGAAGATCCACCAAATACTGGAAAATGAGCTTTTAAAAACAAGGTGGCAAACTAAAAATGAGAAAGTGATGGGTACAGCAAAGCAGTGGTTCTATTTGAAGAAAGGCAATTAGTAGGTATAAAATAGATTGTGAGGTTACTTAGAAAAAGAAAGCAGAGTAAAGAGACACAATGGTTAGGAGGATACTTCGATAAGCTGCAAGAGGAAACTTCTCTGGGACCGAATGAAGTGCAGGAGAGCCAAGTGAGTACATGGGTGAAAAGCGTTCTAGGCAGAGGGGGCAGCAGCAGGTCCCTGAGAAGGAAACGCGTTTGCCTTGGTCAGGAACGGCAGTGAAGCCAGAGTGGCTGGAGTAGATGACAAGCTGGGGTGCAGGCCGGGTGACAAAACTGGAGAAGTAGTAAGAGGCGAAGTTATGTGGACCCAGCGTTGGAGAGGACTCTGGATTTTAATCTAAATGTGAGAATCTACTAGAGGATTTTGAGCAAGGGAGTAGTGTAACATGATTTACATTTTAAAACGCTGCTGGATGAAGATTCGCTGGTAAGAAATCATGCATAAGAGCAGGAAAGACTAGGTAGGCTACTGTACTTGTTTTTATACCTTATCTCTATTTATTACGACTCTTTTGTTCTCAAAATCATATTTTAGATCAGTACCATAACCTTACATTGCCACTTATATTTGGGATATTTTGGCATATAAGTCTATAAATATGACAGAAACAACAACCAACCAAAAATCCCAAGAAATGAATTCCCAGGTAATATAATAATTTTCTCCTTTGTAACCATCCATTATGACTTTTGTCAACAAAAATTATATGTAAATATAAAATGGTTGAAGTGTATTTATAAATTGTTGAATCAGTTATCAAAATGGCTGAAATATTTTAATAGCACATGGTCAGCTACAACATTTTGAAAATTTGAAAGTAAATAAGAGGAAGAGTAAAAATAATAACTGATTTGTTTGCATGCTTCAGAATTTTAACTCTTGAAGTAACAAACTTGAATTATAGATAATCATCACCCTATCAAATCCTCTTCAGTACCTAAAGTTAACTACATGGCCTAATTAAATATATGAAGAGATAATTGTCTATTGATACTTATGTCAATTTTCTTTTGTTTTTATTTTTTCTGGTTGTCATTTTCTTTTCTCATTGAGTAGGCAGAATATATTTAATTAAATGAAGTGTAGTTCTTAAGTGAAAGGAATGTCTATTTAAAAGCAGTCATCACTACATTAAATTTACCCTGGGACATATGCTTAAAATGGAAGCTGGTGTCATAATGTGCTTCTGGTTCTCTAGAAAACTTTTCTTTCTAACTCGACAGGCTATGAAGATCCTCATAAATCCTTACAACAGTAATCCGGAAACTGCTAATGACTGCATTCTCACATGCTAAAGAAGACATGCCGGGTCAGCAAAGAACTACTAATGACAAGCATGAAGACAATGGAAACCATGGCCTGCCAGCACAAGGGAATCTCTACATGCAGACTATGGTTTTCAAGCTTAAAAGTTGTCAAGAAACTCCACTGTCACCTATTCCAAATGATGCACTGATTAAGAAAGGTTAGAATGTCTTTTGGAAAGTTGACAGTCATGATGTAGTAACTATGCAAAGCTGCAAGTCTCTGGAGTAGTATTTGTGTCTAATCTATATGGTCACAGGAAATATAACTGTCAAGAACGCCATATTCATCATCTTGAGGAGTTTTATCAGCACTACCCGATGTCACACTCGAAAGAAAAATCACCAAAAATTTGCTTGGCTACTCAATCATGAATCCTTTCTGAAATGCGCTTGAGGCAAACTCTGTGCCTGGCTATCAGAAAATAAAGATGAAAATAAGATACTGATCATGCCTTCATTGTGCTAAAAAATATAGGAAAAAACAGGTAGAGAAAATATTACAATATAGTGTGAAAACTGCTTTGGTAGAAATAAAATAAAATATTAGAAAAGTGCTAAGTTGGCCTGGGTACATCTGTGTCCAGCCTGCATGACTCAGTGGTTGAGTGTCGACTTCTGAACCCGAAGGTAGAAGTTCAATTCCCAGTCAGGGCACATGCCTTGGTTTGGGGTTCCGTCCCCAGTGGGGGGCATGCAGGAAGCAGCTGATCAATGACTCTCTCTCATCATTGATGTTTCTATCTCTCTCTCCCTCTCCCTTCCTCTCTCTGAAAAAAAAAAAAAAATGTACATCTGTAATTTGTGAATTAGGAGACTTTTTAGAATATGTAATTAAAGATGCTAATTTATGCATGAAGAAAAAATTAAATGATATTTTTCAAGTTTTCTAAAATCTGTATACTAACAATTCATGCACTAATATCTTTCAGTTATTATCCTAACTTTACTGCTTTTCTATTAAACTACACAAGTAAAAGTCATTTCTTCATTAATTTATAGATTACACAAATATTTATTATATGCCTATCACATATGATTGCCTTTTCTAGAATCTGGCAATAACATTGCAAGCGAAAACAGACATTTTTAATGACATAGCCTATATTCTCTAAGAGTAGGCTAGAAAGCCTATTTTAGAATTTGACAAGCTGATTCTAATAGATATGTGGAAAGTCAACAACCTAGAATAACCAAAATAATAACCAGAGAAAAAGAAAACGAGAGCACTTGCATTATGTGAATTCAAGATTTATTTTATATCTGTTTTTATCCAGTAGTGCTGTGCTTGCACAGGATAGACATATAGATGAATGCATAAAAGAGAGTTCAGAAATAGATCTGAACAGATATGGCCAATCGATTTTTTTAAGGCCCCAGGCAATCACTGGGGAAAGGGAAGTCTTTTCACAAATGGTGCTGAAACAACTGAATATCAAAAAGAAAAAAAATAACCATTTGCTCTTTCCTCCCATCATGCATAAAAATTAACACAAAATGGATTGTGAGTTTAAAATTAAAAGCAACAGTGTGGCACTTTAGAAGAAAACATAGTAGAAAATCCATGTGACTTGGTATAGGCAAAGATTTCTTAAATAGAACATAGAAGCATAAGCTAAAAAAGAAAAAAAAAATGAGTACTATCACAATTTTAAAAATTGCTCTGGAAAGGCCTCCTTAAGAAAGGAAAAAGCAAGCCACAGTCTGAGAGAAAATATTCATAATACATGTAACTGATAAAGGATTTATATCCAGGATATATAAAGAATTGTTATAATACAATCATAAAAAGATACATGTCCCCCTCCCCAAACATATCTGAACAGACATTTGACAAAAAGAACCTGTGGGAATGGCTAAGATCATGTGTGATATAGCTTCTCATCAGGTAAATGCAAATTAAAGCCACAGCAAAATACTAGTGCACTCCATGAGAATGGCTAAAATTAAAGAGCTAATAATACTTAGTATTAGTGATTATATGGAGTGTGGGGAGCCGCTGTGGCCCCAGGCACGGAGGAGCTGCCTGGGTGAGCTGCAGATCTGCTCTCCTGCTCCCTGACCCAGACCTTGAGGCACCAAGGCAGTACTAACTTAGCTTGCAGCCAGAAATTCCAGAAAGGCTTATTAGGAAGTTGGCCCCGGCCTGAAGGGTTAAGGGACAGTCAAGCCACATACCAAGCCAAGGACTCAATCCTCCCCAAAAGTTCCCATTACAAGCTGAGATAAAGATAGTTACCAAGGTCTGAGCTCATGCAGGTGGCAGAGTGTTTATTCTGAAAGAGCATTCATGCGGCCTTAAAGGAATGCGGGGCGGGGTGCTATTCAGCAAAATCAACAGTGCCTGTATAAATTGAGCTGAGAAAATAAACTCGGGGCTGCAGCAGTCACGAGCTGCAGTCCTCCCAATCCCATCTTTTTTGTGTCTGTCTTTTCTTTATCCTCACCCTTCCTCAGGACCGTTCGACTTTGCCGGTGGGCTCCGGCAATGGAGCAACTTGAACTTATACATGGCCAAGGTGACGTCAAATAGTACAACACATCAAAAAACTAAAAAACCCTGTTTCTTCAAATGTTAAACTTTCACCTATCATTTGATCCAAGGTATTTATCCAAAAGGCATGAACACATATCTAATTTAGGTTGATAAAATAAGCCAGACATAGATAATGGATAGCTAGATGACAGATTGATAGATGATAGATAGATGATGACAGATAGATGACAGATGATGACAGATAGATGATAGATAGATAGATGATAGATAGATAGATAGATAATAGATAGATATAGATAGATAGATATAGATGATAGATGATAGATAGATAGATGATAGATAGATAGATGATAGATAGATAGATAGATAGATGATAGATAGATAGATAGATAGATAGATAGATAGATAGATAGATAGATAGATGATAGATAGATGATAGATAGATAGACAGACAGACAGACAGACAGATAGATAGATAGATAGATAGATTGATAGATAGATGATAGATAGATGATAGATAGATAGATAGATAGATAGATAGATAGATAGATAGATAGAAGATACATACATACATGCATGCATACATAAATAGATGGATGGCTGATTTAGAGTCAAAAGTCTCAGATCTTGTAGGTCAAAACACTGTTTTAAAAACCATTTTGACAAAACAAGTAGGCTGACCAACATTGCCATAGAAGAGTACATTTGAATTATAAAGCTGCTATTATGTCATCAAAAGCAACATAATGAATCCAAGAAGCAAGTCAGAAATGGAACAAGTAATTAGAAGCCACATACTACGCAACTGTTAAAAAATAAATGTTAAGTGTCTTGGAATACACGGTGTCTGTTGATTCAGGCAACAGACAAGGTCAGAGACAAGGCCTGAGGTCAAAGAGGAGTGGGTCTTAAATGGGAACAAGG
This sequence comes from Miniopterus natalensis, assembly GCF_054644295.1. NCBI lineage: Eukaryota > Metazoa > Chordata > Mammalia > Chiroptera > Miniopteridae > Miniopterus > Miniopterus natalensis. The sequence goes on along the minus strand of NC_142092.1, from coordinate 25,900,779 downwards.
AAACCTTGAAAGGAAAAATACCTGCTTTAGATTAGAGCCACATATTTCTGTCTGGGAAAAATATCTGATGTGTCCAGCTGAAGGCTTAATGTACCCAGAGAAAGGGCAAGCACAGACACCTGACTGGGGTAAAAAGTGAGGACTGAACTATAAAAAAGATGGATTGTAGCAAGATCCTCTTTATTCACAGGCAACAAGAAAAAAAAAAAAAAAGAGCAGAATAGCAGATTGAGATACTGCAGATTAAGTTAGAATAATTAGTAAATTAAAATGCTAGGGTAAATTGAACTAACTCTAGGAACCCTAATCACAGTCTTCAGGACCTAATTTAGCTTTTAGCCTAAACAGCAATAACAAAAGCGGGACCTAGAAGAGAGCAGTGCCTTTTTCTGTATCCAAAGAGACTTAAAGGTTTATGTTTCCGACTGACTAGCAAATCACAAATTACCAATATTTGAATGGGAAAGCAGGCTGCACCTAGCCATTCTCCTGGGAACTTTCCTACTATTAGAGTCCTGGGGGCTGTTATGAAAATTATGAGAATTCTTAAAGAATCTGTAGATTCTGAAATACAGAAAGGAAAAAATAATAGTATGGAAAGCAGAAAGAGCATATATGGAAGCTTCTTCTGAAGTGTAAATTCCAAGAAGGCCTATCCCATCTTTTCGCATCTCTGCCATATATCTTTTTACAATACCTGAATGTTTATTTGCCTTGCTACAAAGACTATGGGTTTTCAAAATGAAAATTCATGTTCAAAATGAGGAACATGATATAGTTACCACTTAATGTGGGTAAACTTAATAATTAATGGATATCATGGGTATTTTACAAATTGGTAATTAGTTGAATTATGGAAGGTTTAATTATGTAGAGGCAAATAATTTGGAAAGACAATCAGTAAAGAGGGACAGTGAAAAAAATAGTAGTAAAGCTGAAGAGAAATAGAGAAAAAAAAATAGGAAAGTGATAGAGAAAAATTACAGAAAATTGTTTTATGCTTCCCCTGAATCAATTGTGTGTGGTGAGGGGGAAAGGAAGGAATCTCTCCTCTCCTTCCTGTATCACATGACCAGAAATAGGTCAAAGTAGTAGACACCAGGAATAGGTTAATTATGGTTCTATAGTTGAATCTCACTGCAGATGAAATGGGCTTCAGTGGATTGTTTGGGGGAACCTTAGTACACATTATAATTTTCCTCTGTTTTTATGTGATAAATATGTATTTTGTATAAACAAATAATTTATAACTTGGAAAGATGAAGAATGGTAACATACTTCAATTACTAGTAGTGGACTGCTATCCTTTAAGACTGTAGTTAATTAAGTTGTGGTCTTTCACTCTCTATGTTTGTAAGCTTTTATTAATTTGAGGTGAGGCTAAGAAATGCCATAACTTAAAGCAGAAATTGTATCCAAAGCAATAGAAACAAAGAACATGTCATTGCTGACCTGAGATAGCTCCAAAAGGGTCAAGGTAATAGCTTGGAGAACAGTTATTGCGAGCTTGAATATCATCACTGATTCTTTCATGCTGGGGATTCATTGGTATCAAGAAATGTTTAGAGAAGGAGATATAATGGCCTGACTTTAGTTTAAGTCTAATAATGTATAACCTAAGTATCTTTGGGGTGAACATTTGACAATAATATTTGATATTAAGAATATGAAAATAATAGTTGAACTACACGTATGCTTTGATGGAGTGTTTTCAAATCTGGTGGCCCTCACCTAACATCGGCAACCAAATGAGTTTTGAGTTTGGAAGTTTCCTTTATGATCATAATCCCTTCCTAACAGTTCTGTCTTGTGAAACAGCTCCTGATTATTCTCCAAATGGTGAGGATAACACTATGCAAAACATTTCTGTGTCCTATATTTCTGCACATTTTAGTGATTTGACATTTTATAGTTTGAGAAAGGTATGCCAAGAAATAGCATCAAGCTGTTTGCTGTTTATGGCTAAAATTCACATTGCAGAGAGTAGCTAAGCTTTTAAAAAATCTTCCAAATCAGTATCTCTAAGGTAAAAGCTATAAGGCTTATTTTATATACATAGACAGATAGAAGCCTGGGGAAACGAAAGAAAAGAATGTGTTGGAGAAACTCGAGTTATCTGGCTGGCCAAAAGTGTATATAAAGTTTTATAACGAGGTGTTAGGCCGTATATTGAGACACAATACTTTTATTGTCAAAATATTAAATTACACATTTGACTTCCTATTAAAAACTGAATTACTGATGGCACCATCCAAATCTGGCATCAGGAGTAAATTTCATCTTAAAATTACTTGCTGGATAAGTCTTGAAATTATCATGACAATTGAGTGTTAACACCTATGTCAAGCTGATTGATTCTTCACTATTTACATTTCAAAATCAGACAGCTTTTATTACATCATGGTGCATCTATGCAAAAAGTAGGAATATGAATGAAAGTGTCTTTGGGCCATGAATTAGTGAGAGGTGGTACAATAAGCCAGCATTAACATGATGAAATAGCAGCAGTAGGAGTTTTCTCTGGGCATCAATACTATTTGCTATAAGGCTTGATGCTACAAATATCTGTCCTTACAGACACTAACCATTCTTGATTACTTTTGTTTAACCCTAGGCCCAGATCCTGGAAATCTGGTTCAGCTAACATTATTATTTATTTAATCATTACATGTATCATGGCACACTAAAATGAAAAATGATTATTATTAATGTTCACACGAGAGATATCTGCATTTTATAAAGGAAGAAATTATTTAATTGTAGACATGTAGCATACATAAAGTTACACATTTATGCCATGTATCAATTATTATCAAGTGAAAAATAAAAAAGCTTACCTATTTATAAGTACATATTCTACACACATACACACATATATGCGCAACATATATGTATTATATATATATATACACACACACAGATATGGATATATTCATACACATGCAGTTAAACCAAAAGTATATATAATTTTACTAGATTCTAAACTATGTCTAGATTCAAGATCATTAGAAAACACTGACAAAGTGGAAAATGCCTTGGAAGATATTTAAAATTACATCAAGATAATGAGAATTCTGGTATTCAAACTTAAAGAATAAAATAATAAGAGATTAAAGCTAAATAAATATATTAGTATGTCTTTCTCTTTAACACTCGCACACCACACACACACACACACACAGAGTTATTTTTCCTGTCTCTTATTTTGTGTGAAAGGACCTTTAACTGACCCAGTATCATATTAATGATTGATTTTCAGATAGTGATCGATTTTAACAATGACATTAAGTATGGCTTTCTCTTCTAAAATGCTCTATACCCTGGTGAGCAAGGCTGATGCCAATCTCTTCTCAGAATCTGAATTAATGAGCAAAATCTTATTCCTTTGTCAACCTGATCACTTAATGAGTTGTCATGTTAATTGCTTTAAAAAGCTTATATTGTTCTCCCTGAAGGTTTTACTCCTGAAAATTACAATGCAAGTGTCTGTTTCCTAAACTTATTTATGTTGAAAACAACGGTCTGAGAATAATAAGAAAAGTTAAGCCCTAAAAACTCCTCAAAATCTGTAGACAAATGAAAAGCATACTTGCGAACTATAGTTAAATATACTTTAAAACAGAAAAGCTGTGGTGTGAAAAAAATTAATTGAAACTAAAATTAAAGTTAGCCTCCCTTATGGTAATAAAACGATGAGCGTGTTATTGCTATAACACAATATTGAAATGATCCATTTGATCTCATTTAAATAAGTAGTTTTCTATCCTAATTACACATTAGAATCATCAGGGGAGCTTTTCCAAGATGGCAATGCATGAGTTGCACCCAAGACCATTAAATAAATTGGTGGAGCCAATATTTTTACAAACCTTTCCAGGTGTTGTTATAATGTGCAGAAGGACATTCAAACCACTGTTCTTGTGAAATTAACAAGGAGGACATTAGACTGAGGTGGTTCTAATACCTTAGCAGCCACATAAGCAAACCCAAATCTGAGCCCTTAAACGCCTCAAGGTTAAGAAATCAAAACCTAAGGACAACCTATCACATACAGCCACCTAGACTTTTCTAAATAAGGCAAACACTTAAGCTATTGCCAATCAAATAATTTTCTTGCTTTGTTTACATTTTTTCTCTATACAATTCTTAGCCCCAAGGGGAGTGTTTCTAACCACTTCTGGTTTGGCCCGCTCTGATTCCAATCAATCTTTGCTCAAATAAACCCTTAAAATTTTTATATGCCTCAGTTTATCTTTTAATCGTCTAAAGCATCGCTCCCTACAAACCAATGGCTTGCTTGCAAACTTCTTTTGTATCATGGGAACTTTTGAAAATGAAATAATAACTATTGATTTTCTCTCCCCTAAAAATGAACCCAAAAACATCCATTTTTGCCCACACCCCCAAATACTTCCCCACACAGACACATAGAAACTTGAACACTCACACACACACGATTTTGCAACTTAAAGGCATAGCCAAAATTCCTGAAGCCCATGTTAAGAAACCTACCTATAGGAATAACAGTTAAATGAACTCAAGAGGAAGACAAGCTATTGCCTTTGCAATTGGAAATTGCTTTACTGTTTAAAAATCTTGTGTTAATGACACTCCTTTGCAGCTGCATCTTAAACCCATTTTACCACCTCATATTCTCAAGGTAAATGTAAATCAAATGAACCTGTGATAGTTCTGTGTGACCATAAATAATTTAGTTCCCCTCTTCAAATCTCAGTTTTCCTGTCTGATAGATGAAGAAATTGATAGAACATAGGATATTAATTCAATGAGACATTACACTGGCATTTAATAATCAATGAATATTAGCTGTTATTATTGATGTTTTTATTATTATATTTTATTAAGGATTGTTTCATATGCCTAATTTTAATGAAATTTCTCATTTAGTATTTTCATTTCTAGAAAACGGTCACACCAAAAAGGCAAAGGAAAGCAAAACAAGCCATAAGTAAACAAAATGTTGCTGATAGTCATTGCTCTTTCACTTTGATTGACTTCACGTTGACTTGCGCCAACATTTTGTTCCCTTTGCCTCTTAGATCAGACTATTACAATACAAGTCAATTTTGGTTGTTAATTAAATATCACTTTTAATTCATATATTTTCCACACCAAGTATTAGTACTGTTTCCAGATCATACCTTTAACTGACTGAGAGCCTTTTGAATTTGGATATCGATATCCTGGCCCCTCCTCCATGTAGTTGTTGCAATGCCATGGATATTTCTTTTAAAATACCTTAACCTAGATATTCTGTTCTTTTCTCTTTCTCTTCTTCAAACCTCCAAAGGCCACACACAACTTTTAAACTAATCCAACGCTTCCAACATGCTAAAAACCCCTCGAAAGTGAAGCTGACACAATGACTCATTCCCCTCCCGGTGGAGGTCTGCAGAGGCCGAGGCGCACAGCGGCGGTCTGCACGCACGGACATAGCGGGCTGGAACCTCACTTACTCCGGGCTAAGGTCACTCTCACACTGTCTTCGAGTCCGGAACTTGCATGGCCTTGGTGTTTTGTGAATATGGAAAAGTGTTTCTCTTCCATGGTCTTGTTAAAGAATTTAAATTTATAATAAAAGTATTTATTTAATTAGCAACCTGTTTAAGAAATGAAAATGATAGTCTCTGAAGAAGGGAAAACTAATTTAATATAATTTAGTTTACATCACATGCAAAGGAAGCACCCTACTCTACGGCAAGCCGTCTATTATGTGCATTACTATTTATCCCCACAACCGCAGTCTGAAGCAGATGTATTTAACCTCACTTTAACAGATGAGTGGCCTCTATTTGAAAGGGGTTAAGTGCCTTGCTCTGGATAACACAATGTGTAAGTAATGGAGATGGGATTTGGTTCTTCCTCTGTAGAGATGCTCTATTCCAGTGTTGAATTATGAAGTACTGTCCATTTTAGTTTAAGAGGATCAACAAGTTAGTTTTTCTTTTCCTGTGCTTAATAGGTTAAAACTGAAAACAGCAGTACTTCATAAATCATAGCATTGCAAGAAAGACTAGCACAAGAAAGACCGAAAATTACTTTTAAATTTAAAGTAATTATAAATGTGAAATAGCAATGAAAATACTAAATGAAAAATTCTGTTATACTTAATTCCTACAAATGGCTCTATAACTAATCATGTCTGTTCCCTACATTTAGATGAAACTTGAAACCATCATTTAATTCTATAGCCTATAAATGAAACTCAAGTTCTAACAGGATATTTAAAATATCTGAAATGATGAAGAGAAAATCCTCTACTGTAAAGTCCTAGGCAGACTAAAAAAGACCTATGAAAGGTGAGAGATAATCTGATAAAATAAAAAATAGTTGTAGAAGACAAAATAAGATTAAATTCAAGTTTTATACAAGGTGAAAATAAAAAAGTAAACATTATAAGTTCTTACATATTGGCATGATTTTTAGTTCCAGTTGAAGATTATGTGCAAATAACCTAAAGAATATCTGTGAATAATAAATCAATGGAAATAACCAAATCAAAGCTGATCATTTTGGTCTAAATCATGTGATTTGAGTATTTCCATTAAGCCAATTAATGATATTCACTGGATTTTAAGAATATCCTTATCATATTAAAAATGCCCTCATTCAGTCTGCACTTCAGTGATTTCATTAACTCACAAAATTTCCATTTGTGACACAACAGGAATGAGTGATACAGATATTTAAAACTAAGGATTTTTATATCCTATGTAAATGGCTTGAGATTAGTACTATTTCCTTGCCTAAAAATTAAAAAATCCATTAAAGAAATCAAGAATTCATATATTTTAGCAGTTTTGCTTTTATAGTTATTGGGAATTTCTTGAATCATTTTTTTCTGCTCTTCTCCCTTTTCTTATGGAATGTTTTCATTGCCAGCTACTGTTGCACTAGCCTATTCCTGTCACCTTGGCTATGCTACTTGCTATTCTTTGCAGACTAGGCTTGGGATGGGTGCATTAAAACACTGTATTTAAAGGCATATTCTGGATTGTTCAAATAATAAATATCCCCTTTAATACCTCCAGAGTAGTAGTATAGCTCCCAGACTGACTAGTGTATTGATTTCCATGTATTCAATTAAAAAAAATCATGTGAGACCTAAGCTGCGAAAATGTGGCCCCGTTTGGTTCAGATTCCTTTCCTGCATGACTCATGTCCTATGGATTTGAGAGAGAGTGACCACGCAGGGAGAAAGAGTATTGGAAAAGTGCCAGTTGAGTAATCTCTGTGGAGTTTTCGGGAAAAATGGTGACAGCAGCAGGCTGGTAGAGGACATTTTTATTTGTCTTAAATGTCACTGTATAGGATGGTGGTTAAGAGCTCTGGTGTCAGACTTCCTGTGTGTGAATACTGACCATATCATTTATGAGGTGTGTGACATCAGGAAAGTGAATTACCTTCTCCCTGATTCAGTTTCTTCCCTGGAAGAATTGAGATAACAATGACACCTGCATCATAAAGTTGTCAGAGGGTTTAATTATCTAATAGAGGGGTTGGAATTGTCCCTTGTACATGTTAAGTGTATAATAAATGTGTGTTCACATTTTATAGGTCATCTTGATATATTTCGGAAGAGTAAAGCATAACCTACTTTCAATCAGTGTAAGGTGAGAAACCATTTGCAGTTGGAGTTCTATTTCTAGCCTAGGGAGATACCACTTCCTGCACTAACATTTAAATGTGAGCATTTATGTTTATTTTTTTATCTCTTTAATTAAATTTATTGGGGTGACACTGGTTAATAAGATTATATAGGTTTCAGGGATACAATTCTATAATACATCATCTGTATATTGTATTGTGAGTTCAACACCCCAGGTCAAGTCTCCTTCCATCTCCACGTATCTCCCCTTTGCCCTTTCCTACCTCCCCTACTCCGCTTCCCCTCTGAAAATCACCATACGGCTGTCTATAAAAAATAAATACATACATACATACACACATAAATAAATAAGAACATAGACTTTCCTCTCTCTATTGTTTATTGCTGTATCTTCCAGGCCTAGATTAGTGCCTGGACCATACACAGTGTGCTGATAGTAAATGTTTGTTGAAGGAATGAATCATTGGTCAACTTTCAGTTTTTCCATGCCCAGAGAATCCTCCATAATACTTTATAACAGACAAAATGTTTCTTTTAAACATCCATCATGGATATACTCTAACCCATGCTAGCGTTCAGTCTCATGTTTCCTTTTTCTTTCTTCTGCTTCCAGTTCTCTAATCTGTTTCCAGTTCTCTAATAGATGTCTTGGGTTTCAGGAAAGTTCTGAAAATCTCTTTGATATCCTGCTTGGTATTTTCCAATATGGCCAATCCCTTATAAAGCAAAATAATCCCTCTCTACCAAACTCTATCAAAATGTCCATTCCTGGGCAATATGAAAATAATAATAGTGGTTGAAATTTATTTGGTGCTTCATATGTATGTGGTATTGATATAATTTTGGTTTATCTTGTTTAGTCTTCACAACAACTTTTAATGATAGAGATTTTAGAAACCTTTAACAGAGGAGAAAATTTAGATAAGAAAAGGTTAAGAACTCAATAAGAATTCACAAATTATAAAGGGCAAAACTGAATTTTCACCACTCTAATGTTAATATCAATGTTCTTAAGAACCAACTAACCTCTTCTTTGACTTAGGTAGGTAGTGTTCATTATTAAAGTTATCAGGAGATCTGATGATTTTACACACAGGAAGGTATTAAAAATAGATAATACATTAATTATCAGTTGTAAGTTTACCTTGGTGGATATGTTTTCATGTTAAAAAGTCTTACCTTGAACAAAAATATATTGAACTAAATGCAAGAAATTCTAATAGTGAATTTCAGACCCTGTGACAGAGTAGATAATTTTGGACTGGAGACTGCTCCATAGTTAACAACATGAATATAACTTCATTCCAGGTTTCACTTTCAAATTCATCTATGTTTTTGCCCTTTAATCCCTATAAAATAAATTGATATTCTCTGCATTAAATAATTTAATTATTCAATTCATAAAGGTTTTTGAAATATGTACTAGGTGCCAGACACTGTTTTAGGCTTGGAGATAAGCAACTTCAGAAAATTTACAAATTATTGTAAGACAGATTGTTTAAATATATAAATACGGTATAATAGGATAACTATTTTAACAAAGGCACTTAATAAAAAGATGGGGGGGGGAAGTACACATACCTATGTGGGGAGAGATGAGGAAATCTGCACTGGAACAGTTACATTTAAGCTGGAGTGGGGTGGTGGCAGAGGAAGGTAGAGCATGGCAAAATAAATATATATATATATATAAATATATATATGTATATATATATGTATATATGTATATGTGTGTGTGTGTGTGTGTGTGTGTGTATATATATATATATATATATATATATATATATATATATTACCAGCTGTAATTGTTTGGTAGGGAATTCTAAGCAGAGCAAACAATGTATTCAAAGGCATGGTGTCTTGAAAGAATGCAAATAAAATCTGTCTGATGACTTCAGTGACAATACTCACTGGTGGTTCTTCCTCTTCTGGGTTTGTGTCCTAAATGTTGAGTCTACGCATCAGACTGTCCCCCCTTCTCTCTCGGGTTTCTGTGAGTTATCTTTTTTACTTCAGGGCTTTACTTAGCAGCTCTTGGTGGTGGCTCTTCAGGAGCTTCTGGCAGACTATTACTTAGATGAGCCAGCTTCATTTTAAGGAAATAATTCGGAGACATAGAATAAAGCCAAGAAATGTGAAAGGAATAAAAATTGGGAGGTGGGAGAAATTTAAAAGTAACTATTTTCAGCAAGAACTCATGTTTACCTTAATACTGTCACAAAAGGTTACATAGATGATGATAGATGATGATAGATTAGATAGATAGATGATAGATAAATGATAGATGATAGATGATATAGATGATTAGATAGATGATGATAGATAGATAGGTAGGTAGGTAGGTAGATAGATGATAGATAGATAGATAGATAGATAGATAGATAGATAGATAGATAGATAGATAGATGATAGACAGATAGATAGGTGTTAGTATACAAACATATATTTCTTTGCCCTGTCAGGTAAGAGAGCCTAAAAGAAATGACACCCCAGTAACAATATCTTGGTTTTTAATATTCTTCCATTAAAGGAATTAGCATTCCTTGGAGAAATGGTTGATTCTAGAACTAGAGAAGCAAATATATAATTGAGCCTGGAGAACCTTCCTATGCCAAAAGTAAGGAAGTGCTAAAAGAAAACAAAACAAAAAAGCCCACATTATTGTGGTTTGTCAAAAACCACATAAGCTAAGACAGTTTCCAATGGCCAAAGCTGGAACAATTAGAACAACAAAAAAAGTAGTATTGGATATGAATCCATGCTGATATAAAGAATTTAGTAAATTTAGAATGGGGGAGAAGTGATCAATCTTCCATACAGAAGGATTTATTTAGATCCTCCATGCTAAATGAAGAAAAATGCAACTTCTCACTCATGAAGTGTGGACTGTGCATAGATATTTCTTTCAAAGGGAAAAATATAGAAATGGAGAGAAAAGAGTAACTTCATAGTGGGGGAAAAAGCAAATATTACTTTAGGGAGTGCGTGGTTGAGGTCAACATCCACAGTCATAAGTCATGTTGATAATATATACCCTTGATATGATATAATGAAAATTACACTTAACCTCTGTGATCTTCCTCTTTAAAACTCAAAACCCAAGTCTAATAGAAGAAATACATCAGACAAGTCCCACTAGAGGGGTATCCTACTATATACCTGACTGGTACTCCTCAGGAACTCAAAACATCACAAAAAATAAAAAAAGTCTGAAAAACTATCATAGCCAGGATGAGCCTAAGAGATGTGACAGCTAAGTGGTATCCTGCATGGGATCTTGGAACTAAAAAGGACAGTAGGTAAATATTAAAGGAATAGAAATTAAATCTTCTTCTAATATCTATTTCTTACTGATTTTATTTTCAACGTGACCTTGATATAATTTGGTGTTAAATGATATTAGATTAATGTGTTTTAAGGAGGTGTTGACCAACAGCTTCTGAGAAGTTGTGGCCTGCTGTGAACTGGGAATCAGTAAATGGTGTTTTTTGTTCTGTCACTTGTTTTTGGATTTTGGGGAAGTCATTCTCACTTGTCTGGATCTCAATTTCCTGTGTCAGCTTGAAACTTGGCTTTGCTTACCATAGGTTTCATGTATACAGGAGTTCCACTGAAAGGTCTGAGAACCACGTCCAACTATGAATTATTTACATGAGGAACTATGAAACCTCCTGGGAAACATCTCATCACCAGGAAAAATAGAACCCAGGCACACAAGACCTAAAAACGATGTTTCAGGGTTTAATGGGGAAGGAAGAAATGGGGGCAACTGGACAGCCCAGTGTTAATGTTAATTATCACATTATTTCTAGGATAATCTTCACCAAATGTGATTTAATCTGAGGAGAGAGAATTGGTAGAAAGTATAGATATAGTTTTTCGCTAAAATCTCTGAAAGTCAAAGCGCTGCCTAGGGACTCAAGGATTAGCATAGTTAGGGAAGTGAGATTCCCTTCCCACATAGGAAGGAAACACAGTGTCTTTCTTTTGGCATTAAGTGCTCAGAGATCTCAGCTTTCTTTGCAGGCTCCCACAGTTCTGGGGTACTGACACATCAGAATAGGTTCTATTCAGTGAGGTACAGAGTGGTAGTAACTCCATGTGACTTCGGCAGGTACCAGAGATGGCTTTGCAGGGACTCCACAGACCCGAAGTTTTGGTGTATTGAATTCTATTGTGTATACACCTACAGGCAGATTTGGAAAAGGCAGGCCTTTCCGTACTTTGAGACAAATATGGAATGAATAAAATGGATTCTGATGTCCTACACTGTAAATAAAGCTAGACTTAGGGAAATACTATTTATCATCATGCTTAAACACTACAAGTTGAGAAAAAGAAAATGGGAGTTTCCAAGTATTAATCACTAAAACTGATACTTCATAAAAATTGAAGTGAAGCTCCAATATCAGATAAATTTCAATCTCTCTCATAGAAAAGTGATAAGCTTTATGATTTTAAAATCTAAATTTTGGCCTCTCCCTTACCTCCTGAGGAGATCCAAAAATATTCCCAGTGGAACATACGTTCACGCCAGAGCCCACACTGAAAAACTCCCAAATGATGGCTAAGGTTTGGCTTACCTGTAAATATTTATTGTTCTAAACTAGGAAAGAGGTTTATTACAGGAATATTGTTGCTGACTCTCATGATTGTGAGGAAATGAGGAGAAGAATCCTTTGGAGCAGCTGAAATTATAGCTTGGCTACTTGAAGAAGGTCACACTGCTCTTCCATCCTCAAACCAGTAGAAATGCATTAATATTCTGAACTTTGAGCCCCCTGTCAAGTCTCCATCCAAGTTTCCTAAATTAACTATTTATGCATTAGTGACACACACGGAACTTGCTTGTCTGAATCCTTGACCACATGACCCAAGACTAAAAAGAATTCTAAGAGAAACGGGGAAAACAGGCTGTTTCAACTTCAGGAAGGTTACTTCATTCATCTCATCGCTAAAAGTGCCAGGGGAAAAAAAGCATTGACATAGTTCATTCTGGGAGAAGTTTAAAAAAAAATTTTTTTGAGAGAAAATGAGTATTTTGTAACTGAATTGCAGCAAGTCCACGGAAAGGAGAGATAAGATATCAAAGACCCCTGGGGCACTTCAAATGAAAGACCAGGAAAAGAAAAACATACAGAAATAAGTGATAAGACCTGTTTTTTTTTTAAAAGTGAACTTACTGCAGACTACTTGTCAATCAATGGGTGCCAATCAGATGGAAAGGAAGTCCATTGGGCTAGAACAATTTTGATTGTATTAAATTGTGGCCTTTGCAATATAGAGTGAAAAAATTACTAGGTTTTTCATTTACATCTGTTGAGAAGATTCTGTAATCAAATGGCTTATCTCTTAGTATTCAGTAAATGTATTTATTGAAATCTAACTCCCAGCGTCCATCCACTTGTGTGACATCTCCCATACATGGCCATATAGAAGAGAAGTTTGGAAAGTAAATTTATAGGTTAGACGCTCTAAAACAATTACATTTGGCATCATTCTAATTTGAAATTTTTAAGTAACAAAACACTTCCACAATTCAATTGGTAATATGGTACCATAAGGAGGAGTGGTAGAAATAGTTTAAATCATCTAAATACTAGAGTAGGAGACCATTTAATGTTTCTTCAAGAAGTACTTACTTTGGCCTTACCTTTGATATTCATATATTTTGCAAGTTGGATATTTCAGCATATCACCTGAGCAATTGTTACAGGTAATATAATGAACCCTGTTCATGTAAATTTAACTTTTAAAAGAAGTTTAAAGAAGCATTCAGTGTCTCTGGCTCTTCCAAATACTGTACATATGAATAATCACCGGGAGAATATTCTCACATATCTTGTAAAGTATAATGAGTTTATTTTTCTGTTCCAGAATTCAACTGTGTCTAAGTTAGAAAGTTAAAAAAGACACACAACTTTTAAAAAACAATGATAAAATCTAATTTGAGGAATAAATATGTTATTGAAAATCCAAAATAAGATATTCAGGATAGTCAGACTTTGGTTTCATGGCGGGGGGGGGGGGGGGGGTCAGTATATTTTTCATTTGTACCTCTAAAGGCTTTAGTGAGATATTTTCCTTAATGGCAATTAGCAAACCAAGATAATTACTTTATCTGACATGTATAAAGAATTATTGATTTGTCTAGTCCATAATTTTGAATTGTGCTCTATTTAAAAAATGAGCCTGTGTGCAGCACCTCTACAGAGTCAATGAATGCAGATTATCTTCAGTGTTCTGGCATGGTTCATCATACAGTGTTTGTTTACCTACAGGATTTTCTAGGGATCAGGTTTACTTAAATAAATAATAAAAGAAAAATTCCATGTCAGAAAATCAGTATCTAAAAAGATTTAACTAAGTGAGCTTATACTTAAATACACACACACACACACACACACACACACACACACACACACACACACATATGTCAATGGAAAGTAATTTTTGTTATATACAGTGAAAATTCTTTGTGGTATCTTCTTAAAATATATGAGAAATGATCACATTCCTAGTTATTTTTATTTTGAACCCTAAACATTTTCCCTTTAAAAATGAGCATCATAAGATTAAAGATTTAAATGTGAGACCTGAAACCATAAAATTCCTAGAGAAAAGTTATAGGGAAAATGTCCCTTGGTACTGCAATGGCAATATTGTTTTGGACGTGACACCAAAAGCACAGGCAACAAAAGCAAAAAATAATCAAGTGGGAACTCATTAAATTAAAAAGCTTCTGCACAGCAAGGGAAACATCAGCTACATGGAAAGGCAACCTAAGGAATGTGAGAAATATTTTTAAATTATAGATCTGATAAGGGTATAATATTCAACATATATAAGAAACTCATACAACTCAGAAAAAAATCAGTATAAATACAGACAAAGACCTGAATACGCATATTTCCAAAGAAAATATGCAAGTGGCCAACAGGTACAGGAGAAGGTGCTCAACATCACTAATCAGAGAAATGCAAATCAAAACCACATGCTCACAGTTGTTAGAATTACTATTCTCAAAGAAAAAAGAAAACGTGTTAGCAAGGATGTGGAGAAAGGAAACTCCTGAGCCCCATTGGTGGGAGTGTATATTGGTAATGCCAACCAATGGAAAGGAAGTAGGGAGGTTCCTCAAAAAATTGATAACAGAACTACCATATGATCCAGCAATTCCACTTTGAGTTATTTATCCAAAGAAAATGAAATCACTATCTTGAAAAGATATCTGTACCTTCTTTTTCATTACAGAGTGATTTACAATACCCAAGATATGGAGACAAGCTAAGTGTCCATCATCAGATGAATGGATAAATATATATATGTATATGCACAAAAATAAGAACTATGTGGGGTGATAGATATACTAATAACTTGGTTGTGATCATTTCACAATGAAGATGAATATAAAACCATCATATTGCATAGCTTAAATATATATATTTTGATTTGTCAATTATACTTTAATAAATCTGGAAAAAGTAAAATAAAAATAACTATCATTATAATTAAAAGAATATTTTGCACACTCTTTTGACTCAAAGTTTTGAGTGTTTATAAAATATAGTAGGTGAATAGAGATGTATGTGTTTTTAAATACAGAATTTTTTACTATAAAAATAGATTTGAATAATAAACCAGTCTCTTCAAAATAAAATATAAAAATTAGAGATTGCCTGTGTACACCTTTTAGAAATGATTAAGTAGCAGGAAATTTTACTGTTCTAGGCACTCATTTTTTTTCCTTCTCAGTTATCTGATTCTGCTGATCAGTTTTCCCCTGGTTCAATCTGGACAAGACCGTGGATTGCCATTTGCATGACTCTCCTGGCATTCCTTCAGTGTAATAGAGGCTTTTAGACTCCATTCAAAAAAAAGAAAAAGGCATACATATAGACAGATCTATTTTTTAATAATAAATCAGGATCTTTCCTAGAAGCGCTGCCCTTCTAGTAGACATGCTCCATCATCCCACTGGCAAATACTGCATCGTGAAGTCATCCCTAAGCCCAGGAGAGCCTTGACAGTGGAGTATCTGGTTTTTTCAGCCTCTGCAGAAAAAGTTTTCATGGGAAAGAGGAACGCAGACAGATGACAGGTGATGAGCCAGTGGTACTGCACTTCTTAAACTGTGTTTTATGGAATACTTGAATTGGAAGCAACTGATGTAGCACACACAGAGATCTGTACTCATCTAACTTTCATTTTTCTTTCCTTCTAGGCATATATTTACATGACATTTCCCAACTGGACTAAATCTTGGCTAATGGAGTCTGGGTGGAAGTGATGTATGCTATTCCATGCTGTAGCCCTAAAATCCTCCATGCCCTTATTTACCTTTTCACAATGACTCTGGAGACCATCGGGTGAAGATCATAGTGTTTCAAGATGAAATAAGCCTAGGTTCTCAATTAGCTAGTTGGAGAAGACTAAGAGATCCACTACACCAGGATCATCCACACTAGATTTTGTTTCAGTACGATAAACTTCCATTCTGATAAACTTCTCACAGGATTTCAATACTAGTAATTCTGTTTTCCACATGCCAAACCTATTCTAGCTTTTTTTGGTTTGTTTCAACTTTAATATTACTTACTCTCCAATGTCCCTTATTACTAGGTTAGGTGGTTCTCAGTGCTTCCATATTAAACTCCTGTAACATTTGTCACCCACTGTTCTAAGTATCTATTTGATCTTCCTATTTTCATGTCTCTTTATGTTCCTGTTTAGTAGAGGACATGGTTTAATACAGAAAAGTAAATATTTCTTTACTAAATGAATCCTGAAACTATATATTCAGGAAGGACCAGGTTAAAGTATTGAAATGTGTCCCATGATTGAAAGGAGAGGGGGAGGAACTAAAGTCAAGTCCTGGGAAAGTGGTAGGGTAAGAAGAGATAGACAGTGGCAAGGAAATTAGAAGACCGTTTTGTCAGCGTAGGAAGAATGGGTCCATGGAGAAGAAAAGGAGGCATGAAGACTGTAGTGTGGATAAAAACGTAGAGAAGCAAATGCAAGCTCTAAAAAAAGATTAATAAGTAACAGCGTTTTTTCCATCTATTAATAAATAATGTGTTCTTGGAGATTAAGAAACCAACATTAATGCTTTTGATGACGAATTAGGGTTGGGAGCTGACAAAATCACTGCAGTTTCTCTTTAGGCATAGGTCTGACTTGTTAGAAATTTCTGTTAACTCAGCATAACTAACATCTTGAGATATCTAGTTCTCTTTTAGTCAAGATCTGCCAAAGTTCATTTAGCCTTGGAAAGAGAGTCGAAAACCAAACAAGTCTCTGAGATTCCTTTTCACTGATTAAGAATATGAGTATTTTTTTAATGGATTATATTTTGACTTAGGTCTAAGTTTCTATCAAAACTTAAAGCTTATAAACTGTCTGGAACACAGTTCAGCAGCAATAGATATCCCAATGATCTGACCTGGAAATAATTAATTCATTCAGTACTTGCACAATACTTTTACTGTGCTAGAAATTTGCCAGAGTTTCTGAAAATGGGATACTACAAAGAACAAGATGTAGGACTTTCCTAAAGATTAAAAAGTTTAGCCTGGCCAGGCATGGCTCAGTGGTCGACCTAGGATCCAGGCAATCAGGGTTCAATTCCTGGTCAGGGCACATGCCCGGATTGCGGGCTCGGTCCCCAGTCGGGGGCATGCAGGAGGCTGCCGATCAATGACTCTCTCATCACTGATGTTCCTATCTCTCTCTCTCCCTCTCCTTTCCTCTCTCTGAAATCAATAAAGATATATTAAAAAAAAAAAAAAGATTAAAAAGTTTAAAGTATATACTTGTATATATGTGTGTGTATGTATATATATGTGTATATATATCTATAAAATTACTTTATCAATGTTTTATTTTATTTAACTCATTAATTAATATGGAAACCAGTAAGTTATTACAATAGGATCAAAAAAGATTTAAAAATCCCACACATTTATAGTCAGGAAATAAATTCTGAAATGAATTTATAAGTGGATAGCAAAACTGGTTGATATCCACAGGATAATAATAATTGCATTTTACTCCATACAATTATGTGTTATTTCAGCATTCTACAAGTTATTTTCTATTTCTGTAGCTGTAAACTAGCCTAGTTAATTACAAACAAAGGTAGAGATAACTCAGGAGGTGGAGATGGTCAGAACACTCACTAAATTTCAAAGTCTCTCACAATTTTTGTTTTCTTACATCTACAAGGAAATCATGGCTTACAATCTGGTTTGGAGGAGAGAGTAAGTAGTCGGTCGTACAAGCATGAAGAAAGCATCTTCATTTGGATGTGTGAGCAGGGTGGTGGAGATGGTATCTAAACTAAAGTTGAAGAATAAATTCTTGACCCAGATGGAGTCAATGGTTGGAGAAGGGATGGTATTCTTAGAATTAGGTAAAGAGGGCAAAGCAAAACTGCCTATTCATGAATTAATCCTCTTGTTTTCTTTATGAGTTATAGGCATTGACCATTCTGTTGATATTTGTTTGCTCAAGTACAGAAAATACCTATGCATTAATGCTTGGATCTGCCGTATTGGAAGGCACTTGCCATGGAGTGCTACTTGGCTTTCATGAAATGCAAAATGAATTGAAAAGATCAGACATTTCCAAGGGTTCAGTTCTGTTGAGTCTAATCACCTAGGCCATCCATCTCTACCATGGAACACTAAGATGAAAAATCATTGTAGTCATTTGCAAAACTAAATTTCATTGCAGATAAACTTGGGCATTTATTAGAACAGGTATGTATGAGAAATTTATACTTTAAAATTTCTCCTCTTTTAATAAACTTGCCCACTTCATAACTGTAGGCAGATTACTTATCTCCTTTGTATCTCAACTTTTTTGAACACCATTAATACAATGTAACTGCAAATATTTTACATGTGTTTTTGGTTTTACCATGTAACTGATTTGTTTAATTTTATATGAGGATTTGCAAAGATCCAAAATCGTGCTGCCCCTTTTTTTCTATTTACCCCAAATCCCCCATATGTATTTTTACTTTTATTTACTGTTAAAGTACTTACCTAATTCACAGAATATTTGTCCTATATGATGTGTTTCAATGCCCACATGCCATAGGCCTCTCAGAGAACGCAAATATAAATTGCCTATGTTTTATTTTGAGAAACCCCAAAATAAGGGACTAGAGCTATAATTATTTTAGCAAAGCAAAAGCAGGAAAGAGTCTGATTTAGCATCCTGAACTCATATTTCTATTTTATAATGATACATTACTTGAATTTATATTAGCTAAAAGTATTATATATTTCTTTATCTCTGAATATTTAGCAGTCACCAGTGGGAACAAAAGTACTTCATAAGAACACTCAGTTTAAACACGTTAATGGTCCATAACAGAATTTGTTCAGAAGCTGGGAGACTTTTTGTGTCTGTGTGTGTGGACAATTATATCACATACAACAAGAGATTTAATACTGGAACAAATATATTGTTTCTGGAAGACTTTTCCTCATCTTTAGACCACTGTAAATACATTGCTCATTCAATTTTCAGTTATTTTCTTCCCTGTAATAATGCTGAGTTGGATAAAATACTTAAAGCATACAAACTTTCCATTATTAAAGAGTAAAAATTCATTGAAAAAACATCAAAATTGGTGTCAGTTTCTGAGAAAACAATAAATGTGGATGTGTTTTTATATGTGTTTCTTCTTTTAACATCTGTTGTTGCATAGCCACATCAAATTAATCAATAAAATACTATTGACTTGACTAGTATCTTGACCTCCCTATGATGAAGTGATCTGCTTGCCAAAGCAGCGTGCATTTTTCAAATACTTTCCCTAACAAGAATAGCTAATTCACATCAATTCTAACTGTATCTGCACAACTGGTAAAAATTAAAAGGCATATTTTATTCTCTAAACTAAAATAGCATTTGTCTAGCAGATCCTGATACAGAGTTACCACCTTTCAACAGTTATGTTTTTAAAGACATAAAAAAAGTTAAAAACAAACAAACAAATAGTTCTGTAAATAAGATGTAGAGTAGGGTTTTTTTTTCAGAGTATAAGAGACATTCCATGGAATATTAGTGTAATGCAACTAAATTGAGGGGGTAAAAATCCTGCTGGTCTAATAATGCTTTATTTGATGAAACAGGAGAATCCCACTCCTGAGAAAGGTGACAAGAAGCCCTTATGTTCTCCCTCAACTTCTAAGTCATAAGGTCGAGGGTGGTTTGACAAACTTTCCAATGTAAAGCAGCAGCTCTGAGTTTACAAAGTTCAGCTAATTCTGTAAAACATGCATGTAAAATACCTTCCTTCAAAGTCTGGTCCATTTTAGGGTCTCAATAAATAGAGTATATGTAACTTTGATTTCTGCCTCCCCGCCCCCAGATATTAGCTTAGAATATCCTGTGCATGCCCCCTACGCTTACGTGCTCCCTATAAAGCCCAGATCTCAGTGCCCTCCTTTGATTCCATAAATATTTTCTCATGACAGATATTTTTAGGGGAACTGAGTAGTATTTTAAAGATTTGTGCATAATAAACACGGAGCAGTTCATGCTCCATCTGATTTAATCTTCCTTCAATATTTACGGGAGCCATCAATGGCAATGCCCATTAGATATTAACGTCCTGCTTAGAAGTTAAGTTAGTGGAATGTAATTAACATACAAAGAATATACATGATCACCTTCAAAACAGCAAATAATGGAAAATCTAAATAATTATACTTATTTTAATGGAATCTTATGTTAACATTTAAAATTATATTTTCAAAGAAAGTTTAATAAAGTGTGGATTGCTTCCCATAATGTAATATTGAGAGGCCAAATCATGGGTACTTATGTAGCTAAGGATTGCCTAAGATTAGGCACAAAAAAATTGGGAGTGAATTTTTTCCTTTTTCTGTATATTCTAAATTTTAAAAAGTAGCAGGCATTTCTCTCAATATCTGAAAAAATGTAAATATTTTAAATAAGAACTGAAGGGTGTGGATATACAATCAATAAAACAGTCCTAACAAATTTGTTTGGCTTACTTTGTTTCAGAGTAGAAAATATTGTCCAAAATCATTATATGGTAACAGGAACTATAGATTTGTATGCCTCTTTAAAAATAATAGATATTATAATATTGAATGTAAACTGTAATTGAAAAATATTTTTAAAAAACCCTGCAGACACTGGCCTTTTTGTTAAGATTTTAAAATACTTTACAACTTACAGTATGTAAAATATGTAGGCACATGCACACATATGCATAGAGATAACTGTGTTTTGTTTAAACACTTAAATAATCCTATAAACCATGTTTAAAAACATTTCCCCCCCATTTCCCTATGTGTTTCTGCCTACTTCTACAAAAAGTTCTCTGGCCATATGACTTAATCATTCCTTCTATATTTTATGATTCAGTAGATGATACAGATGGTATTACTGATGTCCTAGACTTGAATTCCAAATTTGCCTCTTTGGGGTTTATATTTGTATGCATCTGTATTGCTTAGTTGTATCTACACTTCTAAAACTGCTAATGGCTTAGCTTCATTACAGTTTCTCATTAAGAAATAGAGCATCTGGCTTAAGTCAATCCTATTTTTCATTATTCCTCGTGAAATTAAATCTATATGATTTACAAATACTGAAATTTTTATTTTTTAAAATTAAAGTAAGAGATAAGCCAAATATATATATTTTCTCTCTCTCTCTTCATGGTTGAATATACTATAAAGAAGGTTCTCTCATCTGATAAGATTTTTGTTTTCTACTTGTCAACCACGCTTTCTAAAAGTGTTTTTCAAAGCAGTTAATAAGATCTATAGTAATGTGGGGAATAATTATGAAAACATAAGTCCTCTTAGCATATGTAATAACTAGTTAGCCACATCATTCACCATTTCCCTATTCTTGGATTGAGGAAGAGTGACAGAGTAATAAAACAAAAATGCCTTCTGTCTAATAATTGTGAGATGCACAATGTGGTAGATAAAGAGAGAACACTTACTGATATTTTATTTTAGCATATCTAGTAGGATGATTTTTAAATCAGTCAGAAAGATGATTTAAAATTTTGAGAAATTAAAAAAAGATAACTTTAGTTAAAAGTCTGTCCTATAAAAACCATATTCCTATGTATTTTATACTTTTTATTCATTATAGCCATCTCTATAAGCTTTCTTAGCATGATCATTGAAAAGGAACAGTTCTGAGGTATTTAATGGATTCAAATAATTTTGAAAGTGTTTTGCAACTATTTTCTTGGGAAAGATCTCTCCAGGGATTAAGAGCTAGTTCTAAAACCTGTCGATGTTGGGTTAATTACCAACTCCACAAGGTTATTTTATGCTTTTGATACTATTGACCTTATACATTCAACATCAGCAGAGTTTAGTTGGAAGATTCTTGGGAAACAATTGAAGGTTATATTTTGGTACAAGGAGCCCTTAATTGTAAATTTGGAGGCCCAGGTTTCTTCTGTTCTACCAGTTATAAATTAACTGGTTAAATTTATAAATTTATTTATTGGGCACCTTTTTTGGTGAAATAATTTGGAGGAATAAACCGGATGATTTCAAATTTGCTCTCAACTTCAACATTCTCTAGGAGGCTTGTATCCTTCCTAAGGACGTGAACACTTTCACAGTCTATCCATTCTTGAGGACCAACTGATTTACTTGGAGAATCCCGAGTTAGAAATAGATTCCATGGAGAGGACATTATTTAGGACATGCCCCTAAGGTACAACCACAGACTTCTAAAGAAGCTTAGGCACTCTTACAGTTCCCAGAAGTATGTGACTATATGTGTATTTCAGACCATGAGCACATATTTAGATTATGGATTATAAATTGACCTCTTATATTGATTTCTGTAGCACACTGCTGGTCACTTAGTAGGTGCTCAATATATATATGCATGAATTGAACTTTCCCATTCCCTAGTTAACCCAACATTGAGCAATTAGTTTCTCCGTGAAGGAGGGAGTGAGGCTAGTTAATTATGGTATTACTGCTTATCAGGAACTCAGTAGGTGTTCAGTAGCTCTATTGTAATGATGGATGATGGCCATTTTTATGCAAGACTTGGCTTTATATAGCCATTTGTCATTGCTTTTGATAATACCTCTTTTGCATATTTTTGGTCTTATTTGTAAGATTATCTCCTCTGGTGTATAGACATGTTCTAGGACTTTTATAACCCCTTTGCACTTACACAGTCTGGTCATCCTAATATAAATATTGTGTACAACTGCGGTAAAATGTTAAAAACCAATATAAAAGCAAATGTCAATAATTCTCTCAAATAAGACATCACCTGTCTCTCAAATTTACCACATGGCAATGAATTTTAGACTTTGTCTTCCCAGCCGAAGAAGGCAATAGTGAGTAGAGGTTACAGATAGCTGAGACATAATTGATGGTCTGTAGGTAGTAAATGGAATGTGGATTTTAGAGCTCTTATATGAAAATAATGCACTTTTAAAAACCTAATGATTTAAATATTAGCAATAATGCAGTGATTTTGTGTATTAATGAAGCAATCATTTATTTAAATACATTTTGGACAGAGAATCTATTTGTAATAAGCACTAAGATGGTTTGTAGCTTTGGGCTTTGGGTTTAAAATATCTGCAATAACTGCATTTATCTTTTTGATTCTCCCAAACTCTTTTCTCCTTAAATTTAACATTCTATATAGCTTGCTAGGAATGTTCAATATCAAGCAAATGATAATATCAACTAAACAACTAAATATCTACATTCATTCTGTAGTTGAGTCTAATCACAGAGGTTACTGACTTAATTAAATTCACTTATTTACATGTTTGTTTATTCCTTATAGGCATTAGTTTATATGTCTAAGAGTGACAGAAACCTAACGTAGATCAACAAGATATTGTTAACCTGTAGTTTAATAGATTGACACCCTCATAATGACTCTTAATCTGTATTTAACCAAGAATTGCTCTGCTCTCACTAGGACTCCTTACTATAACATAACCTTCAGATGTGTCCATTTAAACGATGCACATCTTACGTTTATCCAGGGATAATTGTTTTTAAAAACCTTTTTTATATGCTATAAACCCTTGAAACAGATAGAACATATTAGTTAAGTAAATTATTGTGTTGGGGACAGCAGGGCTAGAACATAACCTGATAATTTATTAATTTTTGATAAATATTAGGTTGTGAAGGAATATTAACTAGGACACATATGTATGCATTTATGGGTGAACTAACGCTCCTAAGATAAAATCCCTTTCACTGTATGTCCATCACTATGATTCTCCAATATCATTATATTTTATTAAGTAATTATAAATGCATAATATTTTAATTTAAAATATACACTACTACAAAAAGATATATGCATACCTATATTCATTGCAGTGTTATTTATAATAACCAAGATATGAAGCAACCCAAGTGCCCACCAATAGACGAGTGGTTAAAGATGTGCTTCATATATACAATGGAATATTACATGGCCATAAAAATGAATGAAATCTTACCATTTGCAATAACATGGATGAACATAGACGGTATTATGTTAAGTGAAATTAATCAGTCAGAGAAAGACAAATATCATATGATTTCACTTATACGGGAATCTAAAAAACAAAATGCATTATCAAACACACAGTAACAGATTCATAGATGCAGAGAACAAATGATTGCCAGAGGGAAGGGAAGGGAAGTTGGAGGACTATGTGAAAAAGGTGAAGCGATTAAGAAGTACAAATTGATACAAAATAGTCATGGGGATGTAAAATACAACATAGGAAATACAGTCAATAACACTGTAATAACTATGTATGGTCCAGGGAGGTACCAGAATTATCAAGATCTATAAATTATATAATTGTGTAACCACTATGTTGTACACTTGAAACTAATATAAAATAATACTGGATATTGCCCTGGTTGGGCGGCTCAGTTCTTTGGAGTATCATCACATACACCAAAAAATTGCAGGCTTGATTCCAGTTCAGGGCACATACATAGGTTCTGATTCAACCCCAGGTCGGAATGTGTAGGAGAGGCAACCAATCAATGTTTCTTTCACACATATCTCTCTCTCTCTCTCTCTCTTTCTCATCTATCTATATCTATTTATATCTATCTACCTATCACCTATCTATCATCTATCTATCAACTATCTATCAGCTATCTAAAAAATCAATAAACATATTCTTGGATGAGAATTTAAAAACCCCAACAATATTGGATGTCAGTTGAAAAACTTTTAAAAATGAAAAAGAATCTGCTAAATAAGTGGTATATAACCTATTTACAAACTACATTTACATTAATGCATATCTTGATTTCCAGACTTGCAAATAGATTATATAGTTCAAGGTTTAAAAACTAATGCAGGTTATTTTTTTGTACTTGTGTAGTCTGAACATCTTAATGAACAAATGAAATGGCATAGATAATAGCTAACCTCTACAACCAAAACTTCCAAATGAAATAATCTGCTGAAAATGCAAACACTGAGATAGGGAACTTAACAGGTGACAGAGAATGCCAAGACCCAAGGAGGCTCATTTCTCCCTTTGCACCAATTTTTCTCAGCCTTCACTGAGTTTATCACTGTAATATACTGGAATCTCAGTCAGTCATTCGGCAAGAAGAGATATGTGAATAACTAGAGAGAAGCTGTTTTATATTCTTGTTCTAATGATACTAAGCTCTGACCATGCAATTCACAAAATCATAAAATCCCAAATTTACTAGTCAATTCCACACTTGGTAAACTTTATCTGGATGAGTTATCTTTACATCTTATTTAACTTATGCATATATACTATTTTATAGGCATAATCTAGGTATTGTGGGAATATCTGGGGATTACAAAGGTATGGTCTCCATTTTCTTGGAGCAGCGGTCTAGTAGAAATAGAGACTTAAACCAGTAATTCCCAAACTGATGACCATGCCAAGAGAGAAACATATCTTCTTTAGAAAATTGTCAAAAACATTTGGTGAAGGATTTTTGTTAAGGTTTACAGGAGAGACAAGACCTCAAGAGCTGCTTGAATGATTGGAAGCTCATAGATATCTATGAGTGTGTGATTTAGTATCAGGAAATGCCATAGATCTGAAAACACTAAAAAGAAACAAAGGTGCCAATGTAATAAATTGAAAAATGGGAGAAACTATGGTTTTTCCTATAGTTTTGAGATAGAAGTTAAAATATGTCTTTGCAGGATAAAAGTGAGCAGGACTGCTTAAAAATATACATCTACTATGTGAATTTCAAAGCACAGAGCTGGTTAAAATAATGTTGAGTATTTCTATAAATAATTAAAAACTTAATTGATAGGACAGATATTTGATTTTTATGGGTTTTTGTTTTTAGAGAGTTATACTGTTTTATGTTTGGGTGTCCACTTTTTAGAAATACATATATTAACTGTTAATTACCAAACTATAATAATTAAATTGTTTTTTCTTTTATATTTCAGAATGTTCCTTAGAGAGTTAGATCTATCATTATTTCAAACCAATCAGTATTTAAAATTTTCCACATGGTACAATGAAAATTAAACATATTTGAGAATATGACAGTAATTATATCAAAATATCTGCCTCTTAGGATTCACTTCAGAACAGTATACTTCTTGGGTGGCAATAAAATTGTATGATAAAATATTTACATATATTCTGCTTTTCTATTGTTAGTACTTATCGGAGAATTCAGTTTAAAAAAAAAGCCATATTACTTGCAAAAATATAACTAATGCCTTAAAAATCTTTTAGAATTTAACTCAAAAGAGTAGTTGTTTCACATAACATATTGCAATGATACATGTTCATATTCATTGTATTTGAAAAGATTTTCAATTTCTTCCTTTCTGTTTTTCACAATTTCTGTTTTATATTCTGTTTCTAATGCATATGCAGGGCAAATGCCGGCAACAAATTAGGACAAATTAATGATAATCATAGTCTTAATTAAGGGAAAACTGCTACTGTTTGCATGCTAGTCTAAAAAAAAAACACACAACAAAAAACCCCCACACAACCCACTATTATTATGTAGAAGAAGAAATTAGAGCAAAAGTGACATTTCATATTACAGACTTACAATGTGTTCATAATGTAGAACAGGCCATCATGCAGCTGACTGGGGTATAATAGGAAAAATATTACTGTAGGTGCATTAATTTAAAATAGAATTAGATTGTTATAAATTGGGAAGAAAAATAAAGTATAAAATAGAAATCTTTTCTTTGCTGCACTCAAATAGGGATTACAGAGCAATTTCAGATAAGAGGATTTCCTGTTTTATTCAACTTGAGGTCATTTTGTAAACCCTGTGTTTCTTTTTTTCTTTCTTTCCTTCTGTGTTTACTCAGGCAAGGTCAACAGTCTATCTGGAGTGTTCCGAAGCCACCCATTTATTTTAAAGAACTAGCCTTCTGTAGTGTTAAAATCCTTCCTATGCCATTTGTGAGATATTATCTTGCCTTTTTCTTCTTGCCTCGTGTTGTGTGTATGCATCCAAATAACAGATGGTCTATTTCCTCTAACTCTTCCATGAGTCAGCATACTATGATCGGTCAATAGATACAGTATTATTTTTGACTTCCAAATATATACCTTTCTTTTTATTATTAACTGTGTGATTCAACTATGAAAAGTAGTTCCTGATCTAGTTTCAAATAATTTATTGTATTGTGTGTGCACTTTAAATGTATTTCACTATTGTTAGTATTTTTCATTGTCATAAAATATTGCAGAAAATAAAAAGTTCCTATTAGAATTTAGCATCTTCATATAGTTTAATGAAAAAAGAAAGAACTAGCTAATTGGTCTTTAAATGGGGATAAAGGTAAAGAACATTAAAATTTTGTATGGAGAAGAGCACTTCTCATATGAAACATGGAGTTTCATTCAAAAACAGGTTCCAAAAATAAGTTTAATGCTCAAGATATAGCACCATGTGGCTATTAGGCATTACTTATCAGTGTTGTGTAAGGTATTTTCTTTTTTAAAGAAAGATCTTGGCAGATATTTTGTCCCAACTTCTCCCTTGATTCTTAGCATTTAGAGGTGAGCAATGTAGCTTATACTCCTTTATGCCTTTACAGTGATTAGCACTATGTGATTGCCAAGAAGATATAAATTGATTGGCAACATGTTGTCTTCTGAGGTATCCTGTAGAACACATATGCCAGGGTTCAAGGACATGCAGTGTTTACAAGTATTTCCTCTCCAATAAAGTATTTCACCTCTGGAACTTTAGGAGCTGTAAAGTTATGAAATTTATGTCTTCAGGGTATACTATATGGTAATCCCAAACCTTGACCATTTGTCTAAAACAGGATTTTAAGACAGCCAATGGAGGACATGTTCAGAGCAACATGTGATTTCAAGATGTAATTTCTGGATAAATAGTTACTGAATAAGCCAAAGAATGAAGAAATGTGCTAATAATCAGCTTATCTTTATTCTGAATCAATTAATCTTAACTATGGAGTGTTTTTTTCAAAAAACACAGCTCTTATAATTTCATTTCTCTACTTAAACTCTCTGATGAAAAATCATTTTCTTCATTGTAAAGTCCAAATTTACAAAAGTAAATGTTGATATATCTGAGGGTTTTAGCCTCAGCAGTTTTATTTTTGTTGCTCTTTATTTTTTTCTGCACTGTTATGTCTTTTCCCATGACTTTGGTTAACATTCATCCAAATCTCCTATATACACTTTTATTTTGAGAACCCAATTCATAAATCTGGAAACTACTAACATAGTCACCTAATATGTAGTCTCCTATGTTTATAACTAACCTCAAGATCTTACTTCAAATTCTGCTATTCCTAATTTAATTTTATTTCACCATCACTTGAGTATTATCAAGGCCATAGTATAGTAGGAAATAATAAAAAAAGTCAGCTCCTTAAAAAATACAAGAATTTGTTTCATAATTTTACAAGTCACAGTGGCTTGGCTAGGGATTGTCTTGCATAGATTTTACTCAAGTACCTGGGCTGTTGGAGCAGATAATATTACACTACTGGATATTGAGGTAAAGAGAAAGAGAGTGTGTGGGAAATCTTACTTGGGTTTCTCAAGCTTCCTCATCAAAGTAGACATGTCACTCCCTGAATTTCATTAGATAAAGAAAGGTATAGGTCACATTTTCCCACAAATGGCAGCTTCATGTTCTTAGAGAAAAACTGTAACTATTGGGACATAAAAGGACTGAAGATTATTACACCCAGCACCTTGCTTAAGCTATCAAGTTGCTAATCTTCGAACTTCACTATTATAGTCCACATCCTATCATCAAATCTTATTAATTCCAGTCCCTAAATATATCTCATTTCTATTTCCTCATGCCCAACCCAACTTACTTTACTAGTCGTCAGATCTCATCATTCTTTTCCCAAGGCTATTGCATCAGCTTTACTATTCTCGGTCTAAACATTTCTCATGCCCTAATCCATTACCCATACTGTAAACAGAGAATGTCCTAAAATGTGGATCTAGTGCTATCTGCTCTATTCTTCAATTTCTTCAATTGTGTGGATTTCAATTCTATTCACAGTTTCAGTTCCAAGCTTCTGAGCTTAGAATACAAGGTGCTTTATTGTCAGCTCCTGTTCTCCTTTTCTGTGCTTATCTCACACCTCTCTCCTGGGACACTTCTTTTTTAGGCCTCTAACATAATCACTATTTGTAATTCTCTGCAAGTAAGTCACCCTTCCTCATATGGTTCGACATTGTGCAGATCCCCTCTTTTCCAAAATGCTCTTGTTCTCAAACCTCTATTTATCTTTCAAGATTAATTTCAAACATAAGCCCCCTATCATGACTTCCTTGGCTTTTCCTTTCAAATGGCAGAGTTAATTTTCTGAGCCTCTGCTTTCATACACTACAGCACTTAATGCACAGCTCTATTAATTCGTTTCTAAAGCTGTTTTCAACTACATATATGCTTGTGTGTTACTTCAGGGCCAAGATTGCATCTTACTCATAAAGTATGGCATCGGACAGGGACTCAATAAAGGTTTACAAAATTTAAATATTTTTTAATTCTTTTGGAGACATTTTACCAAGTATTACTTTAGAAATGTTTACATAAATTCCCTTGGATTAACAGTAGTGGTGGTGGGGTGAATCTTAGAAAGCCACATTTTAAATCAATGTTATTGGAACTATTATCCAAATCACCCGTCAGAAACTGGGTTTAAGTAACACTGTTCCAAAAATATTATTTGTAGGCAACATTTATAAAATGCATATTAAAACTTCTCATTTATAAAACTAACTGGCCTGGTAATGTAGCTTAAAATGCAAAATTTAATATTTTGCCTGCTAATTTGAATTTGAATTATAGGACTTTAGAGAATATCACGGCCATCTGGCTTTTCAGTTGGTGGCCCACTATTCCCTAATAAAATAGACCCATCTTTTTATTTCTAAAGGTTTGTTATACCATCTATAAATTACCACAATCAATGCTGCTTTACATACTGTACAGCAAAGAAGTAGATGCCGAAATGTGTAGAAATAAAGTTTCCTAATAAACTTGATGCCCAATTGTTGGGAAGTTTCAGCAAATGTGCCACAAACAGCTAAAAGAGTGACCAATGTATTCTTGATTAGAAATCATCAACATTATGAGTAATTAACTCATCATACTTACTGATTGCCTGAGATATTCTTGGAAAGAGTTTTTGCTAGGAATAAAGTGACAAAAAGACATAATGCTTGTCCCAAGAACCTTTAATCTAGTAAGAGAGACAAAAGTGCATATCAGTGATTTCCACTGAGTAAAATAAAGGCAAATATAGAAACAATAACCATCATTATAGGCTGCCTGCATTAAGAACATTAATACTTCCAGTAGGCATGGGAATTCATTGCTATCGTTCATTTTACAGGCCAGGAAAATTAAAGAGGAATAGTAACTTGTCTGCTTTTTCACAGCCAGTCAGAAAAGATTGTAATCTAGATGTCCATTTCTTCTAAGGCCATGCTCAATGCTGTCCTAGCTTTCCTTTAGGACGAATGTATCATCATGAGGAACAATGACCATTTATGCAATGAGTTCCTATTACCTGCATATTACATGCTTCCTTTACTCAGGTAACTTAAATTTTAATAAGGATACTTTAATTAAATACTTCTACAACTACAAATGCTATGTTGATTCTTATTCTATGTCTTTTTATAATTTTCTTTGGGGGGGAAATACATTGTTATACATTTGGCAAAGCTGCTTGGCGAGGAATACTCTATATGCTGGTTGATTTGGTCATCAGGTCATTGACTATGTGATCGAACTCAAAAAGAAGCCCTGCCCAAACATTAAATGTCCCTGAAATTCCAACATTTACCAGTTCTTTATTTTCTATTAGCTATTTCTTTTTACTTATTTACCAGTTTCAAAGTGCATATATTTGACTTATCTCATGAGACATTTTAAATCCCCATGGGAATGATTTGCCTTAGGAGACAGAATGAAAACATTGAGTCTCTATAAAGAAAGTGGTTCTGAAAAATGTTGGTTGAAATACACATAAGTGGGCAGACTTAAAAACTATGTACTTTAACATGTCAATACTTATTTATGTTTGAAGATAAACATATATTGGTTGCCTACATATTCACAAATGACTGGAAAAGAACCTTTAAGTTCTGCTTCAGAGCATACATACTCTCACTAAATTGAAGCTGTATATGTGGCTGCTAGTTAAAATCAATCTTGTTATAGCTTTGTGAGACAACCCGTTAAGAGAAATCCTAGGTATTGAGAATTAGTTATCTAGAGAAAGCAAGAAAAAGACCATCCAAATTAAGAACCACTTCCACAAAGAAAAAATATACTTTTATTTATTTTTTTATTGATTTTTAGAGAGAGGGAGAGAGAGTAACACTGATTTATTGTTCTACTTATTAATGGAGTCATTGGGTGATTCTTGTATGTGCCCCGACCGGGGATCAAACCTGCAATCATGGCGTATTGGGGCAATGCTCTAACCAACCGAGCAACCAGGCCTGGGTAAAAAGAGATATCTTTAAAGCCACACTGCAGAAGCAAGATGGACCCCCAAGATATAGTTATGACTGAAAGCCTGACGATGCCACACATACACCATTCAAGGTTCACTATTCAATAACGAGGCTTTCTGGGGAAAGCAAGGTGGCTCTAAGAAGTTCTAAAAATTACTTGAGAGAGCAAGAAAAGGAGATTGGCTTGGTGTTTTTACTGTGTTTAGACAGCATGACTATTCCTTCACATGGTTTGAACTTCCCTATGGTGGTAAATGAGAGAGTGCCTGGGCTTGCCCAGATGTGGGGTAAAAGGGGATTGCAAGAGATAAGTCTTAAAAGCTGTCAGTAGTCTAACATCAAAAATGGAATCAGACTCTCAATTACAGATATATTTTCCACGGTAGCCTACAGTGGCATCCCTTCTCAAGATTAAGGCAGCCTGCTTTTCAGCCTGCCTATTACAGACTTAGAATGCCTACATTCCAGAACACCAACCACAGTTATGTCTCTTTTCAATTGGCTACTAAAAGACATAGGGTTTCCCTCTCACATTATCCATTAATGAGAAAATGCCCCATGTAAAAAGAAATAGACAACAAATTACAAACGTAATCCGTTTCAAGATGCGTAACAAGTAACTCACTGGCCCTGGCAGCACTGAGCACCAGTGTGTGCTGATGATGTATCTTATTTTTTCGTAATCTTAACTCATTGTGTTTAATTGAAAGCTTTTACACGTAAGCATTTATAGTTATTAGCAATTTTTCCTTATAGAGATGTCACTAAATGATCATATCGGTATATGTGGTATAGCAATTATGTGTTTAATGAAAGATCTAATGTGAAACACTTGAACATGACTGCGCAAAGGACCTCTCAGCAGGTCTTCAATTATATGTACTTTTCATTTTGTCTTTTGAATGTTACTGAAAGAGAGGGGATAAACACAAATTTAATAATTCATTTTTGAATTTTACAGATGCATTTTAGTTTTCTCTTTGTTGAAGTGTTGAGATTCTCCATAAGTCTTAGGAAGAAAGTTATAGCTGAGGGTATAAACAAATTCATTACAACTAAATTCAATATATAGTTATATATTGAAGTTATAGTGATTACCATATTTGACGGCTTAAAATTTCATAAGGGATATTTTATATTGTTATTTAATTTACAATCTAAATAATTACACTATCAGAAACATAATTTTAGTCCATATTTTATTGTAATTTTAACATTTGATATACTTAAGTTAAAAAAAACATGTGCCCAGCCAGGCATGGCTCAGAGGTTGAGTGTCCACCTCGGATCCAGGAGGTCGAGGTTCGATTCCCGGTCAGGGCACATGCCCGGGTTGCGGGCTCGGACTCCAGTCGGGGGCGTGCAGGAGGCAGCCGATCAATGACTCTCTCATCATTGATGTTTCTATTTCTATCTCTCCCTCTCCATTCCTCTCTCTGAAATAAAGATATTAAAAATAAAATAAAAAATAAAATAAAATGTTTTTGTTCTTGGGAAAATCTAATGGATTTTTATAGGTGCAACATATCATGTGTAGATATATCTAAGAATTTCCAATAAAAGATTACTTCAGAAAGAAGTAAATAATGCAAATGAGTTTCTGGATATAATATTTTTTTTATAACTTTAGAAAAACATTTTTATTCTTATGTTTTAAAGAGATATAAGAACCTTTAAATAACTAAATAACAGCTTTATTTTTTAGATGTAAATATGAACTATTTAACAGCTTTATTTTTTAGACACAAATATGAACTTAAGTATAAGATAAAGAAGATACATTAATTTAGAAAATGTGTCCTGTTCTAAGAAATTACATTAACTTAAAGTCATTTAAGTTAAGCCATCCTATTGGCTTAAACCTCACGGAAGTGGAAGGTGGCACTTTCCTTGCCAAAACAGCTAGATCACTATCATTTTGTTTATTTTTTTCTCTGAACTATGGTATTTATAACATTTGAGAAACAACTTTAAAGTATCTTTTCCAGAATAACTATTATATGTTTTATTAATAAGTAGTCCATTGTTTATTAGAAGAATTGATTCACACAATGATTGATTTTAGGAGAGTTGAATTTATAAAGATGATGAAACTTAGCAGTTATACATGCAGACTGACATTTTACTTTTTATTTTTGTTATTTTGGCATAAGCCTCCTATTTATAGAGAACCATAGTTACCACAATTTTCAGGAATAACAGTTACATAATGGAGGTATTTAAAATATTGATGAAAAAACACTTTGTTACCATAAAAGTTTCTTCTGCTGGTTCTAACAGACTATACTGCAAACATTCTAATTTTATCCTATTTACAATAACTTAAGGCATTATAAAGGTGTCTAAGATCAGTCTATTAATTTTCTTTTCTATGATGGATGATGTCATTTCCATGAGAATATATATAGACTACCAGTATTGTACTTATTTCATGATCCGTGATTAATTAAGTTATATTCTGTCATTTCCTAATACTGAGAGAAGATAAACTTTTTCAGAAAATAAAAATAAAGTAGAAAACTAAATGAATTTAGTAAAGACGTGCCTCCAAAGTATTTATATTTTCTCAGAGAAACACAATTGTCCTTTGTGATTTTCAAAGTAATTTCACATTCATTATATTATTTGATCTTCACTAAATTTCAGTAGCATAGATATTGCTATCATTATATCAATTTTGCAAATGAGAAAATCAAGCTTTAGATGGATTAAGTATCTTTTGGAACATATGGGTTTAAATATTTATTCATCCTTGCAACAACAGATCTTCATTGAAAGATCATCATATGCTGGGCATGCTCTGAGCACGCAGACACAAACAAACAGAAAGTCCCTGATGTAATGGAGTTTGCACTTTACTAGGAAAGACAAACAGAAATCAAGTGCATAAGTAAACAAGTACATTAAGTATTGGTGAAGAAGGTGAAGAAAAAGGGTTCTGGGAGAGAAGAGAGTATGATGTGGGGGATGGTATTATTTTAGATAGGATGGGTAGGGAAAGCCTCACTGGGAAAGTGGCATTTGACCAAGACATCTACTGAGTGATGCAGTAACACGTGAACATCTGAAGAATGATTCCACAAAGGAAAAATAAGAGCACAGGTCTTGAACTTGGAGCATGTTTAGCTTGCTGCAGGTGGATCATGAAGGTCTTATAAGCTATAAAAATATGTCTAGATTTTATTCTGAGAGATGTGGGAAGCCATTAGAGAAATTTTAGTAGTAAAGAGTCTATCATGACATTTACATTTTTAAAAGTTCACTCTGGTTGACTGGAAGGGGGCCAAAATCTAAATGACATGCACATTGGCCAACAGGAATGGTCAACATCTATAAACTCCTGGAATTTTCATCCTGATAAGTAAACAGGTGAGTATTAATCAGATTGTCCCAGAGAGAGGGAATAAAAGACCATTCGAAATGCTGACTGAAAATTGATAAGAATTAGTTGACATTTGACTAAAAATTAACACTACTAATTCTGTGCTCTTTTCATTAACCAATGCTTTCTCAATTACTACGGAAAACATTCTACACACTCCACAACAATTTTAAAACATTTTCTACGTACTAATATTAGAGTTAACAAGACAATTCAAAATTTGATTAGAAAACTTCTTGCCTGGCCGATGTGGCTCAGCAGTTGAGCATCAACCTAGGATCCAGGAGGTCTCGGTTCAATTCCCAGCCAGGGCACATGCCCGGGTTGCGGGCTTTGTCCCCAGTGGGGGACGTGCAGGAGGCAGCCAATCAATGACTCTCATCATTGATGTTTTTATCTCTCTCTCTCCTTCTCCCTCCCTCTCTCTGAAGTCAATAAAGATATATTTTTAAAAAACAAAAAACTTCTTTAATCACAAAAAGGTTGTGATTCTTTCACATACTAAAATTTATAAAGAAAATGCAAATTATTTTTGCAAAAAAATAGTTGATGGCAGAGAGGTTTCTCTCAGCTTTAAAAGCAAGGAGATAATTTAACTTTTAAAGATGTTTTTGATACCACATTACAAATATGTATTAATTTTTTTCATTGTCTTTATGCTTTTAATCTTTTACTCTTTTAATCATTTTTTAGCAACTCCAATGAAATAATCAGAGATGGAGCATAAAAAATAAACACAGTGATTATAACTCCACTCTACCTAAAGTAGTAAGAACATAATGTTTTTAAAAAGTAAAGGGAAAAAAACAGTTAATTGAATAAAATGAATTATATTATTGTCGGAATATGGCCTATTGTATACTCATTAACATTCATTTTTTCACTAAATATTTAATATTATGGTAAAATGTTTAGAATATATTTAAGCTTGAAGTGATGTAAAAATAATATATGAAATAACATGCAAAACAACTTTAGGGTGTGTTCTCAAACATTGTGCTTATGAAACTATTAAACATAGGATTAGCTATCAAAGATAGAAATAAATTTTTTTGTTAATTTATTTTATAAATGTCTTCTACTTTATATATTTTTTGTACTGAATATATATTAATTTTTATTATCAGAATAAGGGAAAATCAAATTAAAATAAATCTACTTGGTTTGCATGTAATTATGTGGATGTATACACACAGCTTTCTCTCTCTTTCTCTCTATCTCAGTCTGTTCCTTGCTTCCATGTCTCTGAATCTATTTTGTTCCTCAGTTTATTTAGTTCATTATTTTCCACATATGAGTGAGATCATGTGATACTTATCTTTCTCTGATTGCCTTATTTCACTTAGCATAAAACTCTCCAGGTCCCTCCATGCCATCTCAAAGGATTAGAGATATTTTGATCTTAATAATTTTATATAAATAAATTTGTCACTTTTGGTAAACACTTTTTTCACATGAAACTGCAAGAAAATATAATTGTACATTTGTTAACACTAATGTGAAAGGTTATATTGTAGAAACATAGAGGAAAGTTAAAGAACAGAGGGGCAATTAGATGATAAAACTTTTATAGCATGAAGTTCTCTATTGAGAGCAAAGGAAAACACAGAATTGAGAAAGACAGAAAGCCCAGAAAAATAGATTAACTTATTGTAACTTCCTTTCCACTTGAGGAATCAGGAAAGGTTAACTATGAGCCACAGGTTTTTCTGGAGGTAGAAGAGTCTCAAAGATTACCTGGCAAGAGCTTCATGGACTAGACCTAATATATCTACCACTTCTGTCTGTCCTGCACATATATTTCTGTCCACAACCCAACTTCCAGTAATGGAATCCTTCTTCTTGCTTATGTGTGGGCATGAAAAAAGGTTTGAGTCAGTCATGGTCATGAAGATTGTGTACGTGAGCCAAGCAGGGCCAATCTGAGACCTTTCCCGGGAGCTTTTTTCCAAGGAATTGACAGGTACACCTCTTTTCCATTGTCTAATTATAATGGAAGGAGTTGAGAGCTGCCTTTGCCTTTTTTCTTCTCAATAATAATCTATTCAGTAAGAGAAAAGGAGACCAATTGTGGAAAAACAGAAATATAAGATTTAAAGAGAGATGAACATTGATAATAAACAAGTCCAAACTTCCAGACCCTCGAGCTCCCAACTTCTTCCCATCTGTTTTTTTCTCATCTGATATGTCAAAGAATAAATATGCAGGCTAGGAGCTGCTAACTGTGCCCAGACCTACCTATTCTTAGCCTTGCAGTGGGAACCACAATTACAAGGAGGCTTAAGAAAGATTATTTTGTCATTATAAAATAGGTAAAAATAAGCTAATATTTAACTAGTGAGAAGGGACACATAAAAATGATCCAGTATCATCCTCCTTGACTTGTTCCTGATGTCTCATAGCATATATATGATCTGAATATTCAATTTTAATATTATCAAGTCATCAAAAATGAACTGATGTTTAATATTCTATATATATTCTACATGCTTACATTTACAGTATTTGTCATCTTTTACAAGAATATGTTGTATACTGGTCATGGCTCTGCTTAGAATTTTCCTTTTAACCTCAATATAAGAGGAGCTTTTCTCTGTAGACATATGCAAAGTTTAAAACATTCCTCTACATTTTGATTAGCACAAACAGGAGACAAGGAGTACAAATTATTGCTAAGGACCCCTGGGAAGGATTCGGCAAAGAGTTTGTCAACAGCCATGATGGGAGAAAGAATGGATAAAGAAACCAGTAAGTGCATATCTCCGTGTTATAATGTCTAGGTTAGCAGTGCCTAGTGATTATATCCTTGTGAGAAACACAATTAGAGAGATTCGTACCTAAATTGTATATGGTGCAATGAGGACATTTAAAAACATGAAAAAATGAGTTAAAAATATTTAAAATGCTGCAAGTTTTAGAGTATTTTGCAAGATCTGCTATTTTATTACAACACTGTTTGATTTACCCCATGAAAGCAGATGAAATATCCTATTAGCAGAAGCAAATGTGAAAGAAATGCAAGACTTTCCAAACAAGTTAGAGAAACTATTAAAAATACCTAAGTGATAATAAATAAAATTGCCTCAATAAAGAAGGTATCATTGCAGAAACAAATCCCCAGCATAATGTCTATTATTTTCCTTTTTAACACTAGTCTACAGTTCTTCCGGCTACAGTGCTTGAAGCCATTTACCCTCTACAGTTGTTCTAATTATACCTATCAAATGTGATGCATGTTTAATTGGGTTTTAATAGGACTGTAGCTCCTTGTTTAGCAGGCAGTTTAACATGAGAGTAATTTATTGCTGATAAGGTACAGGGTCTTCAGTTTCTCGTACCTAATAAGAATTGGAAATGTGTGCGAAAACCAGTGTTTTGGGTGGAGTTCCTTTTCTGAAGCAAATCCCTGTAACTCAAAGTGGGTGATTATTTTGCCCATGTTCTGAATGGGTTGAGAACAGATATTAAAATGTTTAAAAGCCTCCTGCCTATAAAAAATGTTGCTTAAAAAAAGTGCTGTTTAAAATTTTCTTCAAGTTAATTGAACACTGGGTGCAAATGTTCATGATAATATTATAACAACAGGTACATTTCCTGCTTGAGGGAAGTATAAACCAATAGCAACAGCAAATTAATTCCGCGAAAACATGAACCAGCTGACCAAAAGTTGTAGCATCCATCAAGAGAAATACCGTGACATGTAAAGAAGGTGTAGAATTTTTAAACAGTCGTTTTCAAGGCGATTGAATCCATCACCATATTAAGACCTTTTTCCCCCTGTTATGTTCTATTAGGTTCTTAGTGATTCTTTTTGCTAGGAATATGCTAAAAGGTGTTTGACTATGTCAGTGCAGCACAGTGCTTTATGCAGCTGAAAATGATAATCCCTGCTCACATACTTCTCCATCTCAAGTGAGCTGGTTTCCATTTTGATAGTGATGACAGAACAATGAGTGGGTGTTAATCATTTCATTGTCAGAACAGTCTCCTGAATGTCTGAATAGTAATTTGAGGCATTTTTGGAAAAGCAGACACTACAGGAAGCAAGGGGGGAATATGGCTTCAGTAATACGCCTTTGTCATTAATGCACTCCTACCTATTAAGCCAGTCTTCTTATTTCCACCCTTTGAAATTTCAGAGTAATCGAAGGTGACTAAAATTAAGGCACATTTAGATGAGTTGATGAAATAAACTTCGAAAATTTCAATTAAATCACAAGACCATTATATATGTCTGTTTGTTACTAACGTCCTGTCTCTCATACTATTTATTCCACAAAATATATAAGGCTACTTTGAAAATACCTCATTAGTACTTATCAACCTTCTGTGCTTCATTGTGTGAAGGAGGGAAACAACTGCAAATTCAGTCATGAAAACAAAATTCCTCATGTGAGGTGCAGGTGCAGACAAACTAAGGTAAAAAAGGACACTACTTAAAAAAAGCAATTAGGATATTCAAGACCATATTTTCTAAAGTATCAGAATCATAAAGCATCAGGATCAGTACATCTCTGTTCAGTTAGATGTTGATTAAAAGCATGAGCATGTATTTTGTATGTATAAAAGTTGCCTACACTATTTGCTTCTTAAGTTCTGCCATGTTTTTTGAGGTCAGCAAACTGTAAGTACCTGACATTCATTTTGTCTCATGGTTTCTGTATGTAGGGCATGACATGAATTAATTTCTGTAACCTCCTGTAGCAAAAGTGTAAATCAAGGAGCTACATGGTAAGATGCAAAGGGTAACAAATGACCCCTGCCCCTAATTAGGCCAGATACTTCTTGCAGAGAAGGAATATATACATAAAACATAACTCTAAAAGGGAGCATATGAAAATGTCAGTTGAATTTAGATCTAATTTTAAGCTTTGTGTGAAACATGTTTCTAGCCAACTTCCATATTTTTAACCTTTACACAGAAAAATTTTCACTGTGTTACAATTCACTTTCAGGTGTTTATGAATGTCTTACACTCCCAATATCTCCAGTGAAAACTATAGTTTTCTATCTGATTCACCAAACCATCCAGAACTCCCATCTTCTATGGGAGTGCGCATGACAAGGTACACATAAACATGGCCTTGTAAGTCGAGATCTCTGGGATTCTGGCTCTGGCTCTGCTGGTGATGAGCTGCATGATTTTGAATACATTACTCGCTCTAACACTTTCCATCCACACCTGTAAGATGTGGACTTTAATGGTGCATACTTCAATGTTGTGTTAAATGAAGTAAAGCAGTCAAGTGTACTAAATTATACTGATTCATGGTAAGTGGCTAGGTGTTATTTGGCTGTTGGTGGTGGTGGTCATATAATCATCCATTTATCCATCTATAAGCTTTTTAAAATATATTTTTAGTGATTTCAGAGAGAGGAAGGGACAAGGAGAGAGAGAGAAACATCAATGATGAGAGAGTCACTGATTGGCCGCCTCCCACAGAACCCCGACTGGGGATCGAGCCCACAACCCGGCATGTGCCCTGACCGGGAATCAAAGTGCAGTCTCCTGATCTCCTGGATCCTAGGTCGATGCTCAGCTGCTGAGCCACTCCAAGCCTGGCCCATCTATAAGCTTTTAAGTTGAATCTGGGAACAGTGCGCACCTGCATTGTAACTATGGACTTTCTTGGGCAGACCTACTGTTGCCCAGTTGCTGACTGCATTTTAAAGCTGTCACGACTTGACAAGAATTGATATTCAGTGCTTTTTTATTGGTAATTATGGCTAACACAGAGTTGAAAGGATACCAGTAAGATGTGTTTATCTAGGATTCCAGGTGATATTAATTTGGTATTTTATTCAATGTGTCCTATGTCCCAGTCATATCATTTAGTGTATTTTTGTTCATTATTAACAAGTAAAGGGTCATTCACCTTTTATTTTTGATTTTACTAATTAGCATATGCAATTTGTATGAAAACCAGCAAGATTTAACACAATTCCAGTTTAAAAAAAGTGGGCAAAGGACTTGAATAGGTATTTTTCCAAAGAAGACATCAGAATGCTGAACAGGTATATGAAAAGGTACTTCATGTCACTAATTGTTAGGGAAATGCAAATCAAAACCACAGTGAGATATCAGCTCACACCTGTTAGGTAGCAAAAAAAACAAAACCAAAAGATAAGTGTTTTCTAGGATAGAAAGAATTTGAAAGCCATGTGAACTGTTTTGGGGAACGTAAATTGATACATCCATTATTAAAAGCAGTATGAAGATTCCTCAAAATATTGAAGGAAACTTCATTCTTTTAAAAAATATTACTTTTTTCCTTTTCAATAATCATTTCATTTCAGTGAAACTATTTATTTGGCTATTTAAATTTTTTTCAGTTACAATTTATTCAATATTATTCTGTATTAGTTTCAGATGTGCCGTATAGTGGTTAGAAAATCATGTACTTTACAGAGTGATTCCCCCTGTGTCAAGTACCCACCTGGCCCCTTACACAGTTATTACTATATTATTGACTATATTCCCTAAACTGTAATTTACATCTCTGTGACTATTCTGAAACTACCAATCTATACTTCTTAATCCCTTCACCTTTTTCAACCAGCCCCCAAACCTCTTCCCCTCTGTCAACTGTCAGTTGTTCTGTTTCTATGAGACTGTTTCTATTTTATTTTTGTTCTTTAGATTTCACATGTAAGTGAAATCATATGGTATCTGTCTTTTTCTGTCTGAATTATTTCTCAGTGAAACTATTCTTGTCAGCATCATTAACAGCTACCTTCAAGTGAAATCCATTAGCCAACATTCATACTTATTTAACTTCCTAATTGCATATGACACAATTTCTCATGCCTGCCTCCTTGAGACACTTTGTTTTGTTTCTAGCACATTATTCTCACCTAACTGTATTCCTAAAAGACAGTTTTCCCTCTGAGTTTCCCTTTTTAGTTCTTCCTCCTGTACTTTGCCTCTAAAGACTGAAGTATCCCTAATAATTTTCATTAACCCACATGTTTATTTATATTATGTCCACTTGTGATCCCATGCTGTCTCATGACGTCACACTCTATCTAAAAATTTCTAAGTTTATATCTCAAGGTTTGACTTTTCCACTGAATACCAGAATCATATATCAGAGCTCATTTTTGATTTTTCCACTTGCATATCTAATAAATATTTCTAACCTAATAGGCCAAGCCAGAACTATTTAACTCCTACCAATGCCAAACCAGCCCTCCCTTTTAGTCTTGCACTTAACAGTAATGCCATTAGGATAGTTTCCTGTATCAAAATTTTCAAAGATTTTCTTGGTTGTTGTCATTGATGCAAACCAAACTTGTTACTGCTTCGGGAATTTACATGTAGTGTTTTAATTTCTAGAACGTTGTTTTTTGTTGTTGTTTTCCATCACCATGCATCCCCTCTGTGCTCTCTTCAACCTCAACTCACCCCCCTTCTCCCACCACGTAATCACCGCACTATTGTCCACATCCATGAATTTTCTCTCTTTTTTTCCTTTTTGCTCAATCCCTCCACTCCCAGAACTCCCCGCTCCGCGCCAGAGCTGTCTGCCTGCTCTCTATCTATGAGTCTGTCTCTGTTTTGCTTGGTAGTTCAGTTTTCTAGAACATTATTTAAAACAAGCTCCTTGAATCTCAATATTTCTCATTCTGTGAGTCTCCCTTTAAATATTACCTTCTCACAGAGCTCTTCTTTGACAAGTATGTGTGAAATAGCCCATCTCTCAATTATTGTCTACATTTAAGCAACTTGATGCTTTTCATAGCATTTTTTTTCATCAATTGAAGTTAAATTACTACAGGTTTAGTTATTTCTTTTCTATATCCACAATTAAAATGTAAATATAATGGTGGTGAGGGCTGCGTTGGTGTACTGGAACACTCTTGGCTCTACCTGGATAAGTATGTACTGATAAGGGGTTATGCAAAAAACAGTATGCTAAACAGAGGCTACATCTGTAAAGATAGATGGGGAGTAAGAAGGGCAGAAAAGATAGGAGTTTATGTCATTGTTAATGGCAAGAAATCAGGAGGGAGAAAAAGAAATGAGGTACCTCGGAGGGAATGAATCCTGTTATGTGTAGAACTACACACTGAAGCTGCAGGTACCTCCTGTGTGAGTGGTGGGCATGGATGCTGGACATAAACATGAACATGCCTGCTAGGAACTACATTTTATTTGGTGCCAAATTATGTACTTGTTCTGACATAAGATCTTTAGAGTCTGGATATTATAGAACATTTAGGCCTCAATTTTGTGAGCAACCCTCAATGTTCTGTTTAATTTCAGAGAAGCTTAGGAAGCAATATGTTGTGGAAAATAATGCATGGAGTTTAGATCATAAGTCTTAAGTATGGACACTGGCTTCTCTGAAAACTGGCTGCATTGCAAGACTCTGGCTTATTCATTAACCTCCACCATCCAAAATTCCGTATTTGAGTAAGGGAGGGCTAATGATGTCAAGATTGATTCTGAGGTTGATTGAGATAATAAGTATGCATGTTATTTCTCCCTCCCCTCCTTGCCAATGCTTTAGAGTGAATTATTCCTTATGG
The DNA here is from genome assembly GCF_054644295.1 of Miniopterus natalensis. Lineage (NCBI taxonomy): Eukaryota > Metazoa > Chordata > Mammalia > Chiroptera > Miniopteridae > Miniopterus > Miniopterus natalensis. The sequence goes on along the minus strand of NC_142092.1, from coordinate 25,857,207 downwards.
ATATAGCTACATGTTCTATGTAATAATAACATTAAAATGATTCTCTGTTTATAAAATGATAGCATCAGAAAGCATTTGGAAATAATTTTAAAGAATTTTTGAGTTATGCATGCCTCAGTGATTTTGAGGAGTCTTGTTAGTAACAAGCTAGATGCTATTTTCAAAAGGTATCTTCATGTCATGTAATAGTGATCGTTGTTTGTTCTTGGTCAAGTATTGTCATGTCAAGTGTGTATCCCTAATAGATAATATTGCACATACTATCAAGGGTGCTTGCTCTCTTATGCAAAGCTCCTTTTTTTGTAGAATTCAACAGACAGCAGATACCTTCAGCAAAGCATATTTGTTATGCAGATAGTCAGCAACATTAATGTCAAGTGGTCATTTCAGATGTCTGTATTTTTAATAATAAAATAAATCACTTAAAATATGCATCACATTGTTAGATACCAGTTTAATGACTTGAAAATGATGATAAGTGGTGTTTCAGGATATTTCTCATAGGTTTCTGCCTCAAAGAAAAGAGCAAATTAAATGAAGGCTTTTGAACTTTGAATTTAAATATGTCTCAACGAAACAGTTAAGCATCTAGGTGACTTATGGTCAAATTCATGATTTGCTACACCAGGTTCGCCAGTTAGTAACTTGTGACTGGACAGGTTATTCAAACTTTATGAGACTCAGATTTCCCCATTTTTAAAATAAATATGAGTATAATTATAACACTAAGCCCATTTATTTTATGTGAGAATAAAAGATATGTTTTTTGTTAATCAAAGAACTAACATTTCATATTATTCAATAGAAGTTTTTATTATTATCATTATTATTTTAATCAACAACCCAGACTTACTTCTCCATGAAATATTTATAAAAACCAACTCTTTATTAACCAGTCAAGTATGTACAATTTCCTAGAAAGGTCATTGCACTTAGCAATTTTATTTTTCATTCTGTTTACCCGGCTGTCTCCTCACTAGCCTTAAAGTTCCTTACAGTTGGCAAGTTTCATGGTGTTCCGGGCCCCCAGCATAATGCTTGGTACATGGGGGTCCTGCTTTTCCTTATTTGTTAAATAAATTGGATGACTCTTCACATAACATACCACTGCCTGAGAAAACTTATTTAATCACTTTTTGACAAACCTTTTTTGGGAAACAATTTAAATTATTTTCTAATTAGTAAAAAAAACTTATTTTCATAAAATATAGCTATGTGTTAAATTCCTGATGTTTGTACCATTTTAGGAAGTAGGTGAATGCTGGAGCAGCTGAAATTTATTTCATGATATAATTTGTATAAGAACTAAAGTGGAGGAAAATTGCAGATGTTAAATTACGTTCTCATAACATATCTATTGACTCTTCATCACGGAAAAGACTTGTAAGAATAAATCTCAGTAACCCCTGAAGACTCATCAAAGTGACTAGATCATGCAGAAACTAAATATCTTTTTAACATTTTATAAAACTGAGCTTATATCCTGTTGCAAAAACATAGTATACTATTCTATTCCACAAGGGTTTTTCCCCCCTACATGATGCATGGTTAATTTCATTTTGAAAATTGGTTAGACTACCTGATTGATTGCAGTGATTGCTTTCCTTGTCTTGAGCAAAGAGATAGCATTTATAATTCTTATTAAAAGTTGATTAGTATTTAATACTGTTTGTCTTGTCGAATGTTGAATAATAAATTTTAAAATGGAAACTTGCATGGCCAATTACTAAATATAAATACAAAGTAAATGACATCTTCGAGTGGTATAAAAAATTTAAATGCATAATCTTCAATGTTTAAACAAACCTGAAACAAATATCTCATTAAAGGCAGTAACTCTGGTCTTAAAGTAAGTTTCTGTTGTCTTCTTAGAGAATATGTGTGTGATTTTAGCCTGGAAATGAACAACCTGCTTTGTCCCTAATGCATTTAGAATTTATATAACATAAAACTGTACAGCTATCCAACTGTTTTATTTTCCTAAGGATTGTATCTGTGATTAAAGTACACCATGAACTGAAATGTGCACACCTTCTATGTACAGACCTTATCTACATACTCACACTCTTGTGATACTTTGATGGAACTGTTTAACTGTATTTTGAAATGGGTTTGCTTGTAAATAAAATCCAAATTGCTGTAACAGATTATACAAAATGCTATCACTGAAAATATACCCATTCCCTCCACCTGTCAAAGAGTTTTTAGAGGGCATATTATCTCATACGGCTGCTGAGAGAAAGGCTTCTGGATAGTGTGCACCAAAAAGAAAGTTGTGGCTTTTAGCTGTGTTTGTTTTGTGATGCTATGCACTGTGATATTAGCTGTTTTCAGAGAGATCAGGACATTATTTCCTCCTGCCAGCTTAGGCTGTATTGCCTATGACCACTGGGGACCATACACATTGCATACCTTTAAATTAAATACAGAGGAACTAAAAACTCCACATGACTGCAGACTACCTGGAATCTATGAGTATGTTCTGGTTAAGTTTTATGCAGCGGCTGCCCAAGTCACCCACCCTGAATCTCATGGCCCATTGTGCAAAGAGAATATCACCCTGTTGACAGCAGACAATTGAGATTAGTGGAAGTGACATGCACGTGTGGAGGAGTGCCGAGTCGGCAGAAAAAATGAGCAAAAGGTAAATGAAGTGACCTCCTAGCCGCCCATGAACATGACTCAATCAGCAATGGAAATCAATGAGCTGAAAGGCACTGGCAGGGAAAATCAATGAGGGAATAATGCACTGACCAATGAACTTTGTCCCCTTTTGTATTCTTGTCTGATGTAGCAATCTAAATATCCAAGTATATCTCCTCCAGATCATTCTAGCCTTCCATTTATATTTAAATTCTCAGTCACCTCCAGCGCTCAGGCTACTATACATCAGGCTCTGGGCACAATTTTAAGCATCCAAAAGTTATGCAATTATCATTCTCCTCAATTCCCATGGGAAAGCAACCAGAGATTATACTTCATCTGAGAACCTGGATATCCAAAATATGGTAGAGTGGAGATCGGCAAAAAATTTAGACTGTGTCTTCAGGTCCTTCAAGCAGGTTTCAGCTTTGCCATTAAGTTGTATCCGCGTTATTTAGTCAAACTTTGAACCTCAGTTATAATGGATATTCTATGTAGACCTCTTAAACAACTACAGGGTGTCAGACAATGTTCTAGAAAATGTCTTATGTCTCCCAGGATCCTGTGGTTTCTAAGTTACACATCATCAGTAGTGAATTAAGCAGATGTTATTACTGAGGGAGGGGGCGTCATTTTGTTTCAAGGGCAAATAAGGCTGGTGAAATCAATAGAGCATTTAAAGCAAGGTTTTAGGGTTTATGACTGCAAACCTGGAGCAATAATGGGCAGCTCATGGGAAGGAGCAATGCCACAAGTTCAGCCGAGATTAGAGTCTGGATACTGGGAATTCAGCGTCCCGCCTTGTAGCTTGTGGTCTTCCACAACCACAACCGCTCTGCATGCTTCTGCTCCCTAATCTAAATCATAGCTGCTGCTGTTTCCACAGACCCTTGTGAGACTGCAGTCAGAAAAATTTCAGAAAGAGTTTAAAATAAAATGTGAGGTACTACGATTGGGGGGGGGAGGAAGCAATTTTTACACATAGATACAGGGAGAAGAAACAGAGACTTTTTTTTTATGCCTAAATATAAAATAAACAAATGTGTGCACATTTGTGGTCCTAGTTGAGCTCTCTCATTTACCAGCAGGGAGTGATATTTTGTCCTGATTGATAATGCCCTGGTCATTGACTAAGTGTTTCAGCCTGTCAGCACTCCTGTTTGGTTCTGTCAAGTCTCTAGTCTGTTTCCCTGGTTCTTTCCCTAAGTAGACGGCAGCAACCCGGAGGCCCTGGCTGTGATTCGGGCTCCTCTGGACCTCCCAGCACACTGAGCAAAGAGCCTCCTTTGAAAATAAGTGCTTAAAGCATTGTTTTTGTTAATGTTGCTAATGAATTGCTAACTTGTGCTAAGTATTTATCAGCAATAATGTATAGCATTTTAACATTAGCTACTTTAATCTTCACCAAGTTCCCTGAGATGATTTTTCAGTTTTGTATTTTAAAAAGCCAGGATACAGAACAGGGAAGTCAATAGTCCTAGACTGCAACACCTGTCATTAAGAAGACCAGAGCCTGCAGCTTCTCTCCACAGCTTTTCTGTGAGAAAAGGAAATCGTAAATATAGATTCTTCACATTGGGATAAAGATCCCTTTCAGTAAGGCATTTTTTAGAGTAATTCCTTCGGTAGCCTGAGGAGTCTTCTGGTTTGGTCTTGAGTGCCCTTCTTTAGGGAAGGCAAGTCTCTTCATTTCATGTTTCTCCTATAAGGTTTGGACCCGGGTGTCACTTTGCTCCTGGGTTTCAATATTCTGCAAACTGCTGTCCTATACAAATTAAAAGCTGATTTTTTTCCCTGTGAAATGTGATTTTTAAAATGTTCACATTTAACTCTCGTGTACAAATTAGAAAGCAAAGTGTCTCACTTGAAAATAAATGCCTCATTTATGATTAGAAATGGATCTAATCAGAAGTCCAGACAAGGGTCACTTTTCTGCTGAGGATACTATGGTGTGTACTTAAAATTTGTTGTTGTTGTTGATTTTAGAAAGAGAGAGGAAGGGAAGGAGAGAAGCAGAAAGGGAGAAAGAATGAGAGAGAGAGGGAAAGAGAGAGATTTCAATATTTGTCCCACTTATTCATTGGTTGCTTCTTATATGTGCCTGGAAATCAAACCCACAACCTTGGCGTATCAGGATGATGCTCTAACCAACTGAGCTACAGGGCCAGGACAATGGTATGTATTTTTATTAAATATGTTTTGCTTCCCATTTTAGGTACGGTATATTACATGCTTAAAGTATCAATTCTGGTTCTGGATGTAATTAGGTTCACATCTACCACTTATTATATTTATGATCTTCAAAAGTTTGTTTATCAGATTATCAGGAATAATTTTCCATATGAAAAATAGTAAGTCAGTTAATCTGATGGGTCTGATGTGCTACAAATACTAAAATGCAGACAAATGCCCATCACAGCTAGTGCCTGTGCATTGCAGGTATTCATAAGGCTCACTCATGTTCTTTGTACTGATAAATTGTGCAAGAGGATAGAATTTTATTTAGAAAAATATATGTATTGCTTTTACAAAAATAACTATCAGCTATATTAGTTCAACAGAGTTCGTATCCATTTACTTTTTATTTCAACAACAGCTCTATACCCTGCTCGTAGGACATGCAACCTAGAAACAGTGAGCAGAAGCAAAAGGAAGTCACACCCTCATAAAGCCAAGAGTCAAGTGAGGGGAAAGAGCATATTTGGGTAAAATGATCACACAAATAAAGGTAAAATTACAACTGGGACAGTGCTGTAAGGCAATAGAGACTGAGAAAATGACAGATGTGAAGAATGGTCATAAGTTAAATATTAAGGAGAAAAACAACTATAGCTGGAATGAAGTAAGACAGGTTAGAACATGTGCGAAAGAAATATGAATATCAGGCTTCCAGGTAGATGAGCAGCGGACAGCATTCTGGTCAGGACTCAAGCACCAAAATAACTTGGAGCTCAGTAAATAGAAGCATCATGCAGGCAAAGTGATAGAAGACTGTGAGTTATACCTTAGCTATCACCTTAGGAAATTAGTTATTAGCAACAAAGTATTTCAAGATGTTATTCTGTGGCTTAGTCTTTTGTTTTTTTAATATATTTTTATTGACTTGAGAGAGAGGAAGGGAGATGGAGAGACAGAGCTAGAAACATCAGTGATGAGAGAGTCATTGATCGGCTGCCTCCTGCATGCCCCCGACTGGGGATAGAGCCCACAATCCAAGCATGTGCCCTGACCGGGAATCAAACCAGATCTCCTGGATCCTAAGTTGATGCTCAACCGCTGAATGACACCAGCCGGGCTGTGGCTTAGTCTTAAAAGGGACAAGTGTGTAAGGATGGATAGGACACCTGTCAGACAGAACTACAAGGGATATTTAAGAAGGAGCTCCTGGGAACAGAATGGTGATGACTACTGAGTTTGCACTGTTGACCAGAGAGAGATAGGCAAGGTATCGAAGAAAATAACATCCCTGGGAGAAGACACATTATTGATCTGAGCTGATGGAACACAGCCTTGAATGGAACTAGATTTTTGGGGAATGAGGCTCTGTATTTTGAATACTTTTCAAAATGAAGACAATTCAATATCTACCATATAATGCAATCCAGTTTGTAGCTTTAATTTTAATATTGGTTGGCCATGAGAATGAAAATAAAATATCTTTTTTATCTCTCTTTTGCATAGAATATGAATTGTAACACTGTTAAGTAAAAATAATGTTGGTTGATAAAAATTTGGAAATAGGGGAAACAAGTATCTAATGCTCTAAGAGAGAATAGTGTCCTAAAATGTTAAAAAAAAAAAAAAAGTGCATTATTTACATTGTAATTTTAACTTTTAATAAGCAGGATATAAAAATGTATGAGTAGTCTGAAATTAACTATGCAATATATGTAAATGATAAGAAGAAAAAATTAGCAATAGTTGTCTCTCAGTAGTAGATAAATACCCATGCATGTACACGCACAGATGTATATAAATTTCCTTTATTTTTTAATCATCTATAATTAAAAACTTTATCTACAATTGGAAGATAATACTTTCATTAATGAGAAAAAAGTAATTACAGTAACAAGAAATAGGATTATATTACAATACTTAGTTTTCTAAGGGAAAGTAAAAACTTCTAGAAATTTGAAAATGTTTCATTTAAATTGATTTTCTTTAAAATTTAGTTAGGTAACTATTTCAGTCAAAGCTAGACACAACTTCATCACAATTTCAAAAATTTCAATGAGTTCAAAGAAGCAATGACATCTGTGGGGATAGTATCGACATTTTGTATACCTACCTTATTCAATGAGACAGTGTTTTCAAATACCACTCAAATTTTTTGAATATTTGTTAAGAAATTTAACATGTGGGGTGTATCTGCAAAGATAATTAGTTCTTCACTCCTTCATGTGTTGTGTTAATGATCTCTGTGTGAATACAGGCCAACATTTCCTAATTCACCATAGGACATCAACCTTTCCACTTGAACATCTGCTATACAAAACACAGGGATGTCTATGAGGATAGTTGGCGTCCAAGTTTTTGAGGTTAAGTTTAGCCTTAACTTCTTGCTACCATACCTCTGCCAAAAATCTACCTAAGATAAATGCTACTAAATAAGGTGATCTGAAAGACCAGCTATGATTTATTATATCCCTTCTTCGTATAAATTTGATCACCAGGGCTTGGCTTAGTTTCTTGTAGATCTTCATTAACTTGGTTTACAGTAAGAATATGTTCTTTAGGTTAAAGAATGATGCTTATGGTATGGAATTTTGGCCTCCAAAATCTTTGCCCCTTGATGCCGTGCCTATAGATATGTTAGATTGCATAGCAAAAGGGACTTTGCAGATGGAATTAAGGTTATAGACATCGAGATAGGGGAATAATCAAGGATTATTTGGGTGGGTTCAATGTAATTACTAGAGCTCTTGAAGGCACAGAAATTCCTCTAGCTTAGCCAGCCAGAAAGATGTGGCAGCAAAGAAGCAAAGAGATGAATTGAAAGCAGAAGCTGGAAAGGTTCAAAGCATAGGGGAAAGACCTGACCCTAGTTGCTGGTACTGAAGATGGAGGCAGGGCCCAGAAGCTAGGGAGTGGGGGTGACCTCTGTAGGCTGAGAATGACTCCTGGCCGGGAGCCAGTCAGGAGACAGAGACCTCATTCTACAGTCACAAGGAGCTAAATTATGTCAACAACCTGAATGAACTTGAAAATGGATTCTCTCCAAATTATCCAGAAGGAAATCCAGTCCTGCGAACATGTTGATTTCTGCCTTGAACACTCTATGCAGATAAACTAGCTGAGCCTCGCTCTACTAGGACTTGCGACCTATAGAACTCTAAGAAATATATTTGTGCTGTTACAAACCTCTAAGTTTGTGGTAATTGTTTTTATGGAGACAAAAGAAAAAAAATACAGTGTCATACCTCTGTTTTTTACATGGGATCAGTACAATCATGGTCATATGAAGAATGCTTACTCAATTTTTAAAAATAATAAAATCTCTAATTACCCCTGTAAAAGAAAATATATGATGTGGTACTATTCCATTTGCCAATAGCAAAACCATTATCAGTCATCTCACCAGCAATAAAATGGAAAGGCAACTTACGCAATGGGAGAAAGTGTTTACAATTTACATATTCAACAAGCAGTTAATATCAAAAAGATACAAGGAAGTCATACGACTCAATAGCAAAAATCCCGAAATAATCCAATTTTAAAATGTGAAAAATACCTAAATATATTTTTTTGTCCCCAAAGAAGACATACACATGAACAGAAGTATACAGAGATATGCTCAACATATGCATTTCAACAGGGAAATGCAAATCAAACTAAAATGAGATATCACTGCACACCTGTTAGAAGGGCTGTTATCAAAAGCACAAGAAGGAAGTGTTAGTGAGAGTGTGAAGGAAAGGGAACCCAAATGCATTGTGGGTGGGAATATAAATTGGTGAAGTCACTATGGATTAAAAATAGAATTACCATATGATCCAGCAATTCTATAACTAGGTAGTTATCTGAAGAAAAAAAATATTAACCTCCTGAAAAGATATGTCCATCCCCGGGTTCACTGCAGCATTATTTACTAGATGCAGGCAAATAATTTAATTGTAGTGAACATTTTTTTCCTAAACAGGTTTATTAAAATATAATTTAGGAACAGTTAGGTTTATCCTTTATTAAGGATAATGACTGCGAACATTGAATACATGGGATTTCTGGAACCTAATGAAGAGAATCTATAAAAAGCTAACAGAAAAATACTTAATAGTGGGCAATTTAAACCTCACTCCCTGAAGTTGAAGCAAGATAAAGATGTTCATTCTCACCATAGATATCAACATTGTACAGAAATATCAAGCTAGAAAAATAAAGCAACACAAACAATACATATATTTTCAAAGGTATAAAATAACTCAGCAATATACAAAGAGAGTTGGAAAGGGCATCACTTGCCCTTTACAACCAGAAACAAATTAGGACAAACTACAAATTAATGATATTTTGAACCCATCAAAGAATTGAGGTCCCAGGGCAAACAAATAACATCACATTCAGAACAGAACAGATACCTGCCCTTAGAAACAGAATATTTACTTAGGGAAGACACTGAGTGCCACATAAACTGATCAAAATATTAAGCTAAGATTTTGTTTCAATGAAAACCACTCCAAATAAAAACATAGGTTAAAAATGAAAGGATGCAAAATAATATATCATGAAAATGCTAATCAAAAAGTAAACTTTAAAAGAAAAATACGCATATCATCAGGAAAAAAGAGACATTACATATTCATAAAAGGGTCAATTCTTTTTATTCATTAAATTTATTGGAGTGACAATGGTTAATATGAACATATAGGTTTCAGGTGCAGGTTTCTATGTTACCAGATCTGTATATTGCTCTGTATGCCCACCACTCAAAGTCATATCTTCTCCTGTCACCATATATTAAGACCCCCTTCACTCCCCATGCCCACAATCCCAATTGTGTATGTATCTAACAACAGATCTTCAAAACATGAGATGAAAAATGAAAGATCTAAAAGGAAAAAATAAATATCCACAATTATAGTTGGAAACTACAACACCACCTTCTCAGTAATTGATAGAAGTGACAGAAAACCAGAAAGGATATAGATGACCTGAGTAACCATCAACTAAGGAACTAATTTACATTTTTAGAATGCTCCACTCGACAATAACTGAATACACATTCTTTTCAAGTGCTCAAGGACACACACAAAATATTCTACTAAAACTTTGATCTGCTCCCCAAATGAGCCAAATGAGGCACATTTTCTCAAGGACAGGATGTATTGTACAAAATAGTTTTCTACAACTAATGTCCTCACAAGAGCTCTGCCAGATACATGGGAAAGTATTTTAAAAGTAGAAAGGGGCAAAAGAGATAACAAAAGTGGAGTGAGGTGCAATAAAGGCTATTGATAGAGACTGCCAATTTCACTCAGATATGGTTTTTAAAAATAAAGTCTCTACTACAATCAGACCAACCAAAAAAAAGAAAAGAAAATCGAGTTTGAACAGGTTAGAGATGAGGGAGGTCAAATATTAGGAATCTAGGAAAGATTAGTTACATAAATTAAAAAAGGGTTCTGCCTTTGATTTTTGCAAATTGTAAAGCTTCCTACTTTGGTGAAGGCAGACAAAAAAATTTATAATAAGAAAGCAGGAGTAAATAGTCACAGATAAGATAGCTGCAAGCAAGAAGACCAAAAAATAGTGGAGATTTTAGAAAAAAGTAAAGAAGTTCAGGTCCTTCTGTGAACTATTCAGATCACTTGAGTAGTAGAACTGTCTATAAATCTTATATGAACACATTCTTTCACTTTCTTTGTAGGTCTAAAAAGAAATCTCAAAATATGTGTTGTAGAAAAATAATTCACAAGAGATGACAAAAAATTTATCTAGATTCAAGTGTTATTCAGTTTGCATCTGGTCTTCTCTTTCCCAGTCTCAGTCCATCCTTGTGAATAAAATATATATTGATATATTTTATTGGAAAACCTAGGAAGAGTATAGTAGTATTTTGTCTAAAATAATATGTATACAAGTATATATAATGATCCATATACATATAAAATATATGTAAAAACTATTGCATGAGTGAGTGTCTGGTGGTTTTGCCCCTCATAACAGCAACCAAACATTGCTTTATAATTATAGTTGGTCCTGGACAGGGATTTCCTTTCCCTCTCTGAGTGGAATAAGACTTACGAGTAGTAGCAGTGGTTTCTTGGGCCTCAGATAGTTGGGTCTCCTTAAGGAAGAGAGGACTTGGCTCTTTCTGCTCTTCCCCTAGCCACAACTTGTCTTCACCTTTGCCCAGTGAACAGCTGTGCTCTCTCTCCCTCTGTGAGTTACGAGTCTTGCAAGAGAAGAGTTCAGGGAAATGATAGGAATCAAATGGAAAGGTTTAGGGAAGAGAACTCTAAGATTAGAAGTCTTTTGCCTGAATCAGCAGTAGACTTGAAACAGCCCTTTGGCTTCTCCATGACGGTCTTGTGGTTGTTGAACTCTTTTTTCCCCCTGTTCATATAATTAGTTTGTTTTTATTTTTTTTAAATTTATCTTTATTGTTGAAAATATTACAGATGGCCCCTATTTTTCCCATTGACCCCTTCTACTCCACACCCCCTCCTGGCTCCAGGCCTCATCACACTATTGTCTGTGTCCATGGGTTATGTATATATGCACCCACCCCCGCCTTCCCTCTGAGATTCGTCAGTTTGATCTATGCTTCTATGTCACTGAATCTATTTTGTTCATCAGTTTATTATGTTCTTTAGATCCCACATATAAGTGAGATCATGTGATGTTTGTCTTTCTCTGACTGGCTTATTTTGCTTAGCATAATTTTCTTCAGGTCCATCCATACTGTCCCAAAGGGTAAGAGATCCTTCTTCTTTATAGCTGCATAGCATTCCATGGTGTAAATGCCCCACAGCTTTTCGATCCACTCATCTACTGATGAGCACTTGGGCTGTTTCCAGATCTTAGCTATTGTAAATTGCGCTGCTATGAACATAGAGGTGCATATATTCTTTCTGATTAGTGTTTCGAGTTTCTTAGTATATATTCCTAGAAGTGGGATCACTGAGTCATAAGGCAGCTCCATTTTTAATTTTTTGAGGAAACTCCATATTGTTTTCCATAGTGGTTGCACCAGTCTGCATTCCCACCAGCAGTGCACTAGGCTAGGGTTCTCCTTTATCCACACCCTCGCCAGCACTTGTCATTTGTTGATTTGTTGCTGGAGCCATTCTGACAGGTGTGAAGTGATACTTCATTGTGGTTTTAATTTGCATCTTTTTGATGATTAATGATGTTGAACATTTTTTCATATGTCTCTTGGCCATCTGTATGTCCTCTTTGGAAAAGTGTCTATTCAGGTCTTTTGCCCATTTTTTAATTGGATTATTTGTCTTCCTCTTATTGAGTTGTATGAGTTCTTTGTACACTTTGGAAATCAGCCCCTTATCAGATATATCCTTGACAAATATGTTCTCCCAGACCGTGGGGTTCCTTTGTATTTTGAGGCTGATTTCTTTTGCTGTGTAGAAGCTTTTTAGTTTGATGTAGTCCCATTTGTTCATTTTTTCCTTTGCTTTTCTTTCCCTAAGAGATGTATCGGTGAAAATCCCACTATGTGAGATGCCTGTGACTTTACTGCCTGTTTTCTTTCAGGATTTTTATGGTTTTATGACTTACATTTAAGTCTTTTATCCATTTTGAATTTATTCTTGTGTATGGAGTACCTGTCCATACATTTTTTGCATGTACCTGTCCAATTTTCCCAACACCACTTTACTGAAGAGACTGTCTTACTCCATTGTATGCTCTTGACTTGTATGTCAAATATTAACTGACCATAATGGCATCAGTTTATTTTTGGGGTCTCTGTTCTATTCCATTGAGCTATATGTCTGTTATTGGACCAATACCATGCTATTTTGATTACAATGGCTTTGTAATATAGTTTGACAGTTGTTGAACTTTTTCATGATGGCTCAAAGGGCAAGTGTTCCATGAGCCCTGCTTTGAAGTTGCAGGACTCCCTATCATCTGGTATCTATTACATTCTATTAATCTAATAAGTCACTAAATTCATGGCAGATTCTAGAAAAGCAGAACTATACTCCCATTTGTTACTCCAATGGGAGGTGTAGCAAAGATATTTCAGTTGTTTCTAATCTCATTATATTTCCCCATCCCCTCATCCATATTCATTAGTGAAAATCAATCAGGGGGCATTATTATCAATTTAAAATATTCAAGTGTAAGTAAGTCCAGAGGAGAAACACATGTAAACTTTATAAGGCTAAACTAAAAGGAAAAATAAGCAGGAGAAAATAGCATTTTTATTGTCCCATAGCTCTAATTTATATTCAAATATAAGATAATATACCAGGCCAAGAACTTGTTTTTCCTAATACTTAATTAAAATTTGTAACTTACTTTCTAACATTTAACTCCAAGTTATTTACTTCATGTCACAATTTCTTGATGAATCTATTATTTTAAAATTAAAAATTATTCATCTTAAAAATGTTTGATTATTTTATACATTTAATTTTATCTTTTATCTCTGTTATGCTAAAACAAAAGGTAAAATAAAAGCAAATTTATTTATTTATTTTTATAATTTTAAATATATCTTTATTGATCTTAGAGAGAGGAAAGGAGAGGGAGAGAGATAGAAACATCAATGATGAGAGAGTCATTGATCGGCTGCCTCCTGCACACCCCCGCCTGGGGATTGAGCCCACAACCCAGGCATGTGCCCTGACCAGGAATCGAACCCTAATCACCTGGATCCTAGGTTGATGCTCAACCGCTGAGCCACGCCCGGTCGAGCAAAAGCAAATTTAAACAAGTTATTTCATTTATTTTGTGGCAAAACCTAATCTACATGATTATATTACCCCTGGATTTAATGAATTATCTAAATAGGTTGGTATTGCAGTGTGTTCTTCTTGGAATTAAATGTTTAGGGAAATTTTTAATTTTTAATCATCTGTAGCACTTACATTAGAATCTTTCAGAATAAGACTATGTGTAGTATACCATGTTTTTATATTTAAACTCTCTCTTTTTTACTGTCAATAAAACAGAAATGTGGAGAAGACAGTGTGAGCCCATAAGCCAAATGTTGACAAGGATGAGATTTCCACTCTGATTTTATTTTTATTACTTAAAATATTTCTCCCAAAAGTCATGAAAAAGCACTGTGATTCATACTTATGACTGATTCTAAATTGAAAGAAAATTTTTTAAAACTTTGCCATTGTTTACAGATTTAGAATTGAAAACATTTTTTGAATATGTTTTTCAAGTATACTGTATAAAATATTTAGTTTGTTCCACTAACATGCATTCTAATTTGACTAAGAATGAAAAAAGGAAACCAGAAAATTAATATAATTACTTTGAATATTTTAATCAGAAATGCCATCTGAAGCAGTCGGTTAGTAATATTTATTTTTCAAACTTAATATTAAACTAAAAAAATCTATGACTTAAACTATAATTGCCAGAATTAATTGATACCTACAACTTTAATTTTATGCCTTTATTTATAATATTTTGGGTTGCTTAGAAAAGCAATTATTTGGCTTCATTCATTTAGCAAATTGAATCCATTGTCATAGGTCATATGAGTAAAATTTGGTTCATATTGTTCTGACTTACTAACCTGTTGGTTAGCAATCCATAGTAAGCTATGCTCTGAAACCCCAAGAGGACATTTAGTAATACTTCAGTACCTTTTTCAGTGATGGGATATGGTGCTGACCTACAATTTTTGTTGTAGTTTTACTGTCTAAAATGTGTCTAGGCACTTTGATCAATAAACTATCTTCTAAACTGTATAAAGGTTCTTCCTGGTCTTTGCACTAGAAACATACTCTGAACTTGTCCACATCTATATATTTGTCAGTCATTATTTACACTTTCACCCTTAGTTTACTTTATTTCAGAGTTTTATACACAGTTTCTAGAACAGAATCTGAAGAACATTTTTGTCAGGAAAAGTCCTTCATCTTGAGAAAATTACAAATATGGTCAAAGGTTTAAAGAAAAGTCTAATGTTAACAAATGACTAGGTATATCGCATGACTTCAGTTTGAATTACAGCGTGTGCAGTCTTTGTTAATGTCCTTTTATATTTAAATCTAAGTGCTTACTTTACATACAAAATTAGAAATGTTAATTACTAAAACATTTAAGAGAAATAAAATGTAATTATTTCTTGCCCTACTGCACAAAGATTTGTTAAACCAAAGGCCCTATTAATTTAAAAGCTATTACAAGTTATGATTAATCTTTATAGTAACAATACTTATTGAGAATAAATTGCTTAAACTTTTAATTAAAAGTTAAATAATCATTAAAACTACCTAATTTAGAAAGGAAAGGGTTTTGAGTTCAAACACTTTTCTAATTTAATACTAAATTTAGTTGAAATTTAATTACATGCAATAACTTTCAGAATACTGGTTTTGAACTAACAGTTTGAGAGATGCTCACATGATATGCTTTTCTCTATTTAGATACTAAAACACAGCACACTAAAAACTGCTTTTATCAAATGAGTAACATCATTTACATTCATGAACTCTGTCTAAGCAACTAACTGAGAACCAGGTCCCATATACCTACAAACATTTCTGTATCTTGGTTTCAGATGGTTTTCTTCTATGTGTCACTGGGATGATAATTTGATATTTTATTCACAATTTGTTCTTGACCTCTGCAAATTTTCACTTTGAGAATTTATAGAATTATTTTTTTAAAGATTTTTAAAATTGCTTTTTAGAGAGAGAGGAAGGGAGAGGGAGAGAGAAGAGAAACATCAATGTGAGAGTATAACATCTGCCTCCTGCATGTCCCCTTCCGAGGATACAGCCGGCAACCCAGGCTTGTGCCCAGACCAGTAATCAACCAGCAACCCCCACCTCCTTAGTGCACCAGATGACACCCAACCAACTGAGCCACACCGGCCAGGGCAGGTATCTTGCACATGCTGATTCCCAGGAACAGGAACTAGTAGATGCTTCACTTCTCAGCATCCCTGGCTGTATCAATGTAATAAGGACCAGAAGCTTCCACTGTTTCCCAGCTGATTTAGAAGGCAACACAGAAATCTTACAGCTTATAACCCACTATTATATGCTATTTTAAGATGTCAACCATCCAAGAGAAGGCCAGCCATTCTTCCACAAGTTTCTGAAATAAGCCATTATTATGGACATTTTCTCCTCTCATTCCTCATAATTGTTTAAATATTAAAGACAATTAATCTTCTTATAAAGTGCATTATCTGAATTGACTGATATAGATCAATCTGCATTAACTTTCAGGACACCTACTATATTTTTATTCATCTAGAAGAGAAATATTTCAGAGAAATCTTTAAACCATTTAGGGAAATTGGACTAGATAATAAATATTCTATTTCATTTGAACTATAGAGATAGCATGATTAAACATATGATCCTGAATATCATTTCATTCCAATATCCACAATTTCTTAACAATGCAAAATGCCAACAAGCCAACCACAGAAAAAGTTTCAAAACTAAAAATAAACTATGAAATTCCATATCTAACCCACACTTACAGAAAAAAAAAAAATAGATGAGGGTATTAGAAATAGTATTTGTTATTATTTACATTTAAAGTAGTAAGTAGAGAGAAGCCAAGTCTTTTTTTTATTCAAAAGTTTTATCTTAACTCTCAGTTGCTTAATTGAAATGGTCATCATACAAAGAGTAAAAGTAAATTAGAATAAGAGTGATACCCCATAATATTTGGGGAAAATCAAATGTCCTTGAAAACAGCAGTGGACTGAATTTGATACCATGATATGCTAAAAGAAAAGGGAAAAGCAGAGAGTTCTATATTAGTATTGCCCAACAGTTAGAGAATAATTCCACTGAAATTCACACTTCGCTGGGAGGGAATTAGAAAACTTCATCATGATATTTGAATTAGTTTTGTAACTGAAAAACCCAAATGCAAAGATGATTTTTATTTGTGATGTAGTCAAACTGGAAAATAAATGTGTCACAAAATCATACAAAGAATGCACAAAGAGATATTTTAACACTGTCCATCAGACTTTCCCCATTTTTGCTTTCACACTGCTTTTGCGATTTGACCTTACAAAAGAGACTCTATCTGCTTTCTGCTGCTAGCTATGGGCAAACTGCTGGCAAGGCACGATCAACATTCCTTCAGAAAAATCAGCAGCGACAGTCTTTCTTTAGCTCACTATCCATGTCTCCAAAACTAAACCACTTAATGCAAAATAAAATGTCTTCTCATGTTTAAACCTCTAGAAAATAAACATTAGCCATAGATAAGAAATCATCCCCAGGGAAATGTTTTTGCTTGTTGTATAGATAGATTATTGCTTTCAAAAGTGCAATAGCCAATTGGGTGGTTCTGATTTCTGTGGAACTTGAGGAAGGGTATTACATTCTTATCTCTTTAGAATGCAATTTATTAAAAAGAGCAGAGGCTCTGGCGTCAGGCTTTGTTCACACCTGAGGACTACCATTCACAAGATGTGCACATTAGAGAATTATAAAATATCTCTAAAATGCCACTGCCTGCTTCATTTGGAAAATCAAGCTCACCATAGCAATCACATAGTATTTCTTTAAGTAGTATACATGGAAGTGTAAGTATAGTACCTATGTGGAACTGAGACTGAGAAAGTGGTTAAAAATAAGTTCCCATTCTCTACTTTTAAAAAATCATTCTCAATACAATATCTCTTTTTGTGTGAAAATTATTTGCCCTGATCCTCAAAAATCTATAATCGGCAATTATGCTTTTTTTGTTGTTGTTAATTCTCACCTGAGGATATTTTTTTCATTGATTTTTTGACAGTGGAAGACAGGCAGAGGGGGGGAAGAGAGAGAGAGAAAAACATTGATGTGAGAGAGACACATCGATTGGTTGCCTCTGGAACTCACCCTGACCAGGGCTGGAGAGGGAACCTGCAACAGCTGTATGTGCCCTTGAGGAGGAATCCAACCTGAGACCCTTGGGTGAGTGGGCCGGCACCCAAACCACTGAGCAACACTGGCCGGGCCGCAATTATTCTTAAGATATTTACTAAAGTTAATCAAATGCACACCCATGCACACACACACTTAAACATATATATACACACAGAGCACATGCACACACATATCCACATATTGAAGCAGACAATATCAAGTTGTTAATTTTATCCTCAGCCGTGTTAGAAGTGGGTTAGCAATGTGGGTGTTATAGGCAGGGAAAAAGGGGGTATGTTTTCTCTTGGAACATTATTCAGGGTCCTTGGAAACGTTCTACCACGACAATCACACTTCTGATCAGTCAAGGCAAAGTTGATGGTGTTCAACCTTGGAAATCACTAGCAAGGATCAGTGTGACCAGGAGGTAAGCAGTCTCTAGAAACTTAACATGTTGAACCATTTCATTCAATGTAAACAAAGTAGGATTGTTTAATGAGAAGTTGGCTCACTTTGCTGTCAGATGCTTCTGGAAGAAAAAATGTTCTTTACTGAAATCTAAAGATATGAGTATATTTTCAGCCACTTTTTTTTGCCTTAAATAAAGAGGCCTGTGTAGAGTATGAACATGGAAAGCATTATTAAAATCACAATGGATGCCGGCTAGAAGGGGTCAATGGGGAAAAAAGGGGATGCCTGTAATACTTTCAACAATAAAGATAAATTTTTTTAAAATCACAATGGAACTAATGATTTCTAAGAATGAGTTCTGTCTTACAGTAAGAATGCAGAGACAAGTTAAGATTCTGAATTCTTTTCATGTTTCTTATTAAACTTACGGCAATATAGCCAAGAAGCCGTATTTACTTAGTTATTGTTTACAAACTATTCACGGTCAAAAAAGGGGGAAGAGTCCTGACAGCGAGGCTCAGCAGTTGAGCATCGACCTAGGATCTAGGAGATTGCGGTTTGATTCCCTGTTAGGGCCCATGCCCGGGTTGCGGGCTTGATCCCCAGTGGGGGGAGTGTAGGAGGCATCCAATCAATGACTCTCTCAACATTGATGTTTCTATCTCTCTCTCTCCCTCTCCCTCCCTCTCTCTGAAATCAATAAAGACATTTTTAAAAAGGGCAGAGGGAGAAAGACAATAGCACAATTTTCTCATTTACTCTGATGAAACATCAAGTGTATGTGGCATGAAACTATTGTCTCATGGCTATAGAAGTGAATTAAAATTTCCTTCATTTCAGCCAGCCAGCCATGGCTCAGCAGTTGAGCGTCGACCTAGGATCCAGGCGATCGGGGTTCGATGCCCGGTCAGGGCACATGCCCGGTTGTGGGCTTGATCAATGACTCCCATCATTGATGTTTCTGTCTCTCTCCCTCCCACTCCTTTCCTCTCTCTGTAATCAATAAAGATATATTAAAAAAAAAAAAAAATTCCTTCATTTCTAGCTAAAGATGCTAAACAGAAAGGGGTTTTATAAAGATTTTATAAAATATAGAGTAAGCTTACAACTGCTTATATTGCTCATGCATGCCAAATATTGAAAAGTTTAACTGTAAAGAATGTAATTTTAAGCATATTATAAACATACACGTTATAAAGTGTAACTGCTACATTATTCTGAAAATACAGTCACTAGGATCTAAATACCATAAAATTTGATGCTCACAGTGTTCAATAATGCACAGGTTATATTCTAAAAGTAGAGATATTTCTAAATATGTCACTCACAAAATTATGACCTAATTAAAAATACATTATATGCCTGAAAGTCTTTTGTTAATATTGAAGAACAATTTTGCATAAATTGAAATATACTTGACTTATTTTGTGATTATAAATTCATAGACCAGCTGGAAGTTCAAATATTTGTAAGAATCTTTTATTCTCTTCCGGCTCATAGCCCACATATCCTATTTTCTACACCTTCAAAATATATCTAAAATCTTACCATGTTCATCCTGGCCCAAGCCACCATCATCTTTTGGCTGAGTTCTTTCAATACTCCAACCGGTATTATTCAGGTATGATTTAACAACAAACCACTTTACAAATCTCAATGATTTTTCAGCTACAAACATTTACTCTAGCTTATATTCCACAGGTATTTAGGGATGCCTGTAGCTCTCTTGGGCTCTGCTGAACTGTCTGGGGATAGCTTGGCTTGTTGTGGTATAGCTAGCCATGGGCTTCACATATTTTTATTCTAGCATTAAGGAAGAAGGAACAGCTACTATGTGTGACATGCCGATCTCACGGAAGATGATAGTAGCCTGAGGACAGAGTGGGGGCGCTGGTTGGACAAAGTCTAACTATACACAGGTGCAATTAAAGCTTCTATTTAAACGTGACAAAAGTTAGATCTGCTCATCTTTCATTGCCCAAAGCAGGTCTATTGCCAGGCCCATGCAATAGGGAAGTATATATTTTACTTATAGGAAAAATTTATAATAGCAGGTAGGGATCAAATACATATGAACAAATAATATATCATTTCTTCAAAACAATATATCTGCATTTACCCTTGTTATAATTGAGATTTTTGTGTGTTTTTTCCTCCTCAAATAGTATCCAAATGATTCCATTAAAGCAGAAATCAGATTATATCACTGTTCTGCTTAAAATTTCCCAGTGGCCTCTCACCTAATTACTGCAAATAAAATATAACAAAGTCATTACATTGTCCTGTCATATATCCTATTTTTCTTATCATTGCGCTCTTTGCAAAAAGGCCTCCTTGCTCGTTTTGGAACACAGCAGGCACATTCTATCTCAGTGCCATTGCAATTTCCCATATGTTCCCTGTCTTCTTTCCTTACCTCCTTCAGGTCCTTAAATATCTATTTCTCAGTGAGAGCTTTATTCACTATTTTATTTAAAATTTTAATCCTCTCCTAGAGCTATCGTAGCTCAACTTGTAACATTTTGCTTGTCAATTAAAAAAATGCTTTTGGGGTTATGTGCCCCAATCACTGGTCTAGAGGAAGCTGAGCAACAGTTAATAGTCTCGTCAAGAGCAGGTTCAAGGGGGTAGTTGTTCGCTGGTTCCCCAAAGCAAAACTAGCATGCGCTTATCAGAGAAAACTGGACAGATGCTGGGTAAAAGCAGATGCTAGGAAATGCATTAACGTTAATTTATGCCTAATCAAGTTGTTTCAATTCCTTATTTACTGCAAGACAATTTTGGACAAATAAATCTCTTCTGAAAATTAGAAGTATAATCAAAAGAAATTTTCAGAGTGACAAAGTTTTTTAAAAAGTATATATTTGAGAGAACATAACTGACTCTATGGCCTAAGTGCCTTAAATTATGTGATGTCTACAATGGCGCAGAGTCAACAGAACACAAGGTCAGTTCGGCTCTTCCATCAGCCCATGACTCTACTAGTTTATACGCCCACTAAGCTCAGACCTGCCACACTCCCCGTAAAAGCCCTTGAATCTGGCCTCATTCCCCAGAGGACTGTCAAGTGGTAGGGAGGAGTGGGCCAGCTGGGCTAGTATTACAGTGAGGAGGTAAGGGATACGGAACATACAGTGAGGGCTCCCTGATCTCAGACGCAAAAGCCTCAAGGAAAGCACGCACTCTAAGTTGGATACACACACTTTGCTGAGAGAAGGGATGCGTCGGGATCCTTATGAATCTCTTTGACACAGCTGAGCTGGTTTGTGTAATTTAATCAATCAAAATTTTTTTGGACTTAAATATCAACAAGTCACAACTGAGGAGCATGGAAAATGCCTAATCACTGCTGAGTGACATTCCAAGACTCAGTCACCAATGCTGATGACTTCATATGTCACTGCCTTTGTCTTTATTTCCACTTCCCTTGTAGTGCTTCCTTTTAAAGAGTAAGGGCTTCCAGCTTTCTCCTGACTATTCATACCTTGTCTCTAAGGCGGGGTCTCTTCAAACAGCATTTTAGAGTCAAGATTTTTTTGTGTGGTATATCACGTTTATTGATTTGCTGATATTGTATCAAACTTACATCCCCAGAATAAACCCCACTTGATCATGGTATATAATCTTTTTAACGCATTGCTGGATCCTGTTTGCTAATATTTGTTGAGGATTTGTTGCTTTATGTTTATCAGGGATATTGGCCTATAATTTTTTATTCTTTGTAGCGTCCTTATTGAGTTTTAGAATCAGGATAATGCTGGCCTCCTAAAATAAGCTGGGATGACTTCCATCCTTTTGAATGTTTTGGAAGAGTCTTGACTGGCTTCTGGCCCTGGGGTCACACTTAGCACATTCGTCTCTACCCTGAGATTCTGCTCACACTTACTAAATGGGCTTCTTTTTTAACATCTGATCCCTAATCCATCTGGCATTTCCCTTTCAAACAACCAAAATGCTATTTCAGACAAAAACAAACAAAAATATGTGAGCAGACAAAGAAAAAAAAGGCCCCTATGATAAGATTCTATTTATAGGAAACATCCAGAATAGGTAAAGGAGGAAAGACAGAAAGCAGATCAGGAGTTGCCAGGAGCAGGAGGAGTAGGGAGTGAGTACTTCTGGAGCAGGGTTTCCTTGCATAAATGGAACATTCTTCAACAACAACTACAAAGAAAAAAACCTGACAGCCATTAAAAAAATTTTTTTTTGATTTCTAAACTTTAATCTTTATGAACACGAAGGGAAGGTCCGCATTTGCTCACTATTACATTCCCAGCATCTAGCAGAACATACTCAATAAATAAAAAGAAAATAATAAATTAAAAAACCAACAACACACAAACCACCAAGAAAAGCATATGGTACTAACCAGTGCAATAGCTAAACAGTGGTCAAAGATTAGCTCTGCCAGCAACCCAATGACTTTAGCACAGAGATCACACACCAAAATACACACTATAGTGCAGTGAGTGTCAGGTCAAGGCGTGAACGGAAAAGCACTAGCTCCTGATGGGAGGAGCAAGATGGCGGCGCAGGTCACAGCTGCACCGCCGCCTCCCGCAACCACATCAAAATCACAACTAAAGTACAGAACCACCAACACTCTGAGCCTCCTGAGATCTGGCTGCACAGAAGCCCCACAACCAGGGACCAGAAGAAGCACCCAGACCAGTAGGAGGAGTGGAAACGTGGGTGGGTAGGAGCTGAATCTCGGAGATGCAGACGCGGGCCCACACCCAGTGCCCGGGGGTAAACCCGGGAGGGAATCTCAGCAGCGGAGGTTTCCTGAAACATCGAGGGGGCCCAGCTCCACAGCAGACCCCCAGCCCAGGGCTCCAGGGCCCGGAAGAGACGTCCCCACACCTTCAGCTGTGAAACCAGCAGGGACTGCCCCTCAGGGTGGCGGAGGCTGCGGGAGCCCCAGCAGCTCCTCTAAAGGGCCCGGCACGGACTCACTCGGACGCTCCCTCTGAGCCCAGCGCCGGGCAGCGGCTGGAAAGGACCCGGGACACTCGGGGAGGAACTAACCTGCCTGGAATCCGGGCGAGAGGTGGAGGGGCGGCTTCCTCCCAGGCAGAAGGGCTGGCGGAGGCCATGGCTCCTTTGGCGAGTCCTCCCCGCACAGCCGGCAGGCAGGCGCCATGTTTGAATCTCCAGCGCCTGACTCACACCTTTGGCCCCGCCCCATGATTCCCGGAGGCCCCGCCCCTCCCCACCTGCAGCTCATCCAGGCCATTTCCAGGGGCTTTTCTGTCCAAGTGGCCTCATGCTTAGAACTCACCTAAAATCTCTCAAAGAAGCAGCATCATGTCGGATATGACTTGATAAGTGGGCCCAGGCCTGGCACTAGCGGCAGCCTGCATTGGCTCATAGCTTGGCCTCTCCTGGGCACCTCCAAGCCCAGCACA
Organism: Miniopterus natalensis; assembly: GCF_054644295.1. Lineage (NCBI taxonomy): Eukaryota > Metazoa > Chordata > Mammalia > Chiroptera > Miniopteridae > Miniopterus > Miniopterus natalensis. The sequence continues at coordinate 25,833,710 of NC_142092.1, read as the reverse complement.
AGTAGCAGCCAACTATGGTTTGCTGTGTAGCTCATGCTGGGTGGCCCTGGGCAAGGCACTGGCAGAGGCTGACTTTATACCTCCAGGGAGGCCCCAGAGACAGTGCACCTGGTGGTCAGACTCAATCATGCTGGATTACAACCCTACCACATCCACGAGTGACACTCAAGGGGCGCACTTGGTGAACACCAAAGCTCCACTGAAGTAAATCCTGCTCCATAGGGGTGTCTCCAGCACAGCAGCTCTCTGGCTGTAGCTGCAGCTGGTCCTCACAGCTGATTGGCCTGGGGGTCAATTCCTTCCAGTGATGCCAACAGCAACCAAGGCTCAACTACAACAGGTCAGAGCACACAGCCCATACAGGGGAGCACCTAGAAGGCCCAGCTCAGGTGACTGGGGAGGCTGAGCCACTGGACCCTACAGGGCACCTACTACACAAAGCCAATCTACCAATTCCAGGAGACATAGCAGCTCTACCTAATATATAGAAACAAACACCTGGAAGCAGCCAAAATGTGGAGGCAAAGAAACATGTCACAAAGGAAAGAACAGAAGAAATCTCTAGAAGAGGAACTAAATGAAATAGATCCAAGCAAGCTAACAGATACAGAGTTCAGAATTTTGTTTATAAGGATGTTTAAGCATACTATTAAGGAAATAACTGAAAAAGTCGATAACATAATAAAGTACCAATTTGAAATGAAGGCTACACAAACTGAAATGAAGAATAATTTACAGGGAATCAACAGTAGAATATAGGACACTGAGAATCAAATCAACAATTTGGAACATGAAGAAACAAAAAACACTCAACCAGAAGAGCAAAAAGAAAAAAGAATTCAGAAATATGAAGATAGTATAAGGAGCCTCTGGGACAACTTCAAGAGGCCCAACATTCGTAGTACTGGGATGCCAGAAGGGGAAGAACAAGACCAATAAATTGAAAACCTATTTGAAAAAATAATTACAGAAAACTTCCCCTACCTGGGGAAAGAAATAGACTTACAAGTCCAGGAAGCACAGAGGGTCCCAAACTAAAGGAACCCAAAGAGGCCCACAGAAAGACACATCATAATTAAAATGCCAAAGGTTAAAGACAAAGAGAGAATCTTAAAAGCAGTAAAAGAAAAGCAATTAGTTACCTACAAGGGAGCACCCATACGACTGTCAGCTGATTTCTCAACAGAAACCTTGCAGGCCAGAAGGGAGTGGCAAGAAATACTCAAAGTCATGAAAAACATGGAACTACAGCCAAGATTACGCAGCAAAGCTGTCATTTAGAACTGAAGGTCAGATAAAGAGCTTCACAGATAAGAAAAAAGCTAAAGGAGTTAATCACCACCAGACCAGCACTACAGGAAAAGTTGAAGGGTCTTCTCTAAGAAGAAGCTAATGAACAAAAGAATCTGATGAACTAAATGGATCCAGAGACATTGACGCATGCAACAGACGATCATATTTCAGAGGAAAGAGGAAAAGGGGTTGGAGAGTGGGAAGAGATTAACCAAAAATGTTATATGCATAACCCTAGGACACAGTCAATAACAGGGTGAAGGCCTGGGGAGTGGGTGGAAGTGAAGTGGAGGGGAAAAACGGGACACCTGTAATACTCTCAACAATAAAGGTAAATTAAATAAATTAATAAATAAATCAAAAATAAAAAGCACAGTATCAAAAAAAAAAAAAAAGAAAAGAAAGAAAAAAGAAAAACACTAGCTCCTTAAAACAATGATAGGAATAACAAAATGGTGTTCCATGGTTCAAATTTTTAGGAGATGCTGAATAAAATTAAATAAAATAGGGGACAGGGAAGAACAAAATGAATGAATGATGAAAAATAAAAGGTAAAAGAACTTGCTGTATGTTTTATTCCTAGAAACCTGCTAAGTAAAATAACTAAAATATTTCCAGTTGAATTGTTAATACCTGAAACATTTTCGTGTGTTATCTATCACCAAGGTATCATATACCTTCCAAGTGTCCCCTTTATTACATTTAACCAAAAGAGTATGCAAAGTGGGCATCACTTCATTATGACAAGTTGGGGGGGGCACATTTCAATTTTAAGTGATGTGCATAACACACTGTACTCACTGGTGCTTGTCAAACATGTAGGTCTACAAAGAGCTTCAAATAAAAACTCAAGTACAAATGAAATATGAGGCAATTTTCTGCTGCACTGAATTATTTTTAATGGGTCTTACTAACAAGACTAAGAAAAGAGATGCAAAATTTATGTATCACCTCAGAACTATTGGGAAGATGGTCAGGGAGATGATGGCAGTGATTGTGTGTGTGTGGGGGGGTGCACATGTGTGAGAATATTCTGCTTGTCTGCCCAGCCAGAACACAGCATCCTGTATCTTTTCAAGCTTAAAATTAAAATCATTTATTATAAAAGCAGATTTTTACAATTCTGATGAAAAGAAACCCTTCTTTGTACTCTGGCCAAGCTTACAAATAGAGGGCCAGCATTCTAATGAGAATAGATATAAAAGGATATCTGTGAATTCTGAAAGAATATCTCAGAGTTATTGACTTGAAATGTTTTGTGCATCCTCTAGCCTTGCTCAATAACTGTGTTGTGTTAACACTGTCTGCTGAGTCCCGATGACTCCCGATAACTGGAATATGTTGCTGACTGAACTGTTGGAAGTACTAGTGCTCGCAGCTAATGCATTCTCAGAGCTGCACAGTATGAACACAGTGGGTGCAGAGTAAAAGCAATAATAAAAAAATTGAACAGACCTTAAGTGCTATGATTACGACTGTAGGCCAGTTTTTATTATCCCTTTTGAGAGTCGACTTCTTAAATTTCCTGCCCTAATAATAAGATGGCAATATTAGCCTCATATTTTCTTTCTTAGTGATGGGAACTACATACCAAGTTTTTAAAAAAGCAAGTAATATTTGAAAGGACTTTCCCAGAGAGAATGGACTATTAAAGTTAAGATTGTCACTAATATGAGAGAAAAAATTCAAGAATGTCTTTACTTTCAATTCAAATGCCATTTTCCTAAAAAGTTCTGGACGTAGCTCTCTGTCCGTTTTTAAAGTCGGGATATTTTTAAAAGCCTGCTTTGGAAAAGATTTAGGCTTTTTTCTGTTATTCTTTTTCCCACTTTTTTTTCTCCCCTCTTCTTCTTAACACATTGTAATAAGGAATTAAAACATGTTTATCACCAATTATATTCCTAAAATAGACTTTTCTTTCTTAGGTTTCATTTAGAAGCACTGATTGTCCATATTTATCCTTAAAATATATGAATGTAATCATCTGAAGATATAATCATGAGAAGATTCCCTCAACTGATCTAATAACTGACCAGCAAAATTGAATATAATAATAGCTAAGATTTTTAACAAAAACTTTCCATTAAAGAACTTCTACCCATTGCAATTTTGCATTCTTATCAGTAAAAAAGGACAACACTCTTTTTTAGGGGTAGAAACTCTGAATGGCCGAATATTTTACAGTGATGATTGGAAAGGAGAACGATGTAATCAAATTCTAATTCTAGTAGTTATGCAAGAATGTTTGAGATTAGACTAAACTCCTCTCTACCTAGATACGGGTATTTATTTAGGTGCGGAGATAGAGACAGACACGCATAGAGGTACACCACCTGGAAATGGTATAAAGGTGAGTTTTAATCAAATTACTCCAAGTAAATATTTTATTTTATTTAATTACATAAAAAATGTTTTCACATATTAATGTTGAAATTTTCGTCTCTTTTAGTAATGAATAAGAGATGAAAGCTTTAAAAATGACCAGGAAATACAAATCATATGTAGGTGATGTCTTTTACGAAAGAATGGCCACACTGTGTAATTACTGTGTACTTTCTTTTTCCTAACCCTGCGTCTGGCCCATCGGGACACTTTGTCTGCTGCAACCTTCACTCCTCTGTTACTCTGGTCGAAATTACCATGCAACAGCCTCCTTCCACGATCTCTCACTGGAATGACTGCCACAGCCTCCTAATTGATCCGGCTTTCGCACTGTATTGGTTTAATAGAGCATTCACAGTGATGCCACTAGATCTTGTTAGTTCTGACCTCAAAGCATTCCAGTGGTTCCCATCTGACTCAAAGTGCAGGCCAGGTCTTTGCAGTGCACTGCAAGACTACCCCGATCTCATTGCTTAATATTCTTTCTCTAGATCATTGTGCTCCAGGCACACCCACCTCTTTGCTTCTCTTCAAATATGCCAGTCACATTCCTGCCTCAAGACTTTCCTACTTATTCATTCTGCCTGGAGTGTTCTTCCCTTGATAATAGCTTTGCTGACTTTCTTCTGGTTGTTTCTCCCATATCATTTTCTAAGTGTAACTTGCCCTGCCCACTCGATTTAAAATTCCACCCCTTCACTACTTCCAAATTCTCTTATTTACTTTTTTTCTTCTTAGGACTGATAAGTGCTATTATATTGTTTATCACTTATATCCCCAGATAGAATGTAAGCAATATATTTTCGCATGTTTTGTTTATTGCTTTTTTCCAGGGTCTAGTATAGTGTGTGACACATAGAAAGTAAATGCTCAATAAATATTCATTTGATATTCATCCTAGATATAGAAAGTAATTTTTTGTAAATTATAGAGTTTTAGAGATACAGAAATCTTAGCTGTCCCTTCTTCCAACGTTCTTATTTTATGGCAAGAATACTGACAAAATATGTTAAATGGTCTTTTCCAAAATTGACACATAATTAAATTCAGAACTTGGAGTGGAAATTAGGATTTTATTTGTTATTTTTCAAGTGATTATACTTCTTATGTATTACTAATACCAATATGTGAACTATAAATTTTAAAGGGTAAAATATGTATTATAAATCTTAAATAACAAAATTAGTTCAAAAAATAAGCATATAAAAGTAATATTCCTAAGAGATTGTAAAATCTCAGTTATGGATACATTGCAGTGATCTATAATTAGAATAGAAAATGATCTAGAGTTCATAGGATATTGCAAGTCAATTATAAATTAGAAACACTAAAATGTGAATAAAAATGTACAGCAAAAGCACACATGTACTGAGAAATACTATAATTGAAAAATGATCACCACATTATACTCAAAGCTGGTCAAACCCTTATTAGAATAATGTCTTCAATTCCAAGCTCAGGAGTAAAATAGAGATGTGGTAAAATTGAAGTGTACTCAGTTGAGAGCCACAAAGATAATTAACTACTGGAAAATTTGGCCTCTAAGGATAGGTTAGAGTAACTTGGATTACTGAGATTGAATCAAAGGTGGCTGAGGGGATATTGGATAATAGTTACCAAATATGAAAATAGTTACATTTTAAAGAAAGGGAGCCATCTGCCAGTTCCTCCACTGGGGATTAGGAAAGGGGTCAATGGTATTTCTCTGCAGAATACTGATATTAGGTTAACTGTAATGAAACTTTTCTTTGTATGGGAGAATTATTAAATGGGAAGATGTTACTGAGAAACGTATTTTCATCTGGCAGCCTAAAATTGCCTATGGCTCCTTACTGTTCAAGATTGATTAAATCTGTCTTTTGATGCAGCTATGAATAAAGTACAAAGCAAATTCTCTCCTGGTCATTTCATGTCTGGTTCTGGTTCTCATTAATTGTTCCAATTCTTCTTAAACTACTGTTTGAATATAATTTAATTGTAATTTCATTTTTTTAAAGATATCTTAGTCACTTTTTTCAGTAATCAAATTTAGTATCACTGAATAATGTTTGGGATAATATATTATGAGGTCCTCATAATCACTAATACATGAAAGCTATTTATTAATAGCTAGACTTTTGCAATATTCTTAAATTTCTCCACTGCCCTTCCCAACGGTAGCCCCCTCTATTAAAGTACGTCTTACAATCTTGTAGAGGAATTCCTTTTCTAGCATAGCTCTGCTCATAATAATATTTTTTTCTAAAGCCTGTGCTTTAATCTTGCAGCATAGCTGTTATTTTGTCCCCTTGGAATCTCCATTCAACCTCATCATAGGGGTTCCCATCAACTCCTTTCTGAATTGGATCTCTCATTCCTGATTTTCATTTTTTCTTATTCTTGATTTATGGCTTTAATTATAATGGATCATGCATTATATCAGGTCATTGAAAAATGAACTGAAAACAAGTAAATGTTTGAGGACTTAGATGCCTAAAAATAAAATAACGATAGTAGCTAACAATTACTTAAAACGCCTTAGATGCCGGAGGCTGCCCTTTGCATTTTATGCTTATTTACTTTATTTAGCCCTCAAAACAGCCCTGTAAGATAGTTGATCTATATTTCCTAGGACAGAGATAAATTTGAGAAATTTAAATTTAAACCCTAGGTCATGGAGAGGTTGCTACACTGGCATAAAAATGCCTAAAATTAGGCCTCAGAGTCCCTGTCTTAACCCCTGCACTATGCGCCCACGCAACACTGCTGTTCTACCACCGCCCGTGATGAACAGACTTGGCGCGGAGTTCCAGCTCCTAGTGACACTGACATATCCCTGTCTTCCTTTTCTCTCTTACCCCTTTATATTTCTCGCTGTTATCCCTTCTGATGTTTTGGATGCCGGATATCTCATGTGAGTCATCCACTGTCATTTTTCTCTCAGGTATTTTCTATGTCATTTCTGGGAGGTTTTGCTAACTGTATTCCCAACACCGACTGTAATTTCAATTTTTCTTAACATATTTTAATTCTCAAAATGTTTTCTCTCTATTTTTTTCAGCCCCTTCTACTTGATTTATGAATACACTACCTTTTCTCATTTTTATACATGTTGACTGCCAGGCTTCTTTGTCTGGCGATCAGGTTGAAATGTTTCTTGGGGGAACTATAACGGTTAATGTCTCCTTATCTCTGTTTCCCTGGAGGGAAATATTTAATATCCCGCCTGTAGGCTCCAGGCCAGCAGCCTGCTCTCCGAGCCGAGGGGGGCAGCGGTTTTACCAATCTCCACAGGGCTTTCACAGGCCCCGGCTGGCCTCCTAGGGGCCGGTCCTCATCTGTGCCTGGGCCTGCGGCGGAGCCATGGCTCAGCCAGGCTCAGCCTCTTCAGACAATTAGCCTTCAATTAAGCGCCGGCGGCTGTTCTTTATGCAGATTTCCAGGCGGTTCTCCCTTTCATCCGCCTGACAAGCACCTTACTCTCAAAGTCCTCCAATGTTACTGGTTCTGTGAGTCAAATATGCTTTTCGCTGAGCTCTCCCCCTGCTACATTAGAATGTCCCCTGTCCTGGTGCTAATCAGCTATGATGTGTTCATCATTTGCCATTTTTCACAATTTATTACTGTCTGTCCTTTCCCATGCTTTGATGTTACGGATGGATATATAAACTTTTATCATTTTTCTGACACTGTAGTGTGATTTTAGGAGCAAGCAGAAGTAATATATATTTGATTTGCCAAAATTACCAGAAATTGGTCTTCATTCATAAAATAAAACCTAAAACCTCTAAGTTACCACTGGAGAGAGAATGTCCTCCTGAAGAGAGGCACACAGAGCATGTGGGCCTAACATTCTTCCCCTGAAGTTCGTGTTTCTCCTGTTCCTGATGCCACTGCCAGCACCGTTATGAGCTGTTCCACCCAATCAGCTGTCTTACTAATATTTACCAAAATGTGGGCAGCCCTCTGCTCCTCTTACCTCCTTTACTAACACATGAAACAACCTGATTGTTCCATAAATATTTTGATTAGGCTGAACATAAGAAAAATAATTTAAAAACTGAAGGAAGTATGGATGTAAAGATTCTTGCCAGTCCTATCTCAACAAGACAAAAGAAGAGAACGACATGAAGAAATTATGAACCTCTTATTTTATGGCCACCCTTCTCCTGTATTTCAGTTTTGAGAAAACTGTCATCCACAGAGGTCATCTCTAGAATACATCCATATACCCATGCATTATTTATTTATATGGAATAGTTTAAATACTTTAAAAATCTTTGTTTCTCCTTGCCTTTACAAGGCTTATCTTCCCTTTCTTCATATAATTGTAGTAAGCTTGCTTTTTCCTGATCATAATGTGGATTCCCTTCCTTTCAGAATTTACCTGTGAGCTTCTGATATCTGTGAAACTCTAGCCTCCGTAAAATTCCAAGAGGTAAACATTCTTTCTCCCTTCAATAGCAGATTTTCTACAGCATGCATAATGTATATTGCATACCACAGAGGTGGAGAAACTTAATCAATAAAATTATTTTCCACATCCTGTCTATAGTATGGTGAGATGAGAATCTCGTGACGCAGAAAATGTTAAGACTGCCAACCTTTTTTCCCATCTTCAACTTCAGTGGCAGGTATTTATTTTGACATTGTCTTTTTCTGTATACCCAGGAATACTGATAAATGTTGTTGAGTATATAAAATGATCAAAATACTGGGAATAATTCTGAAAACCTGCATATTAATTTCAGGGGAAAAGGACAACATAAACCAGAGGTAGCAGAAAAAAATTAAAATGTGAGAGTGGAACAGGCAGAGAAATAATCATCAAACAGGCAGAAGCAAGTTTTAGAACACAGAAATACAGTCAAGGTATTTGAGATGGGGCAGAGAAGTTGACTTATTAATGCAAGACTCACATGAGCACATGATTTAGAAAAGAAAAAATGAAAGTTATATAGAAATAGTCATGACAGTATTTTTTTTTAAGTCAATAATAGTTTTCATTATATTATCATGTAGCACTGTTTAATCAAACTAATCAGTAGAGACAACCAAAACCAGACAGTCAAGGCTTGTGAAGACATGTATTTTCTTTTACAACACAGTTTGTCATCACATTTGCTAAGTGTTTCTCATGTGAACTTTTGGCTGAATTGTCACTTTGATAGTATTGAACTATTTATTTATTTATTTATTATTGAATTTATTGATGTGACAGAGGAGTGGATAAAAAAGCTGTTGTACAATTACAGAGTGGAATACTACTCAGCCACAGAAAGAAGGAAATCTTACCTTTTGCAACAGCGTGGATAGACCTAGAGAGTATTATACTAAGTGAAATAAGCCTGTCAAAGACCAGTACCATATGATTTCAGGGATACAGGCAATCTAATGAACAAAATAAACTAACAAAAAAATATATAAACAAACTCATAGATATGAAGAGCAGACTGAGAGCTGTCAGAGGGGAGGGGGTTCGGGGCTGGGGGAAAAAGGTGAAGGGATTAAGCAAAAACACAGCAGCAACAACTCACAGACAGGGACAGCAGTGTGGCGATTCCCAGAGGGAAAGAGGACTTTGGGGGGAGGCTGAAGAGGGTAAAGGGGGGTAAATGGTGATGGAAGGAGCCTTGACGTGGGGTGGGGAACACACGATACAATATACAGATGAGGACAGTGTTTCAAATGAGCATTTGCGCCTATTCAAATGGGCTGTTAAGTGTATAATCATAATGTACAAAACATCACTGCCACTTTTTTGTTTTGTTTCAGACAATGCTGTTAAATGCTAACAAATTTCTTAAAAAATTCCAGAAATGAAACCCTAAAATGTCAATATTATGAGATGTAAAGTGTAACAGTAGGTTAAACCTGGAATGCGAATGTGGTTTCTGCATTTTGACAGACTATTTGTCTTACATATATCTAGGCCTGACCTCTTGAAAAGCTGGACACAGACGAAGACTTACCTTCCTAAGAGATAAATAATCTTTCTAATCTTATTGATTAGAAGCATGTATTTTGAAGTCACTAGAAACAATAGCATTTGCCAAGTTCCCTGTTCTAGGTGTAAGATTTTTAAAAAATGCAACCATAGAAATTTCCACGTAGAGAATTTTTAGGTACATACAAGGTGGAAAAATTCACATCTTCCCACACAGTGCCATTCCTTCTGAAGAAGAAGGAGACAAAATATGTCTCTCTCACTAACTACAGCTCCTAGGAAATGACGAAGGTACAGAAAGTTGTGAAGGACTTTTTCTTTAGAATAGGAAACCATAAATATTAATGACTAATAATTTATTTTCTTGCCATGCAATATTTAGGGTGAATACTTATTTTTGAAATTTCTCTCAAGTTTATATTTTAGTAGGAATGACTTAAATGTCAGAAAAATAATCTGTTTGACAGTGGGAGCTGTACATCTATACTTTAATTTAGTATCAGATTGTATTATTAAGTTCATATTTTTGAATGATTAAAGGGTGTGTAAACAAATCAATAAATGCCAAAAAATGCTCTCAGTCAAAACATAAAACACTCTCATCAAAGCACAAATATGACAATAGTATTTACTGTGTATGGCTCTACTCTCAGTATATGCAAATGTTGCCTAAACCTTCATACTAGTTTGATAATCCAAAGAATTCGAAATTTAAAGATACCCATGTTTTTCAAATGCGTTTTGATGTTTTAAATACAATAATAAAAGTAAATATTTTCCTTAAAACTTTTTGCTTTAATTGTACATATTTTAAACCCTTTAAATATTAATATTTGATAAATCTATTAAATCATTATGACTCAATATCTTTTCAAGTTAAGGCCAAACAACTTGACAGACACAGAGCTGTCCATTAGGCCGATGGTTCTCAAGCTTCGGAGAGCAGAGAAATGAAAAGGAGAACAGGTTAAAAGTCCAAATTACTAAGCTCCACCTCCAGAGATTTTGGCTCAGTGTGTCTAGAATACTGTGCTTTTCCAAGCACACAGATTACTTTCTGATGCAGGTAGCACCTGACCTTATTTTGAGACATCCTGTAGTGGCATATACATTACATGACAGCAGGTCCTGTGTCATCATCTGGCCCTCCCAAGAGCTGACCTGAGGTGAGGATTCAAATGAGAGCAGTTTATTTGAGAAATCCAGATTACACCAATAGACAAGAGAGGAGGAAATACAATTTGGGGAAGAGATAAGAACTGATAAAAGGTGTACTATCAGACAGTGGCCAGCTGAAGCCTAATCCCGTAGGGAAGCTGAGAAATTCGACAGCATAAATTCTTCAGTATTACCCCACTCACAGGGAGAGGGAACTGGGGTATTTATATACTCACTCCAGAGAGTCGCTGGTGAAGGCTGTTCCCAAGGGCTGCTGATTTCTCCCCGCCTGCAGCCTGCTGGGGAGGGTGGTGGACGCTGCAGGGCTGGCACAGGCGGTCTTCAGCGCAGATGCCAACGAGCAGGCGGAAGCCACGCAGACGCCTAGGAATAGTGTCTGCTTACCACGCGCCTGGCACTGACAGTGCCCACCACAGACTGGGGCTGTATGTTTTATACCTCTCTCCTTTGTGCCTGAAATATAGTAGGCAATAAATGAGTATTTTCAGATAAGTAACCAATAAGTGAATGAAAGATGAATACACAGCTAGTAAGTAAGCGATTTACATTATGTTAAACTAAAGCAGGATGAATGATTAAGGCACAGTGCTAAATTCTGATAGCCGTGGAACTCAGGAGAGTGAAATTAAAGAATTTTTCCTCTTATGTGATTTGTCGTGATCTTACTGGGCACCACAGAATTTCCTCTTCTGTACTGGCACCTCCTCCTATATCTCATCCCCTTTAGAAAATCCCTTCAGGGATATTTTCTCTAGAATTACTCTTAAGAGGAAGATGCAACAGGGTTTAATGGAAAGCTTCATGTTACAACACAAATGATGGTTCCTAGTGAATACCCTTCTGATTAAATATTAATCAATTTTATCTTTTTTTTCCTGATCTTGATTTTTGATATTCACATATCCATTTTGTTTTAAGTCATCACAAAAGCAAATAGGGAAGTAGATATGAGTATTTTAGTTTCAGAAACAATTCAAATAAATCTATATATAACTGGCAGAAATTTGTTCCAAAAACATTTTGTCAACAGTCATATGCTCACACTATTAAACACACACACACACACACACACACATTTATATCCCTGATTAAGATGCATGCCATCACATTCCTTGAAAGTGTTGATCCAGATAGAAAATGGGATGGCTTTTCAGATTCTCTGCCTTATTTATGGGTCTCAGATTTCCCATTTATATCTAACCGAATCAAGTAAGAAACCTTGGAGACTTGAAAAAATTAAATATCCCAAATAGCGAACTCACATCATACTTGGAATCGGAGGGGGAGAAGAATGTTTAAGCAGGTAATTAAGTAGTCCTAAATTAGAAGTCTCCCACAATAATACAGAAGATATACAGTTCCATCCTCATATCAGGTTTTTAAATTAAGTGCAGGAATTAAAACTCAAAGGCTTAAAAATGCCAACAAGGTAATATAGAGATGTCAATTAGTCTAGCTGCATGTTGGTTCATGGCAAATAGAGAAGGGAGAAGTAAACTCTGTGAACTGGACAGTACATGTCCTGCCTGATGTCATTGAAATAAAATAAAATGTTTGTGCATGCACAAGTGTACACACACACATTTTATGTAGGCTAAATAATACTTTCCTATAACCAAGTTTCAACCTTAACTTTGTATAAAGTGGTCTCTCCCTTAAACAATGCACTAACATAGTTTTAATTTGATAGTATGACCTTAAATTGTAGTAATTCAGTCATTTTGAATTTTGTAAATTTTCTATGCTGTCATATAATTAAAAATCTCCTTGCCACATGTCAGAAAGTTTTAAAGAGTGTGCATTTTAGCAAAATCTGGATCTGTAAAGTTGCTTACATGAATCACTTATAGCCTAAATATTACACAGTGAAATAGAAAGCACATCGTAAGATCTTATGGCCCAGACACAGGACAAGGGAAGATACCAGTGGGTTCCCTGAGTGTGGTCAGGCTTATTTGGAACGAAGCATGCATGAGAATAGGTGCCCAAAGGACATTACTTCGACGTCTTTTGAAATAGGATTATGCATGGATCTAATCAAATGTTAGCACCTTTTTCTTAGCAACATGATCTATACAAGTACCTTAAATTGCTCTGCACAGCTATTGTGAGCATCAGTGGACGTTTCATTGAAAGCCTTTAGTACAATGCATGAGACATCCAAAGCGCTCAATAAACATTGCTTTCTGTTATTTCAGCCACAGCAGTATTATTATGCCTACCCCAAACCAGTGGAACCAAACATAACGGCACCATTCAGAGAGCACATAGCAAAAGATAAAAAAATAATGACAGTTGACATCTATTCAAGGAAAAAAACGTTCCAAGAACTGTACGAAGTGCATGAACTCATCTAGCCCTCCCATCAACGCTTTTCCATTTCCAATGATACAGATAAAGGCGCCGAGCCTCTGAGAGATGAAGCATCTTGCTCAAGGTCACACAGGTAGGAACGGCAGGGCTGGCATTTAAACTCAAGGAGTCCAGTGTTAGAGAAAAGCTCTTAACCAATATCCTGTACAGTCTCTTGATAACAAAAATAACCATCCAAATAGAACCAAGAGGATTAAAATGCCACACAGGGCAGACAGAGAAGGAATGGGAAAACACGGGTGAGAAAATAAAAACAACAGCTATCTTTCCCTTAGCCACGCTGGCAAGTGGCTTTCACATGTAAAAAGGAAAGAGAAATTAGAAATTAAATACTAGAATTTTACTATATCAGAGGTCCAAGTGCTACATTAATGAGGGTGGGACTAATTCACGGCTAAATAATCTGCACAGTTAGCTCTATAGCGTTTTCATACTTTGGGGTGTGTTCGGTCACTACAATTAAACGTTCCTTGTTTTATTTTGCTTTACTATAAAAATAAAGCAAATATATACAGTAAATAATATATATTACATATCATATATTATAATACAATAAGTTATAAATATATCTTAAGTTTTAAAATTTCCTTTTCCTGTTTTAACTTAATTTACTACATTATACAGTACCTGAAAATCACAATCATTATTCTGATATTCCAGTAGAGGAATAGTGTATCCATCCCTTATTTACAAAATGTCACATCATCTCCTTCAGAGTGGGGCATTTATGTTTGTGTGCATGTATTTGCCCCTGGTTACTCTGCCCTTCTTTGTCTTCGATACCCTCTTCTAAGTACTCACACCAAATAAACAAGTACACATATAACCCAACAACAAAAAGAACACATGTAGGGAACATTTTTTGTTACTTTCATTCATACTATTCAATTGCACTTTGAATCCACATAGTTAAATCTGTTGCCTAATGCGAGTCTTTGTTATAAAACCACAGAAAAACATATTATGTAAATAATTTTTTGTCAATTTCATTACATTTACTAACAGCCACAACGAATACACTGTTAGGAAACAGATTTTCCTCAGAGCTGGAAATTTGGTCACACAACACTTAAGTGTACCTGACTAAAGCCACTAAGCAAATGGGGGGCTGAAGCAGGACATGGTCCAGGCTGGCAGATGCCTGGCCTACTTCTCATCTTTGCCAGGCAACAAGCTGAAAGCAGAAATAATATGCATTACCCAGCCCAACCCATGACGGCTTAAAGCAAATATGCTCTTGTGGGGCCACAAGCCTTTTAAAGCAGTTTTATCCACACTAAAATGAACAACAAAGGGAACATGGGTTCTAGCCCCATGGGAGCCATGTTTTCTAATGTTTCCATTAGAAATAAACTCTGCATTCAACTCCCCACAGCAACATTATTATGAACACGATTTTATGTGGAAAAATTACTACTATATTTCAGCTACATTGTGGGTTAAATAGGCTTTTGTGAGCTGCACTGCGGATATTATCACCTCATATACTGTTGCTATTATAGAAAAATGAAATTTGAGTCTAAGCTAAAATTGAAAAAAAAATTGATCAACATGGAAAATAGTAAAGTCCTTTTAATTCTTCAAACCTGAAGATTTAACTATGACTGCTTTGAGGCAGAAATGGATATTTTCTTCCCTTAAGTGTTCCCTATGGATATTTATCTCCAAAACATATCTGTTAAAATATCTTCTCAATATATTAGGTTGAAATAGAAAATTGCTAATATTTGACTGTTTTGTACCTATAAAACTGGCAGTTTCACATAGTGTAATTTAATACACAAATATGAAGCATCCTAACTCTCCATTCATTAGTAAAAAGCCTTTTCTCTATTTCCCATTATACAGTAGAAATACCTAAACACATCCAGTCATATTACACTATTTTGAACATTTTGCTTAACTTTATTTTTATTCTACCACTATTTATTTAGCATCTGTTCCAGGCACATTCCTTTTGTTTCGTTGCATGAAAGTAATACACCTTTATACTGGCCTGTAAAATACAGAAAGACATAAATAATAAATGTCATTAATAATTGCAGAAATACTACTGTCAACTTTGTAATTTTTTTGGTTTATAAATATATATATAGGTGTTTAAAAATACTATCTCAATAAATATGCAGTTGTTATTTTTATTTCAATTGCATCTTTCCTGTGTCATGAACTACTGTCAGCATAAAAGCATTTCAATGACTTACAGCAACCCATGGTTATATCCAAACAATCTAATTCTACCCCTGCTCTTGGATAGTTGGCTGTTTCTAATTTCTCTACGCAACATTATAAAATGAATATTCTTGCAGGCATCTCTGATTTCAACCATAAGAAAATATTTCTTAGAAATAGACTTTTTGGATTGAAGAGTAAGTCCATGGTTTTTTCTTTTTGAATAAGAAATACTCATGCCCGGCCGGGCGTGGCTCAGAGGTTGAGCATCGACCTAGGATCCAGGTGATCGGGGTTCGATTCCCAGTGAGGGCACATGCCCGGGTTGCGGGCTCCATCAATGACCCTCTCATCATTGATGTTTCTAGCTCTCTTTCTCCCTCTCCATTCCTCTCTGAAATCAATAAAGATATATTTAAAAAAAAAAAAAAACAACCTTTAAGAAATACTCATTGCAAAGCTCCCAGATGATACAGAAGTGACTATGAGAGAACAGTCAGAGAGATGCAGTGCTGGTTTTAAAAACAGAGGAAGAGATCTCTGGATCTCTGGGATTTTCAAGACTCTGCTAAGATCTGTACTGAGCACCATGTGTATGAGAAGGTTGTAGTTATTACTGAGGGAGGCAGCTTATACCATGTGGCATACAGATCGTCTAACATGTAGAAAACACTTTCAGTCCAAATGCAGAAATGGCCCACATGCCCACCAGGAGCAGGTTTCAGAATGTTCGGTTTGCTTACATTAAGCAGAGTAATTCCAGGGGTGTTTCTGAAGTCTCTGCTGATACTGTTATCCTCGTAATAGATGGTCCAAGGTCCCCTGCACTGGATGCAAATATGTTTTTTTCATTTTGCCTTCGCCAGCTCTCATTCACGGGGGGCATAGAACTTTTTAATATCATTCCAGGTCTTAAGTTTAAGAGGCAAAACAGCCTTGTTGGTCTTCTTGTAGCCTCCCACTTTATCTCAACCAGCAAAGGAAGTTCAGGAGCTTCCTCAACACCATGACCTTCATACATGACCAGCGCTGGGAAGGCCGAGGAGGCCAGCACAGAGCACACGGCATATCGCTTCTGCGTTGTGTTCACTCTTCTGTGCCAACAGCGCCAGGTTTTGGTTGGTACAAACATACGGCCCCCACGATGCATATTTCCTAAAGCACACTGTCTGTGGCATTTTGTTATAGCACAAAAAATTTGTTGTAGTATTGTGTGAATAATACATTAGCTTATATATTGACTTTTTTCAATAGACATTTGTGTTTCTTCTAACTCTGTGTGCAATAAATAAAGTTGCTGTAAACAATAGTATGCCACTTTTATATGAATATATATATTGTGATTTCTCTTGGTTGCATTTATAAGAACTGCAATCACCCATTTCTATGGCAATTGAGTGTGTAACTCTATATGAAACTACTAAAGAATGCACAAAAGTTGCTATAGCATTTTACAGTTGCAACAAAATACATGGAGCTCCAATTGCTTCACATCCTAACACCTGGTCTTTGTCAGATTTTTAAAATTTTAATAATTTTAATGAGTGTGCAGTGTATCCGCTTTTAAACAGTTTTAATGAGATATAATTCACATGGCATAAAACTCACCCATTTTAAATGTACAGTTACATTTTTAGTATATTCACAAAGATGTGCACCATCACTACAATCAACTTAGAATATATGAGTTATTCCGAAAAGAAACTCTGTACCTGTGAGCAGTTGCTCCCAGTTGTGTCCCAAATCCTCCCCTCCCCATCACCCAACCACAATTACTGTCTGTGTAGATTTGTTTATTCTGGGTGTTTCATATAAATGGAATCATACAATAGGTGGCTTTTTGTGACTCGTTTCTTTCATTTAGAATAATTCTTCCAAATTTTATCCATGTTGCAGCATAGGTCAATATTTCATTTCTTAAAATTGCTGAATAACATTCAATTGTATGGATATACCTTATTTTATTTATCCATTTACCAACTGATCACTTGTGGGGTTGTTTCAAACTTTAACCATTATGAATAATGCTGCTATGGATATTTTAAATAAGTTTTCGCATGGATGTGTGTTTTTATTAACCTTGGACATAGAAAGGAGTAGAATTTCTAGGTCATACGGTAACTCCAAATCAATTTAAAGTGACTGCACAATTTCACATTCCCAGCAACAATGAAGGAAGTTCCAGCTTCTCCATAACCTTGTCAATGCGTGTTACCATGTGTGTTTTTTGTGACAGCCATCTCGGTTGGGTGTGAAGCACTATCTCATTGTGGTGTTGGTTTACATTACACTATTCACTAATGATGCTGAATAATATTTATATGTACTTACTTGACATTTGTTTATCTCCTTTGGGGAAAAATCTGCCCCCTTTTCAGTGGGTTGTATGTACTGTTATTGCTGAGTAGTAAAAATTTTTTATTTTGGCTAAAATTTTCTTGTCATATATATTATTGGCACATGTTTTCTAGCATTCACTAGGCTGTTTTCATTTTCTTCACTGTGTTATTTGTCTTTAATTATGATGAAGTCAAATTTATCTTCTTTTTAGTCATTTGTTCTTTTTATTACTGTACTTTTTATAGTAAGTTTTAAGATCAGGAAATGTGAGTCCTCCAGAATTGTTCTTTGTTTACAGGATTGCTTCACTATTCTTTGTCCTTTGAATTTCCATATAAAATTTAGGACCATATTGTCAATTCCTACATAATAAGCCAGATGAAATTTGAGGGGCATCGTCTCTAATATATAGTTGAATTTCAGGAGTATTGACAGCTTAACAATATTGTCTCCTGAACAGTGAACCCGTAATATCTTTCATTATATTTAGGTCTTCTTTAATAACTTCAGCAATGGTTTGCTGTTTTCAGCGTACAGATTTTGCTCTGTTTGGCTTAATTTATTTGTAAATATTTTATTTTTATGTTATTGTTAAAGCAATTGATTTCCTATTTCATTCTGGAATTATTCATTGATAGTGTATAGAAATACACTTGATTGTTGCATAATTATCCTATAGGCTGAAAGCTTTCTGAACTTGTTTATTAGTTCTAATAGTTTTTATTGGATTCCCTAGGATTTTTTATGTACAAGATCACGTCATCTACTCCTTTCTTCCAAACAGTGATGCCTTTGATTCTGGTTTTGTTCAATTATTCAATTGTTCTTCTAATCTCTATTTTATTTATGTCTTACTTTAAAAAAAATATTTTCTTATTTCTTCTTACTTTGGTTTTAGTTTCACTTTCTATCCTTAATTTCTTAAGATAAAAGGTATAAGGTTATTGACTTGAAATTGTTCTCTTCAAATACTGATGTTTAATGATATAAATTTCTCTCTAATTACTTCTGTATCTCAAAGTTTTGGTTTGTCACATGTTTTCAATCACCTCAGAGTATTTTCTAATTTATTTTGTTAATCCATTGGTTGCTGCATTTCAACACTGTGAATTTCCCACTGTTTCATTTGTTCTTGGTTTCTAATGAATTTCCTTGTGCTTGGAGTACATACTTTGCTGATTTTAATCATTTGCAATGTATCAAGGCTTGTTTTATTACTTTGAATATGGTCTCTCCTGGAAACTTTTCCAAATGCTCCTACTCTTGAGACGAGTGTGTCTGGTCTTGCTTTTGGGTGAAGTGTTCTATGCACGTCTCTTAGCGGGGGCAGGTTTTCTCTAACTTGCTCTTCTTTCCAGTTGTTAAATCAACTATTGAAGGTTGGTGATTAAAGACTTCTATTGCCTAATTGCATATTTCTTCTTTCATTCTGTCAGTTTTGCTTCATGTATTTTGGGAGAGCTCTGTTTTTACTAGTATGTATGTTCCACACATATCTAGTGGATTGATCCTTGTACCATTATAAAATGTCCCTCTTTATTGCTAGTAACACTTTTTTTTGTTTTAATGTCTACTTAGCGTGACATTAGTATAGCTGCTTCATCTGTGATATGGCTGCTGTTTGCATGAGTATTTTTTCTATTTCTTTTGCTTTCAACCAACTAGTGTCTCTGAATCTAAAGTATGTCTTAATCAGACAAAATATAGTTGGATAATGCTTTTCTAGCCAGTCTGTCAATCTCTGCCTTTGATTACATTGCTTAATCCATTCACATTTCATGCCCTTATTGTATCATTGGATTTATCTTGCTACTTGACTTTGTGTTTTCTTTATGTCTTTCTTGTGCCTCAGTTTCTCCTTTATTGCTTTTTTTGTTTTTGCATTGAGACAATATTTCCCAGTGTAACATTTTAATTTATTTCATAATTTCTCTCAATATCTTTGTGTTAATTTCTTAATGATTGCTCTAGAGTATACAATATTTATCTTAACTTATCCAATTTATGCTAAATTATTTCCATTGGGCTCTATAGATGTTATTCCTTTATAGATCTATTCTCCCTTTCCATTTTTATGCTAATTTTGTTACATATATTACATCTATATATGTTATTAACCCAACAATATACTGCTATAGTTATTACCGTGTGTAATGTTATATTTTTTAAAGAAGCTGATAGAAAAAAATAGAAAATAAATATTTACAGATTTAGTTATACTAATTTTCTTATCTAATGTTTCTGATTTTCTTCATATGTTCCTGTGGATTCAAGTTAATTATCTGGTGTCATTTCTTTACTCTAATACAGCTTTGTTCCCACCCACCTCCTTTGTGCTGTTATATAATTATATACACATTGTTTTATACAATTACTTTTTAATCAGTTGAGAAAAAAGGAGAAGAAATATGCAATTATAATGTCTTTTTAAATCACCTTCTAATTACCTTTACCAGTGCTTTTATTTTTTTCATGTGGGTTTGAATTAGTTTCTGGAATAATTTTCAGCCTAAAGTAGTCCCTTTAATATATTTTGCAAAGCAGTTCTGATAGAAACAATCTCTCCCGGTCTCAAAATCCAGAGATGCCTGTATTTTGCCTTCTTTTTTTTTTTTTAATTAAACATTTAATTTTGAGAGAACTGCAAATTCATATGTAGTTGTAAGAAATTAAACAGAAAATTTTTGTGTTCTCTTTACCAGGTTTTCCCCAATGGCTGCATCTTGCAAAACTATAGTATGATATCAAATTAGATGCCGACATTGATACAGTTAATACATAGAACAATTATTTCACCACAGTTTCCTCATTCCTTATATACTTACTCACTTCCACCTCCTCCTTAATGCCTTACAAACACTAATCTGTAAACTACAGCTATAATTTTGTCATTTCAAGCATAAGTGGAATCCCTCTGTATGTAAACTTTTAAAAACTTCTTTGAGGTTGGCTTTTGCCCTCACCAAGATGTTCTGGAGTTTATTCCAGGTTGTTCTCTGTATCAATAGTCATTTCTTTTACTTTAATCTGAATAACATTCTACAGTATAGATGTACTACAGTTTATATCACTATTTAAAGCTGAAAGTTGTCTGAGCTGTTTCCACTTTTTTGGCTATTAGGAATAACGTTGCTATAAACATTTGCGTACAGGTTTTGTCATGAAGATTTCAGCATTTTGGGATAAATGATCAGGAGTCCTATTTCTGGGTTGTTTGTTAGTTTTATAATACTTTACTAAGACATTTCCAGAGCAGTGATACCATTTCATATTCCCATAAAAAAAAAAAAGTGAATAATCTAATTTCTCCTCATTCTTACCAGCATTTGGTGTTGTCATTTTATCTGTTCAACACTTATATCTATTCAATATTCTGCAATATACAAAAGGCTGTTCACCAACTGCACTATAATTTTAAATTTGCCTTTTACGTTTTCATCTTCATAATAGTCTATCATCACACCTATGACCTACTTTTGTAAATAAAGTTTTATTGGAACACTTCCATACCCATTTGTTTACATATTATTTATAGCTTTCTCTATGTCACAAAGGCAGAGTTGAGCAATTGTGACAGAAAAATTCTGACGAACAAAGTAAGATATTTACAGAAAAAATATGCCAACTACATTTTTCTTTGAAATGCTGCATCTATTGTATAGCTGTGAATATTTATCTGTAAATTATTCTTACAGAGAGACTGGCTCCCATATAGAAAATAGGGTAGCTTCTTCCAGATGTTATCAAGTTCCTCTCTGAGTCTATGAAACGAAGACAATGTTAAAAGAAAATAATTTAGATTTATTTTGTTATTTTTATGTCAGATACCAAGTAATGGGTGAAGTATGAGAACAAGGATGGAACCAAGTTAGGAACAGTCACGGCAGGCATCTTTAGCTTTTTACCAAGAGACTATTTTCCTCATTTGTTTACACCAGGATTTCTGTAAGACAGTATCCAGTCTTTTGTGGGAGTCAAGGAGCAGCAATGTCCTGCCCTGACATGACCAAATCCAAGCTGGGGGTAGATTAAAGTTTTGATTCTGGTGATGAACGTAGAAACTGATCTACTTCTGTTTGCCTAGGACCCAGTGTCTATCCAGCTCCTAGCATAAGTGAATTAAGATTCCTCTTCTACCTACTTTCCCAGGCACAATATCTTCATATTTAGCTATTAAAGGAACAGAATAGTTATGGATATTACTGTTTTCTAGTTTCTAATGATGTATTTTTTAATCAAATTTTTAAAAATGTTGATAATTTCAATGGAATATTGGAGTAAGTAGGGGAATACTACATCTTTTATCATCTTCCCAGAAGTCTGCAGAATTTTTTAAATTTTAATTCATTTCTAAATTAAATTTATTGGAGTGACACTGGTTAACAAAATGACATAGGTTTCAAGTGTACAATTCTATAATGCATTATCTGTATATTGCATTTTGAGATTTTATTTTTCAATTATAGTTGACATTCAATATTATTTTACATTAGTTTAAGGTGCACAACACAGGGTTTAGACAATTATATAATTTATGAAGACATCCCCCTGATAATTCAAGTCCCCACCCAGCACCATACACAGTTATTATAATATTATTGGCCGTATTCCCTGTGCTGTACTTTCCAGCCTATGACTATTTTGATTCTATCAATTTGTACTTATTAAGCTCTTCACATTTGTCACCCAGCCCCGTCCCTCTGTCCCATCCAGAATATTCTTGTGAGAGAGAGAGAGAGAGAGAGAGAGAGAGAGAGAGAGAGAGAGAAGAAACTGCCACTTTTATAAAGGATTTTAAAGAAGCAATAATAACAAATGAGGAATTCTAGAAGGAAAGGTGATAAGCAGGGGCCTCTGACAACATCGAAGCCACACAGCACAGTCAGGCAGGGGTTCAGCGTGGTCATGCAGGGGGAAAAGGGAACACTTAAGAAGAGGCATCCTCTGTGTTCATTTTTGTATTTCTTGTGTTTCATGTCAAAACTCACTTGACCTCAATAAGAAAAAAAAAAAGGAGAAACCCAAAGATAAACATTTATCCCATAAAAACACCAAGTGAAATGCAGCTTAACAAGAAACAGGTAAAAACGCCTTTCATCCTCTAGAGGGTCTTCAACAATGAACAAAGCAGCGACCAAAGCCAAGCTTGCCCTACGCTCACAGTGTACCTGGGGAGCTATTTTGTTTTGCATATCCCAATTCAATCTCACATTATCCCAAGGCACATAACAGATTTGGGCACAATCATAAAACATTCACACCTGAAGAATAATTTCTATAGAACTTGTTTTCAGTGATTTTTGGGTCACAACCCCCTTTGAGAATCTATGAAAACTATGGAGCTTTATCTCAGAAAAAAAATGCTTAGAACTTTAGGGATCTGTAGCACAATACTTATTCTAAAAAAAAAATTGTAAAATATCAAAAAATAAGTGAATTTGATGCTGTACACATTCTCATTAAGTTTTATTTTTTCTTCTGTTTTAAATGAATGACTGTTCCACACCAACTGCAGAGACAGTTTTTACTTATGTCAGAGATTACTTAACAATGGTGCCCCAAGTTCTATTCATTGCGTGTTGTCCATCTCAGTGCTGGACCATCTTATATTTTCTTCCACAGATGTTTTAGGGACCCATACTATTCATTTGGTCCATGTTTGCTGCTTTTAAATTCTGACCACAGTGCAAAATAGAAGAGAAAATAATAGATGATTAAAAATATCTAAGCCCCCACATTCCAGTTCAGCGTTTCTCATGCTAATAATGTAAGATGTCTTGAAGACTTCACACAGAGTAGTTTATATCTTATACATGATTCATGTGGAACTGAATGTGTTATTAGTTTAAGTAACTCTGCCTTAGCCTTCTTTTTCTCAAAGACCATGATAGCGAATTTCAAGGCCTCTAGTTGCAGTGGAACT
Organism: Miniopterus natalensis; assembly: GCF_054644295.1. Classification (NCBI taxonomy): domain Eukaryota; kingdom Metazoa; phylum Chordata; class Mammalia; order Chiroptera; family Miniopteridae; genus Miniopterus; species Miniopterus natalensis. Next base: position 25,810,122 of record NC_142092.1, on the reverse strand, counting down.
TTACATGGATCTCATTTAATTCACAGACCTAGATCAATCATCCCATTTCCTTCAAGATGTTTTTCACTTCCACCAAACACTCACTCACCTTCATAGATATTACCATATCACAGTCTATGATTATATCAAAGTTGTATTCAGATTACGTTCCAATGTCACAACATGCTCATTAAAACCTTTCAATACATTCTAATTTCTTAATTTTCAGGTTCATACTGTTTCTCTGCTAAAGCACAATTAAGGGGACAGAGGGCTGGTCAATGTCCTGCTCTATTAGGAAAATGAAAACACGAGTGATGTTCATTGTAATTACGCTGCCAGTCAACTTCTGTCTCCACAATGGGCTCTTTATTAGCCCTGGCCCCACACATCTATACGTTACTCTCATAGAACACAAAAGTAGGGAGTGGGCGAAACTGCCTCACTCTGCACCTATATGTTGTCCTTGTACCATCTGGATATCAGCCTTTGAGAGGAGACTGAAACTGAAGTCAGTCAGAACTCTAGAAATGAGCAGAAGGGAGCCAAATATTTAGTTCTCACTTCTTACATAATGATCTGGCTCACAGAATCCCACCTAAATTTTGTTGTGTGTGTGTGTGTGTGTGTGTGTGTGTGTGTGTTTAACAGAAAGACAACAATATATATTATCTATGCATACAAACCCTACATCTATATTCCCATTAAGTCAAATGTTAAAAATTGTATAAATCATATTGGTTTAGATGATTATTAGGACTCAGATAAAAGTGATAACAAATTTAAAATGGTTTAATTCAAAAACATAAATAAGTATATAAACAAAGTGAACCATAGCAATTTAGGCTCAAACAACTTAAAAGTTCAATTAAAGTATGATTTTCGACATGACTAGGTATAGGACCTCAAACAGTGTCATCATGACTGTCTCTCTCTTTTAATCTTTTGACCGTGTGTTAAGTTTGCTCTCACAGGCTGTATTCAATATTTCCAGAAATACCTATCACAAATAATCTCTAATAATGCAAACAACACACACACACACACACCATACATAAAACAAATGAACAACCCAGAATGGAGTTTCATTTGCCAGATCGGTCACATGCTCACTTTTGGACTTGCGGTGATAGGACCATATGAACTGAGATTCCTGAAGGGGTATTTATGCAAAGAAACTTAGGAACATGTTAATAAAAGAATAATGAATGGCTGTAGATAGAGAAAACGATATCCATAACTGTTTCTCTACCCATAAATACTTTACTCGTTTTACATTATTCACTTATTAGACAAAAACCTTAGACATAATGGATACATCTACGTTTCTTAAAAGTGATATGTTCTCTTATCTCTGGGCTATTGAACATTTTATTTTCTTTATCTGGAATATATCCTCTTTCTCTCTCACTCTCTCTCTCCCCCATATATATATATATAGCCTGGCTAAAACTTAATTCTCTTTTGTGCATTAGTTTAGAGATAGTCTTCTTGACTCTGCTTACATTATGTACTTAACCTCATTTTATATGTCTTGCACTAGACTCTTAGCACTATAAAGGCAAAAGCAAAGCATCATTGAAAAAAGAAGAATGAGCATTTATTACAGTGCCTGAAAATAGTATATGCTCAATAAGTGTTTTTGAATGATTAACTTATATCTATATGAAATGAAGCTAAATATTTCTCAAGTGAAAACTTAAAGATGCAAAATTGAAGTAAATAACAATAGGGACCTAAGAAATAAAATAAGCCTCTTACCTTGATAATAAGGATTTGAATTTTCTCATACACAGATTATACTCAATGTGTTTTAGCATCCTAAATTCCCTGTTATTATGAATGTTTGATATTTTCCTTTTATAAACTAAGCACACTTGTCGTTGTCTTAATATCTCTTTTATTGCTTAACTATAAGTTTTGTAAGGGCAGGGATGTCATCTTCCTCAATCATTGTTACATCCAACACTCAGCTGAATGCTCAGCACAAAAGAATACTTAATAAAGATTTTTAATCAATTGGTGCATGAATCATCTGAGTAAATATTAAGTCGCCAGAAAAATGGCTTTCCACCTTATGATCCTTGCAAACAAGACGGGGTCTTTGGTAATTGGCCTAATTCATGGCACTTGAAATCACTCTGATCTCAACAGGAGGACCATTCTCTGAGCACAAGAGTCACATAAAAGCAAAACCCACGTGACTCAGTTCATTGTCAATAAACATTCATGCATAAAAGTACCTTGCAAATAATTAAGATATTTGTAATAGATATCTCTTTTATTGTGGAGATAAACAGTGCTCTTTAAGTCACAATAGAACACTCAAAACCACTATAAACACAATACAAACACACACACAAATTTTATTCCCAATAAATTCTCCCAAGAAACAATTACAAATAGCTGGATTTATTTCTGGGCTCTTCTATCTCTTCCATTAGTCCATGTGTTAGGTGCTAAGCCTGTGACATACTGTTTTGATTAGTATAGCTTTGCAATATAATTTGAAATCAGGAAATGTGATATTTCCAGTTTTGTTCTTATTGCTAATGATTACTTTGGTTATTTAGCGACTTTTGTAGTTCCACAAGTATTTCAGTGTTGTTGTTTTTTCTATTTCTGTGGAAAATATCATTGGAATTTTGATAGGGTATTGCACTGAATCTTTAGTTAGCTTTGGGCATCTACATATAAAATATGTAATGAACACATGCAACTTAATAGTAAAAATAAATAAAAAAACAACCCAAGAATCCTATTAAAAAAGGGGAAAGGATCTGAATAGACATATCTCCAACGAAAACCTAAAATGCCCAATACATATAAGAAAACGTGCTCAACATTACTAATCATCAGGGAAATGCAAATCAAAACCACAATAAAATATCATATCACACCAGTTAGGGTAGCTATTATTAGGATATAAAAGATAATAAGTGCTAATGAGAATATAAAGAAAAGAGAACATTTTTACACTGTTCCTGAGAATATAAATTTGTGCAGCCACTATGAAAAACAGTATGGAGGTTCCCCAAAATATTAAAAATAGAACTACCATGCAGCCCAACAATTCCTCTTCTGGATCCATATCTAAAGAAACTGTAAGACACTCCATGTGTCTCACAGCATTATTCATAACAGCCAAAATATGAAAACAACTTAAATACCCATCAACGGTTGGATGAATAAAGAAAATATGGTATATATGTGCAATGGAATGTTATTCAATCTTCAAAAAGAAGGAAATTCTGTCATTTGATACATGGGTGAACCTAGAGGACATTATGCTAAGTGAAATAAGCCAGACAGAAGGACTAATGCTACATTACACCACTTGTAAGTGGAATATCAAATAGTCAAAATTATAGAAGCAGGAAATAGAATGGTGATTGCTAGGGGCTAGAGGGAAAGGAAAATGGGAAGGGGATGGTCAAAGGGTATATATAGTTTCAGTTATTCAAGAAAACTAAGTTCTAGAGATATCTATACAGCATACTGCTTATAGTTAACAATATTATGATATATACTTAAAATTTGCTACGAGGGAAGATCTTATATTAAATGTTCCTAGCTCACGTGCACGCACACACCCACACACACACAAATAAAGGAGGTGGGCAGAAATGTAAGTAGGTTATGAGAGAGAGAAAAAAAAAAAAACCTATGTGAGAGAGAAACACTGAGCCGTTGCCTCCCACAGGTGCCCTGATTGAGGATCAAACCCACAACCTAGGTATGTGCCCTGACTGAGATTTGAACCCACAACTTTTTGGTGCATGAGACAACACTCCAATCAGCTTAGCCACCCAGCCAGGGCTCTAACATTCTTTTAAAACATAACATGAAACCCTACCATTTGCAACAGCATGAATGGACCTAGAGGGTATTATACTAAGTAAAACAAGTCAGTCAGAGAAAGACATGCCATATGATTACTTACATGTGGAATCTAAAGAACAAAATACTTAAACAAAAAAAAACTCACCATGAAACAGACTCGTAGACACAGAGAACAGACTGATGATTGTCAGGGGAGTGGATTGGGGGACCGGGCGAAAATGTGAGGTACAAATTTTTAGTTACAGAATAGTCTCGGAGACGTAAAGTACAGCATAGGAAATATATATATAGTCAACAATATTGTGAAAACTATATATGGTGCCAGGTGGGTGCTGGAAATATTGGGGGATCACTTTGTAAAGTACATGATTGTCTAACCACTATGCTGTACACCTGAAACTAATACAAAATAATATTGATGTAAACAGTAATTAAGAAATAAACATTTAAAAATTTATACACAAAATAACATAATTGGTAATAAGATGTTTTCAATTTTAAAATCTTGGTAGGCTCTAGGTACCTATTTCAGAAGTCTTATACATTAAAATAATCTTTTAAAAGAAATTTTACTTTTAAAAATAATTTACTAATTTTATCTTTGTAATTTTAACAATGACGACAATTTTGTAACTAAATAAGTCAAATTGTTTTTGAATAGTTACAATAATACCATATTTTGTAGTCATATAAGTAAGTACTTATTAAAGTATATATTTTATTTTTAATTTTGTATTTTGTAATTTGAAATTATATATATTTTTTCAGTCAACAAATATCTTCTTAGGTTATAGCAAATCCCATAGGCCCTGATCAGTGAGCTTGAATACTCAAAAGATAAAATAGCTCTAATATATGTATTTTTTAAATATGTTTTTATTGATTTTAGAGAAAGAGGAAGGGAGAGGGATTGATAGAAACATCTACGGGAGAGAATCAACATCCACTGGCTTCCTCCTGCACGCCCCCTACTGTAGATAAAGCCCACACAACCAGGGCATGTGCCCTGAGCCAGGAATCAAACCACTGACCTCTTGGTACATGAGCTGACATTCAAACCACTGAGCCTCACCAGCTAGGCCCTAATATTTTTTTTTAATATTTTTAAATTAATTTTTAGAGAGAGAGGGAGAAAAAAAGAAAGAGAAATGATATGAAAGCAGAACATCCATCAGCTGCCTTCTGCATGCCCCCTACCTGGGATTGGGCCCACAACCCAGGCATGTGCCCCTAACAGAAATCAAACCATCAGCTTTTTGGTGCATGGGACGATGCCAAACCAACTGAGCCAAGCTGGCCAGGGCCTAATATTTAAGATAAATTTTGTCCACCATATTAGAGTCGTATAGCTTACAATAAATAATTAATGCATTAAAAATTTGTGATGTTTTCAAAGTAAATAGAGCATAGTGTGTTCATTAGATATTTGGTAAATAATGGAATAAATTATCTTACTTGCAAAGAAAACTTAATTTTCACTATTCCTAAATCTCTATATTTATTTACTCTCCTTTGCCAGGGCTATATTTTTTTCTTAGTTTGTTTTTGTAATATTTCTAAGTGGTGAATAGATATTTAGAAGCATTTCTCCAACATATTTGTTGCTGATATATTGTTTTACTTTGTTGGCCTGTGATTACTTCATGACCTTTTTATTGTATACTTAATATAATATTAAAACAACATAAGAACAGGACTAGTCTAACTATAATTATCCTTTCAGTGACATAAGTGACTTTCCTCTAAATAAAAATACTTATCAAGGCTTGCCATCTAAACAACTAATTTCTAATAACATAACTTTTTGGTTTATTAAGAAATAAGTCATTTCTAGTGCAATGAGGGTAATTTATTTGTCACCTCTAAATGTCACTGAAAAATTTGTAATAAGGCTTCCTGTGCTCTTTTATTATCAACTTAATGTGATTTCGTAAAGAAATCTGATTGTTCAGTTGTGACCCAGCTTCATATAAATGACTAACTATATTGCATAGAACAAATGAAAGCCTTTGGGTGAAAGATCTAAGACATACATATTTTGGTACTAATTTTCCTAAGAGAACTAGCAGCAAACTGCACCTTTTAGCTTTTAAATAATTTGTTCTCAGAATCATTTTTTTAAAAGCTATGCTCATGGACTAAAATATCCACATCTAAATATACTCAGCTTCTTCTTATTAAATTTTAAAGCACAGATTTTAGAAGCACATTTTCATGTTTTCAAAACCCTAAATATCAATAAAATAAAAATGAACAGGCCAGCTCCACTCCATTGGGAACTTGTCTTATGAAGCAGATCAATGAGGATTCCAGCTAAGCTCCTAAGAAAAGAAAAATCGTCCACCTGCTAGGGGATCTGCATTTCAACAGGCTGCTTATATATTTACTCATGTTGAAACGGAGCCAAATGCTGTGGTTTTTACCTTTCAGCTTTTCCAAACAGAATTGTTTTCCTTCATAAAAATGTACTTTAAAAGTAAGTTAAGTGCTGTGCTTTTTTTTTTTTTTTTTTTTTGCCTTTTCATATTTAAGAAAAATGTTTGGTACATATAAAATATGGAGCAAATACAAAATCCTAAAAAAGTACTTTAAATCGGAATAAATAGTGTATTCTTTTGAACATTTTACGTTCAAGGTTGACTAAAAATAGAATATGACTTAAGAAATGAGAAACTAGGTCAGTTGAGGTTTTGTGTGAGCACAGTCTCCCAATGCTTATGTGATACAGAAAGACGTCAAAATACATTGACAGGAATTCTTCTCTCAACTGCTATCTTCCAGAGCATCAAAAAAATCAGTGGTGGGCCAATGGTAGCAAAAGGCTTTTCCAGGACACTCAATGATGCAGTGACTTGAACGGAATCAATAAAATAAAAAGATGAGTCAAATACATTCTATCTCTGGAATAAAACTTCTTAATTTTCCTTAAAAGTCTCTTGTGGTCACCTAACAGAACAGCAAAACCTGGATGCCTTCTGTAGGACGCCTCAGGGGAAAGATGCAAACCGGAGTGAGCTAATGCTGATAGGAACCTCTTGGCTGGAAGCACAGTATAGGTAAAGAGAGAACATGAATGTTGTAGAAATCTAACAGGAATCCTACTTTTCTCAAATACTTATCTGTATGTTTTTTGGCTACTTACCTATTTTGAGACCCTTTTCTTTTTTTTCACCAATGAATTAGGGATAATAATGTATGCATCATAAGCCCAGTTTGAGAAACACGTAAGACAACATGTAAAATCTATAATATCATTCGATGGATGGTAAAGGCTTCTAACATATTTAAAAATAATCTTAAAAGTACGTTGATTTTAATGGTTTTTGATAAATCATTTTATAAATAGACTTTGCAAGACGTTCTTACACTAGCACTTTATACAAATAAGCTAAATTATCTAGCCTTGAACTGCATAAAATTCTTTACAACTTTAGAAAAAATTGATGTTGAAATTTTTTTAAGGGAGCAATGAGAGGGTAGCTTTACTACTTAGGTTGAATTAATCAATTTCTTATAAATTATATAGCAAACAATGAAGATAAAATGAAAATTCCTATAATCTGGTTACAACAGAAGTACTTGGCTGGTAGTGTGTGGACTCATAATGATAAACTTACTTCTAAATTCTCATATGAGAGTACTGAAATTACTGGGATTTTTCACTATACGTTTTCATATGCCCATATATTTTTCCTCATATGTATCACTTCCCTATTAATATATCCAGATGATATAAAAGAGAATGCTTTCTACTCGAAGTTACAAAACACATGTGCTTCTGGTTAAAATGTTTTCCCTATAAATATCAAATATATATGTGCATAATGTAACAAAAATACATTAAATGCCTTATTGGTCAGGCCCTTGATATTTTAATTCTATAATAGAAATCCAGAAGAAAATGCCATGGCTAGCTATTAGTAACCAGTCCCACCTATCTAACTTTTAACATCTTATGTTTGTGGACTCTGCCTCCAGCTGTCTTATTATGATTAAACATCCTATGTTCATAGCTAAGGACACCTTCCACTTGTGCAATAGATCTGAGCTCCTTCTGCTACTTAGGACTATTTCTTCAGCAATTTCCCTTCTCACTCTCTTCTGAATCATCATTTACTTCCCTGTGTCTCTACTGGATCATTCTTATCAGCATATAAACATCCTCTTATTTCTCCTAGGAAGGAAAATAAACTGTGTTTTGACACCAAATCACTCTCCAGTTGCTACTGTCCCAGTTCTCTGCTCCCCTTTTCACAACACACCTGGAAAATATTATGAATTTGAAATATGCATTTCCTTTGCATATAATTTCTTAACCCCACGCCAATCAGGCTTTTGCTCCTATGACACCTCCATACCTTTCTTTTCAAGGTCAACTGTAACCTACCCAAAGGTAAATCTAATGGTGGGTTTACTGCCACTATCTTATTTCACCACTCACCAGTATTTTACACAGCCAATTACTTCCTCTTTCTGGAGGTTTCACAGGTGTATACTTATCTCCAAATTCATCAAGTTGTATACATTACATATGCACAGCTTTTGTAAGTCAATTATACCTCAAGAAATAGGTTTAAAAAAAAAGAAAAGCACATCACTTCTGTGGGATTACTGCCAAAAGTATATAGCCTCAATATAATCATTGGAAATATCAGATGGAACCAAAGTGAGGGAAATTCTACTAAAGAACTGAAAATGATCACTTTGAATATATTAAGATCATAAAAGATAAAGACAGACTGAGGAATTGTGACATATTAAGCAGACTAAGGAGACATGACAACCAACTGCATGTGAGATTTTCAGTTGAATCCTGAAGTGAAAAAATAACATTAGTTGGAAAAATGAATAAAATTTTTAATAAATTTTATAGACTTGTAACAGTACTGATCCCTATTAATTTACTGGTTTTTATAATTAAATTATGATTATGTATGATGTTAAATTTAGAAGCCAGGTGACCCGTATGAGGGAACTCTATGCTACATTTTCAGCTTTTCTGTGTGTCTAACATTTTTATGTCAACCTTTATGAATCTGTATGTCAAATTAAAATAAAAAATTAAAGGGCTCAAAAATTAAGAGAAAAACTATTGTATTCCTCATTCACTTAAAAATACTTTCAAAGAAAATCAAATATAAGTCAGGTGCTGGGCTAGGTTCTATAAATAAAGTATAACCTTGGAGCCTGCTGCCCTCAGCTGCTTTCACTGAAGTTTAAGAACACATGTTTCTCAGCCCACACATTGAGAATTTATATCTAAGTTGCACTTTGTCTATCCTATTGTTAATAATTTAACTAACTGATTTATTCAGTGCTGGCTCAAGAGATTATAATGCTTGGCATAGAAAGATAAAGGAAGCATGTTTCTGCCATGTAAGACGGTGTATCTCCAAACACAGTTTCCTTGAAGAAAGAGTCCCTATTGAAGACTCAGATTCTGTGGCTCCACTCTAAATGCCATAGAAGACTGGTGCTGGGAACACAAGCTTTTCAGGTAATTGTGATAAACATTAATATTTGAGGACTTCTATGTAAACATTATATAGATCTATAAAGTATATAACATTGCTGTATTATTATTTTTATACAGTGAAATATAATTTTTGAAAGTAACAAGTTAGAGAAACGTTTGCAAAAAAGAAAATACTGAAGGACTCTTGAACAATAATTTTGAATTTACTAGATAAATCTGGTAATTAAAATATCACATGAAAGAGTACAAAGTACTCTATGAAATGATACTCTATAGGAAAACATATCCTTCAACAGCCTATTCAGAGGCCAGATAAAATCTGAATTTTGTGACTTTTAATAAAATTAAATAGCCATTAAATGAATGATTGCTAAGTAAATTTTTCTGTCAGAACTTAAGAAAGTATCTCCAAGAGATATGAAAATAAACAAAATAAGAACCAGGTGGATTTCATTTTATAAAGTATACATTTTTTGTTTGTTTTTATTGATTTCAGAGAGAGACAGAAACATCAATGAGGAGAGAGATTCATTGATCAGCTGCCTCCTGTGTCCCCCATACTGGGGACTGAGCCTCACTGGCCAGGCTAAAGTCTACTTTTTTGGAGTGATAATAGATTTAAGAAAAGTTGAAAAAAAAGAAAATAAGTTTCTTCCACTCTTCATCCATATTTCTCAACAACCTAACCATAAATTTGTCAAGTAATTGGTGCTTTTTAGCATATGTTGCTGAATTTTATTTGCCGATGGTTTATTATGGGATTTCATTTATATTCATGAGAAATACTGAACTCTGGTTATCTATCATTATCGTGTCTATTCTGATTTTGGTATCAGTTCAACACTAAACTCAAAATTATTTGGGAGTGATTATTTTTTTTCCTGGAAGAGCCTGTGTGGAGCTTATATTATTTCCTGCTTACATGTGAATTGAAGTAATATAATCCCTTTAACCTATCCGGTAACTGTTCATAAAGAAAATGATAAATGTTTTCTATTTATATGTAAGTGTTTGTTCTGAGTAAATTCCTCTGTAATATTTTCTAAGTCACTAATTTTGGCTGTTACACTATGGAAACAGAATTATCATATCTACTGTACACCTTTTTCAATTGTGATATTTTCATTCAAAATTTCCTAATTGCTTTTTTTTTATACCCATCATTTCTGTTACACTTCTGCCTGTTTTTTCCTAGTTGTAAAATTTTTATGAAATGCGTTTTCTTAAAAATTGTTCATAATAAATGTGATCAAATTATTTCCAGACAATTCTGTAACACTGACATAAACTGTTCCAAGTTTTCAGTGTCATTGTTACCTTTCTTAGCATTAGAATTTTTAGGGTTTAAAAAAATACTTGAAACACTTTCTTACCCTCTCTCTTTATTTTCATTCTTTCTTATTCATATTTTTTCTGGAATGTATTACCGAGGGCCCCCGATGTACAACACTTTTTTGCAATGTCGCATTGACTTGCTGTCCTCTTTTGATATTACAGATATAGGAACCTAATGAATAGACTACTTGGTTTATATCCTGACGCAAGGCTGTTTCTGTATGTCCCCACCTCCCCAAACAGACAGTTTCCTTTCTTCCTCACCCGAAGATATTTTTTTCATTGATTCTAGAGAGAGAGGAAGGAAGAAGAGAGGGATAGGGAGAGAAGCTTCAACGTGAGAAACACGGATCGGCTGCCTTCCATATGCAACCCTGACCTGGACAGAACCTGCAACCTGAGTATGTGGCCTGACCGGGAACAGAACCCCCAACCCTCGAACCCTCTGTACTCAGCCTATGCTCTGACCAACTGAGCCATACTGGCCAGGGCTAGAGCTTCCTTTAAGCAAGAAACATGGCCAGTGATTGGGTTGAAAGTTTTATTTAACATCATTTCTTGAGCAGGGTGTGGGGAGCGGTAGAGAAGCGTGGGTAGGAAACGAAAACCTCACCCTAAGCTCAGATTTAAGCATTAAGCTTAATTGTGCTCTCACCCCCGGAGCACCTTCAGCTCCTGTTGCCTTTATGAAGTGCATGTCCTGGCCAACACTGCCTGCCCCTCACAAGAAGCCCTGCATACCTACGCATTCACCTCTGCTACATTTGTCTATTTGTTTTTAGTTTATTTATTGTTGACACTGTTTTATAGCTCAACTCTCTTTTTGGTTTTAAGTATTTTTAAATTTATCTATCACTGGTATATATTTGTAGCAAAACATGTGCATCAGAGCATGAAGTGAGGAAAAAAATTCCAAAAAAAGTTATTTGGTTTAAAACTTTTTATAGAGCAATTCAATGAATGTTTGTCTTTGCATGGCTTAAACTAGCTTATTTTCCTTAGGAAAGTTGCATTTGATACTTTAAATCTGCCTGAACTCACTTTCTTGTTCCATATCTGAAAAGAAGACTTTTTAGTATGCCGCCTGCAAACATTTCTTATGTTGTAATACTTCTGTGGGAATTCTATATTTCTGAATGTAAAGACACAAAATGTATTTTGAGTAGAATATACAATTTTAGAAGTATGTTTTAAAAAGTAAAAATAATTTTGAAAGCTCAAAGGTATTGAATAAAAATAATTGTCTCTAAAACTGACTCCCAGATTCTCTATAAAGCACTTTAGTACAATTATTTGGGTTTTCTTTCTCACATGAAAAAGATGGCTCGTGCATTACAGATGAAATAAATAAATTACTCAAAATAACCTAGTTGCCATGTCTACATAGTGCATGGAGCCTGGCAATCACTGGTGAAATATGGGTGGTATGCACAGGCAATCTAGAATATTCTAACCAAGACTTTATTTTTCTTAATATCCTCGCATTTATTTGGGTAAAAATGGAAATAGGAGGAAAGAGCTAGGTGGTGGTGATTATTAGAATTTACGTAAGTAATCAGCATTATTTGTACCTTTGTTGTATCGATCGGTATATTCTTGGGAGATTGAAAGCGCAGAAACTACCTGACCTTTTCTATTACTACTGATGTTCATTGTCATTCTAAGAAAATTTCAGTAGAAAAAGAAAAACTTTTATCTGTATGGGTATCTGGGGAACATTAATATTTTGACAATGCTTTATATACATTTTCTCTTCCCCAAAGGGCAGAACACTCTTTTAAACACTGAGTGGATGCTTACAGGGCCTGATTAATTGGAAAATTAGGCTATAGCTATATATACTGTCACTTTCCCTCCTTTACTTAAAACTCCCCTTTTATTCTAGTCATCTTAGAAAACATCTAATTAACTTCTGAGACTCAGTTTTACTAATTTCTCCCCCAGACAAAACTATTCACTCCTTCCTCTTCTCTCCATTGAACCACAAATGTCTCTACTAGAAACATTTGAAGACCATCTCCTTCAACACTACATCCGCAGCATGGTTATGACACAGTAGAGAGGGGTCATAAAACAGATCCTTTCTGTTTGATTCTCTCTTTATGACCAATAGGCAGAGACATTTAGGATGAGGCTTAGCTCTATATTCAGGTGATGAAATGGTAATTTAAAAATAATCTGTTGCTGGGTAAAATCAAATTAAATATTGATATTGACTAGCCTGGCATGTAAAAATACACATGCACACAGTCATAACAGTGAGGGGATTAAGTGCAAGATAAGTTAAAGTTTCAAGTAGAAAAATGTATCCTAAAAGTAATGGAGTACATGGAACAGAATGACAGAGGTCAGAGGGGAGGAAGTTGGGGGGGACTGGACAAGAGAAGGTGAAGAAAGTCATCAAAGAACATATATACATAGCCATGGACACAGACAACAGAGTGGGGAAGGCCAAGGGCCGGGGTGGCAGGGGCCGGGTGGAGGTGCGCCAAGACCGGGTGGTGGAGATGGGAGACATCTGTAATAGTGTCAACAATAAAAAATAAATAAAATAAATATCAATAATGGAGTAAACATTATACTCAAATAGAATTTGTAAGGTAAGAATACATTTCAATATTTATAAAAATTTTAAGAAAGTTCACATACTTAATTTCTAATTACTTCTAATTGCTTTATAAGTATCTTGTTTGGCAGAAAATTATTTTTAAGTTGAGCTAATCAAATGATATATAGACATATATATGACATAAAAATTAGTAAAAGAAAGTATTTGATATAGTCATACAAATACTGACTATTTCCCTCTGAAAATTGATTCATATTTTATGACATTATTTCAGAAGTTTGGAGTGAGCTTTAACTATTTAGTAATTATACATTATTGGAGAAGTCATATAAACTTTGCAGACAGTTCCTATTGTCTGGAAGGCTTTATATTTGTGAGTTTTATCTCATTAAAATGTTAAAATCAGTTTGCCAATAATTATCATTTGCATACACATGATTATAAATTTATTACAATACTGACTAAAGGTAAAAGAGGGGGCTTTTAATACACTTCATTATAAAGATAGATTTAGAATCTACAAATGTAGTGTTAATGTGACAAGGACTTGCATTTGCTATATTTTCTCTTTGTATAATATCTAACAGCATTATTTTCCAAAGAAGATAATACCACTTGGAATGGAGCATCTATCAATACGGTGAATACTGTTACCAATGTGTCATCTTTTAGATTATTTCAAATTTTAGCTGGGCCAGTGTTATTTCAGCATCACAGTGGTATGTTATATTGCTTCTACATATTTATTCACTACATTTTTATAGCATTGACTACTTAAATGACTTTTGTCAATAGTTACAGAAAACTCAAAATGAATTAAAAATAAGGAATTGATTAGCTCATATAATTAAAATTCAGATGTAGGGCAGGCTTTCTTCGGACTTAATTGAGCCAATGTGATCCCATATCTCTGTAATTTTCTGGGCATCTCTGTTCTTTGCATCATCTCTTAATCATTTTCATAGAAACATGGCTCTAATTTTTCCAAACTTTTCATTTACATAGAACATCATCTAGCAAATTAAGACCAATTTTTTCTCTTCCTGACTTTCTTTTATCAGTGAGAACCCTTATCCACAAATCTCTAGTCTGCTTCCCCTTGCTTTTTATTGACCAAAAAAATTGTATCATAGACCCATTTATGAACTCACCCAATAGGTTTAAATCTGGATTTCTGGCAAATCATCAGCAAAGGAGATGCTTGACCATGGTTGCCTAGGTCCAATTACAGCTCACCTCTTGCGCTTTGACAAATTCCCCGAAGCATAAAACAGCTAAATAAGGAAGGGGGACATAGATTATTATTTGGTGAAAAAAATAACACACTGTTTACAAAATACTTTCACCTACATTATCTCACACTAGATGACTGCTGTGAGTGCTGGCCCACTTACAGTTGCCTTGAGAAATATGTGTTGACTCTTCAACACTATAATCATTGGCAGAGTTATAATCTATGTAATAGTCGCTTAAATACCTTCTGGGTTTCAATAACTAACAATGCATTTTAACAGATGCCAGGCATCAATAGAAAATGTATTTCTATCTTTACAAAAATATAGCGAAAAGAGAAAAATTAACCTGATTTTCTTCAATACTTAAGTTCAGGGAAAATATAACAATTCATATAATAATCTCCAATTTTATTTTTAAAAATCCACTGTTCCAATATTCTAAGGCTAAGATCTATATGACAAATTACCAGACTAAAGTAAATCTTAATCAATGGTGTCAGTTGAAAATTTAGACAGATTTCTACACCAATTATTTGGTTGCTAGATATGCATAAATTACCAAAATAGACCAAACAGCTAGATCACCTGTATAGTTTTCCAGTTTTGTAGATGTAGACAGATATTCTTTCTAAGGAATTTTACTTGTTATTTAGCCATTTGGAGGTATATCCTTTATTTTATTTATTTTTATATTCAAAGTAAATACTTTGAATCACTTGCAGAAACAAATATCTTAAGATAATAATTTTTATTAAGAACCACAAACTCTACCTTTATAATCTGGCCCAAAGTTGTCCACTTTTGGGTTTTGAAAAACCATAAAATATAAAATTCTATGCACTGATGCCTCATGATTAAAAATCAACAAACAACAACAAAAATCAACAACAAACCACTTAGCAACCATTAGCCTCTTTCATTTGATTAAAATGATTTAATTCTCTTGCCCAGCAGGCTTGGCTCAGTGGTTGAGTGCTGAACCAGGAGGTCACTGTGGGTCAGGGCACATGCCCCGGTTGCAGGGTCGATCCCCTGTAGGGGGCGTGCAGGAGGCAGCCGATCAGTGACTCTCATCATTGATGTTTCTCTCTCTCTCCCTCTCTCTTCCTCTCTCTGAAATCAATAAAAACATTTTTTTAAAAATGATCTAATACCCTAAATGAAGTTAAAAAATCACACCCTTATTCAAGCAGAAAATTCACATTATTTATATTTACAAAAGAGAAGCCCAGGGAATGGGAAGATGTCCCACAGTAACTCAATGAGGAATATTATTTTGTAAAGAATGGGTATAACAGCCTTCTTCTGTTGTCACATAAAGCACAATACACAGCTGCTCAGGCAAGCCTCATATATTGGAGATTAAAAGACAAGGACAAAATGTAAACACGCTGCAATTCAACGGCACAAGTATTATTAATATACACAATTATCCTCACATGGCAAGGCTGCGGTGTGCCAGAACGCATCTAACAACGCGTTGGATGGCCATGCTACGTTTAAGGGCCAGCATTGCCATTCTGTCTGCTCTTAACTGTGCTGGGTCATGTCCTGGACACGAGAATCAGGAGTACGCAGGCTGACCAGTTCCTTCCTATTCCCGGCTCTTGAGGGGAAGTCCTGCAGCCTCAGGGTAGACTAATCCCTCTGCTTCTCTGGGACTGTACTAGAAAACGGCTGTCCTGGAAGGCTGGCTGACGCCAACTGTTCATTCTGGCGTTTATGAAACACTTCGCAGTGGCGCCTGCTTGTTAGAGGCCTGCCACGCAGCCTCGTCTGTCAGTTCCCCTGGAAAATAGATGGCTTGTTTCCACACAGTGTGTGAGTGTCATCACCCTGCTCAAACATTTTCGTTGCAGTCTATGTGGTTCACAGCTGAATGCTTTTAGTTCTTTAAGAGATGTGGGTGTTTCCATGCCAGTGATTTCTAGTTCCCGTTCCAGTATGTCTCATTTCACTGAAATGGTCATTTTTGGTGTTTTCAAGCGTTTTGGCTAGAGATGGATCACCTAATGTTATGCAAAGTGCTGAGGTCCCAGAAAACCTCAGCATATTGTTTGTGGATTCCAAAGAACTTGGAGGGCTGGCTGTGAAGGACAAGGGTTTGTTAGGACTTAGGTGCACACTGGTGCAAAGTTTACAGCCGCACCTGCCGCCACTGGTGAAGCTGTCCTGCTAATTCCCATCCGGCCGGCATACAGGCCACACGGTTGGGGGGGGAGGGGGTATTGTTTGCCAACCCCCAGACTTTCCCAACACAAGGTTTTAGAGAGCACAGAAAACAGAGAAAAACAGGCATGCAGGGGAAGGTGTACATGCATGAGATCAAAATACTAGCTGTCTACTATCCAGGCATCGAGAAGCAGTTTCTTAGGGTTGCTAGCCAGGTTCCCAAGGTCTCAGTCTGCTTACAGACGGCCCTCGCTGTCTCTCACAAGGTGCGAGGGGGAGTTGGAACATGGGAAGGGGCCCATGTTCCCATTTACTGTACACCTGAGAGTCAAATAATATGAAACTACAAGCAGGCAAATACAGGGTTTCCAAGAAAAATGCCAGGATTATCGTTTTACAGAGATGTTAATAAAAATCCACACCATTATTTACAATGGAAAAATATATACATCCATATTCAAATTTATATTTTTAAGAAGTTTACAGACATACTTGAACCTTTGCCCCTAATCTTTGGGTTTACAAAATGAAGCATACTTTGTGTGCTAGCCTCTGTGTTCCTGATCTACTTTGCCTCAGGAAGACCTGTAGCCATCAGTAGCTACTTACAGTTGCTACTGAATACATCTTAGACATTTAATGTCTAAAATGCTGTGAAATTATGGAAAGATCTGAAGTTTTAAAACTCCTGTCATTAATTTTATAGTTTTACCAGAGAGAACATCAAAAAACCTGATAAATAATGACCCCCACTTAATTAAGATTAGCTACTGAGCATGACACATCTTAAATAAAGTATAAACACAACACTGGGAGGAAAAACAAAGACCAAAGCCTCTGAGTCTAATTAAGTTAATACTATTTAGGATATTATGACATTTTGGAACAAGGAGTAATTATTATTTTCCTAATGTCTAACTTTAAGACAAAAGTGAGATCCATCCAACAAAATGCTGAATAGATGAGATTATGAGATTTTTAAATCAATAAGTAGACTAACTTGTTAAAAGAAAAATAATCTTTTAGGTTCATTATCTCATTATTATCTAATGCATACTGGGCCACAGAAATGATTTCTAGAACTGATTACAGTGATTGACCAGGCATGTAAAATAAATTGAATCTACAAGAAAAGGTGGTGCTAACCCTCATATTATGTAGTAAATTAAAGTGTAGATCCTGATTAGCAGGTCAAAATGCCTTAAGTAAGGCTGCTAATAGTCTACTTTCCAAGAATTTATTTTTGATGGTGTCTTCAGATGATGGATTAATTCTGAGTAGGCTGATTTCATTTGACCCACTAAAATCTGATGAGTTTCGCTGCTTTTATTTTTAAATTGGATCAGTTAAAGAAGTAAACATGGCCCGGCCAGGCATGGCTCAGCAGTTGAGCATCGACCTAGGATCCAGGCGATCGGGGTTCGACTCCCGATCCGGGCACATGCCCGGGTTTTGGGCTCGATCCCCAGCGGGGGCGTGCAGGAGGCAGCCGGTCAATGACTCTCTCATCATTGGTGCTTCTACCTCTCTCCCTCTCCCTCTCCTTTCCTCTCTCCGAAATCAATAAAGATACATTAAAAAAAAAAATAAATAAAGGAAGTAAACATGGTAAGAGATGTGATGACCTCTGTATATATTGCAGAGAATGACATATCATGAAGCAAAAAAGAAGCCATCAATTTTATTATTAAACACTAATCAAACACTAATCATGGTCACTGTTTATTATCCTGGTTACTTGGCAGATTATAAAAAGAGGACCAATTTAAAATACATACAATGACTATACTGCCAACTGCCACCCCTCCTCCCACACACACTCAGACACACACAGAGAGAAATAGATACAAATGTGTAAACAAATCTTAAATGTTCATTTGATTAACTTTGATAAAATTATAAATTAAGACCAGCCGTGACAAGTCTTCAGTCTTAGAAGGGTAATTCTTATATTTGCCTTTCAAAGTCTTTAAAAATCTCTGTATTTTTCCATTTAATTTTTTTCCTTAGTTTAATTTAGTAGGCTTTAGCCTAAAAACTATACTGTAGTAAGGCCAAAGTTCTCATCGTTGCACAACCACAGTCTTCTTATCCTTCTTCATGCTTTTTTTTGTTGTTTCAATTGCTACAAAATTATTAAATTTCTTTCAAAAATCCAAATGCCCTATCCAAGCCATATATATTACTCCAAGACCTCGTTTATAACCTACCTTTTGATGGATTTCTCCTCTCCCCAGGACATTTTCTAGCCATCAAGTATCACAGGTTATTCTTCCAACTTCCCTGCTAATTACAGCACAGTGCCTTTGTCTGTGTAAAGCCTCATTATTTGCCACGTTATTTTCCAATATATATTAAGCTTTTGGGTAAATACGATATGTCACATGTCTTTTCTCTCCTCTCATATGCTCAAAAAATCTTTGTGCCCGGCCGGGCGTGGCTCAGCGTTTGAGCATCGACCTGGGACCCAGGCGATTGGGGTTCGATTCCTGGTCAGGGCACATGCCCGGTTGTGGGCTTGATGGATGACTCTCTCATCATTGATGTTTCTGTCGCTCTCTCTCCCTCTCCTTTCCTCTCTCTGAAATCAATAAAGATATATTTAAAAATAAAAAATCTTTGAATAACTTAACGATTGTCTTATAAATATCTACGGACATACAGGATTTCATATTTCAACCAGTTGTGTTAGTAGTATGCTAATAATTTCCACTTGGCCGTGAAATCTTAAGAAACTTCACACTCAGTCACAAAGCACCAATAGGAAAATCCGCTGGCAAAATTGGAGACATCTATGCTGTCGCCACATAAAAACCTTAACACGCTGTGGCTAACGTCTCTTTATTGAACTTGGCGACAATGCACTTTTATAGTGCAACAGGAGGGCATGCACAGGGAAGAGGCGCTTTCTCCTGCTTTCCATACTCTCCCTTACAGATTTTTTTCCAGACAATGGAAAGAAAAAAACGACGTGCCTCCAATGTTACGATCAGTGCTACATTAAAACATGGGAATGATCGATTCCACGGGTAAGCTCCCGGTTCCAGCTGACGCTGCGCCTGCCAGCCCGCTGCCCACTTCACCTGCCTGCGCCGGGCCTGGCTCCCACCGCACACGCCCGCGCCCTCAGAAAGGCCCTTCCACCCAGCCATGCCCTCCCTCCTGCTCGGAAACTCTTACCTCTACTAATTGTCCTCTCTTTTCCTCTTTTTGGGTTTTCTTACTTGTTTCTGTCTGTTGATCACTTGCCTTTCTCTCGCCCTCGTTTTTCCTCTCCTTCTACCACGATATATTTGAAAACTATTTAGTGCAAATACTGCGGTTCAACTATAAGGTGTCCCAATGTCAATTTATATGGAGGATGCCCTTGAGCTACTTACTGTCTGGTAAGACAGATGGCATGCACATAAATTAAATATAATACACATTGTAAGTGATAAATGCCATGAGAAAATTACGGATAAAGGATTTCCCACATAAAGCCACCCTCTTCCAACCTTTTAAATCATAAATCCTGGTTTACTAAACTATTTAATTTATTAAGCTTTGATGTAGTTGTGCAAAGAGTTCTATCCATTAGTGTTAACTGAAAATCGCTCAACATTTACTAGGGCATGGAGAGCTGTTCCAAGTCCAAGAAATTTAAAAAGGACCCAACATTTTTTAAAAAACTCTGAAACTTGCTCCAAAATGTAATATTTTGAAGTGCAAAGAAGTTAAAAATTTAGATATCTTAAAATAAGAATAACATAGAGTGGAAAATGGGCGTATTTAAGCAAAAAGACATTGAGTTGTCTTTTAACTTCATTTAACTTTTATATCATATACAAATATAAACAAGGACTGAACTGAAAGCAACTACTACTCAGCACAAAATTTAAAAAAGAAAAGAGCCAAAATATATTTAAGGTAATAGAAGATAATGAGTCTTACAAAGCTTTCATCATCTGTACAGCAATCTTAATAAGTATATTTATTATCATCTTTGGAAATATCTTTATTTCAATCTTCTTTTTATGTATTATGTTTAATTAAGGTATTCATAAATCTTATTAGTCAAAATACTGAAAACAATAAAGTATCATTCACTAGAAAACATAATATTTATGTTACTGTTATTGAAAATTATAAAAATATTTGTTATGTTTATTTATTTATTTTGCTTAAACCCGTCACCTTTTTCACCCAGCCCCCCAACCACTCTCCCCTCTGACAGCCTTCAGTCTGTTTTCTGTATCTCTGAGCCTGTTTCTATATTGTTGGGTTTTTTTTATTTTGTTCATTAGATTCCACATATAGGTGAAATTATATGGTATTTGTATTCCACTGACTGGCTTTTTCACTTAGCATAATACTCTCCAGGTCCATTCATGCTGGCACCAAAGGTAAGATTTCCTTTTTTTATGGCCAAGTAGTATTCCATTGTGTCAATGTACCAAAGCTTTTTACCCATTCATCTACTGATGAGTATCTGGGCTGCGTACAAGTCTTAGCTATTATAAATAATGCTGCAGTGAGCATAAGGGTGCATATATTCTTTCTAGTTCATGTTTTGGGTTTCTTCAGATAAATTCCCAGAAGTGAAATCCATGGGTCATGAGGCAGTTCCATTTTTAATTTTTTGATACAACACTATAGTTTTCCACAGTGGCCGCACCAGTCTGAATCCCCACTGAGAGTGCACCAGGGTTCCCTGTTCTCTACATCCTCAAGAACACTTGTTGTTTGTCTAGTTATTGATGATACCCATGCAGACAGGTGTGAAGTGATAACTTATTGTAGTTTTAATTTGCATCTCTCTGATGATTAGTACTTTGAGCATCTTTTCATTTGTCTACTGGCCATCTAGATGTCATCTTTGGAGAAGTGTTTACTCAGGCCCTTTTCCCATTTTTTAATTACATTGTATGTTTTTATGGTGTTGAGCTGTATAAGTTCGTAATAAATTTTCGATATAATCTGCTTCTAAGAAGTAGCATTGGTGAATATGTTCTCTCATTCTGTGGGTTGTATTTTAATTTTGTGGATGGTTTTCTGTACTGTGCAAAAACATTTTAGTTTGATGAAGTCCCATTTGTCTTTTTGTTTCTTTGTTTCCTTTGCCTGAGGAGATATGTCAGAAAAAATACTGCTGCGAGAAATGTCCAAGATGTTACTGCTTGTTTTCTTCTAAAATTTTTATGGTTTTGAGCCTTAAATTTAAGTCTTTAATCTATTTTGAGCTTATTCTTCTGTATTATGTGATAAGGTTGTCATTTCTTTCTTTTTTCCCCCACGTGGATCTGTCCATTTTTCACAGCACCATTTATTGAACACACTGTATTTACCCCATTATATGTTCTTGCTTCCTTTGTCAAATATTAATTGACCATAAAGACGTGGGTATAGTTCTGGGCTCTTTTCAGTTTCATTGATCTATATGTCTGTTTTAATGTCAGTATCACGCTGCTTTCATTACTATGGCTTTCATATCAGTTAGCATGATTCCTCCAACTTTGTTCTTTTTCAAGTTCGATGTGGCTATTTGGAGTCTTTTGTGGTTCCATATAAATTTTTGGAATATTCGTTTTAGTTCTGTGAAATACACCATTACTATCTTGATAGGAATTGCATTGAATCTATGTAATGCTTTGGTAATAGAGACAGTTTAATGATGTTAATTCTTCCTACCTATCTATGAACACGGTGTATGCTCCCACTTATTTGTATAAGTTCTTCCATTCTTTCCTCAGAGTCTTGTAATTTTCTGAGTACAGGTCTTTTAAATTCTCAAATTTATTCCTAGGTATTTTATTACTTTTTGATGCAGTTGTAAATGGAATTTTTTTCTTAAATTCCCCTTCTGAGAGCTCATTATTGTATAAAAGTGCAACTGATTTCTGGATATTTATTTTGGATCCTGTTACTCTACTGAATTCATTTATCAGTTTTAATAGTTTTTTAATATAATGTTCAGGATTCTCTATATACAGTGTTATGTCATCTGTGAATAATGACAGTTTTACTTCCTTCTTTCCAATCTGGATGCCATTTATTTCTTCTTCTTGTCTGATTGCTGTGGCTAGGACTTCCAGGCCTATGTTGAGTAAGAGTGGTGAAAGCGGACACCCCTGTATTGTTCCTGATCTTAAGCGAAACACTTCTAGTTTTTGGTCATTGAGTATGATGTTGGCTTTGGGTTTGTCATATATGGCCTTTATTATGTTGAAGTATGTTCCCTCTATTCCCATTTTGCTGAGAGTTTTTATCATAAATGGGTGCTCAATTTTATTAAATGCTTTTTCGTATCTATTGATATGATCATGTGACTTTTATGCTTCATTTTGTTTATGTGATGTATCACATTTCTTCATGGATATTGTTTCAACCTTGCATCCCCGGAATAAGTCCCACTCAGTCAGGGAGTATGATATTTTTAATGTATTGCTGGATCTGGTTTGCTAATATTTTGAGGATTTTAGCATCTATGTTCATCAGAGATACCGGCTTATAATTTTCTTTCTTTGTAGTGTCTTTATCTGGTTTTAGAATTCAGATAATTCTGGTCTTGTATAATGAGCCTGAAGGTCTTCCATGTCTTGAATTTTTTTGAAGTAGTCTTGACTGGCTTCTGGCCCTGGGCTTGAAATTAGCACAATGGTCTCTGCCCCAAGATTATGCACACACTTATTAAAAGAGCTTCCTTTTGTACATCGGATCTCTAATCCATCCAGATTTCCCCTTTAAATAACAAAAATGTTATTTCAGATAAAAACAAACAAATATATCAGAGCAGACACAAAAAGGTACCTATTGTAAGATTCCATGTATAGGAAATGTCCAGAATAGATAAAGGAGCAGAGACAGAAAGCAGATCAGGGGTTTCCAGGAGGAGGTGTAGGGAGTGAGTACTTTTGGTACAGGGTGTTTTTGGGGTGATGGAACATCCTGCAACTAGATAGCAGTGATACTTGCACAGCATCGTGAATGTACTTTATTCTCAGAAATGGCACAATTTAAAATATAAAATGTAACATTTATAACATATCAAACTGTAAATAAAATTTTTTTAAAAGGTCATAGATGGGGAAGAAAACTAATTCTGGTAGGACAGGGACAACACACAGCTCTAGAGCTGGCCCTGGTGCCTTTCCCAAGGCAGATCCTCCTGGGTGGCGGGAACCAGGTGAGGTTCTGAGGAGGGTTGCTCTGGCAGTGAGGGTGGGGCCTCAGTGACATCAGCGCATGCTGCACAGGCCGACGCCAACGCCAAAGCTGCAGTGGAGTGGCTGCTGGAGGGGCAAATCCCAAGGCCATGGTCTCCACAAAGCCTGCTGTGTTACAAGAAATGTTAAAGGGCCTTCTTTAATAATAATAAGAAAAAAATAATAAAACAGTGAGGTCACGGCTTGGTGTAGTGAGGTCACTGCTATTGCCATTAAGTGAAGTCACTCCTCTTGTCTGAGGTGATGCTTAGTGAAGGGGACCCAGGCAGTGACCTCACTTCTTGACGATGGAGCCCAACAGAACTTGGAACCCTGGTAACCAGGCAGCTACATGCTAGAATAGGCCCTCCCCAGTTCATCTGGATAGAGACACTGGAGAGCACACCATCTTTTAGTGTTGTCTGCCAGTGTCCCAAGGCCTTGGCCTCAAAAAAGGCAGCAGGGATTCGAAATCAGCCCAGACATCTGTGCCCCTTTTCAAGGAGGGACCCAGAGGTAACACAGGGAGGCCACCACTCTGACCCCACCTGAGCAGCCCTGTGTCCGCATGTGTTTGTGTGTGTATGTGTGTGTTTGTGTAGAAGAGGGTTCATGTGGGGAGGGCCTGCCCCAAGCAGGAACAGGTTGAGGGGGGTCAGAAGCCTGCTGGGCCTGTCATGTTCACACCCTAGGTCAAGGTTGGCTGGGTGGATGTGGAATGTGGGCGGCCCCCTCTGCCCGAGGTTTATCCCGAGCCCTGGAGGCGAATCTTATTTCCCCTGGGAGGAGGTCTGTGAAGACACAGGGCTGGGCCTGATCCGGGAGCAGAAGGTCCAGTGGGCAGAAGCAGCAGCGACTAGGGCCAGGCAGAGCTTGAGGCCTCCCAAATGGCTGCCAGTCACTGTCATTGCAGAGATCAACCCAGGTCATGGAGGAGCAGCAGCTGGTCAACGAAGACCCCCGCCCTATGTCCACCAGTGAGGGGCCAGTGAGCCACACCACTGAGGGCCAGAGCAGGCCTGAAGTGAGTGTGGACACCTGGGGGTCTGGGGAACCAGAGCCCGTGGATGGCCAGAGAGGGACTCCTCCCCCAAAGCAGCCCAGGTTCTACAGGCCTCCAACTTTGAAGCAGCTCAGTCTCTACAGGCAGCTCTCAAATGTTGACTCCAACCTGAAGAGCGGTGCTGATGTTAAACAAACCAGGCAGGATGCCCTGGAGCCCAAGGAGGCAGAGCCCAAGGGTGAGAAGGTGGGGAGGTGGGAATGGGATGGAGGGGAGAACGGACATGTGAACTTTTGAGGAGGGGTCAGTGCTAGACACACAGGGAGCAGCCCCAGAGGCTGGTCAGAAGCAAGAACGGGTCTCAGACCACCCATCTGCTGGACTGTCACCTCCAGCAGCTGCTCCAGCTGCATCTCTGAAGGCAGGGCTGGCCCGTCCAGCGTCTCCTGATGAAACTGAGATCCCACCACTGCTCCCTGAAGAACGCTCCTCCTCAGAACCTGCCCTGGGTCCTGCCATAGAGGAGGAACATGCCTCCGGGCAGGCTCCACAGCCACATGTTGGATGTGATCGCCCTGTTCCATCAGGAGCAGTTGATTTACCCCCGCTCTTTGACCTTTTTCTTTTATTTTAATTATTACATTTTCCTTTTCTTCTTGGTGTGATTCAGTTTTTTACATTTTTACTTTTATTATTTGGGAGTTTGGAGGGTTTTTTCTTGAATTATTTTCTTTTTATGTCTTTAGCCTCCATTATTCCTTGGTTTAATCCACTTTAAGTAACAAAGTTTATTGTTTGCATTTTATATTGCACCATCCCTAAACATGAAGTATATTCTGGGTTTTATGCAAGCATCACCACATCTGGTTGCAGGATGTTCCGTCACCCAAAAGGAAACCCTGCACCAAGAGTGCTCACTCCCCACTCCTCTGCCCCTGGCAACCCCTGATCTGCTTTCTGTCTCTGCTCCTTTACCTGTCCCGGACGTTTCCTATACATGGGATCTTACAACAGGTGCCTTGTTATGTCTGCTCACATATTTGTTTGTTTTTATCTGAAATAGCATTTTTGTTATTTGAAAGGGAAATGCCAGATAGTTTAGAGAACAGATGTAAAAAAAAAAGAGCCCTTTTAGTAAGTGTGAGCATAATCTCAGGGTAGAGACAGATGTGCTAAGTGTGACCCCAGGGCAAGAAGCCAGCCAGGCAACAGGTGGCTCTTCCTGTGCCCAAAACAAAAAGAAAAAAAAATGCAGAAATCTGGAAGACAAACCACAAGCTGGGAAGCCTTTGTCACAACCCAAGGCCAGAAAAAGGTTTCATATCTTTGTGGTGCAGTAACTCTCGTAAGTCGTGTTTTCTAAAGGGACAGAGGGCAAACACATGCACTTCCAATGGGAGGCAGTGCACACGCTTCTACATGTCAGAGATGCCCGACCTCCCCGATGGGGACACAGGCACTGTCAACGCTGGGGAGAGAGCACTGTCACCATCAGACTGGCAGGCTTCTGGTCTGGTGGTGACCAGCCCTGGGGACAAGGTGAGGCAGCAGAGGTCCCAGCAGGTCCCCTGGAGAGAAGGAGGTGAGGCCCCTCCTCTGGGAGACAGTGAGTAGGACCCGTCAAAGGTCCACAGGTGCCCCCTGCACCTGGCAGTGCTCACCCAGGAGGTTTCCTCATGGAAATTCTTGCACAATTGTTCAAAGACGTATTTTTGAGAGTACCCATCTAGGGAGGCGCAGCCAGTCACAGGGACTACTATGAACATGCTCTATCCAGGTGAAGTTCTCAGTTACAACAGGACCCCCTTGAGTTTGTATGAGCAGAGAGGACCTTAAAAGGGGCCTCACAGAAGGTGCCAGAAGGTCAGAACACCAGGCTGGAGGCTATGGGGCAGGTCACAGCACTCAAACCACAGAGGTCCTCCAGCAGTTACCACTACCCTGGTCCTGTGCCAACCCTCAGCCCACACACCCAGCACATCCAGCTTCTGTGAGTGGGGCTCTGCTCAGTGGGGCTGAGGGAGAGAGCCTTCATCTCATTCCAAGTCAGGTCAGGTGCCATCCACTTGGTCTGAGGCTGCCAGACGAGGCTACAGTCTGTGATGTACCACTTTGCTGCCCAGAAATGGGACTCCCCAGAGCAGAGAATATAGGTACTTGCATTGTAGACTCACTAGGCTCTTTTTGGAGGAAGAAAAGTAGTCTCTGATGGAAAGGGAAGCCGAAGAGAAGGCAGAGGAGGACATTTTTGTAAATAGCAGTCTTCTAACCAATATTAACATAAGCCACAGACTCAGAGAAAGTGTTTTCAAGATACAGATATAATAGAGAACTGATATCCAAATACAAAGCATCTCCAAAAAAAATAATATGCACTTTGAATAATTATAAAGGCAGTGATTATTACTAAAATACAATTTATTTTTGAAATGTAATAGAATCTATAGACGAAGTGTGTGTACATTTCTGGGAGGACATCCTATATACAAAAACAAACACTTAATCCTCAACAATAAGAAAACAAATAAACCAATTAAAAAATGGGCATAAGCTCTGGACAGACCCCTCACTACAGAAGATAACAGGAGGCAGGGGTTGCAAGATGGCAGCAGAAGTAGGTGGAAGTTACACTCACCTCCTCCCAGGCCCAAGTGCAAATGACAACTAAATTATAGAACAATCCACCTGAATAACATATGCAGACTAGCTGAGTGGACGTCTTGTAATCAAGGATTATGGAAGAAGTCACATCCAGGGTGGTAGGAAGGACAGAGACATGAAAAGGGCTGGCCTGGCACCCACATGCGGCAGTAGAGAATCCACAGGGATATCTCAGCTGCAAGGTAACCCCTGAGGAGTGAGGGTTCTCAACGCCACCTCAGGGCACCAAAGCAGGGAAGAGGTGCTCACATAACATCCAGCTGTGAAAATCAGTGGAGATTCCACCTGTCAGGGAGAGATAAAGAGCATCCCAGAAAAGAAAAAGCTAAAGGAGTTAATTTACATGAAATCAGTATTACAAGAAATGTTAAAGGGATTTTTTAAGATGAAAAAAAGAAAATAAGGAACACAATAGAGAATAAAATGGCAATAGTTGCCTATCAAAAATAACTTAAAATTAAATGGCTTAAATTCTTCAATGAAAAGCATTAAGATAGGTCAAAGAATAAGAAAACAAGACTCACATATATGCTATCTACAAGAGACCTACCTCAGAACGAAAGACACACACAGACTAAAAGAAAAGAGATGAAAAAAAATATTTCATGAAAATAAAATTTTTTAAAAAAATGGGGTAGCAATACTTGTATCAGGCAAAATAGACTTTAAAACAAAAGCTATAATATGAGAAAAAGGACACTACATAATGTAAAAGGAAACAATCCAACAAGAGGATATGACCCTTGCAAACATTTATGTACCCAACATAGGAGCACCTAAATATACAAAGCAAATCTTGATGGACATAAACGGAGAAACTGGCAGTAATACAGTCATAGTAGGTAGGGGATTTTAACATTCCATTGACATCAAAGGACAGATCTTACAGACAGAAAATCTACAGGGAGACAGTGGCTATTAATGACACACTAGATCAGGTGGATTTAATTGATTTTTCAGAGCATTTCAACAAAGCAGCATAATATACATTATTTTCAATTGCACATGAAACATTTTCTAGGATAGACCACATCTTAAGACATAAAACAAGTTTCAAAAATTGAAGAAGACTGATATCAAATCAAGCATCTACTGTGACCATAAGGTATAAAACAAGAAATCAATCACAAGAAGAAAATTGAAAAACACACAAAGACATGGAGGGTAAATAACATGGTACTAAACAATGAATGGGTTAACAATACGATCAAGAAAGAAATCAAAAGAAACTTTAAAAACAAATGAAAATGAGACTACAACAATCCAAAATCTATAGGACACAGCAAAAGCAGTCCTAAGAGAGAAATTCATAGCATTATGAGCCTACCTCAAGAAATAAGAAAAATCTCAAATAAACAATCTAACTTTATACTTAACGGAACTTGAAAAAGAACAACACAGCCCAAAGTGAATATAAGAAAGGAAACAATAGCGATCAGAGCAGAAATAAACAAATATTTTTCTTCTCGTTTGTCTGATCCTCAAAATATTTTATTCCTTGAACTTAGGTATCTTGCCCAAGCGTTTTCTTTTTGACATCCTGTCTTCTGTCAAAATAACACTTTGTCTAGGTATTTAGACTAAAAGGTGCAGTCCACAGCGAATGAATCACCAAGTTCCATCGATTCTTTTAAATGCAACTTGAATCCCTGTGTTGATCTCTATTTCTGTTTCCACTACTTAGGTTATGGTTTTATGCTTTGATTATTGAATTATTTGGCAAGTTGTCTGTCTGAATTCTGGCCTGCTCTTCATTTGTGAAATTATTTGAAAGACCGTTACCTGATTAATATTCTGAGAACATCGTTTCACGTATAAGAAGCTATGCCCCAAATCGTCCATGTCAGATACATTGCCCTATAATTAGTGTTTAGTCTTTATGACAAAAATAGAAATAACAATGTGTGTTTTAAAACCCAAGACACTGTTCATTAGCATTTAGCCTGCCCAAAATACCCTTTATTTCATCCTTACTTCTTAAAGTCTACCTCTCCTTCAAGGTCTGTTCAATCTTTGCGTCTTTTATAACACCTTTCCTTAAGGCCTAAATCATAGTTGTTGCATCACCATCTGTGAAATAAGTACACAAATTCTTTATAATGAGGTTCTAAGCCCTTATTCAATATATGGTACAAATTTTAATCAAAATTTTTGAGACTCCAATGTCAGGAAAAAAATAAATTTAAATTTCTTTATAGTTTATGAACTAACACTAATCATTATTCAGGACTGAGCCAACCACTTTATGGTCCGGGAGCAGATGAAATCAGTGTCTTAATGTAAATAGAGCTTTAACTTTCATACCTGAATCTAAGTTTTCTCTCACATATTTTGTTTCTAAAGCAATGTGATAAAAGTTTCTTACTTTATAAAATTTATAACTGCAAAGCCTAGAAAATGTGTTCAGAAATAAAGGTCTTTCTAAAAATCAAAATTAATATCTCTTTTAAGAAAAAAAGCCAGGGATAATTCACAAATCTGCATAAGGCATGATGAACTAGAGCTTTGTAAATCTTATACTCAAGCTTTGTAAATCTTTTTTTCACACAAAAGACATAATAGTAGTTAATTCCTTGGAGTTACCTATGACTCAAATTGCACAAAGGACTTTTTAAATGTGAAGTATGTAAAAGGTTTCTTTAAAGTAAGAAATTACATTTTTCCTCAAAAGGTTTTTGTTTTTCCTAATTGGAAATATACTTTGTTCTTTCAATATTTTGTATTTAGATAGAAATAAAGTTTATCATGGCTGGCAAATATATATATTTTTCACTCATGTAGTCAGGGCTGCTGATATCAGCAAGGGAGTAATTAGTAGCAAACTATTAAACAGGTATTATTTAAGAGTTCCCCATCAGATTCCTGCAAACAATCTGGGATGAAAATAATAAAATTCTTACCACTTTAATTCCAAAGATAAAAATATATGAAGTTAAGAATACATTGAATTTTTATTTCTGAGAATGCATATAGAAGTTACATTTTTTAACAAATAATTACAATGTTATAAGGGATACATAATGATTAGCAGTTAGTCTTGAAATATGAGTTTTATGACTGTATTATACATTCTTGATTTTATAAGGAATTGAAATTCGTGTGCTGTCAATTTTCAGATAACTCTACCTAAAATGAGGAAAGAGTGGCTGGTCATAGTGACTCTCCTGTTAGCTAGGAAGATTATTCTTCCACTCTAGCTTCACTTGGTCTGATCCAGATTTGAGCTAAGAGATGAGGCTAAGAGAATGCATCTTAGATTACACCTTGCACAGTGTAACTCAACTGTGCTTTGGGATTATGGATTTGCAGATATTTCCACTACAAGTGACAAATGGAGGGAGGTAAGGGCTGAATATAGAGAAGCAGGTGGAGACTACACCTTGAAGGAATATAAATGACATGCTAAGAAGCTAGAACTTTACTCTTTAAGTTATTCAGTTTTTTTGAACAGAATGATGTGATCTAACATTGCTCTCCTGTGACAGGGCTGCTCTAATGTCTACTCACTTTTTTAAAAATAATTCTCACACCGGGAGAGCTTTGTTTTCCTTTTTAATAAGCATCGCTGGCCTGCTGAGCCTTCGTTCTTTGTCATTTCCATATGAAACACTGTCAAATTTTCAAGAGTAAAGGAGCTGTCACATTCACCCATGCCACCCTATAAATACCTGCTTTTGACACGGAGGTGTATAGGTAAAGAAGAGCACTGCTGCTATATCAAGCTTTGCAAATACACTAAAATACTATCTTATTTAAATTGACAGTATAAAATACAACTGAAATTTTAAATGTAACATCGGTGAGGAAAATATTTCCTACAGAAAAAAGAGGAAAGCTTGGTGTGTGAATGTGTTTTATAGGAATCTCCTTTGTTCAAAGGGTCCAAAGAAATGCATCAGCCGACGATTCCTCGGGGACTTACCCGGTTGAAGGATACTGTACGTCTGTTGTTTCTACTTCTTTGTCTTCTTCCTACACACACTTGGCTATTCCCTCAATTTATTTGTTTCTACACCTTTACAAAAGAGAACATTTTCAGTGAAAAGAAACAACATTCAAATAAGTACACTCGTTCTAGTTGGTGCCTACTCTGACTAAAGCATCAGGGGAGGGAACTAAGAGCCAGTGAAGAGGAAGCTCTGGAGCTCTGTCTCCCTGTTCTGGACAGCATGTTATCTTTAAGAAAGTGGGCATTAGCTTCATATATTCCTGGGAATCAAGCATTCCCAAACAAAAAACAACTAGGTATGTTACTGAAGCAGTGGAAGCTTGTAAATACCAAGGAAATTTTCATTATAAGAAGAACAAAAAGCAGGATATCTGTAATATATCTATAATTGGCAAATAAAATAATTTTATTTCAAAATAATCATGCAGGCAGTACATGACCCAAAAATGTATGTCAAACTTGAAATCCTTGCATCACTTCTCTGAATCAAATATTAGTTTTTCAATTGTGTGTTATTGTTATGACTAATCAAATATAAAATTATAGAGAAAGATCAGTAACTACCATGTACATCATAACTTTAAAAAATGCTATTTAAATGGAATTTATTTCTTGTACCCACAATCTCACTATCTAAAATGAAAAAAATAAGTCAATGAACAAACAACAAAATATAGGTAGTGGCATTACATCCACATGTATAGTAATATGTTCTCATCAATTAGTGAATTTCAAAGGTTGCTTGACACTAACCAGGAATTAAAGGCATAATCAGAAATTCATGAAATTGAAATTCAGAACAATTTGGTTTTAATTCTTGCCTATAAATTACATAACCTTGAGTAAACTATTTACTCTCTGTCTTATTGTTTCCTTTTCCATGGGAATAATAAGGTTCTTTGTAAGGTTCTTTGAGCCTTACATGCATAATATATATAAATGACATTGTAGTATATACATTACAAAGTTATAAGTACAAATATATAAACATTACTTTCCTTCATCTCAAAATAAATGTTTTATGGGTATATTTTGCAGGGTTCAAATTTATGCTATGCTTGCAAAAAATACTCAATGAAACTTTATTCATATTTGTGTACTTGTTCCCTCTGTGTACTCAGGATATCATGCTTTAACATATAAGGCAGGGGTTTCTTAGACTGGAAAGAAAAAGACCTTGTAAGGACCAAAAATAAAAATAAAAATCTCTTTGGTTAAATGTTCAAAAAATTAATACTAGAACCACGTTAGAAGGAATTAAATTGTTAGAAGATTTGGTACCTACCGTAAAACTACTTTTTTAGTAATTTGTCAAAGATAAGTGATGTGAATATTGTGGGAGAGGGTTCCCTAGACAAATGAGTCTATTCATGAGTCCATGTATACAGGTGTCTTTACTGAGCCCAAATGTGACCGTCTTAGTGAAGAAGTTTAGCCTCCTCTGAAGAAAGTGTCTCAGTATAAATGCTATGAAATTAATGCCACTTTGTAACCATTCAAGATAAAGTCCAGAGATGAAGCTCTTTGCAGAAAAAAATGGGTCTCTTGATCAACAATTACATAAATTTCTGAAATTATTTGCTAAAACTGAGTAAATGAATAAAAACCATCTGAATACTTACTTCAAAATAAGGAGAATCAACTAGATGATAGCAAATAGAATCTCCTCCTGAGTTTCACTAGGGTGAGCTTCATGCAGGTCACTGTGGGTTTGTATAATATATTGCACAAGATTTCTAAAACTCTTTCAAATGTTTAAAATTAGTGGGACACTTTCATTACTGGTTTACTACTGCTGGTTTTAAACCTTGATTTCATGCTAATTATTTTTATGCCTCTGAGCAAAGAGAGCATTTTGGATACTAATAAAATCTAGAACTCCATTTTCCACACAAAGCTTGATTGCTGTGATTCCAATGTATTTATATCTACACTGTATAGATCAAGGCATAAGCCAGATTTAAAAGCACATTGCATTAGAATTGTTTTCTGTGCATTTTTAGAGCAAATATTTTCAATATGCAGAATTAACCACCAACAAAATATTTCCTCCATCCCTGATTTTCTTTTAGCTATACACTTCTTTACAAATGCTTAATTTACCATTCCCAGTTAAAAGTAGATGACTGTTCGGATTCCAGAAAGAAAATAAGTGATATTTATTCTCTACATAGAAAAGTACATGTTAGATGATAGATAGATAATACATAGATAGATAGATGATAGATAAGATAAATAGATGATAGATATAGATAGATGACAGATGACAGATGATGATAGATAGACAGATAGATGGATGATAGATAGATAGATAGATAGATAGATAGATAGATAGATAGATAGATAGATAGATAGATAGATAGATAGATAGAGACAGGTGATAGATTGATAGATGACAGATAGATAGAGGCTTGGTTGAACGAAGAAATAAGTGTTTTGAAATAGATTTTGATGAATTACAGAATAAAAATGGGGGGAAGGATGGATGCTGCAAATGCGAAGACGATACTGAGTAATCACGCAGTATTATAGAAAGTATTCCCTGACCAGGTGTTAGACTAAGCCTCGTAGGTGCATTGTGTAATTAAATATAAGTAATACATGAAAGCAAATGTTACACATCTATTAACCAATATTTTACAGAACTCAAACCCTATGTTAAAGCTTCAGTAAACATCTACTTCTGCTTCCCTTCCCTTTTTAAAATATATTATTTTAATTGGCTTTTTAAGGGTAATGAGGCTACAAAGCCTGACATGCTGAGTTAGGAAGAAAATGCACCTGGTGTTTCTCCTGCAGACAAATAGCAGGAGGTCTGATGGTGATATGAAGCATTGCTCACTTCATCAAGCCATCTTTTATACCCAGGTGGTCCTAGTTTCAAAAAACAAACAAACAAACACAAGTCTTTACAAATTTAAGAGGATCAAAATCACATCAAGCACCATTTCTGACCACAGTGGTATGAAACTAGAAATCAATATCAAGCTAAAAACTGGAAAATTCAGATACATAAAAATTAAGCACACTCCTGAACAATCAATGGGTTTAAGAAGGAATTAAAAGGGAAATCAAAAATTGTCTTGAAACAGAAGAAAATGGAATCACAATATATCAAAAGCTATGGAACACAGCAAAAGCAGTTTAATGGGGGAGTTTATAGCAATAAACACCTATATGAAACAAAGAAAGATCTCAAATAAACAATCTAACCCTACACCTCAAGGAATTAGGAAGATGGAAAAATAAAATAAAAAGGAATAGAGAGGAAATAAATTAAATAGAGACTAAAACAACAACTGAAAGATCAACAAAAATAATGGTTATATTTTTAAAGACAAACAATATTGACAATACTTCAGCTTGGCTAATGTTAAAAGACAGAAAAGTCAAGTTAATAAAATCAGAAATGAAAGAGGAGACATTACAACTGATAACAGGAATACTAAGGATCATAAGAAAGTATTATGAACAATTACTCAACTAGCAAATTAGATGACCTAAAAATACCGTATAAATTTCTAGAAACATACAACTTATCAAACTGAATCATGAAGAAATATAAAATCTGAACAGACTAATTTGAGTTAGGGGATTAAATCAGTAATCAAAACCCTTCCAGTAAAGGAATTGATGTTTGTTTCTTTTCAGATTTAGCCCACTGGAATTAATAATTATTCACACATACAGAAACAGAGTAGAATGGTAGAATGGCATTTGACAGGGGTGGGGGCTGAAGGAAATGGGGAGATGTTGGTAAAAGGGTACAAACTTTCATTTCTAAGATGAGTAAGTTCTGATAATGTAACCTATAGCATGGTGACTATAGTTGATAATACTACATTTTATACTTGGAATTTGTTAAAAGAATTTATCTTAAGCATTTTCACCAAAAAACAATATGAGAGGTTAGTATAGAGGTGATGGATGTTAATTATTAACTTGATTGTGTGTCTCTTTTCAAAAATGTATACATATATCAAATAATCACATTATATACTTTAAATGTATTACCATTTTATTTGTCAATTACACCTCAAAAAAGCTGTAAAAAAATACTTGGTAGTTCCTGCTAAATTTGCCAAGCTCTATCCTCATATTAAGAAACTTAAAACTTCTTCAATTGCCTCATGCATTAGTACTCAAAGCTACCGCAGAAGCTCTTCCATCTTCCCTCCATTCTTGTCTCATGAATATCTATCTATTTATTCTTTATGCTTAGCTCCACTTCAGCTCCATCTGGAAGCCTTCTGTGCCAAGTCTCTCCTCTACTCTAGGCAGGCTTGGAAACAAATTATTTTTGGTATTTGAGCTACATCACACTGTACTGTCATTATTTCTTTTGTTTCTGCCTCTTCCTAATTGTACTCTCATAAAGTGTATATTCAACAATTATCACAGTCCCTGAACAACCAGGCTCACAATGAATGCTTATAGAATATTTTAATGATTGAATCCTTTCTTGACTCCTCTACAAATTGGTTTCATCAACTATTATTGCTTTCTGTTACAATGCCAGTTTCCACTTGGCTGTAAATTCCTTCCATTCTTTAAGATAAGTCAAAACAGTCCTGGCCAGTGGGCTCAGTGGTTAGAGTGTGGCCTGCACATGGAAGGCTCTCAGGTCAAGGGTGCATATCTGGGTTTTGGATTCAGTTCCAGGTCCTGGTCAGGCACATGTGGGAGGCAACCAATTGATGTGTCTCTCTCTCTCCCTCCCTCTCTCCCACTTTATCTGAAATAAATGGAAAAATATCTTCGGGTAGGATTAACCAAATAAATAAATAAATAAATAAATAAATAAATAAATAAATAATATAAATAGACAGGTAAAACCAAAGCACACTTTTATTATCTTGATTATTACTGGTTCTTCTTCCTGATACCTCATTCATTCATTATTCCTTTAAAAATATTTTTGTCTTATCATTTGGCTTGAATGACTTCTCTGAAAGTCACTAGCGATTCCCTAATTGCCAAATATTTTCTTATTTCTCATCTTGCTAGAACTTAATGAGATATTTGATACTTGTTAACCGTTCTCTCCTTCTGGACATTTTTCCTATGTCTTTGCGATTTTATGCTATCTTGGTTTTCTGATTATTTCTCTAACTTCTGTGTCCCTCTTCCTCTCTCTATGACCAATGGATGTTTTCTAGTTTATATCTTTATGTTTTTCTCAGCATTCACAACATGAGATGTCATTTAATTTCCCAATAAGATGGAGGGCATAAAATTGATGTTTTATTTCATGCTTGTTGCTCATTTCTCCTTGGATACCCTGTTAGTGTCTGATGTCCAACCTTCCCGAAATAAAACATGTCATCTCCTCCTGTATCACAGACACCACCTTCCCCTTTTCATATCTGAATGAACGATGCTGAGCCATTCTCTTCACTGCAACATGGGCTTGGAACACAGGCGTGTGTTCGCCTCCCTCTCATATGCCTCTGACACAATCAGTGTCTCATTCCTACCAAGTTCTCTTCAACATGTTCATTTTTAATCCTTGATTTTTTTAAATTTTCCATTTCTGTACTACTTAACTCATAACTCATATTCCATTTCACTGTAGCTTTTATTTGTAATTTATATTATCTAATTTAATTCAGTGTTGATGACCTCTGCTTGCTCTAAATGTACAAAATGTAGCACCTCTACGGGATCTGAAAGGCCCTTTCCTTATTCTTTACCTGCTGAAACTTTTGTCTGAAAGATCTGGCTCGAAGCCCATGGCCTCCGATGCCTTCGGTTGGGACGCATCCCGCCTCCCCGCAAGGCTCGCGCTTAACTCAGCCTCTTTCACTGCTTGATCGGTTTCACAGTGACTCGCCCACGTGCTTTCCCTGCCACTGATGTTTGAGATCTGTCTCGTTCATCTTCTTCTTTTCATAGCACTAATCACACTTTTGTTGCTTACTGGAATTATAAACTGTTTGTATTTCCCATCATCTTGCCTGACACTAAATATTTATTGAATGAATTTGTCATAATCACTGGATTAAGTTCTAGCTCAGAACTTTGTACACAGGATCCATATGCGTCAATTTGAAATTCAGAGCATTAAATAACATAATCCCAAACCCAGAATTTTGTATATTTATGTGTGAAAAATAGTATGACAGACACTGCAAGGATTTTGGATTTTTTCAGTGAAAGACATTCGAACCTCAGAGGGAAGGCCCGGGTGGGTGGGAAGGTGGGAAGCTACTGACCAAGGACTTATATGCATAGATGCAGAACCCGGGGTGGCGAAGGCATGGTCAGGGGCTGGGGGGATCGGGAAGAAGGGGTCCATGGGGGGAAAAAGAAGACATCTGTTATACTTTTAACAATAAAGATAAATTAAAAATAATAAAATAAGCTGTTGAATTAGATACAGAAAAGCAGAGATGTTTGAAATAAGATCTAATCATCATAATCGTGAATATTATTTCAAATTGCTACAAGTGAGTGGGCACTTACTAGGTGTCAGGTACTATATTAAACAAGAAACACATATAACCTCGTTTTATTTTCACAGGAATTATAGAATATTACTAGATACAATGTTTTATTCAGTTTTTTTGAGAAAATCTTAAAAGTTAATTGGAGAAACTATGCTTTTCGTTCATTCAGAAAAAGTGATCATTAGAATATACAAAGGATAATAATTTGATATACTTTTAAATTTAATTTTTAAAATTAATTTATTGTGGTGACATTGGTTAATAAAAGTATATGTTTTAAGTGTACCATTCTACGATACATCATGCAGATGAAATACCTACAGTCACACAATAAGTAAATGCAGTACGGATCCAAACATTTCTCTCTTTCAAAACTCAGGCTCTTAACCAGTGCCTGCTATTGTCCTTCACTTTGCCCGTTACACTTCAAATGTGTTTTTATTTTTCCTGATGAAAAATGAATTGAAACATTCTCTATGAGTCATTCGTTCAGGTACTATCAGTTGCCCTTTTCCTGATAATAGCATGATTCAGAACTTTTAATAATGAATATAATTAAGCAATGATATCATTGCCCCTCTGTTTATGAGACAATAATCCAATTCCTAAATGGCTAACCTAGAAGGCCAAAGGCAGAGCAGTTTATCACAGTTAGAGAATCCGATTACTGCTGAGCAAAACAGACAGCCTTGATGTTATTACCATATAATGCATGTTTGAGGGTTAAGAGCCCTCTATACAACATTTTTTAATGTTATATTGAGAAGATGAAAAACAGAAAGGAAGGATGCTGTTTTTATTGGATATGTCTGCTAAAGGCTCTCTGAATGATGAAGATTAACTTTCTCAAACAGAGCACTTGACTTGGAGTCAAGATAACTCAAATATTTCTTATCTGATATGTTTCTTAAGATACTTGGCATCCACTGAAATCGACTTTCTGTGTTTTAAAGTAGCAGGATCCTCATTCTAATATCCAATGATTGAATAAGACAGAGAAAAGTCTTTGAAATCAAGTGTAAAGAGAGAAATAAAATGTATACTTTACTGATCAGCCTCAGCTTTTATATACATATAAACAAGTATCGTATTGTACTGTACGGTATATAGTAAAGGTTAAAAACAATCAATTTTCATTTCCTATCCCTAAAAGGTATAACATGCCTCACATTTTCTGACTTCCTACAAAGTCAGTTTAAAGAAGGCTTCCCAAGGACCTGTCACACAAAAGCTAACTGGCATGTCATAGCTTCAAAAGGACTGGAATAAAGGTACTCTCACATATTTTAATCAGTGGTTTACGCATTTATATTAAAACCAACCCCTCTTCCATAAATTACAAAAACTTTCAGGGCTATAAATATTTTATACATATCATTAGCAAGACTGTCCATGTTAAATGCACATATCTGAAACCCATCCTTAAACTGGAGTTTAATTTCAGATATATATACCCTTAATCATTAAGTAAACTATTTTGTTTAAAACATATTTTAGGAGACTATTTGCCTGATTATAACAACTAACATCATTTTAGAGGAAAGAAGAATAATTTTGTATAATACAATGAATTTGGCATTTTGCATAACAATGGAATAAGCTACAGAGAGCAAAAATGGTCACTGCCATAATATCACAAGTTCCCCCTTATTAGAATGTACTACAAAATACTTAAAAATTGGTTTGGTATCCCATTTCAGTTTGAAAATTTGATTAAATATTTTTAGATGATATGTCTAGTAATAAAATCAATTGGTTTCAGAATAATAGTGTAATAAGTAAACATGGTTTTGATTGATTTTATCAGTTAAATGACTATTTTGCAACTTTAGATAGATAGAACTTTAATAATTTATAATTTTTGTCATTTATATGTGTTAAAATATCATTCATTTACTTGTTAAAGAACATTAAGGCAACTTTATTTTGCTATGTGGGAGAGAAATTGGGCTCAACTCCAAATACTTAAAGGAAAAGTGGGAATTTAGAGCCAAAGAGCAGATGGGGGTTAGTGATTGGAAAACTACTAAGAGGAAACATTGAGTAAACAGGGATTCTGGCTAAACCGACCTAAACTGATTCTTGCTGAAAGCAGGCCAGAGTGATTAGACATCACTTGAGGGAATGGTAAAACATGAGGAAGCTGATTAGATATTGAGGGTGAGCGGATATTTTGGAATATTTGGCTAAACTGACTTTACAGCTTTTTTGCTAAAAGTCAAGGCATAGTTGAGAAAGGGCTCAGAGGAGCCTGATTAGACTTTGGTTGAGGAAAGAATCTTTGTCTTGTGGATTATGAAAGAAAATGTCTTCTTTTATCTTTTATTCTCAACCAAGTATCACTATCAAAGTGACATCCATCACCCCCACCTAGACTTTATGTATATCTTCTTGTATACACACCAACATTTTTATACTGGCATGTAAATCTTTTTACAATCTAGATCAGGAGTCAGGAAAATAAGCCATGTGGGTCACATTTAGCTATTACCTGTTTTTGTAAAGTTTTATTGAAATGCATCCACGCCTATATGGTTATATTTTATCTATGGCTGCTTTCTTGCTATGGAAGTCTTAAAAGTAGTTGTTATAGAGACTGTATGTCCCTCAAAACCTAACTGTTACTCTCTTGTGATTTCTAAAACAGTTGGACAACCTCTGTTCTAGACCAAAACTTCTATGTTTAATTTTTCTTTTGTCTCCTACCTATGTCTTAAAATCCTATCAAATGGGTCAAGTTTTGGAGCCTAAAATCATGCCATTTCCTTTTACTTTCCTGCACTATTGGTTTTTTAGAAAGAGAGGAGAGGCGATAGAGAGGAACATCCATGTGAGAGAGAAACATGGATTGGTTGCCTCCGTACCTGTTATGACCAGGGGTCGAACCCGCAACCTAGGTATGTGCTCTGACCAGGAATCAAACCCGAAACCTTTTGGTGTATGGGACAATACTCCAACCAGCTGAGCCTCTGGGCTAGGGATCCTTTCCTGTACTTTTGTATATGAAATAGTCTTTACCTCAATGAACCTGTTCCCTTTGTCAGAATCAGAAATCATACTCATTCCAAGGCCTAACTTGAATACCACCCGAAGTTTTAACATCCTTCCATTGATGTTGAGCTCTCCTTTTTCTAAACTCCCATGGCATTTGCTTTTGCAAATCATAACACTTGCTACATTCTATTATGTTTTAGAATTATCCATGCATGAGTTTCATATCCCTCATAACTTCATTAACTCTTTTAAAGCAATAGCTAGGAACTAGTAATTGAGTTATCTTCATCAAATCCTAACACAGAAAAACTTTTAGAGCTGACAGACACTTTAGAGTTCATGTGTTTCACTCTAGGAGTTTAAGAAATGCAAGTAGACTGCATGGCATATAAAT
Organism: Miniopterus natalensis; assembly: GCF_054644295.1. Classification (NCBI taxonomy): domain Eukaryota; kingdom Metazoa; phylum Chordata; class Mammalia; order Chiroptera; family Miniopteridae; genus Miniopterus; species Miniopterus natalensis. The sequence goes on along the minus strand of NC_142092.1, from coordinate 25,768,879 downwards.
CAACAGAAGGAAAGAAGGGGAGAGAGACACGTGGGATATGGTAAGCATCTATTACTATGTGATTTGAGTGGAATCAAAAGGGATTGTCTGCACCAGTGTAACAACTGGCAGTGCCTTTCAGGCTGGCCAAAACATCTAGCATGAGAAATATTATTTTCAAATGTAGCAAATCATATTATTGATTATGTAGAGTGTTACTGCGAAAAAGAAAGTGGTACATTGCTATGAAAAATAATTTAGAAATAAAATGAAAAGACAGTGGTTAATTTTACCAGAAAGTTTAGTCTGACAATGAACTATAGTGGGCATTAAAATACACTTCTATTTCATTGCCAAGCAAGAAAAGAAAGGGAACACATTTAGGAGACGTCAGTTAACAATGTACAATTCATTCATTAATGCTGCACTTGAACAACAGGGCAGACTTTATATTATATTCAATTAATTGGTGGTCTCCAATCAGAGAGCCTAAGTGAGAAAATGGATGTTGGGTGCATTTTAATAGACTTTATTTTTTAGAGAAGCTTTAGGCTTACAGAAAAGTTGAGCAGAAAGAACTGAGTCCCATCTACCACACCCCAGCCCCAACCTCTCACACAACACCACTGATTATTAACTTCTTGCATGAGTGTGGTCAATCTGCTACAATAAATGACTCAATATTGATAAATGCCACAGGTTACATTATAATACACTTTTTATGCTGTACAGTTCTGTTTTAAACTATATATAATGTCATGCACTGCCATTGCAGTATAAACAAAATCATTTCACTGTATTAAAATTTCCCCGCACTCCACCTATTCATCTCTCCTTCCCTCTCCTCCAGTCCAGGAACCACAGCTTTTTCTATTGTCTCTCCCATTCTGTCTTTTCTGGAATACCACATAGTTGGAATCATATAGCATGTAGGTTTTTAAGACCGATTTCTTTCACTTAGCAATATGCATTTAAGATGCCTCCATGTTTTTCACTGCCTGATAGCTCATTTCTCCTCATTGCCAAATAAAAACCCATTATATGAATACACCACAGTGTGTTTAGCTCCATCCTTCCCGTTTTCAAAGCCACTAATGGTTGGTTGCATATTTCTCACGGATCACTCATATCTCAAACCCACTCTACCGCCTTCCTGTTCCACTTTTACCACTCGTTTGATATATTAGGCAACCCAGATATTCTGGAATAATCTCCCCTTTCAAATGCTAGATATTAATCACCAAAGTCCCTTTTCCATGTAAAGTAATATATTTATAGATTCTAGAGATAAGAGCATGGCCATCTTTGGAAGGGCCAGTATTTTGCCTGCTGCACTAGAAGGAGAACTGAAGAAGACAGAAGAATTAAAGTAAAATGAGAAAATACATTTAAGTGATGGTCTAGGAAAATCACCCAGACGTTTGGATCACCAAAAAAATTGTGGCTGAAAAAACTAAATAATTCAGCTTAATGATAAGCATTTGATAATTTCTCTTCAAGTTTAAAGTTTAAGAACACGAGTCCCTCAACATACTCCCTCTTTCCAGTTTTTGTGTTTTTTTCATATATAATGCAACTATTTTCTTAAAAACTTTTGGAATATAAAATACCGTGTAGACTTCTAGTGTGGAGAAATTCCTTTATTCCAAATCTTTGAGAAATAGTTTTTTGACTGAAATATTTGGGGAGCCTATATCATATGAATTTTTAAAATATGAATACCTATAATTATGGTGAATATTATTAGAACCGCAAAGGATTGTGGGGAAACAGGCATGACTTCTAGGATATTCAGGTTTCAGTTGAAATCAGGTATTATAGTTTATTTTCCTTCCTATATTACTTTGTTCTTATCATTGATTCATTTAAAATTAGATTGATAGTTAGGTTATTAATTGGGCTGACTCTTTTCCTAAACTATTGTGCTGCTGGAGGACAAGCTAATGTGGCCTTTATTTTTTTCCATCGCTTTCAGTAGTGCTTGGCTTATAGTGAGCACTCATTTTGCTTTGCAAGTAGAATTTAGAGTCAAAGGAAAGCTAAGGTTTTTCTTTGCTTAGGTTTTAATTAGTTTCCACTGAAACAATTATATTAGCCCCGCTAAATACCTATTAGTGTGTTTTATACAAAATAGAATAACCTCAAGGAGCCAGTTTCACTTTCATTTAACCAGCTTTATTACTTTTTAGTGTGGAGTGGTAATGCTTTAGGATAAAAAGCCCATTTGATCGCAGTCTTTTGATTGCCAAGTATTTTAACAAACTGAAAAAAACATCATAAATATGTGCAAAAGTATTGGTAATAAAATCATCCTACACATTTAAGGTGGCAGTAAGCAAACTTTTATTTCTAATCTAAATTCAGATATTGTTATTTCTAATAGAAATAAAACTTTATAGTAAACATAACCCAGTGTATATTACTGAAGCTTTTACTGATAACTTCTTTCAAATCAATTTCAATAAAAACCCCACCAGCAGAAAAGTAGCAGACTCTTGCTTAGTAAATTGCAGGCCTACCAGCTAATATAAAGATACAATATTTCTTACACTAAAGAGAAGTGGCAGTTTGCAGCTAAGCCTTATTGCATTAAATTCCATTTTTAAAAGGGCCTCCTTTCCAGAGGAGTATTGAGTGTACTTTTAGGCCTTCTTGGAAATTCTCTTGCCGTTGTTTTGGAAATGAGAATGTGGAGGATGCCTGCACACTGGGTCAAAGGTTTATCCCGGGTGCGCTGCTTCCACTTTGAGCCTCAGATATGCTCCTACCTGAACTGATGAGAAATGTTTCAACTGCACATAAGCAAGATCAGACTCCAACCAATTTACAGGAAGAACTTACTATGGGGGTAATGGCACATCTTATAGATCCAAAAGGATAACCCAAAGCTGGCCACCAGGGGGAAACGGTTCTGGGGACTAGAGATCTCCAGATTCTAATACTTTTACTCATCTCTGCTCCTAAGTATGCTCAGTTCCCTCCCCTCTCCCCGCTCCGTATCTCTATCTAAATATCTACATCTACATCTACATCTATACGGGGGTGGGCAAAACTATGTTTACCATTGTTCATATGGAAAAAGACATGAAGGTTATAATTATTAAAATACCTTTATTAACTCTGTGTTTCACACACTCAAACTGCAAACCTACCTTTGTCCGCCGTTGTATATACGGCGTATACATAGACGCATCTCCCCTGCTGGCTCTGTGCCTCTGAAGAAGCCTGACTGACTGGCCACCCCTGGAAACGGAGAGCACCCGCTGGCCCTACAGAATTATCAATGCCTTTCTGGTTCCTGTTCCTGCTCTACTTTACACCACAGACACTGACTGATACACGGAATTTCAGAATGTAATGTAGCCAGTGGCCAAATCCCCAGGGAGCAGCATGGAAATGCACGCTAATCCCTACCCTCCTCTGGCTCCAATTCCATAGGGCGGATTCCAAGGGGCCCGCACTGCCCTTTTCTGAGGGAAACCAATTCATTCCCAACCCCTACTGAGAAAGGAATTGTGGCAAAAATTACCTATGCACTATCTATCACATCACTGGCATCTTTAGGGCTGGGTTAGCACCTTACCCAGTCAAGTCAAAATGTAAGTTCATCAGTGACAGTCAGCTTTAAATGAAAGCTCTGCCTAAATAAGAAAAAAGAGATCCGTAGAGTCTCCTTTGGAATTTGAGCTAGAGATACCTCTATAGGGTCATTTCGTTATTACTGGGACAGAGTAGAAGGAGATTCCAAGGAAAACAGATATGGAGAGAATTGTTAAATCACATTTAGCACCAAAGTGAACCCCCGAAACTCCTACTGTGATTAGGGGACCCTCCTAGTGTAACCATCCAAACTGCCTTGGATCCTTAACTCTCTTCAAAGCCACCAACTACGTTTGCATTTTGGGGAGCCCTAGCCATCTCTAGCCATCTCTGGGTCCTGTAATTGTCTAGTTTCTTTATTGACTCAGGCTTCCTGATAATAATCCCATTATTAGAGAGAGTCTTAATTGAGTCTCTGACTCAAGTAACCAAAAAAGAATAACTAACATACCCGCTAAACACAAATAAACAAACCAATTAAAAAATATATAAACATTAGAGCTCACGTGTAACAAAACAGAATGCAAGGAGAATAATACATTCTTAAAACAAAAGGTTTGGTAAATTTTATTTTCTTTCCTTCCTGTGTACTGATGTCTGCACCATAAATAGAGAGATATTGAACAAAGTTAATAACATCACATAAGAGCCACATAATGTTTAGAACATGATGCCATTATGAGGCTAATCAAAGTGTTATTAGGAATGAACAAAACAGTAAGGGTAATTAGCTGAGAATTGCCTTTAATAGATATTAATTTCTTTTAGATCTATTAAATGTGGGTAATTGGGTGGGTGCTGTGAACTATAATAGAAAACATGGATAAGTTGGATGCAAGCAAAAGATTTATTTTTAATGAAAGAAAGAAACTGAATTTTAATGAGAATTGAAAGAGTGGCTAATTCTGTAGAAATGTGAAGCAATCCTTTCAATATAACCTAGCATTCTGTGTGTAAAGCTCATAAAGATATGCAGAAGGTTTTAATTAACTTGATCAAAGTACCAGAGTTCTATATCTTTAAAGGTGATATTTTTGTTGTGTTGATGTGGAAATAAAATTTATTCCCGAGCTACCAAAATAAAGCATTTGCTTTACAATTTTAGTTTATGCTTTTTTTTCAAGCTATGGTGCTTAATATATATAATGATCTTTTCTAGAAATATTTGCTAAATTTCAAACAATTATTTAAGAGTAGCCTGGCTTTTTCTAGTGATATGTGAGAATACCATCTCTAGCTATCTTTATTTGATGTCACAGTACTGGGCAAAATATTTTAATAATATGGGCAAAATATTTTAATACTGTGATTAACATTTTCCAGGTGTTAGTCATTATTTTGTTTGTTAAATTGTTTTAGCAATCGAATTATACTTATTAAATCAAAATGATGTTCATTGATCTACTTGTTAAGTGCTTAGATAGTGCTAGGCAGTTTTCCTATTTTTTCAATAAAAATGGTAACTAGCTTTTATTGAATTATTCGTACATTCGAGGCAGTGTGTTGAGCTCTTATGTACATCATCCCATTTAACTGTTATGACATTCATACACAAAGGAGTCATTAGTGTTAAAATTTACAAAAAGAAGACAATTTTGGTGATAAAAACAAATTTTACTTAACACTTTATGAAGTGGACTGTCTCTTTTTGGAGAAATGCAAAATAGGATGGAAGGGCGAGAAACTTTTCTAGGATAAAGAATAAAGAACAAAGAAGAGACACACAGAAAATATCCGGGGCCACATAGTCAACCTGGCTGGGAAGGAGAAGGCCCAGACTTGGCTGGGGTTTGGGTAATGGCTCCTTTCTGGTCAAAAGGTGCATTTATCGATAGGCACACAGAAGTTACCTAAGGTTCAGTCTATTGACAGTGCGCCCTGGGCGGAAGGAAGTTCAACAGTTCCCTGCTTCTGACCATCCTCTTGGTCATTCGAGGGGCGTGATAAAAAATGTCAGTCTAATCGTGACTCTCAGTTATCATCCCCTTTGTATCTCAGTGGAGTACTCACAAGAGATTATAGCAGACTCCTTTTCTTGGATTTGGTTACATTCTTTTGTTCTGTTTTGTTGTTCCAATCAGAGAGAGACCAGCTTTTAGCGGGTAAATGTCTACCCACATGCATATAAAATTTTTAAGATAACGCAGCATACTACAGAGGTGATTATTATTAGCAGCAAAGCAATGCCCATGGTTTGAGGAGTACTCCTGAACCAGGGTCCCCCATCTAGAATGAAATAAGATATAACCTTGATGAGAAAGATAGATATATATATATTTATCACAGCATTTTTTATTGATTGATTTTAAAGAGGAAGAGAGGAAGGGGGGGGGAGAGAGGGAGAGAGGGAGAGATTTTTCGTTTTACTTATTTATGCATTCATTGGTTGATTCTTGTTTGAGTCCTGACCAGGGATCAAACCCACAACCTTGGCATATCAGGAGGACTCTCTAACCAACTGTTACCTGACCACATTCAAGAGGGTTATTTCTTTAAGCCAGTTGACCTGTTTATGTATTTCCTATAACTGTGTCGTCACCTGCCCAGAACTGTTTATCCATTGAGGCTGCTGCAGAGAAACTGAGTCACTGGAAATCAGGGAGAAGTTTGTGACAGGCAGAAAGAACTAGAGGATCATCAGCATCCTGGCCAATGCCATGGTCAGTTGCAGGTCATATTACTCTCCTTTTCAATGGCCTGAGATAGATGAACAATGGCATTATCTTTTCAGGCCAGGGCAAGGAAGAAGGTAGACAAGAGAGTCAAGAAGGTAGACAAGACCTCACTTCACGGTGTAAGAATTCAGAAAATAATAGTGGGTGAGAGGAGGGGGAAAGGAGAGAAACATTCTTGATTCTCTTGATCCAGCATCTTGGGAGGAAAAACGCTACTTTGCTGTTGGCTACTCCTCTTCCTTTTCAAATTGATTTTGAGGTCCCAGCATCTGCACAGGACCAGCTGTCAGGGGGAGCCTTCTTCAAATGTAAAATATGCACCCTAGCTTAAACACCTGGTAATCTGGCAGAGGTGTCAGTGGTCAAGGATATTTCATAGGAGCTTTTCCATGAATCTCACTTTTGCAAAAGCATCAGAGTAAAACAATAATTGTATGTAAATCATTAAGAATTTGATGAAAGTTCATTATAACGGAATAGACATGGAAATTTAGTTATTTGTGATATATAATATTTTAAGATAATAACTGGAATCATGACTGATAGCATAATATCATAACATATAATATTTCTAGAAATTTAATATAATTTCTGAACACATATAGGTAACATGCATCCATACAAATATAACCTACAATAGTTTAGCCTCACTTCTTATTTGATAATGCTTCCCATGTAATTAAATATATCAAATAAATCTAATTAGTTTCACAACTTACCAGGTGAGAGAAAAATTCCTTAAGATTTTTCAGGGACCTTCTAGGAAATTTTAAAGTTAGTTTGAAATAAAAAAGATTTCATTTAGAATTTCATTTTTGAGAAGTTTATCAACTAATATCCGTTTAACCAAAGTGACAGTTAAAGACTTCAAAGGCAAATGCAGAAAGTTACACAGTTGTAAAAACCTTAGCTCTTTTAATATTGAGAAAATGGGGTTTACTTAAATCATCAAAGACCTGATAAAGACAACATGAATAAAGCACTGTGAATTATTTTGGTGAGACAGAAAATCTTTGCTTTCTAGGCTGATTACTTAACAGCTAAAGAAACAAATTTGTTTATAATTTCTTGTTAAGAATAGACCAATATATATATGTTTTAATCCTCATCTGAGGATATGTTTTTATTGATTTTAGAGAGAGAGGAAGAGAGAGAGAGAGAGAGAGAAAATTTGATGTAAGAAAGAAACTTCAATCACTTGACTGCCGAAGACAACATGACTGGGGTATCGAACCTCAAACTAGGCATGTGCCCTGCCCTGGAATCAAACCCGCAACCTTCTGCTGTACTGACGAAGCACTAACCAACCGAGCCACCCGGCCAGGGCTAGACCAATAATTCAATACAACTCTGCCTTCTTAACAAAGAAATAACCAAATTCAAATTTTGCACTGGTGTACTTTTGATATTAAAACCCATTTTTTTAACTTAAATAATTCCATTCTGATCTTATTCTGCGTGACCACACATGAATCTCGTTTCCCAAGATTTCTTTTCCACAAACCTAGAACTTTTTATGTTAATACAGATTCTGCTATTTTCCCCCCTCTCTCTCATTCTGAATCAGTTGCTTTATTTGCAGGCAAAATTACTTTATTTTTCCCTTAACCAAAAGACATCTCTATACCTAATACCTTTTCTCACCAAAAATGGATCCTAATTTTCTTCATAAAGATGTTTCCCCTGCTATTTCTAGTAGTGTTAATTATATATACTAATTAGAATTCTTGACCCTTGGAATCCTCAATTCTTACTGAAAACTAAGCGATGAGAAAGTCATTCAGTGGCTGTTACATTAGCATTCTGTGGATTGGTAAATTTATAGACACAGTCATAATTTCTGGAAGTATATTTTCCTTATAGTAAATTTTTCAATGTAGCCCATAACATGTTTATTAACAGACCCAAATATATTTTGCTCTTCTCTAAACGGAAATTCAAAGTGGACAAACCCATGTTCTGTATTTAATATTTCAGTATTTTATGTAATCAAGAAATGATATAGATATTCAAGGGATGTGCATCATTTAACTTATCTCAGTATAACTTTAAGGTTTTAAGTTATCAAAAATATTTTGGAAACTATTTTTAGGTACACATGCCATAAAGCATAACTATTGTTGAAAAATCCATTTATAAAAATATCTATTTCATTTACTTGTTTTTAACAATTATATTTAGTTTACTCATAAAAGTTTCATGAGACATTAAACAGATAACCATCATTTTAAATCATCTTCTTGCTGACAAACACTGTAACAGAGATAATGTGAGCTTATTTGCCTCTTAGGAAACCTAAGTGGAATAAAAGTTATATATCTGCATTATATTTAATATCAATAGCTCAAAAAATATACCTATTTTAATTAAACCAAAAAACAACCTAGCTGTTATGTCTGAAAATTATTCTAGATCATGTGAACCTGAAAAACATTTTCTGTTAGTTTTTTTATATTTCTGAGAATATATTTGATTTATATAAACACAATTTCTGTAAGCCAATTATTTGGTAATTTGTTTAAAAATTACTTTTGGCAATATCTTTTGAATGATAAACAATATCACACACCTATGATACACATACGTACATATATAGACATGCATAAAAATACAGACAGAATTAAACAAGATCTTATTGCTTTCATTTAAAATTTTAACCATGAGATAGGTTTGATAATACAAAACTCACTAAGCTGTAAAAGAACACTTGGATAGATGAAGTAAGTTAGGTTACATACTCAGATGGCTTAAACTAATATTTGTTGAAAAGACTTTTAAGGTTTTTTTCACTCCTAGTTTACAAATAGCCTTAACCCTTTTTTTTCCCTTCTGAAAGAACAACCTCCCTGAAAGTGGCATTTCAAAGAGAAGGCCCTCTGTTCCTGAAGACGACCAGGTAGAATATTGACCTCCCAAAGACTTACAGAGAAAATCAAGTTCCTCAAGAAGGACTTTTGTGTCCTTACGCCAGAAATTTTACAGTAACTACAAGCCTTTTGAGATGAATATGGGAGGTTCTAGGATTGGTAAAACAAAGCCTTCTGTGTTCTTGTAAAGACTGTATTTGTAAAACAAGTAGTACAGGTTGTCCTCAATTTGTGAGAGGGTTGCTTTTAATTCCTCAAATAATTAGCTTGTAGCCTGAATTATATCAAAGCACTGACCCACTCATCCAACTACAATATCTTTAATATGCTTCTTTATATCAGGGAGGAGATCTATCACTAAGCTGAAATCAAAAGATTCCTATGTTCTGAAGTTAAAGCCTTTTGTCTTCATTTATTTCCCCAAGTCTCCCAGTGGTTTATGCTGTGGACTTACCTTGAGGCATTGTAAGTTCTCTATCAGCTTCCATCCATTGAAGACTCGCAATAGAATTAACCCCTGAACCTTTCCAGGACACCAGAACTTTTCTGGAAAATGCATACATACATATATATATATATATATATATATATTAAAGTTTGACTGAATTGGAGAGCTGTGCACAGGGGTATGGAGCTCAAATCCAAGAGTCACTTACCCTTGGTCACTGGTAATGACAGAGGAAAACTAAACACAAAGGGTTCAGCAGGCATCACATCTGCTGCATCTGGTCCTGCAGGACATGAGCAGTCAGCTTCCGATCCCATCCTCATCACCAAAAACTGTTTAAAAATGATTAAAGAAGACAATTTAGGTAATGTAAACAAACTTGAAGACTTCATGAAATGGACAGTAGGCAAAGAGAACTGACGGGATAAAGACTGCAGAACCAGGAAGAGACAAATAGAAAACATTTTACTGGGTGGAGTCATAGTTAACCTTGTTTGGGTTGAGGCGGCCCACGGCTGTCTTGGTGGGTGGGATCAGCTGACTGAGTATACTGCATTTCTGGTCAAGGAAAACATTTACAGGGACATACAAGTTATCCAACTTTCAGTTTGCTGATGTGGTGCCCCCGGCAGGAGCAGAACTAGAAAGTTATTTCAAAACCAGGCACGCATAGTAAAAGGAATTTGGCAGAAGTCACTAAGATGGAAGCTGTTAAAGTAGGAATTCAAACCTAGTCTACCTATAGTCACTTCAAACATTTTCCAGTTTCATAAAGTCAACCTTGGGAGACTTGTTGTTTTTAAGATGTTCTAAATTGTGAACAATTTTCATATGAGCAAATGGATGGTTTTATAATTATGAGACATCTGGCATTAACAGTTCTACCTGTAACACTCAGATACAAATAAATTTGCAGCAGCATCAATAGCAAATTATCACTGTCATTGCTCTAGCCAGGTGGAGTGGAGATACAAAAACTAGAGGTTATTGTTTGTCTGAGAAATTTGCACTTGCCCAGAGAATTCACACTGCATTATTTGCTGTTAAAAAGGAAAAGCACACATGCCGCCATATTTAGATATGTCACTTGCTGACATCATTTTTACATAATTAATTGCCAGTACTCTGTTCTAAACTAGTTGAAGACAAAAGCTATTTCTTTAATACTGCCATATGGACTACTTGTTAAATTAACATTTTCTTTATGCATTCATCCAAAGTGAAAGATTTAATTATCTTTGTTTTTATCCTGAATTTGTGTGTTCATATTCTGCAGTAGGTGGTCTATTAGACTTAAGTTTGAATTGGAGAATTATGTTTCCATGGAAAGGCTTTCTAAGTAAAAATTACAGTGTATAACTCGGGAAGACAGAAAAGAAATCATTTTCAAAATTATGAGCATATTACGTGATTCTTATTTTAACATCTAACATCTTAATTTGCTAGCTAAGTAATTATTCATTCAATAGCAGCACTAATTGATTACTTCAAAACTGCCACTGGAGAAGAGATTCTTTGGTCTAACTTTTAGTTTTGCTTTTCCTTTGGCAGAAAAATATCCAGCTGAGGAAAACATCTGGGGAATATTTTTGGAGGATAGATCAAGGGAAACCAATGAATGACCAAAGGGTGAATCATAGTTCTTCAATATTCTACGGAGGAAACACAAATAATGGCAAAAACCTTCTCCATACAGTCTTTTTTTTTGTTTGTTTTTTTAATATATCTTTATTGATTTCAGAGAGAGGAAAGGAGAGGGAGAGGGAGAGAGAGAGATAGAAACATCAGTGATGAGAGTCATTGATCGGCTGCCTCCTGCACGCTCCCAACTGGGGATGGAGCCGGCAACCCGGGCATGTGCCCTGACAGGGAATCGAACCCCGATCACCTGGACCCTAGGTCGATGCTCAACCGCTGAGCCACACCCGGCTGGGCTCCATGCAGTCTTTTACAACCTACGAATTCATGTATTTTATTTTCCTCGACATTTTATCATCATTTACTAGCTTTTATAAAGTAAAATATTATTTATTCAACATTCCTTTGCTGATTCTGCATGACAATGATGAACTAAAGTGACGGATATACTGAATCATATGCCGGATCATGCAAAAGAGATTAAACTCATCAGACTAACGTATTTTACACATATTTTTGTGTCTAAGTCCTGAAAATTGGTAGTTCAACTCAATAACATATAGTATGTTTCTAGGGCTGGCTTATAAACATGTTCCTATTCTGTTAATCACCAATGCATGTCAGCTTCCTGAATTATCATTTCTATTTTGAGTTTCATCTTTCCAGTCTAATTGTCTGCATTCCTTGCTCTTAAATAGATTTAGGATTAATTATAACATGCTAAAATTACATCTCATGTTCTCTGGTAACACTATTTTTATATATTTGTGTAATATACTTGCTGATATAACTTGTTGGGCTAAAGGTAAAGAGGAAGTATCTCCAACAAAGATAAAATAGGTCAGACTTTAGTTGTATTAAGAGAGCAAAATAAGGTAAATTAGTATGTACTTTTATTATCATTAATTTTAGTATTTCAAGGCATGATTTTTATTTTCATTATGTTTTTTAAATACCTTGCTGACATTTAAATCTAGCTGTTTGTTTCATACAGCTTAAGTGATAACTAAACTGATTGTATTCCTGAGAATGGGAAAGAACAATTGAAGGGGTTCCTGAAAACAATTAAGGATGTATTTTGATATGCAATCTTTGAAAGTTTTGGTTTATTACAAAAATAAAGGTTATTTTCTCCAGCTCTTAGGCCAGATTAGAACTGGATACTGTAGTAACAGCATTTTGAAAGTGATGTATATACACAGGTTAAACATTTGAGGAAGATATTTTTGGTTGAGTGTGTTCTTCAGGTGCTTGTAAAGCGCACTGGCAAAGTGAGTAGCTGGAGACGCTGAAGGTGCTGTCTTGTACCGATGAGGTGTCATGCCCTTTGGCAGCCTCCAGTGCTGAAATCAGCTGCTCATTTTCCAAAGGGTATTAGCCTGTGGATCAGTTAACATCTGAGCTCTGACATTTGCTCAGGTTGAATATCAGTTCTAAGTGTAAATTTAAGTTTTGACTTGGAGCTTTGAGTGACACTGCTTTTGCAGCCTTGGCTGTATCAAATAGCCGTCCTCCATGTAAACATTCTGTACATGACGGCAGAGGCGTCACTGGAGAGCTTGCAGTGGGCACAGAGCAATGATTAATAGCCTAACGCGCTCAGGCTCAGCCCAGCAGAGGATTCATGATTTTAGTATTCTGTCCCAAAGCAGTGGTTCTCAGCCCCTTTGAGAATGTGATTCCTTTGAGAATATGAAAGTTATAGAACAGCACTGTCCAATCGAAACATGTGAGTCACAGGTTAATATTAAATAATCTAGCATCCACATTAACAAAACAAAAAGATAGGTGAAACTAAATTAAATACTATAATATATGTATAACCTTATATTTATATAGGTATAAATAAATATATATGTATAACCTATATATATATGATATTAGCATTTAAAAGTTCAATCTATCTAGAAATAATTTATGAGATTTTAATGTGTGTTTCTTTTTCATACAAATTCTTCACCATAGTACTGGAAGTCCTAGCCAGAACTATTAGGCAAGAAAAAGAAATAAAAGACATCTAAATCAGGAAGGAAGAAATAAGTCTAGTCAATATGTAAATAGGTTTATTGTGGTGATCATTTTGTGATATATACAAATATCAAATCATCTTATACACCTGAAGCTAGTAAAATGTTATGTTTCAATTAAACCTCAATTTAAAAAAATGACAAGAAAAATCAGAAGTAAACTTATCTCTGTTTACAGGTGGCAAACTTTTGTATTTAAAAAGACTAAGCCTGCCCGGCCGGGTGTGGCTCAGCAGTTGAGTGTCAACCTAGCATCCAGGCGATCGGGGTTCGATTCCCGGTCAGGGCACATGCCCGGGCTGCGGGCTCAATCAATGACTCTCTCATCATTGATGTTTCTCCCTCTCCTTTCCTCTCTCTGAAATCAATAAAGATATATTTTAAAAAATAAAATAAATAAAATAAAAAGGCTAAGCTTAAAGACTCTACTAAAAAATTGTTAAAACTAATGGATGATTTCAGTTAAGTTTCAGGATATAAAACCAACATGCAAAAATCTGTTTTGTCTATGTACTAACAACAAACTATATGAAAAACAACAACACAATATCATTTACTACAGCATAAAAACCTACAAATTACTTAGGAATAAATTATTCAAGGAGATAAAAAAATCTGTATGTTGAAACTGTAATACATTGAGGAACGAAATTGAAGAAAAAACAAAAACACAAACAAATAAAAAGATATACTAGTTCATGGATCAGAACAATTAATATTGTTAAAATGTCCATACTACCCAAAGCCTTCTTTAGATTCAACTCAATCTCTATCAAAACTCCAATGGCATGTTTCACAGAAAAAGAAAAAGCATTCCTAAAATTCTTATGAACCATAAAAGACACTGAATAGCCAAGAAATCTTGAAAAAAAGAACAAAGCTGGAGGCATCATACTTCCTGATTTTAAGCTCTAATACAAAGTTATAGTAATCAAAACAACATAGTACTGGCATAAAAACAGACACATGGACCAATGGAAAAGAATTGAGAGCCCAAAAATAAATTCAATCATATATGGTCAACTAATATTTGACAAGAAATTCTATTATAATAATATTTGTCAGTACTAATGAATATTAATTTGATTTTTCAATAATGCAAATATTGTTAAAATTAAGATTTATTGAGATTATTATATCATGCATATTAAGATATATTTTATTAAAATACCAGTTAAAATTTTATATAGATAATTTTTGTTGTTGTATCCATGATGGCAGTTTTATTGTTATTTTTAATATTAACTTTCATTTATTCTTAAAATTTTCTACACTTTGCATTTCTCCGTAAGAGATTTAATGTTTAAAGATTCTGGATGTCCAGCTTCTGCATATGATGTAGTTCATTCTATATAATTTTTAGCCCCAGCTATGTAATTATGATGTGTATGTTGAGCCTTTATTTCTATTTGAAACTTGCCATCTGGGGTAATGTGGGGAAGAGAGAGATTAGTCTAACTTGTATAGTTTGTTAATATCATCATAACATTTGCTTGGTATTAGATCTTGACACAGGTTTAATATGAGTTGAAATATTTTTTTTCTTAAACAGAATTCCATCCCTTAGAGGGGCAGCAAGCTTAGAACATGATTTTAGTAATGTTAATAATAATAAACTTCTATAGCAGAACTTATTTCTGATGTATTATTCCATGGAATGTCAAGGGAAGAACTTAATGAAATGATGGCTTTGGGAAAGTTTAACTGAAAAGGATTTCAGTCATGAAAATTAAACTACTAAATTTAATGGAATAAAGACAAAAAATATAGTCTTGGGAGTAGGTATCACATACAAAGTAAAAAAAAAAAAAGGTAATATTGGTTACACTGTGCATTTGCCAAAATAAGCAAGAAGCTTCCTGCATTACAATGTTCTATTCCAAAAAGTATGCTTACAAATCCAGTCATTCAGAGCTAAGTAGCAATTTTTATTCATTCAGTTTTTAGGTATAACTGATATACAAGAAACTGCACATATTTAACATATTTTATATATATATATATATATATACATATATATATATATATATATATATATATATATATATAGGGTGTCCCAAAAATGTGTACACACATTTTGAATAATTATAAAGCCAGTGCCTATTAAAATATATTTCATTTTCATTTTCAAAATTGCGCTATCAGCTGTTAAAGTGTGTATACTTTTGGGGGAATATATATATATATGTATGTATATGAAGCCATCCACTGGTAAACATATCTATCACCTCCAAAAGTTTTCTCCTGCTCCCCCCTCTAATTTTTTTAACTGTAGGGAGTATACATAACATGATATCTACCCTCTTATACTTTTAGTTGCGTAATAGAGTAAACTAGAGGCACAATGTTGTGCAGCAGATCTCTGGGGCTTATTCATCCTGCATAGCTGAAATTTCATAATTGAACAGCAACTTCCCATTTCCCCCGCCTCATCTCTAAGCACTTTCTGTTTCTATGAGTGTAACTATTTTAGATACCTCACATAAATGGAATCATGTAGTATATGTTCTTTTGTGAGTGTCTTATTTCAATTAGCATAATGTTATCCAGTTCACCCCGGTTGTTGCATATGGCAGTATTACTTGTATTTTTAAGGCCCAATACTGCAATGGGCACGTTACTTCACACTTGTTAGGATGGCTTATTATCAAAGAAGCAACAAGTGTTGGCAAGGATGTGGAGACATGAGAATCATTATACACTGTTGGTGAGAATGTAAGTTGGCACAATTATGGAAAATAGTATGGAAATTCTTCAAAAAATTAAAAATATAACTACTATGTGATTTAGCAATCCCGTGTGTGTGTGTGTGTGTGTGTGTGTGTGTGTGATCTGTGGATCTGGAAGCGATATCTGCAGTTTTCTTTTGGCATGGATGTTATTAACAGGAATCAAGTTGTGTTCTTGAAAGAAATCTTGCCAAAAATTCCAATTATGACTACTTACATTTATTTTTCCTAAAGAAACCACAAAAAATAGTTTAAATGTAGAGAACAAGAAAATTCATTAGAAAGAACAGCATGTATTCTACATTGCTCAAACTGAATTCCATCATGATAATCACACGTGGAAAAGTAACTGGTTCAGCCTTATGAGGATGATATAGTTACTTCCAGTGTGTTAATGCTTCTCCTTCATCCCATGTGCTACTCTTGAATGCAATGGCAATGTAAATACTATTGAGGCCCTCACTCTATTTCAGTGTTCTTTGTAATATGAAATGAGGTCATATAAATATATAAAATATGTGTGTCAAGTCATTGTTTTGAAGTAGAGTCTAAAACAACAAAACTCCTAGGACGTCATCAGTTCTGTTTATTTGAATATGTACATGTGTGTATATGGGTGTTTAAACTCCTAGCAGTATAAGAAACAGTTAGAGAAGCTAAACAAAGAATAAATTTTACCATAAACACTTTTAGCCGGTAATTGACAGGAACTCTGCCTCAAGTTGCCAAGAGAATCTGTGTAGCCTTTTTCATATTACATTTTGTTAAGGGACGTGAGAAAGAGAAGTATCCATGTTATATGAAAAGATCTGAGTAAAATTTACTAACAGAAATGAAACTAAAAGGCATTTTTGTTAAGCAAAGATATCAAGAAACTGATAATTTGCTGAAATTAGTGTATCAACATAAATAAAATATTTAATCTGACACAGATCAGTGTCGATCAATATGGACCATAAAATTAGCTCATTGGAGTTACTCATTAAACAGATATTTCATAAGTGCCACTGTGGACTTAGTACTTCATTTAGCACTAACAATGTAGAGGCAAATAAAAGATATAGCTCCTCTTCTCAAGCAGTTTTTTGTTTATTTGTTTGTTTTTAACATTGGGCAGTGGTTCCAGCTTTTTATCCCCTCAATGAGGACTGATGCTCACATTTGTTAGCCCATTACTGTGAGCACAGCCAAACAGGCTATAACCCAACATAATTGATTTAGGGATGCGTTATAAACTGAATTGTGTCCCTTCAAAGTGCATATGTTGAAGTCCTAAATCTCTGCATGACTGTAGCTGGAAATAAGGGCTTTAAGGAGGTAATTAAGATTAAAGGAGGTCATAAGGGGGGGCCCTAATTCTATAGGACTGGTGTCCTTATCAGAAGAGGGAGAAACACTAGAGCAAGCCTCTACTCATGAACAGAGGAAAGAGCAGGAGAGAACACAATGAGCAGGTGGCCATCTACAGGCCAAGGAAAGAAGCCTCACCTTGAAACCAAAATGAATGGACGAATGTTGATGGCTCCTTCATCTTAGACTGCCAACCTCCAGTATTGTGAGAAAATACATTTCTGTACTTCAAGCCGTCCATTCTGTGGCATCTAGCTATGGAAGCCCTAGCAGACTGATGCAGAATGTATGCACCACAGCATCTCAATAATTTATAATTTCCATGACTATGAATATTAAGTCATCTAAGGTTGCTCACTACTAGATATATAATCAGTTATTACATGTCATATTCATTTTCCTATATACTAGCTATAACCTTAGCCCTCCCTTTCAAACTCAAAACAAAACATATTTGAAAGACAGTGAGGGCAATATTACTGAAAGATAATTTTCAATATGCTAATTTACTGTAAAAATTAGTTGGTAATAAAATGTATTAGTTATTTGTAACAGAAAGAAACTTTCAACATACCTCAAACAGTTATCAGCAATGTGTCTTAATGGTTGAGAATAAATAACCTGGTAAATAGAGAACCAGGCAACAAAAGTAAAAAAAAATACAGGAAAAATATGGCAACATATATGCTAAAGCTGTCTAAAGTTAAGTTTAAAAAAATTGGTTCCAAAGAAAGAACCACATTTTAATTATGCCTGCACATTTTTTGCTATATATTTTAAATAGAAGATATGTCTTTAGTTAATGATAGACAGAAAATTATATTACTGATTTTAGTTTTCTCATTTAAAAAATTCTAGTTAAGATCTTTTTAGACTAATTAAAAAGAAAATCTTAACTTGATATTCTGAGTCAAAAAAAATAGTTGGTATTTTGGTGTCAAGAAAAATTTTGGTATTATGACTGGAGCATCAAATCTTGGTGATCAGGTAAATAGTCACCAGTAAAAAATGATACTTAAAGGGTCCGAGTCTGTGTTGTTTGTAACATTTCAGTTGTGTGGTCAGGGTAGGTTATGGAGCACTCTTGTTATCGTTTCCCATGCCTTGGTCTCTCCATGAGAAATAAGATTTAATGACATACTCTCTCTTAAAAGGTCCCAGTACTCTGCATAGGACAATTATAATTTAAGTGTTTACCTGTTTTGCACTCACGTTTTCTTGGAGCTGCAAAAATAACCTATTGGCATTTTTGAGTCATTGGCAAAAGTATTTGCCTGTAGAAGTCAATTATCAGTATCAGCAGAGCTCATAATATTAATTGGATAAGAGAAATTCCTGCATTAAAACCAAATAGTAAATTAAAAAAAAATTCATACAATTAATAGAAGCCCTATTAATTCAATATTTCTGCATAAAAAATTAAAACATAAGCAATGATGTTTAACAACATGGCATGAGGGTCTTAACACAATAGCCACTTGTATAAAAAAAACTTCAATATTTTATTCTTTTAATAACTGTCCCCTTTAAAACATATGATTTCTCTTCATTATTCAGGTATTGTATTCATTGTCTTTCACCTCTAAAATCTTCTAAATCTCTTTATAGAAAGCTTCAAAGGAAGAAATTCGTTTAACTGAAACAAGTTAAAATTAATAATTGTGACCCATTCCTTTCTCCAATGTCAAGGTAATTTTGCAATTACAGAAGATTGCTACATGCCCTTTAATCAATTTAATATTTCATTTAAAGAAATCTATGCATTCTGTATGTTCAATTGAGCCAAGAAAAATATTAAGATAAATAAATAAAAGAAGTTGGAAATATAGAGCCAAAGGTAGTCTTGCATTCAGATATAGCTTTAGGAGTAACCTGCACTTAGGAGTAAACTGAAAGCTAACATTTCAGATCTGGTTTGGGTTGAGTCGATATTGAGGTGGCAGGGATACTCAGCAAGATGTATACTTTTTTTTTTTTTTAACAATGGAACATATTAATTAGGACAACTAATTATTATATTTTTAGTATTATTAGTCTTTCATATCTTAATATGCTATGTGTTTGCTTTTTGTTTTAACTTATACCAAGAGCAAACAAGACCATAGGAAAGTAATAGTAAAAAAATAAAACTGCTGATAAAATTGCTTTTACCTTCCAAGTGGAACTAAATTCAAGTGAGTTAAGAAGGTGACAAAGGAATATCTGAAGAAAGTTCTATAAAGAATTCAAGTATTTCAAATTTACCTTCCATTTTTGCTTTGTTCAAACTTGTATGTGCCTGAATAAGTCGAAGCCAAGGTCTGCATTGTAAAGAAAGCCCAATGTCCCTCTGACAATTCAGAATTATTACTGCAAAACCCTATTGTATTTCAGAACACAGGCAAATAAGACATGAATAGCAGCACGAAAAGTAACTCGTTGCCTCTTGCTACAAATAATAAATGAGGACCTGGCTTACAAAGCACAAAGAGATGTTCCGGCAGGTAGTGAACTTTTTCCACGCAAATTTTTAAAGTAAGTAAACTATATTATTTGGTGCCCTGGCCTCTCTTTGCTATATTTTTTAAAGACTTTCGCTACATTCTTTTACAATATGTTAGTAAAAATAGAAACTTTTTATTTAGAGAGCCTCTTTTTCCTGATCTGTAAACTTACAAGTATTTCACAAGACTGTTGGGATAATTCAACACCTAAAACAATTGGTGGCCTAAAACATCACTCAAAATGATAATTTCCTTTTCTGTCCTATCATGGACCTTCTTGTGTCTTAGCAAGCCTAGAAGCCCAATGCTATCATTTTCCTCCCCATATACATTCATATAAAACTCATTCATACTATAGTGTAAGTGACTAAGTTACACCTTCAACTGTTAAAAAGTAGCAGGAAACTTCTGTTTTTGCAGGACCATGGTCTTGCCAATCCAAATACATATCAACTAAGGATTTTTAACATCAGTATAATGATGGAGGAGCGTGAGGAAATAGGAAGCAGGGCAGATCCACTGGTCTCTTTTGAACATATATTAATTGTACTTGTAAAATAGAGGGTTTGAGTGCCCTAATCACAAATGTGTCATCTGTATATTTTATTAGAATGCAGTACTTAAGCCAGGTGGCTGGACTCTCAGAATATCAACTGCTAAACCTGATTAAATCAAAGCAAAACTAAACTACTGCATGACTTTGTAAATACTGAATGGGAATATTATAGAAGGGGCCATTCTAGCAATTGTGGCTAATACTTGGTAAACTGCAGAAAAAGTTACTTTCTTAACCTTGTCATCGTATCTACATTTTTCATTCCAGAACATTCGGATGCTATTCTTAACTATGCACAGCTGCCTGCACACCCAGGTCTGGGCTCTTTTTGGATTATGAGCTCTGGTCCTCCTTATTTAGGCTGATGCCAAATGGCTCATCAGCGTCCCATTCTGCAGTACATACCTTCCTTTCCACTGAGTTCATTTCCTCTCACACATTTCCTCAGTTTTTCTGGCCTCTCTGACATCTGTTTATTTCTATGCACTGGACTCATATGAAATCATTAGCAGATAATACAGAACGTAACAATACATAGTTAGAGAGTTACCTAGCATATGCAGCCTAGCATATTCACAGCTTTCTTTCCATTCCCAAGTAACACACGTGTGTGCCTGCTTGCACGCTTGTCTGCACATGCACACAGATATGAGAATCTTTAATCTTCAAAGCTTTGCCATCTGGCTCATATCAAATAAAGTTGATAAGCCCATCATTCAATTTTATTACATCTAGTAGCAATAGTTCCAATTTAGGTGCTTTTGTTTTGAGGGATTGTGGAACAAAGTAACAAGTATTTTCACTGGAGGTTAGATTTAATTGTTTTCTAGCTTGTTTTGTGTGTGAAATAACGCTATTTAAGAGTCTATCCCCTCCACCAAAAATTCATAGAACTTCAAAACTGCATTAATTTTCATTATACAAATTACTTTATACTAGTTAGACAATAAGGCATAAGCACAAACCAATGCCATTTCATTAAACTATGGTGGTTAAAGGCATAAAGCGCACAAAACAATTGTCTTAGCTGTGGATTTTGTTTTCTGACTGGAACTGACCTTAGGCTAGATGATGAAGTCTGTCTTCAGAGACACCCTCCACCGTCCAGGGCTTCTCTTCCCAGCTCTGTTATCTAATCCCCCAAAGCCATCCCCCGGCAAAGACTCACAGCTTGGACTGATCCTCAGCTCCCTACTCCTCGGCATTTTCCCAACTCCTTTTCATTACATCCACAGATAACTACGATAAAACTATTAGTGCGGACCTCACCTTTACATCATACATTTAAGCATAGTAATTACAAAAATAAATGTGATAACAGACATTTGAAAAAACATTTGGGGGGGCCATTTACGTACTGACTCTTCATCAGCCACATCACAGGGGTGGCTTCCCACGCTCCCTGATGTGTGGGTAGCGACAGGATCTCATCAGCCGCGTGGCGATGGGGACTGCACATCCCAACGCCAATGGCAAAGGAGAAGGGCTCCAAGAGCTCGCCCAGCATAGAGACGAAATTCCTGGGTCCTAAAATCAATTGTATTAGAACCTGCCAGTTGGTGAAAGTATATATAACGTTGAGGAATTTATTTAATCTTCTTAAGATTCAGAAAATGGAAAAAATTAAGACACCCATTTAAGGGTGACTGAGGATTAAACAGGAAAATTCATTACAAGTCCTTCACTACACAATAACTAACAACATAATTATTATAATTACAATCATTTTAAAATAGGCACACAGGGCAAGAACCGGAAATTTCTAGAGTGCACACTGTACGTCGGACATTCTATTGAGCAATTTGTAAGTGTAGGATTGTTATATCACAGCTATTAGCCTTTTTATGCACACTTTTCTATCTGATCTATTATTATTGTTAATTCAAAGTACATTTTAGTTAAATAAAACCATAAATAAAGATTCAAGAATAGCTCTTTGTCAGGAGACATAATGAAATGGATTCACTCTTAGACATCTTATTTTTGATCGCTTTAAACTATGCTAGGGTGGGGCATGGGAAATGGGAAGGTAAAGGGACCTGGAGAGCACGGTAAGGAGGGAGCCGGATTTCTGATGTGAGAGGGGAAGAGCCCCTGCGGCGAGGCTCCTGGGCCCCACGGAGAGTCAGCACCGAATGCATTTTACCAGCTTCCCCTGCGGATGCAGCGTCTGTGAATAACAGTCCACCTGCCCTTCGCCTCTGAAGTCCACAGCAGGGCACGGGGTTTCCCACACTCGGGGGGACAGAGGCTAAAGGACAGGCCTCCGTCTCTAATCAACACAGAATTAAACATTTTGGGGTGACATACCCCATTAGCTGGGGAACTGACGGCTACCCACCTCTCATATACCTATTACCTCACTTCAGCTCCAGAACGCTATCCAGTGGCAGGTATTGGCAAGCTAACTGCACGAGTGAGTGACTGAGGCCTGGCTTGCTGCACTTTATATGTACCTGCGCGTGTCGCCATGTAGAGCAGGTGGAAGACAGATGCGTTTAAATGATTCCTTGGTGAACTCAGGATTAATCCTGCGATACCGTTACTGTTTTTCCTTAAAGAGTGACAGAGACTTTGGAAATAAGAGGAGGGGCAAAAAGAAAGATTTTGACATCCAGGAGGATGATGTGATGAGTTCATATTTTAAAACACTTTCCTGACACAGAAAGACAAACGCTACATGATGTCCCTTACACGTGAAATCTAAAATAGTCAGTGATAGAAGCACAGATTAGAATGGTGGTTACCGGGGCGAGGGAGTGAGGAGATAAGAGATGGTGGTCAAAGTGTCCAAAGGTCCGGCTTTGCAAGCTAAATAAGCTCTGGAGATCTTAACGTATAGCACGGTAACTATAGTTAGAACACCGTAGGGTGTACTTGAAGTTTGCTTACAGGGTAGATCTTAAGCACTCTCACCAGAAAAAGACAGAAAGAAAATGTTAACTATTTTAGGTGATGAATATATTTACTTGATTGTGGTCATAATTTAACAATGTATACCATCAAAATACCAAATTGTTCACCTTAAATACATACCAGTTTTGTCAATTATACGTCAAAAAAATCTGAAAAAAACACATATCCTTTGCTCCAAATACATGGATATTTTTATACAATATTTAAGTATTTCTAAAGGTATAAAACACAATGGGAAAAGATTAGGAGGGAAGACTACAGCAAAGACATACACAAATAAAAAAAGTAAGAGCTAGAAAGCAGACCTGAAAAAACTGAATCCTGAGACAACTATTTGACAGCAATAAAGCATCCAATTTGCCCTGCAGAATCTTCAAAATGAGTAACAATTGCTGAATGGTAAGTCCTGAGTGATTCACGATAAAGATGACAATGGTTCCAGGAACTTGGTACATCATTTTAAGAAGAAATGCACTGTCAATGATCTCTTCTCCCACTTTGAACAGACAGTGGATTCTATATTTTAGTCAGTTTGGGTTGTTGTGAAAAAACTACCATACAGGGTGGCTTATAAACAACAGACATTTATTTCTCACAGTTCTGGAGGCTAGAAAGTCCAAGACAAAGGCTCCAGCAGATTTGCTCCTGTGCGAGCCAGCTTCCTGATTCATACATGGCCATGTTGCCTATTTGTCCTCGCATGGTGAAAGGGGTAGGGGAGATGTTGGGGTCTCTTTCATTAGGACAGAAATCCCACTCACGAGGGCTCTAACCACATAATCTAGTCACCACCTACACAAGGACACATTTCCTAATACCATCACATTGAAGAGCAGGTATCATCATATGACTTTTGGGGGGACATAAATCTTCAGTCTAAAGCACTGGAGGGTCTATAGCACCCTCTTTGTTCCTGGTATAAGAACAGGGGGACTGTGAAATGGAGACTATTTTAATTAGGAAATAAGGTCTACTTGGAAGTTCTCAAATTAAACACTGCAATGCTCAAGCATATTTTCCCCCAATCACAAATTGTTGGAATCCAAGTGGAAGGTTGAAGGATTTTCCTCTGGAGAATCTGACTAGGTCAACAGAAAAGACGTTATATACCAATATTGAAATTACTCTAACAACCTAGCTTATTAGCCTCACCTATATGCATAAAACTTTCTATTAGCTTTCCAGGCTCATTTATAAACATGAACATACAGCCCACAAGCACCTGAGGAAACTTCTAATAGGGGAGACAAAAGCAGTAGGGTAATGTAGGGAGATGTTGGTCAAAGGGTACAGACTTCCAGTTACAAATGAGTAAGTTCTGGAATCTAATATACAGCATGGTGACTATAGTTAACAATCCTGTATTATATACTTGAAAGTTGCTAAGAATGTAGATCTTAAATGTTTTCACTATGACTTAAAGGAAGAAAAGGTAATTATATGAGGTAATGTAGGTGTTAAGCAACTTCATGGTAATCATCTGTACACCTTAAATTATACATTGTACACCTTAAATTATACATTGTGCACCTTAAATTATACAGAGTTATAGGACAATTATACTTCGATAAAACTGAAGAAAAATAAAATAGGTGGCTTCCAGGGATTGAATGGTGGGCTATAGATTGTTAAGCCCTGTTTTAGTCCATTCAATGTTTTCCCCTTAGTGTGACAAATGGTAATGGCCAATGCAGGAAAAAAAATCAAGCCAAGCCAGTTCTTCAGGCAAGGGAAATTATTGAAATGGTTGGAATTGTTCAAGAAAGATCACAATGTGCTTGAAATCTGCACTCAGTGTAATATATTTTAGACTAAGCAATTGTACTTCTGTAATTCTAAGTGCCTGAAATTATTAGATAGGAATACAATATATCCTCAGTAAAGGTTTTTCCTGCATTCATTGAGAGAATAAAATATTTGGAAGCAATATTAATTGAGAAAGAATGCTGTTTATTACAATTAAATGAGTTCATCAGAAAGTCATAACATTTCCTTTTATTTTATTTGAACCTGAAATTTTCACTTGGAATATGTGACTGTATATGTAGAGTGGGTAGGGAAAGAAATCAAAGAAAGATAAGAGGAAGAATCACCTTGGCTTGAATAACAGTAGCTTACATCAACTCTAAGGAATTTTAACATCAACTTTTCTGGCAAGATTCCACTGGTGGTGTTTATTTTTCATTAAACTCTGATTCTTGACAGAATAGCTTACCAGCAGTAAAAATAAAAATAAAAAATAAGTAAAATGAAATATAGGAAAAAATAACCTTGAGCCATCCTAGGTAGAACCACTGCTGCCAGAAAGATTAAAAACATACTTTCAAATATTTTTTCTTCCTAGTATTGAGTAGTTGCTATCAAAATAAGTCTAAGTACAGTCTAGAATATACGAATTTTGGTCTTGGAGTGAATATCTTTTATACTGAGATCACCATCAGATTTATTTGAATTTGATAATAGTATTATTGACAACATATTTAAAGATTAACCCTGGATGGGTGGCTCAGTTGGTTGGAATGTCAGCCCGGCCACCAAAAGGTTGCTGGTTCCATTCTGGTCAGGGCACACACCTGGTCAGTTTCAATCCCCAACGGGGGGAGGGTACGGCCAGGAGGCAACCAACTGATGTTTCTCTCTCACATCAGCCCCCCCCCCAAGTCAATAAAAACATATCCTCAGGTGAGGGTTTTTTTTAAAAAAGATTTAGAGATTAAAACAAAAGGGAAAGTAAACATCAAAATATTATTGATTGGTATCGATAGGTGAATATGTTACAGAATAAGGTGACTGTGAACACTTTCACATCAACCGCGCCCATCTGTGTAAGCAGATGTTGATAAAACAGGTGGTGTAGTGAGTAAAACTGCTTATGTAGGACGTGCGGTATGGACTGTAGGGGCTGAAACAGTCCACCTGGGCCAGACCAAGGGGACAATAGAATGCAAATATTACACTATGTCAGAAATAAGTGACTCTTTTCTTTTCTAAAATAAAGCACACTTAAACACATCCTTTTTGCGATGAACAGTCTCCCCCAATTCAAATTTGATATGTTAGTTCCAAGTCAGGCCATTCACATTCAGGCGACATAATCTCTTACAGGTTTTCTTATTAACGCAAAAGAGACGAAGACGGGGGGAAATCAAGGAGAGAAAGGAGGAATGTAAACGTAAAAGAAAGAAAGAAGAAATAGAATAAAAAAGATGGAAAGGAAATTCCATCTGTCCCCCACCCCTTTTCTTCTCTGAGAAGTGTGAGAACAAGAAACAGAAGTTTGTGGAAACGCTAGAAAATATCTTTGCTGATGCCGGTTGATGATTCTATTTCCAAGGTTTTATTGGATACGTTCAGATGCTGTGCTAAGAGGCACAGCAATGATACCAATTAAACGTTTGTACAGTTGTTTAAATCTCACTGCCAGGAGATTGTTCATCTATTCTAAGAAAAAGACACGAAAGAGTTTTGTGTTTGCCTAAGGTAGATTATATACACGCTGATAATCTTCCAGATACAGGAAAAGTAATGAGCCGAGATGGGCCAGGCAGTTATTTTCCACCGGAGGAGGATGTCTGTAGCCTTCTCACTTTAGACTCTGAAACCTTTTTGTCCTAGCACCGACTAAGAAAAAACACGACATCTCATTGGCACTGGGGACTCTTTTGTTCCATGATGGATGTGTTCCTTCTAGGAAGGAGAGGACGCTATCGGGCCTCATTCATTAAGTTGATGTAATGGTGGCATGAACTATCATCCACAGAGATTTTCAATTGAATGTTATCCCACCAATCACTTTCTCACAGCCTAATGGAGTGTCCCTGACATCAGAGTCTGATAAATTGCCCAGTGCCAATTAAAAAAGACACTTTGCCTGTCAGTCATTTAGCTGCAATAGTCTCCTTTACCAGATTAGGTTCCATAAAAATGACAGAAATGATGAAAGTTTATTTGTGAAATTCTTCACTTTAATTTTAGAAGCTATGTAGGCATACGGGTTTCCACACTGGATTCCAAAGTCAGGAAGGACACTTACTGATGTCATTAGAAAACCATTCTAAGTAGATATTATTGTAAAATACCGAAGGATGCAAACTTTTAGAGTAAAAATAATGTAACGGTGAAGAGAAAATATGCCCATCCATTTACCAAATATGTATTGATAACTCTCAAATACCAAATGGCCCTCCTTTCTCAGCAAATGAGTAGGCAGCATGAACTCTACAGGTGCCCTCTACCCCATACTCCCTGCCTTTCCCAACTCATTTCAAATTTTTGGGCTTACAATACTACTCTGTTGCCTACAGAAACATTTTCTACCTTAGGAAGCAGATTCCACTAATCACGTAAAGCCTCCGGACGGACATCGGCCTCTGCATTTGACAGGTCTGTTGCCAAACTACTGGATAGCAGATGTTAATGCTCTATATTAACCCCGTTAAAATATCCTTTCGGATTTTCAGCATTCAACACATAAGAAGCAATGTCTTAGTGAACTTTTGCAATGGGAATTTTTTAATGAACGTATTAAATTATGCTTTGCTTGAGAAGTAGCATGTCTCACTGGTTAAATTAAGCTTTGGGTCAGCCTACTCGTGTTTCAATCTCCATATTCACTGGCCACATGACCTTGGGCAAGTCACTTAACTACTTGCTTCTGTGACCTAATAAAATTATAAGGTTTAAATAAAAGAGTAGCAAGCACATTTTTAAGCACTCACTGTATGGCAGCCATTGTTTTTATATCCACTTCAAATACAAAATTAACATCTCTTGAAACGACATTTAAAAATCATTTGCTATACCAGACCATGGACCAGGTATTAGTGATATTTAGATGAATAAAAAATGTGAATGCTCTCCAAGGGTTTATGAATGGCTACAGAGGTACATGCACACATGGCATGAAGTAGGTCAACCATAAAAAATATTAATAGGTGCTAATGCTGTAGGGTGAAAATTCATAATTATATTGTTTGCTCCTTTAAGGCTCACTAGCTCTATCTCACTTCAAAAGTTTAGATAAAAATATCAGTCTCTAAAACTTATCTCTTTCTGTGCATTCTGTTACCTAGGTCAATGGTATATTTGCCAAAGTAATTTAATTAAAGGATATACTTGGATGAACCATTCTTAACTTTTTCCAAAGGACAAGGTTCAATCTAGGGCACTGTGCTCTCTTCTTCAGCTATTTAATGATGGAGCCTCATTCCGAACACTGCTGGGGCACTTATTTTCATTGTGGCACTGAGAACTAGTTTCCTGGTTATTATTAAGAATTTTTTTTTCTTTAATCACTCATTTTATCAATATGGTTAAAAAGCAACTTGATATACTTTCTTTGTGTTTATCGTATTGGGGTTTAATGACTTCCTTGGGTTTGTTAAATTAAGAAAAATATTCTACTATTTTACGTATTTTTTGCCCCTCTCCCTGCCCCTTCACTTCTCCCTTCTTTTTTTTTTTTTTTACTCAAATTACACATAAAGGGTGGGGCAAAGTTAAATTTACAGTTGTGAGTATGTGAAACACAGAATTTATTATTGCATTATTAGTTATTAACTATTGTACTATTTTCCATACAAACTGTAAACCTTCTTTTGCCCCACCCTGCATATTACAGATCACTGATGGTTCTCTCATTTACTTCAATTTCTTTTCATTCTTTTTTCGTGTTTTAACTGGATATTTCTTTGGCTGAGTCTTCATGTTCACTAATCTTTTCTACAGTGCCTGATATTCTATTAATTTTTCAATACAAACATTGCATTTTTTATCTTGAGAGGTTTAATGATTCTCTCTAAATTATTCTTCTCTCTATTTAGCACACTTAATTTTCGCTATAATTAATGAACATATGGAGAAGTAACAGATTTGTAACTACTGTTTAATGTCTTTATCTACTAATTCTTAGGTGTATAATTTTTCAGTCTGTTTCCATGGATTAAATATTATCCCTATTATAAGTCAAATTTTCCTACTTCTCTGCATGACTGGTAATTTTTTATGGGATACTAGACATTGTATATTTTACTTGTTATCCCCACTCATGTACTTGAGTCTTATTCTGGGACACAGGTTACCTGGAAACAGTTTCTTCCTCTTAAGTGTAGCTTTTAAGCTTCATTAGAGAGGATAAGAGCAACTTGTGATCTGGGGCAAATTTTGTCTCACTAAATAATCGGGCTGGTGGGAACACAAATTTCAGTCCTGTGTAGGCTCTAGGAATTGTTCCCTTATGCCTTTTTTTAAAAAAAAATGTATCTTTATTGATTTCTGAGAGAGGAAAAGAGAGGGAGGGAGAAGTAGAAACATCAATGATGAGAGAGTCATTGATCGAGCCCGCAACCCGGGCATGTGCCCTGACCGGGAATCGAACCTCGATCGCCTGGGTCCTAGGTCGACGCCCAACCGCTGAGCCATGCCCGGCCGGGCCCTATGCCTACTTTTGTAGATTCACTTACTGACTCAGTTTCCTCATACACATGTGCTAACCAGGACTCATTAAACATCAAGGGTAGCCTTCCACACAACTCAGGAATTCTCTCTTTTTGCACAATCCTCTGCCGGGTAAACACTAGCCGCCCTTCACCCTGGCCTCCAAGTTTGTTCTCTGCAACTTAGAGAAACCCCAGTGTTTTGCCTCACTGTTTCCTTCCTACAATGCACCCTGGAAACTCTCCTTCGGAAGGAAGACGAAGCGATTGGTGGCCCAGCTTTTGTCCCTTTCTCTTCGGGATCATTGTGGAAATTCTCTAAAGTTACTGTGTGTTTTGACGGGAGGAAACAGAGAAAGACTAAGACTTTGTGTCTAACAGCCTTCTCGGAGCTTACTCTTCCAGGCCCCTTCAGGGTGACCAGCTTCTACCTGGACTTTCTTGCTGTGTCTGCTTCAGGAGGTTATTGTTCCTGCCAGCAGAGTATTTCTGATTTTGAACTGTGAGCTTCAGCATATGCTGTTTGTTCAGGAATTACCCAGGTCTTGCTAATATTTTCGACACTTTCCGCACTGAAACATATTCTTTATTCACTGATCCTTTTTCAGTTTTTGGCGTTATTATTGGCTTGGTAACCACTAAACACCGCTTTATATAACAGCAAATGGTATTTCACAGTCTTTCTCTTTTATCTTTGCTTTTAATTAAGAATGTTACACAACTTCGTAATTTAGAAAGTAGAATCGGTTTTATTTCTACCGGGGGAGGTTGGGCACTAGAGAATCTTCTAGAAAGCAACATCAGTTTTTGATGTATATGGTAAAAAAAATAATAACTACGATCACTGTAAATTTCCAGAATAGTTCACCTTTTCCAGGGCAGTTCATTTCATAGCCATATCAATTTAGACATTTACAAGTAGAGCTTCTAAATCATATCAGCAAAGTTTTGTCACAGTTCAAATTGCTAGATGAGGAAAGTATTTTCAGTAGTGTTTTCCCTTTTGTTGCACTGGTTATCTTCACCTCATAAAATAACATTCTAGAGATTACTAAATCCATAATGTGTTTTAAAGCATTTAGATGGCTAAAATAAACCAAACACAGAAACTATCTCATATTCTTTCCATTACATAAGATTATTTTCTTATTTAAACAAACTAGCAACATAATAATCTTTACATGCAGGGCATGCACACTGAAACAATTTCAATTATGTGCTCAATAAAATTTAACAAAAGCTGTTTATACTTTGTATAAATGCCCAATTTCCTACATTTTTTTCAAGAAACACAGTTCAATACTCTTATTTTAGTAGATCACTTTAGTTTATTTAAACACATGAATACACAACATAAATGTCATAACAGAAGAACTAATTAAGAACAAAGACTCTTAGCTTAAATTAATTCAATATATATATACTTTCTGTTAAATCTGAAAATGTTTCTAAAATGGGTTGGAACTCCACACACAAATGCTTGTACACACACACACACACACACACACACACACACACACACACACACATCTTGAATAGGACCTGGAAACTAACAGTAAGTTTTTAGAAAGAATACTTAAATAGCGAATCGATGATCTTCAATAGTTATCAAGAATGGAAACCATTAAAAGCTACCTGCAGGGCAGTAACTGCATTAAGTCACAGTCTGGGGAATGTTTACCAATTTAGAACTTACTCAATCACTTCTCTCTACAGTATATAGTAGTTCCATTTTCCTTGATTTATATAATCATCTAAAATAGAAAAAAATACAGAAGGAAACAACTTAAAGCCTAAATAATATATTCACATAAAAGGGACAAAAGATCTATATCTATTCTTCATGTTGTATTTAGGCAAATACGTGTAATTTTATTCTTTTGTTCTCAATACATGCTAGACACGTGTAAGCAACTCGGGATGCTCCAGTCTTTAAAGAAATAATTGCTGCTTTCCTGGACTATGCAGTCTAGTGAAAGATGGAAGACAGTAAGTAAACAAACAAGTAAAATAAAATGATATTTTCAAGATAATAAATGCTAAAACTGGATATGAGCAATGAATAACTCCAACCTAGAATTATTTACTGAATATGTAAATTACGTATGAATTTATACACTTGTTTTGGTTCTGCAGTGGTCCTCTGATTCAGCATTTTTTGACAAATCCTTGTAATTCAAGAAATCTGGGTATAAGCTATTAAAATGCATTAACCACATCTTCAATTACATTAAAGTTACAAATATATATACACTGTATATCCCTTTTCTCACAATAGAGTTTACTATGAAAGAAAAACAAAGTGTGCCAGAATAGTTTAATATTTTTTTGTCCAATTCTTTTTCTAAAGATTCAGAAAAGATAGTTTGCTGAAATGTATCATCATTCATGGAGAAGGGTCTCCTTTGTGGACTGACATGCAATCCCTGCAAATATTAATATTGACATGAGTGAGTGCACATGAAAGTCACTGAATCAATCCTTTTGTTAGATATGTCTCCATTTTGTAAAATAACCCACACAGCGCAGCCAGTGCGGCTCAGTTGGTTGAGCGTTGTCCCATGCACCAAGCAGTCACCAGTTCGATTCCCGGCCAGGGCACAGGCCCTGGTTTTGGGCTCCATCCCCAGCAGGGGGCAAGCAGGGGGCAGCCCGTCAATGACTTGTCACTGATGTTTCTCTCTCTCTTCCTCTCCATTCCTCTCTCTCTAAAAAAATCAATTAAAAAAAAAAAAAAAGGAAACATAAAAAAGGAAAAATAATCCACAATTTTGGCCATAGAGCTAGGAATAGGGACTGGGTTTACTAACCATTAGTGCGAAGACTCCAGTCTATGTTCTGAATTACTGTATTTGAATCATTTAATTTACCTGTTTAGAAGGTGTTATTAATGAGGTAAAGTCACAGGATCAATACTGTTTTATTCAGTTAGGTTTACTTAGAGGGAAAAAACACAGATTGTATCCTACCCAGAGAATGTCCTAAGCATGCTGGTACTGACTCATCAAGGGGGAAATGCAGAAGGCAAATTGTCTATAACACTGGACAGACTCCTGTAAGAGGACATCCTTCTGCTGAGGGTAGAGCATCAATTTCCTGCAAGAGGGATGACATAATTCCCAGAGTTTTTGGAAAGAACATCTTTAATTTTGCCAGTGCAGAGAAAACAAGTTTCCTCTGAAGCATATTATACTAAAGAATTCTTCTTTCCCTTTAGGTAGACATACTTCTGCTAAACCACCTAGGAAAATGTGACACCAGGCCTTTTCTCATTAGATCAGTAGCAAACCACTGATATTTAGTTTCCCAAACTCAGAACGAGTCAATATCCCTACTGGCTGCTGAAATATGCTTTCAATCTTTACTCCTTCACATTTTTAGTACTTTTTTTCCCCTCACCCTCCATATAAATAGGCTTGTAAGTATACATGAACTCAGGTTTTTATCTTTATATACACGTTTTGTTATCCACATCACAGGGTATCCTTTGTAATTTTTTACACATCAATATTATCTGTATTTTTTCTCACTTCTTTAGAGGGTTTTACTACTAGTCAAATTAATTTAGAGATCTACTTAACTATAGTCTCAAAAGTCTACATTTTATTTTTTTAAATAAAAAGTACTATTTTTATTATTATTCTAATTTCATTTTCCAATTACAGCTGACATTCAATTTGCTTTTATATGGAGTTTCAGGTTTACAGAATAGTGGTTAAACAATTTTATATTTATAAAGTGATCTCCCCTATAATTCAACTACCCACTTGGCACCATACATAATTATTACAATATTATTGCCCGGCCGGGCATGGCTCAGCGGTTGAGCATCGATCTAGGATCCAGGTGATCGGGGTCCGATTCCCAGTCAGGGCACATGCCCAGGTTGTGGGCTTGATCAATGACTCTCTCATCATTGATGTTTCTATCTCTCTCTCCCCCTCTCCTTTCCTCTCTCTGATATCAATAAAGATATATTTTAAAAAAAACAAAAAGCACAATATTATTGACTATATTCTCTATGCTGAACTTTCATCCCAACGACTATTTCATAAGTACCAATTTGTACTCCTTAATCCCTTCACCTTTTACATCCAGTCCCCAACCCCACTCCCATCTGGGGACCATCAACTTATTTCTCTGCATCTATGACTCTATTTGTTTTTCTTATTTGTTTATTTTCTTTAGATTCCACATATAAGTGAAATCATGTGGTATTTGTCTTTCTCTGTCTCACTTATTTCACTTCTCATACTATCACCTAGGTCCACCCATGCTGTTGCAAAAGGTAAAATTTCACTCTCTTTTATGGCCAAGTAATATTCCATTGTATATATGTACCACCACTTTTTATCCACTCATCTAGTGATCATGTGGGTTGCTTCTATGTCACGGCTATTGTAAATAATACTGCAATGAACATAGGGGTGCATATATCTTTTTGAATTAATGTTTTGGATTTCTTTGGATATATACCCAGAAGTGGAATCTTTGGGTCATACAGCAGTTCCATTATTAATTTTTTGAGGAACCTCTGTACTGTTTTCCACAGTGGCTGCACCAGTCTGCATTCCCACGAACAGTGCATGAGGGTTCCCTTTCCCCACATTCTCCCCCACACTTGTTTGTTGATTTGTTGATGGAGCCATTCTCACATGTGTGTGTGAAGTGATAGCTCACTGTGATTTTAATTTGCATCTCTCCGACGATTTGTGATGTTGAGCATCTTTTCATGTGTCTGTTGGCCATCTGTATGTCCTCTTTGGAGAAGTCTATTCCTGTGTGGGATATTTCTGAAACTTCAATCAATTTTGCTCTGAACCTAAAACTACTCTAAACAAAATAATCTCTTTATTTTATGCCCCTGCTCTGGAACACACAAGGCCTCCCCTATTATCAGCACCCCCACCAGTTGTACTTTTGTTACAATTGATAAATACACATTGACACATTATTATCACCCAGAATCCATAACTTACATTAGGGCTTACTCTTGGTGTCATACATTCCATGGGGTTGAAGAAATATAATATATATCCATCATTACAGTACCATATAGCATTGTTTCTCTGCTCTAAGAAGCCTCTGTGGTCTCTTGGCCATGCCTTCCTTCTCACTAACTCCTGGCAACCACTTATTTCATTGTCTCCATAGTTTTGTCCCTTTTAGAATGTCTTATCAATTTTGTGAGAAACCACTAAACTGTCCTCCAAAGTAAATGTATTATTTTTCATTCCCACCAGCAATAAATGAGAGCTCCTGTTGCTCCACAGCCTTGCCAACATTTGGAGTTGTCCTTGTTCTGGATCCTGGCCATTCTGCTAGGTGTTGTGTGGTATCTGGTTGTTTAATTTGCATTTCCCTGGAGACATATTTTGTGGAGCATCTTTTCATATACTTATTTTCTATCTGGTACATCTTCTCTGGTGAGGTTCTGATAATGCTTTTAGTTCACTTTGTAATCTGGTTGTTCATTTTATTGTTGAGTTTTAAAAGTTATTTTGCATATTTTGGACATTTTACCTCTGCCAAAACAAAATTGATTAAATAAGATAAAGTAGAAGTAAGGTGTGTATAATTTGCAAAATGTTATGTGAATGCAATAAATTGTATAGAAATACTGATTAACAAAAGATAATTCAGAGGTGTTTATGTTCTTTAAAAATTATTAGTAGTATAAAGCATGACTTATTATAGGATTCCAATAAATGGTGATCACCTAGATTGTTTCTGAAGAATTATGTTATTGGCAAAACCTAATATGCTCTTTTTTGAAGAAAAATTTTCATTATAAAATCTGTGTGCAGAAACATATTTTACATAAAATGATATAGGGACTTATCTTTATTCTCATGTGA
Organism: Miniopterus natalensis; assembly: GCF_054644295.1. Taxonomy (NCBI): domain Eukaryota; kingdom Metazoa; phylum Chordata; class Mammalia; order Chiroptera; family Miniopteridae; genus Miniopterus; species Miniopterus natalensis. The sequence goes on along the minus strand of NC_142092.1, from coordinate 25,733,319 downwards.
TTTTTTCATCATACCCGCTAAACAGTTGCCTTGAGTTATTTTGCTATGCATTTTAAAGCCTTGCATAATAAAAACTCCTTTATAATCTATTAAAATGAATTTTCTGGGTAACTAAAGCAGCTGATCAGTTCTAAAGATGCTAGCACCTATATTATAAATGGCGTCTTTGTCTTTACATGATCTATTTAATTAAGTCACAATCTTAGTGTTAAAAAGCTTGGTCATTTCTCCCAGATATTTTAATGATCTACCCTTCCATCATGGGCCAGACAGAATTTTCTAGTTGATCTACTTCTGTCATGAACTTTGCCAAAATCACTGACTCAGCCATTTTTCATCCCAGGGCTTGTGATCACATTTTCAGTTTTAGAGAGCTTAAACTTTCCCAACTCTTAGGTTATAGGGAAGGACTATTACTGTCTCTAGTCATAACCTAATTCCTCCTGTTCATGACAGGGTCTGTTACCTGTTTTAGACTTTGTCTTTTCATCGGGCCTGTAGGTGTTTCTTATTTGGGTGCTATTTCTGACACTTTTTTTCCCCCTTCAGGGTATGATTTCAAATGAAAGTGATGATTTTTCAAACTTGCCTGCTAAGTGGTGCCTGTCATGTACATGCCTGGTGCCATCCATTTTGTGGTTTATGACATTTCTGGGGGAAATAAAAATTGTAATTTGTACAGTTCTTAACTTAGCCTTTTTTCCAGTGGTTTTTACTTGGGGCACAATATGATCATTAGGGATGGCAAATATTATAGGGAAGGCAATTAATATTTATTGAGAATCTAGTATGTGCTAGGTGTTATACAAACATTATCACATTTAAATCCTAAACTAGGTCTTTTAGGTAAGTATATGCTTTCCCATTTAATAGGGTGAGGGGAAAAAAGCTCTTACCTTTCTTATGGTAGTATGATTAATAAGTGCTGAATCTTGTTTGTTTTGTTTTGATCATACAACAAATTAATATACATTTATTGGGTGGAAAACTGGGAAAGAAAAAAATGGGGTAGTTTTGTAATGATAACCAAAGTTCATAAAAGGATAAACTCGGGTTTAAAATCTTCAGCCCACATTGAAGACGTCATGTTCTGATGACTGTGGAAACAGGCCAGCCCTAGTTACTGGGCTCAGGGAATCATGGCCATGTAGCTATAGATGCAGCTCCTCCTCTGTCAAGGACATCACTTTCTCTCCAGTTCAGAACGATACTTCTTGGGCATAAGTCTAATCCAGGTTTATTTTGTTCCCTTATAATAAGCTCTGTTGCCGATTCACAGAAAATCTTATGATTTAATTACAATTGACTTACAATAAGTTGGATATATTTAAAGTGTATAAATTGATAAGTTTTAATATGAATGGACCTTTAAAATCACCACTATGTCAAAAAATGGGCATGTCCATCCCCACTACCAAAGTGCAATAGGTCTGTAGTGTTAACTTATTGTGGTATTAATTTACATTTCCCTAATGATTAATGATGCTGAAAATCTCTTCACGTGCTTATTTCCATCCATCCCTGCACCTTCTTGGTAAAGTGTCTGTTCCATTGTTTTGCTCAGTTATTTATTGGGTTGTTTCTTTTCTTCTTATTGAGTTTGAAGATCATCTATGCATTTGTGCTCTGAGACTTTCTAAAGATATGTGATTTGTAAATACTTTCTCCAAATCTATGGCTTGACTTTTCATGGTCTCGCCAGTGTCTTTTAAATAGTAGAAGTTCTTAACTGGGATAAAGTAGAGTTTATTGTTTGACTTATTAGTCTGTCTTCACACCAGTAACACACTGTCTGGACCACTCCTGCCTTATAATGTCTTAGCATGAAGTAGTGATTGTCTCTCAATTTTGTTCCTCTTTTTCAAATTTGTTTTGAAATGTGAAGTGATGACCATGGTGAGCCTGAAGAGCTACCATAGGAAATGAGTCACATTGAGGAACCTAGTGGAAATTAGAGGGGTTTTTTTTGGTTTGTTTTATTTGTGGAAATTGTTTAAAAGTTCAAATCTAACTAATTTATCCTGTTGTTTCAAATTTTGGAGAGTTAAAATTCCATAATGTTTATTTATTCAGAGGAAAGCACCCAAATCTAAAATCTCCTTTAGCTTCCCCCAAAGTGACTTGATCTTACCTAAATTCTCAGCTCATGAAAACTAAGTGACCCAGGGTTTATACTTAGGTTAAGTGATCTCACAGTCATACTAGGCCAGTCACCCATGCAAGGCTGACATTTTAAACAAATAAACGAAAGAGTCAGAAGCTAACGCATTCAGTGTCAGACAGATTACATTTGAGCCAAGAAGTATTTATGAAGTTTACACCGACTCTCTGGTTTCCATTTTCCTGGAACAGACTGTTCAAGGCTCTGCCACATAGATTAAACGAATCCTGGTGAAGTGTTTCTAAAGAACTAGTGCAAGTTCTAAATGGTCCCAAATGAGGCAGAGGGGAACTTAATTCTTAGGCACTGCGGAGAAGTATCAGATGCATAATTATTGTTCAATAGTCACAATGTCTGCTCCAAAACCATAAAGTAATGACCCAGTTCGTAATCCTTTAGTTTTGAGAATATAGTCAAACCCTTGGGTGCACATTTTCTTTATGTTGCCTGAGACTAGAGCCATGTGATTACAATTAAGAATAAAATGAATCATATGTTGAAACCTCTTCATTTCCCATTGAAAATAGTCTCCTTAATATTACTTTAATGAAGATTATATTATGAGTAATTTATTACAGTGTAGCTGGCTAGCTATGATCATTCCTTGCTTGTAGTAATTAGCCACATAACTGTTCTCTAATAGGATATTACAAGTACAAAAGTTTGTGTTATATTATTATGGGGCCAGAGTAATCGAAAATAATTTTTTGATGAGAAGCAGAATCCCAGAGGAAATAATTGGACTAAAATTTTATTGGATCTTCTAGTGCCCTCATTGTTTCTTAATTTATATTTATTTTTTTCTCCAAAAATATAAAGACTATGAACTATTTTTTTACTCCTCACCTGAGGACACGCTTAGAGAGATGCAGGGGGAAATCAGATCAGTTGTCCTCCGTATGTGTGTGGATGGGACGGAACGTGTAACCCAGGCATGGGCCCTGACTGGGAATCGAACCTGCACTTTTCAGTGCACAGGACGCCGCTCCAGCCAGCCAACCACTCCAGCTGGCTGAACTGTTTTTTGTTTTTGTTTTTTCAATATATTTTTATTGATTTCAGAGAGAGGAAAGGAGAGGGAGAGACAGAGAGAGAAACATCAATGATGAGAGTCATTGATCAAGCCCGCAACCCGGGCATGTGCCCTGGCCAGGAATCAAACCCCGATCGCCTGGATCCTAGGTCGACACTCAGCCACTGAGCCACACCCCGCCGGGCTGTTTTGTTTCTTTAAATATCTGTTCAACATTTTATCTAGAAATATAGATTTAGGGAGCCTGTATATCTATTTTCCATTTATTGCATCTTATCCACTTATCAGTTATACTGCTATCCTTTTAATGCTAAACTGGAACCATGAAAAAAATCACAGAATCTTGATTCAGTCTCAAATGCCCAGATTAACTATTTTAGATGAAATTCTTTGCTAAGATGCCTGGAAACACACATTGCTTCAAACCTCTTTCTCCTCTTACCATTGAAATAATAATTTTTTTTAGGAATATATACTTTTTATAAGATGACACTACTGCTCACCTAAATATTCCTCTCTGAAATTATAGGAACTTTTGAGCTTTATGTGAGGACTTATAATGCTGAAATAAAACCTACTAACAGAAATAGCTATGGTTGCCAACCTTTGATATTGCTTATAATTTTGCACCAATCTGGTTACTACAATGATACTATGGCAAGGCCATAGATATGGCAGCATCCCTTTAACTGCTGGATATAATTATCTGTCCCTTAACTTTCAGTGGGGAAGGCTGGTGACTCCAGGTCCGGTTTAAGAGAAAAAGATCTTAGGAGAAAATTCATAATACCCATTTGAGCTGAGCAACTAGACAATCTCAACCATGTGTATATCTGTTCTAACCAACCTGATTATTTATACCCACAAATACATAACAGTTATGCTCAGAGGTTAAGTGGTACATACAATATATATTTAGATACATGTGTTTTTAAAAGTGTATGGCCAAGGAAGTAAACAAGTGAGTATATTCCAGTATATATGCCAAACATTATTTTTATATAAATCGAAGTGTTCACATCTAAGATCACTTGAATTTTGCAATTGGTGAAAAAAAGTACCTTCAGCAAATTATAGACTTCTCAGTTTGCTGCAGTGTTAGCAGTTTTTCAGAGAGCATGCCCTAAGGCACTGAGGATTTGGCATATAAATTTGAGAGCACTGATATGTTCCTATCAACCCTGAGCAGTACAACAAACTCAAGTCTCACCTTTCCCTAATAAAACATTTTGTTGATTTGTTATAATCAGCGACACAGTTGTGAACCAATGACAGAAGAAATGAATAGGAGTTCAGTTGACTTTGAATTAGGCTCACTAAATATAAACCAATATTTTAAAAGATAATTACTTAGGTTTTTTGAATGAATATGTAATTGAAAGAGATGTTGCTATATTTGGAAGTACATGATTATTTGAAATAATCTGTTTCATCTATTTCACCTTGAATTACCAAATTAACAATATAGTATAACACAATACTAAAACGAATAAAGCCAACATGTTACTTTTTGTGACTCGCCTATAAATTAAGTTGTTTTTTCCAAGACATTCTAATTATAAAATCCATGTTTCAGTTATTCAAGTCAAGTGTGAATAAATAGACCCGCTTTAAGTCTGATTTCACCAGCTGTATTAATTTCAGACCATGTGTCTCCTTTCTTTGGTTTCCTCTATTGATTCTGGAAAAAGAGAATGGTATTTGATTAGAATGAAACTGTATACTCCAGCCAATTTTGATATTTCATTTGCAAGTGACTTCATGTACTGTCCTTCTTCTTTGATCTATTAATGAAAATGTGTCAGTATATTCTCATTAAAGCAGCAAGATAAAGCTGCCCAGGTCTCCTGGGGCCAGAAGGACTGCACTCTGTGAATTCAAAACGGGAAAGCTATACTCCCAGTGCTTGGCAAGGGGTGTGCTGCAGACCCATCTACTTCCCTCATCAATTGAACCACCCGAGAGTGTAAAAACAGATGGCACACAGAGTTCTAATACTGGGAGAGACAGAATGAGAATACGAGTACATATTAATGGCTGTCTTGAAATTTTCTGCTCATTGTAGAAATATGTAACTAAAATAGTTTTAAAATGAATCCTTGGTTGTATATTTATCTCAATTTACAGTCACTGCCATTTCTGAAATAAGGATTAGGAATTTGGGGGGATGTTAAGTGTATTTTGAATAGCAAAGGCTGACATGGATTTGAACAAACATTAGATATATTGCTCGAAACATTTCCCTCTAAATCCACATAAAAATAAATTTGAAAAATACTCACTTCTAAAAAGCTGACAAGACATGACTATGTCTGAACAGCACCAAAATTCAGTATAGTGGGTAACGGAGTTTGATAATTATATGCATCTAACAGAAAATGCACAGGCTAAATTGATTTATATTCTAAAATTCCAGCTTAATCTGTAATTCATGCATATATAAAGATGGTTAGTGTCTTTAAAGTTAGATGAACATTTAAACTCTTTCAAAAAAACATACACATACTATTTTATTATAGCTTTGCTTTAAAAGAAAGACTTGAAAAACATGCATACGATAAATAATTAACATAAGTTACATATCTATGGTACATAATGTATACATGTCATTTATTAGATACATCTTTAGAATGTATTTTAGTGGGTTAGAAAGTGTTTCTCCAAAAGATATGTCCAAAGCCTAACCACAGATATCTGTCAATGTGAGCTTACTGAATATGGAAAAGAGGTCACCCAGGATTTAGGGTGGGCCCCAAATTCAATGATGAATGGCTTTAAAAAAGAAAAGAGAGAGAGGGATTGGAGACATGAGGCAGGAGGAAGAAAGCCATGTGATGACAAAGGTAGACAGTAGAAGGATACATCTACAAACCAAGGAACACCCAAGACTGCCAGAGCCCCAGAAGCCAAGAGTGACACACTGAACAGATTCTCCCTCAGGTCCTCCAAAAGTGAGCAACCCTGCTGACAACTCCATTTCAGATTCCTGGCCTCCAGACCGCGAGAGAATAAATTTGTGCCGTTTAAGCCACCAAGTTTGCGGTAACTTGCCACTACAGCCTTGGGAATCTATCTGTTACAAGGATCTAGGAACTAGCATGAAAAACACCTTATCACAATTTTAATTAGCAACATCTCAAACATCAGTATATTACAATGCAAATAATCCAACAAGAACCTCTTGTTGCACCTCTTAAAGTTTGCATACACCGACTGCAGAGGTAATGACTGCAGAGGTAATTACAGAGAATGTTTCCTGGGAATGTTCAAAGTTGCATTGTAGTATGTCAGAAACACACACACACACACACACACACACACACACACACACACACACCCTCCCCCCCACCAGACATCAGGTAAAGGGGGAAATGATTAACACGGTTCTACAGACATTTAATGTTCAGAAGGCAAGATGATAATTTAACAGTTGCTGTTATAATTCTACCTTTGATCCCCTAAGAAGAAAGAACTCATTTCAAAGAAGAATTCTCGTTACTTTCAAATAATATAGAATCTGTACTTTACCAGACTTTTGCTTTTTTTTTTTTTTTAAATATGTCTATTGATTTCAGAGAGAGGAAAGGAGAGAGAGAGATGGAAACATCAATGATGAGTCATTGATTGGCTGCCTCTTGCACGACCCTGACTGGGGATCGAGCCCACAACCCAGGCATGTGCCCTGACCGGGAATCGAACCTCGAATCTGCTGGATCCTAGGTCGACGTCGACCCTGAACCACTGAGCCACGCCTGACGGCCAGACTTTGCTTTTTATTCACCCACATGTCTCAGTCTTGAGCCTAAAAACCTTTGCTTCAACATGGATTCCTCAGTTCTTGCCCAGAGATTCTCCTTCAATAGGCCTGGGGAGATGTGAATTTGTTGCATTTTTAGCAATTATGTGGGTAACAATTGTGACAAAGAAGGTACTGGAAAACATTTTGAAGTGTACTGCTTAGAAAAACGTGTTCGCTCCTTACTTCATCATAAAATATCTCATGACACTTCTTAATAACACAGATTCTCCAATTCTTCCTCCTGACCCACTGAATTAGAGTCTGAGGTTTCTAAGACCTGATGTCATTTAAATTATGATTAGGCAATTTCACAAGACACTGGCTTAGAATCTGACCTTGGCATCAATATGAGAAAATGGGGGCTTAAAAAAGAACAAAAACCCATTAAATATCATATAGGACAGGATAGGAGTTTTGGTAAGCACAGCAACATAAGCTTCTGGTAGAAAATTCAAGTTTTGTTCACAAGTACCTTTGAGGTCAATGTTCATCCTAGTGTCTTTCTCAGCATCTGCAGATTAGCTCAGCCTGCTGCTTGAACAGTTGCTAATGAATGAAGATCACCCCAGCCTGCCCCCCTGCTGTTGCTCATTTGCCCATTAGCATCTGCTTAAGCAGCAGGCTGGGGGAAGCTCTGGTGCCCAATCAATGTAGCTGATGAGGGCTGGGGTAGGGAGGCCTCTGTTGCCAACCTATCCAGAGCATAAATCAACTCCAATCTTGGCAAAGGTTATTAATCTTAGAAAGGATGAATTATATATCACAGTGCAAGGATGGAGTAAAGCTATCCTTGACATTTATGGGAAACAGGATAAAGCTAAAATATTATTTGTATGCTAACTTTAGCGAATCCATTGAACACCAGTAAGTCTCAGATTCCTTACATGAAAAGTGATTTACAATAAGGTTCTTTCTTGTTCAAACATAACCTGATGCTAGGTATATGCCCCCAAATACAAAAGCATATCTAGAAATAAAAGCACCCTTAAGACTTTTTGGAGTGCATTACTTTATTGCTTTTATCAAAAGCATTGAATCATCTCCTTCTCAAACTTACCGGGAAGACTCATTCTACTACCTCAGTCCAAATGGACATTTGCTATTACTATAGTTTCCAACTTAGAAAAAAATAAATGACAAGTTAAACATAGATAATAAAAGAAGCTGGCTAAAACCAGAAAGTGCAAATGCACTCTAATCTAAGGACGGTCACTGGTTCTACCTCCACATACGATGGTCTAATCTAAATACTTTGAAAGGAGGCAGAATGCCTGTCAGAGGGAGGATTATCTATGGCAATGTAGCTGTAAAAGGAGGGCTGGCACCTATTAGGGTGAAGTTAAGGTGCACTATTGCTAATAAAAATAAATAGGGTATAAGTTGCACAAAAATATAAAATGTTAAATTATAATGTGATGTTTAAAATCTTTTGCACATAGGAAAATGCTAAGTGTAAAAAGGTTAGTCCATGGATGAGATGATGTTAATACTATCTGGTGTGAGAGGTTTCTAAATGGTACAAGTAGCATTAAAAAAGACCCACTGAGGATTGAGCGTTAAGTACTTTACAAATAAAAGGCACTTACAGAAAAATCACTCTACATTTTCTACAGCCACTGAAGACCAAGTGCAGTGCTTGGAATTCACTCTTGGGTGTATTAGAGAAATAATAAACAAGATTTCTCTCTCAAAAAGTTTACAGACTGTTAGAAAGATATAATCCATGCAGGAAAAATAAAATAACTACACAATGATACAGAAAACAATGTGCTAAAGTTAGAGAAACAGAGAACAGTTTTATTTACAACAGCAGTGTAAATAAAATCATCTTTCAGCACCTCACTATACTCTTTCAAAACTGGTATATTTTTTTATTTACATAATTTCTCTCTACAGTATCATAATATGCTTCCAAAGTGTTGCTTCCAGAAGAAAATTCTTATAATTGAACATGAATCTCTATCACATTTAGTATAAAATTGCCAATTCTATTGTTAATATCAAAGTAAAAAAATAAATAACATAACTGTAATAATATAAAGTGGATAACATTTTATCTTGTTATCAACCTAATAAAGTGCCAACATTCCCAAACCAACCAGGACTTCAAGAATTATAGCATCTGGACATTAGTGCTTACATTTATTCAACTGTCTGCCAGAAAATTAGCACAAACTAGAACTAATATTTTTAAATGACTTTGGAAATCAATTTCACATTAAAGAAATTTGATTAAAATACTAAATAAAAATACAAGAGTACACCAAGCATTGTTTTTTATAATACTGAATTTTTTTTTTGCATTAATTAAAATCCAATCTGAGACTGAGTGTAAAAGTCAGTCTAATAATTTCCAAAAATACAGACGGTATCCATACATATGAAAAGACCCACCTGAATAAAAAATATTGTTTCACACATTCATAAGTATATGAATATTTTTAATAGGATCTTTAAAAGCTACATAACAAACTAATTATAAACTCAGGAACGGGGTCTAAGTTTGAGCAAGATCACAGGAAAAATATTAATTTCTATTGATTTTAAAAAACAGTATTTTATTCATGTATTTGTTATGCATGTTATAATTAAAGTGTAGAACATAGGAAGAGAATGCCCATTAATCTAATCAAACCATCCAATAACTAAATCAGAAAGTAAATCTATTATGTGTAGCAACATCAAAATTAATTTTCCACACCTAGCCTGAATCTGGACGTTCTAAACCGAAATATCTGAAACTGGTGTTTTTAACTATCTCAACATGTGATTCTGAGGCATGTCAACATGGAGAACCTAAGATCTACCCAAGCCCGCTGGGCCTGTGCTGCTGAGACCATTGTTGAATTCAGTCATACGTGAGACATCACCCATTCCATGAATTCCCCCATGGACCCAGAATGGAACCAGGTTTCTCCTTATTTAGCTACCAAATCCCAGAATCAGTGACCGCCTCCACAAGAAAACGAATACTTGGTCCTTACATTGGCAGCTGGCCAAGGGGGACCATTACAATCTCCTACCTATCACAGGCCAAATTTGAAAACAGTGAGGTTCTAGGTAGGCTAGGCTTGAGAGCTAAATATAGGGCCCCGGGTCTGGGGCATACTTGCCTGGAACTGGGAGGCATAAGGCTTTCCCTCGAAGGTGGAACTTATTAGAGTCTCTCTATATATTGTTTTGGTTGTTTCAGTCAGAAATGTACTGAGTGAGGAGCTGTCTGCATGACTATTAGTCAGCAAAAGTTTTCCCCTGAAGTCAGCCTTTTCCCTCTAATCAGTGAATTTTAAATCTCTGGAATGCTCGGCCTCACCAATGCATGTGGTGGGTGCACTCTGGGGTCAGTTACTTCTTTTCTTGGTCAGTTCTAGCATCAGTTCTCTCAGGAACTCTAGGAGATCTACTACAAAACCCTGGTCTTCTCTGAGATCTAGAAACTCATGCTCCTATTTCTTGTGTCCCCATGGGGGGAGAATTTCTGTTTCCAGCTCATCCTCAGTTCTCTTTGGAGTAAAAAACCTTTTCTATTTGGCCTCCATTTCAGGAATCATCTCCCAATACCCAGCAAAAATATCCAACCTCACCCTTGACATACCCTCTTACAATGCAAACATCTGTTCCTTGATACCCATCCACAATTGCAATGGGTTTGGAGGAATTTTCAATAGCATATAGCATTTTAATCAGCTTCTGCATACTCTGTGTTGCAGAAATTCGGAAACTCTCTTAATTACATGAAGAAGGTAACTTAGACCTTTTGAATTTTATTTATTCACTAATTTAGATAATAAGTGAAGGAAAGTGAATGAGCTTGTCTTAAGGTTAGAGCTCAGTGTGGCAAATAGGGGTGTCATTCTTTCAGTCAAGAATTTTAGTTGATATGATCCTTATGTTAATAGGTTGAATTGTGTTCTATCAAAATTCATATGTTGAAGTCTTAAACCCTTGTACCTAAGAAATATTACCTTATTTGGAAATGGGGTCACTGCATATGTAATTAGTTAAGATGAGGTCATACTGGGCCTCTAATCCAATACGACTAGTGTCTATAGAAAAGGGAAATCTGGACACAGAATGTACACAAAGAGAACATCGTATCAAGATGAAAGCAGAGATCAGGGTGATTCAGCAGAAGCCAATGAACACCAACTACTCCAGCAAATGCTCAGAGTATGGAAGTGAGGCAGGGAAAGATTCTCCCTCCCAGCCCTCAGAAAGAAACAATCCTGCCAACATGTTGATTTCCAACTTCTAACCTCCAGAACTGTGACACAATTCATTTCTGATACTTAATACTCCCAGTTGGTGGCACTTTATTATGGCATCACAAGAAACTAACATGCCTTGCTTTTTAAGTCTCAGGATTCATCTTGAAATAACAACAAAGCAAACCTTTATTTCATGTACTAGGTAGAAAATTTAGCCCATATTACACATTGCAAACTGTTTGCATTTTATCCAAAGCCCAAAACCATAAAAGATTTTTAAAAAGATGTCCAAAGAGAAAAACACTTCCCTATTCTTCATGGACTGTAAGACAGAATAGAAATTAGGGGTCTTCAGCCTAAATTTTATCTCCAAAAGGGTTTAGCTTCCCTGACATGGGACTTTCAAATACTTAACCACACCTGAATGCCTTTGGATGAGAAATATTTATTTTACTTCTATGGCTTTATGCTCTGCAATTTTGCACGTTTATATAGTTTTCTTGGCACATGGATTGATTGTCTTGGCTCTGAATTACTTAAAAGATATTTCATATGAAATATCAATTAATAGCTTTCATTGCACTGTATGTTCATCTATGTCCTAAGATTTCTTTGAGAGACATTACTTAATCATCAGTTATTGCTGAGGACATTGCCCACTCTACCATTCAGTGACAATAATTAAGGAAGTATTATTTTTTTATAAATGCCAGTGAAATATGACAATCATATAACTGATCATGGGTCCCCTTTTGAAAACTCATTTAGGTATTTTTTTAATTGTATTATTTTATACACTTTAAAATCCTTTTCATATTAATGTGAAGTATAAGTACTCATGAAACAAGCAGATGAAAGAAAATGTGACATTAATTTTGTAATATAATGGGGACATAGTTGAATGGCAATATTTCCAGGAATATATGACTCCTTTGGACTAAACTGTGTCCCCCACAAAATTCACAGGTTGAAGCTTAATCCTCAATGTGACTATTTGGAGACAAGAGCCTTTAAAGAAGTAATTAAGATAATTAAAGTCATAGCATGGGGCCTTGTCTTATTTAGTTGGGGTTACTATAACAAAAATATCACTGACTGGGTGATTTATAAGCAACATATATTTATTTCTCACAGTTCCATAGGCCGGGAAGTTCAAGATCAAGGTCCTGCCAGATTCAGTGTCTGGCGAGGACTCACTTTCTGGTTCATAGGTGTTTGTCTTCTCATTGTGTCCTTAGATGTCAGAAGGCACAAGGAATTCTCTGCTTCTCTAAGGATGCTGATCTCATTCATGCAGAGCACTCATGACCTAAGCACCACCTCCAAATAGCCACACACTGGGAATTAGGTCTCAACATATGAATTTTGGGGAGGCACAAACATTCAGTCTATAGCATACCCTAATCCAATAGGATTTGTGTCCTCATAAGAGGCACAGGAGTGACAGTACAGTGGAAAGGCCATGTGAGGACATCATGAGAAGGCGGCTGTCAGCAAGCCAGGAAAAGAGTCTCACCAGAAATCAACCCTGCCAGAACCTTGATCTTGAACTTCCAGGTTCCAGAACTGTGAAAAAATAAATTTATGTTGTTTAAGCCACCCAATCTTTGGTAGTTTGTTACAGCAGCCTTCACTGACTAATTACAATTACTTATCAACATAGCATGAATTTCAGTAATGATGTAAAGATAAATAAATAAAATATAACCACATAAAACAATCTTATTATATGTAAAAATTAACCAAGCATTGATTAGAAGTGTAGATTATGCAATCACAAAAAGAGAATTTAAATTTTAATGTTATTTGAATTTTGAATTCAATGTGACTATACAGCAAAAAGGTGAGAGAATATAATTTGAATAGATGCTAATAATTTTTTAAAAATTTTTGTTACTGTCTGCTCTTACACTATACCTTCCTGCTTTTATCTTTCCTTGCTCCTTGGAATAGCAAATATTTTTCTCCATGAATCTATTATCTATTATGAATAAATGTATTTTATTTTCACTAAAAACAATATGCCACCAAAAAAACCCAAAACCCAAAGGAACTCAATGAAAAGAATTTGAAATAGGCACTCTTTGAAGAACAGCACACAAAAAAGCAAAAGCAAATAATTTAGAATAATTTAGTTAATAATTTTATAGAGCTCACAAAAATATTCTTAACACAATGGTAAAAGTGCTGTAATTAATATTTTGGAAGAGCAGCCGAAACTAAATTTAGACACAGAAATAAATACACTCAAAAACCAAAGGTCAAAGTATTCAGGAGAATGTTTTCAAGTTGAAATCTGCTGATAGGTGGTTTCTCATAAATCATAATTACAATTCTGGAGCTACCCACAACACACCGCTAAAAGAATATTAGAATAATTTTAGAAAGAATTTAGATAATATTTAGAAAAATCACATCTAGGCGAACTGGAAATATATTTATATGCATTAGAAAACTTCATTTAACCATTATTTAAGGCCAATATCGTTTTTTGTTATATGGACTTCAGTAGAAAAAGCAATACTCATATATCTATATCCATATTTCTTTCACAATCCACAAATTGCTAGTGAATCAATATCTAAGTGTAAATACTGATGATTTCTAAAGCAGACAGTCACAGTTAGTCTGAGACACCTTTTATGTTTAGAAGTAGGTCAAGAATCTCTGCAAAACCTCATCTGGGGGAGGGTTTCCATGGAAATGATCCAATTGATTGGGGGTATGAAATTGCCTTTATTGCTTTGCTTAGGCTCATGGCGCTCATTGTTTTTAGGATTAAGATCATAAAAGCCATGAACATGTGTACCAGAGATGAACTAGGGACTGAGAGACACATGGTGGTATTATAAGGTCAAAGGTGGGGGAGATGGTTCTTTTGAGGAACAAAAGTCAAAGCCCCTAAAGTTTTGAGGCAATAGAGAACTAGAAAACATGGGGCATTTCAAAGAGCAGTTATACTTTCACATTTGGATTATTTTAATTTGGGGGGAGATAATTGTAAAGATTAGAGTCCCTGTTTGGAATGTCCTTTGTTGAATTTAACCCCAAGACTAAATTATATGGGCCATTCTCTATTAAGATTTTTTCTGGATTTAAGAAAAAGATCATTTCTATTGTAAAACTTACTTCAAAGGATCTGACTTTTAATAAAGAAACTGAAGACAATAGAAAATGATGCTGGACTTAAAGAACTACAGTTGTAATTAAATCAGATATATATACTAAATTTATACTTATATATTTATACACACACATATGCACATGCTAATACATATACGTAAGTAAATTTTTTGGCAAATGGCAGATACTTATCATATTTAGCTCCCTGTATCCTGTTGAATCATAGGAATTATAGTACTGAGGGCCCTTCTAGGAATCAGTAGACCAGAAAGATAACATTAGGTAGATGACTATAACAATTATCAACCAAAAGTATAGAGGCATTCAATAAATAAATAATAAATACCTAAAAAAATAAATATATAATGAAATCACAGGCATATAGTAAGTGATCAAGACAAATGCGTTGAACAGAACAGAACCACACTGAAGGAAATATGAGGTAGACGTATCAAGTCACTAAGTGTAAAATGTCTGATAAAATATAACAAAATAAGTCTTTGTTCTTAACGATGCAAATTGCACGACAGAACTCACATATGTGAAATCAGAACCCTTTATAGCGTAGTTTACTTTAGATGGTCCAAAATTAAACATTGTACATGTCCATCCCTTCTTATAATCATTCACTCCAACAACAGTACTAAACCCAGAGCAATGTTAAAGAAGAGCGATCTGACACACATTTTTCCATCACAACCTTAGTCCTGAATTGCTTTCTTAACATATTCTTACACTTGATTTTGGCTCAATGTCATCACTCCATCTATTCATAACTGGATAGGTTTTCAGTTCCACTTTACGATAATTATATTTTTCAGTATGCTTACCTTTGGCAATCTCCAGTAAATATTCTTCCTGGGGCACCCAGGCACCATAGAGGGCAATCCCTTTCTAAACCACACTTCAGCTCACACCTTGCTCTCTAAGCGCTGTTTCCACTGCTTTCCCACCAGTCCTGCAAAGACAGTAGGAAATATATTCTTATCTTTGCTCTCCCACGTGGTTCTCAGTAAAATTACTAATTTCTGTTAGAAATGATATTTGTAAGCAGGAAGAGATTTTCAACCATTGAAAAATGGACATTTTTCAGGAGTTGAAGGAATTTTTTTAAAACATGGTTGTTGTTTTTTACTTTGTAGCAAGAAAACATGCAAAATTAAAAAGAGAGAAGGACAGGGACCGAGAGAAAGCACTATCTTTGCCTCCAGCCTTAGCATGTCTGGTAGTAGATATGGGAACAATCTATTAAATCATAACTCTTATTATCTGACCATCATGGAAAAGTTATAGAAGTCATCATTTCTACTAGTTTCATCCTACTAAATTTGTGAATATTGGTATTAATATGTAACCAACAAAATTTTATGCTTCATTTAGGAAAAAAAAGTTAAAAATGTCTTCAGGTTGTAATTGTTTCAATATCCTTTACAAAGAATGGTTGTGTTCTTCCAATGAAAGTGTGCATCACATGAAAGTTAAACACACAGGCTTGTATGCCTATTAGAAATGGAGCTAAATCTGTCAAGTGTTGATAGGTCTACTATGAACTCAACCTCAGTTGATGATAGATAGGAAGACAGGAATATTTGCTCTGTCTGCTACTGTCATGGCAGGATTCTTTAAAAGTTACTTTGAATTATGATCTGTCTATTTGAGAAAAGACAAATGGATTATGTACCATGTCAGGGTCTTGTCATTTACATAGGTGTAAAGTGTGACAATTACTAATTTAAAATGTCTCAGAGCTTGAGACAGATATAATCTTTCTTTCTAAAACGTTCCTCATGTAATTTTGAAGAGAGATTATGAGTCACATCCTTCATGCAGCTTATGTATTTTTTAAGTGGGATAAACTCCAAAGTTTACTTGATGTGGAGACACACATCTTGAATGTGATATTTTGAGGTTTAAGCAGAGTAGCGATCCATTTCTTGAATTTTTAAAGACTGTAATGTGGAAGTCCTCAAAATAGAATCTAGCAGCATATTCCTATGAACATCTTATCATCTATAGCCAACATTCATTTCAGCTTTATTTTATTTAATTCTTGATGTCTATTGTAATTAAGTCCTGAGTCTGAATCAATTTTACCCTAAAATTGTTGGGTTGACATTCAAATTTTAAAAAGTTATAGTTTCAAACTTGGGCTTTTTCCAAAAACAATTTATAATCATAGGATTAGAAAGTTTAAGGGGACTTTAGAAGTTAAACTACCTCACCTTGTTTAGCCACCTAAACAGAATATTTTTTTTCTCTCTCGAAAATTCCATTTTAAATACTCATCCTCTAATTGTCAAGTAGTCTTTCTAGTTCTGTACACTGGATCAAAGAAAAACAATTTTATACCTTTTTCTGCATGACAGCTCTTTAAAAATATGCATTCATTCATTAATGAGTACATACTATGCCCAATAGGTAGAATCAGTTGAATAACACATGTTCTCTGTATGTAGGTACTTATGTTCTACAGGAAGTAAACATGTATGATAATGATTTAAGTGTTCAATTTATGTAAATTGCCCCATAGGAAAACAATAACCTCTCATGATTTTGCTAGGCAAGTAGAATACAAACTCTTGATCTTGGAAGTCTAGTGTTAAAAATTTTTTAGCATGCACCTTAATAATTTTATTTATTTATAGTTACTATGTAAGAATAGTAACTTGCTATTATAAGATGAAATTTATAAATCATGCAAAAACAGGTATTAAAAGATAAAAAAAATAAACAGATATGGGAGTTTTTATGTTCTCTTCCCAAACCCCAACAAAGATCATCTTGCTAAGGCAGAAAATGACATTTCCTAAACTTCAAGATCTTGAAGGTATCAATTTAGCGATTTTTGCCATTGTTTTAACAGATTTACATGGCAGAAGTGAGGTGGAGGGCATGTTTCCTCCCTGTTCTGCTGGCTGCTGTCACTGTGGAAGTGTCTGGTTTCCTGCGTGGCATCTGATCATGACCATTAACTGATTACTGTGACCTTATGAACATGCTGGTTTTCATAAAAGTAGCTTCTCGATGGCTTGGTTCCACAGCAGAGTTTTTTGAGTCCCTTTCTGAAAGATTAACCTAAAGTCAGCTTCTTCAGTCTTTCAAATTATTTCAAACTATTTAGTACCCAATAGGATATCTGTTTAGGTTAAAACCAGCTGGAATAGATTTTATTCCCTATTACTTAACCCTAAACAATACACTGATATATTATTTTTTTCAAAGGCAATTCATCTTAAACTCATCAAGTCATTCAACTGAAGAAAATTTTTAAAAATATTTCATTTAGCCCTGGCTGATGTGGCTAAATGGTTATAGCAGCAGTCCCTGCACCAGAAGAGTTGCAGGTCCGATTCCAGGTCAAGGGTAAGTACTTGGGTTGCAGGTTCGATCCCCAGCCTGGTCAGGGTGCATGCAGGAGGCAACCAATTGATGTGACTCTCTCACATCAAATGTTTCTCTCTCCCCCCCACCCCTTCTCTCCCTTTCACTCTCTCTAAAAATCAATAGAAAAAATATCCTCAAGTGAGGATAATTTTTTTTTTTTTTTTAAATATTTCAATTTACCCTTTATTTACAGAGCACTTGCCAGGTATGTGACACTACTGCTGACACTAAGAATGTACCTATAGGCAAAACTAATAAAAAATCCTGGATTTTAAATCCTAGTAAAGATTTTGTTTTATATGATTTCACATATTTACAAACAAGTTTATTAACCCACATAATTATGAAATTGTAGAGTATTTTAATTGTCCACCAAATAAATAGTTCCTCCAAATATCTCTTAGCTTTTGCTATAGTGAGAGTCACTTTTACTCATTAGTCCTATTTTGAAATTCATCTTACCTTCTAAAATTATTAATTTTAAGAGAAAATATAACTTCTATAATAAATAATAAAAATACTTTAATAATCTAATAGTTGTTAAAGGACTCACTAATGACATTTTATGTTAATAAAATGACATTTTAAATTAAGATACCATACAATACACTATAAAACACCTGAAATACAACATTCTGACTAAAAAGTGCTTTAATTCCTAAAAATGTACTGAAAATCTAAGATTTGTCAAACACATTTAAAATGGCCGGCTAATTCTAGTGCTTAATTCCTTGATTTTATCAACTATACATATTTGCAAAATGCTTTCTTCTAATTGCATGCCATTTTTTAATGAGGGGTAAAACAAAAATTAAAGATTAGATGATTATGCATAAAAATGTATTACATGATTGTAAAAATATCAAGAGTTAAAAAATATTTCCTTTTGGAACATGGCATAGCAAAACATGAATCTGTTCCCAGCCTCTGGGATTTAGAAAACTCAATTTTAAAAGATATGAACTATGAGGAAAATATAATTCTATAATTAAATGTTTAAGGTCTTCCAGGAATATAACACTTTTTAGATATATGGGCTACAGATTTGAAGTGAAGCTACACATTCATCAGGCTCCAAGATTAAGTTTCTATGTAATTTTGAATCAAGTTACGTGGATCAGTTCCAAGAAGCTACTTTTTGTTCTGAAGTCTACTTTTCTATTTAATCTTTTGCAGATTTTCTCCTGGCCAATACACAATTGAAATCATGGTATTCTTATCCAAAGTGCATGGATTAGAAGTACAAGGCTGGGGAAAAGCAGCCTTGGCCATACAACCTAAAAATATTAAAAATTCAGAGTTTAATTAGTCCCCTTATCAGTTGGGGCTTATGTCTTACATAAAATGTCTTTTCCCAAATAGTCTGATGATACATGAGATAGCAGCATATATAAATCTCTTTAATTGTTCTGTTAGACAGTATTATTATTTTTTCATATGCAGCTTAATGTTTTAATAAAGATATTTTATTAACTGCCATGTGAAAACTAACTTCAATTTTAGAAAGCCTTGGAATTTATAGGTGGCTTGAATTAGGAACTTCATTATGTTGATTCTTACTAAAAAATAATCCCATCCACTATTTAAACTGCTGTCCCCAGTTGCTTTGATTACTTTTTAATATCTATTTAGATAACAACAGTCTTATTTCTTGTATTTGTTAGAATTTCATGAAACTATGCTTTTAATTTATATTTTGAAATTTCATAATTTCTAATTAGGTAAAATAGCAGATATAGTATGGTTAATGTTATTATTGAACTGAAAATAAATTGTTACCTAATTGCTAAGAAAGTTTCAGCATATATTAAATAACCCTCTGTTCATATCCATAAAAGAATTAAAATTTTACCAAATACAATAATACATGTCAGTTTTTATGAGTGACGTAGTTACAGGTTGTATTGTAAATTGGCCTGAAAATAGTACTAATGTTGATTATATTTAAGTTAAAAGATCTTCATATGTTGATACTTATGCCCACTGTGACAGTATTAGGAGAGGGGTTTTGGGAAATGATTACATCATGAGGCCAGAACCTTCATGAATAGCATTAGCGCCCTTATAAAAGGAATCCCAGAGAAGTTCTACTCTGGTCATAGCATATTAGTATCTCTTGCCTGTCTCTCCTGATGTGTGGTCAAAGGAGTTTCTTAGACCACCTCATCTAAAGCTTTATAAAAGCTGACTGACTGCTGGCATTCCCCACCCCCATAAGAATCAACTAATCTTTACGTGTGCGTGTGTGTGTGTGTAATCTTATATATATAATCTCTCTATCACTATCTCTCTCTTTCTCTCTCCCTACCCCCCTCACCAACCCTCATCTCTCTTAAAATCTTTATTTATGAAATTCCGTAGAGATGGTAGGTTGAGTATAATCTTTACCTCCAGTTCCAAATCACTTAAAATCATAGAAAATACAAATGAGGTCATCAGAATTGAAAATAAGAAGAGGCACCATAAGCAAACTACAAGTTGTGAGAAATCTCTAGAAAGAATGATTTGATGGATTCACAGAGACAAGATCAAACTAAATCACAACTAAGAACATACATATAGGAAAAGAATTATCTGTTTCCAAGAAACTCTGAGTTCAGAGTAAAAAATTGACAAATGAAGGGAAGGTGCTGGAAAAATCATTAGGGTAATTTACTAAGAAACTACTATTCCTACTATTGGCCAAGTTCCTACTATTTTTAGGAACTTGACCACTTTGTTCTTCATCTAATTATTTTGAGGATCCAAGAACATCAATAATCAAAATCATGAACTATGCTCTAAGAGAAAGTGAACTACCAGTCTAAAGGGAGGCTCCTAGTAGGGGTAGGTATAAAACTCTGAGCAAAATTAACTTGATATTGAAATCCCCACCTCATTAAGGAGCTGGAGATGACCTGAGCTTAGGAGAGGCTGCTGGAAATTATATCAGGAGAAAGGAAGCACATGAAGAACCCTCACCTGAAGCATAGCACTGGCTGTTTCATTAATTTTAGACCAACAGCTACAAATTGCCAGTAAACACATCTCATGCATGATAAAAGTTCCCTGATAATATTGAATGTGTCAAATAAATTATCAATAAAATATTTTGACCCATGACATTGGCCAAATTGGTGAATATCTAGAGCAAAATCACAGGTTAACACATACTGTTTTGATGAAAGATTTCTAAAACTGACACAGCAATTCATCTTCTGGGTATATATTCTAGAAAAATATGTTCATATGTTCTTAAAATGGCATGCACATGATTGTTAATTGTATTATTGCAAAATAACTGGAAAATACACTTAAAATGGGTCAATAAAAGAATATTTAAATAATGTGGCATTTCCATGAATCCATTAAAAGTACTAAGGCAGAAATATATATAAAGATAGAAAGTATTTCAAATATCATTCATAAAATAAAATGGTATCATCACAATGCATATACTAAGGTAGGGTACCATTTATTAAGAGGGTTTACTTTTTATTAATGTATGTCACTTTTTCTTACATAGTTTATAATGAGAACGTACTCATAAATTATTTCCATTAACATTTAATATAAAGTGAAAAAACCAGCAGTCTTTTAGGACTTTGAAAAGGAGGCAATATTTAACAAGTAATGGGGGGATAAGTCTCTAAACAAAAAATAGTCCAGGACAACATTACTCCTGGCCTTATCCAATTGATGAATTTGGTTAGAAAGAATTGAGAATGTCTGGCTCAGCTCGCCCACCCCCAATTTTTCACACTCTATTCCCACCTTTGGGATAGTACTTTCTGGTCAGTATGTAGTAAGCCTAGTTTTCCAGGCCAGCCTCCTAGGGGATCAACCTCCTGTTTTAGGGAATGATTCTATTTCAAGGCATAGGACACACAAGCAAGCCCCTTTGGAAGAATGTAGCTACATCTGTTATAAAAGGAACATTTTGATATCCATCTGCCTTCTTACTCTCTGTATTCTTCACCTGGTTCTAAATGTAGATCAGGAAAAGATAGTTGAATATATTGAGCCCACTGAGAAAAGTGATTATATAGTGCTTTATTAAGTAGATAATGAATTACAGAATTATTTTGTTTCAACCATCATAAAAATTATTTTATTTTTGGATTTCCTTTTCAGATTCCTATAATAGAGTTCAATTAAAATGACAGGTCAATAAACACTGAGTATTACCCCTCCCTCCCTCCTTCCCTCCCGTCCTTCTATTCTTCATTTCACAAAGGTATTGATCCTAAATTTTCTCTGTAAAATACTTACAAAATATCACCTGACACTAAAAATTTACCAGCTGCTTCTCTTTTCACATTTCTAATCCACAAATTACTGCATAATCCTCTGGGCCTGACTGCCCTCTGGATTGTCTAACCAGTTCATAGAACCTCAGAGAAAACTAATAAAAATGACTAAAAATAGAATAGGGGAAAGGTTACAATGTTCATTTTTTCTTAATTTTCATGAAGGGGAGTACCGGGAAATAAACCTTGTCAGCCAGCTAGCTTAGACAATATATTGATTTAAAAAGTAGAATCCAGTTTGAATAAGTATAGTTGTCACTACTGATCTGTGGGAAATAAATTATGATTGACTAATTTAATTTCTATAACAAATTGGAACATGGAATAAAGACAAAAGTAGAATCCTTATTAGGCCATAACTAAGAGGTTACAAATTAAGTCTTTAAAAGAAGAAATTAATTTGAACTCTTTATACTGTAAATAAAAAACTTGAGAAATCAATTTATATGAAAGGTCATATTACATACTCTGCATAACGGCATAATAGCCTATAATTACATATGTATAACACAAGCATGTATTCTTTTTGTGATTAAGAAGTATAAACATGCATTGTGTGTGTGTACGTGTGTGTGCTCACATTAAAAACTATGTATTTTAATTAGGTTACAAAGGATTTGTCTCACAGTAAAGCCAAAAATAAAAATCTTCTGAAAAATATTCATTGCCTCATGTTCATAAGAATGGTGACACTGCATAGTCTAGATATGTACTCCGTAAACTGAATTTTCTCCCCACAGATTTAATGATAGACTAAACACTTAGGTGTTTAACAAAGATTTGATAAAGGCTGACTCAATAGTTTTTGTTTCTGTGGACAAGTGCAGGCTTCGGAGTCTGGAGAACATGGCAATGAAGCCCAGCTCTGCTGCTTGCATCACACGTGGTCTTGTGTTCCAGCTTCCCTATATAATCGAGAATGCTAATGACGGTACCAATTTACACACTTTCCTCCTCACCTTGTTGTGAGAATTAGAGATAAGCATATACAATAACTGATTATATGCTATGTTATGCAGAGTTTTAATAAATCCGACAGATCTTTTTTCGTGATTATTATTGTTTTCTATCCTTCAGCATGCCTGGGAAACAAATTTAAAGTAACATTAAATGCCAGTTGTATTCAGCCCTGCCCATATGACCCGGCAGTGATTTCCTTGCCCATATTCCCAAAGGAAGGCTTAATCACTAGTAGTAAATTGAATATGCGAATTACTGTCCGGTAACAGCCTAAGAATGTCCTATACTTTACCAGAAGGAGCACAGGAATGAGATTACATAGGAAGTGGAAAATGTAAGAAACACAGGACTAATTTCTTTTCACTTTCTTATACTGCCAAGTTCTATATCAAGAAAAGAGATATTGTAAAGGATGTAAAGCCGCATCAAACTGAACAATCCTCAGCGAAGTCCCTCTGCTCCTCGCACCTTCCGCAGCGTGACAAACACTTGGCTGTCGGGATGCTGGGTAAATGGTAAGGCATTTAATAGAGAACATGAACCAATGGATACAGCTTTGATTTGTGAGAGATGGTACAAATTTGGCAACAAGCCCACTAGACAGGTATGTATTAAAATAATAGCTAACTCACCATGCTTCCTGTGTTTTCTTATGCATGATATAAATTGGTATTTAAAATATTATTTTATGTTGGAACAGAATATATTGTGAGTATTCATTGGTAAGGTCTGAAAGATTTAAAAGAAAGACTTAAATATGAGGTAAGGGTTTTGCAAATTTTATTTAAAGTGCTTAGCTAATTTTCTGTCTTCGTATGAAAGGTTGAAATGTATTAAAATATATATCCCTTTAATCATTTTGAGTCAAAAACCCACTCCTAAAGCTCCACAAGCACAGCTCTTCTGCCACAGTCATCAGGAGGGGACTTAGCAGTCTGGGTGCAGTGGAAGGGCTTGATCTGTCAGGTCCCTTGGCTCTCTCATCTAAATTACTCCAGAAACTCAAGGGGTGATGATGGAAAAACCACTTATCTCCTTCTCTCCCTCAGATTCTTCATTTTAAAAGGAAAGAATTGAATTACGTGGTCTTTAAGGTCTCTTTAAAACCTGTCTCTTGTGGATGAATACAGATTGCTGAGATATGTGTTCCCTCTCTAGGGAAAGTAAAAAGGGTCCTGGTTTAAAAAATGCCGGTTTTGTGAACACAGCCTGTGTCTATTATGCTTCCTAGATTAAAATATTTCCAGATTAAAATATGTAGATTAAAATATGTCTTCAGGATTTCTGATAGACTTTACAGCTTGGTATCATTACAATGTTTTCAATAAAAAAATAGTAATTGGTATAATGGTTTGTTTTTTGCACCCTTTTGTATGCATACTACCAACGGAAGTAAAAATAGACCCCCTAAAGTATTGAGGATTGCTTAATAACATGAAATTATGCCACAATAGAGATGACACTGTCAAAGAGAAAGTATTATTTATAGTTAAAATGTCATTACTTACTAGTAAGGATTTTGAATTTATCCATTGACAGTTTTTAAATGTTTTAGAGATTTTTATTCTTGAATGAAATCCAAAAGAATGAAATCCAAAGGGAAGAATATCATTCATCCTGGTATCATCAATTTATAATTTCTTGTATTTTCCAGTTAACTTTAAAAATCACTAGATCTTTTAAGGTAATATTTGTATTTTAAAAATGAAGAAACTGAGATTCAGGGGTACAGGGCTAGAAGGTGACAAGATATGAGTTATACTAAGTGCTCAAAGGCTGACGATGCCTATGTGTTGAATAAATATTGCAAATAAGCTTCAAAAATAAGAATGAAATTGATTCTCAAAAGTTCAATATCTGTGCCTATAACCTCCTTTTCTTCTCTTATGTGTTTACTGTTTTTCTGCTCTTGTTTTCCCCCTTATAAACAGATATTTGAATCAACAATATAATTAACTTATAATTAAGGCAACCTTTGGAGACATGCAAAAAGAAACAAGCCATTTAAATGTGTCTCAGAAACACAGTACATTAACTAACACCTTAGCCTGAACTGAGAAAGACCTTTTACATTATAATTAATATTTATCCCAAAATATATTAAGAAGTTTAAAATGCTCTTATAGGCCAATAAATAGAATTACTTGTCATAATTCTTAAGTAATTATTTTGAAATATACAAACCTGTACTGCCTACACAGATCTTTTTAAGTCATTTTATTTTCCTGGTTATAAAACTAATACATTATTTTTAGGAAAAAAAAGGTTAAAACTATAAGAAGTCAATCACAATCCAAACATAATCAAGTGTCCAGGCATATTTATTTCTATTTTTGTTCTATATAAGATTACATAATCATCCAATATACACCCTAACAAGGACAAATTGAAAGAAAGGTTATGGTTTCCTTGCAAACTCAAGAACATTTATTTATATCTGGTGAAGATGCCAAATTAGAATTAACCATTTCCATAGTTTGGGATATTCACATTTCTTCCATTAAAAAATTATCGCGTGTTGCCTGACGACCGGAATGGCTCAGTGGTTGAGTAACAACCTATGAAACAAGATCACAGTTCCATTTCTGACGAGGGCACAGGCCCGGGTTGCGGGCTCAATCCCCAGTGGGCATGCAGGAGGCAGCCAACTGATGACTCTCTCATCATTGATGTTTCTATCTCTCTTTCCCTCTCCCTTCCTCTCTCTGAAATAAAAAACATTAAAAAAAAATTATCTCATGTTTAAATTAATCTATTTCTATATCTGAGATATAATTTCTCAAAAGAAAGACATAACACTGTGAAATCTTAATATTAGTCTATGAATTAATTTTTATTATATTTAATATATTTCAATAAATCATTAAATATCATATTTCAGGCAAAAATATGTGACAAAATCTTACAATTGTAAAACTGTTATGCATTTACTTAAATTCCTTAGAATTTGACAAGAGAAAGAAACTTTATTTTCCCCACAGAAACTCTATTGCCCATTTTGTATAAACCTGTAACTTTCATCTGGAAAGAACCAAAGAATAATTAATGTCTATACTCATTGAAGGTGAAAGGCGGACAATACTAAGCATATGAGAGTGAAGGAGAAATGATGCAAAACGAAAGATCACCTCAAAGTTTGCTAGTGAATGATAAGATCCTCCCACTATCTGCTCCGAAATTCCACAAATCACAATTATAACACAGTAGTAGTAAATCTGAGCATAATTCTTTAGAGAAAATGACTAACTTCTATTGATATTTGGGGATCACTTAGAAATGAACTGGAATCTGATGCCATCAGACTTCTCAACAAGACTGGAGGGAGTGAAGAGGGAGTGAAGACATTTTCAGACCTTTAACAACTCAATGAATTTACCTTCCATTTACTTTAGAAAGGTAAAGGTAAATTTATACAGGGTATCGCCCCAAAAAATATACATGCTTTGAATGTATACACTTTGAATCAATCACTTTGAATGATTATAAAGCCAGTGTTTATTAACGTACAGCTAATTTTCAAAATTTAAAAGAATATACAGAAATGAATATATATATATATATATACATAGTTTGTAAATGCCAGTCTTCAAACTGATGACTGTTCTGGTCCTGGCACTGATGATAAGGCAAAGCAATGGAATCGCAAACATCAAGAATAATTTCGTTGCCCTGGCTGGCGTGGCTCAGTGATTACACAGGGAAGGGTCACAGGCTTCATTCCCCAGTCAAGGGCAAGTACCTTGGTTGCAAGTACTTGGGGCACTTGCAGGAGGCAACCAATCAATGTATCTCACACTGAAGGTCTTTTTTTTCTCTTTCTCTCCCCTCCTCCCTTCATCTCTTTCCACTCTCTAAAATAAATGGAAAAATATCTTCCAGTAAGGATTAACAACAACAACAAAAGAATAATTTCATTTGGTATTTGTGAGCCCTCAATTCGTGGACTGTTGCCCATTTTGTGCCATAAACTTTATTTTTTATGTATCACCATAAAAAAAAGTCTAGTGGCACTTGAGGATAATTTTTCTTTGTTCAAAGCTTAGTCTGGCTTCACTCATTATTTCAAATCAGTTAAACCTGAAAAGGAATGAAATTAAGTGAGTTATCAGCTGTTAAAGTGTGTATACAGTTTTCTGGTACACCCTACATTTACCTGCCATGTTATTTCAGGAGTTACTATAATGTATGCATCATGCAACAGGACTACATGAAATCTAGCAACCAGGGGATTCAATACACGAGAATAAAGGTCAGATGTTCCTGGTTACAGCTGTGTATCTAGCCAAGAGAGCAATACATCTAGACTGTAGTCATGTGACACATGTGAAAGTGAAAATTTTCCAAGAAATAATAAAAATATTGTTGGGGGCAGAAATATTAAACATGCTCTGTTGACTGTGATTGTTAGCTATGGTTACAAGAAATATTGATCATGTTGTGTTCACTGACTATTCTGTTCTAATTAGAAAAAGCACTTTCTAACCTGGCTGGAATTCGTATGCCTCAGGACATGGGAGTTGACCTTGGAGAGCAGTCATTCTCCTTTTATTATGGAAAGATAACAAGCTTGTTCTTGAAACAAAGAGTCCTGGAGGCACTCCACCCTTTTGTAAGACCCAGCCTGCATTTCCTATAAGCTATAAACCATTACACCCTTTCTTATTCATTTTTTGCTCACTTCCCCATGTAATCTTTGTCCTTCTACCCAATATAAGGAACTGGCTTATGGGGGGAGAGGGTAGAGCAGATTTTATGTGGACAAATCCTGCTACTCTCCCATGTTGCCGCATTATTGGAATAAATGCTTATATATGATTCAACCTTGTCTCTGCTTAATTGGCTGAAGTAGCTACAGGCAGCCAAGACCCACTGTATCTGGTTTCAATATTACAGAAAATTTAGAACTATTTTTATTTTCAAATATTATTTATAAGTATGCAGCAATTCTGTTTGAATTTTAAACAATACCAAAACGGTATATAAAAAACTAAACAAATAAAAAGTTAAATAATTTTTAACTAAAAGATTAGAATTTTGCACAAGGAAATGTAATTATGCTACACTATTAATCTCAGCAGTGAAATTATTTTATATAACCATAATACAAATATTGACTAGTGAGGTAGGGTAAAATTGGAATATAAACAACATTAAAAACATTAAGGGCATGAGGAAGTTTAGGTGAGAAATGAGAAAAAAGTTAAAACCTCAACTATAAGAGAATCCAAAATACAGCAATATGAGACCTGCCTTCAGCTACTAATTTTTTTTTCAAGCATTAATAGTCCCAGTTGCAAATAGCAGATTTGGTTTTTAAATATTTTTAATTGTTGAGAGTATTACAGATGTCCCCCATTTTCCCCTTTCCTCCCTTCACCTGGCTGTGCCCTACCCCAGGCCTTCACTGCACTATTGTCCGTGTCCATAGGTTATGCATATATGCACATAAATTCTTTGGTTAATCTCCCCCCGCCCCCCGCGCTAAATATCAGTTTTTAAAAGCTCTAAAATAAATTAATAAAAGGTTTTCAGTTCTGTGTGTCACTTCAAGATTACAGGATCTTTGCCACAACTGTCCTGTATGCTTCTTGCATTCTACTTGGAGGCAAGACAACACACACACAGGGTGACAGTAAGAGTTCAGCACTGGGCTGAACCCTCCCTTCATTGTCTAATGAGAGTGGGGAATATTTTCTAAACCCTGACCCAACCAACCACTGCACCTGAATTTTCACCCACAGCGAAGCATTATTTTAGTGCAAAAAAGACTAAATTTACATGTTATTCTTGTTTTGATGAAATAACTTCTATTATATAAATTTAATGAATGTAAATGGAGTTTTTAGAACAAGGGAAATACCTTAGAGTTTATAACTACAAGAAAAATTAATAAAATACAGAGAAAACTCTAATTACAAATGGAAAAATAATGAAGAGTATAAAAGAAACAGGTTTTTCTTGTATATCACATAAAACATAGTTGGAAAGCCTTGCTTTTAAAGTTACCTTATAAAATAATAACCTTATTATAATTAATAAAATACATAAAATATATGTTGTGGATACACATACTAAAATATTATAAACTAGTTCCTCATAATGATAGCTCCATATTTAGTAAAATTTCATTAGTCTGTATATGTGTCAGCTAAATAATTTGCATACTTAAAAGTCCCTGAGTACTTATTCATAAACATAATCAATTGTAATGCCTGAAATGATTCTAAAAACAAAATCATATTAAGAGAACAGCATAAACCTGGCCCCAAATCCACAAGATGAGCTCTTTCCCACACCCTTGAAGAGCCTCGCCCTATAAGGAATTTGCAATCTCAAGTTCCAAATGAAAAATATTGTTTATTTGAAGTGAGACTAATTAAATGTGGATTTCAGTTGGCAGAGATGGTGTGTTTCCCACATTGAGACAATTCCATGTGTTACAGAGAATGAGGGAAAGAAATAGGGAAGCAGAGCAATGTGTCAGAAGTTTCTCATAATTTTTTTTTTTAATATATCTTTATTGATTTCAGAAAGAGGAAGGGAGGTGCAGAGAGAGAGTTGAAACATCAGTGATGAGAGAGTCATTGTTGACCGACTGCCTCCTGCAAGCCCCTGGCTGGGGATGGAGCCCACAGCCCCGGCATGTGCCCTGACCGGGAATCGAACCGCAATCTTCTGGATCCTAGGTCGACGCTCCACCACTAAGCCACGCCTAGTCGGGCTCTCATAAATTTTAAAAATAAAGATTCCTTTATCCTTCTGTAGGTACAGCTTAATATGCCATTTTACATTTGGATGAATTCCCAGGACTTGAGAATAAAATAAGGAAGTTCAAGCATATGTGCTTCCTTAGAACAGAAAACTAAAGGAAATCACCCAATCAAGGCTGTGTTCAATGATTTGATGCTTAACGTTTCTCAAAATTGTTAGAAAGTCATTAGTAATGAATTGCTGTGTGATAGAGAACTTGCAATTGGATGTTTAATTCGGAGTTAAAAATAACACACTGCAGCTCAAATGTATGACTACTTCCACATTTACAACACTTATTAAGCATTTACTATATACCCAACTGGATGTTGGCATTTTGGTTAGGGCAGTGAGCAAAATCAGGACAATCCCTGAACTTGAAGTCTGTTGGGCAAATAGTTTTCAGTATTAGCAGTTGCTGACATACATAGGTAAACATTTTGAGGCTAAATCAGTAAAACTGAAGCACAACACAGTTTGTCCATGCTAAGGCAAAATCTCTAAATCTGTATTTGTCCAAGTTACCTAAACTGACTTGTGTTAATATGAAATATTAATATGTTTTACATGAATTTTAATCTTAACTATTTGATACTTATTTAACTTAAAGACTCTTGGGAAAATTGTAAATACCCTTTGCTCCTTTATTAAAATAATGAGATTTATGTAGCTAATTATATTCAGATTTCCTGCTTTCATTGTCATGCTGGATTTTCAGAAATAATGTATTTAGTTTTAGAAAACATAACAGTCAAGCATGTGAGTAGCTTTCTCTTTTTACTGATGATTTTGGTAATTACTGATACCAAACTGGACAAAGTAAACAAAAGAAAATACAATAGGTCAATTAAAAAATTACTTAATGTAATTATATTTCAATATAGTAGATAAAGAAAATATGAATTTGAGAACTGCTTTATTTTAGGTAACTTATTTTTCCATTCACAAGAAACAGAGGGACTGGGGGTGGGGTAGGGTGGGGTGGGATAAGGGGGGAATAAGGGGGACATCTGTAATACTTTCAACAATAAAGATTAAAAAAAAATAGATAACTTATTTTTCCAATCACAAGAGGCAGTTCTTAACTGTTGCCTGTAAGTCAGTGGTTCTTAGAGAAGTTGTCTCTCTGGAGACATTTAGCATTATCTGGAGACTTTTTTGGTTGTCAAAACAGGAACACAAGGGGCGATACTACTGGTTTCTAGTAAGCAGAGGGGGCTGCTATCTCCTGTATTATACAGATATTCCCCTGAATAAAGAATTATCTAACTCAAAATGTCAATAAAGTCAAAATTGAGGAAACCTGTATACTAAGATCACGATTCAGCAACCCTCCTCCTTGGTGTTTAGCCAAAGGAGTTGAAAACTTATGTCCACATAAAAAGCCGCATGCAGGCGGTTACAGCAACTTTATTTATAATTGCCACCAAGATGGCCTTTGGTAGGTGAATGGGTAACCTATAGCATAGCCCGACAATGCACTATTACTCAGTTCTAAAAAGAAACGAGCTCTTGCCTGGCCGGGTGTGGCTCAGCAGTTGAGTGTCCACCTAGGACCCAGGTGATCGGGGTTCGAGTCCCGGTCAGGGCACATGTCCGGGTTGCAGCTCCATCCCCAGTTGGGGGCGTGCAGGAGGCAGCTGATCAATGACTCTCTCATCATTGATGTTTCTATCTCTCTCTCTCCCTCTCCCTTCCTCTCTCTGAAATCAATAAAGATATATTTTAAAAAGAAAAAGAAATGAGCTCTTAAACCATGAATACACATGGAAGCAGCTTACTGCATATTACTAAGTGAAAGAAGCTATCAGAAAAGGGTAAAGAAGTTGTGATTTTAATTATTTGCAATACTGGAAAAGTCAAAACTCCGGAGACATTAAAAATATAAGTGTTTGCCAGGGTTTGGGAAGAGGTAGGGATAAATATGTGGAGCATGGAGGATTTTTAGGGCGGTGAAGCTATTCTGCGTACCATAATGATGAATAGGAGTCATTATACATCTGTCCAAACTCACAGAATGTACACCACCTAGAGTGAACGCTTAGGTAAACTGTGGACCTTGGGTGATTGTGATGTATCGATGGAGGTTCATCAATTACAGCAAACGTACCACTCTGGTGGGAGATGTTGGTAACAGAGGAAGTTACGCATGTGTAGGAGTGCAAGGGTTACAATAGGAAGTCTCTTCACCTTTCCCTCAGTTTTGCTGTGAACCTAAAACTGTTCTAATAGAAAGGGGAAAAATAATTATATCCCAAACACAGAAGAAACTAACCAAATCTGAAAATTTATTTAGGGTTTTTCAAGCCTGCTAAAACTATACTTTAATAGTATACATAGTTATTGATGACGTACCATGTTTCACTAAACCTACTTTAAGGCCTGGTACCTGTGTGGGCACGGGTGTGTGTGTCTCTGCATGTGTTCATATATCTATGTTAAAGCCAAAGGTCAATACATTTGTAGCAAGAACTTTTACTTTACTATAGGAATATTCAAAAGAGACAATGAAATATTGGTGGAAGTTGGAATCACTGATTCCTTAACCAAATTGACAAGAAATAACTAATTATTTGGGATTGAAACTGTGCTCCGTTTTCTCTTCCCTCCCTTCCTCCTTCCCTCTTTCCCTCCCTTCCACCCACCCACCCTCCCTCCTCTCAAAGTCATTCTTTCAACATCCGTGTCCTGAATTGCTTAGGTTTTGATTCAGCAGTTTCTTGCATTGCACCTGTTTTCACAGTAATTTTTTTCTTATATTTCGTCATGTTAAATATCATGATAATCATATTATTTGCAATTCTTTAATACACCAAACTTTAAAAATAAAGATGCTACATTTAAATTATCATTAAACAAACAGAGTTCTGTTACTTGGAGTGAGAGGAATTTTTGAGGCAAATGTGACTAGGTAATATGTGATTTCTATTGTATTATGCTGTACATAACATATATAAATAAGACAGAAATTATATTCCAATTGATTCTCAAATTAAGCAATAATAACAAAATCTTGCTGTTTAGCAAGGCAATAATCTTATTCTAAGCAAGATAAATTATAAGACAAAATCTAATAAACCTACAGTCCAAATGAAGCACTGTGAAAATACCATTTTCCCTGTCATGTTATGAGTAATTTATACAAAGTAACTTCATACAAATGTTGGAAACACTGTATTTGCTAAAAACAAAATGATGTCAGCTTATATACTTAGGCATGTGTTTTTCCACAGAAGAATAGTAAGAATGGAAAATAAACAGAAAGAAGAAATAATTGTATTTGTCATTATTGTCACTAGCTTAATTTTCTAAGAATTAGGAAATTTTCAGGTCTTGTCTACATAATGTAAATATTAGCATACAGGTTGTTAATGTTAGTAGGTTTTAAAATACTCTATAGGGTCATATGGATTAGCACTGACTGAGAATCTCAGTCTTAAAAAAAGGAAAAGAAAACAAAAGTTAAAATAACACCATGGGGAAATGTGGCATTTATAAAATTGAATAAAAATTTAATGTTGCTTCTAAAAAATTACTAAACATTGTTTCTAAAAAATGGATTACTAATATTCATAAGAGGGACAATATAAATCAAGATATATATTGGGACTTCAGGCTTTACTATATATTTTCTCCAAAAATTCAAATTTATTTTCTCTTATAAAGAAAGAGAGTGTGTGCAAAGGAGATGGTAAATATATTAATTTCTGAGTAGACAAGAACCTACTGAAAGAGTAACACAGTAGGCATATGGCAGAATATATTTTGAGAATCACCAGGACAAAGCAGTTGTCATTCATCATTGCAACTCTAAGGTATCAAAAGTTATTAAGAGAGATACACAATCAAACCACTTTGTTGAATGATTAGATGGATTGGTGGTTAAGATTAATTTTGTAAAAGTGCCGATCAGTGGTGACTAGATTAGGTTCCAGTTTGATTTCTACTGCTAAATTGTTTCCAAGTCTTCTACAGGTTACTATACATATTTTGCCTCAAATTCCGTTTAAAATGTACTGATTGCACAAGTTGTATCTTGGAGTTTACAAAATTTTCGATTCCGTTAGTTTGAACCATATGCCTTTCCTGTTTCTGTACAGTATCAGCAAGATAAATTAATAAAAAATAATAATAATTAGGGAAACATATTTAAATATGGTAGATAGGTTCATAGGTTTCACATAATAGTCAGAAAGTAACTTATTCCTCCCGATTAAAATTCCAGCAGGCTATTTTATAGATATTGAAAAGTCGATTCCAAAATTACCCGATATAATACAGAAAAATAAAAGCTTCACATATGTAATATATACAGGCTTATGTTTATTTTGCATATATGTTTGTGTATATGCATACACACTATTATAAGGCAGCACTACAACAGGTGCTAAGGTTAAAACAATGAATAAGACATGGGTTTAAATGTGAAGAATTCACATTTTGTTCTTTGAATGCTATCACAGTGTGGAATGTTATGGTCATAGATAAATGGCAGGCTGGACTTGGTGGGGCTAAGCAGCCAGCAGGGACTACGTGGAGTCACCTACACATCTGCCTCTATCCCAGCACCCACGCACACGCACACACACACACACACACACACTCTTTGCTAGTAATGGGATTAAGTTTGGCCACTGAGTCCAAAGAAAAAGTCTCTCCCAGTTTTTTAAATATTTTTCTTCTCAGCTAACATCCCTTCAGTAATAAAGATGGACAATATAGAGGAGAAAAACCAACAGACCAAACTTTTAGCTCTATTCCCTTCCTTCCAGGGTAGAACATTTGTATGAAGACCTGACATTAGAAGTCATGCAACAATGTACCTAAGGAGTACTGAACATATGAAAGGCCTTGCACTGCTACAGTCTTACTATGGAAATGTAAGAATAACATTTTGGGGAACAACAGACTAGGAGGAACCATTCATAGAATTATGTAGCTTTTTCCGTTCTGGATCTTACAGGGACTCTGTGGCTTTTTCCTGCTCCCCTGACTGGCCATCCATCACATTCCGAGTATACCACTGATCCTGAGTGTCACCTCATTATGCAATTTTAATGTGACCCAGTGATTTCCAATTTAATATCCTATGGAAATTTGTAACAGCTCTCAGAACAGCATGAGTACGATTTAAGTCTCCTTTACTAAAAAGTATCTGTAATTAGGATTCATTTATCGCTTAATCTAATCTTTTATATATTGCTTACATGTCCATATTAAGCATATTTTGCTTTAAAACCAAAACAATTAGAGAGAAAACACTAATTTGCCCATGTTTATAATTTTAATTATTCTGCAATGTAGGCCTCAAATGATGATTTGCAAGTCATTTTCATATTTTAACCTCTTTGAATAGCCATACACTCAAATGGGGATTTTCAATATCAGGCCTGCTTGACAATGAAAGGTTTGGATGCCAAGTAAGTAACCTATTTTCCAAAAAGATGCCAAAGCCTTGTGTGTTCTATATATATTCATAATTGCCAAGCAGCCTTTCTAAATGACTAGTTCTAATTCCTCTGCAGATTATGCTTCTAATTTTTAAGAAATTAACTTAATAGTTATGGATCTCCCTCAAAATTTCTATTTTCTCAAGCATAAAATTCATAGATTATTTTGTGTAGTTTTGAGAACACCCACTTATTTTTTACCGTACCCTGAGAACCAATGTGTTCATTTTCTAATCCATGTTAATCTGTCACGGGGTAATGTTGAAGTAAAGGAGCAGTAAACACAAAAAGCATTAAAATGATCTATTCTGAATATGCTATGTTCCTTCTTAGCTTATTAATCATGGAATAAACACTATTATTTTCACATATAGGATACAAAAATGGTTTAAGTCTTCTGTTGCTATACACAGGCAACATTGTCTAAGGAATCACATAAATACTTGAAACAACAGAAAGGTACAGATTGCAACAGGGATAGGCAGGTATACTTTGTTCCCTCTAAAATACAAATCAATACTAAACAAAACAAAATTTTGGTCCCATATGGCTGGGTGATCTGGGAGCAAGAACCATTGAATTGATTGTTTAAATTCAGGATGTTTCTAAAGAAATGTACATGTTTTTCAAATAAAAAACCTGAACATGAAAAGCAGATAAAGTTCAGTATTTTATACAAGGTTAAGAGATAGCAAAGGTTAACTGTGCTAAGTGCTGGTATGTAAAATTCCTGTGTACATGCAATGTGTACCAATTTACACTGTGTAATCTAATTTAGAGACATTATTATCTACTAATTTTGATGGAGTCCAATTTATCTCTGTTTTGTTTTGTTTCATTGTCTGTGCTATTGGAGCCATAGCTAAGAAACCATTGCCAAATCCAAGATTGTGAATATTTGTCACTATGTTTTCTTCTAATAGCTTCAGCTTTTAAATTTAGTTATTTGATCCACTTTGAATTCCTTTTCTGTATGACATAAGGTGAGATCCAAACTTCATTCTTTTGAAGGTATATATCTAGTTTTCCAAGGATCATTTTTTGAACAGACTGTTCTTTTTCAATTATATGACTTGGCACCACTGTGAAAATTTAATTTAGCATAGAATTGAGGTTTTATTCCTGAGCATTCAATTCTATTCCGTTGGACAATATGTCTAACCAATCTTCACCAAAACACTTTATAATGACACTGTCAAAATCAAAGACAAGGAGAATCCTAAAAGCATCAAGAAGAAAAAAAAAGGTTGTAACTTACAGAGAAACCTCTGTTAAGCTTTCAGCAGATTTCTCAGCAGAAACCTTATAGGCCAGGAGACAGTGGAGTAATATATTCAAAGTGCTAAAAGAAAAAAATTAAACAAGAGTATTATATCCATAAAATTATACTTCAGAAATAAGGAAAATTAATACTTTCCAAGAAAAGAACTAAACCTGAGAAAGTTCATCTCCATTAGATGTGCCTTACAAGAAATGCTAAAAAGAAGCTAAATGAAGCAACCTAGGTGTGCATGGATAGATAAATGGATAAAGATGTGAGGAAAAATTATATACTTATGGTGAAATATTACACAGCAATAAAAATGAACGGATTTTTACCATTTGTGACAACTTGGACGGATCTAGAGGGTATTGTGCTAAGTGACATAAGTCAGGCAGAGAAACACAAATACTACATGGTTTTACTTACAAGTGGAAACTAAAACAAACAAATAAAACAAAAACAGACACCAAAGGGACTGTTACCACAAGGGAGGGGTGGAGGGAACCAATAAAGAGGGGAAGGGATATATAGTGAATAATACTGTGGTAAGTTCATAGGTGACAGATGGTTACTAGTACTAGTGGGGCGATCACACTGTAGGGTATAAAAATGTCTAACCACTATGTTGTACACCTGAAACTAACATAACCAATGTAAGGTTGTATACTAACTATACCTAGATTAAAAAATAAGTTCAAAAAGGAAGCTAATTACTAACATAGGAAAATATACAACACACTGGGAAAGGTAAAGACACAGTCAGATTTAGAAAACTCGAATTCTATAATATGGTGTGTCAACTACTTAACTATAGTTAAAAGAGTCCTAAAACAACTATACTATAATTTGTTAATACAAACTATAAAAACATGTAAACTGTGACATCAAAAATATAAAAGCAGGGGGTATAAAAAGGTAGAGCTGCCATGGCTTGTAATTACTGAAACAAATTCTATGAAATAAAATATTCCATATTATTTTTAACTAACATTAAATAATTTTGAATTATTTGTATATGGTTCGACCTATTTTATGAATCTATCTTGAATAATTCAACCCACCTCTAAGGTAGTGTACACTAGCTTTGTCTATTGAATGAACTGCTTAAGACAACAGAGCAACAGGGAAGAGGGGACAGCTGCAAGCAGGCTAGGAATCTGACTGAATCAAGCAAGCTTTCAAATTAATTTTTTTAAATATGTCTTTATTGATTTCAGAGAGAGGGAGAGGGAGAGAGAGAAACATCAATGGTGAGAGAGTCGTTGATCAGCTGCCTCCCGCACACCCCCTGCATTTGCTTACAGAAACTGTATCATAACGTCTGTAGAGCAATGTGTCTCATTCACTGCCTTTTTTTCTTGTCTCTGTGCCTCATATAGCTCCTCTCAGAAATAAGTACAAAATAAATATTTATTAATTGTAAATAATTTAAATATTACATTATATAATGACCCCCCCAGCATAGCAATGTGGTAACTAGAGCAAATTAATAAAAAATAATTGTGTTTATAGTTGTATTAGAAACAAACTCTACTTTTCTGTCTTTTTTGTCATAGTTTATATCCCACCTAAGCCTTCTCTATCAAGAAAGAATGTATCTTTTCACAGTATTTGGCTTCTTTCTAACTCTTTTTTATTCTCCAAATTCTTTATTCACTCAAGAAAAAATTATCAGTGGTGGCGATTTTTTCCAGCTCTACTGATATATTTGACATATGTCAAAGTTTAGGATTAAAACGTACTTGTTGATTTGATAGGCTTATGTATTGCAATTTCATCACCATGATGGTATTAGCTAACATCTCCATCATGTCACATATTACCATTTATTTTTTGTATTGGGAACAATTAAGATTTACTCTCTTAGCAACTTTCCAGTATATCATACAGTATTAACTGTAATTGCAGTGCTGTGCATTAAATGGCTAGAAACTGTTTTCTAAGAGAAAGTTTGCACCACTTGACCAACATCTTTCCATGTTCCCCACGTCTCATCTACTGGAACCACCACTCTACCCTCTGTCTCTATGAGTTTGGCTTTTTTAGATTCCACATACTAGTCTTTCTCTGTATGTTATTTCACTTAGCGTAATGCTGCCATGCTGTTGCGAGTGGCAGGATTTTCTGCTTTTCTCATGGCTGAATAATATTTATAAATAGATGATAGATCAGTAGATAGATATATAGATGAATGATAGATTAGATCTATAGACAGACAGATAGATGATAGACAGATACATACAGTATCTTCTCTCTCCATACATCCGTTTATAGACACTCAAGTTGTTTCATCTGTGCTATTAAGAATAATGCTGAAATAAGTATGGGGGGGATAAGCTATCTATTTAAGATTGTGTGTTTTTTTTCTTTTGGATAAAGACCCAGAAGTGGAATTGCTGTATTATACATATGGTTGTTGTTTTTAATTTTCCGAGGCACCTTCATACTGTTTTCCATAGTGTCTACAAATTCACACTACCACCAACAGTATACATTCCCCTTTTTCCTACCTCTCAGCAACCTTTGTCTCACTGATGATAACCATCCTAACAGGTGTGAGGTGATATCTCATTGTAGTTTTAATTTGTATTTCCTTGATAAGAAATATTGAAAATCTTTTCATGTACCTTTTAGCTATTTGTATATCTTCTTTGGAAAAAAACTGTCTACTGAGTTTCTCTATTTTTTACCAGATTGATTTCTATTATTGAGTTTTATGAGTTCTTTATATATTTCGGATTTTGTCTCTTACCAAATATATAGCTTGAAGGTAATTTCTTTCATTCTGCTGGTGTCTTCTCTTTTCTTTTTTTTCTGATTGTTTATTTTGCTGTGCAAAAGCTTTTAAGTTTGATGCAGTTCCACTTATTGATTTTTGCTTTTGGTGTCATCTAAAAAATCATTGCCAAGAACAATGTCAAGGAGATTTTCCCCCCCATATGTTTTCTTCTAGAAGTTTTATGGTTTCAAGTCTTATATCTAAGCCTTTAACTCATTTCAAGTTAAGACTTCTCTTCACTTGCAAATAGTCATCACAGGAAAAAGTACAACCCAGATGTCTTTAAGATTTAGGAACATATTGCTCCTGAATGCCTATCAAAGATGCTCCCATTGTTTTGCACTCTGCTTATATATTTTTTAAAAGGGGTCCCAAGAAGAAAAACAT
Source organism: Miniopterus natalensis (assembly GCF_054644295.1). NCBI lineage: Eukaryota > Metazoa > Chordata > Mammalia > Chiroptera > Miniopteridae > Miniopterus > Miniopterus natalensis. Next base: position 25,693,732 of record NC_142092.1, on the reverse strand, counting down.
CACATTGAATCCTAAGTGCCTCGTATAGAAATGCTTGAAACACAAAATCTCCCAGCTCTCCTGGGTAGATTTGGTGCCGTACTGTAAGGGCTGTGAAACCGAGATTTAAAACAAGGACCGTACAGCTAAGCACTTCACAAATGATTTATCTTTGTACTTCATGAATGATTTACTGCTCTGTATTGCATCATGCATAGGCCTTCTGATCAAAAGTTGTTATGGCTCTATAAAAATCAGGATTTTTATTACTGGCTTTTTATTACAGGATTTTTATTACTGGCTCATACTCATGTCTTCCCCCCTTTACCATGTTTCTTTTTTCTCTTTTTTTTAGGGTTTTTTCTGGGTTGGTGTTAGCTGTACAGCATTACGGTGAAATGGTGAGTGAAATTAACCTTACGGTCTTACTCATATGAATTGAAGTCCTGACTCCAACTGCTATTTCTCTGAATTGTATGAATGCAGAAAATAGATGGAGAGGAATGTATATATGTATTTCTCTTTCCATTCTCCCACAAATTCAGAGTGGAGAATGGAAAAAATAATAATTTTAGGCAGACAAATATCAATATGTAACACAAACTGTTGTCCATAAATATATATACACACACACATCAATATATGAGACAAGATGCAAGTTTTGGTATGATAACGATGTATTAATTTTCTATATTTAGGTTATATGCTGACTCCTTTAAAAACGAGAAGGGAATGTTAAATAGGGAGTTGGACACACAGGTCTTTGAGAAGCGGAGTCTGGGTTGGAACTGTGAATTATAAAGTTGCTAAGTGGTTAAGATAAACAGAATTATAAAGTTGCTAAGTGGTACCAAAATATAAAATAGCAAGCACTTAATACTAAGGTCTATATTTATTATCTGTTGGAGTAACAATCAATAAAGATATGTGTGAACAATTTAGGGCTACAGTTTAGTCTTTGATATACTTTTATCAATTAGGTATCCGGAAAAAAATAGATTTCATTGGTCCTATTATTTTTATTATACTGAACACCTATTTAATGTGTGCATTCATTCAGTCAACCATACAGTTTTTATAAAAACATGGAACTTTGAGCACAGACAGATCAAAGAAAAGAGAAATAAAGAATATGCTAGTATTTTCAGATTTCTATATTGCACTGAAAACTTTCCCTGAGTAACCCATAAACAACAAGAATTAAGATAAAGAAGATGATCTATACAGCTGTTACACAGAGCTCCAGTCACATTTATTCCTCATTTTACAAAAATTCTCATGTAAATAACATTGTAATATACATTCTGAACTGTCAGTTTTTCCACAGTTTTTCACATTATGAATGTATAATATGAATCAAAAACTTTCAAAAACGTAATTACTTTTTCTGTCAAATGATAAATGAAGTAGATAGTATTATTTCACAAATTTTACATGACAGTTCAAATAGTAATTTTAAACCACCTTAATTCAGTTGTTTTGATTCTTAACTTAGCCATGCTTTGCGCATTATCTTAAAAGTTAAATATAATGAAGAAAATTTTCTAATTATTAAACACTTAACATTACTTGTTAAATGTCAAGTTTAATAGGTGTTATAGGATATTTCTGAATTTAAATATACTATTCTGAATACAAATATGAAATAACATCAGATAGATTAAAATAATTACTATTTGAAAATCACATTTCCCATTACTAAAATGGATATTGGTAAATCAAATTTCTATCAGAATTACATTTTATAAGAAATTTCAAAGCATAGTTTAAATATTCTTGACCAATGGTGAAGCTAGTAATTGTCCAGAATTTTTAAATTCTTTTAAAATCCACCCCCCTTACTCTCTTGCGAGGCTATAGCAGACTCAGCATAAAATTAATACTGTATATTCGGTGCCACAGAATTGATTATTTGTATACTTGTTTTGCAATTTGTGCTTAAATGCTCTCTCTCAAACTCCATTTAGCCACAGACCTTGTAGTGCTAATGTTCATTCCTTCCCTTGACACCTAATCTAGTCTTTATTGGCTCTGATGCCAGGCAAGCACTTTTAGTTTGAACAGATGGCAATTACCTGGATTTATGGTAGGGGTTTTGTGTATTAAAAAAAAAAATCTAAAAAGGAAAGGAAACATCTGAATTTGCTTGAGGGTCTGGCTTGAGGAAAAGTAGTAATATAAAATCCAAAGCAACTTCAGTGACACACCTTATCTATCTGCTGGTCCCGCAGTAGATGTGTGTTGGTCCCGATTCTATAGTGCCTTTGCTGACTCAGCTTCTGTGAATCAGCTACTCTCTGATGCCTGCTGTGGAGCCCAGATGTCTGCTTACACAGGGAGTTCTGGGTACTGTCTTCTCTATGGCTGATCTTTATCCGCTGCTCCACCTACCAAACGTTGACTCATTCCCATTTCCTATTCAAGGTCTGTCTAAATGGAGTTTCCTTCATCTAATTTTTCATTTTCCAGTTTCAAGAGACTCATGTAGGTAGTACTGGTATTCCAGGTTACTTCACAGTCCAGTAGGCGCTCAAAAGAGAGCTGCCTGTGGCTAATGCTCAAGGCAGCATGCTTGAGGTCTAAACACTCAAGGTCACTAATAAGCAGAGAGATGTAAATTCAAACTGCAGTGAGGTAATACTTCGCACCAGCCAGATTGGTGGTGTGAGGTAATACCTCATTCCCCTTGCAGGCCTCTATGACCAATTGAGATCAAGCATTCCATTTTTTCAGAAGGGGTTGTAGGGTAGCAGCTTCCTACATGAGTGTATGTTCATCCAGCCTCCTTGGGAGCACAGATTTTTTGGCGACTCCTTTCAGTAACATGACTTGGAAAATGCTCCAAACCCAAAGACAAATATTACAGTATGCTGTTCCTGTGGCTGTCCCCACTCTTCTGACCTGGCCTCTAGAGTGACACACAGATATTTCTCACCATCGCAGTTTACAGAACTCGCATCACAAATAAGAAAGCATGTTTAGCTGCCAATGAGTTGGCATTTTAAAACAGTTAAGAACTTACATGATTCACATTTAAAATTTAGACCCTCTGTTACATAAAAGCTGCATCATTCCGCAGAGCATCTAGAGATATATGACTTTTATTCTTTGAAATAAGTAAGAATTTCAAGGCAAATTTTCTTTTAAAATATACCTAAATGCTAAAACAAAGGAAAGATATTAATCTTATAAGGAGGAAATCTGATATTTTCAATGAGATGTGGGGTTTAAATTACCAAAGGAAAAGTGGGAAGCAAATTCTAGGTATAATCCAAGTACTCAATATAGATTTCTATTTGGTTTTTGCATAGGAGAGAATATTGACCACCATTATTAGAACAAATATACATATTGGGGATTTTTGAAAAGAAAACTGGATGAGTAAAAATGTCATAGTGGGTCTTAATTAATGGAACAGGTCTTTTTTTACATTTATTTTTATTGTTGACAGTATTACAGATATCCTCCATCTCCCCCGCCTTGCCTCCCTCCATCCAGCCCCCACCCCACCCAGGACTTCACTGCATTATTGTCTGTGTTCATGGGCTATGCATATCTAGCATATATACATATAATCTCCTTGGTTAATTTCTTCTCACTCTCCAAACCCCTTTCCTCTGAGATCTGTCAGTCTCTTCCATGTACCCATGTCTCTGAACTTATTTGGTTTGTCAGCTTGTTTTGTTCATTAGATTCCACATATAAGTGAGATGATGTGGTATTTGTCTTTCTCTGATTGGCTTATTACCCTTAGAATAATCATCTCCAGGGTCCATCTATGCTTTTACAAAGAGTAAGAGATCTTACTTTTTTACAGCTGCATAGTATTCACTTGTATAAATTTACCACAGCTTCTTTATCCACTTATTTATTGATGTGCACAGTCAGACTTCCAGTCAAGATAATGGAGTAGGTAAACACTCTGCTCAACTCCTCCTAAGACTACATCAAAATTACAACTAAATCATAGACCAACCATCCTTGAAAACAATCTGAAGAATAGCCAAACAGAGCTCCTATAGTGAAGGATATGAAGAAGAAGCCACACGGAAAGTGGTAGGAGGGCTGGAGACAAAAATAGGCTGACGTGGCTCCCATGTGTGGCAGTTAAGAATCAAGAGGGTAATCTAGGTTATAGACATCTCCACTGAAGAGCAAGGGGACCCAGCACCTCCTTGGGCTACCCAGCCTGGAGCACCACTGCCAAGAAGAGCAGTCCTCACAACAGCTGTATATGAAAATTAGTAGGGACTCAGTATGCGTGAGACCAAGGACCACCAGAGTGCCAGGAATTATCTCTCTTTTTTATTCTTCTTTTTGAATTTATTGGGGTGACATCAGTTAATAAAATTATATAGGTTTCAATTGAATGGTTCTATAATACATCATCTGTATAACAGGTTGTGTCTTCACCACCTAAAGTTGAGGCTCCTTCTATTACCATTTATCCCCCACTTATCCTTTTCTACCAGCCCCCACCACCCTTTCCCTCTGGTAATCACCATACTATTGTCGGTACTTTGAGCTTTTCCTTCTTCTTAATCCCATCATCTTTTCCACCCAGTCCCCCAAAGCCCCTCCCCTCTGGCATCTGTCAGTCTCTTCTCTACATCTATGAGTCTGTTTCTATTTTTTTTTGTTGTTGTTGTTCATTACATTTCACATATAAGTGAAATTCCAGGAGTCTTCTTAAATGGTCAGACCACAGACTCATGCTCACAAAGACTCATTCTAAGCTCCAGTGAAGAGGCAGCAGCTCTAAAAATGCCAGGGACATATGAGGAAGAACTGAATTGCCTGGCTTCAGGGTGAGGGCTGGAGGGACAGCTCTCTTTGGTGCCAGCAGACACCACTGTTCCTTTGTTGAGCCCTTCCCCTACTCAGCCTGCAGGCACAGGTAGCTACGAAGTCTAAGTTTCCATTTACTCAGCGAACACCACTCTCAATCCCCCCTGGAGATTCTCTGAGATCCTGCCCCACCCAATTCACACACCTGGTCAAAACCTCTTTTGGAGGCTCTCTCACACAAGGGGCCAGCCTGGGCCTGCTCTGCAGACTTTCCTAAAATTTCTCAAAAGTCCACAAACCCCAAACAGCAGCTGTCCTTGGTGTTTCCTGTATGTCTTGCTAAGTGACCCAAGACTGGCACTGGTGGCAACTGTCCTCCATTCACAGCATAATCACTCCCAGGAGGCGCCAAGTTCAGCACAGACAGCTACCAACCAAAGAACACTTTGTAGCTCCTCCAAGGTGGCCCCAGGCTAGACACAGTTCTGCACCAGAGCCCCTCTCAAGAGGCACCAGAATCAACACACCTGGTGACCAGCTTCAGACCATACCAGAGCACCACCCAATTATCACTACAAATGTCATGCCCAACGGTGGACTGACTGAGCAAGCACCTGAGCCAAGCTAAAGCAAATCTTGCTCCATGGGTAAGCTGCAGCACAAAAGTTTGTAGGCTGAAATCACGTCCTGTCAGTCTGAGGGTCAATCCCACCCATTGATGGCTCTAAAGCAAGGCTTAACCACAACAGGAGAGCACACATAAACCACAAAAGGGACACCCCTGGAGCACCTTGCTCAGATGAACAGGGAAACTGTGCCACTGGGCTACAAAGAACACTTACTACATAAGGCCACTCTGCAAAGGATAACTATATAATACATAGAAACAAACACAGGGAGGCAGTCAAAGTGAGGAAACAAAGAAACATGTCCCAAATTAAAGAACAGGACCAAACTCCAGAAAAAGAATCAAACTAAATGAAGACAAGCAATATATCAGATGGAAAGTTCAAAACACTGGTTATAAGGATACTCAATGAACTTAGGGTAAGAGAAGATTATCTCAGTAAGAACTTCAACAGAAATTAAAAAAAACAACAACACATAAAAAATAAGATAGAAAACATAAAAAAAGAACCAGTCAGAAATGAATATAATAACTGAAATAAAGAATACATTAGATGGAATCAACAGCAGATTAAATGAAGCAGATGACTAAATCAATGTTTTGAAAGGTAAGATAGCAGAAAACACCCAATGAAATAGGAAAAAAATAACAACGAATAAAACATATGAAGATAATTTAATGGACCCCGGGACAACATCAACCATAACAACATTCTCATCATAGGGGTACCCAAAGGAGAAGAGAGAGAGCAAGGGACTGGAAAAACTATTTGATAAAATGATTGAAAACTTCCCTATCCTGGTGAAGGAAGTAGACATACAAGTCCAGGAAATGCAAAGAGTCCCAAACAAGATGAACCCAAAGAGGCCCACACCAAGACACATCATAAGTAAAATGCCAAAGATTAAAGACAAAGAGAATATCTTAAAAGCAGCAGGAGAGAAGCAGTTAGTTACCTACAAGGGAGCTCCCATAGATTTTCAGCTGATTTCTCAACAGAAATTTTGTAGACCAGAAAGGATTGGTCACAAAATACTCAAAGTGATGAATAGCAAGTACCTACAACCAAGATTACTCTACCAAGCAAGGCTATCATTTAGATCAAAAGAGAGATAAAGAGCTTCCCTGACAAGATAAAGCTGAAGGAGCTCATCACCACCAAGCCAGTATTAAAAGAAATGTTAAAGAGTCTTCTTCAAGAAACAGCAGCAGAAAATACATAAAACATGATTGAGAAAATATCACAAAGGAAAAAAATTCTCACTGACAAAGGCCAACACATAATAAATGCAGTGGATCAACCAACACTGAAGCTAGTACAAAGGTTGAAAGGAAAAAGTGGGATGATCATGTGTAATTACAACAGTAAATTAAAGGAGAGATACAAACACACACACACACAAAAGAAATAAATAATTACAAAACATAAACGTGGAGGGGGTGAGTAAAAATGGCAGTGACTATAGAATGTGTTCGAACTTAAGCAACCATTAAGTTAAAATAGACTGCTATAAACATAGCTTGGTATATATGAAGCATACTTTAACCACAAACCAAACATATACAAGAAATAAAAAGAAAGGAATCCAAATACAACACTATAGAGAATTAGCAACACAGAAGAGGAGAAAGTAAGAGAGTAAGAAAGAAACAGAAAACTACATACCATATGATTTCACTTATATGTGGAATCTAAAAAAACACTAACAAAAAAAAAAAAATACAGACAGAAGCAAACTCATCAATGCAGAGAACAAATTGATGGTTGCCAGATGTGAAGGACTGGAGAATTGGATGAAAATGTGAAGGGATTAAGAAGTTCAAACTGGCAGTTACAAAATAGTTATGGAGATATAAATTACAGCTTAGGGAACATAGTCAATAATATTGTAATGATTATATATGTCATCAGGTGGGTGCAAGACTTATTGGGGGGGAATCACTTTGTAAATTATAAATGTCTAACCACTATGTTGAACACATGAAAATAACCTAATATTGAATTTCAACTGTAATTGGAAAAAATAACATTAAAAAAATTGTGTTAAATTCCATCACATTCGTAAGTACGAATCTTAGCACTGACATTGAGAGAAGACAAATAATACAAGATGGGGCAAAAGTAGGCTTAAAGTTGTGAGTATACACAAAACACAGTTTATTCTTGTATCATTATTTATTAATTAATGTATTTTCCTTATAAATAATGTTACCCTACTTTTGCCCTACTCTGTATTTCTAAAATATTATGCAATGACTACATAAAACTTCAGTCCAATAAAATTAAGGTGAGAAAAACCTTTATAATGGAAGCACCTAAGTATTTTATCCATGTGTAATACTGAAAATGAATGACTGATACTTGATTGGGATATATCTAAAAGTCTTGATGAAACCAGGAAAGCACAAGAAGTGATGTTTCTCTTATTTCATGTAAAATATCTCAGACTGCAAAAATATGGAAGTTCTGGATTTGGGAAATTTTGTGTCACCTGTGATTTAGGTACACTTGCTCACTGACCATTCTTTCTCCCTTTGGTTACTGAGTTTGGAAAAATCAAACAACCGTACAAGTTAGAAAAATAAAAGAGAGGAGCATATGGAAACTTCTTAAATAGTAGTAGCATGCAGTTTCTTAATGTAGGTTCTAACCAAATGTTGATGTAGGCCTCAAATATAAGGTGGAGGCACAGCATAAAAGCATGTTCTTACCCATCTTGACCGTGACAACAACAGGCTTAAAGTTAAGCAGTTATCTAGAAAGAAAAGATGTGCATGGTTACAACCCTGCTCTGTGTAGCCACCTTGGTTCTGTGAACCTCCATGTCTTTGCCTGAATTAATAAAAGACAGCAGATATGGTAGACTGTTTACAAATGTAGCCGCTAAAATATTTACACCTTTATATATATATGCATCTTTGCAATGTGACTATGCTACTCCTCATTTAAGAGGTTAAGTCTATTTTCCACCTTCTTGAATTTGGACTGGCTGTGGGCATGATTTGCCTGGACCCACATGATATGGCAGATGTGACATTGCGCATTGTCCAAGAGGTATTTCAGGTTCTGCTCTACTCATTTTCATGTTTTAAAATTGAAATGTAGAGGAACTCAGACCAGCTTCTCTGGGAGATCCTGTGGAGAGACAGTCCCAGCCTATAGCTTGCAAAATATATTTGCATGTAAGTTAGGTCATCTTGTTTTGAAGTAGTTTATTACGCAGCAAAAAATCACTGAAAGCTGGTGTGTATGTGTGTGTGTTTGTATGAACATGTGTATGTGCAAGCATGTCCTTATGTATGCACATAAGTGGTTCTTCCTGCTGATTTGCACATCAATTGCATGTATTACAAATTTACCAAATTTAAATAAAATATTTGTCATTATGATTTAGACTCCAACATGTTTTCCAATGGTGGAGGTCTTAACAAGAGCATTTATTTTTATAATTGCATACATCTACAGCATAATGAGGTAGATCTTAGACCTATACCATGCTATTAAGATACATCTGAAATAAATTCTTTAAACTTTGTACAGAAAGAACATAGTGATTGTTTCCATAATACAATGCCGAATGCCTGACACTTTTTCAGTTTTTATACATGAAAATCAAAAATGTTCGGCAAAGTAACGTATTATTTCTGAAGACATTTATCAGTTTAATAAGTAAGTAAAATATTCAATAGATAAACATAAGAAGTATATTTAATATGGTCACCATGTGAATAAATATTTCCTTTTATTACAAAGATAATTTTAAGATACTATAAATAAGGTACTATACATAGGAAATCAGATGTGTTAAAGGAAACAAAACAAAATGATCTTTACCAAACATATTTTAGTTGGAGGTCACCACTATAACAAAACTCGGTATGCAGTCAATGCCAGTGGCAGAATGAGGCTGAATGCATGAAGCCAAAACAAAACAGAAGGTATTAGAAAGATAGATGGATGGATGGATGGATGGATGGATGGATGGATGGATGGATGGATGGATGGATGGATGGAAACACTATTTTTTATGTTTGTAGTTCTCATCTTAATAAGATCTGTGTTGCCTTCAGTTCAGGATAAAAACAGAGACATTGCAGTGTGAGTTATCACCATTCACCTTGGAAAAGTCAGAAACTCTATTAGGGTGGTGATTTTTAAACTCTTAATTTAGCAGATATATGGTGAGCTCAATCACTAGTGGAAAAGTGAGAAATATATCTGGCATTTGTTGAAGAGTTTTTGGAAAACTTCACTATCCAGTTAATGACATATGTTATCCAATATAATCTGCACTTCCATCATCATAAATTAGTTTTTTGTCAACTGGATAAGAAATATAGCCTGTTGTCAAGAACAAAGTACTTAAAAGGGATGACTCATTTACTAGTTACTATTAGACCTAATTACAAGGAGTATTCTTATTAGACTACAAGCCCCTACATACATTTTCCTACAACAAGGAGGTAATATAACTACTTTATGGCGTTTTCTATATAATATTAATTTATATTAATATTATTAAAACTCTTGATAATGATGAGAAATACACTAATACAACTGTTATAATTGTTCCTACCACTGATTCCTAGCAAGGGTTTCCATTATTGCTTATAATCCTGGAAGTAAACCTAAGAAGCAGTTGTAATTGTTCCTATTATATGGAAGAAGAAACTGAGTCTTAGCAAGGTGAAATAGTTTTCAACTTCACCTAGCTTGGTGACAGATCTGAATTCAAAAGCACATACATTGATTTGAAATCACTTATGTTTAATACTTTCATTAATCTAAACGCTCAATGTTCTCTGAATTCAGTGATTCTTGTAAACCATTATTGAAATATGCCTACAAAAGAAATATAAATCTATTTACATGTTCAGTAATTGGAACAAAGTGATATCACCACATAAATGGGATGTGCAAGTCAACAGAATACAGAATTCAAAATATTTAAACAGGACTGGAATAGCAAAATATTCCCAAAATAAAATGTCACTTGAAAAAGATCAAAAGAGGCATTCTGAAATTGTTTCTCATAGCAGACAACCAAAAGCAAACATCCTGTGACAGCATCCTGAAACCGTGTGATGTGAAATTTCTGATCACTGCAGGAAAATCTTTATGCCAAGTCTAAAGGAATAACTGCGCCAAGAGGTCAATTCCACTGTTTCCATAGCAATCCATTAGAACTGTGCCCTAATAAGAGTGCTCTCTCGGAGATGGAGAGGTGAGATATGATGAGGGGTTAATGGATTTTCTACTTGGATCATTGCATCTCTGGCTTAAAACCACACACTAGGAATGCTTAATTTAATTAGCCACATGCTGTTTAGCAATTAAAACAAATATCATTCATTAGTGTTTATTCACTTATTCAACATATTTATTGAGCATCTACTCTAATCCAGTCATTATTCAGTCTCCAGAGACAGAGCAATGAACTGATTGAAGAGGAGGTGAAGAGTTGAAAAATATCATGAAATTGGAATGAACCTGGGTTCATTCCAAAACAGTGCCACACAGTGTGACTGGAGTAGCATATTAAAGACAGAAAAAAAGGTGAAGGGATGAAGCAAAATAAAATTATATATATATAAAACACACAGACACAGACTACAGTATGGTGACAGCCAAAGGGAAAGAGGGGCGGCGGGCAGTGGAGGAAGGCATTTATCAAACCTAAAATGGGGATGGAAAGACTTAACTTTGGGTGATGGATGCCCAATGCAGTGTGGAGATGATGTTTGTTGAGTTGTACACTGTATGGTTTCATATGGTGAAACCTGTATGGTTTCGTTATCCAATGGGGATGAAGAGAGGTTTAACTTTGGGCAAATGAAAGATATAAAAACATATTATTTTAAGGCTATTATATTATTACTTAAATTTACGCTGTGGTAAATTAAAGGTGTCTATGATAAACCATAAAGCAGCCAATAACATAACATCAAGTGTTGTAGTCAATAAATCAACAGAGGAGAAAAAATCAAATTATAATTCAAAAGAAGTCAGGAAAAAAAGAAAAGAGAAATGGCTCAAAAAATAGGACAAATAGGAAACAGAAGGGGAAGTGGTTGAATTTAAACATAATCATACCATCTTAAGTGAAAAGGTAGTAATAAATATTCAAATTAAAAGGCAAAGGTTGTCAGATTGCATAAAAAGCAAGACTGAACAAGAAAAAATGCATTTAAGAAATACATAATACATACACTAAAGGAACAGAATAGTTGCATAACCTTAAATTATAGTAGCCAAAATATTTATTAATTACTGTCATGATTTCAACATATGTCTACAAACTCTTTAATGCTTCTCCTTCCAGTTGGTAGAAATTCATTCCCCTCCCCTTGAGCGTAGCTGGATTTAGAGACTCATTCCTAATTAACAGAATATGAAAAAAGTAAAGTTTACAAAGGAGAAATCTGGTAGACCCTACCTCACCCAAGTGATCAAGTATACTTACCATTAAAGACTCATTTTTTATGCACTGCTTGATATGAGGGAGACACATAATCTCTGTGGTCTTCTTCCCTAAAATTCATAATCTCATTGTACTCATAAGAAAACATACCAATGTTCAACAAAATAACTTAGCAGTGCTCTTCCAAAATGGCAAATCATTAAAAAAGAAAAGACTGAGAGAAACTCTTAGATTAGAGAGACTAAGTTGACATGACAACTGAAGGTAACATGGTATCCTAAATTGTACCCTGGAAGAGAAAGAGGAAAAAACTGGGGAAATATGTGCATAAATTTCAAAATTCATATATTCAAAATGTATAGTTTAGCTAGAAACATTGCAGCAATGTTAATATTTTAGGTTTGATAAATGCACCAGGGTCAAGTAAATATTAACATCAGGAGAAGTTGGGTGAAGGGGACACGGATAGAATCTGTACTAGCTCCACAACTTTTCTTAAAACCCACATTCCTTTTAAAGTATAGTTAAAAAGATACTTTTTGCAACAGCCATTCAAGTATTATATGTAAAACAAGGTTAACTATCATTTTAGAATGATTTGAGACCCAAAAATGTTCACAGATTTAAAGTTTTCCTTGAAAAACAATCTTAAATTTTAAGCTGAGAATATTTCAGTTTGAAGTTGCTTGTGTGAGAAATAGCACAGCAGTCAAAAGATAGGTTACCTTGTGATCTCTGAATAAGGAATACGTCTTCACACAATAGGGCACCATCATCCCAACCGTTGGAGAGGTTGTACTATGGTAGAGCTAGCAGGCACACCTCTTATTTAAATGACAAAAACAACGGTGTTTTTGATTCTGACTTTTTAAAGGAATCATTCAATATTCTCTTTTATGCAAATGTGAATATAAATGTGAATAATATCTTTACCTTTCCAGGTTTTACTTCACTGCAGCAGAAAAGAGAAATAGACCACATTGCTTAAGAAAAATCAAGATGCCAGTAGTGAGAGTAGAGATGACCATTTTTCTAAATCTTTTTCTCAGAGAGGCCTGTTAAGTTTGAAACTGTGTAGCACAGAAATAAAAGCAATGAGGCACTGTCTAGCAGGATGGCTTCTCACTCAGCAAACGCAGTGAAACACTCTTTAATGTCAAGGCACCATGTTTAATTGCCTCTGTAACAGACAGAACAAATTTTCTAATAACCAATTCTGAATTCTTATGAGGCTCTCTCACCATTTAGCATTGCCAGGTTTTCTGCTGTTTTGTAGTTTACCACTCTGTTGTCGTTTCAAAAGGATTGCCTGAGGCAATTAGCACTCAAGTGAAGAGAGAGATGTGCACCTCATCTCAAGTCATAGTTGACACTGAATAAATATTCTTAGTGCTATATAATCATTTTGTTGTGTTAAAAAAAACCTGTAGCAAAATCTTCACAGTGGCTCAATGGACCCACTTTGAAATCTTGCTACCCTCCTGAGGCACATTCTGAGGAAGGGACAAGAAGAAATTTAACTATATTTATACATGCACACGCACACACACACACACACACAATCCTTATAGATGAGACAGATTTGAATAGCACTACAATATTTGTGGTTAGAATGAGCTTTACTCTGCCTATTGCCCTTATCAGGGAACTATAGCGTCACATTATTTGGGCTACCACACAAATCTTAGCAACTAGGAGCCATCAGCAAGAAGCTGTATTTTTTGTTTTTAAATTTTTTTCCACAAATAATTCTGGATCTGTTCTTTGGGGAGATTACATAAATCAACTGCCATAAGGTAATTAAAGACAAGATACTGATTTCTACTCAGTGAAGTTCTCATTTAGAGGCCCATCACTGAAGTTGCACAGTGCACATACTTCAGTCTTGAAAAGATTGGCAGCTCCCTCTGCTGTTTCTCTGGGGGTGGTGCGAGAATTCAAGGCTCACCTCTTTGTGTAATTTCCTTTCCTACGATGCTAGGCTTTCGCAGGTTGCCAATTAATGGCCTTCAAGCTGGCAAGCTTTCAAATACTGGCTGATTTTCAGCAGTATGATCGTACCTTTAGGATACCTGCCTGGAAGACCAATGTACTTCAAAAGAAAGCTTGATTACCTCTATTAAAGCAAGGCATGTGAATCACACCCTTTCTTTGAAGCTTTCTATTTCTGTGTAGTATATCTGTCTGGTCTGTTCGTAACAGATGCAGGCTTTTGAAAAGCAGTCTTGCTTGGCAATAAAAATTTGTGGCTTTAGAATCTGATTTCTTTTACTTTTTTTGTGTGTGGAAACGTTTACTTTTTTATGAAGCACAGATTGGTTGGTGCTATTCTTCTAGACATCATCCACATGTGCACAAACCAACTTTGTCGCTGATGCATCCTACTAGATCCATCTCTCACAATAAAGTCTACATCTATTTTAAGCATGCTTTTGTTGTTGTGACTACAGACACCAGGGGAAGAAACAGGTGCTGCCGTCTCTCTGAATAGAATTTTCCAGAAACTTGTCTGCATTCCTAATTCCCTTATTGTACACGGAGAGGATCTTTTAAATAGCATGGAGTAGAAGTGTTCCTAATATGATAGTGGTTCAACTATTTTAGCTTAAGAAACAAGGATAAGATAACCTTCATCTGTTAAAATGTAGAGAAGCATAATTACTTCTTAAAATGGAGTTAGCATAAGAGTGCAGATTTCTCCATCATAAATCAATTCAAATATAAGAAAATGAAAAAGAACTGAATGATCTCATTCCAGTATTTGTTCTTACACATATTACTACTTATATAAAAGATACACACTTATTTTTGGCACAACTGTTATCATCTCCAACTAACTGTGAGTACTATTACTTTGCAAATGGACTATACTACAATTTTATTTTTAACAACAAATATCTCTCTCTACTTTTACTAGAAAAAATGACTGTTCTTTGTATATTTAAAGAATTACCTTGTGTAACACAGTGTAGTATTGTGCATCTCCTTTGAGGTTAGATAATTGTTTTCGCTACAATGAGGTTAAATGTAGAGATTTTCAATTTATTGACAGGTGTGTAAAAAAAAGTCTCTCCTTTTACCCTCTACTTTTGTCAACGAATAAGGCAGAGATAAGAATAAAATAATAAAACAGACCATGGATGCTACATTGAAATTCTTACAATTTTGAGAGAAAGACGTGTATATAAATAAATACAAGTTCAAGTGGTAAGAGCCACATGCAGATGTTTAAAGAATTTGAAGAAAACGGCATTTAAGAAAAGAGGAAGAATAAAAACTCTGAAACAGTATACCATAAGAACATAAGTCTGTTTCTACATAGCAATGAGGTGATCACGTCAAATAAATAAAAATTAGTCAACTTTATCAGATAAGCAGATTGCAGTTCTCACTCTCTTGTTCCTTAAAAGTGAGGCAGATCATTATCCATTACACATACTTCATGGATTTTAGAGCATAGCATCCTGAAGATGGAATGAGTATCACAGGGATACTTACACAGCTATTATTTGATCACTTAATTGTTCTTCATTCATTCAGTAAAATTATAAATAGAAAGCTTTTATTGTCATATTATGACAAGAAAAGGTGGAGATGCATAAAGCATTGAATGAAATGGACATAAATAACCATGATTTGAATTTTAAGATAAATCTTAGTCCTTAGTGAAGGAGTATGAAAAAATTCAAGCTGATGTGGGCCAATTATGTGATATGCTTAACAAGACAACTGGTAAGAATCAGTTCTGGGGTTCTATGTGAAAATTACCTCTAGTGTCTGCAATATACTCTTTGTTGTTCTCTGAAAGTTTATTGAGCTAACTCAGCCCCACTCTAATATGCTGCAGCATTCATTACCTCTGTCGTCTTGTGTTATTATAGTATTCACTGGAGCATTTTCCAAAGCCACTTCATATAGCAGCAGAACTGCAATGGAACATTGAAATATTTTGTTGTCAGGCATCGAGCTCCTAACTTGCTGTGTTGAGATCCAATAACTCTCTATTTCCATTTCAACCATGGACTCACACAATTGAAAAACAGGGCATGATAGATGTATACTTGTAGCTCCTGAGACTGTGGATAGAAAACTGACTCTAACTATTATTAGATACCTAATAATGATCTACTGAAATAGTTCTGCTGTATAAGCATACTCAAAATATTGTTCAAATATGACTTTAACCCAAAAAAATCATTGATTCACGTAGTCAGAAATATCTCACACCTCTTGTATTTAGACAAACAGCTTTAGTGTATTTTTCTTGCCTATTTCTCTGCAAAGTATCTTCACAACAGAAAAAAATATATCTTATTTAATATGTAATAGCTACAAAAGAAGTAAAAAGTTTAGTGTTCAACATTGTTAAATATAAAAAATAAAATTCACAATTCTTACTAAACATTGTAAAGGATCTTTAGTAGAAATAGATTGTTTTTAGAGCTTCTGCTGTATCTTGTTATAAATATAAGGACAACAGATGCATTTTTGTGAATAGTTTAAATTAAGACATATTTTTCCTTTTGTAGATGTTAAAAAAAATAATAGTCTTTTTAGCTGCATTCCCCAGAGAAAACTAAACACTACGGTACTATGTAAAAGTTGAAAATTTCATAAAATATCCCCTTTGGAGGAAAGCTTTGTGGAGAAATGTCAATCCAGCCTGGCCTGACTGGCTCAGCGGTTGAGCATCAACCTATGATCCAGGAGATTACGGTTTGATTCCACGTGTAGGCACATGCCCTGGTTTCTGGCTTGATCCCCAGCAGGGGGCATGCCAGAGGCAGCCGATCTATGACTCTCATCACTGATGCTTCTATCTCTCCCCCTCCTTTCCTCTTTCTCTAAAAAGCATCAATAAAAAAGGAAAAAAGAAATATCAATCCACCCATGTGCTTGGAAAGCCACTGCTATATGTTCTCCATTAGTGGTGTTGCATAAATTGCCATTTACGGAACCATGTTTTGCAGACGTTACACTGTAGAGGATGTTAAGGGGTAATATACATCTGCGTGTACTGGCTCCTGGGAGAACCAAATCCTGACGCAATGAGAACGACATGTTACATTTCTAAGGAAGCTGATCAGAAATAGTGTCTGAACTATCCAGTGCATCTACTACTCTCTGGGTTGCTGTCTTCCAATTGTAAATAATAATGCAATAAATGTTCACTATACACATCAACATGTTCTACATTGATTTTTCATCTTTAAATCTTGGTATCCAGATTTTGAGCTTCCTCCCTTTTCTGTGTGAAAGCGTGATCACATGAATTACAAATTTTATACCCCTTGACTGAAATGTCTTTTAAGGTTTTTCACATTTCCAAAGATCAAAATAACACATCCATATTATACTAAAAAGACAAATATATCACCAGCTACTAGCCAATATTATTAGTAGGAATGCAATGATAGTAATAATCATAGAAAAATAATCATAGAAAAAATGAATTAAATATACCTGCCACTCTATTCATGTTTATAACTAAAAAAGTTTTATAGAGCTAAGGGTAACTTTTGAGAGTCTTCCTTCACCATACTTTAGATGCATTTAAGCTTCTTTCTTAGGAACTATATTTCTACTTAATGTGTTTTATCTGTTACATGTTTTATACCTTAGCTCTACTCAAACAGCAAGGGGAATTTTAGATGCCTTGACAGAACTCTCTACTGGTTAAGGTTTTAAACTTAAAGCATGAAGTGGGTGGAATCAACTGATTAACCTCATTAATATGGTCACTCACATAATGTGATATTAAAACCAAATGAGTGGATATCCCTAGATAGAGGTAAAAAGCACTAAAAACTAGTATGGCTCATGGACATTTATCATATTGGATTGAGAGTGCAGCATTGTATAATTGCTGTGGCAATTGGGCATGCTAAAGTAAAGTATAATATGACTGCAGTACCCTAGGGATTTTAAAATATGATCAAACTGAGGAGATTGTTTTTGATTCATCCTATTAACCATATGAGTGAAGGAGAAAAACCACCTTTGTGTGACTCAGCAGCTCCTAGCATATCATCACTGCTTATACCCCTTTTGGAAGAGAGTCCTTATTTCTATTCTCTATTGAATTACTGTTGAAGCTTGGGGTCAGGAGAGCAAACACCTATTTACCACATACATAAGAGAGTCAAATAGAGAAATTTAAATATAATTATATTGTATATATATTAAGTGAATATGTTCTACATAAGATTATTATTGTTTCACATTGTCTGGACTATCTATTGTTTAAAAAGCATCATACAGCTTTCTCCAGACAGTGTCATGTGCCTGACATTAAGTTTTTTTATTGTAGTATAAGTACCTGACATCATAATTTTGATTGCCAAGACATTCATTTCAAAAAGCATCCATCTTGACTTAAATACTGCTAGCTGTATGACACAGCTACTAAAAAAACAATCAGGTAAGGAATTAAGCCATCCCCACCCATAAGGTCTCCTATTTAGGGAAGCTTGGGGTAACCTAGATAACTGACTCTTTAAGTGACCCTTCTTCTCCCTCTCTAATTTCCGCTCTTCTACTATAAATGAGTCAATGAAAAATGCACCCATAAAGCCATAGACACTCCACCCTAGGGCCCTAATAAAGTCCCAGTCCCAGGTCTCCTCTCTCTACCTATGACCCTGTAGGGTGCTCCTTGGGTATGCCATGTGCCCTCCAGGGTCTGTGAGTAATACATTTTATTCCTTAAAGTTCCCTGAGGGGTTTTGCAGAAATGCATCCTGCAATCATACTAAGAACCACAAGGTCTAGTCCAGCCACAACACTGCCTTCAGGGAAGTCTCTGTGGGGGTTCACTACAAGTAACAGGTACCTGACAGTGATACTATTAATAATCTAGATTTGAACAACAACAAAGTGGCAAGCTCCTTGTTATTGGTTTTAGCGAATTTCTGGAATTGACAAAAGAGTAAAAGACAAAAGCAAGTGTAAAGAAGTAGGACTACATTAAATTAAAATGCTTCTGCAAAACAAAGAAACCCATCGACAAAATTAAAAGGAAATCTATAAAATGGGAGAAAATATTTGCAAACCACATATTTACTAACAGATTAATACCTAAAATATATAAGGAACCCATAAACTCAACAGCAAAAAAAAAAATCCAATTTAAAAATGGACAAACTATTTAAGCAATTCTGTTTCCAAAGAAGCAAACAAATGACCAACACGTACATGAAGTTGTGCTCAACATCACTAACTATCATGGAAACCCAAATTAAAACCACAATGTAATATTACTTTACACATATTAGGATGTCTGTAATAATATAGACAAATAGCTATCAGAGGGGTAGGGGGATGGAGGCTAGGTGAAAGAGGTAAAGAGATTAAACAAAGAAAAAAAGAAAAACTCACAGACACAGACATCAGAATGGTGATTCCCAGAGGGAAAGGGGATAGGGGGAGGTAGAAGAGGGTAATGAGTGGATTAACGGTGATGGAAGGAAATTTGACTTGGGTGGTGAACACACAATATAATATACAGATGATGTATTATAGAAATAATACCTTAAACCTATATAATTTTATTAACCAATGTCACCCCATTAAATTCAACTTACAAAATGCTCACAAAAATGTGGCAAAAGAGAACCCTTGTACACTGTCAGTGGGAATGTAAACTGCCACAGCCATTTGGAAAATATTATGGATATTCCTCAAGAATTGAAAATAAAACTACCATATGGTCTAGCAATCTCATTGTGGGTGTATGTCCAAAAAAAACAAAATTAGTGTCTAAAAGATACCTGCATTCCCATCTTCACTGTTGCCTTATTCAAAAGAGCCAAGGTACAAAAACCACCTAAGTGTCTGTCATTAGCTGACTGGACAAAGAAAATGTGGTACAGATAGACAAACACTGGCACACAGAGGAACTGCCATTTGCAACAACCTGGATGAGCTTGGAGGGCGCATGATAAGTGAAAGACCCTGGACAAAGAAAGGCAAATACAGCATGGTATCACTTATATATGGAATCTATTTTAAATTGTTTTGGCAGTAAAGGGGTTTTCACTCAGCCCTATGTACTATAACAACTCTTATTCCAGAGATCAGAAAACCCATTAGGGATTCTTCCAGTTTTTAAGTACAGTATAACCATTTCTACAACTATTGGGAAACTGAGGGAAACTATAAGATGGGTCTCTGGTCCTGTAGATTCATTGTGAGGCAGGGTGGTGCCAAGACTTATATAACCTGAGCTACATAATCCCCCATTATGATTGACAGTGCAAAGTGCTATTTTGGTCTCTGGGTACTAGTGTCAGACATGACATGAGAGAACTGTTGACTATTCAAAAAAAAAAAAAAAAAAAAGCTTCCAAGAATCTCTCTCTGTGTGAATCCTTGTGCAAATATATGTGTGTGTGTTTGTTTTTTGGGTTTTTTTGCATAAACACCTAAATGTGGATGTGTTTGTTCACATGGTAAAATTTTTGAATTAAACTTTTGAAGAAACTGCCAAGTTGTTTTCCAGACTGGCTAAACTATTTTTCATTCCCACTAGCAATGCACAAATGTTCCAATTCCTCCATTCCTTGCCATCACCGCAGAATTTCTTTATAAAAATTAAAATTAAAAATGAAGCTACAATGAAAGATTTCAAGTGCTTCATTTGCTAGCCACACAATGGAAGACATTACTGATGGGTAGTTGATTAAATACTGTTTGATTCAAGCAATTAAAGTAATGTATCAGGAGAAAATAAACTTGTTTAAGGATATGAAACTTTCAGTGAGAACAGTTTCTTGAAGAGTTGAGAACATTGAGACAACATCAATAGTTAATTAGGAACAAACTACCAAACACAGTATTTTTCATATTTTGAAAGCAACCTGAATTCAAAAAAATAAAATTGTTCCCATATAGAAAACAGACTATCCTATATAAGGTACCCTGTATTTTATATTTAGTAGTTATTAAATATTTATAAAAATTATTTAAAAATACCAAGGTAATTGATTTTGTTGTTTGCATTGGATTTTGAAAAATACAAAGATGTGATTGATTCTGCTTATTTATTCAAGGAGTCAGTGCCAAAGTGACATGATTAAAAGAATTAGAGAACTTCCTTCTATGAATAGTCCTGCATGAACAATTACATGCAAACATATTTTAGAAGAAGTTGAGAAGACACTAATTTAGTACAACCTGAAGTGAAATCTGCTAAGAAGTGTTACCATTCATGAATGTAAAATTACGTGGATCAGGGGAAAAAAGGCTTCCTTGGACAAATTTACAAAAATTGTGAAAAATTAAGGTGTTTAAAGCCTATTGTATCCATTGTATCTTTTATCAGCAGGTACTTTGAGGAGGAAAATATGTGACTGTAGCATGTTGGTAAGCCAGTAGTGTCAATGGCGAGTGTCATTCACACTTGTCAACTTAGTCATTTTTAATTCCATGAGTTTTTACCATAAAAGAACCTTAATATCCTGATTTGTCCTACTACACAACAGTTTCATGTTTTAGCAATGATGAACTTTTACTACAGTTTATTGAGCTCAAATCCAAGATTAAAGTTCTTCTCAACTGGAAGAACTACTCCAAAGCAACTATTATTGAACACTGAATAATTTTGGAAATAAACATTTGCCATATGCTTGCATATATTTCTTAGTGAATTCAATCTAAAATTATGATGTTAAAACAGTGTTTATATATAGTGAAACTTAAATTGTGGCAAAGTCATTTTGAGGGAGACTAATGTTTGAATCACAAGTAATGTCAAACTACTTAATACACTTTTCATGCTGTCAAAAGTTTAAGCAAAGTGCGTGATCTCTATTCCCACAAATATATTTGCAGCAAATATATTTTCTAAATTCAAATTACATGTCAACAGACTTTTTCAGATCTCAATGTATGCACAGAAGAAATTTTCATATTTCACAATCCATTTAACTGTGTAACTGAAGAGCACCTACCTAACTTTATTTGGAAGTGACTGATTTGGAATGTGCTGGCATGCTATAAGGTACATATAAAGAGAAGGTTTTAATATAATTCTATAAATGCCTTCCAAGTGATAAATATACTCACTTAAAACCATATGCTCATAGACTGATAACAGAATTTGGCAATATTTTTCTATGAGAAAAAAAGAACATATTTAAAGATGATATATGTAAAATCTGGTTACAGACCAGCATTAACAAATGAAATTTCACAACTGGTTTCTCCAATGGAGAGTGCTTATTTTGAACTCCAATTAAGAAAATATGTGCCCCCAAATGTCCATTATTGTATTTAGTAAATGTGTATTGTGAAAAATTATGTGCAATTTTAATTTTTGTATTTTAAAGATATTAAAATTGTGGATTATTTTTCTTATTATAAAATCACCTACATAATATTCTTGATTTGCCTCTTAGCCAAATGAACCTAAACTGTTTATTATCTGGTCTTTAAAACAACATTGCTGATCCCTTATCAGTATGCTATACTTTACATAAGAAAAAAAAGACTAATCTGCAGTTTTGAACAAAAAAAAATACAAACAAAAAAAAAAAAACAGAAAAGGTAATCAAGAGATTAATGAAACTGCCCCTATATGGTATTGGTAGTAATGGTAGTAGAAAGGATATTGAGAATTAGGAAAGATAACATTTCTTTGAATATATCTTTCTGCACTGTCCTGCCATGTCAAACCATTTAAATGTTTCACATACTCATAAATAAATTTAAAAAAACACATACTCATAAATAAAAAACACAAATAAATATATAAGTACAATCTATGAGAAATAAAAATCTCTAAAAATTATCATAGACTCAAAAGAATGAGCCATATTTCAAATAATCACTCTGACAGGAATAAGAAAGAACACAAGTACATAAGTAACTTTGAATACAGTATTAAAATTATATATCCCCTTGCTAAAGACAAAAGGGGGGAAAAAGAACTCCAAACAGGCATTAAACTCTATATAGGTTTATTTTCGCAGAGGCAACGGCAATTCTGAAAGTATTTTTTTTATGTTCAAAATGTTAGCAAATAAGTGAGTATATTTTGGATAACGGGGCTAGATTTCTTACTGCCAGAGTAGAGAATTGCAAATATGGAAAGGACAAAAGAGAGCAACAACACTGTGACACTGGATTGGGATTGAATTTATCAATGTAATCCATTTTTTTCTATGCATTTTTAGATAGTATGATATAGAAATGAACATAAAAATGGTAAATATGTGTTGCAAAAACTACATGGGTTGGATAAGAAGGAATATAAGACTCCACAGAGAATAAATATTCAGGGCTTTAGGACAGGTAAAAGACATGATACAGCAGGAAAAATAAATCACAGTCAAGCTTTGGGGTACATCCAGGCACAATGACCTAGGATCCTTTACTAGTTGCACAGGAGGAGTTTTATTTCCAAATTATGAACCACTAAATTTTTGCATGTGGAATCTTTACTTCAGCAGAGCTAAGGAAAACAACTTTATTGGGTTCTTTTATGTCCCACATGTTACTTAGCCAAATAAGGTTGCCTAATTGATTTCACTAGATTTAAAGTATCAATTTACACATCCTTAAATTATCCCTGGGTGTGCTTATATGTCTGTGCATGCACATGTACACATATGTGCATGTGAATATACAGTTGTATTGTATATCCTGTCAGTGGAAAGGGTTTGGATGCAATGACATCTCAGGAGCAATGAAAACAATTAGCGCCCACATTTTAGTTATTCAATATTGTTCTCCTTAATAGAAACTAGGGATCCTGGGAGAAACAGCCAATTACTGAGAGTTTAGACATACTAAAGCATAAAATTAGCTGGGACATTTTCTTATTAAAAAAAAAGGGGGGCCGTTCAAAGAATGGTAGGGGCATTCCAACATGAAACAAGCTGGTTTGAAAGGGTCAAATCTAGGAAAATTTGATTTATTGGACAAAACTGGGGAAATCTAAGCATAAAAAAGAACTATAACCATTGACTAAAGCAAGAATCACTCAGTCTATACTAATGCAAGTATATATGATGCAATGACACAAATTCAGCATCACTAATTGTATGTTCATGCCAAAAATAAACAATTGGCATTTAAACATGAGAAAATATCAGACAAAATTGAGAAATGTTTTACAAAATGCATAGCATGTGCTGTTTAAAAATAGCAATTTCATAAAGTACAGTGAAAAATTAGGGACTTTTCTAAACTAAAGGAATCTAAAGAGACATGCCAAAAACTAAATGCAATTCATAATTATAACTTTCCTTCTATTCTAGGAGACATTATTTACACAATTGCCAAATATGAGTAAGGTTTACAATTTAGAAAACAGTATTTTTTTCAATGCTAATTTTATCCTTTTGATAGATATAACAGAATCCATTCACTACAAAACTTACACTGAAATACTTTAGAGTAAAACGTGTTATCTGTATCATTGTAGATTTGATTAAAAATCATTAAGTTAGAAAATAAAATATTTTAGATTATATGTTTCTCAGGTAAAACCCCAAAAAAGCTACACAGTATTATAAATAAGAAAATTAAGAATTTTGATGTCTATAAGAACAAAATACAACAGTTAACATACAGGGTGTCCCCCAAAATGTATCCACACTTTAACAGCTGATAGCTCAATTTTGAAAAAGGAGCATACTACTCTCCAGGTCCATTTATGCTGTCAAAAAGAGTAAGATTTCCTTCTTTTTTATGGCCTAGTACTATTCCATTGTGTAAAGGTACCATAGCTTTTTTTATCCAATCATCTACTGATGGAAAGTTGGGCTGCTTCCAAATCTCAAACTATTTTTTAACTACTTAAGGGTAAGAAGTCAGTTACAAAAGTGTATATACAGGATGATTCTATTTATACATATATAAAGTTCTGAAACCAACAAAACTAATATATGTTGAAAGAAATCAAACAAGTGATGGCCCCTTGAGTATTAAATGGGAAGGTGGGTTATGGTATTTCCTTGAGTTAGTGTCATGAATTAATGTATTTATAGATCAGTGCATTTTATTTTAAATTATACCTTAATATAAACATTAGATGGTAAAAATAAATATGATAAATTAAAACAAGTCAAATAAATGCTTAAATATATGATACTGGAGTTATACTTCACAATTGAATAATTAATTGCACTTATTTACCCCCAAAATATGTTACGTTTACTTTTAGACAAAGAAAAAAGCAGATTTCATAGAATAGAACCAAAACTAAGTCTTCAAAAGAATTTTTTTACCCATCTTTTAAATCCACACATAGGAAGATTGAGAATGAAGAAAGGCAAAGGTATTAGTTGACTAAACAGCAATCTTTGAAAGAACAGTTTGAGAATATTTCTCAGGATACAAGCTTAATGACAAAGAATTGAGATGTGATTGGACAGTAGACAGTGCAGAGTGACAAGAAACTTCATACTAAAATAAAGAGATAGTTTAGTTTATAGGTTATTGCAGTAGAATGAAGAATGTCTATATTAAATGCTCTTTTTTCCTAATGATTAGGGAAACTAGAAAACCACTGTGTGTTAATGGAATCATTTTACATTTGTGGTATAAGTTTCTTATGGGTCATTGACTCAGAGTGGAAAGCTGACACAACTGAATAGCAAGTTATGCTCACTGAAGCATCAGTAGGAAATGACCTAAATTAGCCCTTTTTAAAAGTAATTACATGATATTAAAGAAAGTGCAATGTTAAAATACTAGATAGAAATAAAAAAGAATCACATTAATTTCATAGAAAACAACACTAGTTTTGTCTGAGAAATATTAGTATCCATAAAACTTAAGATTGTACTAGTTCCTGGTGCCAACACATAATTTACAAAAACCTGAAAATATACAAATTCTTTTAAAGAAACCAAGGATGACGGCTTTTAAAATTTAGAAGGAAATGGCTAAAGCCATGATTTTATTTTTCTTATTCCAGGACATTAGGAATTTTATAACAAACTGTGGTATATTATAACATTATTCATAGCATCTTTGGCTCACAATCATTTTAGGGACACTTGTGAGTAAATTTGTATAATTGACATATTTTTTTAAAAATGTATTTTTACTGATTTTTACAGAGAGAGGAAGGAAGATGGAGAGAGAGAGAGAGAGAGAAACACTGATGAGAGAATGCCTCCTGCATTCACCCTACTGGGGATCAAGTCTGCAACCCTGGCACATGCCCTGACCAGGAATCGAACCAGTGACCTCTTGGTGCATGGAATGATGCTCAGCCAACTGAGCCACACCAGCCAGGGCTAGAATTGATATTTTGAATGAAGATTCTAATTAATGTGATAACTTTATGCAAACTTCAAAAGAACTCAACCTGTTAGAATAAAAGGAGGACATCAGTTAGATTTGCAACATTTAATTGATGTGGCCAATAAAGTTGGAAGGAGAAAAGTTTATTATTCATTAATACTTGTAACCTCATTTTTCTAATGGGCAACAGACAGTACTTTTTCATGCTGTGGTCGTTGGCATCTAATTAAAGCATACAGTCATCCACTCTAAGACATTGTAAGAAATTTTGACACCAATAAAAATGTATACGTTAAACATTAAATGGTTGTCTAGGGGCAGGGTAAAGAAACGGATATACATATACCCATGTACACACACCCCCTTTGTCTAAGTGTGGTCATGTGATCAAGTTATCAGCAAATGGAATGACAGCAAAAATAAAATAAGCACCTGCCTGAGGCGCTCCCCTGCCTAGAGGAAATCATTTCTTTGGGTTTTCTCTCCTTCTTCTTCAAGATATGCAGCCACCCAATTCTGATTTTGTTGAAGAACACACTTGTGAAAACAATATGGAAGAGGCAAGATGGGACCCTAAGTGACCTCATCAAACAGCACTGCATTAGTAGCCTGGATTTGTCAGATTAGGCTGGAAGAGGAGGAGAAATAACGATCTGTTTTATTCAAGCCACTGCACTGTTTGCCAATTCAATCAGAAATCCAAGAGGAGATGTGTGAAATGTATTTGCTTTGCCAATCACCAACACTAATAAATGACATCCACATGCAAGGCTAAAACTTTGTATTACTATCTAACACCAAGAAAGCATAACTAGAAAGTATTATTATCCTGAAAATTGCATAATCTTTATGGAAAGAATGGAAAATTACTAAATAGTAAAAATCATCAAAAATCCTGTATTTTCCTTTTAAATTCTTCAAGTTAGGAAAAAAAAATTCCTCTGCCTGTTCAAGTATTAACCTCCTAGATGCCCACTGCTAGAAGCTTGATGTTTTCCTTCACCCAGGCCATAAAACTATATCTCTATGCATAAACACTTATCCATGTAGTTAATACATTTACATATAAAATAATATAATGTATAACATTAAACAACTTAATTTTTAATTTAAAAATATATCATGAATAGATTCCTAGTTCAATACATATAGATCTACCTTAATTTTGGGGGAAATGTTGCTTAGTATTATATTCTAATTTTTTACTATATTTAAAGAGTGATTTATCATAGCTATTTAAATTATTGCCAATGTTTTGCTATTATATTTCAATGAATTATACATATGGATGTACATAGACAGATGTCATTATGTACTCATGCTAGTATTTCTATAGCTAGAGTTCTACTATTATTCTGTCATGAAACAATAATTCATCCTAAAATCTTGCCTCCAAAATGTTGGCACCATGTTATAACCACATAAGTAATATATCTGAACGTCTGTCCTCTACACTCTGACCATCAAATGTAAGATCTTCATCTTCAGATTGTATTTAACTAATTAGCTCTTACAAATGTGCAGGATCAGATACATACACATAGCATCCATAAGTTAAGAAGCATAAGATGATAGTTTAAATATACAAATTTACTGATGTAACAAAATAGGAGAACAGGGTCCAACAGTAGGTGGGTGCTGTTACATATACATGTGTTTGATATATACTTAACTTTCCATCAAAAAAACAAATGGTAATTACTTTTCCCTTTTAAACCTTTCAAAAGATATTTGGTGTAAATTTTCTCCTTTTGTTCATATTGTTCCCTCTAGAAGCATCAGATGGTGTAATTTATAGTTATAACATCACAGTAATTGAAACCTGATTATATCCAAATTGCTTTCACAATTACTAAGGCTTGAATTAAATTATTTTGGTTAATATGGGCAGGGGCGGGCAATCACAAAAATAAATAATGTATTTCCTGCTGTTCATGGCAATGAACCAAGTACCACATAGATATGAAGTTAATACAAAGGGCATTCACTCTCAAATGTTCTCATTTCAAATTCTGTGGTATAAAAATTAACATAGAATGAAGAAGTTGATTTTGACTTAAAATAACTTCATATTTCTCTGAGATATTTTCCTTTTCTATTTTCTTTCTCTTTTCTGTTGGTGAGGTGTCGGGGAGCTACGTGGCTCTTTGTAGAAATAATAAAAGAGAAATTCCTAGATTGTGTCATATGGTAGAATAATTGAGAAACCTGAAGTGATATAAAATGAATAAGGATTTAAAAGAAAACACTCAGCAAATCTGATTTTTCCAGGATATGAATTACTTTAGGGAAAACCTATATGGAAAACCTATATGGAAAATGTGTGCAATAAAATGAAATACAGAGTATGATGTCAGTATCATGGTGGCATGATTCATTTCCTTTGTCTCTTCTTTTTAAGTTGCAACAAGTAGTACATCCATAGCCCAAAATAGGATCCTTTGCACAGCACAACATAACACCTTAGAGATCTATACATCAGTGCATCTGAAGGTGGGTGGATTGTACTTCATGGAGGTGGTGTAAACAGAAGAGTAGTGGAAAACCGTTGATCTAAGGCTCCAATAATTGCAGTGGCACCCCAGGCTAAAGTTTCCAAAAAAAATAGTAGCCCCCAAGACTGTGCTCCTCACTCCCTCCCCCAGTGGTGGTGACTTTGGCATCTGCCTTCCCAGTATTGGGGCTACACCCAAGACCCTTGTGTCCACAGCAGCTGGCAGAAGCAGTCTTCTAGAGGTTCCAGAAATTGCTACAGCACTTGAGACCAGAGGCTTCAGGAACAATTTTGGCACCTGCAACTCAGTGACACCAACAACAGAAAGATATAAGTGACCTCAAAGGTACAAGAGCAACAACGGGGGCGCTGGTGACATCATCGGCAAGGTCAGTGAAGGGTGAAAAGCACAAGTTCTCAAGTATAATTAAAGGCAACTCAGAAAAGTGTTTGCTACTTCGAATGCACCAGAAGAGGAGCAACTTATCTAAGCACTGTGAAAAATTACAGTAACATGATATCACAAAAGGAAATGGCATTTCTCCAAAAAATAAAATTAAAGTCATGGAAGACTAGAACCTAAACGATAGAGAATTCAAAATAACTTTCATGAAGAAACTCAACAAACTACAAGAAAATTTAGAAATTTAATGAGCTCAGAAATAAAATTAATGCACAGAAGCAGTACTTCACCAAAGAGATTTATACTCTAAAATAGAACCAAACAAATTCTGAAACTAAGAAACTCTATAAATAAGATAAAGAATGCATTAGGAAGCATTGGAAATAGAGCAGACCATACGTAAGATAGAAATCTAGAAATGCTTCAGGTGTTAAGAGGGGGAAAAAAGATATAATAATAATAAGCATTAGGAGAACTCTCTGAATCAAAAGAAAAAGTAAAATAAAGATAATGGGTATTCCAGGAGAGAAGGAAAAGGGAGCAGAGAACTTACTTTAGGAAATAATACCTGAAAGCTTTCCAAACCTTATAGGAAAGAACTGAATATACAAATCAATGAAGCTTACAGACCATCTAAATATCTCAGTGCAAAAAGAACTCTTCAAGATATATGATATTAAAACTGTCAAAAGTCAATGATAAGAGAAAGAATTTTGAAGGCACCTGGGAAAAAAGACTGACCTATAAAGGTAGATTCATTAGGCTATCAGCAGAAACTCTACAGACAGAGAGAGTGAAATAACATCTTCAAAATATTGAAAGATAAAACTATTAGTCATGAATACTCTCTCTAGCAATGTTAACCTTTAGATAAGGAGAAATAATTTCTGTGACAAATAAAATAAAGAAGTTTACTACCACTAATCTACCTTGCTAGAAATGTTCAAAGGAATTCATCTACCTAAAATAAAATAGCAAATGAATACAAAATTTTGAGTAATGTTAAAAGTTTATCATAAAGGGAAAAATATTAAAAATGACTATAGCTATTTGGTAATGAACTCAGAATATCGAAAGGGACAATCTGTGATAACAAAAACATGAAAGGGGAACAAGAAAAGAAAGAAACCTGTATAGGCAAATAAATATAAGATCCTATCAGCAGAAAAGGACTATTTTACCTAAGATATGTTTTATATAAGCCACAAGGTAACCACAAAACAACAATCTAGAGCAAAAACATGAAACATTAAAGAAGAGAAAGCCAATAAAAACATCGTAAAAAATACCAAACTAAAATAATGAACAGAATCACAAAGGAAAAGAAACAACAGAGATACAGAGCAAACAAAAAGTAAAAGATAAAATGGAGTAGTCATCTTTCATATATTAATAATTACCCCAAATGTAAATAAAATGAACTTAACAATCAAAAGACACAGAGTGCTTGGATGATTAAAAAACAACACCCAACAGTATACTGCATGCATACTCAGCTTTAAAGAGAATCATGCTCAAAGTATTGGGACAGAAGATGGTACTCCAAGAATATAGTATCCACCCCGGCCAGGCGTGGCTCAGCGGTTGAGCATCAACCTAGGATCCAGGTGATCGGGGTTCGATTCCCGGTCAGGGCACATGCCCCGTTTGTGGGCTCAATCAATGACTCTCTCATCATTGATGTTTCTGTCTCTCTCTCCCTCTCCTTTCCTTTCTCTGAAATCAATAAAGATATATTAAAAAATATATATATAGTAGCCAAAACAAAACAGGTATAGTCATATGTATATCAGACAAAACAGACATCAAGACAAAAAAGTTAACGAGATAAAGATGAATATTATATAATGATAATGGAGACAATCCATCGAGAAGATACAACATTTATAAACATATATGCACCCAATATAGGAGCCATAAAATATAAAACGCAACTATTAAGAGACCTAAAGGGTGAAATTGACAACAACACAATGATAGTAGGGGACTTTAACACCTCATTTACATCAGTGGATAGGTCATCTAGGTAGAAAGTCAACAAGAAAACAGTGGCCTTAAATAACTTATTGAAACAAATAAACATATAAAACATTCCATTCAAAAGCAACAGAATACACAATCTTTTCATGTGCACACAATATTCTCAAGGACAGGCCATATGTGTGGACACAAAATTAATCTCAATAAATTTAAGTTGATTGAAATTATATGAAGCATGTTTTCTGACCACAAAGTATAAAAGAAAACTAGAAAAAATACAAATAAGTGGAGGTTAAACAACTTGCTACTGAACAACAATTTGGTCAATGACAACGTTTTTTAAAAATTAAAAACACATGGAGACAAATAAAAATAAAAATCCAACATTAGAATCTAAGGGATGCAACAAAAGTGGTTCTAATTGGAACATGTATAGTAATAAAAGCCTACCTCAGGAAACAAGAAAAATCTCAAATAAACACTCTAACCATACACCTAAAGGAAGAATCAATGAAGCCCAAAATTATTAGAAAAAAAAAAACAATAAAAATTAGAACACAAATAAATGAATTAAGAGACTTAAAAAAAGCAATAGAAAAGATCAATGAAACTAAAAGTCGGATACTTGAAAAGATAACCAAAATTGACAAAACTTTAGATAGACTCAACTAAGAAAACAAAGAGAGAAAGAAGGCTCAAATAACTAAAAGCAGAAAGGAAAGAGAAGAAAGTCCAGTGATACCATAGAAATACAAAGGATTGTAAGAGGCTACAATAAATAGCTATACAAATTGGAAAATCTGGAGGAAGTGGATGAATTCTTCAAATCATACAACCTTGCAAGACTGAATCATGAAGAAATAGAAAATCTGAATAGACTGATCACTAGTAAGGAGACTGAATCAGTAATATAAACCTCTGAACAAACAAAAATCCAGGACCAGATGGCTTCACTGGTGAATACTGCAAACATTCAACAATTTAATAATCTATCCTTCTTAAACTCTTTTAAAAAAAAATTGAAGAGGAGAATATGCTTTATTTTATGAGGCCAACATAACTGTGATTCTAAAACTAGACAGGGAAAATACATAAACACACAAAACATTATTACAGGCCAATATCTGTGAACATTGCTGTAAAAATTTTCAACAAAATATTAATAAGCTAAATGCAACAATAAATTCAGGAGATCAAACACCATGATCAAGTGGGATATATTCCAGGGATGCAATGATGATGGTTCAATACAAACAAGTCAATCAACGTTATATACCACATAAACAAAATGAATAAAAATCATAGCATCTCAATACATGGAGAAAAAGCATTTCACAAGATTCAACCTCCATTTATCATAAAAATTCTCAATAAAATGAGTATAGAAGAAAAGTACCTCAACATAACAAAGGCCACATATGAAAACCAACAGTGATTATTATGCTCAACAGTGAAAAAAATGAAAGCTTTTCCTCTAAGATAAGTAACAAGACAAGGATGCTTACTCTCATCATTATTCACCAAAGCATTATTAGATACCCTAGTTAGAGCAATCAGGCAAGAAAAAGAATTAAAAGGCATCCAAATTGGAAAGAAAGAAGTAAAACTGTCATTATTTGTGGAGGACATAATTTAATATATAGATAACCCACCAAAAAACTATTAGAAGTAATAAACATATAAAGTTAAGAGAGTACAACATCAATATACAAAAATCTGTTGCTTTTTCTACACTAACCAAAAAAATCAGAAAGAGATTTATAACTGCAACAAAAATGAAGTAAAATACCTAAAAATAAATTTAACCAAGGAAGTGAATCATCTGTACACTGAAAGCTGTAAGTCATTGTTGAAAGAAATTGAAGAAGAAATAAGAAATGGAAAGATATTCCACGTTCATGGATTATTAAAGTGTCCATATTACCTAAAGCAATCAACCCATTAATGCAATCCATATCAAAATCCCAATGGCATCACTATTCTTTTTTTAAATCCTCACCTGAGGATATTTTTTCTATTGCTTTTCAGAGAGAGTGGAAAGGGGGGGGGGGAGAGAGAGAGAAATTGATGTGAGAGAGACACATCAATTGGTTGACTCCTGCATGCGCCCTGACCAGGGCTGGGGATGGAGCCTGCAACTGAGGTATGTTCCCTTGCCGGAACTGAACCCAGGAACCTTCAGTTCACAGACTGACACTCTAGCCACTGAGCCAAACTGGCTGGGGCCCTATGGCATATTTTATAGAAATAAGACAAAAAATAAAATCCTAAAGTTTGTATGGAACTAATACCCAAAGCAATCCTGAGAAAGAACATAGCTGTAAATATCACTCTCCCTAATTTCAAACTATACTACAAGGTTATAGTACTAAAACAGTGTGGTATTGGCAGAAAATCAGGCATACAGACCAATGGAACAGAACTGAGAGCCCCAAAATAAACCTACATATTTATACATAAGTAATTTATGACAAAGGAGCCAAGAACACAGAATGAAGAAAAAAGTATTTGCTATAAATGATCCTGGGAAAACTAGAGAACCATGTGGAAAAGAATGAAACTAGAGCACTCTCTTACATCATACATAAAAATTAACTCAAAATGGATTAAAGACTTGAATGTAAGACCTAAAACCATAAAATTCATACAATAAAACATAGGCAGAAAGCTCCTTGACAAAGGGCTTTGTGATGATTTGTGGATTCAACACTAATGGCAAGGGAAACAAAACTACATCAAACTACAAATCTACAAAAAACGTTTTTGCACAGCAAAGAAAACCATTAGCAAATTAAAAAGGCAACCTATTGAATGGGAAAAGACATTTGCAAATCATACATCCAATAAGGTATTTTTCTCCCCAACATATATAAAGAACTCATCTTTCTCAACAATCAAAAGCAAACAATTCAATTAAAAAGTAGGCAGCCCCTGGCATATTTGGCTCAGTGGTTAGAGCATCAATGCGTGCACTATAAAGGGTCCCAGGTTCCCTTCTGGCCAAGGGCATGTACCTCGGTTGCAGGCTCAATACCCAGCCCCGGTCGGGGCGAATGCAGGAGGCAACCAATCGATGGGTCTCTCTCACATCAGTGTTTTTTTCCCTTTTCTCTCCCTTCCACTCTCTCTGAAAAGCAATGGAAAAAATATCACCCGGTGAGCATAAAAAAAATATGGGCAGAGGATCAGACTCGACATTTTTCCAAAGAAGACATACAGATGTCCAACAGGCACATGAAAAAATGTTAAACATCTCCAAATATTAGGGAAATGGAAGTCAAAACCACAATATCATCTCACATCTACTAGAATGACTATCATCACAAAGATAAAAAACAACACATGTCAAAAAGGAGGTAAATAAAAGGGAACCCTCATACATTGTTGGAGGGAATGTATATTATTACAGCCACTATGGAAAACAGTAGAAAGAATCCTCAAAAAATTAAGAATAGAACTACCACATGACGTAGATATTCTACTGTTGTGTAATAATCCAAAGAATTTTACATATACACACATATGCATAGAATATACTACTCACCATAAAAAATATGAAATCCTGCCAAATGCAACAGCATAGATGGACCTTTCGCATATTATGCAATGTCAAATAAGTCAGAAGAAAAAGACAGGTACTGTATGAATTCACTCATATGTGGAATATAAAAAGAAAAACAAAACAGATGAACAAACCAACAAAACAAAAAGACAAACTCATAGAGACAACAGATTGGTGATTACCAGAGTGGGGGAGGGGATTGGAGGAAGGGAAAATAGGAAATAGGGTTCAACTGTATGGTGATGAATGGAAAGTAGATTTTTGGTGAAGAGCACAATGTAGTACATACAGATCTTGGATTATATTGCCCTACACCTCATACTTCTATAATGTTATAAACTAATGTTACCTCAATTTTTAAATAATACACACAAAGGCCCTCCTCTGCTTGAAATTTTAAGTAAGACATTTATTAAGCATTATTGTGTGTTTCACAGAAACGCTAATTTGGCATCTGGTTTTATATTCTTTATATTTTGTGCATGTATCCTCATAAGTTGTATATTTGTACCAAGTGACAAATTCTTTATAAAAAATGGGGAAACAAACAGCAAAGAGAAGGTATTGTTCAATTAAAAAATGTATAGGATTTGTGATTCTTCATACAATGGTAATACAGTGTAGAACACCACTAAATTACCATTCCGCCTTCATGCTATGCCTGAGGAGCACATTACTGGTAGGAAGACAGGCTTTCAATGATATCAGAGAGACATACAGAGCAAATGTGCATACAAATTTTCCAGTTGTGCTTGTTTAATTAGATGCTTGTAACAACAACAAACAATAGTAAAGAAGACATGGAAGCAGTGTGTTAACCAGATTCAAATACATCAGATATCACTGTTGGACTGCAGATAAAACATAAGCTTTAATATATCTGCATTTTAATCAGCCTGATCATAGTTTTGATGAATGTGCCAAAGGGATTGTTCTTCACTCTGCTTTCACAATGAGCGAAAGGCAACAAAAGGAACAGTTTTGAATCTCACACTTCCTTAAAGATAAGTCATATGAGATTAACACTGGAATTCATTAAAGCAAGAATTAGAGCAAAAGATCAGATTTCACTTGATATACAGGGTGTCCCCAAAAATGTACACACACTTTAACAGCTGATAGCTCAATTCTGAAAATGAAATGTATTTTAATAAACACTGCCTCTATAATTATTCATTGTGTGTGTATACATTTGGGGGACACCCTATATATATTACATTTTATAAATGTTACCCGCAGTATTGTAGCTGGCTAATTAACTGGTTATGCAAATTGGGCAGAACCTCAGTATGTGTGTGTTGTGCATAAATCCATATGCACACATAAACATATAAACATATAAATAACATCATGCATGACACTTTCCAAGGAAATATTTTGAAACACAAAAAATCACATCAATTTTGTTTAAAAGATAAAGCTCTTGATTACAGGGCTGTTCATATTATCTAAACATGCATTACCCAATCTCTAGAATTAGAAAGTTCTTTGAAAAGAAAAAAACTTTTATTGGGCAATTATTTACGAATGCACTAACTACCTAAAATAAGTCTCCAACTAAATGCTCACCACTTAACACAGAATTTATTCCAGCTGGTGCTGCATGTCAATCATTTACTGAATCTTAAATGTACAGGACACCAGACATTATATTGCAAATATAATACAAAATGAGAGCAACTTTAAATGACATATCTTGAAAAAAATGTGAGATTTCATGAGGTTGCTGAAATAATTGGAGAACCATCAACATGTCAAATCATCAACATGTTTCAGTCTCACTCCTTTTCAAGCAGCAGTACAGTAGGGCATATAGGACTCAAACACCCACAAACAGATCTGCTCATTTACTTGCCATATTCCTTGGTTCCCATGTAAGTCTAGAATAGATATTCTGAAACATTTTGGTTCAGTACAGCTATATACTCTGACCAACTATATTCTTAAGCAATCTCTTAAAAGAGCTTTTGTTATTGTGGGTTATATCTTTATATATTACTCTTTAATAATTTAAATTGAGAACATTTTAAATACAAATTACTTTATATAAAACAAAAGTACATTATGTTAAAAAAATATTTTATGAAAATATATTTTTTGAAACAAAAATGGGAATTCTGTTTACTGCTACAGGACACAGAAAGTTGTAAGGAGTGTCACTCACACACTTAAAATAAAGCAACAATAAAAGCCAAACTAGTCAATATTAAAGCCATTTTTTTATCAACCATCTACAGAGCAGAGCAACCAACTGGCCCCAAATTTAAGAGGAGACAAGTACAAGCAGGGAGAAAGGTAGCATGAATACTCACTGGGGATATATATCTTTAGGCATTACTTCTTATGTCACCAGTAAGAAGCCTGCAAAATGCAAGTTCCAGAAAATACTACTGTGAAATTCTTTGGGGCTGTAGAAATTGAAGTGACTGCTGCCCACTTGTAGACTCTGTCTCGGGGCACACATAAATAATTTAGGGAGAGTCCTACATAAATTCTTGTTTTGGTGAGCAGTGGGAAGGGAAGAGAAGCTGTGAAGGATAGGCACAAAGCTAGGCCTGAACCCTTTCACTGTCTCTCTGACAGCAGAGAAGAATCAGTAAACTAGGAGAAGGGCTACAAACATGTGTGCCCTAAGGGCACTGGTGAAAAAACACAGTGCAGATCAGGAAAAGAAACAGGATAAAACAAGGGAAGGTGGGGAGGGAGGAGCGAGTGCAGAGAAATTAATCAAAGAATTTATATATATGAGCATAACCCATGGACACAGACATTGGTATGGGGAAGGCCTGGGGGTGGGGTGGATGCAGGGTAGAGGGGATAAATGGGGGAAAAAGGGGACATCTGTAATACTTTCAATAAAGATTAAAAAAAAATTCCCCTGGGGAAGGGGCAAGAAAATAAACTTGGCTCAAAACTACAGTGTGGGACAGGGTTAGAACCGTGAAAGTCACACTCACAAGACCCAGGGACATTGTGACTGCTGAAGGCTGATGCTTATTCAGAAAAAAATCAGAGAACATCGCATCGTTTCCCCCACTCACCAACACTGTGTGTCACCAAGCTAACAAGTTTCCAGTAATAACTAACTACAGAGAAAGGGATCAGAGGTAAGCAAGCACAAAGAGGTTTAACTTATTCTGGCATCCAACCCCTACTATAAACAACAGGTGTGGCAGGAATTTGAAGTGTATGGTGCATAGAGGGTTAACACAAAATCTCAAACCCAGCCCAACTCCAACAAGATCAACTGAAACACCAGGATTAAGGCCTAGAAAATAGAAAGTCATGTCCATTCCAGGTAAAAAATTGTAAAAAACAAGGAAAAAAGTTCGCAAACCAAAACCAAACAAGCAAATAAAAATAACTGAGGAAATTCAGTACTACCTGTATTAGTCTTCTACAACTATGTAACAAATTATCCCAAATTTAGTGTCTTAAAATAACACAAAATTATTATTTTAGTTTCCATGGCTCCTTAGTCTGGTAAAGCATAGCTGAGTTCTCGGCCCAGGGAATCACAAAGTTGAAATCAATATCCTGACCAGGGTTGCTATCTCCTTGGAGGGTTCTTGTCCTCTTCTAAGCTCATTCTGCCAATTAAGTCATGAGCTGCTAGTAATTATAAGATAATTCATTTTGTGCCCTGGACAGTTTTGCTCAACGGTTAGAGCATCAGCCCATGGACTGAAGGGACCCAGGTTCGATTCTGGTCAAGGGCACATACCTCAGTTACAGGCTGGAACTCCAGCCCTGGTCCGTGAGGGTGAGGGAGGCAACCAATCAATGTTTCTCTCTCTCTCTCCTACTCTCTCTGAAAAGCAGTGGAAAAAATAGCCTTGGGTGAGGATTTTAAAAAAAAGACAGTTCATTTTCATTCAGAGATGTTAAAAAGTGAAAAAAAAGTCTTAAAATTGGTAAAATGAAGTATAATATTGCTGCTCTACATAATGGACAAATTAATTAAATGACATTACCTAATCTTGAGGTTATACATTCTTTGTAATTATCCTTACACTTATGCTAAATGTTTATCAGTGTATTAGCTGTCCTGTGAAGGTCATCATCACCTCTTCTAAGATATAATAATTTAACAAGTTGTGATGTTATGCAATATCTTTGAAAATTTTATCATTTTTAGATCATATATATTTTCATGTATGGTAACTTCTCAATTAAAATTTTTGTAAAGTGCTTTAATCATAACTGTTTTACTTACTTCCACCTTACTGATTTATAGTGAAAGTGTTATGGCTCCAGATCCCTTACTAAAGATAATATTCACTCACTTTGATTTATGAATATTTGTTTAATATTCATTTAGGGTTATAGCTAGGCACAAAAAATTGCTATACTTCTACAATTAATGCTTATATTGAAAGTACATTTTAACATCTCAGTACCTTTTCTTTTTGTCTCTCATTAAAAAAAATTCAAGTACAGTTGACCATACAATATTATATTAGTATACAACATAGAGAATAGACATTTATATAACTTATAATGTGATCACTACTCAGTACCTTTTCTTAATTGAAATTACAAGGCAGACAGTTGTTCCCAAGCCCTATGGTAAGTTTGAGTTTAAAACATATTTAAATAAAAAGTCTTTAATGAATCTATACCTAGTTTTTGGCTGAGATTCTTATCTGTATAATTCCCAACTAAAGTATCCTCATTCTTGCATGAAATATAAAAGTGAACACATTTGTCCATTTTTGCTTTTGTTCAACTGGCAGCATCAGCACTTTCTGCAGGGCTCCCTTGGCCATGGAGGTCTAGCAGCCACACACATCCCAGCACAAAGGTTGCCCTCCTTTAGAGGTCTCCTGCCCACCATGAGTTAAGGCCATGAACCCTTGAGGAAGGAGATTTACTTACCCATTTCCAGTAGGGATCCCTAATTTTTTGTTGTTGCACTGGGCCCTGCAGATTGTGTAGCCTACCCTGGGAACTTATGTTAAC
This sequence comes from Miniopterus natalensis, assembly GCF_054644295.1. Classification (NCBI taxonomy): domain Eukaryota; kingdom Metazoa; phylum Chordata; class Mammalia; order Chiroptera; family Miniopteridae; genus Miniopterus; species Miniopterus natalensis. The sequence continues at coordinate 25,654,258 of NC_142092.1, read as the reverse complement.
TTTTCATATGTTCACTATCTTGATTGTGTCATTGTTTTCACTTGTGTATTATTATGTCAAAACTTAGCAAATTGTAGACTTCTAAAATATATTCAATACTACAAATATGCTTCGATAAAGCTATTAAATAAAATCCAAAAGCAGTGAAAATAACAAGTCAGTTTAATACCAACTGATATAGCTATATGTAAACATCTGGATTTGCACCTAATTTGGATAAAGGAAGGATAATATTTTCTTCACACCCTTGGAATGAACACAACTAGCAGTACTTTTATACATAAGGACAAGCTGTGCAGGTACCAAGCACAGGACCTAGGAAAAATTACTTTCCAAATTATATTCACATGTTAATACAAAATGGTGAATTTATAGGGCTAGTTAGCACTTGGATCAGGCAACACTGTAAAGCCACACTTGAGGATGTTTCAAATCACTGCAAAAGATTTTGTGGCTGGAATCCTGGTTAGATTACAAGGAGGGAAGTGAGTGCGAGGGGTTTAGAGTTTTATTTTATTTTCTTATTTTATCTTATTATTTTATTTTATTATTTTGTTATTTTATTTATGTTTTTCTATCACCATTTATCCCCTCTATGCCCTCTTCCACCTCCACTCACTCCCTTCCTATTGTCCTGCTGATATGGAATAAAATTAAAACCCTCCCTTTGGCTCTGCGTATAAGAAGCACCTGGCTGCTGGCTTCTCTGTGCAAAGAATCGAATGAGTTAAGACTGTATTCTTCCTTCCTCCTCCTTCCTCCTCTCTGTTGTCTTTTAGTTGGTTTCAGGGTCACTCCCTGTGCACCAACCTCCATCCTGTGTGCTCAGGCATGTTTAACTAGGAGTATCTAAGTAAAGATAAGACTAGCCTGTAATGACTAAGTTTAGAAAGCCTCTTTGTTCTGTTTTAAACTCTGAACCTTTATAAACTGTAAACTTTTCTGTAGAAGGGGCTCACAATTTGGAGTTATACTCCTCTGGGCCTGCTGGTGTAAAATAAACCTCCTGAACCCCCAGCCTCTGAGTGCCGCTTGGCCTTTCCGTAAGGTGAACATCTCTGGTTCTGCAGCACTGCCATCACCACGCTATTATATATGTCTATAAGCTTTTTTTTCTTTTTTGCTCAATACCTCCACCACCATCCTCAATACTCACCTCCCACCAGAGCTGTCTGCCTGCTCTCCCTCTGAGTCTGTCTCTATTTTGCTTGGTAGTTTGGTTTGTTCATTAAATTCCACATGAGTGAAATCATATAGCATTTGTCTTTCTCTAACTGGCTTATTTCACTTAGCAAAATGTTCTCCAGGTCCATCCATGCTCTTGCAAGGGTAAATTTTTCCTCCTTTTTATGGCTGAGTGGTATTCCATTGTGTAAACATACCACTGCTTTTTTATGCACTCATTTACTGATGCACACTTCGGTTGCTTCTAAATCTTGGCTATTGTAAATAATGCTGCAATGAACACAGGGGTGCATATATTCTTTCGAATTAGTGTTTCATGTTTCTTGGGATAAATTCCAGAAGTGGAATCGCTGGGTCATAAGGCAGTTCCATTTTTAATTTTTTGAGGATACTCCATACTGCTTTCCACAGTGGCTGCACCAATTTGCATTTCCACCAACAGTGCACGAGGGTTCCCTTTTCTCCACATCCTTGCCAACTCAACGACCAAGGAAACAAACAATCCAATTAAAAAATGGGCAAAAGATCTGAATAGACACATCTCCAAAGAGGATATTCAGGTGGCCAATAGACATATGAAAAGATGTTCAACATCACTAATCATCAGAGAAATGGAAATTAAAACCACAATGAGATATCACCTCATACCCATCAGAATGGCTACCACAACAAATCAACAAACAAATGGAGTTTCTTTTAAATAAGTAAGTTCAAGTGTGCTTCAGAAAATCTAAACTATTAAAGTCCTATTGTTTTTCCCACTGACCTATTTGCCAGGCAGAATAAATAATTGAATGTTATCAGAATTGTATTTTTCTACCCCCTTACCTCCTGCTGTGAGGATGTGTTGTCTTTAAGCTGGGAGACCAGGAAGTTCACATTGGCATTAAAGTGATTTTGTTGTTGACCATGGCAACATCCTGCTGTCTCCAAAACACTCTTCCTCTTACTGTGGCCACCATAGAAGGGGAGACTATCCAATTTAAAGAATGAAGATGGGGTGCTGTCGATATGTACAACAGAGTATTATGCATCAGTTTAAAGAGTAAGATGGATTTGCTTGGCACAGGAGTATTACCAAGACAGAATAAACAGAATACTTGCTTTATAAATATCTATGTAATAATAAAAGAAATAGATAATAGAAAGCTCAGTGGCACATTTGGATAATCAGTAAAAATAAATAATACAAAATAATTATCTTTGTACGTGTTCATTATATGTATAAACACATAAAAATATTCACATACCAAACTAATAAAAGGATTATCCTTTAAGAATTGTCTTGCACTGGGGAAGTAGCCAGGGGAACTGTTACACTATTTAAGTTGTTTGAATTATAATACAATGAGACTGTTAAGATTTGTCCTGTTTATTTAAATGTGATTTTTAAACTTATACATAGATGTGCTTTACAAACAGTGGAACATTTACAAAAAGAAATGGCAAACATCAGGGTCTTCCACAATCTACAGAGTTCTTACTGTCAATACAGGATGAACATAAGAGAATATACCAGAGCTAGAACATGAGAAAAGTAATGGAAGATTTATCAGGAAGATTTATCAGTACCCTAAAAAGGAGGGGGGGGAAACTGTGCATGAATTCAGGGCCACTTTTATTATAGACAAGTATGTGTTGTAAAGAGGGCATTTATGCCTACAGACCTAGTCTGTCCACAGTGAGAGTACAGCTAAAATAAATTTCCTTTTGATACCATCCTCCACTGTAGAGAAGAATTTATTGACTCATTGGAAATGACACTTGTTGAGTGCAAAGCATATCCTAGGTATTGTGCTAGGCACAGGGATTCAAAATCTACAGCATGATCCCTAATTGCTATGAAAAAATAATGTGATGCTTTAATTGAATTATTCCAGTTTTCCCATTATTATACAACCCACACTGATATGACTGCCTACAAGTTACCACCCTATACATTTTTAAGACAACTTCATTGATGTTAGAAGCAAACTACATGCTGGAAAAAATTTTAAAAAGACTTGTTATTATTATAATACATTCCAAGGTTTTTGTGTTAAACATCCATTTAATACATTTTCCCACTAAATGACAACACATAGACGTAAGTTTTGTGCCTTTTTCCCTCACTCCAACATGGGCGGTGTAGAGCTATTCTGGAACTCTGAGAGATAGATGTAAGGCAAAGTCTCTGAGCAACATTATTTTAGCCTCTGTGCTTAGGAGTCATGTCTTTAATATTCTACTGGATCTAAAATAGAAGATCAAAGTGAAAATCAGTGAAGTTCACCCAAATGTCAAAATTGGTTATACTTATAGTTAACACGTAAGAATGAACAGACATGCATGATATTTAAATGCTACTTATAACTGCATACATAATCAAATAAAATGAATATTAACAATTATATTTAATCTGAATACCTTTAGTATTTGAAAATCTATACATGCAGAATTCATGTATTTATAATGATTCAAAAATGTCAGTATTTTTGTGTACATTTGTGTTAAATGTGAATTTTATAGCAGATAAACTAGAAATTACTGATATTCTACTCAGGCTGAAGTTTAATACATTAAATTCATATTGAATAGAGGCTCCTACAGGGAAAAGAGAGCAGCAGCAGGATTGATTATCACTGTGCTTCACGTTGCTTAAACTGTATGATCAACCTTTTGCATGTCAAGTAAACCACACAGTCCATTAAAAGGTGGATAAAAGGCATAAAATTAATCTAGGAAAGTGCTATTTTGATTGCTTAATTAACAAAACTAAAAAAGAGCAAAAATGATTTTTTTCCCCAAACAAAGTGATTGAAGGCCTATTTATTTTGGTTACCAAGAGCTCTCTCAGTTTTAGGTTATATAATTTGTCATAATCCAAAGTGAGGGAGGAATTTGAAGTACACTACAATTAAGATGACAATAACAATAAGGCATCTAAATCAGAAAGGAAGAAGTAAAAATGTCTCATTTGCAAATGACAACAGTTTATATAGAAAAAAAACCTGAGATTCTACCATAAAACTGTCAGAACTACTAAAGAAATTCAGTAAGCTGCAGGATACAAAATCAATATAAAAATCAGTTGCGTTTATACTAACAATAAACTATCAGAAAGAGAAATAAAAAAACAATTGCAATTATAATTATCTAAAAAAAACCCCACCAAAACACAAAACACAACCTAGGAATGAATTTAACCAAGGAGCAGAAGGATCTATACACTGAAAACTGTTAGACATTAACAAAAGAAATTAGAGATGCAAATAAACCGAAAGATATTCCAGTCTCATGGAAGTAAATAATTAATATTGTCAATATGTCTATACTAGCCAAAGTGATGCACAGATTCAATGCAACCCCTATCAAAATTCCAAAGACATATTTTACAGAAATAAAAAAAAAAAAATTCTAAAATTAGTATGAAACTACAAAAGATCCCAAATAGTCAAAGTAATCTTGAGAAAGAAGAACAAAGAGGAAGGTATCATGGTTCCCGATTTCAAACTATATTACAAAGTTATAGTAATCAGAACAGCATGGTATTGGCATAAAAACAGACACAAAGATCAATGGCAAAAAACAGAGAGATCAGAAATAAACCCACACATATAAGGTCAATTGGCAATAGAGGAGCCAATAATATGCAATTACGAAAGGATAGTCTCCTCAGTAAATAATGCTAGGAAAATCTGACAGATACATGCAAAACAATGAAACTAGGCCTCTATCTTACACTGTACAGAAATATAAACTTTAAACTCAAAGTCAAATATAAAAACTTCTCCAGAGGAAATAACCCCACAAAAATAAATGAAAAGGTGGTTAATATCCAACATATAAAAAGAACTCATACAACTCAATGCCAAAAAATACAATTAAAAACAGGCAATGGAATTAAATTTCAAAATAAGATATATAAATGGCCCACAGGTACACGAAAAGATGCTCAACATCACTAATCATCAGGGAAATCAAAACCACAAAGGAGCCCTGGCTGGGCTCAGTTGGTTGGAGTGTTGTCCCTTACTTCAAAAAGGTTGCAAAGGTTGTGGGTTAGATCCCCAGTTGGGAAGTATATGGGAAGCAACCAATCAATGCTTCTCTCTCACATTGATGTTTCCCCCTCTCTCTCTGTTCCTCGCCCTCTAAAAATCAATTAAAAACATATCCTTGGGTGAGAATTAAGAAAAACACAAAAGGAATATCACATCACACCTATTAGAATGACTGTCTTCGAAAGGACAATCTATAACAAGTGTTGGTGAAAATGTTAACAAAGAGAACTCTTTTGTACTGTTGCTAGGAATTTAAATTGGTACAGACTGGTACAGCCACTTTGGAGTGGAGTTTCCTCAAAAAATTAAAGGTATATCTGTCATATGATTCAATAACCCCATTTCTGGGTATATATTCGATGAAAATGAAATCAGTCTCTTGAAGAAATACCTTGCAGCATAATTCATAATAGATATGACATGGAGTCTACCTAAATTCCAGCAACAGATGAGTGGCTAAAGAAAAGTGGTATAGCCCTGGCTGGGTGTGGCTCAGCGGTTGAGCGTTGACCTAGGATCCAGGCGATCAGGGTTCGATTCCCGGTCAGGGCACATGCCTGGGTTGCGGGCTCCACCAATGACTCTCTCATCATTGATGTTTCTATCTCTCTCTTCCACTCCTTTCCTCTCTCTGAAATCAATAAAGATATATTTAAAAAAAAAAAAAAAGTGGTATATATCATATGATTTCACTCAAATGTGGAACCTAATGAACAAAATGAACTTACAAAAGCAAAATAGAGACAGATTCATAGGTAGAGAGCAGGCTGACAGCTTTGGGGTAGGAAAAGGGCTGGAAGGGGAGATGGAGGGATTGAGCAAAAAAAGAAAATAGAAAGTGATTTCTAAAAAAATAACTACCACTAAAATCAAATGAGTACATAATGCTTAAGCTATGTGTTCTAAGATAATAGAAATTTTTTTAAGAAAAATGAGCAAGAAAGTCTCTTTGATTCTTATTCATCTTTAAAAGAGAAGTAATTTTATAATGTTGTTCTATAGCTGTACAAATGTCCACCTTTAGCTCCTTTATATATTATATTAATTTGAATGTTATATATTGTATATATTAGACTTAATAACAACATGGAAGTCAGAAGTGAAAAATAATGACTACATTTTAAAAAGTGTTGAGCCAGGCTGGCGAGGCTCAGTAGTTGAGCATTGACCTAGGATCTAGGAGATCTCGGTTCAATTCCTGGTCAGGGCACATGCCCAGGTTGTGAACTTGATCCCCAATGGGGGTGGGTGCAGGAGGCAGCCCATCAACGACTCATCATTGATGTTTCTATCTCTCCTTCTCCCTTCCTCTCTCTGAAATCAATCTATATAATATCAATACTTCATTGATGCTTCAGAAGAAATAAAATTACCACCAGATAGAATTTATAAGTTTCTGAACAAAATTACGGAGATAGTTTTTGTAAGGACAGGAAAAAGGCCATCCTTTTTCTTTACTGTGGCCTTCCACAATTTATGAAAAGCATCTAGTAATTAAACCCCAAGACTGCTGGCTTCTCTGTTCAAACTGCACAACAAAATAAGCTACTCTCAAAGCTACATTCTTGCATTCTCCATCCCACCTGCTGTTTTCACAACTCAGGAATAATTTGCATCAAGCAGTCAGTCTCTAGTTAGTAGAAAATTCCCTTCCCCTCTCCCCTTCAAACAAGCCTCCTTTGAATTCTCATAACTTTTGTTCTAAGCAGGTTTTACAGGCTTGGGAAAAACTGATAAGACACCTCCCTAGGACATCTCCAGGACATCTCCTGGAAGGCAAACAAACTGTAACTTTTCAAGACAGCCCCTTGCACCTACTCAACTTCAGCCCCAAATCCTTCTCCCTTCCTTGTCGCTCAGCAACAGCCACTGCTTAAAAGCCTAAGCCACCCTTTGTTTCTTGCCCTGTATTGACTAGCAATACGTGGGCCCTTTCTCATTATAGAAGGTAAAATGAACTTCTTCTCTGCATCTTTCCTTTTAGTTGTGAATTCCTTACAGCTCGCATCACTGGCCAAATCCTAACAATTTTCTAAAAGGAAAATGAAGAAACATTTATTAAAATGTGGAATTTAAAGAAAAAAATAAACAAGCAAACAAAACAGAAACAGATTCATAGGTACAGAGAACAAATTGGTGATGCCAGATGGGAGGGGAAGTTGGGAGCTGGGTGAAAAAAGGTAACAGTATTAAGTACAAATCAGTAGTTACAGAATGGTCACAGGGATGTAAAGTACAGTACAGGGAATAGTATTATAATAACTCTGTATGATGCCAGGTGTTTGCTAGACTTAACAGAGGCTTATTTTGTAAATCAGATAAATATCTAATCACTATGCTTATACACTTGAAACTAATCTACAACAATATTGAATGTCAACTGTAATTTAAAATTTTTTTAAAAATTAATTAAAAAAATAGAAATCTTAACTCAAAATGTTTTAAACTGAGAAGAGTAAAATAGAGCATGAGATAGAAAATCTTATTTTTAAGAGTTGAAAATAAAAGTTAATGATGTATAAATTGTGCCCTATTCTTTACTTGAACAAAAGAAAAGATGCCAAAATTATTACCCCCATTTTAAAGAGGGCAATACAAATTCAACAGAATGAGGGCATTGGAAGTGCTGGCATGCAAAGTAACTGGAAAACCTATTAGAGTTTCAAAGGCTGAGAAGAAAAATCAGTGCACATATTTTTAAGTGCCTTATTGTTTTTGGTCATTAGAGCCTCTTTCAACAATTAACTTTTTCCCAGCAAAGTTAATGATACCCCGAGGGCTTGCCATGATTAAAATACCTTTAGAACCTTAGCAATTCTCTTCCTTCTCAGCAGTAACATTTTGAGAATCACTGCTTTTTGTGCTGAAAGCACTTTATATATATTAGGTCATTAATAAAACTATTCCTAAGGGAAAATTAGGTAAAAATTGTAACAAAAAAATAAATTTGATCACTTCTTGTAAACACACACACCTATGACATGGTGAAATGGACATGCATAACAATTTTTAAAAAGTATTATTGTTAATTCATTTGTTAGATTATTTGGATTAGCATTTGTGTCTATAGAGATTAATAAAGGCAAATAAATGTTTTCATTCAAAGTTCAACTTGGAAACATAAGGAGTTCACCTGGGCTTTATGTAGCTAGAGTTCTAATTAAGAGCATGTCCTAAACATGTTGCTGCTATATTTTAATAAATAGTTCAATTGCATAAGTTTTTTAAGGTTTAAATGTATTTACTGAAAACTTCATCTTCATATTTTCTATAGATTCTTTAATATGTGTATTGATGTTTGATAAAACATAATAAGAAATTACTTTTTATAGCAGGCATCTCTTGACCCTGTTATGGGCAATAAGGGCAGTGAGATCTAAGGATTTCACTGAACACTTTTATAGCAATAGACAAAGTAGTTTCATTACCAGAGGCTCAATTCTCTCCTGTGAGTCTTAGGCTATTCTTTTACTGTCCTTATTGCAGACAATTCTTTATTTTAACTGTTTTTCTCTGAAGTCATGTTGTTTCATTGAGATCCTTGGTCTGTCTTGAATCTCAGAGCTCCCTTTAACCTAAAAGCCATTCGGATGGGTCGAGGAGATAGGAATTACTCACAAAATCAATCTGAAAACTAAAAAAGTATTTTGTGCGGTATGTGGAATAAATATTACTTTGAGTTAAAACGCCCTTCCCCGAAGGGCAAGAAGTAATATAGTCCAAATATGTTGTTGTTGGATCTTAAATAAGTTCTATCCTCTCATGGGTTGAGAGACAAATTTCTTATGCTTGATGAGAGCCAAGCTTCTTGGCCCAGGAACATAAAGGATGGGCTTTTGTCCAGAAGGGCCTTATCACAAATATTGGTATTTTTACAGAGCATCTTGTTTATTTGTTTTAATAAAACGTGTCTATTTTTTCAGTGTTTCGCAAGTTTGACATTGTGATCAGATTTCCTCTTGCTCAAGCATCTTGCTCAAGGCAAACAGCATCATTTCTGGTGACATCTTGTTTTACGTTACGAATTGCATCCAAACCCTGAGAAAGGCATGCAGTTCATGGCCAGCAGTCAGACAACTAACTCTTTCTGGACAATAAATTACGCTTAATGGCCTTTGTCTCCTTTTAGTAATTTACTCATTACGAACTGGAATTGTTTTCAAATTTCATTTTTTTTATATATGAATTTCAATAAAATGTTGTTTACTACACAACAGATTCTGAATCCAAACCGAAATTCACTCCTCCTTTTCTAGAAATGTTGAAAAAGTATGAGTTATGAGCAACTGTGCACATTTAAAATCTTATGGGCTTTAATCACTTTACTTAAATAATAATTGGGTTGACTTACATTATCATAAATGTGTCTGATGTGTCTGATGATCTGTGAATCTGATTACATTATCAAGCAACTATATCTGTTTTCTATAAAACATTCACAACAGTTTTCTGAAGAAATGTTAAAAAGTAGAAAGTTTTCTTTCTTGCAGGCTAAATAGTTATCTCTCTCTTTTTTATATTTTGGTCTGAAAATTTTTTTAAATGGAGATGACTATAAAGAACAGTATTACAAGCAGTGACGTTCCCACCACTGCAGGGTTTGCTTTACACATTTCCTTAAATTGTCTCCTGCCATTTTGAAAGTAGAAAATAGAAACACAAATGAAAACAGATGGAGTTGTTGAAGCTCTCTTTATTCACTCTCCTTAGTTCTCCCTCCAAAACACAAGTACTATGAAAAATTTCATGTGTATTTCTCTAGCTCACAATTTCTATGTTTATAAAGAGAGAGAATTTTCGTTAAAAATGTATAAAATTATTTTATGTTTTATTTTTTATAAAATTAATTATCTTTGAATAAACCTGCATCTTCTCTTCACCTACCTACTGTTTTGGAGAACTATCCACTATATGTAAAGGCATAGTTAATTATTTTAAATCTTTGAATGACGTTATTTTAAGTACTATTACAGATAAATATTTAGACTCTTTCCTCTTACAGTAAAAAACATGGTGCAACAAACAAACACCCTTGTAACTGCCCTTTAACAAAACTTGCAAGAGGTTTTGAGATGTAGGTCTGGTAAATTTTCAATTTTACTACCATAAATTTCAGTTTATTTGCAATTTTGTATCTTAAAACACTTTGCTGCATTAAGAATTGCTTTTATTGAATGAAGTGTATTGCATAGTTCATTGTCTCTTCAATTTCTGAAGGATTTTAAGCCTATTAAACATAATGTATTTCTTTGTTCAAATGAGGGTTTATTTTTCTATTGTGAAAAAAAATGCAGTATAATGTCTTTATGTTTGCTTATATTATTTTATTTATTTTTAAGACTAATATATTCTGTGTACCATTTAATTATTGATTTGCAACTGAATACAAAACAAAATCTAACAATAGCAGATGCCCCATTAAATTTTCTCTACTGAAGTTTTCAAAAACAATGTTATTCTAAGCAAAACAATGACATAAAATCCTAGCATTATTGATAGGATTATAAATTCTATTAATATTAAACTTCTCTAATAATTTTAGGCATCATTTTATTTTTATTTATTTATTTATTTATTTATTTATTTATTTATTTATTTATTTATTTATTTATTTTTAATATCTTTATTGATTTCAGAGAGACGAAGGAGAGGGAGAGGGAGAGATGGAAACATCAATGATGAGAGTCACTGATGGAGCCCGCAACCCGGGCATGTGCCCTGACTGGAAACCGAACCGCAATCGCCTGGATCCCAGGTCGATGCTCATCCGCTGAGCCACGCCCGGCCGGGCTAGGCATCATTTTAAATAAATGAACTCAGTAACCTTTCTCAAAAATTTATAACATCTTTGCCTCAAAAGATGATTTTTATACCTCTTATGTACAAGCAGTCTTCATTAATGTAGAGATGGGGAATGTAGATGAAAAGTTGAGTAATGTGGTAGTGCAAGCATAAATATAGTGGACAATCATAGACTCCAATCTATAGATTTCAATACCAGCCCTAATTTAAACATGCATATATGCTCAAGCCTGAGTAAGTTCACACACACACACACACACACACACGCAGAAAGGGCAAAAAGGGAGTACTTAGTAAACACACCACTTAGAATTCTTTTGTTTTTTAAATTATGGTCATATAAAATCTGTACAAGAACTGTACAGAAATACAAATCTAAAAACCATGTAATGTTGACAGTTTCATTTAATGGGACTCCCCTTCCATTCAGAATTGAAGAGTTAAAAAATAACAGAAACTGTTTTAGTGGTTGTCTTGCCTTTCTCACGGAATGTCTAGATTATTTTTTCTCTCTCTGGAATACTGACCCATAGATCTTGTGGGAAGGTTTTGAGTGCAAATGCCTTCTGGATTATTAACCAAAACAGGGCAATCTTAATCAATTATTGCTAAGAGTAAGTCAATTGATAAAATGAAGGAAACCTATGAACACATTCTGAATATGAGAAAAAACTATCCAATGTTCAAAAAATACTCAGGATTTTCAAAAATAAACTTAAATCAAGAGGATATACAAATTTTATAGAGTTTGTATAAAATTTGTGTATTCTGTGTTTTCAATAAGAAAATATTTCCTCAGTGTTGTCGCCCAAACAAGTGTGAACAAATAGACTAAACATTGGATCTCCTGGATTGATATATATACACAATTAGATTCTGTAAGACCTTTAAAGTTAAAAGGGGTTGTTGGATATTAATATCTTTATATGGAATATGTTTTGACTCTAAAGCATAATACTCACCAGAGGTTGAGGTGTTGAATATTCAATCAGAACATAATATGTATCATTATATTTCCTCAATAATAATAAAAGTAAAGATTTGTTTTAGAGCACAGTGATGTCCAAAGCTAAAGCTGCTGTTCTATAAAAAACTGGTCAAAAGAAGGGGGGGAATCTTAAAAACATATGCTTTAAAAATGTTTTATATAATTTCAAAACAAAATTGTTTTACATTGGTTTTCAGTTTGCTAAGGCTACCATATCAAACTAGCACAGAGTGAATGATTTAAACTACCAGAATTTTTTCCTCCCACAGTTCTGATGGCTAGAAGTCTGAGATCAACATGTCTGTTGGTTTGGTTTCTCCTGAAGCAACTTTCCTTGGCTTACACATGGTTGTCTTCTTGAGGTGTCCTTACATAGACTTTTTTCTGTATGTTTCCATCCATTTCTTTGCATGTCCTAATCTCCTCTTCTTATAATAACACCCAGTAACATTTGAATAGAGCCCAAGTGTTTTTTCCTACCACAATGGTATAAAACTAGAAAGCAGTAAGAGCAGAAAAACAAGAAAACACACCAATATTTGGAAATTACACAATACATTCCTGAACAACCAATTGACCAATTAAGAGATCAAAAGGGAAATAAAAGAATATCTTGACACAAACAAAATGGAAACACAACAAACCCAAACTTGTGGAACACAGCCAAAGGAGTTTTAAGAGGAAAGTTTGCAATGATAAATGCCTACATTAAGGAAAAAAACAGGATCTAAAATAAACAAACTTTATACTTCAAGGAAATACATAAAGAAAAAAAGCCCAAACTTAGCAGATGAAAGGAAATGCAAAGATCATAGCAGAAATAAATGAAATAGAGATAGAAAAACAACAGAAACAATCATCAAAACTAAGAGCTTGTTTTCTGAAAAGATAAACAAAATACACAAATTATAAAACAATAGAAAATCTGAACAGAACTATAATGAGTAAAAAGTTTAAATCAGTAATCAAAAACTTCCCAACAAAGAAAAGCCCAGGACTAGATGGTTTCACTGGTGAATTCTACCAAACATTTGTAGAAGAAATAATTCCTATTCTTCTCAAACTCTCCCCAGAAATTGAGGAGAAGGAAACAATCTCATTTTATGAGGACAGCATTACCATGATATCTAAACCAGATAAGGAAACTAAAAGGGTTTAAACTAGAGGCTAATATCGCTGATGAATACAGATGTAAAAATTCACAAAATACTAGCAAACCAAATTCAACAGCATATCAAAAGGATCCTAAACCATGTCAAGAGGGATTTCTTCTTCCTGGGATGCAAGGATGGTTCAACATACAGAAATGCATAAATGTTATATACCACATTAATGGAATAAAAGGTAAAAATCATATGAACATTTTGATACAGAAAAAGAATTTAATAAAACATCATCACTTTATTTTAAAACTTTCAACAGGTTGGCTATTGAAGTAACATGCTTCAGTATAACAAAGACTATCTGTGCCAAGACCACATCTTACATACTCAAGAGTGAAAGGTCGAAACTTTCTCCTGTAAGATCAGGGACAAAACCAGGTTACCCATTCTCACTATTCCTATTCAACTTAGTCCTGGCTAGAGCAATTAGGCAAGGAAAAAAATAAAAGGCACCCACACTGGGAAGGAAGAAGTAAAATTGTTTCTGTTTGATCTTACGTATAAAAAATTCTAAAGACTCCACCAAAATATTGTTAGAGCAAATAAATGAATTTAGTAAAATTGCAGATACAAAATCACCATACTGAAATCAATTGTGTTTCTACACACTAACAATGAACCACCTGAAAAAGAAATAAATAATAACAACCCCATTTATAGTAGCGCCCCCCCCAAAATAAAATACTGAGGAATAAATTTAATCACCCAGGTAAAGGTTGTGAAGAAAACTAAAGATACAAATAAACTGATACATATTCTATGCTCATGGATTGGAGGATCTATATTGTTAAAATGTCCATGGTATCCAAAGGAATTTATAGATTTAATGCAGTTTCTATAAATATCCCCATGGCATTTTCACAGAAATAGTAAAAAGCAATCCTAAAATGTATATGGGACACCAAAAGACCCTGGATAACCTAAATAGTACTGAAAAAGAAGAACAAAGCTGGAGACATCATGTTTCTTGATATCAAATATTACAAAGCTATAGTAATAAAAACAGCAGGGTACTGGCACAAGAACAGACACACAGATGATTAAATAGAATTAAGAGCCAGAAATTAAACCAGATATATATGGTCAACTAATATTTGAGAGGGGAGCCAAAAATACTCAATGGGGAAAGGATAGACTCTTCAATAAATGGTGTTGTTACAATGGGATAATCACATGCAAAGAAAATGGGACACATACCTCATAGCATTCACAAAAATTAACTAAAAATGAATTAAAGAGTTAAGTACAATACTTGAAAACATAAAATTTCCAGTACAAAAATTAGGGAAAATGCCCTTGACACTGTTCTTGATGACCTTTTGGATATGACACTAAAAGCAAAAATCAATAAGCAGAACTACATCCAACAGCTTCTGCACAACAAAAGAAACAATTTACTAAATTAAAAGGCAATGTATAAAATGTAAGAAAATACGTACAAACCATAAACTCCACAAAGTGTTAATATGCAATATATATACATATATATATGCATATATACATATACATATATATACATATATACGTATACATATATATAGAACCCATACAAGTCAATAGAAAAAGATTTAAAAAATTAAAAAAACAAAATATAAAACAATAGACGATTAAAAAATGAAATGACTGCATAGACACTTTTCTAAAGAACACATATATCATAATGGTACACTTTGGAATAATAATCTTTGAATTTCTGTACTATCACCATGGGCTTGAGCATTGTTTATAATGACATAAATTTAGCTTTTACAGATAGTTGCTATTATCTATTCTAAATTGTTCTGATAATCTGTATATAACTCACTACAATGTGGTTACTAAATGATTTACCCCTAGTACCCCCTCTTCTCTGACAGCTCAGGGAAATTTGAAATCCCTATAGTGAGTGATAATCTCTGCTCCACTTAGCATGAAGTGCACAATGTAAAGTTCTGCCAAAGCAGGACAGGCTCTCTAAAATGGTTCAGGACTATAATTAATCCAATATATTTTTTTATGCATTAATAAAAACATTATTTATCCCTGAATTTTAGTATGATGGTGCCCTAATGCATCATAAAAACCTTAGCAAAACTCACACATTTCAGACACTCATCTAGATAGTAATAAGAAAGTGAGGAAACATGGATTATTTGATTGTATTCTCAAGAAAAGTGGCCAAAGCATATTGATGGATACAACATAAAAACTATTTGGGAAATTACATTTGGTATTTAATCAATACTTTGTATTTTCTTTGTATTAATTAAATTAATAAACAAATATTCTATAATCAGTTCTAGTATCTAGTTTTCAGTGTTTTGAGTGATTTGTTTAAAATCGACGGCTAAAAAAATATCCCATTCTAAACTGAGGATATGTATTCATTTAAATTACCAGCAGTGAAATATACAGATGGAAGTTTGGATAATGGAGTCATTTAGAAATATATTTCTGCACTCATCAATGCATTCAAAAACCAACACCTTATTCAACACCCATTGGCACCTCATACTGGGCTAACTCTTGATGATCAAGGACGAAAATGCGTGTTTCCACACTGGACATCATCTGATTTCTTAGTACAGACAAAATATAGCTGAAAAGGAACTCCTTAAACAGGTAAGAGGCATTTTGTAGGAAGGCAAAGTCATAAACAACAAAGAATCAATAATATTACTATTTTTATAGTTTTCAAATTTTTGACTGAATTTATAGTTGTAGAAAAAAATAAAACAAATCCTTAAATGCAAGCACAATAAATGAAATCCTTAAAAGAATATTCTGGTTGGAGAGGTGTTTGGTGGACACAAGAGTGGGGAAAAAGGGAGACTGAAGGCCTCCAAAGTCCTACCTGATCAATATCTGCCCTTAATCCTTTCCACAACCCAGCAAGATAGTTCCTGAAAAAAAGGTTGAACTCTAATAAGAACTCTCAGGAGCACAATTTGAAAACCACTTTTTTGAGATCAACACCTTTACTTTAAAAAGGAGGAAAATAAATAGCCTAGAGATTAGATGGCTTGTCAATAATTAATGCTTGTTAACTAATAAGGGAAGTGGGAAAAGACCTATATCAAGTTTCTTTTCCAAGGTGTAAAACAAAAAATATTGTAATGCCATATATTAAAGAGGGCAACACTTAAATCAACAGAAGATGCTGTGGTAATCAGATTCCTCCAAAAGTAAATTTGATTTCTTAATGTAGTCATGGAATTCTAACTACTTAGAAACTGTAAAGCAAATATAATGACAAATAGTCTTAAAAAAAAAATGGAGTGCACATGAAATGCAATACACATGTCATTTGCTCTTGGAAAACACAGAAGGGGAATAAATATTTTTTATCCATTTAAAATAAATAACATTCCAACATGGATGTGGAAGCTGACTTTATACCCAGTGAAATAAATTGAGTCATATACAATGTTATCCAGTTTAAATTAAGTCAATATTCTCAGCCAAATAAAATGAAAATCTGAATAAATGACCATCAGTACCTGAATACACCAAAAACTGTTTGGACATCATCCCAGTAGTCTAGCTAGTTTCATTTCTTAAATGAGTTTTAATACACTGGCATAGAGCTTTGCAAAAACATAGCGTCACCATCACATCCTAGCAGCATGGCCAAAGTTGTATTATTCATATTTCACCATTTCTTTTTTTAACAAGTTGCTATCTACAAATTAGTCATATCATAGCTTTGGTAGCATTTCCTTTGGGAAATTTTTTCCAATCATTTAAACTTTTAAAGTGATCCATGAAAGAGTTTGAAGATTGGACATGATTCTCTTTTCTTAAGATGATTTTATAGTAAATTTAACCAGAAGGTAAATTCATACAAGGACAGCGAAGTAGGGTGTACTTGTGTGATATTTTAAAAAATGATTAAAATAAAATATATTTATTTACTCAATAAGTACTTATTCCATATATCAAATTTCTAAGTACTGGGAATATTGTGAAAAATTTGACAAAATCTCTGTTAACATAGGGCTTACATTTTCTTTGTGAACAGATAATAAGCAAACATTTTATATATTTAATGAATTACAAAAATGTTTCTATGACATAAAATTTTCTACTTTGTAGTCATTTTATTATTGAATAACAACATAAATCAGAAAAAATATGTAAATGACAGAGCCTCTATGATTTGAATTTTGGATATGAATTACCTTTATAAAAATAAATATTTATTTATTTAGGGTACCATGTCTCTGGTTTATCTATATCACTTCCTCACTCCAATTCATATAACTGAATGAGGCTGACAGTTTTCACACTAGTCCAACCATCAGAATCTTTATCAATTATGTTTTTATTATAGTAAAGAGGTAGTTAGGAGGCTACATCTTAGGTGCATGTTCAATATAATATAGTAATTCAAATAAAAGACAATTAATAATCTTATATAAATCAGATACTTTTCTAATCTGATATTTTATATTGCAATAAATAATTGTCTAAAAGTTATCTTTATCAATAAAATTGCACACATTTTCTCAGTTTCCAACATTATATTATCATATCTTGAAGCTACATGATTTTCCTTAGCAAGGACATATGTTTAAAAAAATAATTACAGTGGAAAGAAAAATGCTATTTAATAGATAGTAATTAAATTTTTCTGTCTAAATTAAGATTTATCTGTTCCACAAACTAATAATTTGTTTATCACATTAGGTAAAGCTATGGCTTAATAATTCATAATAAATGCATGACTTTAGTTCAAGTCAAAAAACACCCGAAAGGCATATTTACAAATTACCTTATTGACAGTTACAATTTGTCAATGAGAAAAATTAGGTGCAGAATTCCTAAAAAGATTTGGATCTCTCCTTTGTGAAGCAGGCAGGCAAGAAAAAATAAGGTTGCATTCTAAGAGCAGACTTTTTAACCTTGTGTTCTGTCTCGCTTCATTTTATGAGTAACTAGCAGTCAATTTGAAACAAAATTTAAAATGATGTTGAATTCATTAATTACAAAGCAGTTGATAAGATAAAATTAAAACTATTATATTGCCCTGGCCGGTTTTCTCAGTGGTTAGAGCATAGGCCCCAGGACTAAAGGGTCCCAGGTTCAATTCCAGCCAAGGGCACATACCTCTGTTACAGGCTCTGCCCCAGCCTTGGCATGAGCAGGAGGCAACCAATAGAGGTGTCTCTCTCACACTGATGTTTCTTTCTCTCTCTCTCTCTCTCTCTTTCTCTCTCTCTCCCTCCCTCCTTCCCTCCCTCATTCTCTCCCTCCCTCCTTCCCTTCTACTCTCTCTGAAAAGCAATGGAAAAAATATCCTCAGGTGAGGGTTGAAAAGAAAAAAAACAAGACAAACAAAACAAAAAAACCCAAAAAACTATTATATTAAATCCAAATCTTACTTTTCAATCTTTTAAAATATCTAATAATTTTGAAGAATTCATTTATATGTGTGTGTACGTAGCTGTTCACCAACATGATATAGTGATATTTTAGCTAAAGATTTCCTGAAAGTATTTTTTCTCACGTTTCATAATATATATGATAAAACACAAGAGCATGATTTTTAAAAAATTTTCTAAAACGTCAAATTACACTGATTCTTCTTCCATTGCACATATCAATAACACCCACTAAGATGAAGGAATATGGTTTAAGACATATAACCTTTAGGCATGTAAAAATTAACATATTTTCCTAAACTCCTAATTATAAAAATATACGAAAAGCAAGTGACTTTCAATTTAACTACATGAAATAAACATGTGTCATTTGTTTGTCTGAGTTACATGAGTAATACAGTTAAGAAATGTCAACCTTACCAATTGCATCTTCTCTATTTACTCTTTTTAGTTTGATGTAGTCCCAACTGTTTCTTTTTTTGTTTTATTTCCCTTGCCCAAGGAGATGTATCTAAAAATATTGCTGACAGTAAAGTCAAAGAGTTTTTGCCTATGTTTTCTTTTAGGAGTTCTATGGTACAGGGAACAAATTGGTGACTGCTAGATGGTAGGTGGCTTGGGGGAGGGGGGGGCATGGTAAAAAAGGTAAAAGGGTTTAAGAGGTACAAATTGCAGTTATTAAAGGAGTAGAGGGGATGTAAAGTACAGCATAGGAAATATAGTCAATAACACTGTAATAACTATGGTGTCAGTGGGCACTAGATTTATCAGGGTGATCACTTTATCTAATCACTATGTTGTACATCTGAAACTATTATAATAGTGTACATGGATTGTAACTGAAAAGTACATTTTAAAAATGTCATCAAAGCATTCAATAAATTTAAAGGAGAAATAAGTAAATCTGAAATTTGACAAAGGAGGCAAAAACATACAATAGACTAACGATAGTCTATTCAATAAATGGTGTTGGGAAAATTGGACAGGTAAGTGCAAAAAAATGAAACTAGGTCACCTTCTTACACAGCACACAAGAATAAAATAAAAATGGATTAAAAACTTAAATGTTAGACTCGAGACCATAAAAATACTAGAAGAAAACACAGGCAGCAAAATCTCGGACATTTCTCCTTGCAATATTTTTTTCTGATGTATCTTCTCAGGCAAGGGAAACAAACGAAAAAATAAATGGGACTACATCAAACTAAAGAGTTTTTGCACAGCAAAGAAAATCATCAGTAAAATGAAAAGACAACTGACTGAATGGAAGAACATATCTACCAGGATACATCTGATAAGGGATTAACACCCAAAATTTGTAAAGAATTTATAAAACTCAACACCAGGAAGACAATCTAATTAAAAATGGGCAAAGGACTTGAATAGACACTTCTCCAGAGAGGACTACAGATGGCCAATAGACATATGAAAAAATGCTCAACATCACTAATCATCAGAGAGATGCAAATTAAAACCACAATGAGAAATCATCTCACACCTATCAGAGTTGCTCCATCAACAAATCAACAAACAACTAGTGTTGATAAGGATGTGGAGAAAGGGAACCCTTGTGCACTGTAGGTGGAAATGCAGACTGGGGCAGCCACTGTGGAAAGCAGTATGGAGTTTCCTCAAAAATTAAAAATGAAACTGCCTTATGACCCAGTGACTCCACTTTTGGGAATTTGTCTAAAGAAACCCGAAACACTAATTCGAAAGCATATATGCACCCCTATGTTCATTACAGCATTGTTTACAGTAGTCAAGATTTGGAAGCTACCTAAGTATCCATCAGTGGCTGACTGGATAAAGCAGCTGTAATGTATTTACACAATGGAATACTACTTAGCCATACAAAAGAAGGAAATTTTACCCTTTGCAACGGCATAGCTGGATTGGGAGGGCATTATTGCAAGTGAAATAAGCCAAGCAGAGAAATACAAACACCATATGGTTTCACTCACATGTGGAATCTAATGAACAAACTGAAATACCAAACAAAACAGAGACAGACTCATAGAGAGCAGGCAGACAGCTCTTGTCTGGGGAGAGGTGTTGGGATGGGGGTAGACTGAGCAAAAAGGAGAAAAAAGAGAGAGAACTCATGGACATGGACAACAGTGTGGTGATTGAGGGGGTGGGCGCAGGGTGGAGGTAGAAGATGGCATAGAGAAGATAAATGATGATGGGAAAATTTAAATTAAATTAAGTTAAAAAAAGAATGTGGTTCATAAATAATTGATACTTGATAAAAATAAATTTAAAAGAAGACAAAAATAAGTTAGAATTGACCAATAATCCCAAAAGACAATTTGTTTAACTGACCAAGAGAATGAGGAATGTTCAGAATCTATGTAAAAAACAAAAAGAGAGCAAAACAAAGGACAACACTACCCATGTCAGACCTCATCACAGATACTCAGAATTAGCACCTCTCTAGCTGTTAGATTTCAAAATTGTCTAATACTGAGTAATCTTCTAGAAATATACATAATATTAGAATCCATCTATAAGAGTTATAAAATATAAAGATTTCTATAAATCAATGAAGACATTGGACAAATTAGTTTATCATAATATGCTGTGGGCTTGATACATATAAGAGTAGGAGTTACTATATACTGTCTCAAGGAGTTGTGACAGTATCTGATGAATTCATTTGGAGAGAACAAAATATATGCCAGCTATTCCCATGGGAGCAATAAATCATAAAGTATTATAGAATTGTCAAATTGATTTATAGAATTATAGACCTCTTGCAAACACTAAAAAACTAGAAGTTTGCTTAACTTCTAGAAACAACCCCCAGAGCCACACTTCGCCCCTAGAATATGCTGTCATGACATAATCAGGAAAGTGTTTAATCAAGAACCTACCTCTGCAGTTTTGGTTCTAGGATTATACCTCTTTCTTCATGATCTGCACCATCAAATATGAATGTGAATGTCATCGTTACACACAGCTGAAGTCTCCATATAAAATACATGTTCAAGGAAACACTCGAAGAACAATTTTATTTCACATCACAATGCTGTTTCCAGTGAATTTCTTACAATTGCTCCAATCAAGCAATGTAGATAATGGTTTTCATAGATTCTATGAAAAGCGATAATAGGAAGATTAATTATGGTTTCAATTGGATGTATAATTGCCTATCCAGTGTCATGCTAATTTCACAAGCAAAGGTGAGAGAAGTGATTTAAGAAAAAAGTAATAAATTGAAAGGTTTCTGTTTTAAGTGTTTATGGGAAAGACTTAAAATGGAAAATTCTCTACTTTAAAAAAAAGACATTATCTTTTTTTTACATATTGTATAAATTATCTTGGCACTCTAGCTAGCTTTTTTTCCCCCCTGAGAAGGCAGGAGGGTTGATTAGACTATGTTGATTATTAATTTTTGTCTGAAATAGTGAAGCAGAACAAAGTATGCCGTTAGCCATCTAATTTTATTCAGTCTGTGTACCAGTTTGATCACTTGACTTTTCTGTTTGCTCCCATGGTAAGTATAGAAAAATCTGAGACACTCTTTTCTGAGAAAATGAAATGCCCTCAGAGGCCTTGCTTAAGAGACAAGTACTTAATGTGAGAAGAGTTTTGTTCTGAGCCACTTGAACCTTGCTTGGCCTTTCCACTAGAGCTTTTGACAAGAGTACTAAATCTGGAAGTAGCCTCTGGTTTATCCTATTATAGGTATTTGTGTCCCTTAAGCATTGGACTGAAACCTCCAATTCATTTCCAAGAGACCTTAGACACTGACCAGATGGTAGTTCTTTTAGTTAAAATAAAACTTAGTTTAACCTTATACCTAGATGTTAACTATTCCATAGCACATTTCCTTAAGGCACATGGTTCTCCTTTACTAATTTTTTAAATATTGTGCCCGAAGAAAACCTTCAGCTATGAATTTAGAAATAATTATATTATTGATGACAGTCTATTGTGTTTCTTTATATATTATTTTTGGCATTACGTATGAATTATTTGTTGAAACTCCATTATACTTTGCCTACTATGTACTAGGCGCTTTACAATCACCATCTCATTTAATGGTCAGAGTAAGCTGCTGAAGTATTATTGCCATTGTATTTGTGAAGAAACTAAAGTTCTAAGGGATAAATTAACTTTTTGAGGACTTACAGCTAGTAAGAAATAGATCATTGATGCGTATAAAGACCTGATTGCTTTCAAAGTCTCTGCTCATTCCACTAAATTTCAGAGCTCTTTACAATCTTCCAGCAAAGTACCTTAGTCAAGCAGACATATCAAAGATCATCTCATACTTCCCTTAGTGTTTCAAATTTTATGGAAGTCTCTTGTAACTATGCAGAAGCATAATTTCTTCAATATTACCTTTTCTCTTTCCTGTCCTTTTCATTCAAACTGGACTCATCCAGCACCCTGACTCAACCACCTCCCTCTCCCTTGCATGTCTACTCTATTAATCATTAAGCTCTCAGGAAAATAAGGTTCTGGTCCGCATCATAGTTTTAGGAACAAAGCCTCCACTCTGTTGACCACAGAGACAAAATTTTAGTCAAACTAAAGGTAACTTTTAGGCCTCAGTTGTGTTTCAGCTCCAGACTGAGTGATGATGAAGGACATCAGGACCAGATACAATGATACCCCCTACCCTCATGCCAACCAATCAATAGAGACCATGACCCTAACTTCCTTAATCAGGATGATTAATAAATTTCCCCCCAGCCCATCCAGGCATGGCTCAGTAGTTGAGTGTCGGCCTAGGATCCAGGAGATTGGGGTTTGATTCCCAGTCAGGGCACATGCCTGAGTTGCGGGCTCGATCCCCAGTCGGGGGCGTGCAGGAGGCACCCGATCAATGACTCTCTCATCACTGATGTTTCTATCTCTCTCTCTCCCTTTGTCTCTAAAATCAATAAAGATATATAAAAAAATAATAATAATTTTCCCCCTATATAACCCATCCTTTACAAACCACCTGGAGCCTGGTCTTGGAACAATACTTCACCTGTGACTCCAGGTTAAATAAACCTTTGTTTTCTTTGCTGCAAACATCTGTTTGTGTTTGACTGGGCTATGATGCATGCAGTAACATTATGTTTCACTTTGGAAATGATTTACATTTTGTATTATACTATATGATAAATCTGTAGTTGTTTTAAAAATATTCAAAATTATTTACATGTTAATTTACTTTTTTCTTAAAATGCTAGAGAGAAATTGATGCTCTCAGATGTTATGTTTGTTCTGTTATTTTACGCAATAATTATACAGAGCTTTGTATTTCCAAAATTAAAAGGATATGCACATCAATTTGAGAAGCATAAAACAACATAACACAGGAAGTCAATGGTATGAACAAGGTCATGAGGGTAAAAATGAGCTTGGCAAGGTAAAGCAATTTTTAGTATGAGTGGGAAATATGGCACACATGGACATGTGCCAGGTTCACTGGAGTGGAACTATGGAAAGCATGCGTTACAGTAATTCTTTTTAATTAATTACCTGCCAATCTATTTGAAGAAAGTAGAAAACAACTATTCTATAAAAGCAATTAAATGCAATCCAACACATCCATTATTAAGTGATTAACAAAATGACAAGCATTATGTTAGATGCTAAAGGTATAAACATTTGCAAAACATCGTTCCTGCTCTCAAAACACGGACAACCTGGGAGAAGAGACAGACACACAAAACTATAATTACATATAATGTGATAAATATCAGAATAGAAGTATTCAAAGAATACACAGGAACCATAGAAGAAAGTGGTGTATCTGGGGTGCAGTCTCGCCTGGGATTTTAAGAATCTGGTATAGCTAAAGAGTGGAGAGTAACACACAGTTATGAAAGAAATAGCAAGGTTTTTGTGTGAATGTTACATAGATTAGCAGGCCTGATTGCAAAGGAACACTCATGAGGGGAGGAGTGTACAGGGAGAAATGTAAAGTGAAATAAAAATAATAAGAAGCCTTTAACTGTTTATGTGGCTTGCTTTACTTTTCCTTTATAAAACTCAAATGTCCTTGTAATTACTTGTTCAGTGGCTGCCTTCTCTTCCAGACTGTAAAATAAAAGATCGCAGGGGCTGTGTCTTGTCTTCTCCTGCTTAGCAGTTTTCAACACATAGTATGCCTGAGGCTTTGGGAGAAAAGGAAGGAAAATGAATACTTGATATTGTGCACCAGCCAGCCAGTGATTAAATTAAGCTCATAGTGAGGAGGGTAGCATTATGGCAAACTGTCTTTAGAAGGCCTGACTGGAGGTAATAGGAGGGATTGCTTAGGGAAGGTGGAGGAGATACGAGTTCACACTCCGAACTCACCTCTGGGACAGTGAGAAGACCACAAAGGGAAAAAAAGGGTGAATGACAGACATACATTCAAGATATAATTTTGAAAATAGTATAAAAATGCTAAAGGAAAAAACAAGAGAAAAAGAAGACCTTTTCCGATCTGAAGGGCAGGAGGAAAAAGGATGACTCTGAAGGAAAATAAGCTGGTTTGGAACTCGCGCAGAAATTAAGACGACTTAGTAAGAAAGGTAATTTGTAACTACTAAGGTTTGTTTTGAAGTCATTTATCTGCACAGGATCTTTTGTCAATGAATTTTATGTTTTGACATGTTATAATTTAAGAGTAAATATAATGCTATAATTGTTTAAGCTTGCTTTATGATTTATACATTTGTTCTTTTTAAGCCAATCTTTGAATGGCCAATTTACAAATGTAGCACTTTTTAAAAATGTACCATCATTTCGCTTACAAATATGAATTCACAGATGCAGACCTCCATTATTCATACTGATTTCAATGAGCAAGGTTTTACATCCTTTGGAAACAGCTTATGTCTTGATTAGAGTACTATGGAGTATGCCCTTGAAAATCACTTTCTAAAGTACCAATAAGTAGTAAAGGAACTTTGGGCTCTTCCGTAACAATATCTACTTTTTTTTCTTTTCTTTCTTCAAGGGGACATTTCAAACCCCTTCTTCAGTACTTTTTTTTCTTTTCTTTCTTCAAGGGGATATTTCAAACCCCTTCTTCAGTACTTTTTTTTATTTTTTTAAGAGGGAGAAACCTGTCTGGTATATTATATTTGAAGACCTGTTTTTTTCAGATAATGAGGTCATGGAGACCACAAGTCTGAATCAATAGCAGAAGCACATCAAGTTTTCCTAAGCCCTCCGTGAAATGCAGAGGGACACCATTTCAAGGACTCAATCTTTTCTCAGAGTTTTGCTTCCCCATGACCAGATGAGGGTTATGATAGTGTTTACTTTGCTCTCTCCTAGGATGAGAATTTTTCAGGGAGATTTTTAGAGTACAGTGGGCTAGGTTTCATCCTTACTTACAAACTTAACCCTTAGCAAGAGAAGAAGGAGGACATATCTTTAAGCTGCTAAAGAATCATAAGTTAGGTAAAATAAAGAAAATATAAACTTTTGAAAATAAGGTAAAAATGGCAGTCTAGAAGATATGTTTTAAAAACATCTTTAAGAAAGAGGCACAATATTAAGAGTGAATGAGTAATATTTGAAACTGTGATGTAACTATTACGGGAAAAATAAAGAAAGCAATAATAAAGATATTTGATTCTAAAAGCTCAACTAGGGATACACTGCATGAAATGAATTTAGGAAATGGTATAGAGGCCCAGAAAATTGTCACCAGGAAAATGTTGATATTTTCCTTTTATTTCATAAAATAGCAAACGGCAAATATTGGGAAGGTGAAGAAGAAACATATGAATACAGTAAAATCATATTTCTCTGAATTAAAGTTTACGTTATGGGACACAAGTCTCTGTATTTTGAATTTTAAAAAAATTCAAACTCTAGTATGTCCAAGTTTAAACAAGCAAACATTTATAGTACAGGTTATACATGTATAGTTCTTATTTATGATATGGAAGAAATTTTTGTTTCTAATTCTAAATTTAGATGGATACATACACAGTCCAACTCAGTTTTGTTCATACTCAAAAAAATATGTGTCAATATATATTTAATCTTAGGCACTGTAAGATTTTTAAATTACATAATAGCACATTAAGAAATGATGCTGGGCAATACTTCTAAGATTTTATACACCTGTTTTAATCAAAATCTTCCTTGCTCTTTTTAAATTACATCAGCCAGGATGAATTACATATATATAAGTAAGATGTTATGTAATGTTCAGGTCTGATGGACAAGAAAGTATGATGTAGCTCTTAACTTCAATGTACTTAGAATCAAAACAAAGGTTCCACTGGGGAAAAAACCATGGTTCCGGAATCAGAAACTTGGAGTTCAAGATCCAATCATGACATCTAGGTATAAAACCGTAAACGGACTATATTACTTATGCCTAAGCATTTTTTTCTCACTTTTAACATGAGGACCTTAACTAAATATATTGTGAGATTAAAGAAGACAGAAAATAAAAGTAAAAAAGACTACTATGATATTACACATAATAACATACATCCTTTGGCTCTATACTGATCATATGGCCTTTCTGAAAGAAAGAAAAATAATGGTAGAAAAGTTTCATTTTATTTTATGCATGCACATCTAGCCTTCCCCCTAAAATGACTATGGAAGTTGATTCTCTTAATTTTCAGTAGTTACAGTGCTCTGCCTTTTTATTCCTTTATATTAGTGCCTGGATAACTGCTTTGAATCGTGGCCTGGTAATCACAGCCCTGCTAGGATACCACCAGGCCTCCTGGTAATACCTGCCCACCTAAGCCCATCCTGCAGTGTCAACTAAACCTGTTTAGTTTCCTCCTTCTGGCAGAGTCTCTTCTTCATATTTTCAGCCCTGGAACTGGAGAGGAAGTATAATTTTTATGTGTAAATCTCTCAGTTGAGATTTGGTAGTATATTTAATACATGTCCTCAGAATTAAGAAAAGTGAAATGATGGGCAAAATACAAGGACTAAAAGGGAGAGTGGCGACTTGATCATCAAAGACAAAGGAATCATCTAACACACTTGGTCTTATAAATACATGTTCTATTTTAAAAGGAAGAGCAGAATATATTCTTCCCCAATCCAGCATTAATATGGTGGGATTTGAATGTGTATGCTTGTTTCATAAGGCCTTGGTGTGCTCCATCACTTTCATTACATGATCTGTCTAATCCAGCGGTTGCCCTCCTGTTCGTATTTCTCTCAGGTGCTAGAGAACAACAGAGCCACAGGAGGAATATGGAAACATTTCCGAGGCACGCTTAAGATACTCATCTTGTCATTGGTAGACCACAGGCAGCAGGAAGCATCTACACAAACCACATAAGACAAAAATTGTGGAAATAAAAGGCATATGACAAGGGACAGGCTTGTAGCTACTGGAAGTGATGATAGAGGGTCAACTTCTAGGAAGACGGGAAAATAGCTCTCAGGGTGAAGATACCATTACTGTGAAGGAGACCAGTCCCTACTTCTCTGATTTTCCAATGTGTGAGATTGATACAATGGAACTGGAGCAAAACTGCATTTTCCACTTGAGTACATATTACTGGGGTTATTACCACTGGCTATCATTTTTCTTACACTGATGAATTATATACAAAACAGTATCCTGGATGTTTCTCTCAGAGGTTCTGTAATTCTTTGGAATACTGGCTGGCTGCCAGAATATTGGCAGGATCAAGAAGAATATGAAGCCCGGCCAGGCGTGGCTCAGAGGTTGAGCGTCGACCTAGGATCCAGGCGATCGGGGTTCGATTCCTGGTCAGGGCACATGCCCAAGTTGCGGGCTCAATCCCCAGTCAGGGACGTGCAGGAGGCAGCCAATCAATGACTCTCATCATTGATGTTTCTCTCTCTCTCTTCCTTCCTCTTTCTCAAATCAATAGATATATATAAAAAATAAAAAAATAATAAAATGTATTAAAAAATAGAATATGAACTATGAACCAAAAAGCGTATCAATGATGGTTTATAAGCCACAGTTGTTCTGAAAAGGAAAGAGGTGTTCCAAGTAGATAAAGAGAGATAAGTCTTATCATAGGTGGTTTTGTAGCAAGTATATTTCCTGACTACAAGACTGACACATTTTTTCTGGATACTCAGAGGGTAGAAAGTAAATGGAGACTTCAAGGACTTTTACATACTAATAAGCTGTCTTAACTTCCTTCTGTTTAATAGCACTTAATGTATTAGTTGCTGTCTGCATCTCAACAGTATATTCTGTAGAGTTAAAAATAGTATTTTGAATAAACAAGTAAAACAAACAAAAACTCATAGACACAGACAACAGTATGGTGGTTAACAGAGGAAATGTGGTGGGGGAAATAAAAGAGGTTAAAGGGGGTCAAATATATGATGATGGATTTGACTTTGGGTGGTGTACACGTAATGCAATATAAAGATAAGGGTATCATAGAATTGTACACTTGAAATCTGTATAGTCTTATTAACCAATGTCACCCCAGTAAATTTAATTAAAAAAAGAAGTCCAAACTGGTAGTTACAAAATAGTCACGGGGATGTAAAATGCAACATAGGGAATATAGTCAATAATATTTTAATAACTATGTATAGTACCAGGCCAGTACTGGAAATAATGAAAAGAACACTTTGTGAAGTATCTAATTGTCTAACCACTATGCTGTACACCTGAAACTAATAAAAAAATAGTACTTAATGTAATCTGTAATTGAAAAATAAATTTAAAAAAATAAGATTTTTTTCAAGCATTTAAAAGAAAAAATATGACAAACATACCATGACTTAAAAAATAATTCCAAGTTATTATGGTCAGTTCATCAACAGATGCTGTTTATTGTTCCTTTTTTCCCCCTCCAGAACACACAAGTAAAACACTCTGGTAAAATTTGTGCTTTAACTTCAATACAATTTATTTTCTTGGTCAGCAGGGTAACTGGATGCTTTCCTAGTATTATTTCCTTGAATTGAAATGCTCTTTGGAAAAAGCGTAATATTTCCAGTGTGATTTTTATTTATTCATGTCTCTTTCTTATTTGCCACAATTCCCTCTTTGCTCCATGCATTACTTTTCTTAACTCAAACTTTGCATCCATGGGTACAGAGCCTATGGTTTAACCACACTTTCCCTGGACAGAGCTTGTAGGAGAAATAGATTTGTTGGCTTTTTCCTTCTTTGCATTCTCAGGAAGAAAGACTAGGGCTTCAAAGGTAAATAAAATTGGGAATATTAACTACTACTGAGTAGTATGTAATTCTCAATGACCATACAAGTATTAGACACAGGTAAAAATGCACAAAACAGACAATAAACATAAACTTATGTTCAGTAGTGAAAGTGAAATGTAAATTCATGAATTTATTTTTAGCATATCAAAGTGATTACCATTTTAATAGTAATGTTTTATAATTAGTCAACAATATACTACTGATAGAAATATAAATTTTACAATTTCTGGCAAAATTCCTTGATGTACAGAATCTCTTTTATATTTTGATGCAATAATTTCACACGTATTCATTTCTCTAAAGGAAGATTTTTGTGTTGATAAAATAATGTTGCCTAACTTATTCTGTGAAAATAAATGTTATTAAATAAATAGTTGGCTCTATTTCTGCATTCTGGATAATATTATAATTAAACTCTCTGGTAAAATAGATAGTTCTTTCAGTAAAACAAAAAACCCCACAATTCTTTAATCAACTTTGATGGACATTTTGTTTAAGGAAGATAAGGACTCATGGGCAAAAATGGCAAGTGGATATTGCTTAATTGTCCTGTGTAATAAAATGTGAGATGTTCAAAGTGTCAGTCATTTTCAGAGAGAATAGCTGGAGATTAAAAAAAAAAGTGAAAGAAAAAAGTGGAAGAGTTAAAAGCTGAAGAGCAGAGGGGGATGGGGGCGAGAGAAAGAGGGAGGGTATATTCAGCTCTAGGGTGGGATGTCCAAGAATCTGGAAAAACCTGTTGACAAGTGGGAAAGTACCTGCTGTGTGAGTTTCTGAGAAATTTAATTGCAGCAGTGTCTGGTGTTCAATTTTAAATATGTACTTCGGTTCTGCATTTTGTAAACTATGTATGCAGAATTCCAACTTAAGTTATATGCACATTTTTGACTGCCTGGTGGGTGGATGCCCCTAAACCCCCGGTCTTGTCAAGGGTTAACTGTAATTTGCTCTGCCTATGTAATCCTACCCCTTTCCCTACTCCTTCAAAAAAAATTACCAAAGTCTAACACTCTTGTGCTGGGGATGCTCTGAGAAATGGGACTGCTTTCTCCATGGGGATACATGTGGAGAGGAAAATATCAGTCACTAAAGGCAAGATATCAGTAACACTGAGACTAGAAGGTCATGGACCTAGAGTGTAAGAAATTATGTCACTGCAAGTCTCCAAGAATATAAAATAATTTTGTGGGCACTGGAATTCTCACAATATTTGAGATAGAGACCTAGGGTATTTTTATTTTTTTGCTGTTTGTTCATTTGTTTTAATATTAATGTGGAATCTGGATTCATCTATATTCCCCTTCTGCTTGCAACAAATTGAATAACAGCCTATACATAAAAATATCTGAATACTGAAAAATCAATTACGAGTATTTCAGATGATGCAATAATAGGAATTCATATTTGCATCTAGTTAATAACAAGAAAATCTCAAAAAATCATCAGTGGTAAAAAACAAAACAAAAAATGTTCATATAAAATCTTATCAAATACAAAGTTGTACAAACAGCATCTTATTTATTCCTAATAGGCAACTAAAATGTACAAAAATGTTCACAAGAGGCATTACTGTAGGAACATTAATGATTTGCTGAATTTTCCATTTTTTTCTATAGCTGTATTCCTGCTCTAATCAGATTTTTAAAAATCACCTTTTTCTATACATTCTTATCACATGCCAAAGGAAAAAAAATTTTTGGCTAACACTTAAAACTTTTTTTTTTTAAATTCAGTGCTGCCCTGGTCAGTTTGGCTCAGTGGTTGGAGTGTCCGCCTGTGAACTGAAGGGTCCTGGATTCAATTCCGGCCAAGGGCAGGTACCTCACTTGCAGGCTCAATCCCTGGCCCTGGTCGAGGTGCATGTGGGAGACAACCAATCGATGTGTCTCTCTCACATCAACGTTTCTCTCTCTCTCTCTTGCTTCCACTCTCTCTGAAAAAGCAATGGAAAAAATATCCTTGGGTGAGGATTTAAAAAAAAAATCTGGTGTTACTTAAGCTGTATGAGACCTTAAAGAAAAACAAGTAGGAGGAGAGGTGGTGATTTCTGTTCTGCAAAAAAAAAAAAAAACACACAAAGAATTTTGGTTATCAGATATGGTAAAAGCCAGAGAGGGCCCAGGGATCTGTGAACAGCAGAGTATGAGATATGTTGCAAAGTGTAAAAATTTTGCAAAATACCTACTAGTATTACAGAATCCAACAATCTAAAAAAAGTTGATTATTTTTCTAATGTTTCTAATTTGCTTATATGTGTATTTTAAATACAAAGTAAACTTTGACTTAAAAATAAAAGTGACCATACTGTTGTCTATGAGTTTTTTGCTTGTTTTTACCAGAGGGAAAGTGGAGGGAGGGGCAGGTAGAATAGTGTAAAAGGTAAGGAGACTTGACTGGTGACCACACAATACAATATACAGATGATGTATTATAGAACTGTACACCTGAAACCTATAAAATTTTATTAACCAATGTCACCCCAATAAATTTTTAAAAAATTAAAAATAAAAATAAAAGTAAATGAAAAACTACATTCATTTCATCAATTCCAAACTAGAGACAACTTTTCTAAATCATACTGACTCTATAAAATTGTATTCTTAATAGCCTATTCTTTTTTATTTCAAGAGAGGGAGAGAGAAGAGAGAGAGAGAGATACCAATTTCTTCTTCCACTTATTTATTCATTCATTGGTTGATTTTTGTGTGCACCCTGATAAGGGATCGAACCTACAACCTTGGTGTACAGGGACAATGCTCTAATCAACTGAGGTACCCAGCCGAGACTCTTAATGCTTTATTCTTAATGCCATAGCACCTGTGACAGAAAATTATTGAGGCTCATATTTGCAAAACTGTTTCTATTATCTGCCCAAAACCTACAGTGAGAAATAACATCATTTTTCATTTATTTCACACTAAAAGTGGGAAAGTATGTCATCTATCCAATTTTCAAGGTTCCTTGCTTTAGGGATAATGCTTTTGTTTCCCAGTCACTGCTTCTCCAACTGGTGGGTAGTTGAAACAGAAAACATGCAAACTCAAAATTGACATGCTTTGCAGAATCTGAGGCGGAATGTTTCTCTGCCTATCAGTTCAGGCAGAGCATATAATTATTTCCACATCTCACAGGAGTAGTCCTTTCAGTGTTAGATTTTCTTAATGCTCTGAGTTGGCAATGACAAGGAGAAAAAGAAGAGGGAAAAAACACATTTGGGGACTGTCATTTGCAGTCAGTTCTTTGAAACTAATTTTGGAATGACTTAAATTCTGCAAAACATTTATCAGGCAATTCTCTAGATGGATAAAACAGTTATTTCTTCGTTAAATTTGCCATAACGTTTCCCAACTCTTTGTCTTATTTTTGACAGGCTATTTTCAGGAATGTCATCACAGTAGGGAAGGTAGTAGAAGTGTGACTGCTGTCCTATGAAGACTTTCATTCATGCATTCCCCTTGTCCAACTCTACAATAGCATTAGGTATTCAATGTAGGTACTCACCTGGGTAAAATCACAATGACATCATCACTGCAATCTTTGGTACTCAATTTGCAACCTGGAAAATGACATTTAGATTTCATGCCAACTTTTCTGTTAGCAAAGTAGTTCATGGTTAGATCCTGCAGGTAATTTGATAAAAAATGCCTTGTTAAGAGAAGTAAAAAATAGTTAATACTATAGTATTGAAACTCTGCTAGGTATTAAGTGTAATGAAACATAGGTAAATTAAATAGAGCTGTAATAAAACTATAAAGCCTGATCACACATCTATTATTAATCAATTTATTTACCAACACCTATCTTTAATCAATTTATCTAACATTTTCTGCAAATCCAAAATTTACAAAACATTTTAATGTAGATTACAGCAGAGGGAAAGCAAGGTTATTGATTTGTGTCCTGAAAGGATATACATACTGACTAAGGTAAGGACACAGAATGTAAATGAGAATCTTACTGATATGATATAGGCTTTTAATACAATATATCCTTAAGATTTTTCATAGATTTACATAGCTGTTAAACAAAAAACGAACACGAACCCTGAAGACTCATTTGGAAACAAATTCTATCAGCTGTGTGATAGAATACTAATTAGTAATAATAATAGTGATCTAAATGTTAACTATTCTCAAAACATTACCAGGGCTTAAATTAAAAGCAACCACAGAAGATTCAAATTTATCATTTGAAAAATTCTTTCTACATCATTTCCACTGAAATTAGAAAGAATAAACTTAAATATTAAGTTCTTACCACTATGGCTAAAATTAAGTCCTAAAACTTTAGCACTGGACACAGTCTTCACAATCTGCATCCAGTCTGCTCTGCGGGTTGATTTCCTACCACCCTTCTTCTCTTCTTGTCTAGCCATTCACCTTGTCATTCGTTCAGAATCAACCAACACTTCCTATGGTTCAATAAGTCCATGCATTTGCTTTTGTGTGTGTTGCCTCTACATGCACAATTCTTTTCAAGCATAAAAATCGTGAATTGTTTATTCTTTAAAGCCTAGTTCTGAGAAATCCTTCCTGGCAGCACAAGATAGCCATCCCTTCATTGTTTGCACTAGAGCATTCTGCAGTATTCGATTAGGATAGGAGGTATTTTGAATGACTTTTATATGACAGGTGACATTTTCCTATCAGACATACATCTAAGACGATAAATTCCTTTTATTAAGGTAGCAACCCACTTCCTCTGAACTTCTAAGGCATTAAGAGGTCTGTTCCATTATATTCTATATCTCCTTGATGACACAATGGAAGAAAAGAGTTAAAATAAATCCTATTACACTTTTGCCAATTTTTTTTTGTACTGACACTCCCCAACCCATGCTACCACCACCACCACTTTCAACCACTAACAAGAAAGAAGTTCCCTGGCAAGGTAGGTTATGTGATATAGCTGGAGATGAACTTGGCATATGTAAGTTACACTATAAAGCCTAAATATTGGGAATAAGGCACCTAATTTGGCAGCTTTAATACAGCTGCAAGACTTCTGGCAAGAAAATTAAATGTAGCAGAATTGTCTTTAAGGAGCCATGCACAAAATTAAAACTCAGGCTAAACAGTCGGATGGCCTATATCTATCATACCTACACAGAATTCAGTGATCAAAGTAAGCACCAAATGGCAGGCCACCGAAAACAGATGCAATTCAGGGGTAGCATTTTGGAGAGAGAAATCCACCTTGGGATTATGGACTTCTCACAACCTCTCTTGTCATATAGTGTGTAACAATGTAAGTATTTCTGATTAACCTGAAAACAATTCTGATTATAAATATAATTTATTTATAATTTTGAATCATCGGCACATTAAATAATAACTGATAAAAATATTTTAACAAAAACTTGGAATAATTGAAACAAAAGCACAGCAGGATTTTAAAAATAGATATCTAGCAATTATTTAATGAGGAATCTGTTATGATCCTGCCTGCTATTCATCATAAAGTGAAGAAAAAATTAAAATATAAATGAAGTTCCTAACCCTAATTTTATGTCAATTATTTTGTAGTGGTGTTGAAAGAAGAAATGTTAAAACAGAACCTGAGCCCTGGACAGTTTGGCTTAGTTGGTTGGAGCATTCTCCCATGCACCAAAGGGTCTTGGGTTCGATTCCTGGTCAAGGCACATACCCAGGTTTCTGGTTTGATCCCCAGACAGAGTATGTACAGGAGGCAACCAATCAATGTTTCTCTCTCACACTGATGTTTCTCTCTCCCTCCCCCCCTGCCTCCTCTCTCTCTAAAATCAATGAAAAAATATCCTCAGGTGATAATTTTAAAAAAACATTAAAAAAACACCACCACAGAACTTGAAACCCAACCAAAAGTCTATCATTCTGGCATTTACTGATTTAACAAGTATTTATTAAGAATCTACTTTCATTAAGATAAAGTGGGTGTTTATAAAATAAGGTATTTTATGTTTTTCAAATGAATAATATATGTTGTAAATTAGCCTATATTTCTTATAGAAAATGATAAAAATGTTGTTAAATTAAAAACTTGAAATGCAAGTTATATATTATAGTCTTTTATACATATATTTATATATATTACATATATTTTATAAATATGCCTATAAAATGTATAGCACCTGATATATTTTATTTCATAGATACATATATCCTAAATATACACATAAAATTTCTGAAATATAAGTTGACACCTATTTTCCTTCTTAGCCCCCTTTATTTATTTATTTTTAATTTTTTTTTTTATATATATATCTTTATTGATTTCAGAGAGAGGGCAGCAGAGGGAAAGCGAGATAGAAACACCAATGATGAGAGAGTCATTGATCAAGCCCACAACCCGGGTATGTGCCCCGACCGGGAATCGAACCCCGATCGCCTGGATCCCAGGTTGACGCTCAACCGCTGAGCCACGCCCGGCCAGGCAGCCCCCTTTTTTTAGTCACCTCCTTTCATCACTTCACAGGAGTGACATGACAGTGTACCTAGAAACAAAGCAATTTTCCTGATTTCAGGCTACAAAGTAAAATATCACAAGGCACTTTCACTTAGTCAAAAGATTTGAGGTTTTAGGAGGGAATGGTTTAGTTTTCCTTCCCAACTCTCAAAGCTAGTAAAGGTTTTCCTAGGATTAGAGAATAGAACTAACTGTAAATTGCTAAGAAGGTAGGTGTCAGTGAGTATAACCTGTAGTTCCTGGGCTTTGCATTCTTTTCTCAGCTCCATGAATAGAGTGTGTCCAGGCACAGAGATTTTAAGACTCAGAGAAGTAAAGAAAGAAGTTGAATCATCTCATTTCCCTCAAACAT
This sequence comes from Miniopterus natalensis, assembly GCF_054644295.1. Classification (NCBI taxonomy): domain Eukaryota; kingdom Metazoa; phylum Chordata; class Mammalia; order Chiroptera; family Miniopteridae; genus Miniopterus; species Miniopterus natalensis. The sequence continues at coordinate 25,617,770 of NC_142092.1, read as the reverse complement.
CACACAGCAGTGTCTAAAGGAGATGTCAAACACAAATGGTCTTGGTTCATCAACGCTTAAGACTAGGACAAGTGATGGATGGCTCAACCCATGCAGGCATGGATATAAGATAATCAAACTGGTGAAGCCTGCACACCTGTCTTGGTGCTACGCAACTGCTCTAACATTTGTATTTGACACCAAGGGAAATGGGGTTGGACTAAATTAAGTCTCAGACTGTCTGGTAGAAAAGGGTTTTTAAATTTCAGCAGGAACTAAGACAGTGAAACTGAAATAGTATTCTCTCACTTCTCTTGCTTAGTGTGTGAGCAACCACTTTTCTTGCAGCCTTTATTCAATATCCTTAGTAGCTGGGAAAAGGTAAGTTACATTTGGTGATTCAATAAACAACAATGAAACTTGTCCGGCCGACACAGATTCTAAACGGGCTAATGTCTGCTCTTCCAGATTGCACCATCTTCCCCGAGCATCTGCACTGATGATGTTTCCATTCATTACTTTTACGTCATTTTGCTGTCACATTTTCTAACTTTCCTGAGGGTGTTTAAAAAACCTGATTTCTCTTTTGATTTCTTTATTGACCCAGTGGTTGTTTTTTGCCAACGGTGTGCTACTTAAAGGTTCCCACCAACAGGAAGGAAAAAAAAGGAGCTGTTGGATGTGTTAGTCTACAATAACCGGAAACCTGGCTGATGAGGCCCTTCGAGTTTCAAGATTTTCAGCAATCTCCTCTAAACCAGTCCATCAGAACCAACTGTTCTGTTCTATGTAAAAACTAGAGCCTTATGGCTAGGCCTCAGGTCTTGATCACGTTTATTCTCTGAAATTTGTTTTGCGTGCTCTGGTGTTTATCCTCTGGCCCAGCGGTTGGGGGCTGGAGGGGTTGAACAAAAGAGAGAGCTCATGGACATGGACAACAGTTTGGTGATTCTGGGGGAGAGGGGCGTGGTAGAGGTTGGAGAGGGCATCGAGGGGGTAAATGGTGATGGAAAAACTAAACTAAACTAATAAATTTAAAATGTAAAATAAAACACATAAAACATAGTTTTAATAAATAAAAATAGAAATATTGGTCATGACTAGAGTGACCATAAATACCAGTTTTCCCAGAAAATTTGTTTCAAAACCCACTTATAGTTATAATCCAATATGCTAGTGTCTATCTTCTAAATTTGATGTCTGTTTCTCAGAAAATAACTCCAGCTTCTCATAATTGCTGTCTTATATCATGAAACAAACAGTGGTATGCTATTTTCTGAATCAATTTATTGGTGACATGCACAGGCATGGGCTATAAGCATGTTCTTGATATCATGTGACTTTTATAAGCTCATATAAAAGTGTCATTAAATTATCAGGACCTACATAAAATTTTGCTGCTTAATATATAAATAATTGAGCACTTAAAGGATAAGGTATTAAAAATTAAAAATTCTGCAATTTATTTTTGTTAACTTTGTGGATACTGCTTTGAATTTAGCCTCTTTACCAAAATTATAAAATCTGCAGTTTCACTACAGAGGCAAATGCTCTAAGCTAGCTAAACAAATCCCCATTCACAGTACTCACAGCCTCTTCTCTTCATTGTCCCTCATTATTGGGCCAACCTTGGGTCTCAGTTTTGGTTTATAATATATAAGCAGAAGTCCTTAAAAAGAAAAGATATATATATGTGTGTGTGTGTGTATATATATGTATTTTCACCATTCTTTTCTACCAGTTCACCAGTTCTTCTTTCTCTCAGGAATAAGCCAAAAGTGGCCAAGTTGTGGTTTCTACTATGTGATCATAACATGGCAAACATTAAAGGAAGGTCTACATACTAAGAAGGAGTGACCAGAGATGGAGAGGCTTTTGTTCTTGGTAGTATTAAACTGCTTATCCATGAATAACTTTGTGTGCAAAACAAATAGACTTCTTCATTTCTTTAAACCCCTACAGTACAATTTTGTGTTATCTTCATCAGAATAGTTTATGCTGATAGATACCTTTCTACCAGAAATGGATGTTGTTAGTGACAGAACATAAAATGTAAATTATCTGACTGGGGAGGAACTAGAGAGTATGTACCTCACATTCCCAGACTGAGTAATAAGTAAACCCTGTTTAGAACTGACAAAATATTTGCTTGCTGTATCTTAGGAAACATAATGCTTTCTGTGACATTAGAAGAATTTGAAAAAGTGATTTATTATTCCCAGAAAATCCTTACAGGAAAACAGTGCATTAAATCTAGAGCTCCTCATATACCCTATATATTCACATGTACCTTCCCTCATTAAAAAAAAAAAAAAATGTTTGTTTCTCATCATAAGAAAAGAATTCAACTACCTGTTGATGTGTATGTTAACGAGACTTATTGTGGTGATCATTCTGGAATATATACAACTATTGGATCTTTATGTTGTATACAAGAAAATGATATAATGTGTATGAAACTTGCAACCAGGGGAAATCTCCCATTCATTGAATTGTGTACTTTTGGCAGCACTGAGTGAAGCAAACTTTGGGGATAAAGGAGCCATTCTACTGAGTTATTTGAACTGACCTGGATTACTAGTGATTTCTGAAGGAACTAATTTGTCTTCAAGTTCTTTGCTACCGTAAAACTGGTTAGAGCTTACTCAGTGTACAATTGTGATATAATATCCAATCCTCACACTGGGCAGGGGACAGGGTGATTTGTGTAACAAGACCAGGAAAGTCTAGGGAGGAAAAGCAAAGCTAACAAATTTACTCTTAAAAGATTCTAACACACTAGGGATGGCTAACGTCAAATGGCAAGTAAAGGTAATGAGGTTCTTAGGTAATACTCAAGGAAAGAAGAAATTTACTTACCAATGTGTCTGCGACTAACAATGCAGAACAGAACTGATTCTGGCTTGGTCTCTCCCATGTAGATCTCAAAATCGATAGATACCTAGAAACTCTGGCACATTAAACTGCTTTGAAAACAATGGTGAATTAAGTAAGCAAAATAGAGATATATTCTTAGAACCTAAGTATGGGTTTCCTTTGAGCTTCTAAATGGGTTTGAGCTCGACATCACCCAGAGTAAAAATGTTCACAGACTTTCTAGGGCTGAGCTTAAGGAATGGGTCCATGTGGTTTCAAGAAACAGCCACAACATAAACTGAACATACTCCTTTATTCCTCAATGATCTTCAGAAGTTAACTGAACTGACAACCCTTTAGTTTGAGAGAGCTATGATTCCTCAGCTATTTTTTAGGGAGTTAACTGTCTTAAGAGCTACAAGACTTTATGCTAATATGATATGTGGGGAATACAAGGTAATAACTAAATTTTTAATCATATTTTGTGGGAAAATGCATAAAACTTTCCTGGGGAAAAAGGAGGAATTTAGGGGTTTAAGGATAAATATCTAGATAGAAAAAGAGAAAAGGTCAAAAAGGAAGGGCACAGCTCAAGAATATGCTGGGAGGCTGAAACCTTTACAGGAAAGTGATAGATTTTAATTCTAGGGGCAGGGATAATTAGAAAATTATTAAAACAGTATGTTTAATTTTTTCATTAAAGCTTTATGCAGCAACATCTTATCCTTCTAATTTAGAAATCTTCAAAGCCGCTTTTACTTGAGTCACCTTTTGAGAAGCAAAAGGATCAGAGTGGTACCCAACAGACTCTCATGATACAGAAAAAAGACAGAAGATACCTGAGGTAAGAAGGAAAGTGAACATTTAGAATCTTATCATGAACTCTGAGACAAAAATTCTTACAAGAAACACTGTTCTGTCTGTTCAAAGCCTGGAGTATCCCCTAGAGATACTGAGATGACTTCTGTGTTCCCCACCATATGAGGAGTAAGGGCTGAGCCAATTTTAAATAAATTTTATGTTACTGGATGGTCTTAAGAAGCTGGAGGGTTTGGGGTTATTTGGGAGAAAGACTTATCAGTTACATTTGTATTATCCATATTAGAAGTATTTTTCTATGAAGAATGTTTCAAATGCCAAGAGAAAAATCATATTTCACAAGTTGAGTAGGTAAAAATTGCAGAATATAAGCTTATTTGCTACGCTCTAAGGAGACAACCAGTAATGGGCTTACAGAGGTTAAATTCAAATATAAGTAATTTCAGGTCAATCAAATTAAACATTCACATTAAAAAGCATTTAAATGACTAATCTGTAGGTCATTTATTTATTTAACTAGGACCTGTTATCTTTTCAATATGACTTGGATATAGAGATGAATATGGAATGGTTCCCATTCTTAAGCAATTTATTATAGAGAATAAGAAATAGATATACAAGCAAAGTTCTTAGTGTTGCAGTAATGATTCACATGTAGGGCTTGGAAGTACCTAGGAAAGAGCACTAATGCTGAACTGAGATGTCAATGAACTACTCACATTAGAGCAGGGTCGGGAAGGAGAAGTCGGCATTTCCTAAGCAAGTACAGAGGAGGACTTTTAATGAAGACAGAACAATGTGTGTCAAGAGCAAAGAAGCTTATAGGACCATGGCATTCCCAGAGAATAGAAAATAAGTGAGCATCAGGAGGGAGCAATGGTGAAAGACGATATTGGAAAGACAGGCTGAAACTAGTGTATGTAGGCCTTTGGTGATCCGGCTAAAGAGTATGGACTTTACTCTTGGATCACTGAAGTTTTAATTGGCAAGATAGGAGTGATATGTTACAGAAGTTATGTTCCAGCCAAAAGCATGCTTGAACATTATTTTGGTCAACTATCGCAAAACAATAAATAGCCCTCAAAAGTTCAGTGGATTAAAGCCCCAGAATTTTATTTCTTGTTATGAGGCATGTTCAAGTAGGAATTTAGGACAGCAGGGCAGCTCTCCTCCAAGCTATCATGTAGAAGTTTAGGCTCTTTCCATCTTGGAGCTCTGACATCTTCTGAGGCCCTGTTGTTTCTGCATCCAGCTGGTTATAAGCAGAAAAAAAAGAACATGAAGGAGACACACTTGCTTTCCTAAAATGTCCAACCAGGAATTGGCACAGATCATTTCTAATAATTTATATACAGTCATGGTGTCACACCAAATACAAAACTAGAGAATGTATTCTTTACATTCTGGAATGTAAAAAGTTATGGATTGCAGCTCAATTCCACTTAAAGACCTATAGCTTCCTACTAAAGATATGATTAATGTGCTAATTTTTGAGAAAACTAAAACACTGAATATTGAAAATATACATGTGAATTTGATAGCAATAAACTGGAAAAAAGACTTGACATCTATAACCTTGCTTTACTTAGAAAAAGAAGCATTCAGTCAAGTATTTGCTTCAAATGCAGTATATAGCTCCTTTATAACATTTTTCCGAAGAGCCCTTTCATCTAGTGACCTCTAAAGAGGCTCTTGGGTCCTAGGGCTAACTAAAAACAAGCAGGGCACACTTACAGAGTGGGGATGACTCAGGATAGACCAAGATAACATAGCGTATGATTCCACAAGTAGTGAACATAATGGGCATATCTTATTGGTGAAAAAAATCAGTGTTTTTTTAGTTGAACACTTTGGCTAAAAAGGAGTAATTTGATATTCTAGAGAGAGTATATGAAATCGTGAGAAGAGTTTAATAAGGATGAAGAGTAATATTTTGAAAGAATTTCAAAATAATCTGGATGACAGGGGATACAAAACGCTCTTGACCTGAAAAGATACAGGGGAAAAAGGAGTTTCCCTATGGACTCATCTAGCCATGGGAAATAAGTATGAAACAACCCAGGTACACTGAGTATGGGGAACAGACTGACACTAGTGATCTGAGCAAAGCCAGCTCCCTTTCCCTTCTCATCTTTATTCACTCATAGTCATGATATTATTAGCTACTTGAGGTTAGCATTTGTAGTGACCTTTCCTGAGGCATTAGTACTTTTGGAGATATGAGAGTGTCCAATATTTAAAGCATAAAAAAAATTAAAACAATTAGATTATGTAGTAAAAATATGCCATTGTTTTAAATCTCCATTTTCTCTCACTTGTCTAAACTAACTTCTACCTTGGTTCACTCACTTTACCACATTTTATTCTACATATTCTTGCCAGAGTAAATATCCTAAAGTATAATTCTGATCATTTCACTTCATGGAATGAAACTTTTCCCTGGTTCTGTATTGCCCACAGGCTGTACTCCTTTGCATGTCATGCATGCTCCTTTATTATCCAAACCCTGCCTACTTTTTCAGTTTTACCTCCTACCACTTTCTCATTGTTATATTCTGCTTCAATTGTGTGAAAATCTTTTCTCTAACAGACCAGATTCTTTTCCACTTCTATAGATTACACATTCTTTTGAATGTTCTTCCTAATTCCTATCTACATTAATACTTACTTCAATATTTATTTCAAAGACCCCATTTTCAAGAACTGTCCCACTGATCTTCATGGTTTGAGTGAGATGGCTATTCTTGATATTCTCACAATGCCAAGGCATATCTCTTTAGATGCTGCTATAAGCACTGCTTTACCTATCAATCTCCTACATTAATGTTTAAGATCTTTGGAAGTGGGACCTACATCTGTTTCCTCCCTCCTTTTTATAATCTCTGGATCTAGTACACTAAATGATACCCAGTACACAGTCAATAAGTATTTGCTGAATGATCTGTGTGTAGTGTAGTGGACACAGAGATCTGCCTTCATGAAAGTAATTGCTGCCCAGCTGTAAGCAAGTAGCTTCAACACAGACAGCTGCCTCACCCAAGGGCATACTCTCTTAGCGTGGCCTTCATACAATGACTGATAAAGCCGCTGTTATAAAGGCCTGGCCATTTGGCCTAATGCGTGATACTTGATGGACCATGTATGCTCCTCCATTGGTGAAAGCTGAGGCTTGTAGGGCCTACAGTGTATGTAGGACCTTTCAATCTTTTCAATGTTTCTGTCCTCTCCTTTACACAGATGTTGATCCCTAATAGCCTGCATGCCAAACTCCATCTTGTCCTTTCCTCATGGACACCACAACTGCAACAGTTGTTACCAGAAGGGTCTGAAAAATTAGGCAATAAGATGAGGTTTTAGAAGAGTATCACTTGTTACATGGCTAGAAATGAGGACCCTCTCACTAGTAACAGGTGACCTTCAGAAGGCCCCTGGCATGGGTTTCAATTCTTAAAATTCTCACCAGTGGTACACTGTGATAGCAAGCAGATAGGAGAATCTTTATTATATGGTTCTATTTATCAGATGTTTGAGAAACACAGGGAAATATTAACTATAAGGACAAAGGCATTGGATGTATAACACCACTGATGCTCAAGAAAAAGAAAGCCCAACTTGCTACCCTTTAATAGATAACTGAAAGCAAATTCAGGGTCAAAAGATACCCCCCCCCCCCCCCAGTAGACTACAAAGAGGCTTTTATCTTTTGTAGCCAAAAGACAGAGAAAGCCGAGGACTAGGACAAGGATTTCATAGACAGAAAAGATGAACTCCCACGAAGGGTGGGCATGCAACCAAGGCACTGCCTATTCTGGCATTGTTAGGGCCCCAAGTGGGACACACAGGGGCCCTGGCATTTATTGGGAAGACATCCAGGAGGATTCCTCACAACATGTTGAAACAACTGACCTCTCAGCTCATTTTGAACCTCCTTATTAAGAGCTAGCTCTCCAATAAACTGAAGGTAATATAGGGGACTCTCCCCTACAAGACATGTATCCCCTTAAGACTTTTCCATCTCCTCTGCTTCTAGCTACTTGACGTTTAATTAATATTAGTTGTATCATAGCCCACATGCGGACAAGCTAAACCTGATACGGGAGGGACTGCACTATACCCCAATGGAGCTGCAAGTCCTAAATAGCACTGTATCAGCAGGAAGTGAAGGAGCATGTGCAGATTAGATTTTGAGGATCGTTGATCAAGGGAGTTGGCACACAAAATTGGGATAAGGAATATTATTGATTTGGGGGCAATATTCTAAGTTATAGTATTTAATAGCCTGTCAAGGCCCCCAAGAAAGCTATGAGAAGCCTGGACAAAGGGCTGTCTCATTCTATGTGGAGTTAAAATGCCAGAATTGCCATGGGTGATAGTTTAGGAAAGGATTAAAAGGATCAGTGGAAGACCCACCATAGAACTATGTCCATGAGCTTGCCTATGGCACACCATTCACTGAGACCTTAAGGAAGAACACTGGTGGGAAGAGCACTGGCAAAGCTCAAAAGTCAGTGGTGGCTCTCCTCCTTTAGTCGGAAGGGTTATTAGAGAATTAGACCAGCTAATATGAATGGCATAACAGGATTCCCTCAAACAATAAAGATAAGGTATAATGCTTAACTTTCAGAAGGCATGTAGACTAAAATTCCATAGCGAACAACAGGCATAAACTGCAAACAAGGAGCATTTACCTACATAGAATTATGAAGGTGGTTAATAGAAAGAACTTAGTGCACCTAGGGGGGAAATTAAGTGGCCAGACAACAAAGACACTACTCAGCTTGTACAATCAGGAAAAAACAAAAAACAAAAAAAACAAGGTTGGATGATCAGGTCGCTGAGGCAAGTTAACCCCCTCATACACTCCTTACTTCAAAAAAGGTCACAAATATTTGTCAGTTTTCAGACACAGAACCCATTACCTAAAAATACAGCAGGGCCCCTTGAAGAAAGGATGGTGCAACACAACAGCAAGTACATTGATGATAATTCTATAAGTGCTTCCCCAAAAGTCTCTACAGTCATCTACTTAGATAAATGTACACTGGTAAATAGAGAATATACAAGTATACTGAGAAAGCTTAGATTAGGTAGACATAGATACCCAATAATTTGATGGATCATTATGTCCCTCTTCTTACGCCTGCCTGACCCGCTATGAGAGTGGGAGTATGTGATGGCCAGGTAAAAAAGGAGTGCTGCTTAGAATCCAGATTATTCTAGTTTCAGTGGATCTACAGACCTATTCAATTTAATTTTCCTGTTTCCCCAAATGTATAATTAGGATTGGCATGCATAATAGTTAGTGTAAGCCACACACACTGGGTCCTAGGCCTGCAGATCAACAGCTTGCCGAACCAGCCCCTATCCCAGCCAAGATAATAATTCAAAAATAATATCACATCCCAAGAGGATGGGAAAAATTAACTCCATTCTTAAGAATGTAAAGCATACAGGAAATAATTCCCGTTTAATTCAACAGCCAAATTGAGCTACATGAGAGAAAAGTGGCTAATTCATGCCATGTATTCTGGCAGACCTTACAGTATAGAGTCTGTAGTGGTGGTGAGATAAAACGTGTTATGGAATTTATGGGAAGGGCTAGTGGGAGAATCCTAATAAATGACTCTTGTGTTCTGAAACAAGGTCATGCAATCTGCAACATGAATTATAAGTCTATTAATAAAAATCCCTGGCATGATTCTAGTGGAGAAGGAGTGCCTAATGATGGGATGGCAAGGGACCATAAGAGGGAACAATCTCCATGAGCTGTGTCCTGTCACAAGTCTTAAGATTTTCAGGTCCATCCATTAGCAATTTGTCATATTAAGTTGTACCTCTATGACCAGATGTGATTGGAACTAGAGACCACAAAGCAAGCTGCGTGAGCAAACAGCCCAGAGGTAGGTATTATCCACTACTGTTGCACCAATACTCCACCTTCAGGTCACACCTCTGACATTTAAGGAACCCTGTTTGAACAGAGACTGAGGAATTAAAAACTGAAGCTTTTTTTATGGATGTGCCAAACATGCATGGCATCTTCACTGAAGCCTTCCTTAGGAGTGGACTTAAAAATTATGAAGAATAATTCTCCCAATAAACAGCTTTATGCTGTCCCTCTGGCCATATATTTTGTTGTAAAGAAAAAAAAGTAGCTTAAGGTTAAAATATATATGGTCTTAAGGGCAGTGGCAAATGGCCTGGCTGGCTAGGCAGTACCTTAGGAAAAAAAAGTTTGAAATGGATCCATGGTATGTATACCAGGTGGGGCAAAAGTAGGTTTCCAGTTGTTCGTATGGAAAACAATACAATAATGAATAAATAATAATATAAGAATAAACTCTGTGTTTCACATATTCACATCTGTAGACCCACTGTTGCCCTACCCTGTACTGTATCAGACCATGGGAATAAATTTATATCAAAGGAGATATAAGAGTGAGCCAAATTACATGGGATATACTGTTTGTGTCAAGTAACATACCACCCACTTTTTGTCAGCCTGATACAGAACTCCTATGGTCTCCTGAATGTGAACTGAAGTGTCAGCTTGAGGATGGTATTACACAAGGATTAGGCACCATCCTTAGGATGCAGTATATACATTGAATTAAAACCTTTATATGCTGTTGTGTCCCCAGGGGGAAGAATACTTGGATCCTTACAGTTCTGTCTCTGCGGTGCTAGAAGCCCAGGTCCCCACATTTGACATTCTTTCATCAGGGAATTTAGCAAAAGTCTTACTGGCCACTCAGATGATCTCTTACATTCCAGAGCTCCTTGCAGGGTTATCCTGCAAAATAGTTGCAGGCTAGAGATGCTGATCTCTAATAAATATCTTTCTTACATGCCAAAATCCATCTCAATCTCTCCTGCTGGAAAACTCAGCTGGCAAGAAGCAGTGTTAAAATATAATTGCTATACCACATATGAAATTTATATCAAAGCCTTCTACACAGATGCATTTTACGGACATGTCACAGCTGGTATCATCTTTAACTTTTACAATAACTCTGTTTGGAGCTTCGCTGGCGTAATAAGGACCAGTGCAAGTGGCAGTTTAGTGCACTTAAAAAAGATTAGTGACAGAAATATGTCACATTTCTAAAGACAGTGCATAACTAGCTTCTACTGAGTTGTCACTTGACTATCCCTGAAAATCTCATTTATACTACTTATTGTACTATTTACTACTTAATCCATTCATAGCATATCAGGAAGATGAGCCATGATGAGAAGATGGGGAGGAGGGAGAGGAGGAGGGGGGGAGGGGGAGGGGGAGGGGGAGGGGGAGGGGGAGGGGGAGGGGGAGGGGGAGGGGGAGGGGGAGGGGGAGAGGGAGAGGGAGAGGGAGAGGGAGAGGGAGAGGGAGAGGGAGAGGGAGAGGGAGAGGGAGAGGGAGAGGACATAACGTGTCCATGGAAATATATTTGGATGGAAAATTAAACGTCCATGCGCCACGTGGGCCCTCTTTTTGTGATGCTCACTGCCCGTGTCCTTCTGTGGCTGGAGGAGGCAGAACCTGGACGCGGCTGGAGAAAATGAGCATTTCTTAATTCCAAGCTATGCTGCAAGTTCTGCCTAATATTAATCATTCAGTCACCTTAGCATCTGTCATTTACTCTTTATCAAAAGTCCAAACAACGCAACGCCTAGTACCTACTCTACCACAATCGTGCTTGTTTTTGGAAACTGCTATCATTTCAGCCACGGCCTCCGTGATACAGATGACAGAACCTGGAGTTTAGAAGCTGAGGATTACACCACGAGACCTGAACGAACGAGCGTTAGATTTTCATACGGTGTCTTCCTGTGAAGGTGCAGACTCGCCTGTAAAACGTGCTCTCAGCGGTAAAAACAGCAAAAACGCCCAGGAGGCCGCAGCCTCTTTAAACCCAGTCGCCGCCCTGGCGGCACGAGCTTCACAGCGGGAACGTGCCAACGACCGAGCGCGGCCCCACGCGGGGCTCCAACCTGACTTAGTCTCAATTAATCATCTATAAGTAAGTGTTTGAAAGGTTAGAGAAACGAGGCTCAGGAATTTCACTACCTTACCCAGTTTCGCAGAGCTGGACAGTAGAAAAGCGGAAAGGAAACGCTGCGTCGGCGGCTCTGCTGGACGTGGAAACACGCGGGCAGGAAGGGTCCTTCCGGAGGGCGTCGCGCGGAGCGGAAACCAACCAGCCACCCACGAGCGGGCGGCAGCGAGCTCGGAGCCGCCACGCCAACGTCTGCGTCGGTCCACCGCACGTCGCATCGCCTCAGGGCTGCGTCCCGTCAGGATACGTCGTGCACGTCAGGCTACGTCCCGTCATGTCACGTCACGTCACGTCACGTCAGGCTGCGCTGCATCACGTCGCCTCTATTTGCGGTAAGGTCCCAGCTCCCCTATGCGTCGTGCTTGCTGAGCTCTGTCGGTGCGGGCCTACCTCAGCTTTATTGCGCGTCGCTTTCGTTTGCTTCGCAGGTGTTGCTTTTTTGTTCTAAATACATTGAAGGGAGACCCGTCCCCAGAAAAAGACGATGGCCCGCCCTATTGTTGCGCTCGCGCCCTTGCGGGGGCCTGCCACCCGAACCGCGATAGCTTCGGGGCGTGCCTGTGGCTACACCTACGACGACATCGACGTCAATATCCTCTTTTCCATTCTGAGGGAGATATTTTATTTGAGACCATTTGTAGGAAGCGTGTGCAGAGAGAACGGATCATTAGGAGAATAGCGTCTTCTGACTCTAGCATGTACTTGGGTTTTCTAATAATAGGAAAGTCGGAAGGGGCTAGGAAATAGGATGGGAAGGCTGAGGGGCACAGGGCCCACGGAGACGGGACCTCAGTGACTCGCGAGCTTGAGCCCCTCGTCAGGAAGTGTCGTGACCGTGCTGGCGGGGGAGAGAGCGGCCCTTGGGCACCGTGGGAAGTAGGAACGCGCTCTTCTCCGCAGGGGCCAAGCAGGCCAGCCCAGGGGACGGTGAAATCGGGGTGGCAGCCGTTCCACCTGCTCTCCGGCCAGCTGACCAGTGCACTGGCGTAGGGACACTGCTTGTAAGCGCCAGAAGGACGGTTATGTCCTGGAAACTTTCGTAATTTGCTCTGCGTGTGTATTTTTACCGTGGTAAACCGAGACTTATAAAGGAGAATGCCTGTTTTCCTTTTTTTCCTAATACTTGTTTTTATTTATAACATCTGTGATTACAAGAATCTACTTTGTGTTAAGTGGTAACTAAAAAATCTTGAAGAAACCAAGATTTACATTAGTCACCTCCTTAGGTCTTATATTGAACATACAAGGTAAACATAAACACATCTTCCAACAAAAATACCTTTGTTGTTGCTGTGATTGGTTTGGAAGTGACTTAAGTTAATGATGATAATGATAATAATAGATAATTTTTATTAGTTAAAAATGCCTTTTTACTTGTTTTTAAGATCTTAAAATACTTTTGTAAAGTTACGTTTAAAGATGAGCAAACACATTCGGAAAGAACATGATTTTCTCAGAAGACTTATAGATTCTATTGCCGCATTCTGCCGTTCTCTTTCTGAAGAAAGAAAATATTAACAGAAAAATATACTCTCTTTATCGTGGTACGATAATCAAGAAGAAAAAAATGCTTATCATAGTATCTTCTTTTTTCACGAAGGACAGCTATTTTTAAATTAAAAACAAAGCAAACCAACTTTAGTTCACTTTGGAGACAGCTGGTTTGAAGAGCCGCGTGATAAATGCATTCAGCCCTGAAATAGCCTCTGATACTGCTCAACTAACTTTCAGCCTGTCCAGCGGCTCAGGCTGCTCTTTGGAAACCACTGAGGGTGCAGTCCTGCTGCCCTTGCGTTTACTTCATGCTCACATAACTCCCATTAACATTGCTCAAAGTTCAGGGTACCAGGCACTATGGGCAATTTTTCTCTGCTCCCTCAATTCTCAGTAGCTTTGCAGTCATAGACTTTTAGCAATACTTTCTCAATAAGAAGGGGATATTTTGCACAGAAATAAGAAAGCTGCAGGAAGCCCTTCTTATTGCAGGGAATCTCTGTGTGCAGAACCATGTGACTCATGGCTCTGGTAGGGCACCAGCTGCTTAGAACCACCTCAGGGCTATAGGCTGTGGGAAGAGAACTCCCATTGGCCGAGTGTACGCCTGATTGGCTGTATGGCAGCAATGCCTTCCAGCTGAGCAGTTTCTTTTCCAGTATCCACCAGATGCAGTTAGCAGAGTCAGAAGGAAGCAACTTGAAATCTGCCAAAATAGGTCAGTACCCTCATTTGTTTGCCAATTAGTAATCAGGATATATCTTTAGAGCAACAAAACTCCTATGAAACTTACACAAATGCATTCCCTCACTCCAAAGTTTTGCCATAGTTCCTCACTCTGCAAATGTCATTATATAAAATAGGTCTCATATAAAAGAGAAGTCATTTCCAACTGAGATCTGTTTCTACATGCAACTAACAAAAGTCTTAAGTTCCCTTGAGAAACTAAATAATTTGGAGGAGCCCAGGGTATGAATACAAACTACAGCTTGTAGGTTATGATATGCACATGTCTTCCTTATTTCCTCAACTTGTACTTTACTATAATACTTTTTCCTCTGAATAATAATCCATAGGTTGATTTTCTGAGATAAACTAATTCATCTATAAAATACACTTAAATGTTAATATTTGAAAGGATGCAAACAAAGCATTACCTCTTAACAAATGTAATAAAAACTTCACCCATAAAGCAAAACATTGCAACTTAACTTATTTTTCTGATGGATGTGCTGTCTTTGAGATTTGAACTGATACCTGAATTCAACATTTCCCCTCCTGAACTTTTGGCTTGTGAATGTCAAAATCTTACAGGCTAAAATGTAGGTTGTGTTTTGATGCAGAATCACTTGAAGTTCTTTTCAGACCTTCTTGACACACAAATTAAGAGATGAGCAAGAGACTAAAGAGACAAAAGGAGAGAGTACAGGTGTGCTTTTCATCACTGCTCCAAAAAGTTGCAATTTTTCTTCACTCTCCCTTCCTTTGTTTTACTTTTTTTTAAAGTAGTGAAACATATGTTATGGCTAATCATATATAAGCCATTGGGAGGATAAGTGCTGTCAAAATAATTAATGATTTAACTCACCCTGAATATTTTCATTATTAATAACCAAAATGGGACTTTTGTGTTAGTGTGAAGAGGAACATATGTTGTTTACTGCATTTTGTTTCTAAGAAATGAAAACTGAGCCTGTTCATTCTTCCTAGGTTTCGGTCAATGAGAGTATTGATTAGGAATAGGCCTGTGGAATACTCAGTACCCTGTGTTCCATTAGGGATTGGAACAATGTGCTGCCATTCCGGTAGCCTTCAAACCAAACATTCTCTGCCTCTATTCTCAAGGGGGTTCAGGATAGTATAAGGGCTTTCAGATGTAAGTAATAATGTTCTTGCTCAAACAAGCAAGCAAGCAAACAAAACTTGAATCAGCAGAGCAACCTTTGCCTATATTTTTAGGTTTGTATCAAGAGCGCTCTTCTGCAGGATTCAACATAAAATCCCAGTGTTCTTCCCTGGCAGTAAAAGGATTTTTTATTATTTGAACCTGTTTTCTATTCACAGACCTTATAGAATGGCTATCTAACACTATCAAAAATGTTTTTACTCTCCACATATATGTAAGCTGTGATTTACCCATGATGGTCCTTTTTTGTCCATTTTTATCTGACTAGTTTTTGTCGTCATTGTTGTTGTTCCGTATTAATAAGTAAGGCTCTGCTATTTTCACTTCGCCTCGTGGATATATGGGTATTCTTATGAGCACATTAAATACCAGGACTGGAAAAGGCACACGCAGAAACTACTCCATTCTACCAGTTATTTTTAGTCCTTTATGGAATACAAATTAGTTTATAAAAATATGAGTATTCAGTCAAGGGTATCTGCTATTTATTCTGGTTTCAAGGCAGACTACTCTGAGTTTTTATTGATAATATGTTACTATGAAATGCAAACCAGCATCAAATGTTTACCTAAACACTTTAGATTAAAAGAGTATTTTTTTTCAGTATCTTCACTCCAATAATGACACCGTGTTGACTCTAAGGCCACTTACCCATGATTAATTTTAAAGAATATTTTTTTCAAAACTCAAATAAGAAGCATTAGATAGCTGTAAATTTATAACCAAAGGCAGATTTAATTTTTATAAGCCTTTGTAACAGACACTAACACATTCTAAAGTCGTATGTAAAAAAACTGCATTCTTACCTTATTAACCTTTTACCTATACATATGGTGAAAATACTTCAAGTAGAATTACCACACAGAAATTGGTTTAGTTATAACATTATTATTGTTATGATTGTATCTGTCACTAATCATCATCAAAATCATAAAAATAAATAAATATGACAGATAAATAGCTTTTTGCATGGTACAGACATCAATATTTGATTTATGACTGTATAGTTTATGTACACATATTCTGAGTGGCTACTGTATTCCAGACTTTTTTTCATGATCATTTACCACCTTACTCAAACCATTTCTTAGGAGATTTATTCTTTTCCCTATTTATAAATGAGGTACTAAAGACTCATACATGTATAATGACTGGCTCAAGGCCACACATCTAAATTGTATTGTTTGGAATTGTTATCCTTATCTGAGTCCCTACTAACTTTGAAATCTTTTATAATCTTTTCATCCTACTGTTTTTAAATTTTATTTTGAAGAAAGAAGCAATATTTTTAAATGTGAAACATTTCAACAATAAACCCAGGGTATAACTACAACTGTCATTTCTGTACATATATATGATTATCCATAAATATGTTGCACTGCTTAAGCATCATATATATCACCATTTTTATATCATTTTGACAATAGGTGCACATTATCTATAGTCAGTGAAATGGTAGAGGGTGGGAGAAAAGAGATTTTGAGAGAAAACAAAAGACAAAAGAGTGTTTGAGCTAGTACACATTCTTCAACCAACAAGATAAAATTATCCCCACCTAGAAAGGCCTCCCAGTGCAGGAACAGGATCAGAACAAAGCAATGTGCAGTATTCTTTAGTTAAGTTTACTGTTTTTGTTTATTAGGAAGGTAATATCAAATGAAAATGATGAAAGCAGCAAAAAAATAAACAGTAACAAAAAAAACCCAAGACCCCAGGAAGAAAAAAATTGATAAATTGAAAAGAGAGTCACTAGCTATAAGCACAATTAGTATAACAGCTTTGAAGCCATGAAGTGATCCATTTAGAATAATCAAATATGAGTAGGATCTGTGTTCACTGCTGTTACACCTTGAGTGGCCTGAGTCTGAGTCCTAGGAAAATAGGATTAC
Source organism: Miniopterus natalensis (assembly GCF_054644295.1). NCBI lineage: Eukaryota > Metazoa > Chordata > Mammalia > Chiroptera > Miniopteridae > Miniopterus > Miniopterus natalensis. Next base: position 25,600,788 of record NC_142092.1, on the reverse strand, counting down.
AACCAGAAATATCCCCTTTATAGCAATGTAAGTAGCATGCTACATGGGTGGATAGATTGTATATAAACATAGGCATAATAATATAATTATGCTCATGTTAAATATTACATCAAAATGGTTGTATTCCTTTTAGTGAGTCAAGTTATTCCAAATTAGTATGTTATTTAAAAGTTTGATGTAAAAGTTCCAATTCAGTCATTGTTGCCAAGTATAGGTACAAAAGCCATCACAAGTGCCTTAAGAGGGGCAGTGGCACTTGAAGTCAGTTATTTAAGAATCTCTTACAAAATGTCACCCAAAGTTGAAATGTTCCCATTTATTTAAATAAAACTTTAAACTATTTTACATTTGTATATTACAAAAAGACATCATCTTAGTTATTAACTTCTGCATTCTTTTTTATATTTATAAAGATGTAATTTTCACTTGAACGTTTAAATGATTAAGTAATTCTACAACGTGATGCCTAAGAATTTTTGCTTAATTATATGCCAGATAGTCCTGGATTAATAATTACAGTTTCCAGAGATTGACACTAGGAATTGAATGTATACTCTAGAGCAGTCATTAATCCCTTAAAGTTATTGAAGAGAGTGGTACTTTTCCCAAATCCTGTTCTAATGTAGTTTACACCACTTACCATGACTAGTTTCTCAAATTTTTATTTAAGTCTGAGGTCAGGAGCCTTCCTTCAGTGTTTCTATGCAAGCCTAGAAGCACAGACAGAAATATATGCAATCCCTGGCCCTGCAGTTGTATTCAACCGTAATGAATTCAATTCCTATTTGAAAAATTAAGTGTAGAGGTTTCACTTGTTTAAGCATGGCATTCTCAATGTATAATTTTACTTTTGCTTAACTGTAATCCATATCTTTGGAACTACTATCTCAATTTTATGTATAATTTCTGGAAACTCAGGAAAGGCCTCACCTCACAAAACTAGCTAGTGTTCTATTCAGTCACTAGTTAAAAACAACACTTGATAATAAGTGGCCTAACTCACAAGTAAAATGACCCATTAATCTGGAGATAGAAGATTCAACATTTGCTCAGTAGTTCCTTGATGTTATGAAGTTCATACTCTCATTCTTGCTCAGCCATTACATTATGTGTTGGCTTTGGTTCTTTGTGCTTATTGTGTGTGGATACAATGTGACTTCAACTCTAAGCATCATATCACCATTTAGTGAAGAAAGAATAGGAAAGAGAACTGCCAGTGAGTTATCCCATTCCACTTTTTTCATCAAAAATAAATTTTACGTAAGTTCCACAGCAAATTTGATGAGTTGTCCTGATACCTCATTGATAAAATCTGAGTCACTTGGCCACTTTAATCTCAAAGAAGTTTGAGAAATTAGTTACTCATCTTTTTCCCACTTGTAAAGTATAGGTGGGCGAGGTAGAAAAGGGAGTTAGAAGATTCTTTACGTACTTCAGTTTTTATAACGTTAAACTTAACTCCAAGATTTTGAAATGTAAAACTTACAAGATACAAAGTTGTCTAACACGTTAGAATAATTTCCTAATTATAAATTGAGGATCGTAGAATAGTTGCTTCATTTTGTTATTTTAATGAGTTGGGAAGAGCTTCACGGGTGTGTTTATTTTCTTTCCACTGAAAAAAGGGGGAAGATTTACTTTAGACTTAGTCATATAATGACACACTTATACTATCAAAGTTTATTGATATAATTTGTCAGGGTTTAGCACAGATATTTTAACTAAATAATGGACTAGTGAATGGATTCATGAGATTAAAAACCTTTTTGGAGAGGCTGGAGCATTGTAAGTTAGTGAAGCTAAAACTGGAAAATAGATTTTAAGAACACTGCAACTAGCAATGAGAGATAGGGAAGTTCTTGTGGCTTCTCTCTTTAGTAGTGTTTTCAGTTACCTTTCATACCCACAAACTTGTGACTAATAAAAATGACAGCAAACACTATTTTACCACTATGCTATTCCCTCTCTTGGACACTGACTGAAGGATGTAGCTCCACATCTATTTCTGTAACCTCTCTCATTATCACCAACAGCAGCTAGAGAATGTCTTGTGCTTTAGTATCTCAAGCCTGAATATCTCTTTGAATTGGTATGCCAGCTGCAAGGGAGTCTGGGAAATTATTATTTTTTCCTTCCTTTGTCCTGAGATACTGAAATGTACTTAGAAGTAGTTAGGCTGAGAGCCATAGTCCAGAGTAAGCAGAGTCAATTTGGAGTCAAGATAAGCACACTTCATTAAGGAAAAGCCAATGAAGAAATAAAATTAGATTTTTCCTTAACATATATATCTGCTATGGAATGTTATATAAAGTGGCCAAATCAAATTGGTAGTGATTATTTCCTATTCTTCTCTGGTTTATTTTAAAGATATTAAAGGGCCAATATGCATTTTGACCATAATATAAACAATTTAATAGTAGAGGTTTGGTATTTTTTTCTGTGGGGCATGGAAGTTTTATAAAGTTTTATTAAAATAACCAGTCATTTATGAAATTGACATTTCACATATAACAAAAAAAATTTGACTTATACAAAATGAATTTCATATATTTTCAACTCAGTTATTACATTGCACCTCTACTTGTTCCTCTGAATGATGTTGAAAGATACCTCTGCTCATCGTTACGTAGTTAGGTGACAAATGTGTGTTCTTCTGCCTTGATGTTTCAGCATTACTTTTGCATTATTAGAGAGAGATTCAGAACTCCCTTGACAACTAATGCAAAGCACCTCTTTAAAATCAGACAACCATATAAAATTCTAAACATCCCCCAAGCTGTTATAAAATGTGATGAAAGGATTAGATCTGTCAGTGCATATTGTTGTACATTTTTCCCTTGAAGAAATGAGAGTAGAAATATGTAAAAGAAAACACAATTAAAAGAGGAAGACAGAAATTCATTAATGAAAATGTCTGATAAAAATTTTCCCCACATTTAATATGGTATGTAATATTGAGGAATTCAATTTTATTAGTCATTACTCTTTTTTTGTACTTTTTAATGATTTATATGTCTTTTAAGTTTAAGAAAGTTTTTATGTGCAAGGAGAATAAGCATCTACCTACAATCTTTTAAAATTTGTATAAATTTATCTAAAATCAAATTATATAAGTATGTTTATTACATAATGTTACTAAGTGTATCATTGATAGAGAATTGAATGCCCATCTGACCTCTGATAACCTTTCCAACTCATAAACTTATAATTTTGAAATCTAAGACACTGGAGGATAAATAATTATTTGGCAAAGATTTTTCAGGCACATAGTAATCGTTCATTACATGTGTAGCTAATATTTATGTAATTTACTATATGACAGCAAATCTGAGTAGTCATTTACATAGATTCTTACATTTAATCATTAAAGCAAATCTATAGTAAATATTTTTCCCATTTGGGTAAATGAGAAACCTAAAGATTAAACATTATGATTTACCTAAGTCCCATAGTAAAGATATGTGGCATTAAAATTCAGTCTTCACAGTTTTGACTCTAGAAACTGCATTTTAACCATGACACTGCACTGCCTGCATGATGTAGACATAAAGGTCTCTAAATATTCTAACTGCATGCGTGACAGTTACTGGTAACAACATTTTGCTCAGTAATTGGACTGAAATAATAGTCTTTTCATTTTGACAGATTTATTTTCCTTTTAGTACTACTGACAGAATATAAAAGATTAGGACTCTGTTGACAATTAGGCTTTACAACTAGAATATAGGTTGTAATTGAGATGTCTCTCTAGCCTGGAAAACAAGCAGCTCGGCATCAAAAATTAATAAGCATCCATGTTTCTCTGAAATGAGAGATTTTTAAAAAATATGCATTTACTTATAAATGACAATAGTAAACCCTTCACACTTTACATTAGTAAAAAAAATATCAAAAATAATTGCACTTTACCTACCCCCAAAATTAGTGACTACAGTGACTTTAACTTGTTACAATTTTGTATGGAATAATAGAAGATAGCTGTATTTACAATATGTTTCTGCATTTATTTTGTTGCTTTGTCAATTTGGTTGAAGTATATAAAGGAATTATAGCTTCACACGGATATATATTTGAAGAGGGAAAATAATTTTGTATGCTTTCAGATAAGTATTAGTTTCTAAAAGCTTAGTTAAGATGTGGAATCTGAAATAGAATCAATAATCATAAAAATCTGAAATTATATGGCTAACTATCTTTATTCCAACACCAGCCAGGGCATGAGTTGGCTTCTTGAAGTGTCCTTTGCCTGCAGTTTTGTAGAATATATCAGCCAAATGTACAAGTCTAAACCATAATTTACATGCTATTAATACAAGCAAAGATGTAGCTTCATAAAAACAAGTCTAGTTATTTATATAATTAAACAGTTGCACAGGTGTTTTTCCTTAATTAACCATCATGCTTCAGAACACAGCAGAAATATTTATGAACACTTCTCTTTTCAGTACACAAAATATTACCAAGAGGTGCACTTAAGGGTTAATCATTACTAAAATTAATAATTTTAATGTTCTATCAAGGATATTCTTTATGTTCTTTATTCTTTGTCTTACTGTAAGAGAAAGAAAGTGAAAAATACAGTAATGTCAAGTAGTTTGGTGTCAATGCCTTGATTGTGCTAAAATACTAAGTTTATACACTACTGCTTTTGCACCCTCAGCACAAATGTCAACAGAGTTAAAAAGACAGTCTCAGTTTTAGTGTGGTAGACAGAATAATGTCACCCAAAGATATCTATGTCCTAATTCTCAAAACCTGTGAATATGTAACCTTATGTGACAGACAACAGAGACTTTGCAAATATGACTAAGTTTATGGACCTTGAGCTGAGGAGAATATGCTAGCTTATTGGGCTGACACACTATAATCACCTGAGTGCTTAGAAGCAGAGAGGCTTACCTAGCTGCAATGAGAGAAAGAGAAAGAAAGAAATGGCAGGAAGAGAGGCAGAAGAGACTTTCGTTGTTAGAGAAACACTGAAATCATTTATTGACTGAAGATTGAGTGAGAGGGACATGAGCCAAGGAATGTATGTATTCTCTGGAAGCTATAAATTCCTACAACTGTCAGGAATTAAATCCTGCCAACAACCTGAATTAGTAAGAAAACATGTTTTCTCTTAGAGTCTCTAAAAAGGATCACAGCCATGCCAATTCCTTTTATTTTAGTGTGGTGGGATCTGTGTCAGACTTCTGATCTGCGGAACTGTTAATTAATTTGTGATTGAAGCTGCAAAGTCTGTGGTTATTTGTTATGACCCCAATAAAAATGATACAATTAATAGTGTCTCAGGAACCTCCAATGTTTCAATACTTCCTACACTGGAATTTGCTGTCCCAGACCTGCACACATCACCCCATGATGGGATTAATTGATGGATACAAATTGTTTCTTATGCCCTTACTGTGTTATCTGGTTTTTGTATTTTTGACAGTGATGCCTTTTCTATGTAACAGTAGAGCTTTGTATTATTAAATCCATAAATTAAAATAAAAGTCAACAACAGAATTGGTTTAAACTGAAAAATTTGCTCCACACTTGACCCTATACAAATCTAAAGAAACTTAAACCCTCCTGCATTGTGTTGCTTACATACCACTAAATTACTAAACACGCCAGCATTCATTAAGTTAATAAACATCTAATTCTCTTCTCAACAATGAGGAGAAAACATAAGGTCAAGAACATACTTTCCAGTTCCAGGAAAGCATACTTGATTTTAGATGCCTAAGTCTTCAGAGAAAAATATCAATTCTACTAACAAATTAAAAAACACTTGACTTATTTCCCAGTACCATATTGATGGATATTCTATTGTTGAAAAGTTGAAACAACAATTTGAGAATAAATTTACTATAGGACAACACAGAGAAAATGAACAAGGAGTACATTTTTTTTCTTGGGAAAACAATTTATTTCAATTAATATAGATTTTATATTTGAATATATGGGGATATTAGAAAAGTGCAATACAGCAGAACCATGACAAATACATTGTTAAAATTTTATGAATGATTTTCTTAAATTTGTAATATTGAGCATGATTAAAATAAATTTAAATTTAGATAAAATATTTAGCATTGAACCAAACAAAATATATTAAAATTAAAAACAGTAGCCTTGCTCATACATTCTTTATAGGAAACCATAAATATCACAGAAAAATAAATTAGTAATGAACATTTTGATATAAAAACATAACTTTTTAAAAGGTAGTAGCTCTACCTTTCAAGCAATGATATAGCTACAAACTGTTTTAGCCCCTTATGCTGGACCTACACAATTTTCGTCTAGGTCTTTGGTGAGTTAGCTTTCTTTCATGGTTCAGGTTTCAGTGTATCATATCCTCAGGAAGCCCTTTCGCAATTACCCTTGACCCCTAAGCATTATTCTTCTAAGAGCTCTAATTGTTTGTTTGTTTAATCTCAGTGCCCTGATTTGAATGAGGTAGGCAAGCCTTCTCCTACCAAACATCGTATCCTAAGTGCTTAGAAGCGTCCTTGGCACATAGGAAATACTCCACGGATGTTTATTAGAAGAACAAATAAATAGACAATGCTCAGCTCACTTAGAAAACCCGAGACCAGCTTTCACGTATGCCTCGTCTAGTAGAGAGGGTTCACGGTAGTGGTAAGAAATCTTGGAACAGCAGCCTAAGAAGTATGCTGCAGACAGTTGGGAATAGTATTTATTCCAGTAAGAGCAGGATTATGTTAGACACTCTAAAATGTTTTCTAGAAATGGAATGAAATCTGTATATGAAAAGGTCATATACTTACTTTTATGATATTACAAGCCAGGCCATAACACATGAACTGTGTAGCCAGGGTCCCAAAGGGGACCTTTCTATGCCTACTGCAGAAATTTGCGTAAGGACCCCTTGAACCTGCAGGGCTACACAATGATCAGAGTGCACCTTGGTCGAACATGTTAGAGGAAATTGGAGGCACAGACATGCCTCCTAAACTCAAAATTAATGTGCTGACAGGGAGAGAAATGGGGTGAATTTTAATCCGTTAATTCCTACCATGTTCCTAGCACATTACTAGAGAATTAGTTTTCACACCATCTTGTGAAACAATATTTAAGCAGCATTTTACAGGCGAGGACACTAAATCACTCAAAACTTTCCTGAGATTATAGTTAGAAAATTTAAAAACAGGGTGTGAATCCAGTACTTTTTAGCTGCACAGTCCATCCTGTTTCTAACAGTGTGTTAACAAGAAACTTTCCTGGTGGAATCTAAAGAACTTAATAAACTGATAAACAGAATAGATTCAATGACATGGAAGCATAGATCAGACTGATGAATGTCAGACGGATGGAGGAGGACAGGTGGGTGGAGGGGGAGAGAGTAACCAAAGAATGTATTTGCATATATGCACAACCCAAGGACACTGACAATGGTGGGGGGAGGGGAGGGCATGGGGTAGAATGGGTCATTGGGGAGAAAAAGGGACATCTGTAATATTTTAAACAAAAATGAAATTTAAAAAAAAGAAACACTCCTGGTATTTGAGCAGTTTAAAGTTATATTCATTGACTCAATATTGAAGAAAGGAAATTTCAGGTGTTAATGCAAGTATGAGTATTTGTATTATCCCCTTACTTAGCATCAAGGATCTTTTGCCAACTTAAAAATAAAAAGTAAATAAAAAAGAACAACCAGTAAAACAGAAGTTTTAACACAGTGCAAGTCTACCTTAATGTGTGGCTTAAAAAGTGCTTAATCTGGCGAGAAAGTATTCTCGAGCATTTCATCAAGAGAGACATTGCTAAATATGCGAATGGCTGCTGGCAAAAGTGATAGAAGAGGGTCATTAGGCATCAGATTCACACCTCAAAATTAGCATAAGAGGCCACAGTACATGAGAAGGATTCAAAGACTACTTGAGGAATCCTGTTGCCAAAGGGGTAAAAGCTAAAAACCAGGAGGTAAGAGTGAGGAAAAGAGGGCAAGGGAGATAAACAGGCTTTTCTTCTCTTCAAAGATTTCAGCTAAATTGCTGTCCTTTTCTCTGGCACTGTTCCCTTGTGGCCATTAATGCTGTTTGCTAATATGAGTGAGAGTATGACTTGGGCTTTATTAACGGGAACACAAACTATTAATGTGGACTTACAGATAATTTGTCTCCAGAATTTTCTATTGGTGTGAAGAATACTCTCTTGTCATGATAAGTAATTTTTTTCAATAACATTTCAGTAAAACATAGCTGGAAAGCATAGCTAACTTAGTGGTTCTCAGTCCTTTGTTTTTAATATAACATTTTTCAACATAATTATATTTTGATCCCCAAGTTATTGATTCTGATTTAAGTGGTCTTCTAGGTTGTTCAGATGAGAATAGACCTCCTTTACTGGTGGTTGTATGTCAGGGGACTTGAAGCCTATGCTTGTGTCCTTCACCTGACACTCTGTGTGGCCACTACAACCCACAAACAAAGAAGTGTGGTCTAATTCAATCTTCCATTTTAAACATGGGAAAACTGAGACCTAAAGAGATGAAGTTCCTTGCCTAGGGTCTCAGAGATGGTTAGGATAGAGCTGGGATCCTGGTCTCATGCTCTCGTCAGAAAGAAGCTACCTATGCCCAACTCCAGATTTTCCGGTCATATCTTTCTCCTGTAGACCAGGCTTCCATTCCCATTCCCACTTCCACCACTTGTTAACAGTAACTCTGAAGTGCTGAGTAATCTCTGAGCTTTGAAGAAATGCAGAAGCCTTTACTCTAGTCCATATATTTGTCATTCTTATCACCAATATGCTGAATTTAATTGTGATTTTGTCCGAAGTTTTCACACAAGGTCATATCCATAAACTGCTTTCTGCTGTTAAACATTTCAAGTGTGTGTGTGTGTGTGTGTGTGTGTGTGTGTGTGTGTGTGTGTGTGTGTGTGTATTGTTTGTACAATTAGTGAGAATGTTCCATGAGGGCAGAGCTATGTATTAAAATCGTATGAAGAAAAACAAAGGAAACAAATATATCTGTATCTTTGCTTACCTAATGGCTTTGAGGGCAAGAGAAATTACAAAGTAAGGGACTTTTAGTGTCAGCTAACCCATAATAATACCATACCACGGAAAAGATGCTGGTTTGTTTTTTTATTTTTACTTACTTTTTATTCCAAAGGTGTTTTCTTGGAGTAGATATGCTTTCCATTATTTTTGTATGTTATCGCCATATTTGTTATCTTTAGCACTTCTTTATCTTTTGGTTGTGCAATCTAGGGTTATAGATTATTATAATCTCTCAAATTAATACAAAATATATATTATAATATTTATCTGGCTTACTTTTCCACATATAACTTTCTGACTTTCCTGTCAACACAGGAATATACATCTGACTGATCTAGAAGACAAACTTAAACCCTTTGTTCTGGAGAAAAACATAGCCTTCTAATGTTCACATTTGAAGCAAACAGTTTTGAGAATGTGTCATGTTTTTCATGCCTTAACGCATGGTTTCCATATTATGTATAGTACAGTATTTGGGTATACTTGCAATCAGTTCTTATATATGCATGCAAATATCAGTTATTCCTAGTTAGCATAAATGGTTTCTACTTTGTTTACTTGTGTGCATGATCTTGAACCAATATTGCCAAAGAAACAAAAATTATTTTTACCTGCTGGATAAAAGTACAAGTGTTTGAATTCTTTGATTTCAGTGGTTGACAGAGCAGAGGCAAAATAAGTTGTTTGATAGATAAGAAGATATTGGTTATTTATAGTTTCAAAGACTGGAAGGAAATCTCCTGTTTCTTTAAATTGATTCAATGTTTTCCATTACAGTTTCCCATTCCCTCTTATAAGCTGCTTACTAAGAATGGTGCTACAAATCACAGAGAAATAGAGTTTAAGAAATTAAAACGTTGAGATGTCCTGAAGCTTTTACTTTGAGTGTAAAATTTAAGTAGCTGTCATTAGCTAAGCCTTGAAAAATTACTGAAATACTGATGAGGAAGAAAGCATACAAAAAAGATGTCAATTTGAACTGAAGTATTACAAGACCGTGTTAATAGGAGCATGAACAAGATCTAAATTGTCCTGAACTTCATTATGGTATTAAGGATTGGAATAGTATATGAGAATATGTTTCTATCCCTCATACCTCTGATCATGGAGGGGAAAATGTTTATGAAATGTTCAGAGAATATGTTTATGCACCATGGATTGAGATAGCTAAGGGAGACTGTGTGTGTGTGTGTGTGTGTGTGTGTACACATAATGTGTGTGTGTGTTTATATAAAACATATAAACTAACAATTGATCTATGTAAAAGCCAAATAAGGGAAGATATAAAATAATTTGGAGTATAATAACTAGAATAATAATGTGCCACAAACATTTTAAGCCACTTTGCAGAGAACAGCAGTATTGTATTTTAAATTGAACCAAATGCCATTGATAGTAATATAAGAAAAAAAATCACTGGCAGATCTAAATTACCTCTGAGGCCTTGGGTTTTTATAGCTCTAGTTGATGTGATTTTACTGGTCTACAGAAAATTCTTTTTGTATTATATACATTCTCCGTAGTAACAAATACCAAATGGATAAAATTTTATGATTTTTTTAAATTGTTAAAAAACATTCTAATCTAAAGAGATTGCATCTTCCAATATAAAGGTAATAATTGAAATTATCCAGGTGAAATATTGTTTAGTTTAACTCAAAACTGACTACTCATATGTGCTGAACTAATAGCTAAGTGGATACTATATTTAAAATGCTAATATTTATTTCACAGTTATAATTTATATCCTTGGTATTTTTCTAGTTTTGCACTTGTATATGAGATTTGACTCTTAAACACCCAAAAGTAGCACCCTCTCTTTTAATCGAAACGTTTTAAAAATAATTTATAAATTACTATAAATATGCAATACAGGGTGGGGCAAAAGTAGGTTTACAATTCTGAATAGGTGAAACACAGAGCTTATTCTTGTATTATTATTTATTAAGTATTGTACTATTTTCCATAGGAACAACTGTAAGCCTACTTTTGCCCCACCTCATATTAAAAATTAAGTCTAAGTTGCAAAATCCGTGCTTAAATACTATTATGGGCTGAGTTGTGTCCTCCCCAAAATTCATATGTGAAGTCAGAACCTCCAATGCCTCAAAATGTGACTGTTTTGCCCGGCCGGGCGTGTCTCAGCGGTTGAGCATCGACCTAGGATCCAGGAGATCGAGGTCCGATTCCAGGTCAGGGCACATGCCCGGGTTGCAGGATCTGTCCCCAGTGGGGGCGTGCGGGAAGCAGACGATCAATGACTCTCTCATCATTGATGTTTCTGTCTCTCTCTCTCTCTCTCCATCTCCCTCTTTCTAAAATCAATAAAGATATATTTTTTTAAAAAGTGACTGTCTTTGGAGATAGGGCCTTTAAAGAAGTTATTAATATGAAATGAGGTCACATGGGTAGGCCATAAATAAGTACAACTGGTATGCCTTTAGTGTTTGTTTGTTTTGTACAATACAGTATATTTGTATTTTGTTCACACATTGTATTTAATTAATAAATTTTAGAGATATTTAAATAAATATATTTACTATATAATAACATCGGACACCAGATATTCATTTATTTATATTTAAATTCTTATCTGATATCATTTGTCCTCTGTTTGTCTGAAGAGCTTTCTTTAACATTTCTTGAATTTCAATCTGCTAGTAAGGAAATCTCTCAGGTTTTATTTATCTGAATAAGTTTTTCTTTCACTTCCGTTTTGAAAGATTTGGACAGAAGGGCAGCAGGTTGATATTTGGGGATTTTTTTCCCCACACAAGTACTTTAAAGTTACCACTATATTTTCTTCTGGCTTTGCATCAGCTTTGACAAGAAGGCTTTATTGTTTTAAACTTTTTTTTTGTACATATAGGCCTTTTATGAAAAAAAAAATGGCTGCTTTAAATATTTTTCTCTTTGTTGCTGATTTTAACAAATTGAATTTTATATGCTCTAATGATGTTTCTTCATATTTTTTCTAATTGGGTTTTGTTTTGCTTCTTGGATGTGTGGGTTTAGAGTTTTCACCAATTTTTGAAAACCCTCTACTCTTTCTGTTCTTAAATCCCCCCCCCCCCCCAATATTCCCCTCCTTCTGGATCCAATAGCACATATTAGAATAGCTCACTGTGCCTTTTTTAAATACAGTTATTATTTTATAATCTCTGTGCTTCATTGCTATTGCTATGCCTTCATGTTCATTGATCTCTTCTTCTGCAGTATCTAATTTGCTGTGATTCCATTCAGTGTGCATTTTATTTTATATGTATTTTCATTTATACATGTCCATTTTGTAATGTTTTATATCTACTACTTATCTCTTGATTAAACAAAATGGATGCAGAGACAGCAATACCATGGAGTAGCTTAGTTAAAATCTAATCTCAACACTGTGACATTACTCAACATTATTTCTACTATACTCTGGCCAACTTATGTGCTAGGCATTATCATTTGTTTATATCTTTGTTTGTGCCTTTTTCTCCCTATGTAATGTTCTTGGCATTTAGTATATTTGGATTCAATGAAAAAGAAATATTTCCTATCTTTCTGTCAGGACTTCCCTCTCTTAGAAATAGAGGCTATTTTACTCCTAAATCCACAACATTGTTAAAATCTCTATTATAGCATTCAGCATGTTGGATTATATTGCTATTATTTATTTCTCCATCTGTGTCCTCTGTTAAAGTGTGAGTCTCTTGAAAATGAGATGGGCATCATTGTATTCCCAGATCGAGCACAATTCTTTGTACTAGGTGTTCAATCAATATTTATTAAATATTAATATTTTGTTAACAGTTTAGGAATTTATATATATGTTATTAATAACTTATTAAAGATACACATATATGGTTAAAGGTGAGCTTATTTGTGTGTATAACTTATGATTGTTTTACGTTTGTAAAAATCTGAATGAAAACAGAACTTGATTTACTTTATCTCAGAATTTTATCCTTTGAGTATTGTTTCAATATCAGAATGTTTCACAAATAAATTTGTATTTGCATTGGCTTTACCCAGTATTATTTTATATATTTTTATTAAAAAATTTAGATATTTACCTTTGATGTAAAGCCCTATGTTTTTAGTTTGGAATAATGAATATTACTTCCTAAAAAGAAAAACATTTTGATATTATAATAGTTTCCACATATAATTTAGCAAACATTAATATATTACATCAAATAGAGCAAAAAATGTATGCATCTTTCAATCCACTTAACAATCATTTTTCTAAATTTATCTGTGGCTGTAAACCAGTTGTTACTAAAAGAAGGGCAAATTAACTTCTTGGTATAAGTTGACTTTGAATAATTTGATATTAAATCTGAACTGAATTTGGGAAGGTGCCAGATGAAATGAGATGACCATCTGCACCATATGGTCTTGGAAAGGTTGCTGATGCCCAAGTACTAAGGAAGAATTCCAGAAAGTTTTGTCTTTTATTGGAAAAATTATATTTAGCCACTATTGCAAAATATTTAACTGTGAAGAACATGAGTATCTTAAGTAATAGGACCAGAACCAGGGCCCAAGACATGTTAGAAAAACTTAACATCTAATGCTATAGAAATAACTATCTCTTTATAACAAATAAGAAAAAAGAAAGGGATAGATTGCTGTAATTATAATAATGTGCCAGGGTAATATAATAAAAATAAACCATACAATATTATAGACAGTGACCATAGAAATGAAGGCATATCAAAATTGCTGGGGTAATTGCTACTTTAAAAGGAAGGAAAAAGTAAAATAGTTTGATTCAAATCTAGTCCCAAGTGTAATTTTGTGAAGACTAGCAATCTGTTTTATTCAAATGTAGCATAAATACCAAAATATCACCTTCTGCTGAGAACAAAAAGCATTGTTGCTTGTGTCCAAGATAATGATTTTTTAATCTAATTTTATTGTGATAGCAATTAGAATGAAAAAGGTATAACAGTTTACTTTTTTTGCCTCCAGTGATTTTAGGTATTTTTCTTTGTTCCTTTTGGGTGGTTTGGGTCATTGTATACATAGATACTGTAGGAAAATGCCAGCAAACAACAAACTCTGAAGGAGTTGGGTAGCAAGCTTCCCCAGAATCGCAGAAATCCCCTTGAAAACGAGGGAAACATTTCTGCCAGGAACTGAAAACAGATCCTTATGGATCTGGGAAGCTTGCCCCCAGGAGAGTTATGGCCTTAAGAACAAATGTGAAGCATTAGCACAAAACAAAGCCGTTTGTTCATGCCCATTTTATAGTTTCTACTGATCACTGTCTTTCACACCTGCCCTTCTGTAGCTCACAATAAAAATCACTGGATGGTGAGGAGGGTTGTTGCAGCGCCTCCAGAGCCTCAACCCTCTGCATCTCCACCTAAATTCTACATTCTCCGTGTCTCGAGTTTTCTTTGCATCCCGCGAGCACAACAACAGATACCATAACTAATGACTCTTTAATTTTTTCCCCCATGGATCATTTTACAGAATCTATCTTATGGGTGTTAACTCCCCTTCCTCTATAGAGCAAAATATACAAATGACATGTAAAATACAGATAAAGAAACTAGACATTTGTTGACTGTAGCCTAATAATTTAAGAGGCACTGTGTCAGCAAATACCTTAGCACAAGCAAATTCCATCAGTGTATGGACTAAAAATAAAATATTTTTATATATTGAACTTATCCACGTAGATTTCTCTTATTCATATCCCCATCCCCCACACCTACGTAGACATCTAGGACTTGTCATCGATGAGGGTCATTTTCCGTCATCAGAATTAGAAGATAGGTCAGACCTAAAAACAAAATAAATAATTAACCTGAAGTTGGTGTAATTGATATTTAAACCTTAATCTCATTCTCCAAAATATGACCCTATCTGTGGGAATATAAGTTGTACCTAGTTGTTCTGATGAGGGAAAAATTAAAGTTTAAGTTTCATTTATTCATTGAAAATGCTCTGCTTTTGGATTGCCAGCAACTTTTAATTACATCATACATGTGGAAGTCTAGACACTCAGTCAGCTTCTTTGAAGTACAACCAGTTATGGGCCTCTGTAAGTCATGTAAATGTAAGACAAGTAATATACACTATTTTACCAGAGGGGAAAAGTGTCACAGATTGTTTTATACTTCCTTTCAAGGACACTGCCTCCCAAAACTCTTTTCCATGCAGTTACTTGTGTATAAATTAGTGGTAAGTAAGGAGCTTCCTGGCTGAAAAGAGATTGATGGCTTCCTTTTTGGAATTCAGTAATGTTAGAACATTGCAAATGGATGGGAAAGATGCTGACTGAGGAACCGGGGCAGTAAGAGACAGCACGTGACTGTAAAATTGGCAGAACAATTACATAGGCACCTAAACGAACTTGAATCTTGTAGAGATGGAATTATTTAAGTGAGGAAATGAGTTTAAATGGATTACTAAAGCTGTGTTCTTTCATTTAATCTTTTACTGTTGTGGGTCAAAACTATGGGAACTTACTCTATAACTACATTACAATATTAGAGGCATATGTCATCCAAATTAGACTTGTGGTATTAATGAAATTAACTGACATGCCCAGTATGCAAGGAAGATGATGAATAATCTAAAATAATGGTGAGTTATGACTGGAGACCATTTTTATTTTCTGAAGTTCTCCACATTGAATTTGACTTTCAAAAAATTCTAGAAACCAAAATCAAGAGGAATCAATCCAACACAAAATATACTTTGTATTTAGATACTTATTTAAATATAGCTTCATTACTGATTGAATGCAAATGAACCTAAATGGATAGTCTGGCAGAAAGCACTTTTGTCTTCAACATCATCCAGCCCCAGTGTCACATTTCCTTTAGTAATAACAAGTTAAATGTGCTGCTTCCTCCAGAACTGCAAGAAGTTGCTTGCCTGCAGTGAGCATCATTTGGCATTAATTAAGCCAACCTACCTCACCAGAGATCTAGCAGGTCTAAAAAACTTTAGTTCAGAGCTCTCTTGGGGAATATGCTACAAGTCAAAACTGCTTCTTACACTCAAAAATATCAATAATATTAAATGCGTTCAATTGTAATCAGCAAAAAAATGTCTGATTTTATATAATGAAGATAAACAGGTGCGTTGTGAAAACTCAACAATGGCTAAGAGTTTCCAATGATGGATAAAATAGGCAGATGGAAGATTATGACTGATGGACATGATTCTATTCACAAAAGTAAATGAGACTATTGAAGTAAACTAAAAATAACAACTTCAAGAGAAAAAAAATGAGTGGATAGTTTTGTTTTCTTAACTTTTTTTAACTTTATTGAAGTTGAAGGACTGTCAGTTGCTATATTTTGGTGTTCTGTAACCTCTGGGTGTCATGACATGTGGCTATTCACTTATTCGTCTAACATACAGCCACTATATCTTATGTGTTGGGTAAAGTACTTGGAACACAAATAGTAGCAAGCTGTTTTTATTTCAAAGAGCCCACAGTTCAGCTTAACGAATTGTTCAAAACCTGCCTCCTATAATCTCCTGGGTTGGGGGTGGGGGGGTGTCTATAAAAGTACAGATGCTCAGGTTTCACCTAGACCAATTAAATAACATTTAATCTGAAGATTGGGACTGAGAATGCTGTGATCTAAAATACTCCAAGCTGATTCTATTGAGAAACAAGATTTGAGAAACGTGCAGGCAGCCCATAAAAAATGCATAATTCATATAAAAAAAGTTCTTTCAAAAACAAAATAAAATTTGAATTTAAGATAGCTTCTAATCAAATGTAGGGCTAAATATTCAAAAATTTCTAAAAATATCTAACTTTTATCTGATGTTAATGCAAAACAATCAGATCTCTAAGGCTACAAAATGCATCACTGTATAAAATAGAAATATGCAGCATAGTGAATAACTGCAAAATAAAGGATCCTGAAACAATCACCCATATCAATAAAGTTTCAATCACAACAGAAGCCCAGTATTCCCCTGACCCTTATTCCTCCTGACATTTTAGGGGTAAACACTGTTCTGACCTATATAGTAATCACTCTTTTGCTTTTCCTTCCAGTTTCAGGAGCTCTAAATGATGATATGGAGAAAATACGGTAAGCCCAGGAGATCATAGGAGGGGCCTCGTGGGTTTGGGACTAAGATCACTGAGGTTTCAATGCTGGTACTATGAAAAGTCACGAGGAGGGAATTTCTTAGGTCTCTGAAGATACTACAAGCTGATATTAACTCCAGATGTGAAAGTAACTGTTACTGAATTGCTGGGGTCCAGCTGAAGGGGCAAGAAGCAAAGGGGAAAGAGAGTGTCACTCCTTCTCCATCAGCTTCCAGGCTGCTTGGCACACCCCTATTGGCACAACTAATTGGAAACTAGCAGGCTTAGAGTCCTAGTGACAGATCACAAGACATTACCTAGAAGAATGGGTTTAACATGAGAGGGAATAGCCTATTAACCATCATTCCTCCTCTGTAGTCTCCCTGCTCCCTGTTTTCTATTTTCCACTCTTGGTTCACAAAATCTTCTGAATAAAGCTGCCAAAAATGGAAGTCAGGCTGTGTAACTCTTCCCCAAAGTCCCTCCAGTCCTCTCAGAATAAACGAGTATTTAAAATAAAAATAGGCCTGGCCAGATTGCTCAGTTGGTGAACACCAGGAAGATGAGGGTTCCATTCCCAGTCAAGGTACTTTCCTAGGTTGTGGGTTAGATCCCCAGTTGGGGCACGTGCTGGAGGCAATGGATCCAATGTTTCTTTGTTTCTCTCTAAAATCAATAAAAGCATATTTTTGAGAGAGGAATAAATAAATAAATAAATTAATTAATTAATTAATTAAATGGCTTTTACAGACCTCAATAGTTAACCCCCCTCCCATTAACCCCCCTCCTATATTGGCCTCAGTGCTATTACTGTAATGAGTCATGAATTCCATCTCTTGGGACCTCCTTGGTTTGATTTATCTCTAGGTATTTTATTCTTCCTGATGCAAATATAAATGGGATTGTTTTCTTAATTTTCTTTCTGATAGCTGTGCATAAAAATGCAACCGATTTCTGAATGTTAATTTTGTATCCTGCTATTTTACTGAATTCATTTATCAGTTATAAGAGTTTTTGGTGTGATTTTTACTGTTCTTTATATACAGAGTCATGTCATCTGCAAATAATGAGTTTTACTTCCTCCTTTCCAATTTGGATGCCTTTTATTTCTTCTTCTTGGTCTGTTTACTGTGGCTAAGAGTTCTAATACTACATAGAATAAAAGTTGTGTTAGTAGACACCATTGTTTTGTTTTTGATCTTTAAAAAAGAGGTTTCAGCTTTTCACTGTTTAGTACGATGTTAGCTGTGGGTTTGTCACATACGGCCTTTATCATGTTGAGGTATGTTCTCTCTTTTCCCACTTTGCTGAGAGGTTTTATCATAAATAGATACTGGATTTTCTCAAATGCTTTTTCTGCATCTATTGATGTGATCATAAAATTTCTATCCTTCATTTTGCATATGTGGTGTATCAAGTTAATTTATTTGCAAATATTGAATCAACTTTGCACTCCAGAAATAAATCCCACTTGAACATGATGTATGATATTTTTAATGTACTGTTGAATTCAGTTTGCTCATATTTTATTGAGGATTTTTGCAGCTATGTTTATGAGGAATATTGGCCTGTACTTTTCCCTTTTTTGTAATGACTTTCTGGTTTGGAATCAGGGTAATTCTGGCTTCCTAAAATGAGCTTGGCAGCCTTTTCTCCTCTTCAGTTTCTTTGGAATAATTTGAGAAGGGTAGGTGTCAATTCTTTGAATGTTTTGTAAAATTTACTTGTGAAGCTATCTGTTCAGGAATTTTGTTTGTTAGGATTCTTTCTATTACTGATTCAGTTTTGTTAGTATTTTCAGTGTGTTTAGATTTTTTTGTTTCTTCTTGATGCAGTCTTGGAAGATTATATGCTTCTAGAAAGTTATCCACTCCTTCCCGGTTGTCCAATTTGTTGGCATGTAATTGTTTGCAGTACTTTCTTGTATTTGTTTGTATTTCTATGGTATCAGTTGTCACTTTTTAAAAATTTCTAATTGTATTTATTTGGGTCCTCTCTTGCTTTCTTGATGAATTTAAAGGATTATCAATTATGTTTATTTTTTCAAAGAACTATCTTTTAATATCATTGATCTGTTATATTTTTTAGACTCTAATTTGTTTATTTTTGCTGTGTCCTTCAACATTTTGTTTCTTCTCACTTTGGGCTGGAAAAAGCACATTTTAAAGAAAAGATCCATTTTCATATATTTTGGAAAATAATGTTGAGACACTACACTACAAGACTTATTTATTGTTGCAGTAAATTTAATGGCTTTACTTTTGCTAAATCAACCATTTTTCTGGTAAAGTGTTTTATGGGAGCTTTGATTTGCCTGCACTATCATTAATTGCCAGCCCAAACTACCTCATTTCCATATATCAAGACCCCTAATTCAGGAAGGACATACTACTTTGAGGTCCCAGGAGCTTCCTACTCAAGGGCTCTCTGTTTTCATGACAGTGAGGAAGGTGCCATATTGCATCAAAGCTGTGTTTTATTTTCATTGGCTTCCCAAATGCTGAGTTGTTCTACCTCCTATGAATGAAGATGACTAATCTATTAGGGATGTTGTCAATGACTGTTCATCCATAAAAATATTTTCCTTGGTAAAAATCTGTTTGGTTGTTAACTATTTGCCTCTTTGTTTGTTCGTGTCCCAAGATGATAAATTCCTTATTTCTGGCAGACTGCAAGCCATTCAAATATTTCCAGGCAAGTTACTGTCAATTAACAAGATTCCTGTCACTCTCCTAGTAATGAAAACAGCAACTTTCCAGCTATGCTAAAATTGCCATCCAATATGATGTGACCAAGTCCCCACTATCCAGACTCTTTCTTTGCAACCTAACAATGAACTGGAGATTTTTTTTTAATGAATTCTTTTACTGACTTCCCAGTTGGCCTTCTTAACTATCATAAAGCTTCCTTTCTATTTTACATAAGTGATGTGGACAGCCCTTGGTGTCCTAGAAACACTGCCTTTGACACTAGACCCTGTCTGTTGCAACTAGACACAGCAACATATGGTAAGCAGCTTATGAAATTCACACTTTTTTATCATTTGATACTGGTAGATTTTCCTCACCATCTTCCTAAAGAGCCTCTGTGTTACTTAAAAACCCAGAGGATGTGTCTTCTTGAAGAGACATCAAAGAAAGGTAGCCCATGATAGTAAACAAAACCCCCAAATCTAGTTCTCAGGGGTTTAGTTTGGAAATAAAATCTAGCTTCTAGCTTTTGAGGGGCACATTTTGACCCTGGCTTAAAAGTGAACTACAAACCATGACCATAATTCCTCTCTTACTATCTGTCTGTGTTGCGGCGCTCATTTATCTAATTTCTAGAGTCTCAAATGCCATTGTACATTTTCAGTAGCATCATATTATTGATAAATGGCCATTAAACAAAAGTTCAAAAAAAAATAGACATGTATAGAAGTTAAATCTCGTCAGAAACTAAATGCCCTACCACACCATGTCCAACAGAGGTGCATATTTGGACTGAGCATGTTCCTAGATTTAGTCTCTCTTTAAGGTGAAAAATAAAGAGAAGATTCAGAAAAAAATACACACATACACACACACACACAAAGATTTTCTACATTACTGATGGAAGTGTAATTGTTATTAAGAATTGGTTAAATAATTTGGCATCATCATTAAAGGTAAAATTCTCCCCTACCCTATGACTCAAAAATTCAGCTCCTCAGATCTGAAAAAATTTACTGTGGTCAATGTGGATTTGAAGATATAAAAAGGAAGGTAAGTATAAATTTACTTCATAATAACAGAAACCTGGAAACAAAGCAAAGGCTCATTCAAAGAAAATAAGCAAGTAAATTGTTATAAAATGGAGTCATATTTAACAGTAAAAAAGATCAGTGAACAATAGTTTCATGTAACAGGCTGTATGAAATTAGTGACATAATGTCAAATAAATAAAAGCAAGTCATATCTCTATGTATATACCTATATACATATATATATGTGTCTTCCTCATAAAATTCATAAATGAGCAGACTTAAAAATATGTTACTATCAGGGCAGGGTAAGTGTATTGAGAGATCTGTAAAACTGCTATTTAGGTAGATTGGCCAAAAGACTTATTGAGTTAAAATTCGCCTAAAATCTTCAAAAATATAAAGTCAACCATTTGTTCATCTAAGAGAATAGTAGTACTCTGGGAAAACAACTGAAGTAAAAGTCGAAGCACATGTCTACTACTGCCTTTTCCAAATCCTCTATCTGAACTATTTTAATTATGCCATCACTTTATGCACTGGAGTCTTTCTCAAACTGGCTAATTTCTACTTAACATTTAATACATACCTCCTGTGAAAAGCCTAACCTGAATTCTTTTAATTGATATGCATCCTCCTCCTTTTTGCTTACCTCTACCATAACAATTAGTGTACTAGTGAAAGTTAAGTTTTGTTTTCTACACTGTCTTTACACTTCTGTCTGATACGTTTTAAGTATTGATTTAATCTCAAACTTAAGTTTCTATTACCCAACACCATATCTAGCACATATTAGGCACTCAGCATGTTACCAAGATGGTGAATAAAAGACTAAGTGATTGATGAAAGAGAAATTAAACATATCCCGGGGGCAAATAGTTGGTTAGTCTAAAAATATTACATTTCGAAGTATTCAAATTTAATATTATAAACAACATAATACAAAGGCACACCCACACACTCACTGAACCTCTCTGCCTTTGTGCGGTCTACATCAGAGAAACTGAGGAAGACATTAAGAATCGCCGTGCTAGGGCTGTGAGGAAATCAGGAGACCTAGTGTAGGTCAGGGTCAAGGAGGGGCTTTTAACTGAAGAAGTGAAAATTGAAGAGTAAATAGGACTTAGGTGACAAATAAAAGAAAATCTGTAATGAGGAATAAAAATAGCTGTACAAGGGGCCTAAGATCCAGTTTGACAAAATATAAAAGGCATTTAAAAAGTTCCAAACTGCTAAATAAATTAAAAGGAAATATTTGTTTTTATATAAAAATGTAGAGTTTTTTATGAAATCACATGTTGATTCTTCAAGTTTTTAATAGTCTGTATTTTATGGTTAAATGAATGAGGTCTCTAAGGTTAACCAGAACAAATTAAACATCCTAGCTCTGCCTCTATAAATTTAATTTTTAATTTTTGCCTTTAACCAAAACATTAAAATCCTAATTGGAACAAATAAACTGTACTTCAGTTTTTTAAAAAAGTGTGCTAAAATGGATGGAAAATAATTATTCAGAATAAAAATCCTTTGGGGATAGCAACAACTATTAAGAATTTGCCCAGTGGGGTGCGGCTCAGCGGTTGAGCGTCGACCTAGGATCCAGGCAATCGGGGTTCAATTCCCAGTCAGGGCACATGCCCGGGTTTCGGGCTCGATCAGTTTATTCTCTCATCATTGATGTTTCTATCTCTCTCTCCCTCTCCTTTCCTCTCTCTGAAATCAATAAAGATATATTTTTTAAAAAAGAATTTATTAATAAAACAAGCAGAAATAGTTTTATGATTAGTGTTTATTTTTAGAAATGTCTATTTTTTTCCAGATAAGAATGGTCT
This sequence comes from Miniopterus natalensis, assembly GCF_054644295.1. NCBI lineage: Eukaryota > Metazoa > Chordata > Mammalia > Chiroptera > Miniopteridae > Miniopterus > Miniopterus natalensis. Next base: position 25,578,158 of record NC_142092.1, on the reverse strand, counting down.
TAAGTCATTGACAAACAGTGATAAGATAAAACATGAACTTCACAGCATGAACACTTCTCAGCTAAGACACATAAATAGCTCATTTTCACCATCCTGAATGAAAATTGTCAGTGATGCCCATTACCTTTGTGGAAATGGAATGAAATGAAAGAAGAAAGCTGACAGCTAGGCTGCCGGGGAAAAAGGCATTGTATCTTCAAATAATAACTGGCATAATAGAAATTCACAATAATGTTTTTGGAAAAGTACCCTCTCACTGATGTAATGTCTGTCAGATATGTCAGTCATGTGAAATGTTTAACTTGCCCAGGCAAGTAAAGCTGCTAAAAAAGAAAACAATTTCCCTTGAATTCCCTCCCAAAGAGGATAGAAGTTACCTAGAAAAAAAACTATAAAAGTTTTTTCCTTCTCATGAAACGTGGGAAAATGTTCAAAAGAAGGAAGCAAATCATTACACATTCTCAGCTGCATTTTCTTTCCTGAGTCTGTGCCAGGTTAGATGCTGTCGACTAAGAGAAGAGATCTCATTTGTTCTGATATTTAGCTGGATGTTGTAAGGACATTTGTGAGAACCCACTTGGCTTTCTGCGTGTGACTCCTCTTAAGAATATAGGGTGTCCCCCAAAAATGTACACACAATTTGTAGGATTATAAAGTCAGTGTTTATTAACTTACAAGTCATTTTCAACATTTAAAAGAATCTACAGAAATGAATAACTTTTTTGTCAACGCCTGTTTTCAAACTGAAGGCCATTCTGGTCCAGGCACTGCTGATAACACAAAGCAATGGAATCGCAAACAGCAAAAATCATTTTGTGCGGTATTTGAGTGCCCTCAATTCCTCAACTGTTGCTGTTTTTGTACCATTAACTTTATCTTTTATGTATCCTCATAAAAAAAGTCTAGTAGATGAATTTTCTTTGTTCAAAGCCTAGTGTGACTTCACCCATTATTTCAAATCAGTTAAACCTGAAAAGGAGTGAAAACCAAGTGCATTATCAGCTGATAAAGTGTGTATTCGTTTTTGAGGGGACACCCTGCATCCCCAAAATTGTATATGCACCTTGCATAATTATAAAGGCAGTGTTTGTACTTCAACTGCGTTTTCAAACTTCCAGTAGCATTTTAAGGACAAATTTCCTTTGTTCAAAGTTTAGTCTGGCTGAAAAGAAAGAAACATCAATTGAGCTATTAGCTATTAATGTGTGTATACATGTTTTGGGGACTCCTGTATATGTAGCTTTCTGTTACAAGTTATGACCAGTTGTGTCTTTGATTAAGGAAGAACAAAGATCCTCTTTCAAGAAGAGGTTGGCTCAGTATCAAGGTGATTGTTACCACCAATCCTACTTATAGCCATTAGTTTTCTTCTTGATGTTGGGTTTTGAGGTCTGCTATCAATTTGGTTAAGTGCTGTGTTCTACCTGATTCCCTAGATGTTTATTTTTGCTGCCTGTTGGACCCATCGTTCTCATGGGTGCCTAATCTTATTCCTTGTTCCACTTTCCTAATTATAACATTTTTTCTATTTAACTCAAACTTCTGTATTTAAATGTGAGTAGCACATACAATGATATATGTTGTATATATCATGCCTATGACATAATAGACACTTAGTTGATGATATAGACTTAAAACCAATCCAGTTGTATTCCAAAGTCTATTAATTCCTACCTATCAATCCCCTAATGTTAGTCATAAGTTTGTGAATGATGCTTTTTGTCAATCTCATGCCAAACACCACTAGAAAAAGTGCAAGTCAAGGACAGCCAAGTTCATTAAAACAATTGAAGTAAAGAACACAAATCTTGAAAGAAATTTTTGTAGTGTCCATAAAGGAAGGGTCAAAGGAATGTATCTATAGGCTTTGGGGTCCGGACTCAAGCAGCTTAAGGTACATCTTTTACGAAAGGGGCCAATTTAGCATATTATTGAGTATTAATTGAACAAATTTAATAATAATTTTAGAATTCATTGACATAGTAACAAGAGGTTATTTTATCAGAACATACATTTTAAATTTATTAAAAATTAATGAATAGGTAAGGAATTTTTAGAAGGACTGGCAGTGACCCAAAAGCTACATTATTCAAGAAATAATGAATTACTTGAAGAAAGAGGAAGAACTGTGTGGGCAGAAGCCAAAGAGAGGACAGTGACACTTATTTTATCTCTGGGACCATCCGTATAAGGACTATTGAAGGGCAGAAAAATAATTGCCAAGGAAATATGCCAGAAAGTTGTGTTTTCAGACAAATCCAGATCAACATTTAGGCAAAGACATTTAGAGAATGTAAGATGAGATATGATGGTTAAATTTATGTCAGTTTGACTGACTAAGGGATGCCCAGATAGCTGGATAATAGTTTCCTTGCTAGTAGCTGTCTAGCTACTAATCATTAATTAATCCTCTGAAATATATCTTATTATTTTGTTAGGACAACACTGAAATTTTGGTTTCAGTTTCTTGATCACCTAGGATATTCTAATGTAGCAATTAGAAATAGCCTTACTATCTGAGTAGCTTGAAAGAAGCTTTATTTTCCAGTCCATTGTGTGTAAACTGGGTGTTCTGTTTTATGTGCCCCTCACTCACACACGCAGACTGCTTATAGTAGCCGGGAGAAGGAACCACAGAGTTACCTGCCCACTCTAAAACGTTTCTGCCTAAAAGTAATATATGTCATTTTTATTCACATTTCATTAGCCAAGAAACTCACATGATCACACTTAACTTCAGGGTTCCAGGCAGTGAAATCCTACCATGTATCAAGAGAGAGGAGAACTGTGACAATCGGAAGAAAGCACTGTGACTACTAGATAAATCAAAGTCATCTGTTTTTAGAATTTTACATATTTAGTTAAAGAGAGAATGATGATGCCATCTTTTGTTTATCCATCAAAAGTGAACTTGAAAACTGATGAGATTTTATTCACCTCCAATAAACAAAATCATCTAGTGTTTCAAATAATCAGGCAAAATTAATTACTGTTAAATTCACTGACATGTGTTAAGTTGTAATGCTGCTTCTTTTCCTACAGTGCATTTGCTTCAGAGTTCCAAGCTAGTCTACTCTGAATTATAATTATCTGAAATATCCTTACGTATAGACCTGCCTTAAAAGTAGCTGTCCTCTAAGTAATAAAATAAAGACACTAAGAAACATCACTGCATCTGCTTCTATAACTACCTGACTGATTCCATAAGTTGCCTCAATATTCTTAGCTCACTAACACTATCATAGGGATGCTGTGCTCATAAAGATTCATATTTTTCATTCTTTAAGAGACTACAAAACATATCACTCTGTTTCTCATTTAAAGTTATAGAAATGGAGGCCTAGGTGGCATGCCAAGTCTTTGCACCAAGCTGTATGGGTAATATAGGCCTGGCCATGAAATACTAAAAAAGTCTGTGGGAGATGGTCTCGTCAGTCTTTGCTTTTCTTATTGCCATGCTAGGAAAATAAGTTTTGGAAGAATAAAAAAGTCTCCTTCTTTAGAGGTATGCTATCTCTACAACTTTGTCTCAGAGCTTAGCCAAGGTGGATATATATTTTCAAAGTCCTATATTCTTCTCTTTTACTTTTTTGAGGCATTTTAGGCTGGAAAATAAAATAAATTAACAGTTGATCATTTTATTTTATATTGTGATAACCCCCTTTAAATGCTATATTTCATTTGATCCCTATTATTATTGTAAACTCAGAGAATCTAAATTTTGCTAAAGTGTCATAGTTTGTACATAGTGAAGATAGAATTAAATGTCCTATCAGTCTCTCTAAGTCCACAACCCATAGTTTTATTCACTATTTTACATTCAATTTTTTAAATTCAAAGCACTGTGCCAGACCCAGTAAGCGGGGGGGGGGGGGGGGGGGGGGGATGGTTTAGCCTTTCCCCCTATGACATGTATGGTCTTCTAAGGACTGGGGAAATAAAGAGATAACATTTGAGATGAACTTTGGAAAGTAACGTTTTTATATCTTGAGCATTGGAACTTTCATTCTGTGCTAAGAAGGGCATGAGGAAAGTTGCCAAATGGAGTGCAGTCTCTGCCTGACTGATGGCTAAGTGATAAATAAATCTGGTGAGGAAGGAAGCAGTGGATCGTTGAAAGCCTCCAAAACCATGCTAGAGAATTTGAATTTTGACCTTCAACTTTAGGATGAATTATTCTTGTGTCCTTATGAATTCCTAGTTTATTTCTAAAGACACTAACTCCCTCTCCACACATCCTTGCTTGAACATTTGTTTCAAAACAGTGAACTCATCTCATACTTTTCTACCATTTGGGATGGATGGCCCCTAAACACAGAACCAAACTGCAAATACCATAGGCAGCAGGCTTATGAAATCGCCAAACTCTTCCTAGGGACGCAACGTAGCTTTTGCTCTGAAGATTTGCTTTGGATCCTGATATTTCTGAGTGAATTCTACTCCTATCCATTAGCACAATGTCCTCTCTAATGTCCTTGTTTACACCAAAGGCAGTATTCTGAAGAGAGAAATGGGATGATGTATTTGGTGCCAGCTGGACTCTGACTGAGTGATGACATGTAAGTACCCGTGAGTTAGAACTAGTGCAGTGTAAAGAGCAGTTTTGGCTGCGGAGTAAGGCGGATGGGCAATTATGCTTCTAGTGGGCCATTTTTCATGTCTGTAACTGGGCATAAATATAGGCAATTCGGAGCAGGAAGAAATATGACTGGATCTCAGCTTGGCTGACTTAGTGGCAAACAAAAAAAGGATCCTGAAAAGGTCTGGGAGTTGGTCCATTTTTGCCTCATTTGTTTTCAGGAGAAGCCTTTTCTGCCTCATTGATTTCTATCCTCAGTGAGTCATGCTCCCTTGCTTGTCAAACAGCCCTTCAGTGCTTCTTTCTTCCTTCTTCTGAGCATCTCAGTTGAGCCACTGCTCCCTAACACCAAATTTCAGCCCTCAATCCAGGGCACCGTGGCCCTGTTTTTTCGACTGTGTTTATTTACCACAGTGATCTGAGCCATGAAGACCTCTCCTTGTCAACCACTCTTACATCACAGGAGCAATGACATATTTGAAAAAATGGGAATACTTGTCACCTTGGAGTAGTTCACTAGCACATGATGGTGAGACAAAGGTGACAGGAAAGACAATGGTCTTCCCTCTGCCTTCTGTGAAAGAGTCCTTTCACAGGCACATCTTCACAGCCATATCTTCAGTAGCTTCGAGAGGGAGAAATTATTTGTAATGAGCTCCCCAAGCTAAATGTTCAGGATCACAGTCTAAATTGACTAAACTGCTGACTTGAAATTAATCAGGGCTGATATCATCACCTTCTTTATTTCTATTCGTCTCAGCCCATAAGTTATGCAGAGACACTCATCACCATGCCAGTCCATTCATCTTCCCATAAATTTAATGCCCTACTCCCCTCCTCCCCCCAAAACTCTTTAGACATGTGATCTTACAAAGTCCTCTCTAATCTCAAGACCTTCTTCTGATGTTTCCTTAATCTTACTCTTAGTAAGAATTGGACTTCTCTTGCTTCTTGATAAGGCAATTGTCTCTGTAGACTTCTTTAGTTGGAAATGTTTTAACCCTTTTATTTCTATAACTAGGCATCACGAGTAGTGTAGTGTTTTCCTGTGTTCCAGTCTAAAATGCAAACTATTTTAGCCTTCAAAATATCAGCTTGTTGAACCTCATACCATTAACTACTAAGATAAAAATGTTAGCCCACTTTCTAATTTATCATTTACCAATCCCTTAGGTATCCACCTCACCCTTCCCAATCATTGAATATTTTGTATTTTACTTCACATTTTTTCTATATCTCTACTTCTGTCACCACCTTGATGATTTCAGCATCTACATCAGGATCCAATAATACTTTGGCTCATCAGCTTTCTGAAAGACTCCCTTTCAATTATATTTTTCCCCACCTCATCTCTCTCTCATGGTCACACCTTGGAATTGATCATATCTATTTATACCATTTCCTAGTTATTTACATTTTCCATTTCACACATGGAATGATAAAAATTGAGATTTAATATAAATAATAAATTTTACTGCTCCATAAAAATAATGTTAATTAAATAGTCTTTTTTTTTTTTCTTTTAAGAGCATCATGGTAAAAAATAGAATGGAATAGTATGATTTCACTACCATGATCCATGGAGCAGTGCCAGCATATTTATCTACTATTTTTATTGTTGTTGTTCTAGAATTGCAAGTGTCAATGTAGTGAAAGGCAAATAATATCTTAGTATTATTTTAAAAATATCTCTGATTTTGCAAATTCTCTAAAACCTCTTAGGAATGCTCATGGTTCTGTGAGCTGAACTGAGAAAAACTGTGGTAGAATGTTGGTTTTGAAAGTAAAGAAAACCCCACCTGAAACATGAATTTTAAATTAGATATTCTGAAATTTGTATGGTGCTAGAGTGGTATTTTAAAGTGATTATTATAGCATAGCAAGAAGTGGAGTATGTTATCTCTTGAGTCTTAAGAATAACCAAGAATCAGTGTAGCCTGGTTGATTGAGCATCTTCCCATGCTAGTTCGATTCTGATCAGAGCACGTGCCTGTGTTTTGGGCGTGATCCCCAGTAGGAGGTGTGCTGGAATGAGCCAATAGATGTCTCTCTCTCTCTCTTCCTCTCCCTCTCCCTCTCTCTCTCTAAAGTCAATGAAAACATACTTTAAAAAAAGAATGGCCAGGAGTTTGAAAAGGAGATCTAAAAGAAAGCTCTACACTTAAGCATTAAAGTGCTTGCATGTTTGAGAGAGAGTGATTTAAGGAACAGAGGACAGCAAACTTACAGAAGTGGAGATAGAGTAGAAATTTTAAGCTATTCACTGAGTTGTATTATCAAGTTGGGAGGCTTGGTTCTATGTTGCGTAGAGGGCAAACCAAAGAATGTTGGACAGATACAAGGGGGATAGAACTGAGCTTAAAAAGACATTTCTAACCATTATGCTAATCTTGTAAATGTTAAAGTTCTCAATGACAATGTTCACGTTCAAGATAAATTCTTATTTTCTTCCAGGATACTCCAGTTCTTAGAAGAAAAGTTAGACTAGCACTGGGTAACCTCTGAAGCCCATTCCAAAACTGAGAATATACATTCCTATGGTTTACTGTGGTGCCCAAGTCTACTATCTAAAGCCAAAGACACATTATAGCCTAGATGTTCAAACAACTTATTTGTTCTCTTTTTTAAAATCAATTTTCAGAGAGAGGAAGGGAGAGAGAGAGAAACATCAATGATGGCAGAGAATCATTGATCGACTGCCCCCTGCGTGCCCCCCACTGGGGATCCAGCCCACAACCCAGGCATGTGCCCCGACCTGGAATCCAGTTGTGATCTCCAGGTTCGTGGGTAGACACTCAACCACTGAACCACACTGGCTGGGCCAACTGATTTGTTTTCTAATGCAACCCATATACCCAAACTTGCCTTTATTTAGGTTTGAGCTGTTTTTACATCATACAAAAGCTATTTGTTTCCACTAGAGCTCATCTCCTAAGTTTGAACGTTATCCCATGTGTATGTGTTTTTTATTTTACCCACCTTGGACTGGCAAAAAAAAAAGTTATTTAAAAGTGATTTCAACTGTGTGTGTCCAATAACTGGACACTAAAGGGTGTTTAAGAGATCAATTTTCTTTTTTAGGTAATACAAACATGCCACTTGGTTAGAGACTTCTGCAGTGGGAGGAAAGGAAAGAGCAAGAGATTGTCATTTTTTAAAAGTTTGAGAGCCAGAGTATCTAATGAAAGCCAAAGTATCTAATGTACATTGCGTTGTGTGCATATTTTTCATTTTTTTCATTTTTATTATATTTTTGCAATTCTTTCATACCAACACTTACTAATTTTCACTTTTTAAAAAAAGTTTAATAGTACTATATTCTATTATACAGATACATTATAATTTACATAAGCAGTCCTGGATATATATATATTGATTCTTTTCAGTTTTTGGTACTAGAAAAACAACTTATAATGAATATCATTGCCCATATATTTTTGCACATGTATAAGATAATATTTTATGACCTTTTGAATTTAAATGTTTTTCAATTACAGTTTGCATTAAATATTTTGTATTAGTTTCAGGTGCACAGCATAGTGGTTAGACAATCATGTACTTTACAAAGTGTTACCCCCAATGTTTCTAGAACCCACCTTGCATCATACATAGTTATTACAATACCATTGACTATATTTCCTATGTTGTACTTTACATCTCATAACTACTTTATAGCTCACCCTGCACTTCTCAAACCCTTTACCTTTTTCAGAGGCATGTAAAGCTAATAAAAAGTAAAAAATGATTTAAAAAATTTAAAAAATTTAAAAATGGATATGCATGTAACATCTTTCTAGATATAGCCAAATTCTTATATTTAGTTTCAATTTCTGTTATTCTATAACTTTAGCCAGTCTTATAGTTTTTAAATCTAATAATTATAAGTTTGTGAACTGAAAATCAGAAGTCCAAAGTATAGAACAGTGGTCAAATAAGATTATGCTTTATCTTCCATTTATGTTGAATATAAATAAAAACTAATCTGATCTTTTATTCGGGAAGTTCATTCAATATGATGTACAAATATAGGCCAATTTATAGATCTTATATATTAAACAAATAAAAAAAATTTTACTAGTTCTGAGATTTATTTTTATATTTCTAAGTGTGATATAGTTATATAGTTATTTTCCCCCGAAAGGTATTATTTAAGAAAATACCTAGTCACACAGTTATAGTGTTTTACAACTAGGGAAATTAAGGATTAAATATTGATGTTTTCATATTAATAGACCTAAGGAAAAATATTATGATTTTCTTCATAGATGCTGAAAAGACTTTCATCAAATTTCAATACCCATTTCTGATTAAAACACACACACATAATATTATATATTAAATGATGATATATTTTTTACCCTGACAAAGGATATATAGTTTATTCTGGATTAACATCTTTCTTTTTAAGTTAAAATATTGGCATGACATTGGTTAATAAGATGATACAGGTTTCATGTGTACAATCCTGTGATACATTACTTGTATATTGCTTTGTGTGTCCACCACCCAAGGTCAAATCTTCTTCCATCACCATACCTTTGACCCTTTACTACCCTCCTACTCCCCTTCCCTCTGGTAACCACAATACTGTTGTCTGTGTCTATGAGTTTTTGTTTGTTGGTTTTTCTTATTTGCCCATTTGTTGCTTTCAGCTTTATATCCCATATACGAGTGAAATCATAGGGTTCTTGACTTTTTCCATCTTACTTATTTTGCTTACTGTAAACTGACATGGCCCCTAGAAAAAGCAGTATGGAGGCTCTGCAAATAATTAAGAGTTATCATATGACCCAGCAACCCCTCCTCTGGGTCTCTACCCCAAAATTTTGAAAACATTTATTCCAAAAGGTATATGGACCCCTATGTTTATTGCAGCATTATTCACGGTGACCAAGGCATGAAAACAACCAAGGTGTCCTTCAATAGAGGTTTGGATAAAGAAGATGTGGTACATGTATATACAATGGACTCCTACTCGGCAATAAGAAAAGATGACATACTGCCATTTGCAGCAACATGGATGGATCTTGAGAATAGCAATCTTTCTTAATGGAGAAACTGTTTTATTTCCACTAGGGAAAGGAAAAAGGCAGAGTCGAACATTGCCTTCTGTGCTATTTAACATTTTATTAAAATTATTAGACAAATCAGTTATACAGGGAAGAAAACTGAAGGAATACAAATTGGGAAAGAAGTAATAAAACTTTTTCTTTTCATGAATGATAAAATTGGACAACTGGAAAATCCAAGAATGAGTAATTAAAGCAACAAAAAAGTTAATTTTATAAAATAGGATGTAAATTTAATATACAATAAACAGTTCATATTCTCAAAATATAACCAATTAGAAAATATAATAAAACAATATATAGTAGCAAAAATGAGTAGCCTGAATCTGATCCAGTGTGTAGACCTACGTTCCAGCTCATGAAGACTACAGTGCTTGGAGAACGAAGTAAACAACACTGTGGGGATAGAAGCAGACAAATCCAGAATTTAGAGTAGTCTGTAAAACAGCTATCTTGTTATTTTTCAAAAATCAATAGTAAAGAAATGCTTATTATTATTTTAAAGTATCTACGGAGATTTAAGAGCCAAATGTAATGTATGATTCTTGAGTGAGTAATGTTCAACAGATTTGAATATGAAGTACTTACTTGCAAATAGTTCTAAAAACAAAAAAGGTGAAGCTAATTGGATAAATAAATATAAATATATAAGTAGATTAGATAAATGATAAAAGATAAATAGATCTTAAAGCAAACGTGAAAAATATTGATGGATGAGTCTAGGTGATCGTTGTATTATTTTAACCTGTATTTTTGGAACTTTCCTACAAAAAGAAGCAAAATATTAATTTCAAAAGGGAGTAATTTCTCAGATTTAATTTGGATAAAAGAAAAAAGTGAAAAGTATGAAAACTTTACTTCCAGTTACCAACAAATTATGAAACTAACCCAAAAACCAGCTGTTTGGAATGAAAGTACAATTAGATGCAACAAATATGGTCCTAATTCATCATCACAATCCTATTTGCTCCTGACACATAGAAGATCCTCAATAAAAAACTGAATTGAACGAAAGTAGCATAAACACTTTCATAAATGGCTTTTGACTTAAATTTAGTTAAATTTAATGTTTGTATTTTTTAGCATGTTATATGTTTCTCAAAGCTATTAATTGGAGATTTTAGAACAAACTTTAATATTTAAGAAGAAGTTACTTACCAATATATTGATGTGAAAATATATTTGAACGAGAGTTAACTAATACATATGTAGAAGAAGGTGCGGGAAATGACCCAATATAACTCCTATAACTTGTAACATCTTATAGGTTAGGAAACCTCAAAATGCAATTTTGTAGTTAATCAGATTTTTAAAAATTCTCATCTAGCTTCATCAAATAAATGCTTCACAGTTTTGCTTCATTAAAACTGACATTCTAGCAGAGTAGATGTAGTTTATAAATTGATCTACTTTGTCATGCCAAGTTTTCTTGGAGAATATCCAGCTTTGGGGATGATCTTTGGGGTTTTTCATAATTTCATTTTATTATGCTAAGAGTCCTTAGCCTCTCTTAAAACACATTTTAATATTGCCTTAATTAAGACTCTGACCCATAGTTTAAGAAAGGGCTTTTATGAATTTTTATATTAAACACATTTGTAAGTTTTCTAAGTGTTTTGGTCTATATTCAGAATTTCTTTTATTCTTAAATTATTTTTCTTTCTCAGTTTTTAATTCTTTATGAAAACTAAAGGGCTTATTTTTTCCTTAATTCTTAGTAACTTTAAGTTTTTGATTCACCATCTATTGGGTTTCTTGTTCCTGTTGTTTTCATTGCTGTATTGTTTTTGTTCTACTGTGACTTCATGATAAAAATATCTGCTTTGTGTTCACTAAAATTACCCTAACTATGTATCCAAATGATGAGGTTAATTGCCTTTCTCCATTGCTCCTTCAGAGCAATGCTTTCTCCCTCTCCGTCTTACCCTTCTGCTGACCTGCCATTGTCTAGTAAGATATTTTGATGGGCTTTTTTTCTCCATTGTCAGGATCGGGAATTGCACGGGAAGGACATTTCCCACACCCTAATGCAGCTCTAGGTTCCCAAAGCTTGGGAGGGGCCAGGATGCTTCAGCTGTAACACAGAGTGAAGTAAATGCATCTTCTACATTCTGCAGGCAAACAGACCCGGCGTCAGTGTCAAATTCCAACCTCACTTAGAGTTCCTAACATCGCAGCACACTATGAAGTAAAAAATCCTATTAATAGGCTGGTAGCTGAAAGGAAACACAAACTCCTTTCTTGTTTTGAAGACATCTTTCTAAGGGCCTAAGCAAGTCGAACTCCTGTGCTGTAGGGCTCTCCAGCACAGCTTAGGTATAGACAAGCCTTGAATCTTGTCTCCGGGACTTGGAGACAGGCTTTGCATCTGCCTGTAGCTCTTCGATGACCTGGTATTCAATAATAACCTTGTTGGAAATTTCCATCAAGATCTAACTGCAAGTCATCCCCTGTAGCTGCATTAAACCTCCGTATATCAACTTTTAATTCACTCTCTCCAAAATATAAATCAGATTTTCATTAATTTTTGAATCTATGTATGTTTTCATTTCTAAACACTTGTTTAGATATATGTTGATGACCATCCAATATTCCTGTGAGTCATATTTATAAGACCAGGATATTTTAATCTAGTCTTTAATGTAGTGACTCATTAAACCATATCACTCTTAGCTCTATTAACTCATTCAAGTAATATTTATTGAACATTTTTAATAACAATATTTTACCCTGGTTCTTTTTATTTTTAAACAACCCTTTCTCGAAGTAATGATGTGTTTCAACAGCTGAAGTCTTAGAGTCTTAAACGTTGATTTGCTCTTACTATCTGCATGAACTTGAGACAATGAGGTCACTACTCTGAGCCTTAGTTTTCTATAAAATAGGGTGTATGTGTGTGTGGTGGGGGTGCTCCTATTTTATAAGGTAAATTTGGAAAAAAGAAGTATAAGAAGAGGTAATAATTATAATCTCATCTTCTTGAAACTTTTTGTTAAATTATCACTACATTACTTTCAAACATGAACTCTGATCCTGATGCTAGGTTACCACTTTACATCTAAATATTAACTTTGTTTTATTCATCATACTTACTATGATTAATTAAGAACTCACTAAGTTTTACTTAATTAAAAACTCACTAAGTTTTTCAGGAAAAACTTGCATCCAATTTTACCTAACTCAGTTAATGTTTACACTATCCTTCTAATTATTCAGAAAAGAGACCTATGAGCCAGGGATTATGTGTCCATCTTTCTTTCTAATATTGCACTTGGCATTACATAGTTTCTTTCATGTATACTAAAATACCCTTCCTCTCTTTTTATTATATATTCATTTACCTTAATTCTAATTACATACTATGACTCTTTAGAAAAATTTAAAAAGCATCTTAAAGGCTCATATGAATTTATATTATGAAAAGTGGTTTATTGTTTGCTTGCTTGCTTGTTTAAGTAACACTCCTTATATATTTTAACTTCTTTCAAAATTGAGCCATGAAACTCTCATTTTAATTTTATTTGTGGTGGCATTTAGAAGTATAAGTATGATTGCAAATATTTTATTTCTTGGTTTTGTTAAGTAAGAACAATGACAGCAGGTTTTTATACCCTAGAGATGATGAAGTTGTCTGTATTTATTCAAATTATTTTTTCTACCCTGAAATTAAACTCTAAGAAAACAAAATTTTATTGTTGGAAATGGTAAGCTTATAGTGATGTAGAATGCATAGAAGTTGATTTACTTAAAATTTGCCCCATTCATTACATCAGACTAAGAGATTTTCACAAATTCTGATCAAAATCTGGTGTGCTGTGTTTCAGATACTAGTGCACATTTCAATTACTATGGAAAAGTAAACATCATACTGTATTTCTGAGCACTTATGTTCAGATATTTAAATCAAGATAAATACTATATACTTAAAAGTAACTTAGCTAGACAACACTATGTTATTTTTATTAACTGTTAGTGTTTTAAGAGAGATACTGGTTTTGAAGTGGTTTAAATATTTATTTTGCTCTATTAGCTTCCTTTTTCTTGTTAATCTGAATTAAAGATTCCATTGAACAAATTCTTGACATCTCGACACCTTATCAGAGTCTATTTAGATGTGCCAATTTTCTCCAACTATTATGTCTTGTGAATCCAAAGAATCATTTTGATCTCTTTAGAAAGATGATGCTTTATAATAAACTATATGTTAGCATTAATATATGGCATAGACCATTCGCTGCTCTCTATCAAAATGTCCTTTTCAAACAATGTGACCATGGTCACATAGCTATGGAACACTCCACTCTATTTTGTTTTTTCTAATCAATTGTGAAAATTTTACATCCATAATACTTTTGAGATGTTTTCTTTCTTTTAAAAATAAATTCCACACAAAACAGCAAGGAAAATAATGTCTTAAATATGCAATATATAACTAAATTAATTTTCTTAATAAATATTTCTAATTTTCTTGTAATATAGAAAAAGTTATAAACCTGGACAATCAAACTTTCTCAAAAGTTATATTTTAACAGTTATACAAAATATTATAAAGCATCATTCTATCAGTGAGTTTTATTTTACTTGTCTCAACATTAATTCCTGTTTTTAGATAACAGATATGTTTTTGGGTTTTTTTTTTCAATTGATTGTTTTAGAGAGAGAGAGAAAAAAACATCAATTTGTTGTTCCACTTAATTATGCATTTATTGGTTGCTCCTTGTAAGTGCCCAGACAGGGGATCGAACTCACAACCTTGGCATATCAGGACTACGCTCTAACCAATGGAGCTACCCAGCCAGGGTGATAACAGATCTTTTAAATATTACCAACAATTATGTTTTTTCAAAACCACTGAAGATTAATTCTGTAGCTTTCAAACAATGAGAGTCTTAAAACATCAAAATAATATTCTAAATTATGTTCAAAATGATATGAGATACATAAATTCAAAAAGATTGTGATGAATGCTGGTATACTGAGAGTTATAAATAAAAAGCTCTATGGAAATCATTTAAAATTTATTTTTATAAGCATATATAGCTTTTGGATGTTCGTTTTTAGATTTGGTATATTTGGAGGGATGTTCCTTGTTTTATACTTTAAGTACTATAACAGCCTTTGGAAAGATTTTAAAAAGTTGGAGGGAAGAAATAAGCAGGGAGAAAATTAAAAAAAAAAAAAAAAATGCTAGCTAGGAGAAAAGAGAAGAGAGAGATAACTAAAAGATAGTGAAGAGGGAAAAATAAGTTTGGCATTTTATAGATAAAATATTTTTAGTTCTAATATTCAAATATATGTCTTAATTTTGAATCAACTTTATATATGTGGAACAGACTGATGAACCTCAGAGGGAAAGGGAGCAGAAAAAGATTAACCAAACAGCTAATATGCACATATGCATAACCCACGGACACAGGCAAGAGTGGGTGAAGGCCTGGGGTGTGTTTGTGGAGGGAGTCAACGTGTCATTTACATCCTTAATAAACACACACACACACACACACACATATATATTTAAATATTTGAAGCCTACCTAACAAGTATTTTTGTATTTTTTATTGACTTGGATTTCAATGTCTAAATTTTGAAAATCATAGCAAGTTAAAATGGAATAAGTTTTGTGTTATTTATCTGAACTAATATATAGAAGCATTATTTCAAAAGGACGTTTTGACAGAACTTTTATGAAGTGCTAATGGCAATGTCTCTTTATATTAAGTTTAGTGGCTACCTATGTAGTGATAGCCAAACTGAAAGTTCTTTTGTACTCATTTAACATCAATAAATATTACAGAAACTGGCTTTTAATTATGCATTAACAAATAATCTATAATATTAAACTTTTAATATTTGGAATTTAATATGATTTTTAGAGATGATAGTTTACAAATCTTTAATAAAATATCAAATGATTTTACAATAAATTATGAAACATAATCATCACACCTCCACCATCAGTCTTGATAAACCCACCTTGATTTAAATGGTTGATTCTAACCGATGAAACGTCATTGTCATTTATTTAGATCTTGCTTTGCTTATTGAGGATATGGTTTCTACTGGCTGTGACTGTCTTATACAAAACATTTTGGGTAATTTCATACGTCAGTTGTTACTTAAAAATATACATGATTGCCCACCCTTCTTCTTATCACTTCTAAAATAAACTGGGGATGTTGTACATTTAAATAAACATAATCTGTAATACCTATTGGGGGGGGGGTGTTTTTTAATTGTACAATACAGTTTAGTATTCTAGCCTGAAGAAACTACAAAAACTAAGTAAAATTTCCCAATTTTAACATTATTTACAGTTGATTCTCAAGAACTTTTAGATCATATTGAATTTTGTGAAATTACATTACTTCCTCTAAGAAAATATATATGTTCCTCTTTCTGGAATTTAAAAACAATTTCAAAAACCTAATCTCTTTAACTTATTCAGGCTTTATTCAATATAACCTCCCTTACTCCTAGAATACTTGGAAACCTGAGAGTACTACATGAATCCTGACAATCATGACTGATGTTCCTGACCATCCCAGTAGAAACTAAGGGATTTATACCTTTACTTGTTGCAAACAAAACTAAATATTTAATCCTAGAGAATATTGTTGTTTTAGCTATAAATATTGAAAACTTAGCTGATCTTCAAATAATTATAAAGGTAAGCTTTGCCAATTTGTTTTGATATTTGTCAGTAGATCATCGTTTACATCTTTGATTTTATGTGGGCAATATATTTAATGCTATGTCTTTATAGAATGCATTATTACTTATTCCAGGGCAGCATAAAAAAATTAGATACAGTCTCAGTGCTTCATAGTATGGAATGTCAGAGGTTGTAGTCTCAGTTAGATAATGTGAGAAAATTGTTAAATCTATGATTAAGACATTTGTATGTGATTTAACTTTTGGGAGTGAGTGAATTTTAAAAGGCTTGATGTCACTAAATAATTTATTACTTATCTCATATGTAAAAGACCCTGCGATGTCTTATAGGGTTTTAGAATGCAGACTGGTGCAGCCACTATGGAAAGCATTATGGAGTTTCCCCAAAAGATTTAAAATTGACCTGTCATTTGACCCAGTGATCCCACTTCTAGGAATATATCCTAAAGAACCCGAAACTCCAGTCGCAAAGAACTTATGCACCCCTATGTTCATAGTAGATCAATTTATAATAACTAAGGTCTGGAAACAGGCCAAGTGCCCATCAGGAGATGAGTGGATAAAAAAGCTGTGGCACATTTACACCATGGAATACTATGCAGCTGTAAAAAGGGATCTTTTATCCTTTGGCACAGCATGAAGGGAACTAGAAAGTATTATGCTAAGTGAAATAAGCCAGTCAGAGAAAGATAAATACCACAAGATCTCATTTATATGTGGAATATAATAAACTAAATGAACTAATGAACAAAGTGGATCTAGACACATAGAAGCATGGAACAGACTGAGGGATCTCAGAGGGAAGGCAGGGAGCAGGGAGTGGGTGGGGAGAGATTAATCAAAGAACTTATATGTTTATAAGCATAACCCATGGACACAGACATTGGTATGGGGAAAGCCTGGGGGTGGGGTGGATGTGGGGTGGAAGGGATCAATGGAGATAAAAAGGGGACATCTGTAATATTTTCAACAATAAAGATAAAAATAAATAAATAAAATGCTATAGATTATGAATTTTTAAAAAAGTTACATACTGACTAATCTGTATTACTAGAAGCTGTTGTCAGCTACAAGACAGTAAAATTGTTAGGCTACCAAAGTAATTAGTCACTATGTTAGGTTTTCTAAGCTATAGTACATAGAAGATTAAAAAGCATTTGTGAACAGAATTGAGTCTGTGGCTTCTTTGAGCATCCCATACAAAATTCACTCACTATCTTAAAAGGTTAGGGTGGGGTACATTTCTCTAGGGTGAATGCTTCTGAAACATTATTCACATTCACAGTCCTCCCAAATTCTAGGGAGCCTGACTTCTCACAACAATCTTTTGAGTGGCAGCCCTTGAACTTCCCATTCCAATAGTAATGATTAATGTGTAAGAGTTATGCAGTTTAATATCATTTTTTTCCCCCTGAAGCTTCTTGGATCCTGATTTCAGTAACTGATTTAACATATAAATTGGCCCAAACTTGGCAAAAATCAAGAATATTTAACAGGGTACAGATGGTGCAGCAGGAAGCAATACCTAGGGATTTGGTGACTCGGGTGCTCCATAACCCTCTACCAGCTGCTTTAGCTCAAGTGTGAATAAAGACCTTTTAAGAATCAATGAAAATGTCTTATGTTGTGCCTAAGTATTGCCCACACAACCAAATTGACACCAATAACAGAAACAACCATATGGTTTTAAGTGTATTAGAGAAAAGTAGGCTGCAGCTTGATACTTAAGACTAAGTATATTAAAGTAGCATTATTCAAATGAGGCAAACAATGAATAGGTGTGAACCTAAAATGTAAAGAGAATTACTTAAATATATAAATCACATACTAATATGTTCCACTAAAAGAATACACTTACCCTAACAAATAAGTGCTTTAAATTACCTGCCATCATAATTATGTATATATGATAATTGATGACAATTGTATATTTAAAATGACCAGGGCTTTCGTTTGCTGGAAGTTTTTTTATTACTGTTTCAAATTCATCAGCTGTTATTGGCCTATTCAGGTTTTCTGATTCTTCCTGATTCAGTTTTACATGATCTCACTCCTGTGTGGAATCTAATAAAGAAAATAGACTGAGGAACAAAATAGATCCAGAGACAGAAGCATGGAACAGACTGATGAATCTCAGTGGGAAGGCGGGGGTGGGTGGTGGATGGGGAGAGATTAATAAAATAATTTATATGCATATATCTATAACCCATGGACACAGACAATAGTGTTGTGAAGGCCTGGGGGGGGGGGCTGCGGGGTGGAGGGGATCAATGGGGAAAATAGGGCGATATCTGCCATACTTTCAACAATAAAGATAAATTACAAAATAGAAAATAAAAAATGATTTATCATTTTGATATAGTTAAGATAAAATAATTTAATCTAAATTCATCCAGTTTTTAATCTTCTTTGCACTACATATTATCTACAAGAGTAAAAGACTATTTGCTGTTTCAAATAAAATTTTATATTTTTTCAGTTGAATTCTCTACTTGAATATTATTGTGAGGCAGTTTTATGAGCCTTATCTTCAAAGAGAATAATGTAAGATTTAGCTTAAAATAAAATGGCAGAAGATTGGTAAAGGTGCCAGTGACAAACTTGTTGGGTGTTATTTGGGGTTCTTTAACTAAATCATTTTTTAAGTACCTAAAAAGATTTCATTTTAGAATATTTGGGGATAGAGTGGGTAAGAGAATAGAAGAAACAAAATAGGAGAGTTCATTCTTAAATATTTGGGGGAAATTATCCAAGTAAGTAAAGGATTATTTAGGACAAAGAGTAGGATTAAGGATAAAATAAGCTATCATCTAGAATATCGCTTCATTTGTGATTTCAAAAACTAGAGCTGGTGAAAAGAAATCCAAGCCATCTGCCACAAAGAAACAATCGCTACCTTTCATCCACTTGTACGATCCAATCCTGTCATCACACCAGAAGTACTCTAATTGAGACAGAGGTTGGGTTTCCTGAGAAAGAACATTTCAGTGCCATTCAAGCCTTACTCAAAAAAGACCCTGGGAAAAAAGGAATACCAGATATTTGAAGTCTGTCTTATGCAGAGTCTCATCTAGCACTAATACAAGATCAGAGGTCCTGAATTGCTTTTATGGTCTCCTGGTGAGTGAGACCTCATAGGATGCAGTAATATGTGGATTTCTGGCACAAACATCTCCTATTAGATACAATCGGTACAGAGATCCAGTTTGTGCTTATTTACTTGGTACTTTAATGCATGCACAGAATGGACACACTTGGCTGTTAGAACAGTTCTAACAGTGGTTTCCTGATCTGAGATGTAAGAAAAAGCCAAACTGTACCATATA
The DNA here is from genome assembly GCF_054644295.1 of Miniopterus natalensis. NCBI lineage: Eukaryota > Metazoa > Chordata > Mammalia > Chiroptera > Miniopteridae > Miniopterus > Miniopterus natalensis. The sequence continues at coordinate 25,558,512 of NC_142092.1, read as the reverse complement.
TTGTGTATACAGTCATCTAGCAAAAAAAAAAAGACAATTTGGCTGCTTTCATGTGTTGGCCACCATGAACACACGGGCTCATATGTCTTTATGAATAAATGTTTTCAAAATTTTCAGGTAAATACCCAGAAGAGGGGTTTGCTGGGTAATGTGGTCAACTCCATTCATAATTTTTTGAGGAACCTCCACACTGTTTTCCACAGTGGCTGTACCAGTTAACATTCTCACCAACTTTGAAGGAGGGTTCCTTTTCCTCCGCAGCCCCTTCAGCACTTGTTGATTCTTGTCTTGTTGATAATAGCCATTCTAACAGGGTGAGGTGGCCGTCCCATTGTGGTTTTGATTTGCATTTCATCTTTTCAAATACCTGTTGGCCATTTGTGTGCCTTCTTGGGAGTATCTGTTTAGGCCCTCTACCTGTTTTTAATTGTATTGTTTATCTGTTGTTGTTGAGTTGTATGAGTTCTTTATATATTTTGGATATTAATCTCTTATTGGGGGTGTTGTTTGCAAGTAAATTCTCCCATTCGGTCAGTTGCCTTTTTGCTTTGTGATGGTTTAAAAAGCAGAAGCTTTTTAGTTTGATATGGTCCCATTCATTTATGTTTGCTTTTACTTCCTTTGCTTTTAATGTCAAATTTATAAAATCCTCTCTAAGACCAAAGTCCATAAGTGTAATACCTATACATATATACAGCCATACGAAAAGATAAAATACTGCCATTTATGACTGCATGGATGGCTCTTGAGGATATCATGTGTCAGATGAAAAAAGTAAAGAAAACAAACATAATTTTATTTATACGTGGGATATAAAACTGAAAGCAACAAATGAACAACATGACAGACAAACAAATAAAAATTCACGGACACAGACAACAGTATGGTAATTACCAGAGGGAGAGAGGGGTAGGGAAGGTGGTAAATGGTAAAGGGAGTGAAATATATGATGATAGAAGGAGATTTGACTTTGGGCAGTAAACACACAATGCAATATACAGATGACATCTTATAGAATTGTACACTTGAAACCCATATAACTTTATTAACCAAAGTCACCCCAATAAATTCAATAAAAAAGACCAAATTGATGTCCATTGAACTGCTCCCCACTTCACCCTACTAAGTGAGTAAATAAAAAGTAATACTTCATCCTTGGAGAAATTGTTGAAATTTTCGATGCAGCTGGGCTTCAGAGGATGCAGAGGTTTGAGATTCCCCATTATGTTCCTTTTAATTCATGTTTTTCACCTTCTACTCAAAAGGTGAAACACAGTAAACTTGGTCAAGTGATATTTCCAGCTGCTTTGCCATATATGGTGTCTTTACTGAAAGAGATATGTCAAATCCTCAGTTTGTACCATTCTTTCAGCTGATCAGTTAGTTGGTTTCAATTTAATTTGATCAAATCACTTTCATTTTGGGGAAGGTAGTAATTTGTACTCACCAGAATTGGTAACTGATCCAAGTATGGGTTTGCCTTTCCTGCCTGAAATGTCTTTGCCAGTAGCAGTGTTTAAGGGCTTACAAGAAAATTACATTTACTGATATAGAAGGTCATATAATATTGTCTTAGGTCAAGGTGCTTATTTAATGGCAGAAGAAGTGCCATAATTGGTACATGGCTGTGGATGACTATTCCATTCATATGACACATCACTAAAAGCAACCAGATTTAAAGAATGACAGAGTGGCCGATTGAAGACTCCACCCCAAATAAACACCTTGAGAGGTGGGGAATCTGTCTCAGAATTGTAGTAAATGCACCCAGCCAAGTGCAGATACATATTGTTTTAACTTCAGTTGATATGTTTTAGGAAAAACATAGTAGAATAAGCCTCCTCCTCACTCACACTGACTCTCTGCTTAAAGATACACTTTCTGTCCTTGGAACTCTAAGTTCTGATGGATTAGATGTCCTGTTTTCTATGCAGAGCCCTTCCTCCAAGGAATACAGTGAAGATTACCCTAAACCTAAATGAATGACATTTTTCTGGTCACCTTAAGTATTGAAAGCTGGTGTATTAGAAAGGGGCCAAATGAGTTATAAGACTGGCATGGGTAATATATTTACATGATTGTGAAGAGCTAGATATGGTATTATACAAAAGGACCTACAAGCATGTCTAGAACTCAGGCTTCACTGGGAAACCCCTTGGTGTTTTCATGTTCCATGATGCTCTTCAATGTGTTTCTGATGGAACCATTAGCTGACAAAGGTCAAGAAAAACAAAAGTCACAGACCCTCTTGAATGAAGGCCTGGATCACTCTATCACTACACTAGCTAAGAACTGACCAAAAGTGAGGGGAACCTAGAAAGGGTTGTGGAGTAGAGAGAGAACAAAAATCAATCAATCTATAAAATCAGTGATAGATCTAGGATCTCAAAGAATATTTAGACACCATTGTGCACATAGCAACATATGACTTTATAGAAACAAACACCTGGGCTTTTCAGAGTATGATATACATAGATGTGGAACGATCTGACTTGAGATAAAGGTTGATGGACAAACAAATAAGGATATGAGCTAAATGTAATGAGGAAATGCTGACCTAGAGCAAACCATGTAGCAGAACCACATGCCAGGGAGGGAAACTTTTATATGATCTTAGAGGTGAATTAGCGTTAATAGAAAAAAGAGTTGTGAGAATGATTTGGCTAATACTGCTGAGCAGCAGCTTTCTCGTTTGGGAAGACTTAAGCTATTTACACCTTCATTGCTAACACTGACAGACACATTAAGCTCAAATATTAGCCTTGTAACTTACAAATTTCAGCTTTACATTGAAAGACAAGTTAAGCCCTTTAGAACATATGTTTATAGGCTAAAGACAAAAATAACCAATACAATTAAGATATGTACTATATTTAAAGTTAATTAAACTATTAAATATGGAGGAGGGTACATTCAAGATAATGGTCCCACATTTGTCATTGTCTTTTGTGCAAACATTTGTTCCTGTGAGCAGTAACAGTTTAAGACAAACACAGGTTTCTTCAATCAAGAAACACTTCCTTGCTGCTTGACATAAGGCTAGGCTTCTGGGTGGATGAGATAGGTAAGATAACCTCTAGATTTCCTTTCTACCCTCTGATTCTAAAATTACCTAGGAGAAACTTTTATTCCATTGAACAATAAGTCACAGAAAATAGCTTCAGAAACAGTCAAATATATTTCCCTTAAGAGAGCCTAATTTTGTTAACTACATTTTTCAACTGTATTTCCATTTTTAATTGGGTTAGAAAATCAACCCACAAGCTAGTCTACGTGGGACATTTTCAAAATCAATAATAACATATATTATAGATGTTGAATTCTATTATTAGGGCTTCCGTACAATAAAGTTGAAGAATCCATAGCTACATTTTTTTTTTAATCCCATTTTAACTGTCTGAAGAATCATTTCTGTTCACACCTTGAAGGTCAACAGCACCAATTTATTTGCTCTGACAGTAGAAATGTGAATATAATGATTATTCACATTTCGGTTAAAAATGTATAACTAGTTAATCATATCTACATATTATATAAATCTTTTTCCCAAAATGGAAACTGTAATATCCCATTCTACTTAAAGAGATTAATAGACAGCAGCACAACTACTATTTTACCAAAGAGAACAATCTTAAATGATAACATTATTATTTGGGATTAACAGTAAATTCAAAATCATCCCTTCTATTTGTTTTTTTTGTTTTTTTTCTAAAAACTTTAGGCAAAAATCACACACACAAAAATGTATTTAAATAAGAGCATATACATTACTTTAAACTAAAATGATGAAATTACGTGTCAGATGAGGAGAATGTCTTAAGCCTCGGTCACAGCGGGTCATCAGTCTCTGAGGATCCTATTCACGTACCACAGCCCAGTCATCGTGGAGTGATGATCTACCTGAAGCATGTTCCATAAAAAGGGAAAGACCAGACTGATCTCCAGCTGGTGGGGCTCATTGCTTTGTAAAATGTTATAGCATTTATAGACCCAGAAGGTACCCCCAAAAATACCCCAGGCCACTGACTGACTAACCAGGCTATAACCAATACTCTGAGGTTACGTAAGTGAGGAGGGGCGACAAAAGAATCTGTCAGGTGAACTTCAGGGAACAAGATATGCCTAGACCAAGTGCTCTAACCTCAGCCTTGGCTAAGGTCATCAACAGCATAGAAAGGTAAGATTAAAATGATTTAAGAGCAAAACATCTGAGAGACCAAGAACCTCATGCTTACAGAAATATCTTCTTACGTTCTTTGGTTTAAAAGCTATGGTTATATCCATGGTCACCAAAGCATACTTACAAGATAGAGAAGAGAGAGCATGGAGAGAGCGGAATGGGTAGATCATAAAAGGAATTCCAAGTGGACTTTCAAAACATTAGAGTACATATGTACGATTTAATTAAGTGTTCGAAATGCACCCTATAAATTACTTTCTAGATAGCTTTCTTTTAATCCCAGAAACTAAGAAAGTGTTAATAAACTGAATTACTAATCATTATTAATGATACTGATTGATTACTAAAGTATTTTATATTTTTTCTTCTATATTTTACATTTACTTTGTGTTTATATTTATTTCATATTTATACCTATGCTCTATACTTTTTATTTATATATTTTGTATCATATTAATATACTTATCAGTTATATTTTAGATTTAATTATCAATATGAAAATAATAATTGTTAGGAATGAAACATGATTGAAAACCATCTAAATAAGTTATATTTTATGGAATATAATACATGTCTTATATAATGAAGAATAATACTCATGAAGATTAATTTATTCACTCAAAAAATGAGTACCTCTCTCTGGAATGCAATTGAAATTCTGTATATTGTTCCTTTCAACCGTTTTCCCTTCAGAATTATTTCGGCCTAGACAGCCACATAACTCTACTGTCTTACCCATTTTACATTTCTCAAATATCACTGTCTCTGAGGAATTCCCTTTACTGACCCTAACAATTTACTCCTTCCACCCTGACAATGCCTATTCCATATCCCTGTTTTCTTTTTACTCCTTGGTGCTTGTCACTTTGTAGTATACTATATATTTTATTTACTCTTCTTGTATATTAGCCCTTTCCTACAGTAAAATGTAATCTTTATGGGTCATGTATTTTTGTAAGCTTTGTTCAAACTCTGGCACTTGAAAGAGTGGCACAGAATAGGTGGTTAAGTAACTGTTTGTGGAACAAAAAAATTAGTGTATTAGATGATTTATGAAGATAACATAGCTGGAAATATAGTGTGACCTTGAAGAAAAACAAAATGTAAGGATTATGTAGAATAGTAACAGCTTCCAAAAAGGAGATCCGAAATCTGGAAATGTGGGTTTAAATCTCAGATAATTGTTTTGTTAAGGAAGCCAAGGGAGAATTATATTTTATGAAGCTAGTTGTCAATAGTTTCAAGAGGTAAAATTGGTAAAGAAAGATTAATGAATTTTCATATGTAACTTTGTGACATGGATGTCACAGATAAGTTCAGTGAGAGCTGCTGTTTTAAAGTGGGTGTGAAACCTGATTGAATTAAGCTTGTGAATAAATGAGAGCCAGAGAAATGCAGGCTCAGATTCCACAGCCTTTTCAGGTATGTTTGAATGCAGATGGAGGCACCAAAAGTCACTTCAGAAGAATAAATGCTCCAATGTGGCATTTATTTTATACAAATAGGACCAATGTGGGAATGTTTAAAAGCAAAGAGGAATTCTAATTAGACATCTGGGGTTTATCTAAGGGATAAAGGATATAATTAGTGTAAAAGTAGATGGTGTCACAGATTCTATTCCTTGCTCATCCAATATCTATTCCTCTTCTACAGAGATTCTCAATTATTCATCTAGGTGATGTTCCCAGTTAAATATAGTCATCTCCCATCTCCCACAATTGAATTGCTGTTAGATGAGGTCATTTTATACATTTTTAAGTGAAGAAAAATGAAGAAAATTCTATGTTTAGAATTTTAGCAATGTGTATGAAAAATTGAAGCATTTCTTCTACCTGGAAGAATACTTTGGACTAAGGAGATAAACAATGCAACAAATAGAATATTAGAAAGTCACTGATGTGGGCATTGAATGCATCCAGGATCAAAACATGGCTTCAGTTGGGAAGTACAAATTGGGTGAAAAAGTAAAAGTCAGGTGTGAAGGTTTTGATGAATGAGAGTAATCAAGATATTGACAAATAATTGCTAGGAGAAGGAAGTTTGGTAGAGCCAAATGGGCATCAAAGGAGCAGAAATTATTTTCAAGAAAGAATGGAGAAAAATAAATTATAAAAGCAATGGGGAGCAGAGGCACTCTGCTAACTCTGAAGAAAGTATTGGATAATAAAAACTGCCATTTAAGAGGAAAACAGAGAAATTTGTGGGTTCTGAGAAGACCTAGTTTCCTCTTTTGACATAGAAGTGGTCATACTGTTTCAAAAAAGTTTTATGATAAATGGAACTTGCTGTTTATGGGGTGGCACTTTCAGGAGGTACAGCAGAAGAGTATTTTTGGTGGAGTGAGTTTGGAAATCAGAGTCAGGGGCAAGAAATACAAAGGATAGCGTGAACAATGATGTGTAAAATGATAACTGGGGGGTGGTAGTCTTCTATTCACACAACCTCTAATGCCTCAGCCAAAATCAAGAGTTTTAAATGTAGTATTGTAGCAGGATAGTAAGAAGCTAGGAAAATTCCCAGGCAAGTGAAATAGGGAAACGGAGACAAGAAAAGTAAACAAAGGCAAACAGTTTGTGGATTGCAAGACCATATCTTCCCCAACCAAGGACACTTGAAAGCATATGGTTTATCTCTCCCTTACCTAACCAGAGAATGCATAGCTTAATTCACCCTGGTCTGAGAGACAGAGAACAAAGGCCCAATTAATGACATTTGGGCCAGCTAAACCCAAGGACAGATGAAGTCTGGGGAACAAGTAACAAGAACCCCATTAAAGCCAGGCAAACCCAAGATAAAAGTAAAACAATATAAAACAGACCAAAGATGAATCTCAAACTCCCATATGCACTCATTTCCATGCGTCAGCATATTAAAAATGCACCTGGAAAGCTGATGAATATTCTACTGAAACCCTCCCCTAAGATTCTCACAGCAGGAAAAAAAAAAGGTGGGGGGAATAAACAACCCCTCAAGACAAAGACTCAGTGCAGGCTCACTCTGCAGCATGCCCATGCCCCTTGCTGGGCATGAACTTTTTATTCCTAAACTCTGTGGGTCCCCAAGAAGCTCGCAACCGAGGTAGGCAATGGCAGCTCAACCTGGGCTCACCCCCCAATCCTTTCTCTAAGGCCCCTTTTTCCTCTGAATTCTCAGTGAGTAACAGCAGCCTGGCCTTGGCTCATTTCTTTCCTATGACATCTCTAGTGAGCCAAAGCAGAGCACTGCTTAGGCTCTCTCCTGTTTCTTCTTCTGCCTTAAGTTCTTCCTTTGTTTCTGTCCCCAGCTTTAAAAAAAGGTACTTGCACAATCACCTGGACTCGTGTCATGAAGTCTTTCCTAGACGAAGTCAAGTATCCACACACTACAGGCCGGCCTGAGGTAGACCCACTCCAGACCTGTTCCTCCCTGTCTGGTAACAGTATAACTATGGATTATATTTCTTCCCATTGATGCTCTTATCTTTCTCTTATATTAGGCAGTCTTTTTTTTATTTCAAAGAATGATTTCATATCTAATTAATTTAAAGTTGCTTTCCAGTTGTCAGTATCTCTGGTGTGCCTCAGAGAATGGTCGCCAGAATGTAAGCAAACCAACTCCTACAGTGCAAAGTCTCTAGAAATAATTTCTATTAACTTCTATTGTCCAACCCACTCACTTGTAGAAGAGGGAAGGTTGGCTATCCACTTTGTATACAACACTATACTGGTTTGTATTGAAGACAATACAGAGACAGATAATGTGAATATTCGCCTCAAGAAGCTCACATGCATATTGGGGACATGAAGCATGTTATCATGTTAAAACATGTGGTACATGCAGGACTCCCTCCACCAAACCTGCCATCATTTTCAATCACCACATCTTAATACACTGTGTTTGTGACAAGCATTACAAGTCATTCATTATCAATAATCTTTAAATTGCTGAAGGTTGTAAATAATTTACTTAAAATATAATTTTGTTACCACTGCTGTTGGGCAGTCTTTATTATAGAATAAAAGAAAAAAAATATTAGAGCTTTGTAATTTCGCCTCATTTCAGTTTCTATTTACTTATGTTACATTAAAAACAATATACTATTCATTTTGTGCTTTGTAATTTACTGTCCCTCTGTTTCTTTTGATGTCACTTCATCTTAACTTTTATCTGTAACCTTTATGGTTTTCTTTTATCAACATAATTTCTCTCCCTCTCACTTGGAATCCTCCTATATGACCTTCCTCCTACTGTTCTTTCCCCCCAATTGTGACCAATAGTTTTACTGTGGTTTTTTTTTTATCCAAATAGAAACATTTTCTTTTGTCCCTTGGGGCGCTCATGAACTTACTTAAAAAAAATGATTCTTCTCAATCCTCCAAGCTACTATGTAAGCTAGAAAACACAATGGAAGCATGATTTTAGCTATTCCTGTTTAGTTTTTTGTTTATAAATTGAAAGGTGCAATATCATTTATTTTTAAAAAAAACACTAATTTTTAATTCAATAGGCCTACCTTGCCAGTAACTTACCATGCATGTTCAGTGTATTTCAGCAAATGCTTATTAAGGACTAAACATAGGAAAGTTTCAGGGCTAGGTACTAAGGAAAAACATGTGAATGAAACACAGTCAGTCTCTTTCAAATCTTCATTATCTGGGACAGGAGACCCATACTTGTGCAAGAAATCATAGGCCAAGAAAAACAGTGATTGATTGCATAGCAAAATAAAAACATAGCTTTAGATCTGCACAGAGAGGTGCAGAATTATTCATGACGAAGGGGTCTGCTAGGAAATGAATAGGGTGTCCATAGAACATAATAACTCTGGTGTCATAAAGACAGAAAAGAATAGAGAGAGGAGAAAGAAAAAGAGGGAAAAGGTGATAGAAAGAGGCTGGCGTGGGGAAGACAGAGGTGAAAAACCTCAAGATAGAGAAAAGAGAGCTATGACTATAGAGGAAGGGGTAGAGAAAGTCAGCCAATCCACAGTCATGAGAGAACATGGCACTTTCAAGCAGTGGGAAGTAGCTGTGGATGGACCACAAGGGTTATACCGTTCAGACAACTTTGGAGATCGACTGGGAGCTATCTCAAATGTCCTCTTACGGCATTTGACAGATTTCTATATGGTTGTCTCAGGTTTGACAAAATGAAGCAAGCCACGGTTAAGAATACAATATGGAAAGAGAATTCTAAATATTCTTTGCCACCCCTTAGGCCTACTTTGTGCATCATTATCTAATAATTGGACAGTGATTTTATTTTTGAAATATATCCAAATATTGTGACCTGTGGGAACATCATTATAGTATGCAAAATTAGAAATAAGAAGCAAATAGTATGATTCAGATATATTTCATTATATAAAACAACAAAATACCTATAAATAATGGTTATTTCATTTAATGTTTAAAAGTTTATTGCTTTTATTAGTAGATAAAAAGAGACAACTTTAATGCACTCGGATAACACTCATTATTCCTCCACTTAGAGCTGTTGCCATTATATTAGGTATGCTAATTTATACAATTAACCTTATATAATTGGTTTAAAGACCTTGTATCACAGGGCAGTATATTAGTTCATTGATGGAATAAATGAAGAAGTCTTAAACCTGAAGTAATTTCTTAGAAAACTCATTATTATGACAATATATACTTTTCTTTCAGTTTTCCTTATTTCTCCTTGCCAGCATTTAAAGTTATTATTTAAAGGAAATAAATCCTAACAGTATTGTTCAGAATCTCCCAAAGCAATTTAATTTCTGTCTGGTTAGGTGCATAGTTCATATTATTCAAGAAGAGCAAGTAATGGAAAATCATTATTCAAGGTAAAAACTGGTTTATTTCCATCTTAATTAGAGCCAAAAAAAATTTAATCAAATAAGCTTCCAGGAAAAGAAAGACAATAAGTACAACAGTAAAGCAGAATATATTTCTGTATTAAAATTAAGGCACCATATGCAATCTTTGTGCTTCATTGCCCAGCACATGCTGATGGAGAGAAATATAGCTGGAGAAAGGCATTAACTGGTAATGGGTTCCGGAGATACTGGCCTGGTGAAAGCCTGACTACTAGATCAATCAGCTCAGCACAATAAAAGCATTGTGTTCTAATACAAAACCAAGGCGGGTGACCTAAAATATAATTTATGATTTTAGTCACAAATTTCTGTCAGATCATACCATAGATACTGTTCTACATATGCCAAACAGAACCCATTATCCCCTTTTCACAAAAAAGCAACCATTCCTCCCCAAAGAGTTGCTGTTCAGAGAGAAGTTCAGCCTAGGAACTTCAGATCCATAGCCAAATTTTCACTCTGGCTTATTCTTTACATTCAGCTGTTATGTTATCTTATATGTTGTATTGTGTTGTGTCATGATGTTTGTGCTGTTGCCTTATGCTGTTTTCATCTATTCTATTTTAAATGGAAGATTTAAAATGTCATCTCTTCTTTCTTTCCTTAGGCTCTATTTCTCACGTGCCTTAAAATTTAACTACAGATTACAACATGGTTTAAACCTATTTTCATGTCCAGCCTACCCTAATCTCTGCTTCCTGGAATGCCTCTTAACACAACTTTCATTGTTTTACTCTTTTGTTCAAAATGAGTAAATGTGTTCACTTTGCTTAAGGAAAAAAAAAAAAATCCTTTGTAGGGCTTTCAAATCTGGGAAGACACCAAGCTGCTTTTCTGGACTCAACTATTTTAACAAGCTCATTCAAACCTTTCAAAATATCCTACACTGAAGCCATGATGTATCATTTCCTATCTCTTGAAAATGCCAATTTCTGTCATATATCATTTTTTGCTCATGCGTTTTGTCTGCCTAATTCATGTTATTCTTTAAAAAATATCCCATGTCTTTGATGCAGAATTTATTTCTGTGGCAGACAATGCTCATGCTTCTCAAAACCCATGCTTGCTTTCAGAGTTTTAATGGAAATGCAGCTCGCCTGTTTGAAACTACCTTCCAAAGCGCCCTTTGATGCTTAGTGGAGCATGGGACTAAGTCCTGGCTAAAAGAATGTGAACAGAAATTTGTACACAATTTCTGTGCCATGTTTTTATAAGGGAACTCCTTACTCTCTGTGCCCTCTTCTCCTTGCAGCGGTGATAAATGCAGATATAATGGCAGTAAGCCAGTTTTAACCATGTGAAATAACTCACCACTTTAGGTGATGGCAGCAGAAGGTAGATGAAATCTGGGTCCTGTTGTTACTGTTAGCAGGTAGCTAGATAAAGGAAGGAGGCAAAGGGAATCGGGCATTGCTGAGCTCAATGGGCTGCGGAGCATGGGTCTATTTGCTCGCCCCGCCAAGGATTAATACCCTTCCCTTTCTCACTCCAGTATCAGATTGTCCGGGAACAGAGGGAGGTAATTACAAACAAGCACAATAGAAGTCAAAATGGTTCTGGGAGGGGGTACTTGACCATAGCGGCCTATCAGTCTAACCTGGGAAAGGGATCATTGGCTAGGGGTGAACCCATCAGAAGCCCACAAAAGCCTGGGAAACTGGTTATTTTGAAAAAGCTCCTGGTCATAACCCCAGGGGAACAAAGAAGAGCTCCCCATCTCGCTCTCGCTCTCGTGTGCCCATGGTAACACACTCATCTGTTGTGCTCTCTCCCTCCTGGAACGCACAGCCATGCAGGTTTAGCAGTCACCAGAGCCCACAGCAGATAGTGTGAGCTCCAGAGGAGTCAGCTTCACTGTGAAATGGACATTCTGGACACTGGCCTTTGTTTTGGCCTTAATGAAGATAAGATTGGACTTCTTCCATGACAGGATGGAAGGAGGTGGGACATTGGAAACCCAGGGGCAACCTTCCCAAATAAATCTTGCCACATTGCTTTCCCATGAGTGGGTCCTTGGAGTGCTTTCCTAGCAATCCCACGGAAGGACACAATTTCCACTAAGCATTACTCCTTGTACTGACCTGAGTTCAGCTCTGGACAATTTGGTAATCTTTAAGGTTATGTAAAAGAAAAAAACAAGATCTACTTAATTAAGGATGCTTTATTTTGAGATTTCTTTGTTGTATCAGATGAGTGATTCCTAGACTATTTTTCCTGGATTTAAGATGCAGTGGTAAATTTTAAAGACTTGAAGCAGAAAAATCTTGCCTTCTATATTGATTTTTTTTCTAATGGTGGTTCTAAGTCTTACTGTGAAATATTATTTTAGCAGTTTTCTATTGTTGCATAACAAATTATCTAGATATTAGAATATTACAACACATATTTACAACACATAATATTTGTGAGGCAGGAATATGCATGTGGTTTACTGCGTTCTCAGACTCAGGAATTCTTACAAGACTATAATCAAAGTGTCAAGCAGAATGTAATCATATCATTATTTGATATGATATGATCCAGTATCCTTTCAATAATTGATACTGATAGGATTCAAGATCCACACAAGCTCAACCGGTTGTGGGCAACATTCAGTTTCTTACAGGCTCTTTGATCGGGGGTTTCAGTTCCTCGCTGGCTAGTTGGCAGAGGCTGTCCTCAATTCCGCTCCTTACAGCAGCTTACAGTATGGCAGCTGGCTTCATGAATTTGAGCAAGTAGGAGCCAACAAGAGAGAGAAAGTGAACACGAAAGAAGTTGCAGTGATTTATAACCTAATCTTGGAAGGACATTCCCTCACATTGGAGCAGCAATTTTCAACCTTCTACATATAAACTAATTACTAAAATTCTGCAGCATGCCAAAAAATGTATTATATTTTTTGCTGAACTGACAAAAAATAGGAATAATTTCGATTCATCCACACTGGATGGCTATTGTTGTGTTGGCTGTTCTCAGGTGTTTTTTTATTTGACAATCTAAGGAAGAAGAGGCCAGTGCCCCTGATTATCACTTTATTTACTTAATTTTCTTTATGAACAAACTTCTGGAAAAAGCAGCCCCAATCATCTATGTCCATGCTTAATTCACTCCAATCTCTTTCTCATTCATATCACACCACTGAAAGTTCCCTTCCAGATTACCAACAATCCCTGTTTTAGAAATTGTCCAAGAGTGCAGGTTTTGGATCTGATCTTTCTGTGCTCTTTCACCAGGACTTAATACAGTTAATCACTGGTTTCTATTGAATTACTCTTCCCCACACCTTCTTGTTTTCCTTCCTAGTTTCTCCTTTTCTTTTCTTTTTAAAAAATATAACTTTATTGATTTCAGAGAGAGGAAGGGAGAGAGAGAGAGAGAGAAACATCAATGATGAGAGAGTCATTGATCGGCTGCCTCCTGCACGCCCCCGACTGCAGGTCGAGCCCGCAACCCGGGCATGTGCCCTGACCGGGAATCGAACCTCGATCTCCTGGATCCTAGATTGATGCTCCAGGCCCCTTCCTAGTTTCTCCTTATGTACCAGGTACATCTTCATCTTCCTCTGCCCTGACCTAGGTTATTGAACCTGTTGCTTCTGCTTATATTTCGCTGGTGAAAGCAACATGGACAGCCATACCTAACCTCAAAGGAGGTGAGAAAGGATGTGCTTATACCATGGAGTGTCTACAGCACGACTCTGTTAATAATGCATCTGTCTCAATAGACTCTCGAGTCTAAGTCCAAATTGTCATATTCAGGTGTTTTGAAGAATCTCCAACTTTCTACTTACTGACCTGATCTCACTTGCAGACTGATTCTAAAAGATCTTAATTACTTACTAGACTATTGAATGTCAATATGCCTGGCCCTTTTCATGTTCCACTTACCAAATGCCTGAAAACCCCATTCCCAACAAATAAGCTTTCCATGAAAAATATAGTTCCTCATTTCTTATTACCAGCTTTGGCGCAAAGTCTTTTGGCTACATAGAAAAAGTCTGGCATGATTTCCTCTTTCGTGGATGAGCCTACAGGTGAACCATCGGGATAGCAGATTCTTTCTGACATTATTACAGGCATGGCAGTTTATTCTCTCAGACTCAATATTTCCAAAACTAGGTATTTTCTCTAAGGACATGTTGCAAACAAAAATAGGTAAAAATATATATACAAACATACTCACTGTAATGTGGTGTTGTGTAGACAAAATCTGAAACCATACTCAATGTCCAGAAGCTAAAGTATGGCTACATAAATATTTACATATCAAATTAGTGGAATGTTTTTCAGCCAGCAAGTGATCATTGTAAATACAGGGTGGGGCCAAAGTAGGTTTCCAGTTGTGAGTTTGGGAAACAGAGTTTACTCTTTTTTTTTAATATGGAATGCTTCACGAATTTGCATGCCTTCCTTGGCAAGGAGCCATCCTAATGTACCAATTTTAGCATATGTGCTGCCAAAGGGAGCACCAGAGTTTATTATTGTATTATTATTTATTAATTATTGTATTGTTTTCCATATGAACAACTGGAAACCTACATTGGCCCCACCCTGTACTTGTATGAACATAGATATTTTTAATATGTTTAGTAAAAGAGCTGAATGAAATAATGTGCTCCACCAATTAAAACAGAAAAGTGTGTAGAAATTTACCACACTGTGAGTAGCATTAATACCTTACAGTTTGGTATATTTTTACATATGAAATTGCAATTGTAATTGTTATATTGTGCATTAAGTGTAAAAATAGAAATAAATATTGGATATTCAGGAAGGTTGATATTGGAGATAAAGCTAAAGTTCTGTCAGCAGTAACTCCTTTGCTGTGACTGTTTACTGTTAAGATCTCAAAGAGGACATATATGGTCAAGGGATGGTTTATAAAGAAGCTACCAAAGGTAAAAAGATGAGATTTTGCACTCAGGGAAAATGAGAGGTTATAATATTAATATTTTTTGTTTGACACCTACAAAGGCAAATAAGATCATAAGCAATACCAATATCAAATTTCCTGCTTAGGCCTGATTATTGATTTTATTCTGGTAGTTAATTAGTAATAAACAATGTAAGAGCATGAGCCCATAGAGAGTAAAAACAGTATTCTGTGGAATATGTATCAATATTATCCCTGTAGGAGGTGCCTGTATAATTCAGTTATTTAACAAGATAATGTAAATCATTCCTAATTAAGGCTGGCAGTGTTAAATAAGTAATTGGAAAGACCTGGAGAAAATAGTAAGGTATCCTGCAGGTAACAATGCATAAAACACCTGCCATCTTTAGGGCAGATGGGACAAAGAAAAGGGTTTGGATCATTAAAATGTCCAAGCTTGGAGAAAGGCTCCGACAACAACCGAAACTGAGAGCTCTGAGGAGGTGGGTCCTGGTGGCTGCTACAGGTCTCTCCGAGCCGAAGGAGAGCCAGACCTCTGAAGGTGAGGGGCCAGGCCAAGGGCCTGTGTACCTGAGGAGGAACCACGATGCTTTGACTTTTGTTAACAAGCTGCAAACTAGATCCAGCTGCTGCTGTTGGAAGTAACTGCTGCCGCCCTGGTGAAGACGCATGGGTGCTAGAAGAAGGGGAGGCCATCAGAAGCCAGGCCTTCCTCCCACCCCACCTCTCAGTCCCTCCCAAGTGTCCCTTAGTGTTAGAGCCCGAGAGGGGCAAGATAGCAAAACAGAAATGAGGTGTGCGGAGGCCGGCCCCCAGCCTGCTGAAACAGGTTCCTGGGGACAGAAACTCACTAACCGGTACACAGCAGTTACCCAAGTCAACGACCAGGGCATATACACATCAAGTCCTTAATGGATTCATTTGTATATTCAGGTGCCATAAACATTAATGCATGTTAATTAAATAAAAAGCAAATTGCTAGTCTTCTTATATATAATTAAGTATAATGGATGGTCCCCAGACTCCACATAATTATGTAGTGGTGAGTTTGTCCTAGGTGCTAAATTATCTGGATTTACATCAGTTAGCCTGTCATTATCACTAATAGCATCACATTTTACTTTCAAAACTGTTCCAATTTGGATGATAAATTATATGGTTACTGATAACATACCTTACACATAAATAGACATGTTCAACAGAAAGTAATTTGTGTTTTGCTTGCAACACACATAAGAAATATTAGTGATAAAATGAAGGGAACACATAGCTCTGTTGGTGTGGATAGTACAAATGAGATGGAAGGAAACATTTTTAAAGGAGGAAATGTTTGAGCTGGGTGTTAGATCAGTGGAAGTTCACCATGGCCTTGAGACAAATGAGGAAACTTCGACAGCAGAGACAACATAGGGAACATGGGAGATGCATGAAGTTCTAACCAAGGCATGAAGTACATTTGAAAGTTCATGTGTGGACGTAAGCAACCGATCAAAGGGATCAGCTGCTGACTCTGAATCTACCCAGGCATTTCAATTAAGATTCTACAGCCTTGATGATGCTAAGGGGTATTTCTAGTTGTTTACTATTATGAATGATGCATCTATAAACATTTGTGTACAGGGCTTTGCTTAAATATAGATCTTCATTTCTCTTGGAAAAATGTCCAGGAGTGTAAATGGCTGGTTTGAAAATCTACCATTTTCAATGGATTTTTTTAGCTGTTACGCTTAATATATCCTGTCTGACTATTTATTTCACTTGGCAGGGTATGCAATGGACCAATGTGCATGTATGCATGAGTGTGTGAGTGTGTGTGTGTGTGTGTGTGTGAGTGAGTGTAGGAGTGTCCCTCATGGAGGAAGTTCTTCATCAAAGAGATTAAAGTTATGAAAGAAAAGAAAAAGATAAAACTTTGAAATCATACTTGAGAATCTTTCCAGGTCTAAACATTCAGTGAATAGACTCTAATCAGAAACTTGTTATTGAATAAAACATGTGCAGAATAAGCTCTAGACTTTTTTTCTTGTGCATTTGAGATACTATCGATCTCCCCTTGTTTAGGAAGGTGTTTACTTCTTTTACACCAATATAAATAAGCACAATGATTTTTTAGACACATTGGAGATAGCCATCTGGGTATGTTTTCAGGGAGAAACACACTTGGGAACTGAACAGTGCTGCACATCACTGAGCTGTAACATCTAATTATTACTGGTGGAGAAAGCCATAATGAATGGGTCAGCTTTTAGATAATGCTGCTTTATGTATTCCTCCTGGCAAAATATCTACTCGTCATTTATTTAACTGCCAATGGACGCCCCTATTCATAAGGTGTTTGGAAGCAGTATTCCTCTGGAGGGCAGGGATTAGTCCAGAAGTTTGAAAACGCAATCCCTAGAGAAATGGGCTGGAGGAGAGCTCTAGTTCTTGGCTCTTTGTAGGAAGTAAACGTGGTAAACTGAGTCCTGTGAAACAATCTCATGAACACCAATAAAAGAAGACACGTAATTACCGATACTAGTTTCAATCTCCTCAACAATACTTAAAAAAATTAAAATCTCTCATCTGTTTTCTGAACATTTCTCCTGTTCATCTGATGTTTTCTCCTAGCTTTATTATCTTTAAGGTCTTCTTTTACATAATTGTTTAGTTGACCGTGGTATTTCAGGCTCCTAGACAAAAGTTGTGCATGATATAATTAATTAAATATCTGTCAGTCACGCAGGACAACAAAAATACCCATTTTTTAGAAGTATGATAGAGTCATTTTTTAAATTTTCCTGCTGAAGTTTAATAAAAGTAAATAAAGTCATTTAGTAGATAAATGAAACAAATACATTGATGAATTGTTATTGTAGCCCTGTTTCCTCAATTGTGTTTTTAAATTATAACTTAGTAGGGAATGCTGATGAAATAGGTGAAGTTTTTCAATGTCAATATTATGGTTAATTAGAGAGCTGCTAACTGAATGAGATTCATTAGATTGAGAAGTTTATTTTATAGAGTAAAATATATACTTCCTTTGTCAGACATAGGAATGCAAAAATTTAAAAAAGATGAATTTACAGACAGAAATATTTAAAATTAGATACAAAGTTCTTAACTGTCCGTTACACTGGATGCCCTGATACTCAACCTGGTACAAATTCTCCCTCTTCTTTTCTAGGAGGCGTTTCTCTTTCTACCTTCTACCATCATTCCCTCCCCTGAGCACCTGCAAATCCTGTCTGTGATATCAATTAAGTAATTTTTTATAATATATTTTATGTCATTATCATCAATTATTATATATTCTTTCATTACTTTTATTTTAAATTTTAATTTGTTTTGGTTTCATAAAGCTCATTTCCCTTAGGTAGTACATAAAGTCCTTCAGATTAGAAGCTATTTGTCATAGCGTTTTGCCCATGAGCATATAAACTGGCTGAGTTAAACAGGTCTGGTATTTAATGGTGATAAATTACAGACAGGTGTGGCCTCAAAGCAATGTCAGTGGTACGTGCAGAATCATATAAATCAATATCATAATAGTCACACAAATATGCACAAATATCCATGTTTAACCCTCTCTGTTGTCATGAGAAATTTGGAAAGCTACTTGTATGTATTTCTGTGATTATTATATCTAGAATAAATATGTCATTCTTCCAGCAAAAATATAGTATATGGATATTATTCAAACATTTTAAAATGGGAGAATCCTGAAATAATTGTGCACATTTCTCTATATCTATGGAAATATCACCCACTATCTTTTGGCATGCTTAACTAAATATCTACCCCGTCCAGCTTTAATTACTTTGTTACAAAAGAAGCACGTGTTCTCTTTCTCCAGAGGACCGGTTTGTGTATCCATCAAACATCCAACATTCTAAACCACTGGGTTCAGCGCAATTACATTTTATTCAAATATGTTATTTGTACGATTTTAAACTGATTACTTTATTTCAAAGTGTTTAATAGGTTGTTTGTGTGAGACTATAAACACCCCATAAGTGGAAATAGTACGCATTGTTTGAAAGACAACACCACATAGTAAAATGATGCTTACAAATGACTGGAAATGAAATACAAAGAGAAAGTAAGTGTGTTGGATAAAAACAAAGAATTTACTTATTCAAGTTCAGGCTTGGGATTGTTTTCCTACTATCCCTTACAAACTTATATTTTTATTTTTTAACTTGTGCTAAAAACACTTAACATAAGATATATCCTCTTAATAGATTTTTAAGTGTATAATACAGAGTTGTTAACTGTAGGCACAATGTTGTACAGCAGATCTCTAGGACTTATTACGCTTGTGTAACTGAAATGTTATACCTATTTTTTAGAAGCCCATTTTCTTCTTTCCTCAGCACCTGACAATTATGATTCCATTTCCTGCTTCTATAAGTTGATTATTTCACAAGATACCTTGTGGAAGTGGAATCATGCAGTATTTGTCTTCTGTGACTAGAGACTTTCTTTTACTTTTCTTGCAAGGCAGGTCTGCTGGCAAAATATTTTTCAAGTTTTGTTTTTCTGAGAAAGTCTTTATTTCTCCTTCACTTCTGAAGGATAATTTCACAGGGTACAGAATTATAGGTTGGTGTTTGTTTGTTTCTCTCTCAACACTTTTAAATATTTCACTTCACTCTCTTCTTGCTAGTATAGTTTCTGTGGAGAAGTCATATATAATTTTTTCTCTATAGGTACAGTGTTTTTTTCCTTTGGCTTCTCTCGGCAGTTTTCCTTTACCTTTGATTTTCTGTAAGTAATATGCCTACGTGTATTTTTTTGTTTTGTTTTTTACATTGATCTGCTTGGTGTTCTCTGAGCTTTCTGGATCTATGGTTTGGTATATGACATTAATTAGGGAAAATTCGTATTCTTTTTTCTCTTCGTGCATTCCCGTTACATATATATCACACCTTTTGTAATTGTCCTGCATTCCTTTGATTTTTTTTTTTTTAGTTCTTCGCTCCCCAGTTTGGGGGCGCTTCTATGGATATATAATTCTCAAGCTCAGAATTCTTTCCTCGGCCTTGCATATCCGGGCTGCTAATGAGCCCCTCAAATGCACTCTTCATTTCTGTGACATTTCCTTTTAGGATTTCAGTCACTGTGCTACATTGTCCGTCTGCATTCACATGCTGCCTGCTTTATCCATTAGAGCCATTAGCATACTAATCATAGTTGCTTTAAATTCCCATCTGAAAATTCCTACATCCTAACTATCTGGTTCTGACGCTTGCTCTGTTTTTGCAAACTGTTTTTTTCTCTTTTGGATGCTTCTAGTGTCTTCTCGACAGCTGGACTGGTGCTCCAGCAAAAGGCCTTGCTGCCAAGGGGCCCGCAGCAGCGTGGCGGGAGGTATTGTGGCAGGGGAGGCGCCCGGGCCCGGCCAGAAGGCCTCGGTCTCCTGGGGAGCTTCTGCTCCACACTCTGAGTTCCCCGAGTTTCTCAGTTTATCTGTTCTCCATTACTCGGGGCCGGAGGATAGAGTGAGCTGGTGCTAATGCCCTTCTCCCACGTGGAAAACCAGCGCCAGCTGCAGGAGGTTATGTCCCTTCCCCAGCCTGGACTCTCCCCCCGCCGGCCTGATGAGGCTCCTGTTAACCAGTCTCCCCTCTGGGCCGCTTTTTGAAGAGTACACCTCTCCGGGCCTTTCACAATGGTCCGGTTCTCGCCCTTCTGCCAGAAAATGAAGATTTCCCTCGGATATTTACTGCGGGAATCTGTAGCGGCAAGTCTCACAGCACTTTAGGGCCCCCAGAAGTGGGTGCCCCTGGAGTGCTTGTCTCTAAGAGCAGTTCACGGGGAGCGTCCAGCAGCGTGCCAGCTGCTGTGCAGGCCGCCCCCCAGCCCGGCGGCAGGGCCAGTTTCTGCCTGCGATCTGCTCAGGTAAGCCTCGGCCTTTACCTGCCCGTCCCTCACCTCGGGAGCCGTGGTTGCCAAGTGTCCTGCCCTCGCTCACAGTTCTAAGAAAAGTTGTTGACTTCGCAGGCTGTTCAGCTTTTTACCTGATTTTAGCACAGAGTGGCAACCGGAGGTGTAGGGCTTCTTCATGAGATATGAAAATGGAAACTGGAGGTATAGGGTTTCTTTTTGAGATGATTAAAATGGTCTAAAATCGACTGTAATGATACTGTACATATCTGTGAATATAGTAAAAATCATTAAATTAATCACACTTTACATGGGTGAATTTTGTGGTATGTTAAGTATATTCCAATAATGCTATTTAGAAAGGATTGTATAGATGTATTTTCATTTGAAAATTTTTTAAAAATCTGAACCTTCAAAGGTAACTGCAAAAAAACTATAATAATGCATCCTTTTGATGGAAAGAATTTTTAAATATATAACTTGTGATATAGAGTGAAGGAAGATGGAACGGAATACATAAAGTGAAAGTTTTGGATACTATTTAAGTTGTTACTAACATGCACTAACATCTTTTAAATTATATATGAATGGTAATCCTTGGTACAGCCACTTAGGTAATAACTTAAAATATATAGTAAAACAATAAGAAAATCAAAATAGCACATTATTTCTATGTAATGCAAAAGAAGGCAGTAATGGAGGAACTGTGGAACAAAAAACACCTAAGCTATGTGTAAAAGACAAATTATATAACATAATAAAGAAAACAATTCTTGCATTTGTAACATATATAAATTTATTATATATAACAGTGATAGCACAGAAAGGAAAGCAAGAGGGAATAGAGTTAAAAAGAAGTGATAATTACACATTTTACTATAATTAGCATAAAATAGAAGTAGATTTTGGTAAAACAAGTTCTATATTGTGGAATTACTGCATCATGTGGTAGTTCTATGTTTAAATTTTTGAGGGATCTCCATAATGTTTACCGTAGTGGCTGCACCAGTCTACAATGCCACCAACAGGGCACGAAGTTCCATTTTCTCTACATCTTTGCCAACACGTTTGTTGCTTTATTGATAATAACTATTCTGACAGGCGTGAGGTGATGTCTCATGGTGGTTTTGATTTGCACGTCCTGATGATTGCTGATGCTGAGCATCCTTTCATGTCTGTTGGCCATCTGCATGTCCTCTTGGAGGAATTTCCATTCATCTCCTCTATCCATATTTTAATCAGATTGTTTGTGGAGGATTTTCTTGTTTTTGCTTTTTGTTTGTTTGTTTTTTATGTTGAGCAGTATAAGTTTTTTATACACTTTGGATAGTAACACATAATTGGATATATTATTTACCAATATCTTCTCCCATTCAGTAGGTTGCCTTTCTGTTTTATTGTTGATTTCCTTTGTAGTACAAAAGCTTTTTAGTTTAATGTAGTCCTACTTGTTTATTTTTGTATTTATTTTCTTTGCCCTGGGATATATATCCAAAAAATATTTCTAAAACCAATGTCAAAGGGTCTATTGGCCTATGTTTTCTTCTAGGATTTTTATGGATTCAGGTCTTACATTTAAGATTCTAATTCACTTTGAATTTGTTTTTTGTATATGGTGTAAAGAAGTGCTCTCATTTCATTTTTTGCATGTATGTGTCCCAGTTTTACCAACACCGCTTATTGAAGAGAATGTCTTTACCCCATCGTCTGTTCTTGCCTTTTTTGTTATAGATTAATCGGCCATATAGGTGCAGGTTTATTTCTGGGCTCTCTGTTATGTTCCTTTGACCTAGGGGTCTGTTTTCATGCCAGTACCATGCTGTTTTGATTACTGTCACCTTGTTAAATAGTTTGATATCAGGAAGCATGATCTCTCCAACTTTGTTCTTCTTTTTCAAGATTGTTGTGGCTATTCCTGGTCTTTTGTGGTTCCATGTAAATTTTAGGATTATTTTTTTCTAGTTCTGTAAAAAATATCATTGGTATTTTGATGAGGATGGCCTTGAATCTGTCCATTGTTGTGGGTAGTATGGACATTGAATAATATTAATTCTCCCCATCTCCCCAAATGAGCATGGCACATCCTCCTATTCATTTGTATTGCCTTCCATTTATTTCATCAATATATTTTAGTTTTCAGAGTACAGGCCCTTCACATCTTTGGTTAAATTTATTCCTGACTATTTTATACTTTTTGATTAAATTTTAAATGGGATTTTTTTCTTAATTTACTTTCTGACATTTTGTTATTCATATATAGAAACACCACAGATTTATTTCTTTATTTTAATTTTGTATCTTGCAGTTTTACTGAGTTCATTTATTAGTGCTAATAGTTTTTGGTGGAATATTTATGGTTTTTAATAATATATTTATTATCTTTATATTTATTATATATAATGTATTTCAGTTCTATAATCCTGTCATCTGCAAATGATGAAAGTTTTACTTCCTCCTTTCCAATTTGGATGCCTTTTATTTCTTTTTTTTGTTTAATTTCTGTGGCTATGACTTTCAGTATTATGTTGAATAAAAGTGGTGTGAGTGGGCATCATGGACTTGTTTCTTATCTTGGAGGAAAAGCTTTTGGTTTTTCGCCATTGGGTATAATATTAGGTGTGCATTTGTCATGCATGACTTTTATTATCCTGACATATGTTCCTTTTATTTCCACTTTGTTGAGAGTTTTTATCATAAGTCAATGTTATATTTTGTCTAATACCTTTTCTGCATCTATTGAAATGAGAATATGATTGATATCCTTTGCTTTATGTGGGGTATTATGTTGATTGATTTGCAGATATCTAGTCATCCTTGCATCCTTGAATAAGTCCCACTTGTATAATACTTTTAACATATTGTTGCATTCAGTTAGCTAATATTTTATTGAGAATATTTGCATCTATGTTCAACAGGGTTATTGGCCTATACTAATAATAAATTATAATATGAATAATTTATAGTACTACTAATAATGTATTATTATTTGTAGTGTCTTTGGTTTTGGAATCAGGGGAATGTTGGCCTTATATAATGAATTTGTAAATGTTCCTTGCGCTTCAATATTTTAAAAATATTTTTAGGAGAATAGGTATTCTTCTTTAAATGTTTGGAAGAATTAACCTATAAAGCTATCTGATTCTAGACTTTTGTTTCTTAGGAGTATTTTGACTACTAATTTAATTTCTTTACTAGTAATTGGTCTGCTCAGAATTTCTGTTTTCCTAATCTAGTCTTGGAAGATTGTATATTTCTATGAATGTATCCATTTCTAGGCTGTGCAATTTGTTGGCTATAGTTGTTCATAATATTCACTTACAACTTTTTGTATTTCGGTGGTGTCAGGTGAAACTTCTCTTCCACTTCTGATTTTGAACATTTGGGCTCTCTTATTTTTTCTTGATGACTCTGGCTATAGATTTACGAATTTTGTTTATTTTTTCAAATAACCAGCCCTTAGTTTTACATGTAGACTTGTATTACTATGAACTTCTTTTTAGAATTGCTTTTGATGTGTCCCATAAATTTTGGAACGTTATGTTTCCATTTTCATTTGTCTCAAGATATATTTTTATTTTCTCTATGCTTTCTTTGTTAACCCAATTGTTTTTAAAAATTTATCTTTATTGTTAAAAGCATTACAGATGTCCTCTTTTATTGCCCACTGACCCTCCTATCCTGCAACCACCCCTCAGCCCCAGGCCTTCACCTCACTATTACCTGTGTCCATGGGCCATGGATACATGCATGTAAGTTCTTTGGTTAATCTCTTCCCACCCAGTGATTTTTAATAGCATGTTGCTAAGTATCTATATTATTTTTTTCTAGCTTTATTTTTGTAATTGATTAGCTTCATATGGTTGTAGCTGGAAGAGGTCTTTGATCTGATTTCAGTCTTCTCATATTAATTGAGACTTGGTTTGTGACCTAATGTGATTTATTCTAGAGAATGTTCCATATGTACTTGAAAGCAATGTATTTTCTGCTATTGGAGGATGTTATGTTTTGTAAATATCTGTTAAGACCATCTGATCTAATGTGTCATTTAAGGCTAAAGCTTTCTTGCTGATTTTCTGTCCTGATGACTTATTCATTTATCTAAGTGGGGTGTTAAATCCTCTACTATTTTTATATACTGTTATTCTCTCCCTCTGTGTCAATCAATATTTGCTTTATGTAACATCTCTTATTTGATTGATCTCTATATCATTAGGGAATGCCTTTCTTTGTCTCTTGTTATAGTTTTTGTTTTAGTTTCTTTTGTCTAAGTGTACCCCAATTTAATTTTCATTCCCTTTTGCATAAAATGTATCTTTCTATCCCTTCACCTTCAGTCTAGGTGTGTCTTTAGATCTGAAGTGAATCTCCTGCAGGCAGCAAATGTATGGGTTTCAGATTTTATCCATTCAGTCGCTCTGTGTCTTTTGATTGGACACATTTTATCCATTTACATTTAAAGTAATTATTGTAAAGCTTTTATTTATTGACATTTTATTAATTGTGTTCTGGCTGTTTTGTAGTTTTCTGTTCCTTCTCTTGTGAATTGATATCTTCCTTTGTGTTATATTTGGATTCCCTCTATTTTTTATGTGCTGTAGATTTTTGGTTTGTGGTTACCATGAAATTTATACATAACCACCTATGTTTATAACAACAGTCTATTTTAAGTTGATGATCCCTTAATTTCTAATGCATTTTAAAAGCACTACATTTTTTTATAACACCCTTCCCCATGTTTTATGTTTTGTTCTGTCTTTAAAGGTATTTTTGCTGGAAATAGGTATCAAGGTAGACAGTCATCCTTCAGCACTTCAAAAATGCCATTTCATTTTCTTCTGGGAACCCCACTAAACCTCCACTGTTAACTCTCTGACTTGGAATAATAGCAGAGGCTCATTATTTCTCCACAACCTCTTCGTTCACTCCTAGGAGGGAGGGGAATGTTTGGCTTCATTACTTCTGGGCAAAGGTGAAAGTTCTGACTCCCCACTTGGCTCTGATACCTTCCCCATGAAGAGAAGTGAGCTCAAAGGGGCTCATTACTGCTGGCAAGGGTGGCGATCCCAGATCTCCAATTAAACTCGGCTACTTTGGCGATGGGGAAATTCCCCAGTGTGTGTGTGAGTGTGTGTGTGTGTGTGTGTGTGTGTGTGTGTGTGTGTGTGTGTGTGTGTGTGTGTGTTGGAGTACTTGCTGGAGTAGAGTAGCTATTGTCTTAACACTTTATTGCTAGGCCCTGCTTTCCCGGTCCTTTGGCACAGGAGAGCAGGCTTTTCTGGGGCCTTCCCCCTCTCTGTGCTCATTGCTATACCCAGTTTCTTGCTTCCTTAGTTCCAGATATAGGATATGAGGCAAAAAGAAAATGCAGGAAAACTGCTACTGTTTTTCCTTCAGTCCAGGGTCCTTATCTTCTTTGTCTCATCTCTCAGAAGTGTTCTTGTATGTTTTATGTAAAATGTCTTGGGTTAGTTGGTGGGAAGAACAGGAGAAAGTATAGACATTCCATCTTCCCCGAAACAGAAGGCTGGAAATTATTTGTCAAATAAAGAATTTTATATTAGCAACAAAAACCCTGACACACTATGGAATTAGGCTCACTGTATACTTCCAGGTAATGAGAAGAATAAAACTGGAAAACAACTGCTTGAAACTGTGCCTGACCACAGGACAAGTACTGAATCAAATCCTTGAATAACGTGACTTTGAGGAGGTTTGAACTATTAGATCTTTGCAAAGACCATACAGTGGGCAACTGTGTCTGTGTGTGTGTGTGTATACACACTGGAGTTATTGAAATTGAACTATATGTGCTTATGTGCTTGACAAAAGAAAAAAGTAACGAAACAAAAAAAATTTAAATATAGTAACATATTTTAAAGTAGTGAAGTGCTTATATCCAAAATTAATTCTTATTGGTTTTAAATATTATAGGGATATTTTCACGCTGAGTATTATTCTGCCACAAAAGTTATTTTTTGTGCCAAGTTGTAAACAAATTACTTTGCCTGGTCCTTCCTTCAGAAACAATTGATTCCAGCACAAATAAAATAAATAGTTTTGGTTAGACTCGTTAAGAGCGAGATTGCCAGGTTTCATTGTAATACATTCTTAAGCATACTTCAGGGTTAGTTTTTATTACACTTTTTTTACTTGATCTTCTCATTTTGAGTTCTAGTCAATAACATATCTGCATCATGATTTTAATAATGCTGTAATTGTTCTATTTCATCTCTTACGTTAATGCACTTCGTACTTATGGAAGAATGAATTATCTGCTATACATTCATCTAAGAACTGAAAAATGCTGCTTATTTTAAGAGTTCTCAAGTTGCAATAACTTTTTTTTTTTAATTTTCACACTTTCAAAGAAACTTAATTCTTAGAAGGGTATTGGTGGTTGTATCACACACACACACATTCAAGAAATAGTGCACCTGATAATAAAAGAAGAAAACAGAAAAGTAAAAATTACATTGGTATAATATTATTTATCATAGAGGCAAATAATTTTAAAAGTCTCAGGGCTCCTTGAGGATGTTACTACAAAAAAGCATAATGATATTATTATCAGTTATAACCGTCAGTCACAAAGAAATATTTTTAAAAGTTTATCATAAATTTTAGAAATATAAGTAATGTAAAGGCGATTATTTCTATGTTAAATAGTTATTTGGTATGTGTTTATTTTTGTACTCTATCTTATTCAAAAAAAGATTTTAAGCACATAAAATGCAAGACACCACAACTTAAATTAAGAAAGCATAGCTGACAATGACAATAAACTGAATCTAGGAATTAACTTTATGTCAAGTATAATGACCTCCTTTATTTATTTATCTATTCATTTACCTATTTGTTTACTTTCATTAATTTTTATATATTTATATTCTTATTTATTTGTGTTATGAATATTTGTTTTCAAGTTTTTATACTTTCACAGGATAAATTTTAAGGTCAATTGGAGTTATTTTAAAAAATATTTAAAACATTTTTATTTAAAAAGGAAAGAAAGAGTGAGAGAGAGAGAAACATGGATTTGTAGTTCCACTTATTTATGCATTCATTGGTAGATTCCTGTATGTGTCCTGACTGGAGATCGAACTCACAACCTTGGGGTATTGGGACAGTGCTCAACCAACTTAGCTACCTTGATATGGCTCTTAAAAATTTTTAGGTAGAAATTTTTAGTTTCTTGTTTAGAAGAGATTCAATATTTATTACTGCACTTAGATTTGAAGTTTTTTAAGGACATAGAAAATGTTTAAACATCTGTATGTTTATCACTCAGCAATGTGCATATATGTGTAGATTATTGCTAGAATTTCATTTATATTAAACTGAATCTAAATTTTTTCCTATTACAAAATTATATTTAATTTCTCCTGCCTACTTTCAAATGATTATGTTTCTTTTAAAACGGAGTGAATCTTTATGCTTTATTCTTCTAAATTCCTTGTGTAAATTATGGCATATTCATATATTAAAGAAAAATAATATCCACACTTTTTAATTTATAAACGATGCTAATCTTTGGAAATGTGGTTTAATACTCAATGCTTGCCTGGATCAGGAGAAATAGTTGGTTATATGTATAATCAGCTACTCGATAATATTTCTCATTTATTTCCTAAAAGATAGTAAGCTAAATAGCTGTAAAATATAGAGCACTCCTGAGAAATTAGAGAACATTTAATTCATCTCCCTAGTGTAGAGTAAATCTTTTCTTTGAACATGTTTGTTTCCTTTCTCCAACAGGGCTCCATGAATGAATCGCACTGGTGTAGAGCAGGCCGTTTGTAGCAGATGTCCTTAGTGGCAGGAATCGTACCAGTGAAGAAGAGCAGAGAGGGACAGGGTAACACAGTGCGTGACTGGCAGACTCTAGAGAGGTGTTTTCCATTCAACTGGGAGAGTGATTTGAGTCTTTATAAACGTACAAGATCCCCGTTATGTAAGCTTGCGGAAGGGTGAATAGGTGTGGAGAAATCTTCCTTAATCACATCAGCATGAGCCCCACATCAAGACCTA
Source organism: Miniopterus natalensis (assembly GCF_054644295.1). Lineage (NCBI taxonomy): Eukaryota > Metazoa > Chordata > Mammalia > Chiroptera > Miniopteridae > Miniopterus > Miniopterus natalensis. Next base: position 25,529,719 of record NC_142092.1, on the reverse strand, counting down.
CAATCCTGCCTTTCCGCATCTGTGAACATTGTTTCCCCTATAAAAAGCTGCTTTTCTTGACTTGTGTATATGTGGGTGTTATGATATGAGGGGAGAAGGGGGAGAAAACTCAGCCAAGGATTGATTTAGTGTAATTTAGTGACATGGTATCGCTTTGTCTTTGATTTATGTCTCTGCTTTGGCCTTAAGATTCACTTATAGTACTGATAGTTAAGCCTCTAAACTTTTAAAAGTTCAGTTCTTAAAAAATGGAAAGAAAAAGTCAGAACTGACCTTCAGTATTTGGGGCAATAAATTCTCAGGCTTAAAATCTCATAAGCTCTCTCACAAGACATCAGTTACTGGCACTTTAGTCAGGCCAGTATTACTGGAAAAAAGATCTTTCTAATGACAAATTTAATTCAGGATCTGTACTTCCAGTGCAAGAGCAAATGTGAGAGAAAGGGGCACTGTGTTTCTTCCCATTGACTCATTGGCTTCTCCGGAGTCATGCACTTTCTAAAGCAGGAGAAACTTGTCAAGATGATCCATGGTCCATAGTTGGCTCGCTTCTTAGGTACTCTAAGAAACAAGAAAATCACTTTCAACCCAGAGACAGACAGGAACCAACGCATAAGAATGTGAATAAAGTCACCTAAGGCTTTGGGTCAATAGTTTTAGAGTATAATGGCAGTCATTCCTGTGGCTGCCGGTTTGGACAAATTGTGGACATGTTTAGCAGGCATGCAAAATAATACGTAGAATGAAAAGGTATTTTTTTTAATAATGAAAAAAATTATCTAATGATAAAAAATATAATAGAAATGACTTGAATTTGAAAATAGTGTGTTTTGTAAGAAGCTATCATAATACTGACACTTTGCTTTTCATTCTTTCTCATCAAAAACTTTGGTAACTTGGTTTTCTTTATTAACTTTTCAAACACAGTTATAAGAACCACTTTGAAACAACCAAAATAATTACTTTTTGTTTTATTTAGGAAAAATGAAGGGGTAAAGTAATACTTTTTTTGGAATGTTTTAGTTACATCAATATTAAGCTGTTAATACAAGTTTTATAATGATAGAAAAATAAACTATGTAGATTAGAACACAAAGTTTTTAACATGAATCTGAGTTACAATATCCTTACTGCTTTTAAGTATGTTTCTATTCAATATTTTTTAATTAGTTCAAAATGCCTCCCAGCTATGTCTAATCTTCTGTAATTAAAAAGGCCAATATATTACTAAATTAATGAAAAAATATCAAAACAATATCCATAATATGTTTCTACCTTTATTTAAAATGTGTACAACCCTGGCAGGGTGGCTCAGTTTGTTGGAGTGTCTTCCAGTACACAAAAGGGTCATAGGTTCCATTTCCAGTTAGGACACTTACCTAGGTTGTGTGTTCAATCCCCAGTCTGGGCTCATACAGGAGGCAACTGATGTTTTTCTCTCACATCAATATTCCTCTCTCTCTCCTCTAAATAAAAAAACTAAAATTTAAAAAATCATATCCTCCAGTGAGGATTTTAAAAAAAAGGCCAAAGCTGGATAAAATCCAAGGACAATTTACCCTACTCTTTTATAGATCTAATTTAAGGCAGATTTAAATTAAATAACAATGACTACACAATCAGCACATATTAATTTACAGGTGTATTAAGCAAAATTTTCAAATCATGATGGTTTTTATTTTTTTGCTATAGAAATATTTTTAATTTCTATTATACATTAAGTCTCCAATTAAAATATAAAATTTTGATATTAGATCTTTGAGCAAAGATAAGAATCAGTTGTATAAGTATCAAAGATCCTTTATCTAAAATTTTAATTTTTAATATAAAATCCTGATATGGACTTAAATCTTCATAAAATTAACAAGAGCCAAAAAGTAGAATTTTGCATTGTAACTATAGTAATGTCTATACAAAATGACTACTTTCCATATTTTTAATACTCCTATTCATGGTTCAATAGGGGTACATTTATTTTTGTCATTGAACTTTTATTTATTATACATTGTATTATATTATACATAGGGTGTTATAAGTATATAAAATTATATAATGAATAGAAAGCCATTATAAAAATGATTTAAAAAAATGATAAATATTAATCCAGTTATCTCAGTAATCACTCCAAACATGAGAGGTTTAAATGTATCAGAGACTGTTGAAATGCATACAAAAGAAATTATATGTTGTGTCTAAAAATTGACTTTATATGTAATCACACAGGATAAAAGTAAAATAAGTGGAGAAAAATATGCCATGATAAGAGTAATCAAAAGAAAGCTGAAAGAGCCTTATTAATTTGAACAAAGCAGTCTAAACAAAAGATTCTCAGGATTAAAGAGGGCCATTTCATAATGATAAAGGAGTTAAGTCTTCAAGAGTACATAAAAATTCTTATTCTGCATGCATTTATGCACAGAATTTCTAAATACATGTAGAAAACCTGATAGAACTAAAAAGAAAGATAGATATGTACTCTTAAATCCACTAGTTATGTATATACTATTTTTGGTAATGAAAGTGCTTCTGTTGCATTTTCTGTAATGCATAACCCAAATTCAGTAGTGTCTGTTGTTGGATGTTTAAGCTGTAATCCTCTGTCATTTCTTGCCTCCGTTAACTCGTCCTCTGTAGTAATCTTTAAATTTTCCACACTGCATGCACTTAAGACAAACAGATCTCTTATGCAATCCAAGGATGATATTTCAGGTGAGGGAAAATATTTTTCAATATTTTTTCTGTATAATTAGCCCTTCCCAAGAACTTTCAGACAACAGCTTGAACCTGGGGAAAAGGAAGGGGGGCCCCGGCCATGTGTCTAAGTTGCTGCAGGACCCGGAGCCCACTGGGCAGTTGCCTTTTAGGTGGAGAATAGAGCTGAGCTATAAAGTGTGTCATTTCTAACATCAACAACAACCAATTCTTAAAGCACACCTGTTGAAGATCGCTGATATAAACACGTGATTTCTATGTATATATATTTTTACATAACAAACCACCCCCAAACTTACTGGTGTAAAACAAAAATGATATTATCACTCATGGTTCTGCATGTTGACGGGGCTCAGGTACATTATCTTCATTGGTGCTCCCCATGCTACTGCAGTTAGTGCTTGCTGAGCTCGGAGTCACTGGAATCATCTGAAGGCTCGACTGTGCTGGGTGTCTTCACTCACACGTCTGGATCTTCAGCTGGGATGGTTGGAAAGCTTCTGGGTTTTGTCTCTTTCCTTCAGATCTCTGCACAGGTCTATTTTGGGCTTACTCAAAACACTACCATCTTGTGTTAGGCTTCCTACCTAGCAGCTGCCTTCTCTCGAAGACCCAGGTAGAAGCTGGAAGGTGTCCTAGGACCTATACTCAGAAGTCTCAGAATGTGAATTCCTCCAGATTCTTTTGGCAAAGAAAGTCACTAAATCCAGGCTATGTTCAAGGGGAGGCAGACACAATTCACCTCTGCGTGTTGTAAGTAGCACTTAGATACAGCAAAGAAAGAAACTGATGATGGTCCTCTTTGGAGGCAGTTTTTTCAGCATATTTAACTATAAACATGCATGTATTTTATGCTTGTTTAGAGACTCCCACTATATTCTAAGCTCTAAAGAGCAGCGGCTTTATTCATTTTCCCCGCAGTGACTGGTGCAGTACTTTATGTGGAATAACTTCTTAAAATATCTATTTAATGAGTGCACGTCAATAAAGCAATGAAACATTATGAATATCAATGAATGCTTTTCACAAAAATATCAAGGGAATTACAAAACTTAGTGGTTAAAGAGATAAGAGAGGATGAGAAATTTATCTTTCCAAGATATTAAATGTCCTTCTCCACTAAATTAACAATCTAGAGAAATTTTCATACTTATTCCTACCGTATGAATGCTTATTTCACAGACTTTGTATTAAGTAGCAGCAATAACTCAACTACATGTAGTAATCGAGCTACTGACTGATATCTTTTCTCGGGTTCTAAGACATAAAAATTAAAGTTACCACAATGAAGCAAGGCAATCATAGTAATCAAATAAAGAACAAAAAATACTTTTGGACTAGGAAAGAGCAAAAGTTGTTAGAAAGTTGTGAAGAAATAATCAAAAGGAAATAAAAGTCACATTTGTCAAAAGATGACAAACTATGAATTCATAAATGCATCTCATTACCCCATAGAGGTTGCATTCAGTGATGAGATCCTATAAACACAACTTATGTTCTTTGGTTAATCTCTTGCCACTTTCCTTCCTACCTTCCCTCTGAAATTTGTCAGTCTGCTCCATGCTTCTATGTCTGTGGTTGTACCTGGTTTGTCAATCTATTCTGTTCCTTAGATTCTACGCATGAGTGAGATCATATGGTACTTGTCTTTTTCTGACTGGCTTATTTCACTCAGCATAATACTCTCCAGGTCCGTCCATGCTGTCGCAAATGCTAAGAGACCCTCCTTCTTTACAGCTGCATAGTATTCCATGGTGTAAATGTCCCAAAGCTTTTTTATCCACTCATCTACTGATGGGCACTTGGGCTGTTTCCAGACCTTAGCTATTGTAAATTGCGCTGCTATGAACATAGGGGTGCATATATCCTTTCTGATTGGTGTTTTGGGATTCTCAGAATATATTCCTAGAAGCAGGATCACTGGGTCAAATGGCAGTTCCACTTTTAATTTTTTGAGGAACCTCCATACTATTTTCCATAGTGGCTGTACCTCAACAATAAAAAAAAATTAATTAATTTACCAAAAAAACTAATTCAAGAACATCTTAACTGTGATAACCTATGTCAAATAATCACTTAGAAGCCTGAGTTTAGTTAATATAAATAATGTACCAATTTTAGCAAATTTGGCACAAAAATACACCAAGTGTAGTTAAGTAATACCAAACATGTTACATTTTACAAAATTGTGCTATTAGAGATTTTAATAGATTAAGAAATTGATTTTATTTATAAACAAAGATGATAATATTACAGACAAATATAGTTTTCTCTAAAGTATAAACATATTACGTTGACCAAATAGTGTACATTCTAGTATTTGTAGCATAAAAAGTTTTGAAATTATTTCATATTTTAAGAATAAAGTATTCTGTGAATCTTCAATTTAACTGTTCCACAAGGCTTGCCAGACATTAAATATTATAAAAATTTTATTTTTCCGGAACCTGATATGTCAATATATTTTACAAATAAAAAAATCACAGAATCATAAAGTGAATCATAACATTAAATAAAAAATTCTCAAGTGTGATTAAAGATAAATTTGTATATTGTGCCTTTAGAGCAAAAGTATTCTCTTAACTTGCATTAATCTTAAAAGATTTAATTAAAACCATAAATAGATCTATTAGGTAAAGTGATTAATCTGAATAACACTAGAGAAAGATTCTATTTTAAATCACTTGTTCTGGAGTATTTAATATTAACTAGTAATATAAAAACAGTTAATATGTGTCAATCATTTTGTAGATATTTAAATATTTGGCAACACATAGAGTTAAAACATTTCAAAATCTTTCTATACATGGCAAAATATTGTAGACAAATCTGCTTCCAATATGCAAAATGTGTGTAGAACATGTCATATAAGAACCAATTTATATTTGCCAATGTTTTTCATAGCAGTAAAATATATTAATATACCTATTGATATTAGTCAATCAAGAGGAATATTTAACTCACATTCACATACACTCAATCTCAAAGTTCAAATTTTGCAAGAAATGTTGGGTAGGTGTAAAAGATTTGGTCCTCTAATAGGAACAGTTATATTCCATTTGGACTCAATTCATTTATCCATTTACAGGCGTATATGATAATCTGACTTTGAATGATTTATTGTACTTATGTCAGTACAATGAAATCTATATCAAACAGCACACATAAGTTTTAAGGATTATTGAAGTAAATTGAAAATTGTACATAGTATTATAATATTTAAAGTAGAATTAATTTTTTTTATCTTGCTTGTGTCTTATATAAGTAGCCTGATTCACCATATGCTCTTTGCCCTTTGTATTGGAAAACCTTTCCTGCACCCAGGCTCTTGTTCTGTTTTTGTGCATGGTTGCACTTAGATCCAGTAATTACATTTATGCTCCAGAGTAAAGAGTTATATCAATGTCATTTCCTATATCTGAGGCTGGAAAAGTAGTAGCATATTATTAGGAACTATTTCTCTAATACTTATGCTCTGAGTATTCCTACCATACAAGTTTCAAAGACTTTGTTAAAATAATGCTGGAGAACAACTGTACTTGAATGGTAAAAATAGTAATGTATGGGACATGTATAGGTACACACTTGGTATTATTAATTACTACTGTATTTATTAAAGGGACTTATAAAATGATTGTAAAAATCATGCAAATGTAAGTATTTGCAAAGTATACTTATCCTGCTTAGTCAGTAAAAGGAGCAATTTGCCTTTAGGTAGTAGGGTTGGAAAGATACGTCAAGATTCTGCCAATATCTTACACCTTTTTGTACTTTGCTCCATTAATATTTTCAGCCACTGAGACTGGGATTCTACTATAAGAAAAAGAAGTTTCTTTGACCCAGTGTATTAATTTATTCAATTGTTTATTTATATTGTTATGAAATCACATATTTATTTAATTCTGCGGTTAACAATTCATTTTGTATTGCTAAAATTGTCCTCGATTTGGCCAGTGGGAGACTTTTCAAGCTGGTTTCTGTCTTTCGACAGGCCGTGATTGTTTACTGAAGATGTAGGGCCTTACTTTCTGGCACAAAAAATATTCCAGGCATATCTTGTTCTGGCATCAACAGTTTTTCAAAGAGCTCTGCTTTATTTCTTTGGAAGAACGGAAGTTACTGCAACATTTCAGTACTGGGCATGTTTATTGCTACTGGGTTGCCACTGTTCTAGGATGTCACAATAAACACAGATAAATGTGTGTGTGTGCTATAGGATAGTAAGAGGCTAGGAAAGTTTCAGGGCATGAGGAATAGGGAAACTGAGGAAGGAAAGTTAAACAAAGCCAAAAAAGCTTTGCTAGCTACTTGTAGCTGGACCTTATCTTGAGAACAATGGGCTAAAAACTATCCTCACAAAAGATCGCTGGAGAGGAGGGGGAAGAAAGGTGGGAGAGGAGGAATCTTAATTCAAACTAATCAGAGAGACTACTTTGTGTGAATCATCCTGCAGCTGTTAAAACAGCGGGGAGGAGGGAAAGAGAAGAGTGCCCATTGTTTAAACCCTGTAGTCAGTGGTCCTGGGTTTGTCAAGATGAAGTTGCCAGATACTTCTCATAAACTGTAGAAAAAACATAACAAAGAGTTAACCTGTACCAGGATGTCTAGCAGAGGAATTTTTTAAAACTTATGGACAAGTGGGTACATAAGGCAGAAAACCCCCATCCCACTTGCTCTTCCAATTAGCTGAGAGCCTGCCTGTGCTTCATAAGCCAGATGTAAGGATTTGCTAGCCTTGTTTCATTGATAAATGTGTATGCTTTAATTTTTTAAATTCATTTGCTTTAATGTTTTAATAAATTCATTTTATAACAATGCAATCAAGATCTCATAGGAAATCACTGATATGAGAAGACAAGAACCTAGGTTGGGAATAGCCCTCTCCCAATTGACTCAGGGGGCTGTCCAATAACACCTCTCTGGTGTCTGTGAGAGGTGCCTGTCACATATATACATATATACACACACATACACACACATTATATATATATTATATATATATATAATTATATATATAATTAGTCATATATATAGATGACTGAGTGATACGTGTAAAATCACTTAGAAAAAACCCTGGCAGTTTAAGGTAGTGGGTAAATATTAGCTATAAATTTTTATTGGGAATTTAAAGTAGGCATGCTTGGTAAAAGTACAAGCGATGTTGAAAAGAGTTAATGCAAGCAATGCCAGTGAGAATGTAAGTTTGAATACAAAGAGGAAAAAAAGCCCCGCACAACTCTATTTGATTAAGGGAGCAAAGGAAAACAGAGTGTGGCCAAAAATACAGGAATAGAAGGTTAAGAAGATTCCAGAAAATGTCAAAGATAAAGAAGGCCTCTCATCCCACCTTTAGCCTCAAATATCATTTTGAATATAAAATACGTGAACATGCCTCAGTAAAAAAGCTATTCCAAAGTAATCTATATAAAGAGTCTATATATTTGCAGAGAATTATTGTTTGCAAAAGGAAAATGAGTGTCAGCTTCAGCCCTTTGGAAGAAAAGACCTATTTGTTTATTTTTTTATTGGTATTGTAGCTACTAGATCATCATGTTGTTTGTCTTATCTGCAGTGTCCTTTCTGGCCTTGCACTTCAGGCAAATGTAAATCAAAAGCCTTTAGAGTTATGGATCCTGATGATTCACAAGGTAATCTTGCAAACACAGCAAGGAAATATATGGTTTGCAAATTGCTTAACTGACATCTCTGCTATTATCTTAAAATATTGTTGCAGTAGAACTCATTTTATAATATTTCAGCTTGATTATATTTTAAAACTTTACCTTTCTCAAGATAAATATATTGCCTCTATTTGCATATTTTTATTTTGTTAAATTGTACATGTATTGAGGGGCAGAGTGCTTTATTTTAAGATGACCAAAAGTTCTCCTTTCCATGTGAGTTATTAAGTTGGTTAAACTTCTACTGAATTTGTTTGCATTTTTTTTTGCACTGCACTGCCTTACAATTAGAAATTATCATTGAATATGCCTATAAATTAGGACAACAATGATAAAGATTTTCAATTTTGTATTATGCTTATTTTATGAAAAAGGCCTTGGAATCCATCTTTAGCACTTTCAAATGATGATAATATATTTAGTGAATTTTTCATCAATCTAATATACTCTTCCTATAATAAGCATTCGAACGCACTTACTGGTATTACAAAAGACTTTTCACTTGAGTACCTCATGTTACAAAAATGTAACTGTAAGCGAATTTTCTCACAGACTTTTATTAATAAAACCTAGAATTAATAATGACTTAGGCATTGTGATTTCAATGCAGACATATACCTGCTTTATTTAAATAATAAGATTGAAATTGTTTTCAGATATTAGAAAATATTCCAGCCATCTATACCTTGTCAAGTAGATATTACAAAGTTTAACTGGATAGACGCCCCTCAGAACAGAGTGCTAGGCTACTAGATGATTCAATGGCAAAGCATGTTTTCTCTTATAAATAAGAAAAAAGGTTGATGCAAATTATCACTGAGAACCCTGCTAATTTTAGCCATTTATGATGATATTTTCAACTTTCTGGATGAATAAATAAGGTTTTATATATATAATTAAAGAGTAAGTGTTTGAATCATACTAAGGTACATATTTTAAGTTCTATAGAATCAAAATTAAAGAAGGAAAAATAAGAATGTAAATGGTAAGAAGAGAAATGTTCCCTTGGTGTAGAGAAACATTATTCATTGAGGGAAAAGACTGCTTTAGACTTGGCCTTCTCCACAGACATGACATTCAACCCAATTTAATTCCGATTATGTCAGTGTAACTGAAGAAACCAACCTTGATCCACTCATTACTTAGAATAAATATCAGTGTGAATAAGCATTGGAGACAGAGGGGAAACACAGGACATAAGCATATATCTGGAATGAACCTGAGTTATAGGGCTTAGCATCAATCTGGACTTTCACAGGGAAATACATAGGAAAGGAAGGCATGTTAGAGGATACCTAGTAATTGAGGCAGAAAAGGGTTTTCTTGATTACCTGGCATACAACATCATTCACCAACAGGAAGCAAAACGGAGATATTTCTCCAGAAGGGTGGGGTAGTGAGGAGGGAGGGAGTCAGGGAGAGAGATGGGGAGGTGTTCACTGTCTGCGAGTGTTTTTCTTAGCAATAATGTGTCGTGTTGATTACATATTGAAAGATAAATATTAATTTATTTTACCCATACCTTTTGGAGGATCTCATCCTAGAAAGGATATCTGCCTGGAAAGGATTATATCAAAATTTTATATGTTTGACAATATTTCATATATTTACAGTGTTTTAAATTCTAAAATACACCCCCACTCTCTGCCTGGGTTTATATAGTTCACTAATATTGAACTTTTATATAATATATAAACAAGTTTCTCTGTTCTCTTTTTCTCAGAATTTCTAGTCCTTTGTCACACAGCACATTAAAATGGAAATTGATTCTAAAGAAGCTGAAACAATTGTAATTTATATTTTTACTTCGGGGAAGAGCTTTTGAACATAAAAAAAATTGAAGACCTTTTTATTTTTCAAATATTGATTGTATAGTACATGTCATATTTATATATCTGCTCTACTGTGAATATAAATTATTAGTATAGTTTTTACAAATGACATATTTGAACACGTTTCTTTATCTATGTAAAACCAAGGGAAAAAGTAACCATTATTCAACCTTCTGGGTTAATGAAACTACTTTTTTGTGGAAATCAGAACTATGAATGATACTAAATAACATGTAAGACTTTTAATTACAGAGGTAAATATAATGAAATTGATGTCTATCGGCAAAATTTAGACACAGATATTTACAATATCTAATTAAGGTCTGAGATTAGGGAACTCAATTATGTACCCTCCCTAAATATAATGGAATCATAACTGTAATGTGGCCTATGCTTCTTCAAAATACACATCATTGTGAGAAATACGAGGACTCTAAGTTGCTCATACAATACCTACAAGCATGAGAGTGGGTTTCAAGAAATGGGCTTTCTGTAGATGCATAATTCTTTCTGAGGATTTCTGAAGACAATGAGGTATAAATGGATAGAAATAAGCCTTGTATCACCAAGGAAGATGTCCAGAAAGAAAGTACGAGTTTAAAAGGAAAAGATATCTAATAACAAAAATAGTATGTCATGTATTCTACTAATCCAAAAGTAAGGAGGACTCTGAAGGGAGGAGAAGAGGGGAGAGGAGAGAAGAGGGCAGGGGGTGGAAGGTAGTGCTCTTTGGAAAAGGAGATTCTTTGCAGTTTGTAGGTGATTCTCGCTCTTTAAACTTTGCCTTCTGATTTTCTTGTTAAGCAATTACAGAACTTGACGTAGCAAAATGTGTTGAAATGTTAATACCCCAATGACACCATTCATCAGTGCCTTAGTTGTGGCCTTATGGGAAGCTGAAATAGGAATATACTGAGGAAGCAGAATATGAAAACTATGGGAGAGAAAGTCTAAAAGAGAAAAACACTAGGCTCACTGAAGGCTGGCAGGACTTAGAGAACAGAAGCATGAGCAGTGAGATATGGGGACCATTCACATCTCCGTCCGCATAGCATGTTGGATGGCAGCACTGTGTGTTAATGAGGGTGAGCCCCGTTTGGCTCAGGGGTTGATTTCCTCTATGCATGCCCGGTAGGGAAACACCAAGGTTTCAGTAGATAGGAGAGAATACATAATTTAAATATAATTCTAAGTTATTGAAATGAATGGTGTTTTTGTTAATAATTTTATTAATTAGTATTTTAAACAATGCCTAACGTACCTCTGAGGTAATTGAATTTTATCCCAATAACTTGATAAATGCAATTTATAAAGAAATTGTTATAATGGATTTTGTTAAGAAAATTGTAGTGAGTGAAATTTTTGTTCTCTTGTCCACTAGCTAATTATAGAAGACAGACAAAATTACATCATCATCATAAGAGCGTCCTACTTATACACATTTGTTTCTCAGTGAAGGCTGATGAACCAGAAATAGTGAAAGTACAAATATTGATAAGGATTTATACGTACATTGAACAGGGGAGCTATGCGGATATATAGATTAATAGACACACAGATACATACACATTCATATAAGCAGACATACAGACAGCTAGCTGGCTAGATGATAAATATATGTATATATTCAGGGTGGGGCCAGAGTAGGTTTATAGTTGTGAGTATGAAAAACACAGAGTTTATTCTTGTATTGTTATTTATTAATTATTGTACTCTTTTCCACAAACAACTGTAGGCCTACTTTGGCCCCACCCTGTGTATTACCAAATGATGTGTGTAGTACTTTTGATCAGTTTTGAATGTATATCTTTATGATCTGGAAATGAAGTCTATTGGGAGTGAGTGGCAGAAAATGATCCAACCCTCACTCCCAATATCAAATGTGAGAGTACAGCTTCAATAAATGCTTCTCGATTTGTTACTCTCCATCATCATATTTGGAGAGTGGTAGGCGTGCTGTGCTCTCTTTAGAGGAAACATGGTTTTCACAGCCTTCCCTTTGCCTGCGGGGTGTTTTAAGGCTTGCTGAATTTTACAGAACTGGTCAGTGAACCTAGTGTAATCTCATTTTGTGCAGCTCCATGCATTTTTGGCTCTTGAATCTGATATTCCCTAGGTTCCTGCCAGGCAGGATTGTCTCAGTTCTCAGAATTAATATCTGTCTTGGGAGAAGAGATCATGGGTCAGGGATGCACCAGAAGTGAACCTCAGTCTCACTTTGCTGGAAACCTAAAACACATGCTCCAAATTGCTTTATGAGTAAGATATGGTATATTTTTATCTCTGTTTACCTGATTACTTTATCCAACCAATTGTCAAAAGATTGAGAATAAAGGGTATTAATTCACTTACATTCAAAAACTCCAATATGATTCATTGTTGTAGAATCGCAAAAGAGAAATAATTAGTAAGTAGAAAGTGAGGCTTTTGCTGTAGACTCATTCAGAAGATCATTTGGGTTTAAAATTGGTCATTGCACCGAATGGTGTCTATCTACATATAGGTGAGACTGTTTTTAGCTCATGTTAGCAAATGAGCCATTTGAACCTTAAATGCTATAGCTTAGCCCAGTACTGCAGGGGAAGCTGAAGCAGGCATTCTATTGTTTTAGGTATTGAGGGAAAGATCATTTATTTTTGTTTTGTTTTGTTCTGCCTTTCAGCCTTGCAGCCAAGCATATTGAGCTTGTGTTCCACCTGCCCTGCAAACACTCGTAGAGTTGTAGCTTTAAATTATGCCCAGACCTAGGGAGGCCGTGCTGAATGGGCTGCTAGCGTTTTATTCTCATTTATGTTTTGAACTGTTTTCAGGGCAGAAGGAGGGAACTACAGAGCAGTTAAACCTGAACTTGCAAGGCATAATAAATATATTACAGAACAAAACAGATTCAAGTTAACTAAGTAAAGTCCCTAATAACTTTATATTGCAGAGCTTCCATCACTCAGAGAATTAGCAATTAATTATATATATAAAAAATAAAAATCAAAGCCAGTATAATATAGATATTAACATAAATGTATGAATGGTCAAAGAAGACAATTTCAAAAATCGGCTTGTAACATCCTATCTCTAGTAATGGTTTTCTCAGAACATCAAAGATGAACTAAAATGATTGAAATATATGCTTCAATATACTGTCAAAATGAGAGTATCGTGAGAAGACAAAATTTATAAAATCTGATTGTGTACACTGAAAAAAGAGAGATTTTAAGAGAATGTGGTCATCACTAGAACATACTGAAAAGATATGAAAGAATCACAGTGTATTTTAAATCCCTGGGAAGACATATATAGAAATATAAGGATTGTCTTCCAGATTGACTACTCGTAAAGAGGTAATGGAAAAGAGAAGTGATATTTCTGTTGCTAGAATATGAGTAAGCTTGTGTGGGGTTCATGTTATGTAACAGAAATAAAGATAAAAATATGAATGCACACATTAGTAATTTCTGTATAAGAAACCAAAACCAAGGAAAATATTATGAGCCTTTCTTACAAAGCTTCAAATAGAGTCCTCTGTAAGAGTAATTAGAAAAATAGCCCTTGGAAATTCTACCAACCTGTCATTAAATGTCCTTATAGCCTTGACAAATGAAAATAATATGATAAATCTAATATTAAATATATATGACATATGGATAGATGAAAGGATGGATGCATAAGTGGGTGGGTGGGTGGATGGACGGACAGATGGAGATAGATAACAGATAGATAATAGATAGATGATAGATGATAGATAGATAGATAGATAGATAGATAGATAGATAGATAGATAGATAGATAGATATAGATAGATGATAGACGATGATAGATTAGATGATTGATAGATAGATGATAGATAGATAGATGATGATAGATAGATAGATGATGATAGATAGATAGATAGATAGATAGATAGATAGATAGATAGATAGATAGATAGATGATAGATAGATAGGTGATAGATATAAAAGAAGCAGTATCTGTGGACTAAGGATTATAATTGTAAAATTTATGGAATGTCGACTTCATTGGAAGTCGTAGGGATGATGAGTCTCTTATGGAAAGCCAGGCAGGACAATGATAGAGTTCATTCAGGCCAAGAGAATTTATAGATTTTTTTATAAAGAATCCTTACTGGTTGAGATAATCAAATTCAGAGAAAAATATTTTAAAATAGATTTGTTTAAACATTGAATGCATTTAGCACACATGTAATTACAATTATAGAAACTAAATGCAATCCAGCAAAATGTAAAATATATTATACTCCATGATCTGGTGCTATTTATACAAGAAATGCAAGATTGGTTTAATTTTTAAAAATAAATCTCTGAAATGCATCATAGTAATAGTATAAGGACAAAAACATGATACTCTAAAGAATAATTAAAGGCATTTGATGAAATCTAATATTATTTGTGATAAAGACATCTCACTAACTGAGGTTAAAATAGAATTTCCTTCACCTAATGAAGAGTATTTTTGTAAAGCCCATAGCTAACACCATACATTATGGTGAAAAACTGACAGCTGTCCCCCTGATATCAGGATCAAGACAAAGATGCTCAGTCTCACAACTTGCATTTGACATAGTACAAGATACTCTAGACAGTGCAATATTCAAGAAACAAATAAAAAGGAGCCCAGCTTGTAAAAGAAGAAATAAAATCATAAAAAATCCTGAGGAATCCACATAAACACTAAGATACTTTGCCACTATAGTAAATTTTGAAACCGAATCCCAGTATTAAATGACTTCAGCAATGCTGTAGAATGCAAGATGAATATACAAAAATCAATTGCGTTTCTACACATTAAAAATGAATAATTTAAAGTGAAATCAATAAAACAAACCCATTTGCAATAGAATTGAAATGAATAAAATACTTATGAATAAACTTAACAAAAGAAGTGCAAGGCTTATGCACTGAAGTTTACAAATTTGCTGGTAGAGAGAGCGCACCCTCTGCAGGGTCGGGTCAGAAGGACTCGGTGGCCTGAACCTAACCTCTCTGGACTTTGCTCAATGCATTTATTTTTCTTTTGCTTTTACTTTCTGACTTTTACTGGAAGGAAATTTAGCCATGAGTTTTACCTATTGCTGAGTCCCGTGGGGCCTTCTTGTGAGTCTGTGGACTTTCCGGTAGGCATTGGAACCCCAAATCACTGGTAACTGCAAATTGATCCTTAAGAAATAGATTTTTTCTTTCTAGAAAATTTCAATGAATAAAGTTAAAACTCAAGACTTAATTCATTATACAATTCAGTAAGAAGGATACATACAAGATTTTGAATAATAAGATTTGCCTGACAATAATAACAGTTTCAAGAATTTATCTGGAAAATAAAAAATTCTGAAATAGTTAAACACATTATGAAAATAAACAATTGTGGTTTGCTTAGCTATATTTTACATTTTAATTTATTATATATTAGTTGCTAAAATATTATTTGCTGACAACTAATACTACCATTTTTTGAGATTAGTTCTCAAGGTTCTTTATAACATTATTTTAGGAATTAGTTGTAGAAGTAGTACATAAAATGTAATCTAATGCTGTGGTATCAAAAGATGAAGAAATAAGTGATATAATTTTAGACATAAACCATCAAAAACAAGGCAGCATGACCAAGTATTGAAAGGTGGGTCAGAGGGATAATCCTGTCTGATAGAGGACAGATGCTGAGCTTTCCAACAGATTTTACAATTGAGCAAATTTGTAGCCATATTTTCTATAAAAGAAAAATAAAACTGAAAACTAGTGAAACAGACCAAATATACATTTAAAGAATGAGAGAAATATTAGATATAAAACACTATTAACTTTATTAAATACTTATTAAAGTATTAATAGAATGTTTTTTTCTCAAAACTCTACAGTAATAGCAAAGGACATGCTGTAGCACTTAAAAATACCTAAGAAAATTATTCATAAAGCTTTTAAAGAAAGGTTTTTTTGGGTGGTTTTAGTGAACTTTATTTTAATATTTATATATATCATTGACATAACAGTGGTTATTAACATTATATAAATGTCAGGTGTACAACATTATAACCCGATAGCTGTATGCTTTACTGCATGCTTATCACCAAAACTATAGTGTCCTCCCCTTATAACAGCGTTTAATTTACCGCTTAGTTTGCACACCATGTCATTGCCTCAGCGTTGTGGAGATGTGGGGAGTTTAATTCTACTGATTATATTCACAGAATTCAAAAGAGCAGATACATATAGTTAATGAAAACATTTGCAAATAGAGGTACATGTTCCTGTTGGTTGTAGGTTATTCTAGCATCCCCCATGGAAAACCAAAAGGGATGTAAATGATTAGTAGCATGTACGGTGAACTTGCAGTCATAATTGGAAAAATTAATGTTACAAAAGCTCTGAATGTCTAGTGTTTCCATCTCGAAACTGGCCTATGTTTATCACCAGAGAGTGTCTTTGGGCTGAAATACCATCTGTTTTGATATAATTTATATGGACAATAACATGGTTTGTGCCATTGATTTTATTTCTTTATTAGCTTCTTCATGCATCATCTCTTTTAACAAATCCCTTTTCTAATTATGCTGATAATTTCCGTCTAGACCTGTGGTGTTTAATATTATACTCACTAGACACATGTGGTAAGTGAGGAATCATAATGTGGCTAATGCATCTAATGAGCTATTAATATTGTTTAACTTTAATTCATTTAAACTAAAAAGCAAACATAAAAAATGTTTTATAATACAAAACTTTATTATTTTTATAATATTACCTATTACTTTTTTGTATTGTGTAAGATTCTTTCTTACTGCAGTTTGCTATTGGATAGATGTGAGGTTTCTACAATTACATATAAGTACACCTCTTACCTAGTCTGTGTCATTGGATTGATTAAATTAGAATTATTTTTCTAGACATAAATATAACATTATAATTTATTTAATATATTATGCAGATAAAATAAGAAACAGTGATATCTATTTAAATCACACTTAGTAATTAATTTTAACACAATTAAATTACTTTTGGTTAAAATTAAGTATGGGCAATTTTTAAAATTTAACATAAAGGCATATTTCTGGTGCAGTTTTAGTGGAAATGCAGAACTACTATTATGACTGGAGTGATAAAGTCAAACATTTATTGAAATAAGGGTTGTAACAATTGTTCCAAGGAATGGCAATTGCATTTTCTGCAGCAGAGTAAAATAGAAGCTGTTCATTGATTTGAGAAAATAAAAAGTTTTAAAGATAATAAAGTGGATGAACTAAAAAGACCAAAATTACACAGCAAATTTGATAAGATGTTTCCTCTAAACAGTTAGAAGCCAATATCTGAAATAAGTCACTTGCTATCAGAATTAAATATCTACCAAGATGTTTTAAACACTTTTTAATTTAAACATTTTTTAAATGTTAAGTATTTTTCTTTAGATTTGGGTGAGTTT
Organism: Miniopterus natalensis; assembly: GCF_054644295.1. Taxonomy (NCBI): domain Eukaryota; kingdom Metazoa; phylum Chordata; class Mammalia; order Chiroptera; family Miniopteridae; genus Miniopterus; species Miniopterus natalensis. The sequence continues at coordinate 25,512,072 of NC_142092.1, read as the reverse complement.
TGCAATTTAAGAGGTATTGTAAAATTACTACATTCAATTTTATCTCAAAGGACTTTCAAATGTACTAATAAAAGTTTTATTGAATTAGCAATAATATCAAACTCTTACATAGATATTTTTTTATTTATTTACATTAATCACAGAAGAATATCAGCTACATGTGAAAAGAACTTATTTGCTATATCAAACCATTCCAGGTTTGTTAGGCAGTAATGTGGATTGTTTGGAATTTTTAAAACGAAAGACTGGTATTTCTCTTATTGATTTGCGCCACTCTGTCACATATTGAAAATAGTTGTGCTTTTTGAAGCAGACTCTGTGCAAAATGTCATAGATACAGCTGTTAAAACCATTTGGTATTCAGCAATTTATATGATTGATAAAAGAACTGGAAGACAATGAATTTAAAGACTTAGTTCTTTGCTTATGGGTTGCGTAGTGGGAGAGTGTTAGTTTTACACAATTTACTATTAACTAAAATTCAAAATTATCTTAAAATAAAAGAAATGCTTGATAAAAATTATTTAATCAAAGAGTAGAAGTGGCCCTGTGGTTTATGTTTCTCTCACAGATACTGCACTGATACGAAGGAGTTCAATTTAGAGCTCCAAGAAAATAAAAAGCTCATTTGTGACCTAGACAGGCGCAAGGATTTAGAATGAAAATGAATTTTTTAATATGCATCAACTCCTTAATATTTACAATAATCCTACAAAGTACAACCTATTATTGTCATTTGTACATGAGGTAGCGGAGGCACAGAAACCAAAGTTTATATAAATACTTACCTGGAAAACGAGGAAAGAGATCGAGGAAGTCTAGCTACTGCTTCATGTAGCCTGTAAAATGCTCACCCCTGGGTATGAGCCTTGGATTTCAGTTCTTTTTGCTCATAATACTGTTTACTTTCATAGGAAAACCCAGTATGCCTGAGCGCTTCTTGTGAAGAGCAAGCAGCTTAAATGCCGTGGAAAAGGTGAATTGATAATGATAAAAACAAGTCAAATAAAAGAGATGTAGGTAGTATTTTTTTTAAAAAAAAGATAAATAAAATAAATTAGTAGGAGGAAGTAATAATAATTATACATTAATCACTTTAACATATACTAAGAAATTTTTATATTTTTTGAATTCATCCCCACATTCAAATATATTTTATATTTCTTGGTAAAAGGATTTGCTTGCTGTATTCAGGTATTAAATTGAATCATTAATTTTCTCATTTTTCACATAAATTTCAAGGAAGTTTCATCTAAACTTGTTGACCTTCTCTTACCATAATCATTTCCTACTTCTTTCCACCTTTTTCACTTAGTTTGACACTGCAAATGTAAATTGACTTCCTAGGGAAAGAAAATTAGGTTAGAGCTCTCTTTCTAGCCAGGGGTTCAACAAATAGTGACTCCCTTCCCTTTATCATGCACAGTTGCTCTGAAATAACAGTTATTCTGAAATTACTTTTTCAAGGCCATATATACTGGTGGTTTAAAACATGGACTTTGGGATTAGAGAAATCCATTGTAAAACACAGTTTGGCCGCTTTTTAATCAAGCACGAACCCATTTTCTATTTGTAACCTTTAAAAAATTGAAATATATTAAACATTAATTATATATGTGTTATATATACATATATATCAACATAGATCAATATTATGTATATATGAGGCATACATCAGGTTTAAATGAAGACGAGAAAAGTGAATACATGTTCATATATCTTAAGAAATAGAAGTTTGCCAATACATTAGAAGAATCTTGTGTGCCTCTTTCCTATAGTTTCCCCTTCCCTTCCTTTCTAATTTAGGATCATTTCTAAATTTTATATTAATGATATCATTGCTTTATTTAAAGATATAAAGTTTAATATATTTATATGAATCCTTAAGGTATTGTGTTGTTTTGTCACTTTCATTTTTCTGTAAACATAATGACATTATAAATACATTCTTCTACAATGAAACGTTTCCCCTCAACTTTGTTTTTAAGTTTAATCCTTATGGATACATTCACCTATATTTTATTTATTTTCAACATTGAATAGAATTCCTTTGTATGACTACAGCAAATGATAGATTCTATTGTTCATGAAAACTTTGAGTTATTTTCAGTGTTTTGCCGTATTGAAGAATTCTGCAATAATCTTTCTTGTATGACTACCGTGATTGTTGATGTACACTGATTTTTTTTTTTTTTAGCTTTAGGTATTATGATACACAGTGTTATAAACATTCATGTAGAAATTTGTGGGGCTCATATATATTTTTTCCTTGAGTAAATACCTAGGAGTGGGATGTTTGCTACGCATGTTAAATACATGTTTATAAAAGATTACCAAATTGCTTTTCAAGGAAAATACAAAGTTGGCATCCTAGCAGCATTGTGTTACAATTCCAATAGCTCTACATCCTGGCCAACATTTTGTACTAAACCTTTTTTATTGTTACATCTCCAGTATGTACACAGTGGTATCATATTTTGGATACAAGTAGCATTTTCCAAGTGAGCAATAATGTTAGTCATCTTTTCATGTTCTTACTGATCACTCTTAGATATTCTTTATGAAGTACCTGTTCAAATAGTTTGCATATTTTATGGAGTTGTCTTATTAATATTGAGTTTTAATAGTTATTTGTATACTCTGAATACAAGTATTTATCTGATATACGTTTGGCAAATATTTACTTCCATTTGTGGCTTGGTTATTGATTGAGATTGCATTGAACACTTAGATCAATTTAAGAATAATTAACATAAAAATGACCAGGGATCCTACATTTCATATATTACACTATCTGGAAGCTGCTTTCTCCGGAGAGCGCTGTAACAGCCTGATTGATGAAGGCACAGCTGATGTGCCGGCTCGGAGGCATTCTGCAAGAATGGGATGCCGCCCCACGGGATGTAGAACAGGCCTTGAGTCACAGACGCCCATGCGACACTCTGTGTCCAGTGGGAACAGGGCACGGGTGCAGGAAACGGAGCAGAGGCTGCAGTGGCCTCACCAGCACCCTCAGGGACTCACTGGGAAAACTGTGCTTGATTGATAGTATTATATGCTTCAGAACTCTCTTTAATCAGGTGTGATTATAGGAAATCTTAGAATGGCTTAAATGCTTGAGGGCTTTTTTGAGCGAAATCCTTTCTTCAATCCGCAGGGAATATATAAATTTAGGGAGAAATAAACCTAAGTTTTATTTAGCTACTGAGATTTGTGGATAGTTTGTTACTGCAGTGCAACTTGTGTTATACAGCCTCCTACATCTGCACATGGCAGGTACTCACAAATAAAGAAATAAATGAATGAGCAAGATGATTAACAGAGGGGAAGGTCTCCTTTCTGAAGACATGTGTATACTTTGGTCATGTGTACCTCTAATAAGTATATCGTATTTCTCAAACAAATTATTTGTTATTTAATTTTCATATTATTTTTTTGTCTTACTCAAAATTACTAGGCTGAGTTTTTAAAATATCTATACTGAGATATTTTCAAGAATATATGCTTATCTAATTTCTATATAAATTAATTCATACTTATGAATGAAATATGGTATTTTATTTAAGCTAGCCATTCAGTCCTAAGATCTAGATTTATTTTATTTGGAAAAGTTCTGTTAAATATTTATTATAGCAAGTTAAAAAAAAGCCACAAAACTTTTAGCATGCCTATTTTTGAAATTCCTTAAGCATTTTTCCCCGTATAAATAATATGTTCAGGTCCAGGCTGGTATTGCTTATTAAGTAGCACTTCCTTGGACACAGTTTTAACAGCTTTCTCATAGATTTTCTATGTATTATTTGAAATTATTTTATTACAAATAAATGTTTTATTATCTAAGTTACATCTATAGGAAATATAGATAATTGGGTTCCAGCTATAATTTTATTAGATATATACAGCTAAAGATACTTGCTGACTTGTAACTGAAGGAATTTTTTAAATCTTGGGTATTTAATTTTATTACTTATATTAATATATTTCTTTTTAAGTGGGTATATCTATTGAACACTCTAAACTGGTTGAAGATTTTTCTTTTTTTAAATCTTCTATTATTTATTATTATTTTTTTAAGTTTATATTTACTGTTGAAAGTATTACAGATGTCCCTTTTTTCCCCCATTGATCCCCTCCACCCGGCATCCACTACACCCTCAGGCCTTCCCCACACCATTGTCTGTGTCCATAGGTTATGCATATAAATACTTTTTTTGATTAATCTCTCCCCACCCACTCCCCACCCCCACCTTCCTTGTTTAATTGATACAAAATTTTTCTAACAAACCACTTATTGTCATCTACCTTATATTGTCAAATTTCTATTAGTATATTACCTAAAACATTTTTTTCATAATTTTATTTTAGCATAGGTATTTAGGAAATGGTTTAAAAAAATTCAGACTGTGATTTCAAAATTATTGAACGTGGACATTTATTATCATGTATCATGTGACGTACTTGCTCTTCATAAGACAGATACTGTATATGTACAAAAGGAAAGAATAAAAGAGGCAAGTAAAAACAGTTTATGCAGCAGCTCATTCATTCCTTGGTGTGGGTTTTTATAATAGTTTATCTATGACACTTCCTTTGGACTTTTTATATATTTTGCAATGCTTGTAGTACTTTCTGAGTTATTTTTTATAGGAAATATGGAAATTTATACTGTACTGTAGTAATTTCTCAATATAAATATCAATAAATTACTTTAGCTCTTTTTAAAAAAATGTCAAGCAGTATTGCTGAAGAAAAATTTATTTTCACATGTATTCATTAAATTGGTGGTTTTCCTCACAATATCTGCAATATTTAATCCATTCAATAATTTCTCTTAATTATCTTTTAATATACATATTTAACTGGTATATATGTGTATATATAAGACTTAATTAAATTATGTAATTAATTAGAAAATTACATCTAAATTAAACTGATTTGGATTCAAACCCAATAAATTCTTGATAAGTCAACAATCAGTGCAAAAGTAATAAAAAGTAACCTACTAGCACAGGACCTAGTCAATATTTTTTACAAGTGGAATCGAGACCATTAATAAATCTATAAAATCAGTTTGGTGGAAGTCATTTAAGAGAGCTTGAACCTCACTTCAGATATTATTCCTGCAGAGAAGCAGTAGGAGAAAGCCATGGAGGTGACATTCGATGTGTTATAGGAAAAGAATATCCCTAGTGGCAGCAACCAATTAATGACCCTTGCCATCCAAGGTTGAGGATTCCCATTTCCTGTGGAAGGATCAGTGTATGCTGCAGTGAGCAGAGAGAAGGGAAAGCGGTGGTAATGAGTGAGCATCTGCTTCCTTAGCAATTTGGCTCGGAGAGTGCTTAGCGCATCCTCACTAGGGAAATAAGCCATCGCTTGAATGATAAACATCTGCATGTGTATTTGGAGGTGGCAGGTGTGTCATTGTTCAACATTTCTATTTGTTACACTGATAAATATGAGAGGAGTATATTAGGAAAAGCGTTTAATTTTTACATTGTTAATAATGCACTGCCAATCACCTTCTAGGCCCGTAGAGAACCAAGTTCGTTATTTCTTTTTTTATTGAATTTATTGGAGCAACAATGGTTAATAGAATTATGTAGGTTTCCAGTGTACAATTCTAATAAATCACTTGTATATTGTATTGTGTGTTCACCACCTACAGTCAAGTCTCCGTCCGTCACTATTTACTCCCCCTTGACCCTCCCCAGCCTCTTCCCACCCCTCGCTCCCTCTGGTAATTACCACACTCTTGTCTATGTCTGTGAGGTCTTTTTGTGGGTCTTTTCCTTTAATACCTTCACCCTTTTGGCCCAACTACCCAACCCACCTCTCCTCTGACATCTCTAAGTGGGTTCTCTATATCAATGAGTCTATATTTTGTTAGTGTATTTTGTGCATTAGATTCCACATAAAAGTGAAATCATATGGTATTTACCTTTCTCTGACTGGCTTATTTAACTTAGCATAATGCTCTCCAGGTCCATCCATGCTGTCACAAAAGGGAAGATTTCCACCTTTTTTATTGCCAGATAGTATTCCACGGTGTAAATGTCCCACAGCTTTTTTATCCACTCATCTACTGATGGGCACCTGGGCTGTTTCCAGATCCTAGCTATTGTAAATAATGCTATGATTATAGGGGTGCATATATCCTTTGAAATTAATGTTTCCAGTTTCTTTGGAAATATTCCCAGAAGTGGGATCGCTGGGTCATAAGGCAGGTCCATTTTTAATTTTATGAGGAGCCTCCACACTGCTTCCAGCAGCAGCTACACCATCTGCACCCCACCAGCAGTGCACGAGGGCTCCCTTGTCCCCACACCCTCCCCAACACTTTTTTGTCAATTTATTGATGGCAGCCATTCTGAAAGGTATAAATGGGATGGCCATAGTTTTCCTTTGTGATAGTTCATTACTGGTGTATAAAAATGCAACTGATTTCTGGATATTTATTTTGCATTCTGCTACTTTACTGATTTCATTGATCAATTCTAGTAGTTTTTTGGTGGAATCTTTAGTGTTCTCTATATACAGTATCATGTCATCGGCAAATAATGACAGTTTTACTTCCTCCTTTCCAATCTGAATGCCTTTTATTTCATCTCCCTGTCTGATGGCTGTGGCTAGGACTTTCAGCACTATGTTGAGCAAGAGGGGAGAAAGCAGGCATCCCTGTCTTGTGCCTGATTTTAAGGGAAATGCCGTTAGTTTTCCCCCATTGATTATGATGTTTGCTGTGGATCTGTCACATACGTCCTTGATTATGTTGAAATATGTTCACTTTCCACTATGCTGAGAGTTTTTATCTTATTGGGGCTGGTTTTCATCAACTGCTTTTCCTGCATCTATTGATACGACCATATGTTTGTCCTTTATTTTGTTTACGTGGCGCTTCACATTGATTTGAAGACATTGTACCAACCTTGCACCCCAGTAATAAATCCCTCTTGGTCATGGTGTATGCTCTCTCTAAGGAATTGCTGGATTTGATTTGCTAATATTTTGTTGAGGATTTTTGCATCTATGTTCATCAGGAATGGTGCCCTATAATTTTCTTTCTTTGTAGTGCCTTTATCTGTTTTTTGAATTATGATAATTCTGGCCTTGTAAAGTGAGCTTGGGAGTCTTCCTCCCTCTTGAAACTTTTGAAATAATCCTGACTGGCTTCTGACCCTGGGACCACACTCAGCACCATGGTTTCTACCAGAAGATTATGCACACACTTAATAAAAGGCTTCTTCTTTTTTTTTTTTTTTATAACATCTAACCCATCTGGGATTTCAAAGAACCAAAATTCTATTTCAGAAAAAACAAAAACAGAACAAAAAAATGATATGTGAGCAGACACAAGGCACCTATTGTAAGATTCCATTTATAGGAAACATCCAGAATAGGTAAAGAAACAGTTGATAGAAGGCAGATCAGGGATTGCCAGGGGCAGGAGAAGTATGGAGTATGTACTTTGGGTGTGGGGTTTCCTTTTGGGGTGATGGAACATTCTGCAACTTAATAGGGGTGATGCTGCACAGAATCATGAACGTACTTCATGCTTGGGAATGGCACAAGTTAAAATATAAGCAATAACTTTTATATATTAATTAAAATGAATCATGCCGTGGAGAACAGAATATAACAATTAAAGAAAATAAAAGAAAATAGTCAAAGAGGGGGGGTAAAACAAATTCTGGTGGAAGAGCCAGAGCAAGTTCAACACGTGGCTCTAGAGCAGGCCCTGATGCATTTTCCTCTGTTGCAGGAACGAGGGCAGGTTCGAGGGAGGGCTCTTCAGGCAGGGGTGGTGGGGTGTCAGTTACATCAGAAGATGCTGCACAGGCTGGTCCCGGATCCAGAGCTGCAATTGGAATGGCTGCTGAAGGTGACGTGACCACTGGAGGTGGACACACCTCCAGGTCTTGAGAGGCCTCCAGGTCTGCCCCTGCATTGGACTCCTCGATACCTATGACAGGTGTTGAAACAGAAGCCAGCTCTATCTCCTGGGCTGGTGCTGCAGTTGTGAGAGGGGAAAAGATCACCCACCACCCACGTGCCTGCATTTCCATGTGCCCCCCAAAGACAGAACACAGCCGCAGCCCAGGACCCACCACAGGACACCCTCCCCACCTGCAGTCCAGCAGAGGGGTGGTCTGAGGCTGGTCTTTGCTCCTGGCCAGCCTCTGGGGGTGCCCCCTGTGTGTCTGCAGCAACCCATACCCGTAAGCTCGCGTGCACCTCCTCCCCCCATCATTACCCCACCTCCCCACCTTCTCACCCTTAGGCTCTGCCTCTTTGGGCTCCAGGTTATCCGATCGTGTCCTTTTAAAGTGGGAATGATGCTCCAGGTTGGGGTCGGAAACTGTGAGCTGCCTGTGGGGCCTGGGTGGCTTCTGGGGAGGAGTCCTTCCCTGGCCACGCACAGGCCCTGGTTCTGCCGACCCCTGGGTGGCCACGCTGACTTCCGGCCTGCTCTGGCCCTCCGTGGCGTGGTGCACCTGCCCCTCGCTGCTGGAGAGAGGACAGGTGTCTTCATTGACCAACTGCTCCTGGAAGTCCTGGGCTGAGCTCTGTAATGACAGTGACCGGCAGCCGGTCGGGAGGCCTCAAGCCGTGCCTGGCCCTAGTCCCTGCTGCTTCTGCCCACTGGACCTTCTGCTCCCGGATCAGGCCCAGCCCTGTGTCTGCACAGACCTCCTCCCAGGGGAAATGAGATTCGCCTCCAGAGTTTGGGAAAAACTTTGGTCAGAGGGCACCACCCACACCCCATGTCCACACAGCCAGCCTTGACCTGAGGTGTGAACGTGGCAGGCCCACCAGGCTTCTGAACCCCCTCAGCCTGCCCCTGCTCCTGGCAGGCCCTCCCCATGTGAACCCCCCTTCTACACACACACACACACACTCACTCACGGGCAGGGGCCGTAGGGCTGCTCAGCTGGGCTCAGAGCGGTGGCCTGGCCCAAACAGAATGCCCTGGCCTCCCTGTGTTACCTCTGCGTCCCGTCGTGAAAAGGGCCACAGGCGTCTGGGCTGAGTCCTGATCCAGCGGAGGCCACGGTGGTTGGTACTATCACTGCTGCCGTTTTGGAGGTCACGGCCTCGGGACAGTGGCACACAACATGAAAACATAGTGTCCTTTCCAGTGTCTCTAACCAACTGAGCTGGGAAGGGGCAGTTATAGAATGCAGCTGCCTGGTTGCCCGGTTCCAAGTTCAGTTGGACTCTGTGGTCAGGAAGTGAGGTCACTGCCTCGGTCCTCAGACAAGAGCAGTGACTTCACTTCCTGAAAGAGCAGTCGCACCTGCCCCAGGCCTCCTCCCCACAACCTGCCCTGGCTCCTAACAGAGTCTAGAAACCGACTCTCAAAAATATCTCAGGGCCAGCTCAGAACAGCTTGTTGAACCTGATCTCCCTCTCCCACGAGAATTTATTTTACCCCTCCTCTTTCACCATTTATTTTATCTTCTTTAATTGTTATGTTTTCCTATTCTCCACTGTGATTCATTTTAAGTAACGAATAAAGGTTATTTTTTCCATTTTAAATTGTGTCATTCCTGAGCATGAAGTACATTCACAATGTTGTGCAAGCATGACCACTTCCTTGTTCCAGAGTGTTCCATCCCCTCAAAAGGAAACCCTGCACCAGAAGTACTCACTCTCCACTCCTCCCACCCTGGGTAACCCCTGATGTACTTTCTGTCTCTATTTTTTTGCCTATTCTGGATGTTTCTTATGAATGGAATCTTATAATAGGTGCCTTTTTCAATGTCTGCTCACATATTTTTGTTCATTTTTATCTGAAGTAGCATTTTGGTTATTTGAAAGGACAATCCCAGATGGATTAGAGATCAGATGTAAAGAGAAAAAAAGAGAAGCCCTTTTAATAATCTCCGGGATAGGCACTGCTGTGCTAAGTGTGACCCCAGGGCCAAAAGCCAGTCAGAACATTTCCAAAAAATTCAAGATGAGGGAAGACTCCCAAGCTCATTTTACAAGGCCAGAATTAACTAATTCTAAAACCAGATGAAGACACTACAAAGAAAGAAAATTACAGGCCAATATCCCTGATGAACATAGATACAAAAGGCCTCAACAAAATATTAGTAAACTGAATCCAGCAGTACATTGGAATATTAACTACTCAACCATAAGAAAAGATGAAATTTTTCCATGTGCAATAACATAGATGGACCTTGAGAATATTATGCTAAATGAGATTTTTCAGTCAGGTAAAGCTAAGAACCATATAGTTTCACTTACATGTGGAATATAAAACTGAAACTCAAACAATGTGGTGGTTACTAGAGCGAAGGGACCGGGGTGTGGGCGGCTTGGAGGGGGCCTCATATATGATGACTGAAGATAACTTGACTTTGGGTGGTGGGAACACAGTATGATATAAATATCTTGTATCAGAAAAACATACACTTGAAGCCTATATGATCCTATTAACCAATTTCACCCCAATAATTTAATGAAGAATAAAAATATTATATGATCATATTAATAGATGAAGAAAAAGCATTAGAAAAACCAACCCCATTTAAGATAAAAACTCTCAGCAAAGTAGGAATCAAGTGAATATACATCATCATAATAAAGGACATATATGACAAACCCATTGCCAATATCATACTCAGAGATGAAAAACAAAGCATTTCCCTTAAGATCAGGAACAAGACAAGGATGCCCACTTTCACCACTCTTATTCAGCAAAGCACTGGAAGTCCTAGCCACAGCCATCAGACAAGAAGAAGAAATAAAAGGCATCCAGATTGAAAAGAAAGAAGTAAAATGGTCATTATTTGCAGATGACATGATACTATATGTAAGGAACCCTAAAGATTCCACCCAGAACTACTAGAACTGATAAATAAAATCAGTAAAGTAGCAGGATGCAAAATAAATATCCAGAAACTAGTTGCATTTTTATACACCAATAATGAACTATCAGAAAAGGAAACTAAGACAATCTCATTTATAATTGCACCAAAAAATAAATGAATAAAATACCTAGGAATAAATTTTACCAAGGATGTAAAAGAGATGTACTCAGAAAATTATAAGACACTGAAGAAAGAAAGTGAAGAAAATACAAATAAGTGGAAGCATATACTGTGATCATGGATAGGAAGAATTAACATAATTAAAATGTTCATACTACCCACAACAATCTGTAGATTGAACTGAATTTCTATGAAGATAACAATAGTTTATTTTACTGAATTAGAACAATTATTTCAAAGATTTATTTGTTTATTTTTTATTTAAAAAAATCTTTATTGTTGGAAGTATTACAGATGCCCCCGTTTTTCCTCCATTGATCCTCTCTACCTCACACTCACCCCACCCCCAGGCCTTCCCCATACCAATGTCTGTGTCCATGGGTTATGCTTATAAACATATAAGTTCTTTGATTAATCTCTCCCCAACGATTCCCCATCCCCACCTTCCCTCTGAGACCCCTTAGTCTGTTCCATGTTTCTATGTCTCTGGATGTATTTTGTTCATCAGTTTATTTTGTTTATTACATTCCACATGTGAGTGAGATCATGTGTTACTTTTCTTTCTCAGTCTGGCTTATTTCACTTAGCATAATGCTCTCCAGTTCCCTCCATGCTGTCCCAAAGGATAAAAGATCCTTAATTTTTACAGCTGAATAGTATTCCATGGTGTAAATGTACCAAAGTTTTTTTATCCACTCATTTTCTGATGGGCACTTGGGCTGTTTCCAGAGCTTAGCTATTGTAAATAATGCTGCTAAGAACATAGAGGAACAGAAGTTCTTTCTGATTAGTGTTTCGGGTTTCTTAGGATATATTCCTAGAAGTGGGATCACTGATTCAAATGGTAGTTCAATTTTTTATTTTTTGAGGAAACTCCATACTGCTTTCCACAGTGGCTGCCCCAGTCTGCATTCCCACCAGCAGTGTATTAGGGCTCCCCTTTCTCCACACCCTCGCCAGCACTTGTAGTTCGTTGACTTGTTGACGGAGCCATTCTGACAGGTGTGAAGTGATCTGTCATTGTGGTTTTAATTTGCATCTCTCTGATGATTAGTGACTTTGAGCATTTTTTCATATGTCTCTTGGCCACCTGTATGTTCTCTTTGGAGAAGTGTCTATTTAGGTCCTTTGCCCATATTTTAATTGGATTGTCTTCCTTTTGTTAAGTTGTATGAGTTCCTTATATATTTTGGATATTAACCCTTTATCAGATGTGTCATTGACAAATATGTTCTCCCATACAGTGGGCTCCCTTTTCGTTTTGTTGATGGTTTCTTTTGCTGTGCAGAAGATTTTTATTTTGATGCACTCCCATTTGTTTATGTTCTCCTTAGTTTCTTTTTTTTTTTTTTTGTATATATATATCTTTATTGATTTCAGAGAGAGGAAAGGAGAGGGGGAGAGAGAGATAGAAACATCAATGATGAGAGAGTCATTGATCGAGCCTGCAACCCGGGCACGTGCCCTGACTGGGAATAGAAGCCCGATCACCTGGATCCCAGGTCGATGCTCAACTGCTGAGCCATGCCCGGCTGGGCTTCTTAGTTTCTCTTGCTCTAGTAGATGTATCTGCAAACATATTGCTACGAGAAATGTCTGAGATTTTGCTGCCTACATTTTCTTCTAGAATTTTTATGGTTTCACATCTTACATTTAAGTTCTTATATCCATTTTGAGTTTACTCTTGTGTATGGTGTAAGTTGGTGGTCTAGTTTCACTTTTTTGCATGTACCTGTCCAGTTTTCCCAGCACCATTTATTGAAGAGACTGTCTTTATGCCATTGTATGTTCTTGCCTCCTTTGTTAAATATTAGTTGACCATAATGGCGTGGGTCAATTTCTGGATTCTCTGTTCTGTTCCACTGACCTATATGCCTGTTCTTGTGCCAGTACCAGGCTGTTTTGATTACAGTGGCCAATAGTGAATTTCACTGAATTGGAACAATTATTTCAAAAATTTATATGAAACCACAAGTTCATTATTTCTTACATGCCACATGTGAAAAAGAGAATTTTTTAAAACCCTCCTAATCCTGTTAGTCTATTTGCTTATTTGTCTAGGTATGCCAGTGCCTAGTTGTATAATATGCACTCTAAAATATTACTTCATAGTTCAGCTTTAGGTGAATGCTTTCTATAACTTTTCTGGGTCTAATTAAATATAACTGCCTTCCTGTCACTCTAATTCTTGGTGAACTGACTTTATTTCGTTCTCTCAGTGGATGTATAATGTAACCTTTGAAATAATGGAAACTCCCCTGCTGTCAGAGAGTAGAAGTAGTCACCCACTCTTTCAGGGAAAACAACTTTTCTTTTACAAATATATTTTAAAATTATTCCAATGCAATTTTATTAATGTAACTGTGATAATCCTGAATAAAGACACTTCATACTTTGTTTCAGAAAAGAGGCAAGTATTTTTTAGTATTGAAGATGTTGAAATCAAAATTGTTTGCCTTCTATGCATATTACCATCTTTTAAGTAGGTCCCCTGCACAGAAGTTTGACCAACTTGCCCTGTAGGAACACTGAAGATAAAGATACTTCTGGACTCTGAGAGAACAAAAATGAGTACCACAAACCTCTGATAATTACCAGGAAAGGGATAAATGCATTCTTTGGAGAATATTGACAAGATTAAGAGCTTCAGAACACTCAGAGACCTGGGCGAGGGGAATTAGGAAGGGCAATGAGAAATTATTTTAGGGTCTTTTATCTTTGACTTGATGTTATAAAGAGAATGAAATCTCTTCTTCAAAGAGAATTATATTGGTATCAGTTTCGGTACTAGCAACTGGAGTTTTATCACAAAATTTCTGACTTATACTTTCAGGCTAATTATAAACCAAGAGGCGAGGTGCAATTTTGATGGAAGAAATCATAACATATGGTTCGATTTTTCTTTACCTAAAAGGAAATACGGGTGGACATTGAAAGATAATACTGCTTGAAGCCTGCTATCAATTTAGAGATTTCAGATACCCTGTATCTATACTGATTCATTTGCTGGAAAGAGCATATAGCATTAAGAGGCCAAAGGATAATTTGGGCAAACAGGCAGCATGAGTAGCTGCAGAAGATGAAAGCCACAGATGGTGGTGAGAGGGGCCGTCATTGCTCTGAGGGTATACCAGTTGTCCTTTGGGTTCCATGAGCAAAAGACTAGGAAGAATTGCCCTTTCCTTTCATGCTTGCCCCTCCTGTGGTCAAGGTCCTCAATACTTCACCGTGTTGTTTAAAGGGGGAATGTCCAGACAAGTTAGTTAGTTAGTTAGTTAGTTAGTTAGTTAGTTAGTTAGTTAGTTAGTTTGCATAAGACAAATTTTTATTTTGTTGCTCTTCGGGACTACCGACCAGCAATATTTGGCTACTACAGCCGAGAGATCATCACTACTTGAGCATGAGAAGAACAGATCATACGGCAGGCTCACAGTTTCTAACAACAACCAGTGAGCACTTGGCTCCCATCTTTACTTGGAGCCAAGAAAAAAACGTGCTTCTTTTTCTTGGGACCATAATGTGGACTCTGTTCTTGCTCCTTAGTGCCTCGAGATCCAGTTCTCTTATCCTAGGTAACCCCTTCCTCTGTTCCCAGTGTTGTATCATCTTTCTCTCCTCCCCTCCTCAGCCCCAGCATTTCTTATCCATCCTTCTAAGCTAAGGGGAGAACCATCTGGATCTTCTGTTCCGATACGTTTTTGTTCACGGTATAAACCTTAGCTTTGGGTTCTCACATGCTTCTGATCTTTTCTTTCAAATGTGTGATCTTTATCCCTGGTTCTCAAAACTGAACATTAAACCAAAATTCAAAGCTGAGCTATACTTTCTCTTTTTCTACATCTTTCTGTGATGCGAGTGAGGCAGAAGATAGAACAGGAACAGGAAGAAACATGTTGGGCAGCAACACAAACAATGTACTGTGCAAATGTTTCCCTGATACGTACATTATGTAACCATGAGTCCCCTGGCTTGACTTTCTTGTCAACTACAGGCAGAGGGATAGTAACAGCCAAACCTGGAATGGCTAATTGAGGCTATGACGTCAAATCCCCATTAAGAACTAATCTGTTGTCATGTGATAGAAAATGAGGAACTGTTTAAAGTTTCCCAATGTGATCCACATCCAGTCAGTTTCTACTAAACATATATTAATTTAGAAGAAAATGCAGGTTAGACTGACAAGAGAGAAAAGACAGAAGCAGTGTTACTAAACATCTACCTGTGACAGTCACATTTGCTGCCAGTTGTCCCAGTCTAACTATTTGCTTTCACTTTATTTTATCTTAATATTTCTAATTTCACTTAAAAAAAGTGAACTAGCATAAATAATTTGTTTTGGGTTTTTTTGCATCCTAATTAAGGCAGTATTAAAATTTGTGACATCATGTTATAGAGAGCTAGAAGTGGGAATGCAGCGTTAAAAACAATTTTTTAAAAAAAACCACACCACAATGATTATCATAACAGCACTGTGAGGCCTTTCTTATGAATACAAATGTAGCTCTTTCCAATTTATATAATACCAAGAGGCAGGACACAGTCCAGGTAGGGGTGTGTATGTGTGTGTTTGTGTGTGTGTATATGTTTGTGTGTGTGTCTGTCTGTGTGTGTGTTTTCCAATTACTAACATTTCACTTACTGACACAGTAGTACAGTGCATTTAAATCGAATTTCTGTTTGACTATACATTCATCACTGTTATTCCTTGTAATTGCAATAACTACTCCTTCCCTGTTCACAAAGCGAAGCAATTATTCCACAAAAACAAATCAGGAAGAATTCTTTAGGGTACATATCCCTGACCTCTCTCCAAATAGATTTTATAGCTCCTTTATATTGTGATTTCTGCACCTAATACATATTTTCTTTGATCATTAAGCTTTTGACATTGTTCTGTAATTTACTTCTTTCTCTATCTCTAATATATATTTGGTCTCTTGATAGAACAGACTACTTTTCTATTCCTCCCAGTATTCCAAGTGCCTGACAATATGTCCAATCCACATATTTATTGAAATTAATTAAAACTACTGTGCATTTTCAAAGTGGGTAGTTAACCGATTTGACAATAAAATAAAACTTGATTAGTACTTAATCCAGAAGTTGGAATTCTTTACTGTTTCTAATAGCATGCTTTTCTAAAGTTACACATTAAATTATCCATCAGAATATGTATACTATTATATTAGCCCCAAATATTTTTAACTATTATTTTATGATTGTTTTAAAGCATTCATAAATTATTTGATTACTTATATAATCAACTTATTTGCAAAATTTGCTATTTTTGGATCATTCTTGTTAGTTAAACCAAACAAAGAACCAAGGCATGTATTTTAATTGCAGTTTGCCTAATTCTATGAACAGTGTATGCTTGCATGGACCTAAACCAAATTAATATTAAAATACAGATTTTTTTAAAAAGCAATTTAAAAACTAAATTGTTTTTTTCAACAATATGATTTTTAGATGACTTCATCATACTTGAATCTGGACATTCTTAATCTGAAATTGAGGAAGGATTTTCTTTAGATTTGTTAAATCCATCACCTATTGCATAGTAATGTGTTATAAAAATATACAAGCTATGAAAATGGATTTCTTCAAATACCTCAGTACACTTTGTTTTAAAAAATTTCCTGAAATTATCCTCATATTCACCTGATTCTTGTAATCTTGCTTTTCTCCTAAGATTAATTTTCTGCTTTGCCGTTATTATTTCTTACAAATTTTGAGACATAATTTGACCAACATATTTTATGAGATTTTTTAGTGAGATTCTGAGGGGGAAAAATGGATGTAAGAACCATAAGCTTCATTATTCTGAAAATATGATTAATAGTATATTTTGCCCCTCACATTTATAGTATTTTATTTATAGGTGTCTCATTTTCTATTTGTGATCATTAATTTACTTTTTTAAAATTTTCTTTTCCATCAGCACATCTCTTAGGATGCCTCACACAGAATAGATGGTAAATGTATTATATATTCTTAAAGAACAAATGTTAACGTGCACTGTGGATGATTTGTTTCTTCAACTATAAACAACTTCAAAAAAACAGAATCTGAATCAATGTATAAACTAGATCATTAGAAATTCACACTCAGAAATTATTATTGAGTATTTTAGAAAAAGGTTGATAGTAGTTTTTCTGAAGGAAAAAAGAAAGACGTTATTAAAATTTATAATTTTTTCTTAAGTTAAACCAAAGACATAAAATTTACAATTAATAATACTTGCTAAGCTCACTAAATTGCTACTTAGTTTCTATAATATACCACTTGCTCTATAAATCACCAATGCACAAAAATACTTATTCTTATTTTGCAGGCATCTTCTCTTAATTTACATTTTGGGAAACATTATTTGGAGTCAAGTTTATATACTGATGCTCTTAATTCTTGACTATTTCCACTATTGTATTCGATGGCCAAATAGGTACCATTTTTATTTAGTCAGTACAAAATTATATAATACCTTGTGCTGACAGCTCAGAGCTCGAGTCTACAGATTTGGATTGGCTTTTTCATCTGTTACTGCAGCAAATTTTGATTAATGAAGTTATCAAACTGCAGTTAAATTAATACATTGACATAAAGCATATGTATAACAACATTAAATGGCAGGCCCAGAAATGATTGTGGAGAGGCATTCTCCTTTATATACGTTTTACTACTACAAATAGATCTAGGTGAGAGATTCAATTTAAAAGCAATGTTCTTTCTGAACATTTATTACCATTTCATGGGCCAGCCATTTCCAATGATTCTCAATAAGTTTTCAAAATGGTTGTTGTCCCGGTTTTAGTGAGAACTGTGATGTAATGAGAAAGGGGAGATATCTCAAGTTCCAGCCTTTCCTTAGATATTTTCTACCTTTCTCAAGACATATAGTGCTAATGAGAAAGCTAAGGGTTGAGTATGTGTGTTGATTTATGTCCTCAAACTATGCCACCTCCAAGAGAAAGGGACATTAGAATGAAAATATGTCACCCAGTGCATTACTAAGAAACAATGTTCACAAAACTACTTGGAGGACTGATAAGTTAATTTTAAGACTCCACTTGCTGGGACTTCACTGAGCAGAGTGTGTGGTGGTAGAGGGGTTCGGGATTAGGCTAGATCCATAGTCCAGCTGATGTAAATAAATAGTGCCAACTTAATGACGTAAAACAGCGGTCCTTTTATTAAACTCACAGATTCTGTGGCTTAGGAATTCAGGCAGGATCAAACTGGGATGGCTTGTCTCTGCTACACATATTTGGGGCCTCAGCTAACAGGATTCAGTTAGCTGGCCATGATGTGAATATTTGGGAACTGAAATTATCTTGACAATATTTCACTCACATGTCTGGTAAATGTTTTGTGATGACACAAAGGCTGATGAGCCCAACTGGGTCTGTCAACCAGCATGCCTACTGCCTACAAATGGCTTCTCCATGTGATTGGGTGTCTCACCATGTGGCAGCTGGGTCCTAAAAGGAAACATCCTGAGCGTAAATGTTCTAAGAGAATCAG
Organism: Miniopterus natalensis; assembly: GCF_054644295.1. Classification (NCBI taxonomy): domain Eukaryota; kingdom Metazoa; phylum Chordata; class Mammalia; order Chiroptera; family Miniopteridae; genus Miniopterus; species Miniopterus natalensis. The sequence continues at coordinate 25,493,548 of NC_142092.1, read as the reverse complement.
GCAAAGTGCATAGCATTCTGTGACCTATTCTCAGAAATCATAGTGTCAGGCATGCTGTACTCAATGGGTCAAAGCAGGCATCACACTTTCTGGATTCAAGGGGAAGATATAAATCCCACCTCTTATTAGGAAGAGTGTCAGATGTATGACTTTGTTATTCATAAGTGGCATAAAAGGATGAAGTTCAGTTGAGAAAAAAAAACATAAGGTAGCAGTTAATCCAGGAACCTGAGTAAAGCCCAGGGTCCAGAATAGGAGGATCATGAAAAAAACACAGTGCTAGCATATAAATGATAATTATCAGTGTGTAAAAAAAGCCTTGGCATGGGTGGGTAGAGTCACAAACACTTTGTTATTATAAAACAAGATAAAAATAAGACAGTAGGGTAAGATAAACAGGATATATAAGTTCAAACTTAGAGGTAAAGCATGTGAGTAATGAATGAATAAACAAAACGGAGAGAGAGAAATACACAGATGGTCAGTACAAGTGTCTTTAAGAACCATGATCCATATGAATTGTGCCAGAAATGAATATGTGCCTGTGTTATATATATGAAGTTAGTGTTCTAATGCTTATACCTTAAAGACAATTGTGCAGATGATAACATTAATGCCACATCTGTGAAGATATATATATATTTATATTTATGTATATGTATATATGTATATGTATACTTTTAAATATACATATAAATGTATATATAATCTTTGGAACAGAATCAGGGATACAGTTGCTACATTACTGGGAGGGGCTGTGTTAGAGTTGTTAGTGGTATACTATTCTAACATTAAATAGCAAAGATAAATATGTAGTCAAACATTAATTATTTATTCATTTATAGGGAAATATTATTTATGTAGCAGATCCCTTAGATATTGGATATTGACCAAAAATTGTATTTTATACAGAAATAATATTGAGTGCCTGTTCATTACAAGGCACTATGAAAAGGGGGAGCAAGGATAACAAGAAGGTTAAATGCAGCCACATTCAACCACACACACTCAGATTAGACACACATGGCTTCCAATTTAAGAGACATAATAAAAAGAATGTATTTGCATATTTAAAATATACCTAAGACATTATTATTGTTAGGCTATATGTTACTTTTAAATACACAAACACACACACATATATGTAAGTATATAGATACATTTAAATATTATATAACCTAATCATGATAGAGCATTAGGTATTGATAGGAGAGTCATGGGATACAGAGATAGAAATGAGACCACAACATTAAGTCCCTTTAAAAAGTGAAGGTTTTATATAAAGTTCAGCCTTATTTGGGATTCAACAGTTCTGTTTTTGAGTGGCAACCTGTCATTTGAAAATAGAAATTGAGTTTAGTACAAAAATATAACAATTATATATTTCTCATTGTCTTATATACCCACTCGGCTAACAGAAATGAAGAGCTATAAAATATTTAAGGTTTTCATATATTATGTTCATAATAATTACCGTGAAGGAGGAAAGCACTTCCACAAAAATATATATAGTGGAGAAAAAAATAACCTCAAAAAAGTCTATTCCTCAGTAAAAGCCACAAGAACATTGGTAAAAATTGTCAAAAAGAACCTTTTCAAGTTCTGGAAATTAACCAAGTGAAGACTGTTTATTCAATGGAATAACTGAATCTCAGTAAGAATAGTATTGTGTTGTATGTATGAAAGAAACAAACAACCAAAGAGGTGATAGAAATTGTCCCTTAGGGAGCCTAGATATTGGACTTAGAAGACAAGATTTTAAATCAATTATTATAAATATGTTCAAAAACTAAAGAAAAACATTTCTAAATATCTAAAGAAAGTCTCACAGAATAAAGCCTATTAATAAAAATAAGAAAATTATTTTAATAAAAAGAACCAAATAGAAATTTATAAGTAAAATGAAAACTTCATCAGTGGGATTCCATTTGAACTGGTGGAAGAAAAAAACCCCAGCAGTCTTGAAGATGGGTCAGTTGAAATTAGCTTGTCTAAAGAAAAAAAAGAAAAATTAATAAAAATCATCAAAACCTCAAAGACATGAAGGGCACTTTCAAGTATACCTATTAGAAATAAAGTCAAAAAAATATGCAAAAGAAATACTTGAAGGAATAATGGACAAAACTTACCAAATTTGTAAAAAATGCATTAATACATACATCTAAAATTTTTAATGAACTTGAGGTACAATAAATCACAAGACTCAATCGTAAGCATATTACCATAGGCAAACTGCCAAAAATCAAAGACAGAGATGCATGAAAGCAACAAGAAAAAAACATCATAAACAAGAAAATGTCAACACAGTTAACAGTTGACTCCTCATCAGAGACCATGGAGGCCAAATATTCCAACGGCTGAGAAAAAAAGTAAGAGAGTCAACCAAGCGTTCTATATCCAGCAAACTTCCCTAAATGTAAAGGTTTAAAGGATAAAAAGCAATATACAAAAAAGAAAAAAAGAATTCCTTCATAATCTGAACAATCTAAAACCAACTCCATTTACAATATTCTTTTAAAATATACTTAGAAATATTTTTCACAAAAGAGTTGTTAGACTTATGCTCTGCAAAACGATGGAACATTATTGAAAGGAAATGAGAGGATCTAAATAAATAGAACAATATCCCATGTTCATGGACTGGAAGACTTAATATACCTAAAATGACAATTTTCCCTGAATTTATACAGGAAGGTGATGCATGCAATCACTTTCAAAATTCTAACCTATTTGCAGTAATGAATAAATGGTTTGTAAAAGAGATCCTGAGAAGGGGGAACAAAAGACAAACTAGCACTAAACAAAAACATGGAATTCTCTGTGTAAGTATGATGTCTTCTTTAAGTTCATGTCTTAGTCAAAAGGCCTACAGATTTTCACTCTAAGATCAATACTAATTGAAAATTAATCAAAGAGCATGTATCCTTTATCAGTGGTGAGGATAGGCGTATGTATACATAGGGCTTTCCATTAAATAACATTTTAAGGATAGTATAGCCTCTAAAAAAAAAAATCTCTCTACATAAGTATGTCTTGCCTATATTATTATGGATTTTGCAGTTTAAAGTATTGAAATTTTTATATAGAAATCTGTCATGAAAATTTTACTATTTTTACCTTAGTTCCAAGGTGCAGGTAGATAGAAAAAAAATACAGTGCAGTATGTGTCCTACAGTCAAATGCATTAGAAGAAGAGTAATACCATTGATAATTATTGTATTTTTCAAATGACTGTATACTATATATAATGCAGCCATATAATATTAAATAGGTTTATTATAGTGCATAGAGAATAGATTGATGAGTTATTCTCATATTTAACCCTGACTTATTTTTACATAAAAATAGTTGCTACGCCTATTTATTTTTCATCATAAACTTGTATCAGTCCACCAAAAAACAACAATGTATTGAAAAAAATTCACTGGAGTTCATTTAGAATTGATTATTTCCACATCTTTAAAAGAAGAACTACCTGAAATTAAAACTTTAATATAATATGAAAGACAAGATTATGTTTTATATCTTATATGCACACAAAAACAACCCTGCTTGGAAATAAACTTGTTCAAAGTTCTTGAAAGTTGTTTTAATGATTAAAAATAAATTTATGTGACTATTGACTAAACCCATACCCTAGTAACATGATATTACGGTTTTAATTTTGCAAAAATAATTGACCCAAACTTTGCAATTAGCATTGACCCAAAAGTGCAGGTCAGAGAGGTATTGCAATAAGCTTTCAGAAATAGGAATGTGATCTCTCTCTCTTCTTTAGAGATTGGAGCTAAAGACCATTCTCTCTATGGTTACCAGATGAACAGAATATAAAATCAAAGCCTGAGCTCTATTCTGTTCCCTGCATACACCATCATGAATTTAGATGGCTCTGAAAGGGAACACTTTTATATATATATATATATATATCTTTATTGATTTCAGAGAGAGGAAAGGAAAGGGAGATAGAAAGATCAATGCTAAAGTCATTGACTGGCTGCCTCCTGCATGCCCTCTACTGGGGATCAAACCTGCAACCTGGGCATATGCCCTGACCAGGAATCAAACCATGATCTCCCGGATCATAGGTGATGCTCAACTGCTGAGCCACTCTGGCCATGCTGCAAGGGCCATACTTTAATAGTACTGTACCATGCTAAGAGTGATTTTTGTTTACATTTATGTAGACCCATGGGAAAACTACATTTTCATAGTTTCTTATTCATAAACCTCAAATCCCCCAGGTAAAATACTTAACTTTGAACACAGGTCGTGTCTTTGTGCTTTTTAATACATAACTTTTAGCTATACTTGGATGAAAGGAAAGCAGGCTATACAAACCAAATTAGTTGCAGAACGCTGACATGCACAACAAGTGAGGAAATTAAATGGGTTTTAATATTTTTGTCCTGATAAATTACATATATGAAATCACTTTCTACATAGTCCAAAACTGTGCTTAGAAAGCAAGTTTGCTCTGGGGAACCAATTGGGAAATAAGAATGAGAGATGAAGTTTTAAATAAACAAAGAGGCATCCACAAGTCTCCTTAATCGTTTGATATTAACTGTTCCCTACAATAAAAGCATAGCACAGTGGTGCTTTCCTAATCTGACCTCTTTTAACCAATCTCACTCATCTCTTGCCACGCCATCTCCCAACTGTGCCAACCTACTTCCAATCACAAGGATTCATTTGGCATCCTTAGGGTAGTCCATGGACCCTCACGCTTCTATGAACTTATCGATGCTATTATTCCCCCTGCCTCAGAAGTTGCTTCTTGACCCCATCTCACTGGTGAAGGTCTGTTCCTCAAGACTCTATTAAATTTCGTGTTTTAATTGAGTATTTCCACCCCTAAAGGCAGAAGAGCAAAGCATCCCCCCTGATCATTCTAAAGCACCTATACCGATTTGTACTAAAGCAGCACAGTACATTTTTTATGCTTGCACCTTCATTTAGAGCTCTTGGAAAGCCAGGAACATATTGTATTTATTTTTGAACCTTATGAACAGTTTTTAGCACATAACAAGTTCCCAATAAAGTTTGTAGAATTAAAATACTGTTACCTAAGCCTGCATTTGTGTTGAAAACACAAGTAACTCAGAATCGAAAAGGCTACCCAGGAGTTACAGGGCAAAAATAGCCAAACTTTAGTTTTCCAGTGCGGAGGCATAGGGAAGCGGGGAAATGATGTGAAACGAGAGAGCTGCTGCAGTGTTTGGAGGAAGTAAGTCTTCTCCATTTCTTATGAGGGTGCTTAAGCTCATGTGTGTGTGTGTGCATGTGTGTATTTTCCTACTTTATTCCACTCTTCCTCCCTAGCAAACTCACATGCCCATCACCACTCACAACACACACACATTGCTCCATGGGAAAGATAGGCCATAAGGAGGACTGGTGTAATCAGTTCAGGTTTTCTTTGGTTATTTATGTTTAACTCAAATTCCCTTAAGTGATTGTTCCCTTACTTTCTTGCTCCTATGTCCCTTTCATGTGATCTTCATACCTTTATCCTAAATAAGGCTGAGTTCTGAATTTTTTTTTTCTTTTTTTTGAGTGCCTTGACCAGGAATAGAACCAGAAACCATTTGGTGCAGGGGACAGTGCTCAACCAACTGAGCCACACGGGCCAGGGCTGAGTTGCCAGGGCTGAGTTCTGAATTTTTAACTCACTATTCTAGGTAAAAAATACCCATAAGTGATAATTATTGAAATGTGAATACATGAAATAGAAGATAAAAGTCGCTAGAGAAGGTGCTGGAGAAAAGTCTACATAGAAATAACAATGTACTGCTGATTTTGCTACAAAGTAAAGTAAATCTGTTTTTAGATTCTATTTACAAAAACGTGAAAAATTGTTATAGGAGAGAATTAAAATTCTGCATATTGAATTCACACAAAGTCTATGTAGAATGTTTTCTTTCATGTGGTGTCTAGCCCTATAATTTATTTTTTGATAAAGCATTTTATAAAATGCCTGCTGTGTTACATGTTTTATATTAGGAGCAGACAAGACATGAGTCAGAGTAGCAGATCTGTTGTGGGTCTCCTGACCGAGGCCCCCTGGAGTCCCACCGCCCCTCGGGAGTGAGCGGGCCTTGGCTGGGCCCGGCCTTGCTCAGCCACCGCCTGGAGCGGCCCCCAGGGAGCGTGGCCTCGCCCGGGCGCTCGGAGGGCGGCAGCTGGGAGCCTTTGGTCAGTCATCCTCCTTATAGAACAGAACTGAGTGGTGCATGTTTTCTCTCTCTAATAACAGCTTTTGGAGATGGAAATCCTCATTTCACAGAAAAGGGGCTAAGTTCAGAGAGGCTAAGTAATTTTCCTCCAATCTCAGATAAGTAGGTGTTGTTGATGGAATTCAAAACCAGATTTCTCTGACCTTTGAGTTGGAGCGCTTTACACTTCTTTTTTATTGTTAGAAAAGCAGTCACAGCAATGACATCAGTATCATTATACTTAACCCAAGTGGTGATTAAGACGGTGGTGTGAAAGAGCCATGGTTCCTACAGTTATTGAAAAAGACCGTGGAAGCATTCAGAGCACCTGCTCACATAGGAGTTGTCCAAAACTCCTCGACTGGCTTCCTTGTATCGGTTTAGTATAGCTAATTACCAATTACATTGAGAACACTGAAACAGCTAACCAAAATACTTAGAAGAATATTAATGATTTTTTATGTGTGAATTTAATTGCATTTGTGTACGTAGACAGTGCATCTATTTTGTATTCAGAGCATGTACAGTGGATATGAGAGATTAAGTAGCGAGTGTTCCCTCTAAGGAATGGCGCGGTTCCTTTTAAATGACATGCTATGTTGTAGACGATAGAATGACAATACTAATGACTTCTGTGTAATAGCTTTACCATGTCAAACACCATTCTAAATCATTTCAGCCATTAACCCTTTAATACTAACTACCATCCTAGGATACATATGATATTTTTATTCTCAGTTTATAGGAGAAACTGAGATGTTCAGAATGTATATAATATGCCCGATATCATAGTTTCTGTTAGATAGGATTTGAACCCAGATAGCCAATCGTAGAGGATCTTTTCTAATCATGAGCAGTCACTCCCATACAATACTCAGCTCAACATATTGATTCCTGCGGCATTTAACTGTGATTCCTTAAATCTATCTCATATATTTCATATAGTGAAGACAGAACAAAGGAAGTTAAATTTTTCTGAAAAGACTATAGGAAAACCTTTTAATAAAGTCTCACCTTCTGCAGTTTCTACTGCCTAGATTTTTTTTTTTTTTCCTATTAGCAATTAGGGACAGAAATAACAAGGGCAGTGGACATATTTTTGCTGAACTCAGGGGTGTTGAGCCAGGAAGTGTTTTCTTAAATCACTGAATTTTAACAAGTTGTAGACACAGAAAATGACAGCTCCCTCAGAACACCAGTGCTGGTCCAGAAAGAGGCCTGCCCAGCAGGTTTTATTGCGGAGGGCAGGGAAGAGAGATGAAAGGCTGATGGAAGGAAGGCCAGGGCAAAAGAAGGGGTCGGGGAAGTTGCTGGAGAGGTTAGCTCCATGTCCTCTGTGGGGATGGGCCATTAAAACAATGAGAAGCACAATTAACATAAAATCTCAGTAATTGTTAAAAACCAAATAGAAGAAAAAAAAAAATCTCACCTGTAAAAATGATACAATGCAATATTTAGAACTCCAATGTAATGAACATTGTTTAGCACTTACTAAGTTCTGATTATTTGGATCATAGGACTTCATCTGATGATCTTAACAAAGCCGTTTGATAGATAATATTTTTACATTATCTGTTCTCTTCTGTATGGATAATGAAAATAAGGCTTTGGGAATTTATTTTATTTCCTCAGATTAAACAGTCTACTTATGAATGGAATTGGAATGAGAATCATTATCCTCTAACTCAAGTCTTATGGAAACTTAAGTTTCCATGGAGCTAAATTTTCTCAGAAGCCTAAATTTAACAAAGTTTCTAAAAAATAGGAGCTACTTTACTATTCTCTGTATTATTCTGATTCAGTGTAAGTTTATCTAATTTATACCTTAATTTGGGTGGCCAGCTGCAGTTCTCGGATGATTGATTTCCCCACCCTAAACCCACTTACATGGGTAACTTTCCATGGAAACTCTAGTTCTGAGTTTGGAGAATGTGTTCCTGAAATACTCCTGTATGAATTGGTGGAGCTTGTTGGCCTGGGCTGTCAGAATAACTTTATTCTATTGGTAATTGTTTTTTTATAATTTATCTTAGTGTCATGCCTGAAACATGTCAGGCTTCCATAGAGACAAGTATAGAGGAACAAAGCACTCTCGCTTTTATTCGAGCTTAGACAACCAACTTGGTCTAGAACAAAGGGGATTGGAAAAATGTACTTGAAGATACAGAGAATGTAAACTCAGTGACAAAACCAGTTAGTTTTGAGATGACATCATTTATTAACTTATATCTGATGGTGGGAAAGCCCTTGTTCTTAGGTCTCACCTATTAACAGCTGTCTGTCCAGTGCTGCAATGTATGTTCAGGGTCCTGCGGGCTGGGAATTAACAGAATCATGTGGTTGCCTCTGGCTCTGCCATTTTCGGTGTCTCTCCATCACGCATTTTTCTAGCATTCTTGGTCAGAGTCTTCAATCTGACAGTTGGTACAGGACAGTAAGATCTCAGCAGGTGCAGGAAAAATAAAGCAATCTTTCTAAACTTGTTCAAAACCACCAAACCTAGATTTTTCTAGGTAAAGTTAGTCATGTAGTAGGCTATTCCTAAAACAAATTTATGCCTTACATTTATAGAGCGACTTACAATTTTCAAGATACATTGATATTTTTCATGTTTACAGCGACTTCATAGGATGAAAGTATTATTCTCAGTATTTTTGGGGAGAAGGAAATAGAAGTGCTACAAAGTTAATTTGCAGCAAACCATATAGCTCTTAAGTGGCAGTGTTAGAACCTGAACCAGATGCCTTTCTTGCTTCTATATCATACGTTTTCATAATAATTTTTGAATGAGTCATGTATTTTCTACCCCACCTCTAATAATAACCCTGAATACAATTACTACATGAAAGGTCTACCAGGCAAGAGTTTCAATCCCATGACTTGATTTCTACTAATATTTGCTGATTTTTTTCTTAGATTATTTTAAATGCTTAACCACTGTTGTCCTTTGTATGTTCTTTGGCTCACCTTCAGGTTTTAAATTAAAAATTTGTTAAATTTCTATATATTTCTGGAAATAAAAACATATATTCATTAGGTAATTAAAGTTATAACCAAAGCAGAAATTCTTAATTAAAAAAGTAATTAATCCTGAAAATAGAAACTATAACCTAGATCATGGTTTCCCCTTTATTTAATATATCAGAGAGCATAAAGCTTTTCGTCATAAATAAAGAAAACTCATTAATCTGGTTTCTAATCTGGATTAGTTTCCCTTAATGAAGGGTCTAAATTTTTGTTTTATTTTTAATGAAATACATTTTTTCCCAAAATGCATTTTCAATACTCTCTGCTATGTACTGTAATTGGAATTAGACTAACAAAGCACTGGTGTTCTAAAGCTAACTAGCTTCAATAAATAGATAAAAAGGAGTTGAAATTGGCTCATCGATTGCTAGTATGTAAATGATTTCTAGAATGCTTAGACACTTGAAAATGGCCCTTACGTTCTTTTCAGTCCTTTCAATCTTCTCTGGGCAAGTATTAATTTTCCTACCAACCCCTTCATTATAGCTAAGTCAAAACTCAGGCCATTTTACTACAGTTTTGTAAATGCCCTAAATGAATTATTGTGAAGTGTGAATCAGTGAAATTCTAATTAATAAAAGTATACAGCCCTTACTAAAGAATAAATATCAGCCTAGTTTTACTTCCCCCATCCTAATTTGTACTACTCATTTTTAGAACTTCATGACTTAGTAACTATAACTTTGTAGATACTTCACAAATTAAATATATACATATAATATGTATTTGCTTTTAAAGTTAATACTACTGAACTATGCAAGCATAATAACATGATTTTCAGAGGGGCTTACAAAATTTAAATAGATACTTCTAACAACATGTTTGTATGGGGTTAATGTGATATCGTGGGCTTAGAATTCAAATGATTTACACTTAAGTCCCAAGTTATCCTTTGGACAATCCATTAAATCTCTTCAAACCTGAGTGCCTTCATCTGAAAAACTTTAGTGTTAATATATGCAAAAGCATGGCAATATTAATACCAATATTTAGACTTTGGGAACTGTCTAAAAATACAAATATAAAATACTTTGAAAGTGTAAATTTTCATATAAATGTGATCCTAATGGGGGTTTTTAGCATGCTTATGCACTTTACAAGTCATGACAGTGAGCTAAATAGACTGGCTTCATTTGAAGCCAACACCACTAAGAGATACAGTGCTATACACTGGATCTGAAAGACAGAAACCCTGGATTCCTAGACTATTTCTGCCGTGTTGGCAGCTGAGTGACAAGGGGTCATCAGATAGCTCTATGCACTTCAGTGTCCTCAAATAAAATCAGGACAATCATACTAAGCTCACACATTTAATTCTGGATTTTAAATGAAAGAGCCTGTGTTTGTTAAACTCTTGGTGATTTCTAAATTTATATACAGGCCAACGCTATGATAATGATCGGCTTTCTCCTTTGTCTTGATTAAATCGTATCCCTCAGTTAGACTAACTGACTTGAAGAGTTCTGTCTTTGGAAACCATGGGCCTACTCATCGCTATAATCTGGTCTGTGCCACTGTGCAAAAAGAAGTGAAAGAAAATTACCTCAGGTGCAAGGAAGCATGAATAGGTCCAGCCTGTCACGATGTGGGAGGTAAAGGAGTGACATAAAAGCTGCGGTGAGAAGCAGAGTTCTAGACTCTGCCCTGATAGTGAGGAGAAGCTCCGTGCATCGAGGTGCGTGATTGACCGCACTGCTGAAGCTTCTCCTCATAGGCCTCTGACACGTTAAAGTCTCAATGTGGGCAAATAAATAAAGATATCTGTGTCAAAAAAGGTCACTTTAAGCCAGTTTCACAAGTTGAAATTTTCTGGGCTACCAAAAGGACTTGCAGCCAGGATGCCGTGTCTGCAAGACCTAGTTTACTTTGGATTCCGTTTACTCCTAGGGAGCATTGCAGGGAACGGATATAATTAAGTATAAGCACAGGCCTGTTCACCAGAATCCCATTTCAGTGACTCTGGACTTCAACGTTTGGTTTTTCATCTCAAAGGTCTCAAAATTGTTTCTCGTTTTCTTTTATTCCAACCTCTGCATTCCCCACTGGGGGCTAGTTTCCTCCTTCCGTTCTAGAAAAAAATCTTAAAAAAAAATTTTTGTTGTTGTTGACACTATTACAGGTGTCCCCCAGAGCAACAGCAACTTTAAAAGCTGACTCACCTCTTAATTTGTATTTCCTCCTCTATATTGCTATATGCATATAAACTTTTATGTATGTGTATATATAAATTCTATATGTATATAATATGTAATTTTATATATTTAAATGTATATATGTACATATATTCATATTCACAGAAACACAGGTTTTAGTAGCATTTCTCATTTTTCCAGGAAGCAGGTTGTTCTAAGTTTGGGGCATCTATTACTGACTACATGAAGTTTTATACTTAGGAAATACATTTTAATAACACTCAGAAGGTTTGACAAACATCTTTGCAAGTGGTATCTCAGTGTGCTAGAATGTATTTTTTTTCACTAAAATGGCTCAATAATTTTACTTTAATTTGCCTAAATAAATGCTTTATGGTTATAATCACTGTCACTATTAGAAGAAACATACATTTGGGGGAATAATTGCTACATAGACCTCAGAGTGCCACCTTAACAGTTTCTAGGATGTTAAAGAATGCACGATGTTTTCAATGCAAGGTGAGTAACAACATTACCTCCGGAATGAGAACATGAGGAGCAAATGGAACTTAAGCCTTTGAACTCTGACTTTTTCCAATGGAAAAAAAAAGATGAAAATCAAGTATTTTGAAAATAGAATAAAGTCCTAAACAAAGGAAATTCAAATTGAAGTTGTTAAAAGCTCTTCTTTGTTCCCTGCACTTCTGGCAGGCATCTGGTGCACAAAGAAAGTCATGGATAAACAAATTGCAAGTTCAAAGAATATAGGATTTTATAATGTTCTTAAAATGATAAGGTCATGTCTAAACTAAATGGAAATCACATAAATGAAAAAATCACATAAATGGAAAAAGAAAATTCAACATGTTCATAAAACCATAATGTTGCTAATTTACCAAGAAATATAAATTATATGCCTTTTAACATGTAATAGACTTATTTGTTGTGATGAACAAAGAAAAATAAGCATTAACATTAGGATCCATACCACTAACCGTGCACTGAAGGGGACTTGTTCAAAGGTTGTTTTAAGGTAGTACATGATATATTGATGCAAAGTGATAAATTTTAGTTAATTATTTATAATTCTGTAAGCATATAATTCAGTGATCTGGTCCTTAAATCTACTTTCTATTTTCCTTGAGGCTTAAGTCATTTTTATGAGAAAATAATGATATAAAAAGTACAAATATTTTTATCATCAGCAACCTAAAATAACTTTGTTTTAAAATCAATGAACCTATGCATTCATTCTCCCCATCAGTGCCTTAGTTCATTCCCAACACTTTCCTCTCAAGTCTCTCCAGCTTGCTGTGCATCTCACCATTTAACCAATTATGTTTTTAAATTACATTTTCACATGCATACATGTACCTACAAACAATATATAATTTCTAAGATTTTAAAAATAGATATGATATAATTGACACAAGTTATAAACATCATTTTCCCCCATATCTGTTTTTTAAAAACTAATTATGTTAATGTATGTTCTATTCATTCCTACATATTTTAGAATGAATATTTTTCTAGTGAGTAATAGTTTAAATAACTTAGTAATAAGCTTTTTTGACTATATCATTTTATGTACATATGATAATGAGTTGTATGGCATGCGACTTTTCAATTTTACTAGAAACCGCCAAAAGGTACTTCAAATTGTTATGCAACCTTGTTCCGTGATTATTTAAGTGAACTCACACAAAATATTGACTTTCCTGAAGTTCCTAGTTTCCTCAGAGAAAGACTCCTCATGTCTTTGTACAGTCTGTCCCAGCAAACTAAATACTGCTTACAAGCACTATCAGTAAAAGCAACTAAAAAAAAAAAAAATAGCAAAATGTAAAATGTGTATGTTTTGATAAGATAGTCAGAAATCATGACTCCAACACATAAAATAAAGCAAGAATCCAGACATTTAATCAGAGCACTGAAACTGTTTTCTGTCATTAACATATGTACTTAACCCTAGAGGACATGTCTTTAACTTTCCACACAGGAGCAAAAAGGGCAGGAATATTAAGTCTTGATCCCACTTAAGGATGTAAAAAAATTTGATCAGGAGACATCTACAGAGAGCACAAAGGAGTATGCATTCAGTTCAGAATAATTTTAATTAAATTACCATTAACCCTTCACCATGAGAAAAGAACAATGATGATAGTTGTACACCTAGAGCCATGGTTATGAAGGGATGTGTGTGTGGTGTGCATGCGCACATGTGTGTGTGCATGCATATATTCTAAAACATGTATATTCTTATATATAGGGGGGTCCCCAAAAATTTGAAAAATGAACTGTATGTTAACTGATTTTGTAATCATTCAAAGTGGATACATTTTGGGGGATACCCTGTATATTCTTTATATATTCCTCTAAATGTAAATATAATATTAAAATATATATAAATCTAAAATTTATACTAATCATGTAAACACACAAATTAGCAATGTTAATTTATAGTACATTGGTATTATGAACACCTCAAAAATATCTAGAGCCAAAGGCCTATTTCAAATTAGAATCAAGGTTAGCAATGCCTGTCAATAGATGGTGAAAGTCAATGTTAACATTTTCAGGAAGTCTTACCTTTGCCAAAGCTTAATAAACTTCACAAACGCCCCAATGAATATGAAATCACTTAAAAAAAAAAAATCACAACATAAAAATAAAAGTACTCTAAGTTAAAATACCAAAACTAACAAGAAACAGTATCAGATGAACAAAATCTCATATATTTGATTTATAAGAAATAGAATGTAAAATATTCGTCAAATATTTAAAGAAAAGTGGAGAGAAAAGGAGTCTAAAACATAAAAACTTTACAAAATAATAAAATAGAACTAGACATTTTTTAAATAATTAAAAATTAATGGATCTAATGAAAGCATTGACACAGCTGAAAGGAGTACTAATGACCTGCAAGACAGAGATGGAAAAACAAAGTTTTAGAATTTCTAAAATCAGTGTACGTAATCAGAGCTAGTGAAATAAGAGTGAGAATGAGGGAGAAGAAATATTTAATGAGAATGTTCCAAAGCTAAGGAAGGCCCAAAATTCTAAATTTTCAGAAGCCCAGTGAATTAATTCAAATAGGATAAATTAATTAAGTCCACTCCACTTACAAGAGTGAAACTGCAGCAAAAAAAAAAAAAAAAAAAAGACACAATAAAGATATTCAAAACATCTTAATGGAAAACAGAGATTAATTTTTTAAAATGACTTTTTTTGGTTGATTGCTTTTATTTTTTTTAAATTTTATTGAGTTTATTGGAAGGACATTGGTTAAAAAACAGTACAGATTTCAAGTGTACAACTCAACAGAATATCATCTGCATACTGCACCCGGCACCCATCGCCCAAAGCCAAGTCTCTTTTGAGAAGGAAACCTTACCTTTTGCAACAGCATGGATGCACTTGGAGACTGTTATGCTAAGTGAAATAAGCCAGTCAGAGAAAGACAAATACCATATGATCTCACTTATATGTGGAATCTAATGAAAAATAATAATAATGTCAAAGCAACGACCGCACTTAACAAAGTTGAAAAGGTAAGGAAGCCTATTGGAGGCCATTTCAATAGGAAGAGCTCAAACACAGTCTGAACATAAATCTGATGACATAAAAAGCGCTACGGTTTTTAAGAGCTGTTATGAGGGGCAGCATGGGCCATCTTTGTTTGCTAATTGGTTGTACCCGGTGGAAATGTAAATGTTCTATATCTTCAGGACAGGAGGTTTTTATACAATATGGAGAGACATGCCACCTGAAGTTAGGTTCCTATCCTCTCCAAGAAACCTGTAGAGAAGCTCTCCTTCATGACTACCAGGTCCTTGAGAAAGAGAGCCTTGGGTGGTGAAACTTTGCATCTCAAAGCAGGCAGAGAAAGAATTTATAATACAAGTTTTCTAAAGTAAATGCTCTAAATAAAGGCAGATCAAAAGCCTAGACTCAGGAAGAAGCTCATCTAAAGTTTAGTTCAGCCAGGAGGAACAGTTAACATAGTCTTCGTTACTAATTTCCATTCTGGATTAATATGAAAAGCAAAACCCTAATTTTTTGGAAGATAAAAAAATATCTTTATGAACCTCCAGCATAGTAGGGATTTTTAAGTAGATATGAGAGCACAAAAGACTCTTAAATCCTAATATATTAGGAAGTTAGTAAACCAAAATACATTAAGAAGTTTTTCATCAGCAGTCAACTTGAAAAAAGTTAAAATAACAGCCATGTACTGAAAAAAATAATTCCACCACATATAAAAAGAATTTCCATCTATCTATAAAAGGTCTCAAAATATCCATTGAGTCATCTCATACAAATCAAAGACAAATGGTTAAAAGACATGGACTAATTTTTCTAGAAGAAATAGGAATGAACAATAAAAATAGAAAAATATGCTCAACCTTAACAGATACTGTATAAATGTAAATAAAAATTAAAATAAATATTGTGGACCTTATGAGAGAATAGAAAAAAGTATAAACTTTGACAATATCAAATATTACCATGAATGTATACCCTGAGCTGATGGGTGCAATCCCTTTGGGAAACAGATTGGCATTAGCTTCTAAAGTTAAAAATGCACATGCTCTAAGAGCCAGCAGTACTACTCTGAAGATATACCCTGGAGGCATCTCTGTGTGTGTGCACCAGCAGATTTTTACATGAATGTACTGACAGAGACATTTATGAACACCATATTTATTTCAGGCATAGCTATGAAAACTAGGGGCAGGAGAATGATTCTCAAGAGAAAACAGGCGTGTTGGATTAAACAAACTATAGATAGCATAGATTACATCTATATGAGTGCCAGAAATTTTGAATATTTTTATCAAAGACTGATTTAAATATGTCTACTCGTAATTCACATAGACAACAGAAAGTCATATGGGTTAGAAAAAATGTTTCTCATTGACTCATCTTTAAATCAACATATCTTTTATATTTTAAAGTGAGGCTAAACAATAATTTGAATGAAAAGTAAATAATAGGCAGTTGTCCACAGAACTATTTACTATATGACTATTACATAGTAATAGTTCTTTGAAATTTAGTGAAAAATAACAAATATTCGAAGAATGTGGAGTAATAGCTAATTTATCATTGAAGTCTAAATTGAATGGAAGGTCGTTGGTTTCCCATACTAAGAGAAAATATGTAGCTGTGTAGGTGGTAGTTCTAAACTGTGGTGATTATGTCAGAGTGGCTACTATAATAGATCTGAGCTCAATGTTCTAAATTGTATTATACCGTTACATTTATATGGATGTTGGAAACTGAGAGAAATGCGGTATCAGATATAAATCCACTTCAGGAAATATATCTGACTCTGAATTGCAGGCATCCTATGGAGTAAAGCAGGTTCTAGGGCTGGAGGAGCTAGGGGCAGAGTGAAAACCAGGTAAGTTTTATTCCATGGGTGAGTAGTAATTGCTTTTCATTTCCTGGGGTAAGACAGAGAGAATGCAACAAGACCTCAGAACAAAATGGAAAAATGATGACCTTATTGCCACAGAACGAGACAGCCTCACACTTAGAATGGCCACAATAACACGGAGGTTCCTGAGAAGTAACCCTGCTCTCCGAGTCTTTCAGTGAACAGAGACACAAAACAAAACAAACAAAAAACCCAAAACTAAGAACAAATTAAAAAAAAAAAAAAAGTGATAATTGGGAAACAAGGGAGTTGTGTGTGCAGTTGGCTTGCAGGTCGTTCCCAGAGGTAGCATAAGATTCGAGTTCTCCGTAATGGCATTTTGAGGGTATATGTGAGCTAGCTTAAGGAAATAAGGCTGGAAGGTGCTGAGGGAGCACCACGTGATTTCACTAATGCCTATAGTGCCTGATAAGAGGAAGATGTTGCTAATGAGAAAATTGGATGTGCCAGTTGATAAGGCTTTACATGATTTTTCTCACTTAAATCCTTCAAACAGCTCTAATATAGGCATAAGTATTATTTCTATTTTAAAGATTTAAAAAATGAGATGTAAATTAAATTGTTTGTGCAAGGCAACACAGTCACACCAGCTGGAGATGCAGTTTGACACTATGTTGAATACTGTAGGGGTTGAATTTTTAAGCACAATACCTTTCCTTATGCCTATAGCACAGTTTTCTGAACTGCTAATGTAAGAAAATGGGAGTGTGGTGTGCATTGGAAAGTAGGAGGACTTTTTTTGGACTCAAATTGCTCTGACCTTTTGAAAGAATCTCTACCTTTCTTAAAAAAACAGTGAAATCTAATCAGAAAGATTTTCAAAATCTAAGTAAAGCTATCATTCGTGCATCATTGCACTCTACAAAATACTATTAGCACTTATTTGTCACAAATACCCCATGAGTGTAAATGAAAGAGAGTTGTTATAAGGCTACATTCTCTCTATCAGATAGAATTTCTTCCTTACTCAGCAGACTAGAGATGAATTTACTAGTAAATGTTCTTGAACTGGGAATAGTTTCTCGATAAAATGTGTTTATTGAATTTTCGTGACATTGCCGATCACTACTTTTCAACTGCTGAAATGTTCATTTCAATCTTGTTTATATTTAGGGAAATTCACCGATGCAGATAATAATCATACAATTTGGTTCATTAGATAGTGCGCTAAAAGGTAATCTGTCACCCAGCCAGTGTGGCTCCCTGGGAGATCACAGTTCGATTCCGGGTCTGGGCACATGCCCGGGTTGCGGGCTCGGTCCCCAGTAGAGGGCTTGAAGAAGGCAGCCGATCAATGATGTTTCACTCCTTGATGTTTCTATCTTTCTATCCCCCCTCTTCCTCTCTCTCTAAAAATCAATAAAAAACATTTTTTTTTTTTTAAAGTAAACTGTCTCTATAGAAGACCAATTATAAGTGGTTACATAAACCTGTTTAAAGCTTCTAACTTGGTGACATGAAAAAAACACTTATCTACATTTTGACTTTCTTACCTCCAAGGGAATCTTGATTTATCTTTGCCATAAAATTAAGCTCTTGATCAAAATATTTTGCCTGAGAAGGGATACTAATCAATTTCAATAAATTCCAGAAGAAAAGTATCAAAAAATCCATCCACAGATTATTCTCACTTTAGTTCCTCTGATTGCTAGCATGTTCAATAGCAGCTGATACAATTTATTCAAAATGAATTGATCCCAGAAAGTTTTAAAAGAATATGCAGAATATCAGATGTTTCCCTAAAGTACATGAGATTCTTACTACAAAGTCTAGTTATGATAATGCAGAGCTGTCTAACCGAATAACTGAGCGTTCATGATCAATGACCCTTCAACAACACAATGGTTTGTCTGATGTTTACCTAGGTAAATTCTTCAGCAATGCACAATAATGTTGTAGAGTAACACAACAGCAAGATAATAAAAGAGAAAGTGAAGGGGAAAATGTTTATTCCCCAAGGAACAAGCAGGCAACTAGGTTTGAAATAGAATGTCCAATAATTTTTCTGAAAATAATAAAATGCCATTATAAAAATAAAATAAAATAAAGTACCTGAGATTCCCAATCTAAGATTGTTCCAACACTCTATGTGTAAAAAGCACAGAAGGAAAGAGTGATAAAACTGAATAAATAAGTAAAATAAAAAGATGGCAGAAGATAAAAAATTCAGGCAGGTAGTGTAGCTTATAATTCATGTGATTCCCTGGAAGGTTAGGGAGTAAGAAATGGCAAATGACATATCTTTTTTTTCTTTCTGATACAGAAGTGATATCCATATGATCAAAAACCTAGATTTATAAGTTGTCACTTTGGGGTAGACCTAGGCCTAACCACTGAGGAGCACAGGGCCAAAGGACACATAATGTGCATTTAAATATTTAACACTTATTAAATTAAGATCAATTATTAAATAATATTTATTCTATTCCACTACACTAACCACTATTTGTAGTCAGAAAGAAAAAAGAAGAAGAAAAAAGTATGTATAAAACTTGTTTCTAAGACTGAAATTCAAATTTAGCCTAGGCAGTGAATGCATGTATTATTGTCAGTGTCTCATTGTTCTATTAATGGATCAATGATATTTGATGAGCAATATAATGGAGGCACAACTAATTCATAAATTATCATACATTTATTTATTTTTTTATAGTTAATGCAAACTTTATTTATAAAAGACTCTTAAATTTAGTTGTATCATGCTGTGCATTCGTACAGAATACAGTAACCCTTCAGGGCTGCAGGGAGAAGACCTCACAAACTCAAAAGGAAAGCTGTTACAGAATCCCTAATAGTTAAAATCTAGGCAAGATTAGGACAACTGTACAAATGAGCAATTAAAAAGAAAAAGGGCGTGGAAACTAGTCTGAGCTGAGCGGAGGGCAGCTGTTTGCAAGTCTGTGCACTAAGCTGATGCACAGACAGTCCTCTAGAGGCAGGCGCTCCTGGAGAAGCCGAGCGTGTGCAGGTGCCTGTGCCACGGCCCCACAGACCGAGCCACGGCCCCACGGACCGAGCCACGGCCCCACGGACCGAGCCACGGCCCCACGGACCGAGCCACGGCCCCGCAGACCGAGCCACGGCCCCACAGACCGAGCCACGGCCCCGCAGACCGAGCCACGGCTCCACAGACCGAGCCACGGCCCCGCAGACCGAGCCACGGCCCCACAGACCGAGCCACGGCCCCGCAGACCGAGCCACGGCTCCACAGACTGAGCCACGGCCCCACAGACCGAGCCACGGCTCCACAGACCGAACCACGGCTGACACAAAACTTTCCAAGGCTCCACAAACCGAGCCACTGCCGACACGAACCGGCTGGCGTGCACCAGGCCCACCCAGGCCGCTGTGGACCACGAGGACTGTAGTTGGTAAACTAAAGCTGCAGGGTGCCAGGGGTCGGCAGCTCCTCTGCCACTGCTCTCTAGTTCTCTGCAGCCTTTTTCTCAAGCCACCAGTGTTAGCTGTGGAGGAGGCGGCCGCGGTCATGGCTCCTGAAGAGTGAGCCCGGTTAGAGCCCGGGCCTGGACGGGGTGCTGCCCCCCGGCCCCCGGAGCCGAGAGCTTGCTGTGCAGCGTGTGTGTGGAGAGGCAGCGGCAGGAAGGCTGGCGTGGGGGGCGGAGAGGGCCACAGAGGTCGCCCATCTTGCTGTGTGCTGTGCAGGCCGCATGGCTGTGGGAGGACTTGTGGCCTTTCCAGGTAGACAGGGGGCCCCACCTCTTCTCCGTTTGTGTTGCCCACGGAGGACGCTGCGGTGGGAGCGGGCGCGCAGGTGGCCTCCCTCGGAGGGGAGATGCCTGCTGAGGTGGGAGCGGGCCCTGGCCCTCCCCCTGCATCCCAGCCACCCCGATGCCTCTCCCAACACAGCTCTGGAGGAACTGTGAGGGATCTTTCAGAAATGGTTCAATGTCGGCATCTGAGTATTTCTTCTTGTATTCATATAACTCCGCTAGGCCTTCTTTAGGGTTCTCTTTAGAGCCAATCTTCTTAAAGATCTCAGCTAGGAAGTCGTTCACATTGGCCTTTGATGATTTTTCATCGATTCCAGACTCTCCCTTTTCTGTCTCTTTATCCGACTTGCTCCCAGGCTGGCCCCTGCTGTGCTTCAGCACCCGGCAGAGGCGGGCTCCAGCTCAGGCTCGTTCTTGCTGTCAGTCATGGTCAGGTGGTCTAGGATCTGGGGCCCTTTGAATCTGCATAAAGTGCGCAGCAGCGTCTTTAGGGGCCTTGTGGGAAATTTGCTTTTGCATTGCTTCAGTTTCTCTTTGGGGAAGACCTTCCTGACATAAATTATCATATATTTATTCTCCAAATTTCATGCAATTAGCAAAATCACTGTTTCCTTAATCAAGATGTTAATATAATTAGTGTTCTAAAGCAAGTAATATCAAATCTTTTTTTTAAGTCATTGGAGTTTTCACATAGTATTTTTAAATGATTTTATTTTGAAGAAATTATATTCTGTTGAGTTATCAAAAATTGATGTTAATTACATTTTGAAGTAATACGTAGAAACTAAGATGAAATTTATAATCATAACAAGGAATCAGATACCTTAGGTGCCCACCTATATTCCGTTTTCTACTCTTTTCGCCTATTTAGTAATAATTCACATGTGCTCCCTTCTCAGAATTGCCCTTAGCCAAATGATAGCTGCCTTACCTGGATGAACACATTCCCCTCCCTATTTCACCTCTAGCTGACTAGAAGTTATACAAAAGGGACAGTCACTTGTCAAGAGGTGGGGCTAAATCTGTGGTGAACATTGTGCTGCTGAGACCTCATTCTTGCTAACTTTTTACCCCCTGCCCCATAGAATTTCCTTCACAACCCTCCTCTGGAAAATGGCCCTCAATATATCACTTGATCTGGGGCTGCTTCTTGGAGATGTAACATAAGACAGGGTACAATAAAATAAATTATCACAGATAAATTTTACATATTTTAATTTTTCTGTAACTTACTATTTTTATATCACATATCACAAAGTTTTCACTGTTTCTTAGCTATAGCTAGATCCATGAAAGAAAGTAAAAACTAACAGTTTTGTACATATCACACCCATCACATTTTACCTAAGAAATATGAATGCTAGAATCCTATAAACTCTTTAAGATTGTAGTTGCCTGTTATCAGCAGCAGTTTATAATAGTGTCCCAAATGGTGAGTACCTCTGACACAGCTAAACAGGACGTGAAAGACATAGAAAAAGTATGCCCAGTTTAAGACATAAAATCATGCTTAAATTGGGTTCATCAAACACAGTGCCACTTCAGAAGATGCTTTTTATTTGATAGGTGATAGCTTTATAATCCTGATATAACTCAGATTATGGAAATATGAGGGGAAAATAAATTTGCCATGAATCTCACAATGCACATAGAATACTCTAACGCTTTACTATAATAATTTAGGTTAAAAAATCACTGGATTTAATGGGCATATCTGAGTTTTAAAAAATAAATTAAGGCTGCTTTTAATTTATAATATATCTTCAGAAGACTATGGTTAAAGGAAAGGTTGGTAGAC
Source organism: Miniopterus natalensis (assembly GCF_054644295.1). Lineage (NCBI taxonomy): Eukaryota > Metazoa > Chordata > Mammalia > Chiroptera > Miniopteridae > Miniopterus > Miniopterus natalensis. Next base: position 25,471,202 of record NC_142092.1, on the reverse strand, counting down.
TGAGACTTTGAAGACCTAGTATTCTGTCATAATTCCCTATGATTTTAGGCAAAACCAAGAAGCACCCCCGCCCCCCATCACCACCACCTTCAGTCCCATACCGCTACTTCCTTGCGTATGAGGGGGTGGGAGATTGTATTCCTTGGAAATGCATCACAGTCACCAAAGTGCGTCAAATTGGCTACATAAGCTGTGTCCACCAAAATTAATACTAAATATGCCATATACATTATGCTTTTCCTTTACGGTCAGTTAATATTTGAAAAAGGAGGGAAGAACAATACAGTATTATTGACTATAAGAACTCTTCTGTACAGCAGATATCCAGCACTAATTCTTCTTGCATTACTGAAACTTGATACCAACTGAATAACAACTCCCCATCCTCCCCCTCCCCCCATGCTGGTAAACAATTTTCTACTCTCTGCTGTTATGAGTATAACTTTTTTAGATGCCTCATATAAATGAAACCATGTGGTCTGTCTTTCTGTGACTGGTGTATTTCACTTAGAATAATGTCTTCCAGGTTCATCCATGTCGTTACATTGGGCTGATTTTTCCGCTTATTAAAAGGCTAAATAGCATTTCATAGTATGCTCATATTTATAATTTTAAATTATTCAGGAGGTGAGTATCACTCTTAAATTTATACATATAAATGCATTTTTTAAATAATAAAGTACTTCAATGTAACATAAGGAGTTCAGACTTCATGGAGTACAAATCAGACCTTTAAAGGAATCAGATCATTTGCTGGGTTGCCAACTCACAAAGCTGACTTGTGAATGCATTTTAACATAGCAAAATTTCACAGCTCAATCATTGAGTAAGATGACAAGTGGCTAAGAATTAATATGATTAATTTGGAGAATTTTAAAAGAAAATTTAATTTTATCACATTCAATTACATGCAATAATTTGAACTAGGACAGGCAGAGTGTTGTTTGGTAATATTCTGGGCTAATGTATATAAAATTATAATCTATTATGAGTAGATTAAAATGCCATGGTCTTTCTTTTTACCCTTGAAATACTGCAGTAATATTCTTCATTTTTTCAATTGTTATCTTGAGGTATGTGAAAAGAGTTCAATATTTTATAATTTCCTCTGAACAGCATTCTACTTGATATCAGTAAATTATTTTAACAGATAATAGCCCTGACCAATAGCTAGAATTTCTAAATTAAAGATGTTTTAATCTGTTTTTTGAAAACAGATATTTTCAGCTATGTTAATAAGAAGTCTGCTTCTCATGACTGTGAATAATAGAAAAGAACAGTGTGTTTTTTTGAAATGCATAATCACTGTGGGCCCTTTCCAAGGAAACAGTTTTAAACACTTTAACCTAACAGCATATGTTACCCCAATATTTAATAAAACTCACTTTATGAAGCATCTGACAGATCTGTCACCTCTAGGACATCAACCTGTTTTCCCAGAAAATATCCAATTCTAGTTATTGGTGCCAACTTCCCCTTTTTATTTTCTTTGTTTGTTTCTTTGTTTTTTTTTGGTTTTGTTTTGTTTTGACAGGATGTGTTGGGGGGAGTGTGCGGTGTAGAGATGTTTTCCTCATGATCCATAGTTTTGTCTTAATTTCTCCATTGAGGAAATTTGACACCTGTTACCTTATTTTTTTCTTGTCACACTTAGAAAAAAAAACAACAAATAAAATTATGTCTTTTCTTTATCATCTTCTCATATTTGGTAGAGGTGGGGAAGGAGATCAAAAGGAAACATTTTAAGTTTGACTTAAACAAAATTGAGTTACCTTTATAAGAGAGGAGTATACAGACATATTTAAAGTTTTCAGTGAAAATTATATTTCAAAGACAACCAGTCAAAAATTTTATAATAAAACCCTGGCTGGGTAGTTCAGTTGGTTAGAGCAACTTCCTGATACACCAAAGTTGCAGGTTCAGTCCCCTGTCAGGCAGGGCACATACAAGAATCAACCAATGGTCCTGGCTGGTGTGCTCAGTTGGTTAAGCGATGTCCTTGTGCACCAAAAGGTCGCCAGTTCGATTCCTGGTCAGGGCATATGCCCAAGTTGAGGGTTCAGTCCCCGAGAGAGTTGTGTACAGGAGGCAATCTCTCATACATCAGTGTTCCTCTCTCCCTCTCTCTTTCTTCCTTCCTCTTTCTAAAAAAAATCAATAGAAACATATTTTTAAAAAATAAAATCAACCAATGTACACATAAATAAGTGGAACAACAAATTCATATTTCTCTCTTTTTCTCTCTAAAATCAAGAAATAATTTTTAAAATTTTAAAATAAGACTTGTTTTTTCTAAATTATTTGCCTATTACTTTTCTATGCACCTCCCCCTACCAATGACACTAGGGCTCCAAAAATACAGAATTAATGAGCAAACTAAAAGGGGTTGTGAAAGAAATAATTTATAGTGTCCATTGTAATTCTTTTTTTGTTTGTTTGTTGTTTTTTTTTTTTGCAGTTAGAAACACTAAAAAAAGTAATGATGTCATTGTGCTCCTGTCTTAGGCACTCACTCGTACAGATTATACTCCAGTGTGAAATGTGCACTCAAAGTAATGCTGAGGAACTTACCACATGCACTTTACTGAAAGGCAGATATTCAGATTCTTCTCTGTTGCAAAGATATGCTTTTTATTAATTAAAAAAATACTGCGCAACTCTCATCATTACTCAATATGACCAAAGTTACCATTGTAACCCAGTAATAAAAAGGTTTATCCCTTTTACTCTACATGCTGTATTAAGATATAAGATTATCTAGAGAGGATATGTCATACCACACTCCAATTCTCTGAGAGTAGACAAAACATCAACCAGGCCACAATCATTTTTATGAAGCCCACTCTTTTTATAGTATGGTATGGAAGCAAAGAAAATAAGTCATATTTTGGAGCATTGCAATAGTTCGACAATATAATAAAAGCATGAGGAATGATGTCCTTTAGAAAAGAGGGAAAAGGAAATATACAGAAGAAATAAGTTAGGTGATAAAGAAACTCATAATCCTCTAAATACAAGCCAAATATTCCCAAAGGTGGGATTCAAAAGAAGATAATTCTACTACCACATGCCAGGAAGGGGTTGACATGTTACTCATAAACACACACATTCTGAACATTCATTTTGTTTGATTTTTTTGCAATTACATGTATTCAAACAATAAGCTGCTCTTGATTTTTTTATAGAGCCTAGACTTTTTACACATAATATTTTGACCCCTCAAATAACCTATACATGACAGATTCAGTTGTTACTGTATAACTGGTCAATTATGACATTAATGTATACATTCTACTAGGGGAAAGTCCCAACTCTCACTGGGTTGTTTCCAGTTCTTGTAAGGCTCTTCCATGGCCTGTGGCTCAGAAGAGTTTTTGGACAGTCCTCAGTTTGAAGCCATTTCAATCACATAGACTTCCTCTTATTTGGACTGACTTTTCCTCGCTGGAAGTTGAGAGTAGAATAATTGAATGATAGTAAAATGTCCTAATATATTGCTTGCAATTAAGATCCTATAAAGCTCCCAATTTTCCTATAAATGATTTTAAAAAGGCATTATTGTGGTCCTGATTACCTGTCTAGGTTTATACAGAGGGTGAGGAAGACATGCCAGCCTCCAGGGTGACGGGACTTGAATGACATACCTTGGCATGGAAGGAAAGCAGTTGATTACGAGAACTGTGAAAGTTCTCCCAGCATATCAGATTGCCTGGACCCAGCCCTAGGAAAGAAGCACATGTACCAGAAAGATAATTACATATTTTATAATACATTTATGGCTCAGTGGGAAGAGAAGCATTATTATAAATAAAATCTGTTATTAAATCTTAGACAAAATTTTTAAATATATTTTCAGGAATGTACATTTAAGATCGGTGATAAAAGTCAATGAGAGCGCTCAATAAAACCTGTATTTTTCTATTTGAATATATATCTAACAACCGGCCATCTATCTATTTTGTGTGCTTTGGTTCTTTTTTAATTTTTTATTATTATTATTGATTTTAGAGAGAGAAGAAAGGAGAGAGAGAGAGAGAGAGAGAGGAGAGAGAAACATAGATTGGTTGCCTCCGGCACACCCCTTACTTGGGATCAAGTCTGCAACCCTGGCATATGCCCTGACCGGGAATCGAACAAGTGACCTCTTGGTGCATGGGATGTTGCTCAGCCAACTGAGCCACACCAGCCAGGGCACTTTTTGATTCTTAACTATTACCTCACTATTAAACCCATTTTGGTTGCATCACACAGCTGCAGCTGCAAGACCAGTTCAACTTACTCCTTATGTCCTCTCTAGGTATTGGTCAGAGACTATCATATGATAATTCCAGAAAATCAGCATACACAAGTATCTACCTTTTTCATAAGTCAGACCACTTATAGGTTTTCTTATGTTTCATACTTTCATTAATTTATCTATTTACTTATAAATTCTGACAACTATCAAGTATTCTTAATGCTTTTTATAATTGCTTCTGAGAATCACTCCAATCACATCACTCTTCTTTATTTAGATTATTCTGTCTAAATTTGGAGCAAACATCTATACCTTTTATTCTGCCAAGGAACTCAAAAATCTCAGGCTCAAGATTAATCTCTAGAGATGAACCATCTGCTGAAATTTCAGCCCTTCTAGTTGTCTTAATTGATAATTTCAGAAACTTAAGTAGAAGGAAAGTGGTTGATTAGAGATATCAAAATGACACTCAATAGGGGAAACATCATTTTGATATAAAAATTAAATAAGAACGTTCAGTTGTAGACTTTCAAAAGTAGTGCAACATATTTTATAGGGTAAGTTGTCACATTTGGAGATGCTTAAAGGCAATCAATGCCTGTGATAGCATTGTAGAGTGGAGAATAGGCTTTTCTAGTAGTTGAGCAAAACTACTCAAAATCTTTACTGAGATTCACATAGTGTATTGTGCTCAATTCTCCATAAAATGATGAATTATTATTTATAGAAGAAGCAACTCTATCTCTAAGAGAGAAAAGAATGTGCTCAAGGTCTCACAAGCAGTATTTGAAAGAACTAGTAATAAAAACTTGATTTTTAAATCACAAAATCCATAACCTTTGGGTTTTCTCAAGATTTCCTTTTGCAATGGGAAAAGTGAAAGGATCATATATTATGAGAGCTTGGAAACTCTCATACAATTGAGGCTATCGATTATAATACTTCCTCAGCTAACATTTGAATTGGGCTGCAAAACTGTACTTACAGTGAAATATGATATGAAAATATCAGCAATTACCAAGTTACATACAGAGAACATAATCTAAAAAATAGGATCACTATTAATATAGTAATATGTGTGTAACAGTGCTCACATATTCTAGCCTATATCTTAATTGACTATGGTTATATACAGTATACTCTTAGAATGCAGGTATCTGGAAGTGTTTCTCTTTTTCCCTGCTGTTGTTTTTCTCTAATCTTTCTTTAGCCTCAAGCTATGTGTATCTGAATGGCAGATCAAAGGCTTGAAAGGTTTTGTTTCCCCTAGATACAGCACTGTACAAATTCCATTTTAAGTGTTTTTATGCTGATAACCCTGCCCCTCCCAAAAAATCTCTTATAGATAACTCACAGAATCAGATAACAGCTAATTTGAACTTGACATTTCATTAGCTATTTGGATAGAAATACATGTATTTGTCCACAAGTACCCAAGGACAAACTGAAAAATTGGACAGCATTTCAGAAATAAGATGAAATAACTCATACTCCATAGTAATATTTAAAACTTGGGCCCTTATAAACAAAACAGAAGCAACATAGTCAAATTACCATTTATAAAGATTTGACACAGTTGAAGGTGCAAGTTTCAACCATACATACTGTCATAAAATTGGTTAATTACAAAGTAAGCTGACTTCTAATAAAGAACTGGACCTTCCTACAGTCAACTCTCAAAGGTCATTTGGTCATCACAGATACGTTGTGCAGTGATACCAGAAAAGATATTTCTAATATCTTTGTTTTTATCTTGTTTTATTTGTACCTAAGTATTGTAATAAGAACTATAAAGGTTTGGTTCCTAGATAAGAGATTTATTCCTTCAAATGCTATCTACTTGTAAACTCGCTGTTCTTATGACAAGTCTTGCCCTCTTCGTTGTGAACAGCTAGCTGCAGCTACTGAAGAGTGAAAGGTTGACCAGTGCCAGTTTGCAAAACCACTCCTTTACCAATTACCAGACAATATTCCGAATGGAAACCTGAGACCACCAGTATATCACATTCTGATCTTTAAAAAGCAGTAAAGATAAATGAGAAATAGAGAAGCAAAATCAGGCAAGACTACAGATTTTTCACTTAAAAATTTTAAGAAAAAAATCTAGTGTGTTAAAATAGCAATTTTCTTCATTATTTTATGCTGCTGCTGCTGGAGTGCTCTCTGTCCCTTAATGCTGTTATGTGGATCTAATTGGACCCTAAGGGATGATCACTTTTGTTCTTCAATAAAGTGCACAACCTCATTTTTATGTTAAAAGTGGATATTTAAATTTAAAGCAGTCTTTCTTGGGTATTTCAAATACTGCATTTCTTCAGACTAGCTGCTTTAAATTTAAATTTTAAAAAAACCTACTAACTGAATAGAACAGTAATCAGTAATGCAATGCTATATATTTTCCTACTTAGAGATAAGATGGCTGATATCTTAATGTGTTTCAAGGATGTAAATCAAGGCTTAGTAATACATTCAATAATCAGAAGATAATCTACTGTAGTATTCAATGTGTGATGCTACTAATTAGTACCTAATAATTAATGCCAGTGTGCCAGTATTTCCAGAGGGCTCCCCATTGTTTCACATACTCCAAGAAAATGCCTATCATATATGCCTTCAGCAGTAGCTCCAGCTTCAGTTACCTATGATAAACCATGGTCTGATAATATGAAATGGAAAATTGCACAAATAAACAATTCATAAGTTTTAAATTGCAGATGTTCTGATGGAATCTTCCGCTGTCTTGCTCCATCCCCCTGGGGCACGAGTCATCCCTTTGTCCAGCATCTCCACCCTGTATCTCCTTCCCATCCAGTAGTCACTTAGCTAGCATTTCGGTGATCAGATTGATAGTTGTGGTATCACAGTGCTTATGTTTAATTAACCCTTATTTTAGTTAATAATGGCACATTTGTGTAAGTTTTATTATGGTGTATTATTATAATTGTCATAGTTTATTATTATTGTTCAGCTCTTATTGTGCCTAATTTATAAGTTAAACTTGATCATAAAAATCCATGTGTAGGAAAACATGGTAAATCTAGGGTTTGGTACTATCTATGGTTTCAGACATCCACTGGGGTCTTGGAATGTATTCCTCACAGATAAGGGGGTGCCACTATATTATTGTGCTTTCATTATTAAATAATGGTGCTATGATTTTTTTACATTACAGAGAGTATTGTAGAATGCGACACCTATTGGTTTGAGAATCAAAGTGCCATAGTTCAAGCCTGGCTCACTGATTAGCTACATGTTCTTCAGTTAAGACGTGTAATCTTCATTTTTCATCTGCAAAAGTAGACATTTGAAAATCAGTGTCTCCCAAGCTCTGCTCAGTGAGCACCTGATGTGAAACCTTTGTTTTATATAAATATGTACTAGCTCTATTCAATTCTAATATGCCCCTAAGTGGTTGTTATGCATGTTAAAATATGGAAAACCAAGACTACATTAGCTCTAAGGCTTCTTCAAGCTCTGACATTCTATGATTATAATTTTAAATTAAATAATTATATATGCAAAGTATCAGATAAAAACAAATTTGGTCTGAGGTAAGGAGAGACTTTATTACAAAGGATTACTGCAGTGAATGTGTGGGTGACAATTGTAATGGGGGAAGTGAGACAATTATAAAGATTTGCAAACATCTCAAAGGTTATGTAGAAAAGCACTTACCTTTTATAGGGAGGAGTTAACACGAGTAGGACAAATGGGATGTGAGGGTGCGTGTTGAGAGGTTGGCATGATGGAACAGCTGATTGGGGAATGTCTTCCCTTGAGGTTGGCCGATTCTCTGATTCTCCGGAGGGACCCTGAAGAAAAGATTGTGTGCTGGCCAAGGCTGAGCATGAATCAAAGTTTAAGAGTCAAAGGAAGAGAAAAGCCTACTTGGTTTGTCCATTAACAAATCTTTTTGTTAACTGATCAGCAGAGACAAACAGTTCAGCTAATCTTTAAGAAGCAAAGGATGGGAATTTGAACAATCCATGTCTGGTCTTGTCATAGGCAACACAGGGGGATTTTGAAAATATTATTTAAGTCATATAGGATAGGTGGGTTCCTTTCATAACGCACTTCCTGAACACAAAATTTGGGTGTGTGTGTGGGGGGGTGTATTACTATCTCTGTTTTCCAGGGCTCAGATACGATACAATGTTGTCTAAAGCAACTTCTGAATTTGGTTGAAAAGTAAATCCTCTGAGACATAAAGGAAAAAATCCACTTCATTTCAAAACTCCACAGGAGGAGGCATTATTAAATTGAGGTAGCACATCTCTAGCAAAAACTCTAAGGATCTGAGTTTTCACAAAAGCAGAGCATAGGTGTCAGTTTAGTCCAAACCTTCATTCTCTCATGGTGCTGTTTTGTGAAAGCATCCTGCTGCACCTTTATTTCACAAAGGTGAACCACTCCCTCATGGCCATGGGTAACATGCTTGGCCTTTTTAGATAGGAATATATATAAATATATATATATATCTCCTTGTCAGCTTAGTGTCGCCAGCACAGGAAAGGGTGGTGAGCTGCAGATTTAGAACAAAGGTAGTGAATCTGGGGCATCCTGCTCCCAGACTGCTTCAAGCGGAGTCTAAACTACCTTGCGTAGCAATAAAAAGCATTAAACATTTACACAGCTGGCTGTTATCAAAATTGCTTATCTTGTAGTTTTTAATAATAACTCCTTTGATTTCCTGGAGTGTGTCATCATTACTTAGCAGGAAAGAAATGTCCTTTTCCTTAGCTATTTCTTCCCTTTAGTCCAGCTTGCCTTCCCTGTCCCCAAACAACACACACACACAGTCATGCATAATTTGATAACGAAACACTCAAAGATAAAAATGTGGAGCAGTCTGAAGGGAGAGTCTGTATACCATTCTCTCATACAACTGAGCATTGTTTATGGGCATGGCTTGACAGTGTATATAGTACGTGTTTTGTTTAATGAAATAATTCCTTCACAAATGTATCTGTGTTGTTGCTGTTGCTTGCAGAGTATATCTATATTTAGACTCTCTAAGAGAATTTTCTTTCTCCAGGAATATGTGAGACATTAGGAAATCAATCTCAGCCTTGAAGCTCATTTTCTGCTTATATAATACTCATTTTTATAAAAAAAGTTGGGGCAGGGGTAGAGAATCTGTCTGTGCTGAAGATATAACTTGAAATATTTTTAATACTCTTTAAACTATACTGACATATCAACTCACCTAATTCCTGGCCTTGACTTAGTTCAGAAATGATTATCTGAGAGTAATTCTTTGACATTTAAAGAAAAGAAAGATCTTGGAATTATTGTGTATGAAAACTGGTTGCAATTATTGAAATAAATTAATTATAATGATTAATATTAACTAAAATATATTAATAATGATATCTACAGAATTCATCATGCTTGATCAGCACTTTACTGTTTTTATTACTTTAAAAACATTTTAATGTAAATATTATTGTACCTATTTTTCAGATGAAGAAAATAAAGTTAGAAAGATGGCATAAGTTTTAGAGTTTGACTTCCTGGATTAGATTCTGAACTCCTCTAATAACAAATCATGCAAGAAAACTTTTTTTTAAATATGTTTTTTATTGATTCTGGGGAGGGGGAAGGCAGAGGGAGAGAGATAGAAGCATTAATGATGAGAGAGAGTCATTGATCAGCTACCTCCTGCAGGCCCCCCACTAGGAACCGAGCCCATAACCCGGGCATGTGCCCTGACTGGAATCAAACTGTGACCTCTTGGTTCATAGGTCGACACTCAACCACTGAGCCATGCTGGCTGGGCGAAAACTTTTTCATGAACAATATGTTAAGAATGATAATCATATGTAAAACCTTTGTGATTGACTTGTTTTGAGCATTAAATGAGATTTGTACACCTAAAACCTTTTCAAAACAAAAATGGTACCTGACAAAGTTAAATGGGCATGGAGGACTTTTTTCAAAGCTATTGCAATAGATGAGAAATACTAGAATGCAGTTGGAACTGAATTCTGCTGAAACAAAGGGTAGGAAAGTTTTAAGTACCTGTGTGAGGAGAATCATAGGCTCTTTGTACTTGCTAATGGGCCTTACTCTAAGGAAAGGTAAACTTTCTTGTATCTTTCTGGCAGAAGGAAACTTCAGTTTGCAGCAAGGCACCTGCCCAAATCAGGCTCCTACTATCACACAGAGCGTGGGAGACAAGGGTGTTATCTTCTTTTTAAAAAAATTAAATTTATTGGGGTGACAGTGGTTAATAAAGTTATATAGGTTTCAAGTGTACATTTCTATGATACATCATCTGTATATTGCATTGTGTGTTTATCCCCTAAGGCAAATCTTCCATCACCATATATTTGACTCCCTTTACCCTTTACTACGCTCCCACCTCCCTTCCCTCTGGTAACCACCATACTACTTTCTGTGTCTATGAATTTTTGTTACTTATTTTTCTTATTTGTTCATTTGTTGCTCCCAGTTTTATTTCCCACTTATGAGTGAAATCATATGGCTCTTGACTTTTTCTGTCTGACTTAATTTGCTTAGAACAATAGTCTCAAGATCCCTTCATGTTGTCACAAATGGCAGTATTTTATTTGTTATGGCTGAGTACTATTCCATTTGTGTGTGTGTGTGTGTGTGTGTGTGTGTGTGTGTGTATATATATATATATATATCTCACATATTCTTTATCCAATCATCTATCAAAGGGCATTTTGGTTGCTTCCATGTCTTGGCCATTGTGAATAATGCTACAGTGAACATAGGGGTGCATATATCTTTGTGAACAAATGTTTTCAAATTTTTTGGGTACATACCCAAAAGAAGGGTTGCTGTGTCATATGGTAACTGTATTCTGAATTTTTTTTGAGGAACTTGCATACTGTTTTCCATAGTGGCTATACTAGTTTACATTCCCACCAGCAGTGAATAAGGGTTCTTTTTTTCTCCACACCAATCAACACTTGTTATTACTTGTCTTGTTGAAAACAGCCATTCTAACATGTATGAGGTGGTATCTCATTGCAGTTTTGATTTATATTTCCATAATAGCTAGCGAAGTTGAGCATCTTTTCATATATCTGTTCACCATTTGTATGTCTTCTTGGCAGAAATATCTGTTCACGTATCATATATTTGACCCATCTTTTAATTGGATTTTTTTTGGTGATAATTTGTATAAATTCTCTATATATTTTTGATATTAACCCCTTGTTGGAACTGTTGTTTGCAAATATCTTATCCCATTGGATTTGTTGCTTTTTTGTTTGTTGGCAATTTCTTTTGCTGTGCAGAAGTTTTTAGTTTGATATGGCCCCATTCATTTACTTTTGCCTTTACTTCCCTTCCTTTGGGGTCCAATTCACAAAAGCCTCTCTACGACCAAGGTCCATAAGTTTAGTGCCTGTGTTTTCTTCTATGTAATTTATTGCTTCAAGTCTTATTTTAGGTCTTTGACCCATTTTGAGTATATTCTTGATAATACATTTCAAAGGACTGACTGGCTTCTGGTTTCTTGAGAAAAAACAGTCCTGTGTTTTAAAGCTGGAAAGAGACTTTCAGGTACCAAAAAATTGTTAGAATTAATCAAGCAGATTCAGTGATATTGCAGGATAAAAAATCAAAATACAGAAATCAGTTGCATTCTTATACACTAACAATGAAATATCTGAAAAAGAAATAAAGAAAATAATTCCATTTACAATACCATCAAAAACAGTAAAATACTTAGAAATAAGTATTTCACTTCCTAACCAAGGAAGTGAAAGATCTGTACAATAAAACTACAAAACTGTGATGAAAAAACTGAAGAAGACACAAACAACTGGAAAGATATCTCATTTTCATAGATCAGAAGAGTGAATATTGTTAAAATGTCCAAACTGCCCAAGGCTGTCTAGATTCAACTCAATCCCTATCAAAATTCCAATAGCATTTTTCATGGAAGTAAAAAAAGAAAAAGCCCTACAATTTGTATGAAACTGCAAAAGATCCTGACTAGCCATAGAAATCTTAAAAAAGAAGAAAGCTGGAGGCATTATCATACTTTCTGCTATAAAAGTATACTAAAATGCTATAGTAATTAAAACAGTATGGTACTGGCATAAAAATAGACAGAAGCCAATGAGACAATATAGAGAGCTCAGAAGTAAACCCCCACTTATATGGTCAACTAATATTTGGCAAGGGAGCCAAGAACACTCAATGGGAAAAGAATAGTTACTTCAACAAATGGTGTTAGGAAAACTGAATAAATACTTGCAGAACAATAAACTTGAACCCCTATCATACACCACTGAAAAATTTAACTCAAAATGGATTAAAGATTTAACATAAGACCATTCCTTTTTTAAAAGAAAGTATAGGAAAGAAGCTTCTTGACATTGGTCTTGACAAGGCTATTATTTTTGGCCAAGACACCAAAAACGCAAGCAACTAAAGCAAAAATTAGCAAGTGAGGCTACATCAAATTCAAAAGCTTCTGCACAGCAAAAGAAACAATCAGCAAATTAAAAAGACAACCTATAGAATACGAGCTATATTTGCAAAACTTATATCATATAATGATTAATATCTAAAACATGTAAAGAACTCATGCAACTCAACAATAACAACAAAAAACAATTAGAAAATGGTCAGTAGAACTTAATAGACATTTTTCCAAAGAAGACATACAGATGTCCAACAAGTACATGAAAAAGTGCTGAACATCACTAATCATCATGAAAATCCAAATCCAAATCACAATTTGATATGACCTCACACCTGTTAAAGTGGCTATCATCAAGAAGACAAGAGACAATAAGTAATGGCAAGGATGTGGAGAAATGGAACCCTTGTGCACTGTTGATTACAATGTAAGTTGGTGAGCACTATGGGAAAGAGTATGCAGGTTTCTCAAAATTTAAAATTAGAATTACCATATGATCCAGCCATCCCACTTCTGGGTATATATAAAAAATAAATAAAAATAAGATCTTAAAGAGATATCTACAATCCCATGTTTATTGCAGCATTATTATTCACAGTGGCCAAAAGATGAAACAACTAAGTGTCTGTCAACTTATAAATGGATGAATAAAAGATGTACCTGTCAAAGAGACTGAGAAAGAATTTACAATTATAATTTTTTAAAGTAAATACTCTAAGAAAAGGGAGGTCAGAGGAGAAGAGTTAGGGGGAAAATAGTCTAAAGTTTAGTCACGCTGAGATATTATTAGACACTCTTGGTTAATACTTAGAAGACTCTTTGACTCTTATTAGGATATCATTATAATTTCGATCTTATTAGAGAAAGCAATTAATTTGTCCATGGTCACAAACATTTAATTCTCAAGTCAGAGTTGTGAAACATGGTTGCTTGATTTTAACATCCATAATCTTAACCTTCATGCTAATCTGAATTACTAAATTGGAGTTCTCCTTTTTATGTCTCCTCGAGGGCACCTGGCCTGATGACTTGTATGACCTTTTATGCTATAAGATTGGCTGCCTTTGCAAAATATAGATGTCAGTTCATATTTGTTGAGACACTTCCTGAAAACAATTCTATAATTAGAAGCTGTTTTGAGCAGGGCATTCAAAAAAGCTTTGCTCAATATTCCTTCTCTCTTCTTTGAAATAATCTCAAGGCACTAAATATATGCCATGCTTAATTCTACCTCTAAAAAAAACAAGGAATTCCTAATCAATAAAACTCCGACCCTTAAAAGGTTGTTAAGATCGGCTGTCCATGGAAAGAAGTCAATTAATATACCCCTTGTTTGTTTTCTGATTCTCTTGGGTGCATTAAACAGAACCAAAATAGAAATGAAATTATTCAGTTTCCTTACTTTTTGAGATCTGGAATGAGATGCAGAACAGAAAAAAAATGAAGGAAGTTTTACTCCTGGACTGAGACCTGAGAGCAATCTATAAATAAATGAATTAAAAAAGTATGAAAGATAGTATATGCATTTTTAAAAAGTGCACACATCGTACTTGTACAACTTAATGAACAGTTACAAAGTTGTACACTCCTGAACCACCACCGAAGGAAGATATCCCGACAATTCCAGTGAGTTCCAACTTGTTTTTTAACTCTCTGCAGATTGAGAGGTTCATATGAGAATTCAGACTCTCTGGTCTTAATCTGAATGAACATTGCTGCCTTTGTTTTTCTGAAGCTTTCCACCTCATTACTTCAACAATTCTATGAAAACTGAAATTTAAAATTCTCTTCAACTCCTTATTTCTGCATCAGTAAAGCCTCAGGACTATCCACGGCAGTCCTGTTACAGTCAATGTTCTTTCCCCTCTATCAGCAGAATCAAGTTGTTATTTTGAAATTAATTTACGTCATCTTTCTTTGCACAATTCAATGAGATCCATCTTGTCACCCACATTTCACAGTGTGACATCTTGTCAAAGCCATTATGCTGCAAGCCTTTTGAAACCAATTTCTCGAGTCAACTGACTGGTCTATATACTAAGAATAAAAATCTCTCCAGTCAGCTAAAATGTTGCTCTTGTCATTTTTAATGAAGTTGTCCTATAAGAGCAAAGCACCCAACTCTGACAGACACACATATACATGTGAGGGTCTAAGACAGGTTTTAATGAATGAAGCTTTAAATAAAAATTGGAACGGATTGCACATTTAGGTTAAGCTAATTTAATAAACCAATAACAAATAATTTCATACGATAGACATTATGTCTGTGTAATTGTCTGCTGTAGTCATGCCTGCCAGTTGATAGAATTAGGAGCAAGGCTGCCAGTGGAGTGTGATGGCACATCAGCAAGTTGTCATCCTAGACGAGAATTCGGAGGTAGCACTCTCCCCACTCCTGTCAATCAGAAGGAAAAGTCAGTTCCTTTGCATGAGGTTTTTCTCTATTAAATTATATGGATATTATTTTTTTAATTATCATTTTTATTAAAATGATAATTTTATTAAAGGCTAGGTGTTTACTCTTTAAAGAGTTCTTAAATAAATATTTTGGTATTTTAGTGTATTCTTGAAAATGTAACCATAGACAAGTTTTAAAAACTCATTGGCTGAGTAGCGTGAGTGGAGTAAAAAAAATGTCAATGAAAAAATGTCTTAAGAACTTTTCATCAGATGAGTTCAATTGAGGCTATTGGCTTCATTCAGCGCAAAGGAAAATGGGGCACTTTATATTAAGTGCTACAGGTGAGGTTTTTTTTCTTTCTTGTACAGAAACACAACTGTATTATGTATTTGGGGAGGAATTTAAAATTTTACTATATATATAGGTAATGCTTTACTATTTTCAAAGTCCCCAAAGATTATAAAAAATGAGAAACACTACATATTTTGTGTGGGAAAATCAGAAGATTCTATGTTTGGAACTGTGGCAGGTAAAAGTCAGTATAATATGCTGAGGTTGATCTTTTACAGAACTAATTCTCAGTTACAAGTGGTTTTTTAAACAGCTGTCTGTGTAAATAATACTTTTCTAATCTCAGGCATTGAGGCAGGCTGGTCCACAACACTCATTAAGAAATTAGAAAGGATCATCATTGTTACCAGTTGTATGATGATATAATTATTTAAAAGAAGTATTATCAAATTAACAATATTTAAGCCTGTATCAGAGCCAGAAAAAAAAAAGAAATAGAGAAAATAAGATTTTATATATAATGCCTGTGTCAGAGCAGCAAAAATTTTGGCACATACATGTACAAGTGATTTTAGTTTTATTTTTCCATATAGGCCCTGGAGCTGAGGAAGTTTTTTGCATTTTTACGATCATATATGGAATGGTTACATATATTCCTACACAACATCCCCAATTTTGTCTTCTGACCCCCAAAGAATAAAATATTTACTATCTAGCTCCTTAGCTTAAATGACTTGTGTTTTAGAACACTGCCAACACCTCCAGTTTGTGCTTCCCTTGATAAGCATCGTTCTTGATTGCTGATCATACAGAATTTCATCTAAAGTTTTTCATATATATATACTTTCTGAACAACCTAAGTTCCCTTATACTTTTTGTTTACTAAAGGTTTTTCAGAGATTAATAGGGATTGAAATGTATGAAATAATTTCTGCAACCATTGAGATGATTATATAATGCTGCTTCTTTAATCTGAAAATGTGTTGAATTATATTGATTTATTACTGTCGAACCACTTTAAGTTTGTGTCATAAATACAATTTTACAATGATACAGTATTATTTTAAAATAGTGTTGAGCCAGGTTAGTTAATTTTTATTTAGAAGTTTTTGTAACTAAATTGATAATTAACAATGACCTTTAATTCTCTCTTAATCTTGTTCACTCTTGTTGTTTTGTATTGTACTAATATACTTTATCAAGTTACATAAACCTTACCAAGGCAAGCTGGGTTTTTTAATATTTTATCCATAATTAAGATTAAACTTGCATATCATATGAATTAATCCTTGCATATTTGTAAACAGTCAATTATAGAGCCACCTGGGCGTGGTTTTTTATTGGAAGGCATATTGATAATCTATTGTGGTGAAACAATATGGTTGTAGAGAAAATATTTTTATGTTTCTAAACAGTTAGGACTTTCTGAAGAAACTTTACTGAAACTTGGAACTTGTGTTAAAAAAGCAAGCCATAGCCCTGGGCAGGTGGTGTAGTTGGTTGGAGCGTCATCCTGGACACCAAAAGGCTGCAGGTTCAATGCCCAGTCAGGGGCGTGTGGGAGGAAATCCATCAATGTTTCTCTCACATCAGTGTTTCTCTCTCTCTCTCCCACCCTCTCTCTCTAAAAATCAATAAAAACACACCCTTGGGTGAGGATAATAAAAGAGCAAGCCATGTAAGTTTATTTACAACTTTGTAGATATTGAAAACTCCATAGAGATTTATCTAACTGCAGAAGTATGTTTTTACACTTGGGAAAATAAGTCATCCTGAACTGTAAAGCTTAAGGCAATAGTCTTATATTTTCCCTGGAGAGGATTATTTAAATTCCAAAGTATTAGAGTAGAAATTTCCAAGAAGACACTCTATGATGGGTAAAGAGAATCAACAGCCTATTTTTCTGGATATAAGTACAGAAAATTTATTTTCTCTATTCCTTGCCTACAAGGCAGACTTTGTATGTGTAGGATATTTGACCTAACTCTCCCCATGCTGGCTTAAGTTTAAGAGCTAAGAGACAGGGGCCCAACATAGTCGTTATTTGCTGTGAGGTGAAAAATAAGAAATCTGGCCCGGCCGGGCGTGGCTCAGCAGTTGAGTGTCGGCCTAGGATCCAGGCGATCGAGGTTCGATTCCCGGTCAGGGCACATGCCCGGTTGTGGGCTTGATCAATGACTCTGTCATCATTGATGTTTCTACCTCTCTCTCTCCCTCTCCTTTCCTCTCTCTGAAATCAATAAAGATTAAAAAAAAAAAAAAAGAAATCTGTTCTGATTCAGAAACCTCTTGTGTGCAGTTCAGGAAAAAAAAAATATATATATATATTAGAAACTCACACTGTCTATAAGATTATTGTGGGGATTTGCATTAAAATTTCTAGAAACATCCCTGGCCAGGTGGCTCCGTTGGTTGGAGCATCATTCCATACACCAGAAGGCTGCAGGTTCCATCCCTGGTCGGGCATACAGGAGGAAACCCACCGATGTTTCTCTTTCTGTTTCTCTTTCATGTCATGTCTCTCTCTCTCTTTCTCTCTCTCTCTCCTCCCCTCCTCTGAAATCAATAAAAACATATCCTTGAGTGAGGAAAAAGGAACAAAAAAATTTCATGAAACCTTTAAATAAGGAAAGGATCGACATCCTTGCTAGTGAGCTTTCCAGTCCATGAACATGAAATGTCTCTCCCTTTATTTAGGTTTCCTTAGATTTCCTTTAGTTTTATTGAAGTCACTGTAAATTGTTTATGGCTTAATTTTGAGTACAGCATATTCATTGTTCATATATAGAAATGTAACTGTTTAAGTGTGTTATGTAGTCTGCAAAATTTCAAAACTTATTATTTATAAAGGGTTTAATTTATAAATTTCTTGTATTTCCTATATAACCCATCATGACATCTGCAAATGAAGACAGTCATGTTTCTTTATTTCAAATGTATATGCTTCTTTCTTTTTTATTGCTTTGTTGGAATGGCAAGAACTTCCAGTATTAAGTTGAGTAATAGTAAAGGCATCCTTTCCTTTTCCCCACTTGTAGGGGAAATACATTGAAACTTTCACCATTAAGTACAAAGGACCTGGATATGTTTTGTAGGTGTTTTTATCAAGGTGAAGAACTTCCCTTCTATTCTTAGTTTCTGAGACTCTTTATAATGGATGATATTGAATTTTCACACAAAAAATGTCTGGGTCAGTGGACTACACGTTTATTTTTATTTCTTAGTCTGAGATATTATAGATTATGTTCATTGACTTCAGAATGTTGAACTGGTCTTGTGCACCTGGAATAAATCTAACTTGGTCACAGTTGCAATTCTTTTCACACATTGCTCTATTCAATTTGCTAATGTTTTTCTAAATATTTCTTATACTATATTCACGAGAGAAATTTGCCTGAAGTTCCAATATTTGTAATGTCTTTGTCTTTTTTTAAAAAATCAGGATAATACTGGCCTCGTAAAATGAGTTTGGAAGTGTTCTATTTTCTGGAAGATATTGTGTATACTTGGTGTTAATTCTTATTTAAATGTTTGGTGTAATACTTGAGCGAAGCCATCTGAGACTGGGGTATCTTCTGTTGAAAACTTTTAAGTAAAATTTAAAATTATTTGTTGGTTATGTGGATATTCAGTTTATATTAGTTGAGTTTCATAGTTTGTGGTTGGAGGAATTTATACATTTTTCTAAGTAACCAAATATATAAATGTTAGATTGTTTATATTATTCATTTATTATCCTATAAATTACTCCAGAATATATAGTGATATGCTGGGTCTCATTTTTGACATTGATAATTTAGGTATTTTAAATTTTTTCTCAGTCGTGATATAGATAATCACTTTCATTGAATTTTTTTGAACAACCAGCTTTTGATTTCAATAATTTTTGTATGTTTTTCCTAATTTCATATTCATTAATTTTTGTTCACATCTTTATAATTTAATTTTTTCTGCTTGCTTTGGGTTGATTTTGCTCTTTTTTCTAGTTTCTTGAGTTAGAAACTCAAGTTATTGACTTGAGACCTTTCCTCACTCTTTTTCTTTCAATTACAGTTAACCCTCAATATTATTTTATATTAATTTCAGATGTACAGTACAGTGGTTAGACATTTACATAATTTATGAAGTGATGCCTCCGGTAAATCTAGTACCCATCTGGCACCATACATAGTCATTGCAATATTATTGACAACATTCCCTATGCTATACTTTACAGCCCAATGATTATTTTGTAACTACCAATTTGTACTTCTTAATCCCTTCACCCTCTTCACCCAGCCACACCACTCGCCCCCAGTCCCTCTCCGAACAGGCAACCATCAGTTTTTTCTCTGTATCTATGAGTCTGTTTCTGTTTTGTTTGTTCATTTATTTTGTTCTTTAGATTCCACATATAAGTGAAATCATATGATATTTGTCTTTCTCTCTCTGACTTACTTCACTTAGCATAATACTCTCTAGGCCCATTCATGTTGGTAGAAATAGTAAGATTTCATTTTTTTAAGGCCAATATTACATTGCATTGTATATTTGTACCATATCTTTATCCAATTGTCTATTCATGGGCATTTGGATTGCTTCCATGCCTTGGATATTATAAATAATGCTGCAATGAACATAGGGGTGTATGACCCGATTTTAAAAAGTAGTCTCTGGCCTGGCTGGCATTGCTCAGTGGTTGAGCATCGACCTATGAACCAGGAGGTCACTGTTCCATTCCTGGTCAGGGCACAGGCCTGGGTTGTAAGCTTAATCCCCAGTAGGGGACATGTAGGAGGCATCCCATCAATGACTCTCTCATCATTGATGTTTCTCTCTCTCTCTCTCTCCCTTCCTCTCTCTGAAATCAATTAAAAACATATTTTAAAAAAAACAAGTAGTCTCTGCAAAGATCTTCACTCTTATCCAAATACATTTCTTCCAAATAGTTTTATTTGAAGGAGGAAAAACAGTTATAATTTAATTGCTACACTTTTTCATTTTTCTTGTGCATGGCTCTCAGTGACACTGCCAGCCACTTGCTAAAGAGTGCTAATCTGTATGTATGATGACTGACCAACAGCAGAATATACAGTAGCCTTAAAACCATCTGTGTTTCTTGGCTCCATCTCTAAGAGCTGAACCATTATCCTTAGTTGCATGATCCAAGCACTAGTTCAATTAGATTAGTATGCCATTTCTCCTAGCGCATTTCATTTCAGTTTTGAGAAAGTTCCACTCTGGCATAAAGAAGCTGAATTCGGACTCTTTTTCAAACAAAAGTACAAGCTTATAAGTTAAAATGTATTCATTGGATAGCCTGGTCCATAGCCTCTAAAGCCAAAAGATCATCTTTATTCTCTGATCCACATTGCACATCTGGTTCTCCAGTTTAGAGTTTTCATCTTTTTTAAAATTGTTTCTATCTGTTGCATTTAAAATTTGCCTATATGTCAGTTTATGCTGTAAAACAAGATACCCCCAAGTCAGTGACTTAAAACAATTACCTTGTCTATACCTTATAATTCTGTCAGTTGGAAATTGAGGCTGGGCTCAGATGATTGTTTTTCCTTCTTTCTGCTGGGAATGTGAAATCAGATGATCACAGAGCTGCCCGGCTAGTGGGGGACCTCAGGCTGAATGGTTTGTCTCTGCCTTGCGGTTTCTCATTACCTGGCAAGCCAGTCCAGGCCTTTCCACATGTCAGTATTAAGGTCTCAAGATCCTGAAAAGAAACATACAAAACCTCTTGAGGTTATGGCTCAGAACAGACACATTACTTATTTCACCACATTCTATATGTCACAGCAAGCCAACAGTCTAATATACACTTAAAAAGTAGGGAGATAGGATCCAACTCTTGATGAGTGGAGATTCACAGCCTTATTACAAAGGCACTCATATGGGGAGGGAATCAATTGCAGCCAATTTTGCAATGCAGCTTTTTTTTCCCTTCATATTTGTGTTCCTTTACTTTTATTTATAATTGTTTTCTGTAATTATTTAACACATTATTTACAATTTTCCCCCCCAAATCATTGTATTAATTCACATTTTGGAGTACTAATCTCCTGATCTATTAAATTTTATTATCTTCTATATTATGGTGATATCTTCATGTAGTTGGTAAATTTTATTGTGAAAGCCACAGTGATGGTGCTTATGTGCACGTGCCTGCCCAAGTGCAGTGATGATGAAAGTTAGGGAAAGGGTCCCATTTCCCCTGAGCTGAGGAGGTTTTGCTAAAGATTGTGTTTTATTTTTAATAGTATTTCTACGTATTCTTGAAGTTCTGTGTATTCAAGAATGTTGTTGGGTCCGGCCGGTGAGGCTCAGCGGTTGAGCATCAGCGTATGATCCAGAAGATCATGGTTTGATTCCCAGCCAGGGCACATGCCCGGGTTGAGGGCTCCATCTCCAGTAGGGGGCATGCAGGAGGCAGCTGATCAATAACTCTCTCTAATCATTGATATTTCTATCTTTCTCCCCCTTTCCCTTTCTCTCTGAAATCAATAAAAAAAAAAAAAAGAATGTTGTTGGAAGTTTCCTACACAATGGAAGTGATATAAAATTTAACTTTAGTTTATACTCACAAAATAATATTTTTATTCCTTCTCAAAATATCAGGCAGCGGTAACGTTGCTTCTCAGTGCAAGTAACAGATTTTTCTAGATTATATTTCCCCTGTGAAAATTCTTTTGGAGCCTTGGCTGGTCAGGCCTTTCAGTTTCAGCTCCCTTATTTGGACATATGGTGATGAAGTACTGGCCTCAAGCTGCTTCCCAGCCTTTATGGCCTCAGTGTTTCCTAGACTTTCATGTTATCAGCTTGTGGATTTATAGTTCTTGCCTGAAACCCACTTTTTTTTTTTCCCCCCCAGGCACAAAGGAATTTTTATTTCTTTTATATTGAGTTTAACTTTTTCGTTTTTGCTCTTGTATTTTGTTTTAAAATTTTCATATGTTTGAAGCAGAATGGATATTTTGCATTACCTCTTTTTAATACTCTCCCCAAATAGTCAGGAGAGATGTTTTTTGTTTGTTTTAAATTTTGACTAATCTGGACTATAGGACATGCTTCAGTCAGTAATAGTAGCTCATTATGAAAATTCACCTCAGTGTTTAAAGCCAGACAAGCCTGTGTTAAACATCAGATAGTGCCTCCATGTTAATTGATTCCTGAGGTTTTTATTGATAAACATAGCTCATTAGGAAACATTTTATCTCCTTTGATCCACTGTGGTCTTTGAAGTCGCTGCAACAATACAACACAGGGGCGCTATATACCTGGTTAAACTGACTACTAATATCCTGACTTTCTCCATTGACATGCTACTTAAAGTAAATTGTCTCCAATCAGAAGTGGTTTTATTTACCACTATCTTTTGTATTGTGCAGAGATTCCACAGGCTAGTAGTTTTTAGTTATTGACTTTGAGCCTTTACCTAGCACACTTGTAATCATAGGGTAGGGGTGTCTCTTCTAGATCATACCTTATATATAATGTTTTAGCGTGGAGAAGAAAATTACTGAAACTGAGTTTGACAAACACTAGTCCCAGAAGGAACTGTGTAAAAAAATGAGACAGGTGGCCAAACAGTTTTGAAAAATACTACACATTATACTGTTTGGGGTATTTATAATCCATATTCATATTTTAAAAGTTCTGAAAATCCTGATATAAAGAAATTTGTTTTATTTTTTAACCTTATATATATATTTAAAGTTTATGTTTTTAGAGCAGTTTTAAGATTACAATAAACTTGAGAGGTAGATGCAGAAAATTTCCATATATTCTCTGCCCCTACTCATACATATCTTCCCCATTATCAACATCGCTCACTAGAGTGATACATTTTTCCAAAGGAAGAACCTGCATTGACACATTAAAATCACCCAAAGTCCACAGTTTACCTTAAGGTTCACTCTTGGTGTTGTGTACTCTATTTGTTGTATGCATTATATAAATGTATAATGACATGTATCCATCCTTATAATAATATACAGAATATTTTCACTGCCCTAAAAAGCCTCTGTGCTCTGCCTATTGCTATCTTACTCCTATCTCACAACAATCACTGAATTTTTTAATCTTACGTTTCTTCTGATGCACACCCCCATACTTGAAATCCATTAAAAAAAATTAGAACAGTTTGAAGTGTACTAAAAACACTGAAATTTGCATTTCAAAAATGTGGGTCAGGTCATAGGTACACATAATTTTACTTTCAAAGTTCGCCAAAAACCTCATGTCTATTTAAAGCAAACTGGAGGCATTTAAAAAAATGTTGTTACCTCTGGACACTTTTCACCCATTTCTTACATCTATACATAGACAATCTTTTAATTGTCTCCATAGTTTTGCCTTCTCCAGAATGTTTTATAGTTACAATCACATAGTATGTAGCCTTTTCTGATTGGCTTCTTTCACTTAACCATATGCATATAAGGTTCTTTCATGTTTAAGATTCCTTCATGTCTTTTCATGGCTTAATAACTCGTTTATTTTTAGTGCTGAATAATAATCTGTTTTCTAGATATACCACAGTTTATCCATTAACTATCTAAGGACATCTTAGTTTGCTACAAGTTTTGGTAATTATAAATGAAGCCGACATAAATGTCTGTGTGCAGGTTTTTCTGTGGACCTACATTTTCAGTTCCTTTGGGTAAATACCAAGGAGTATGATTTCTGGCTCATATGGCAAGAGTATATGCAGTTTCTAAGAAACTGCCAAAATGTCCTTCAAACTGGCTCTTTGCATTCTCACCTGCAATGAGTAAGAATTCCTATAGCTCCACATAACTGCCAGCATTTGGCGTTATTAGTGTTGTGAATTTGGGCCATTCTGATACGTGTGCAGTGGTATCTCATTGTTTTCATTTTCATTTTCCTGATGACATATGATGTAAAACATTTTTTATATGCTTATTTGCTATATACATATCTTATTTGATGAAGTGTCTATTCAAGTCTTTGGCCTAATTTTTTTTTTTCAGGTTTGAAAACTTTTTATTTGTATATTTTAAAAAATTGTGCATTCCAATAGTTAAAATCATTTTAAGAAAAAGGCACCGTGATTAAACTGCATTTTACGGCTTGTAGGACATCTTGGACCAGCTTGGTTTTTATTCTTGATTTCACTGGTGTCCCACCCAGCTTCTACCTTCAGCAACATGCAGGGTTTGTTCCTCCCCTGCCAGGCAGGCAGGTGGGCCAGGCAGGTGCGGCTTCGTTGTCAATAGTCCCCTGATGTGAAAGGGGCAGCAAGTCGTTTAAACTGGCCCAACCTCTTTGCACCTTACGCAGTTAAACAGCTAAAAGGAGTAAAATAAGAAGGCCGCGCAGTGCATCTTGGCGGGGCCTGCCGCATTGTGATTCCCCTGCCTGCTTCGCCTGCTCAGTCGTTTCTTCTGAAGGCAGTGGGTTTTTCGCTTGCGTTTCTGTCTTCAGCTTTGTCTTATCGAATTTCTCAGCCTCAGCCAGACCCAGTTTGTCGGACATGGTTGCCGAGGAAGCCAAGCGAGGTGGGCGAAGGAGAGGAGTCCGATCTGCTTGGTGACCGCAGCTGAGTCCCAATTTTTAATTGTGTTTGTTGTTGTTGGTTTATTGTTCCATTTTGAATTCTTAGCCTATTTTGAATAACAGGACTTTATCAGATACGTCTTTTGAAAATACTTCTCCCAGACTGAGGCTTGTCTTGTCATTCCTTAAAAACGTTTTTCACAGAGCAGATTTTTATTTACTTTTTATTTTTATTTTATTTCAATTAAGTACAGCTTATAAGTTATTTCTTTCATGGATTGTGGCTTTGGTGTCGTATCTTAAAAAAGCAACACTATATCCAAGGCCATCTAGGCTTTCTCCTAGGAATGATCTCCTAGGCTATCTTCCAGGATTTTTATAGTTTTGCATTATATGTTTAGATCTTTGATCCATTAAGAATTAATTTTTGGGAATGGCCTAAGGCCTCTGTCTAAAACTTTTTCTTTTTTTGCATGAAGATTGTCCATTTGATCTACCACCATTTGTTGAAGAGACTATCTTTGCTCCATTTTATTACCTTTGCTCTTTTATCGAAATGAATTGACTATATTTATGGGGGTCTTATTTCTGGACTCTATATTATGTTCCATTGATTAATTTTCTGTTCTTTCTCAATTGACACATTGTCTCGATTACTGTCACTTTATAGTAATCTTAAACTCAGGTGGTGTCACTCCTCTAAATTCCTTATTTCCCTTCAACATCATGTTGGCTCTTTTGGGTGTTTTGCCTCACTCTATAAACTTTAGTATCAGTTTATAATATCCATAAAATAACTTGCTGGGGTTTTGACTGAGAGTGTATTGAATCTCTAGGTCAAATTGTGAAGAAATAACATCTTGACAATATTGTGTCTTCCTATTAATGAACATGAAATATCTCTCCATTTATTTACTTCTTTTCATTTTAATTCATTAGAGTTTTGTAATTTTCTTCATATAGATCTTGCATACATTTTGTTAGATATATACCTAAATATTTCATTTTGGGGGGATGCTAAAGTAAATGGTATATTTTTAATTTAAAATCTCATTTTTTTAAATTGTTAGTATATAGTAAATGAATTGACTTTTAGGTTATTAACCTTGTACCCTGCAACCTTCCTATAATCACTTGTTAGTTCCCAGAGGGTTTGTTTTATTTCGGAATTTCTACACAGAAATTGTTCACGTCACCTGTGAACAATAATGATTTTATGCCTTCCTTCCCAATCTATATAAATATTGTTTCCTTTTTGTGCTTTACTGCATTAGCTAGAACTTCCAGTATAATGTTGAAAAGGAGCCGTGATAAGGGAACTTGTTCCAGGTCTTAATGGTAAAGCTTCAGGTTCTTCAGTATTAAGTGTGAGGTTTCCTGTGTTGTTTTGTTTTGTTTTGTTTTGTTTTGTTTTGTTTGTTTTACATATTCTTTATCAAGTTGAGCAAGTTCCCCTCTATTCTTAGTTTACTGAATGTTTTTATCACGAATAGGTGTTAACTTTTTGCTGCATCTATTGATATTATCTTGTGATCTTTCTTTTTTAGTCTGTTGGTGTGATGATTACATTAACTGATTTTTTTTTGTAATGTTGAGCCATCCTTCTATACCTGGGATAAATCCCGTTTGGTCATGATGTGTAATTCTTTTTATATGTTGTTGGATTAAATTTTGCTGTTATTTTCTTGCCGATTTTTACCTCTATGTTCAGGAGAGACATTGGTTTATAGTTGTCTTTCTCATAATGCCTTTGTCTGGTTTTGATATTAGGGTGATGCTAACCTCATAGAATGAATTAGGATGTATTCCCTGTGCTTCTGTCTAATTGGTATCATTTTTCTTCCTTAAATGTTTGGTTGAATTCACCAGTAATCCCATCTGGGCCTGAATTTTATATTTTGGATTACTAAGTATTTATTAAATTTCTTTGATATAGGCCTATTCAAATTTTTATTTCTTCTTGTATCGGTTGGGTTGATTGTATTTTTGAAGGCATTATTCCATTTCACCTAGGTTATCTAATTTGTTGCCATAGAATTGTTCAAAGGATTCCTTTTTTAAATCCTTTTTATGCTCCCTCCTATTTTCTGATATCAGTAATTTGTGTCTTCTTTCTTTATTTCTTAGCCTGCCGAGAGGCTTATTGATTTTATTAACTTTTGTGAAGAACTAGCTATTGTTTTTGTTAATTTTCTGTATTGATTTCCCTTTTTCAATTTTATTGATTTTTAGCTCTAATTCTTAGCATTTCTTTTCTTCTGCTTCCTTTGGAATTAATTTGCTCTTGTTTTTGTAGTATCCTAAGGTGGAAATTTAGATTACTTATTTCAGATCTTTCTTTTTTTTCTCATATATGTAGTCATTGTTATAAAGTTTCCTTTAAGCACTGTTTTTTGCCACATTCCACAAATTTTAAGTTGTGTTTTCATTTTCACGTAGTCAAAATATTTTAAAATTTAAAAAAATTAAAATTTCTCTTTATATCCAATTATTGAATGTATTGGCGAGTTCAACCATGTACCTGCTGACTTTCTGCCTGCTGGATGTGTCATTTTTTGAAAGAGGGGTTTGTAATCTCTAATACGATAGTTGAATTCATCGATTTCTCCTTGCATTTCTATTAGTTTTTGCTTCATGTAGGGCAGCCTGTTGTTGGGCACGTAAGCATTAAGATTTGAGGTGTTGTCTTGAACACTTGACCCCTATATCATTATATAGTGCCCTTCTTTATTTCTGATATCTCTTACTTTGAAATCTATTCTTTCTGAAATTGATATAGCTAACTCTTCCTTCTTTTGAGTAGTGATAGCATGGCACATTTTCCCTCATCCATGTACTTTCAATTTATATGTATCTATATTTAAAGTGGATTTCTTGTGCAGAGCATATAGTGTAGTTAGATTTGTGGATCCACTGTGACAATCTGTCTTTTACTTGTGGCATTCAAACCACTGAAATTCAAAGTAATTATTGATATAACTACTTTGGTTAGATTAATATCCAACCATTTTCATTACTGTTTTCTATTTGTTGCCTTTGTTTTCTGTTCCTGTTTTTGTCTTCCACACTTTTCCTGCCCTTTCTGCTTTTTGTTCTAACCCTTACTCAAGGACATTTTCCACTGATTCCCAGAGACAGCGGGAGGGAGGGAGGGAGGAGGGGAGTGGGAGAGGGAGAGAGACAGAGAAACATCCATGTGAAGGAGACATGTGAGTTGGCTGCCCCCCCCCCAACTAGGGCACAGGAGCAAACCTGCAGCAAAGGGACACGCCCTTGACTGGGGGTTGAACCCGCAACCCTTCGGTGCGCTGGCCGACGCGCTAACTGCTGAGCCACACCTGCCAGGGCTGCCTTTTCTGGTTTTAATGAGCATTTATAATTCTATTTTCTCTCTATGTTTAGCTATCAGTTAATCAGTTCTACTTCTTCTTCTTTTTTTTTTAGTGGTTACCCTGGAGTTTATAATACATGTTTACAGGCAATTCAAGTCCACTTTCAAATAAGAGTTACCTCTTCAAGTGCAGTGTGAATAGAAGATAATCCTAATCCCTAATCCCCCCTCCCATCCCTTGTATGTTATGTTTACATATACAGCAGGACCTCGGTTTTCCAGCGTCTCTGTTGACGAACATTTTGGGTTACAAACACTACACTGGAAGGGCATGCTTCGGTTTTCGAACCCGCCTCGGAAGTGGAACAGGCCCCGCGGCTTCCGCTGAGGGCGAGGCCCCGAGGCCCAGCTGTCGGCTGCGGATCCCTCGGTTCTCGAACGTTTCAGAGCCCGAACGGCTTTCCGGGACGGATCCCATTAGAAAGCTGACTGACCACTGTACGTGTAAGGTGAATATGCACTTATGTACACATACATATATACTTACCTGTAATTATATACGGGCATGCATATATACATGCATTGCTGCTAAAATGATTTTCAACAAACTCCTGTGGGATCAATTCATAAGAGAAATAATAGCTTTCATTTTACCTTCACTTATTTCTTCCTTGATGCTTTTATTTCTTTTTTTAAATGTAAGATTCAAGTTTCTCACCTATATTGTATACCTCCCCTCTAAGGGACTCTGTCTTACATTTCTTCCACAACAGGTGTACTTGTAACATACTCTCTCAATTTATGTTCGTCTGAGAAACTCTTTATTCCCCCTTCACTTTAGAAGATAATTTCACAGGGCACAGAATTCTTGGTCAGGTTGTTTTCTTTCCTCCCTAACATTTCAAATATTTCCTGTGCTTTCTTTGTGCTTGCATGGTTTCCGAGGAGAAGTCAGACACATTCTTATCTTGGCTCTTTTATAGCTAAGGACATTCCCCCCCCCCCCCCTCACCCCAGTCCCTAGCTTCTTTCAGTATTATTTACCTTTGATTGTCTGTAGTTTGAAATTGCTGTGCCTAGGTGTAGTTTGGGAGCAGTTTCCTACTTTGTGTTCTTTGAATTTCTTGCATCTGTGGTTTGGCGTGTGACAGTTTGGGGGAAATTGTCAGTCACTGTTTCAAACATGACTTCCGTTTCCTTCTTTCTTCTCCTGGCATTTCCACTATATATTTGATTTACCTTTTGTAGTTGCCCAGTGGTTTTTTGATATTATGCTCAGTTTTTATTTTTCAGTCTTTGTTTCCTTTGCTTTTTTAGGTTTATGCGGATTCTACTGGCATGTGCTCTATCTAGCACAAAAAATTTTATCTCATCTGTGTCTGGTCTACTAAAAAGCCCATCAAAGGCATTTTTCATTTCTGATAGAGTGTTGCTTTATCTCTAGCATTGCCTTTTTGTTCTTTCTTAGGATTTTCATCTCTCTGCTACAGAGCCCATCTGTTCTTGCATGCTGTCTACTTTATCCTTTAGAGCCTTAGCATATTAATCATAGTTGTTTTAAATTCCTGATCTAAAAATTCCAACATCACTAACAAGTCTGGATCTGTTGCTTGCTCTATCTCTTGAAATTGTTTTGTTGGGATTTTTTGCCTTTGGTATGCCTTGTTTTTTTTTGTTTTTGATTTTGTTGGTTTGTTGTTGTTTTTTTTGATAGCTGGAAATAATTTATTGGGGGAAAAATGCTGCAAATAGGCCCTTAGTAATGTGGTAGTGAGGTGTTAGGAGAGGGGAAGTGAGTCCTGTGATTAAATCTCAGTCTTTTAGTGAGCCTATGCCTTTGGAATGAGAACTTTACATGTGTTTCTTTCTCTTTTTTTGTCAGCCTCCCTTAGGTTGTAAAGCATGGCTACTGTGGCTAGAGTTGGGTGTTTCCCTTCTCTCACATGGAAGGCTAGAGTCCGCAGGAGTTTGCTATTTCCCTTCCCCAGGTCTCTTAGGCTCTGCCAGTTCAGGCTCTCTTTAAATAGCTTCCCCTGAAGGCAGGAATTGTTAAGAAGAACAGAATGCTCTAGAGTGTTTCAAAATGGTTTTTCCCCTGTTCCTGTTGGTAGCCTAAGGGAATTTTTTTTGGATATTTGCCCTAAGACCCTGGAGGAGCTCCTGTGGGTAAATATCGCATCATGCACCCTATGCTGGGACTCCTGAAGTTTTAATTTTCAGACTTGTCTGCACTGAGCCTTCAGCAGTTCATCGGCTGCAGTTCAGGATTTCCTATCTAGGCACCACCTAGGTTCCTTTGAGAGTTTCAACTTGTGAGTCTCTGCACTGGGGCACGGCTTTGCCCTGGGTCCATGCATCTCTTATGGACCCAAAAATACCTATTAATTTTTCAATCTTTTCAACTTTTTACTTCTTAGGATGGAAAAAACAAACAAACAAAACACAAACAACAACAAACCTGTTCAATACAATTCAATTGGATACAAAGATAAAGGTATCAGATGAAAAATACCTTTATCTATTTGCCAAGAATAATTGTCCTCCAAACTTTCCTAGAATGCTAGGTATTGTCTTTTATAAAATGGTTTTATAAGCCACCAGTTTCTAAGTCCTTCTATCTAATTATAAACCTAACACAAAGCAATGATTATAGAAAAGGTAAAGGAAGAACACATCATAGGAATAGACTGGGTTGGACTGAGCTTGTTCTGCTCATTCATGGCATTAAAAAGAGGAAGCCACTTATCAGTGTTTATGGTGTTAGGTATTATATATTATTATCTTATTCATTTTGCAAAAGAAAAATATTCTATATTCCCTACATAATTTGCTGAATCTGTGCCAATGAACTACACACTCATTCTAAACTAAACATAAAAATGACTTAAGGAGAACTGTAGGATAATAGTAAAGGTTAATCTATGACATATTTCTGAACTTTTACTAAATTGCTCCATATCCCAGTCACTCTGCTAAGTATTATGGATTCAAATGGAAGAAGTGGACTTTGTGATTCTCTCTTGTCTTCTAGATATTATCTAAAACTATATTCCCATAATGAATAATTTTTTATTTGTCCAATATGTGTGGTGCGTCTCTCTTGCATTATAAATATCTTCAGGCATCTAGGATTAACTCCTTACACTGTCCTGGATATAAATATTTTATTATTATTATACATTAGACATGGCAGAATCTTTTATCTGTTTCAAAGAGCCCTATTATACTACCAGCTGGAAATCTTCACATTTCCTTATTTCTCACCCACTCGTGCAGAATTCGAATCTCCTATTGCTACTCTATCACCTTGAAGCCGAGTTGGCAATATGTCTTAAGGCACCATGTAGAGAGATTTAATCCTAAAGCGACCATGAAAAATGATGCATGTACTACCAATTTAAATGCTGCACTTCATGAGTGCAGTTTGAAGGGAGGAATTATACACAGTTGCAATGAATTTTTAAACTTCTTGTAAGAAACATTGATATGGTAAGAAAAACAAGTTATGTAAAAGATTATAAAAGCCAGTGCATTTATTTGCATTCATGATTAATTAAATGCTGTGTAAAAATTTACTGTTACAGAATTGCATTCTAATTTTATTCAATGTGAATTTGTAACTACTTTTTAATGTACTCATTTTCAAATAATCCATAATAAAGAGACAAGTATTTGTTTTTTTGCTATAAGATTCTCAATGAAGAAGTAGAACTGAATACACTCACCCAAAAAAGCAATATAATAATGTACTCACTTATAAATTTGTTTAGCAATACCTTCCCTCTCTAAAGAACTCTGCAAGTTTTGTGATTCAAAGGTGGCTAAGATAGGCTTAGTTGTTCAATACCTGCTTTCAAAGGAGCTTTATAAAATTATTTATTTGAAAATAAAGTGATTCCCATTTTTCTTATTGTTGAAAAAGAGGTAGCAGAAACTGTAATAACTTATATTAGTACCAGTTATGTTATTTTGTATCCTGATCATTGAGAAAATCAGGTAACCTTCCTGAGACTAGGTCTCCTCACTTGTTCATTAATTATCAATTTATTATAGGTATCTTAAATACGCCACACATTGTGTAGAGCACAAATTTGTAAGAATTCTATCATGTAATATTTTCATCAACAAAAAGAATAAATATTTCTCAAAGGGTAAGCGATCCTTCTTTTTTACGGCTGCGTAGTATTCCATGGTGTAAATGTCCCACAGCTTTTTCATCCACTCATCTACTGATGGGTTCTTGGGCTATTTCCAGATCTTAGCTATTATAAATAGTGCTGCTATGAACATAGGGGTGCATATATTCTTTCTGATTAGAGTTTCAGGATTCTTAGGATACATTCCTAGAAGTGGGATCACTGAGTCAAATGACAATTCCATTTTCAATTTTTTGAGAAAACCCCACACTGTTTTCCATAGTGGTTGTGCCCCTCAGCATTCCCACCAGCAGTGTACCAGGGCTCCCTTTTCTCCACACCCTTGCCAGCACTTGTTTGTTGATTTATTGGTGGTAGCCATTCTAGCACATACGAGGTGGTATCTCATTGTCATTTTAATTTGCATCTCTCTGATAATCAGTGACGGCATGGGGATGCTAAGCAAAATAAGCCAGTCAGAGAAAGACAAGTATCACATGATCTCACTTATAGGTGGAATCTAATGAACAAAATAAACTGATGAACAAAAAAGATCCAGAGACATTAAAGCATGCAACAGACTGGCCTATTTCAGCAGGAAGGGGGGCGTGGGGAGAGATTAACCAAGGAACTTATGTGCATATGTGCATAGCCCATGGACAGGCAATTGTGCCAATAGTGTGAGGTAGGCCTGGGGAGGGGGTGGGATCAAGGTGGAGGGGGTCAGTGGGGAGGGAAAAAAAGAGGGCATCTGTAATACTTTCAATAATAAGGATAATTTTTTTAAAAAAAGAATATTTCTTTCTCATTGCACATAAGAAAATTATGAAAAAGAAGTTAAATTCATTGTGCAAAATTATTCAGGCTAGTAAGTGTTAGACCTAGGATTTAGGTTAGGCTTAGCTGACTAAGGTAAGGCTCAAATTCTTAGTATTAGATCATCCTGATCCTTCAGGTGACATTGGGACTTCTATTTCAGAGTGTTAAGATTCTTCAGTAACTGAGAAAATATTTGTAAATTTTAGTGTACATTACAAGTATAAGGCATATATTTATAATCTATTTAAGCTTATTTTTTTCTCTGAAAAGTGTTATAAACTTGAAGGTAATTTATATTCATTATAAGAAAAATTTTCTTTGATTTCTTATTTTAATTAACTTTGGCATAATGTCATGTTTGTGGCTCTATTTAATAGCTACACAGCATAATAAAAAGTAGAAAGATACATAAATGCAAACTGAGCAAAGGAAACCACATGGAAATCAAAGAAAAATGTTTTAACTTTCCCCTCTTATTTAAAATGATAAGGGAAGAAAGGAAAATGAAGTTACAGATATTTTAAAAGTTTAAACTCTGCAATATTTAATTTCAGTTCCAAATAATTATTTATAAATAGTGTCAAAATAAATGTGACAAGAATCCACATTAACTTTCCTTTACCTGGAACTGTGGTGATTTCTCCTTCATTTATAAAGGATACTTGTGCGAGCTTTTACAATCTACTCTGGGCAGTTCTCTTTTTGTTTGTTTACTTATTAGCACTTCCTTCTTGCCTCAGTGATTTCAGATGGGAAATGTATTGTTATTTGATTTGGCCATTCCTGTTAAAGGTAATGTATAATCACTCTCTGTTGTTTTTTTCAATTTGTTATTTTTTATCGTTTACTTTCAAAAGTTTACTTATGGTGTGTGATTTCTTTTTATTTTGAGGTTTACTCAGCTTATTCCAGATAAAATAAATACATCTAGAGATATCTTAACATTCTACCAATTTTCTTTCTCCAGTGTATTATTTTAGCCTTGCCCATATCAGGAAACTCTAGCTCCAATTTTGAATAAATTATGTATTTACAGCAGGATTCTTTTAAGGATTAAGTAACTTGAACTATGTAGAAACAATACCTAGCAAGCAGTTCTCTCTTCCCATCCATCCATCCATCCATCCATCCATCCATCCATCCATCCATCCATCCATCCATCCATCCAAATACTTTGTTGAGATATCCATGGCTTTTTGCATGCCAATCATGTCTCAACAAAGTGTTTTTTAGATGGATAGATAGATTGATGGGTATTTTGGTTGCTTCCCTGTGTTGGCTGTTATGAATAATGCTGGAATGAACATGAGGGTACAGATATCTCTTTGAGCTACTGATTTCATTTCCTTTGGAGAGTCCGCAACCCAGGCATGTGCCTGCCCGGGAGTCAAACCGCGCTTTCCTGGATCACAGGCTCAGTGCTCAAGAGCTGAGCCACACTGGCCTGGCTGTGCCCTTTTTTTTGAAACCTATTTCACCCTATTGCCGCTCTCATTCAAAATCCAGCCTGTAAGCAGTATATATGTCTGTGTCTCAAAATTATACCTTTATTTCAGAGCTGGTTTTTGCTCTCCTGACTCACATTTCTTACTAAACACTGAATATCTCTTCTCGAATGCCATGTAATATCATATGTGTAACATACAGAATATTCATTGTATAAACTTTCCCCCATAATCTTTTCCAAAATTATTTTCATCTAATTTAATAAAAACACAAATACTCTTATTCCTCAGGAAAAGAAACAAACAAAGAGGGATTAAAACCAGCTTTCATTCTTTTCTCTTTCTCAGTCTCTCCACCTGTCAGCAAGTTCTGCAGAACTTAGATCGTGTCCAGAACCCTCATCATTTCCACCGCAGCTGTCAGGGTCCAGGCCAACGTTATATTTTTTCCTAGATTGTTACAATAGCCTAACCTCCAGATGTTGCCACAACACAACCATTTTCAGCATAAGTTAGAACAGGTCACCTGTCTGCTCAAAACTAAGACCTTTCATCCCACCGAGCGTGAGCCTGGCTCCTTGCCGTGTCTGCAAGGCCTCTGCGGTCTTGGCCGCCTCTGGGCCCCACCTCTTCCCCCTCCCCCTGCTGCTCCCACCCTGCGGTCCAGGCGATTTCCTTCTAGCCCAGGACACCGCCCTGCCCTCGGGGACCCTCGCTGTGCCTTTGACCGGGTGCTCCTCGCTCTGGTCTTTCCCTCTCCCTCCTTCACCTCCTTTTTGCTCGGTTGTCCTGTGGGATCTCTGCTAAGTGTTCTAGTTCATTTTACCATGGTTTAGTTGCTCTGTAAGCATGTTAGTCGGTAGCATTGTACCATTCCAAAAGAGCATAGATCTAATTTGTTTATGGGTTTATTAACCGTCTCCCGACAGGAAAAACCGTGTTCCAGGAGGGCGATAGTTTTTGTGCGTTTTCTTTGTTCTTGGTCCCTTGTGCTTAGAACTATGCAGAGCAAATAATAACTATCTGTTGAATGTATGCAGTGCTTGGAGCCTTGCCAGATACAGTCAATAGTGCTTGTTGTCTTACACTGATAAAATATCTGGTTACCACGTTGTTGTTTTTTAAAACTTTTCCATGGCTACCTTAAGCTTTTGGATTCAAATGCAAATTCCTAAACTCCCCAGACCAACACACTTTCTGGTTCCTACCTGGTTACTTGGCTCCACTTACTTGGCTCCACCTATTCTCTGCCATACAGAGAATAATTTGCTATTTTCCTCAGCTAGATTATTTTATTTCACACTTTCTTGACAGGTATATATATGTGTGTGTGTTCCTTTTGGGAAGGGTAGCTAATTCTTTCCATGCTTTAATGATTATTATAATAAAATCATACAAAAATAATGATTAGGGTGTATGAGAAGTTTAAAGAAGATTATAAAATGAGTTTCCAAGTACACATCCCTCAGAGTAAGAAATATAAGATTTTCATTAGTTTGAAAGCCCCCCCTGTCCTTCACCGATCATACTCATGGTGCTCCCTGCCACACCTCTTCTCAGTGATAAAACAACCTTTAGTCCTTTGTTAAGACTTTTCTTACTTTATTTCTAAATAGTTTTGCCAGATATCTATTTACACTTAAATAATATATTGTCTAAATTTTCTTCTTTAAGACTTTGTAATACGAAATTGCATAATCTACCAGAGTACCCTTTGACATGAGGGAAAACCCGAGAGAGATCAAGAGATAATAAAAACTAGAAGTGTATTAAAGGTGGTATAACAAGATGGGATGAGCCTAAAGGAACATAGTCATTTGTAAAGGACGGAAAACAGAATGAATTGAAAATACTAATTGCAATTAGATATGGATTGCAATTTTTGACTGACATATGTTTCTCTCTGACAAGATTGTTTGGCGCATAGTTGGTGCTCAATAAATGCTTACTAAATGAATAAAGGAATGAATGAATGAATGAATGAGTGCCAACTCATCTATTACAGCCTAAATAGATTTCCCCCAATGACTAGTAATACAGGGCAACTATTCACTGATTTAAAATTGGGTTCCTGGATTCCCATCACACATCCTCTGCTCTCCGACTCTATGACCTTGAACAAGTGGCTTCTTGTCCTGACTCTCAATCCACTCCCCTATAAAGAGAGATAATAACAGGACCTACCTCATTGAATTGTTACGAAAATTAGATGAGTACAGTGCTTGCTACAAAGTAAGCAAAAAAAAAATATCATCACAAGCTATTAAGGAGTAGTATACAAGTAAATCTGCTGTGTGTTTCTATTTTTAAATGTCACATCTTTAAAACTAATTTGCTTGTACTCATTTGTTTTCCTTGAGTCCAAGGCAACGTTTCATCTGTCTGGATTCTTAACACACCTCAGCCAAATTAATTAGAAGAGATGTACCCTTCACTCCATTTATAATAGTAAGCCACACTACAGAAATTTCAATGACCTTATTATCGCCTTACCAATTTTTCTTGAAATAGGCGGCAGAGTGTCTATTATACATCGTAAGAGTTTTCTTTGAAACATAACTGCGGAAGCAATTTTTCCATTTTGTATTTGCAAGAAATGTCTATTTCTTTCTTGAACACCACTTTTCTGTTGGCAGCCAGAAAACAAACCAACCAACCTTACTGCAGTAATATATTTAAGCTTTTGGTCTGGTTCTGCATAATCTAATTTTTATACACTCTGCACAAATTGTAGCCACTTCATCAATGCCCTATTATTTTTTCTCTTAACAATGCAATGACAGTGATTAATTTCTAAAGACTGGTAAACAAAAAACTTACCTTGGAAGTGATTAAAACTGAGCTGCATACTGTGTGAGGGCTGACAAATTAATACACACACTAATGCACCCCGCATACTCTATGAATGCAGTGATCTGTATACCTAAATATTCCTATGGAAACAATAGAACACAAGAGAATGCACCCTGCTACGTTTTGATACATATATATTCCTTACAACTGGATACATTAAATTATTAACAGAGTGGATATTAGTGACCACAAATGAAAAAGCTAAATGGATTCTAAAGTAATGGTTTCAATATAAAATGCAGCACAAATAATTTATTCCTTAAAGAATTTTTTATAAAATATTTATTTTTCATTTTATGATTATGCTAAATCTGTCTCTATAATAAAATCAGGGTCTGACTATTTCATCACAGGCAAATCAAGTCAGAACAAAAGAGGCAATTTATTTACATTTCTTAAGGATATTTTTCTTAGTTATTTTAGTGTGACAAAATTATTGTGTTTTTAGAAATAGCTCTTGATTAGATGTTTGAAATAAGCAATGAAAATCAAGCAGAATTTTTTTATGATGTGTTTTTGGTGTATAGATCTAACCCATCGTGTATTAAACAATAGAACAAGAGTGTTCTGAGATACCTTTTTTTTTACCATGGGGTTTGTGATGGTATTATAAAATAGAGAACAGTGGTTTTGCACAACAGGGGAGGGAGGGGAGAGAGAGAGAGAGAGAAATAACAACCTGGGACTCTGCCTTTATCAAGGCCCAACAGTAGGGTTCCAGGTTTATTGGGTCCACTCTTTTCTTAAAAATATATAAATATATATATATATTTATTGATTTCAGAGAGAGGAAGGGAGAGGGAGAGAGAGAGAAACATCAATGATGAGAGAGTCACTGATAGCCGGCTGCCTCCTGCACGCCCCTGACTGGGCATCGAGCCCGCAACCCGGGCATGTGCCCTGACCGGGAATCGAACCCAGATCACCCGGATTCTAGGTCGACGCTCAACCGCTGAGCCACGCCGGCCAGGCTGGGTTTACTCTTTATTGACCAATTTAAAACGTAAGAATGGAAATTCAGATGCAGGAAGGAAGAAGCAAGTGGAGCCACTCAAATGATCATTTCAGAGCTTCCTGAAAGAGGGACCTTATTCGTGGGGTGACCTAATTCCCTATCTGGTGGTTTCGCTAGCAGCTCTGTCATATTCTGCCAAAATGTTTATTACAGTGGATCCCTTTGAAATGAATCCCTCAGTAATCACATACTTACTGTCACCAAGCTTAATGTTAGGTGTTGCCGTGCAGTGTTCTAATATACTTGTGAGCCATGTGCTTGTCTTCTATTCCACATGAACACAAAATCAATCCAGTTTGCATAATTGGGTTGATTCAGTTCCAGTGATTTCCCCCCCTATATATTTATGTAAACTTCCATTGTGTTCATTCCATTATTTTATGTGGAAACCCCAAATTACAATGATAACCTGTATAATTTACAATTGGAATTTGAATGAATATAATTATTTTTTAATTTTAATATGTTTCCATATTGATTTCTGTCTAGATGATCTATTGCTTGTTAAAGGTAGGAAATTGAAGTCCGCCACTCATTGTCTATTTCTCCCTTCAGGTCTATTAGTATTGCTTAATATAGTTTGGGACTCTGATACCTGGTGCATGTATGTGTACAATTGTTAAATCTCTTTGATGAATTGGACCCATCATTATATAATGGCCGTCTTTGACTCTTGTTAGACTTTTTTACTTAAAGTCTATTTTGCCGGATACCCTCTCTCTTTTGGTTTCCATTTGCAGGAATATCTTTTCTATCCCTTCACTTCGAATGCCTGTGTGTTCTCAAAGCTGAAATGAGCCTCTTGTAGGCAGCATAGAGTTGTATCTTGTTTTTATAATCCGTTCAGCCACTCTATACATTTGAATCATTTAATTTATTTACATTTAAAATGTTTACTGATAGGTAAGGGATTACTAATGTCATCTTATTGTTTTCTGGCTGTTTTGTGGTTCCCTTCTTTTGCTCTCTTTTTGTAAATTGATACGTTTCTCCAGTGATATGTTTTAATTTCCTTCTCTATCTTTTGTGTATCTACTGTAGGATTTTGCTTTGTGGTTACCACAAGTTTTAAAAACAAATACCTTATACATATAATAGTCTATTTTAAGGTGATAACAACTTAACTTTGATCACATGCAAAAGCTCTGCCTTTTTACCCCTCCATTAATTTTATGTTTTGCTATTATAATTTACCCCTATCTATATTGTGTATCCATTAATAAATTATTGTAGCCATAGTTAATTTTTTTTTTTTAAATTCTCACCCAAGGATATTTTTTTCCGTTGCTTTTTCAGAAAGAGTGAAAGGGAGAGAGAGAAACATCGACATGAGTCAGTTGCTTGCTTCCCACACGGGCCAGACCTGGGCCAGGGATTGAGCTCGAAACCAAGGTGCCTGCCCTTGGCAGGAATCAAACCGGGGAGCGTTCAGCCTGAGGGCGATGCTCTGACACTGCCCAAACTGGCTGGGGCTGGCTACAGTTACATTTTAATACGTTTGTTTTTTAATCTTTGTACCAAAGTTAAATGATTAATACAATCATGTGTAATGAGCTAAATATAAAACTGAAAAAATGAAAACACTTCTCCTGACTTAACTAGATAGGGATGAGATTTAAGTTGAAATTACAATGTTATATAATACAAAAAAAAAAAATAGATCCATACTTCTAACTTGAATTAATATTAGAAATTTTAATTGTACTCAACAGTGTTATGTAAATTGGCTACAAAAGACTAAAACAAAATTTAAAGTTGCTTTTTACTTTATTGAATACTTCATTGAATTTTGATGTTAATAATAATTTGTTGACAAAGGGATAGTAAATTTTATTATCTTGAACATATATAACATGGAAACTTAGAAATTAAAATGCAGATAAAAATATTAAAGGAAATTAATTAGTTTTAAATTCAGCCTTTGACTAGTCAATGGAAGTTTTGTGTACAAATTAAGATGTGCTGTAAGTGTAAAATTTGAGCCAGATTTAAAAAATTTAGCATTATAAAAAATGTAGAATATCTCACTATTAATTTTTATTGACTGACTGAAAATGCTATTATTTTGGGTATATTAAATAAAAGAAAAATTTCATATTAACTTCAGCAGATTTTTATATTTTTTTATTATGACAACTAGAGAATTTAGTACTACAAATGAGCCCTAGATAGTCCTATTGGATAGCACTGGTATATAAAATGCATTTTCTGTGTTGTCTAAAATTATTGGTGCAGTATTGATTTCTCTCTTACTTAGGTCTCACTCTGTCAATTATTCCTTAAAGATCGTCAGATACTTTGGTGAATTCCTCTGTACATTGCCAACCACATGGATCCAGAGGACAGGACTTATTTTTAATGTTAATTCTATTATTAACATTAGTTAATTCTATTATTTTAAACATTTTTAGTTGTTCTCTTTGACAAATAGAAAATCGTCAAAATGGGAGTTGGCAATTTACACTCATTTATCTGCTATAAAACTTCAAAAACCGCAATTAGCTTTTCAGTTTTTCTTCTCGGTCTGAAGGGAACTTTACAAGCATCTGTTGCTGTTAGGATTCTCCACAAGCCTCTCCCTTCAGGCCTCTTAATGCAATTTTTATAAGCCTGTGACATTCATATTAGTCCTTAGTCAATGATACTCCTTTTGGAATATGCAATTGTTTTGTTTACTTCTGTGGGTTTCTAATATCTGGTTTATAAAAAATTGCATGCAGTTTTAGTACAAAGGCTACACAAAAGTAGATATAAACCTAGAGGGAAACTTCTGAGTTAGCTATGGACGGACTTTCCGTTAAGCCACAAGGAG
The DNA here is from genome assembly GCF_054644295.1 of Miniopterus natalensis. Classification (NCBI taxonomy): domain Eukaryota; kingdom Metazoa; phylum Chordata; class Mammalia; order Chiroptera; family Miniopteridae; genus Miniopterus; species Miniopterus natalensis. The sequence continues at coordinate 25,429,948 of NC_142092.1, read as the reverse complement.
TGCTGATCGCTAACCACCTCTAGCTGTTAGTATCTTCACATGTAATGTACATTTTTATAATTCTTATGTTCCACTTTTGAGATTCCTTTTCCACCCTATGATGGCTAGTTTTTGTGTAAGCTTGTCTAGGTCATAGTATCAGAGATTAATCTAGGTGTTGCTCTGAATGTATTTTGTAGCTGTGGTTGACCTCTGCAAGCAGGCCTCTAAGTAAAGAAGATGATCCTTCATTATGAGCTTCGGCCTCACCCAATCATTTGAAGGCCTTAAAGGGTAAAAACTGAGATTCCCCAGAGAAGTTCTTTCTCAGTATCGCAGCATCAACTCCTGGGCTTTCAGCCTGAGGGCCTCCTCTACAGAGTCAAGACCTGCTAGCCCCCACAACTACATAAGCCAATTTCTTCAAACAGATATATTTATAAATTAATATAAATATATAAATTATATATTATACTTAATATCATATAAAATATTTAAAATACAAATATATCCATTCTGTTGGTTCTGTTTCCCTATGGAACCCTGAATGATATATATCCCCTAGAAATAAAGGTATTTAATTTGTTTTCCTTTTGGTAAGGGAAGGTGAGAACAGATGTATTGATTGTCATATAATATCACAGTTCTTTGTGACTTAAATTTTCTTTTTGCCCTAAAAATAATTTTGTTACAGGAAAGCCTTGAAATTCTATGTTTGTGAAAGATTTCTTAAGAGCAGTTCTTGGAGAATATGGGATTCTACACCAAAAATATTTGATTTACAAGAAACTAATCTAAAAACACTTCTACAAAACAGATATATATTTGCAATGAGATGAACTCTGTGCCATTATGTGATATTCCTTCTTTTCCATTGAGTTTATTCTTTAACTTTTGGCTTTGGAATATGTAACATATACTCATACTTCATTGTCTTACATTTTTAAAATGGAAATGACTAATGTCTCAATCAAGAATCTGGTGAAGCACACATATCTTCTCAAGATTTGCATGCTAAAATTTTGAAACGCAGTTCAAACCCTCATTCAAGTATAGGTTTCTCTCTAGATGTTTAACATGGTACATTGAGCACAGAGTAGTGGGATGTTTGCATCTGCACATTTGGTTGTATTTTTAAAGAGGTTGGCAACAATATAATACTATCAGAATACAGACAACTAAATTGATTTTCAAAGACTAAACAAAAAGTAAGTACCAAAGTCAATATAACATATTGTAAAGAAAATATGGGACAGGTTTATTCTAGCTTACAGTTCTTTGAAACGAATTATAAAAGGGAAGCGAAATCTTCTGATTGAACACTGGGGGTGGTCCTCAAACGTGAAAATATGCCGAGGCCAAGAACTCTCTAGCGGATGTCCATGCATGGGCTGGAATGGAATGTGACCGAGCTTGGAGTTGATTCTGATCTGTTTAGCTTCATGGTGATAAAGCGCTATTTCTCCTACAGGGTGCTGGTGGGGTTGGACAGAGGCAAGGCAGCTTTGAGTTTAAGTGAAAGGTTAAGTGAATCATCTCAAGGTTCATTTTTTGAGAAGACACTGGTGTTGCTTATGTGGTTAAAAATTTAACTGATTAGTCTCGGGGTGCTCAAACCTTGCATATTTCAAGGAAATGACTAGTCTTTGATCAACTATGAGATTAACTCTGAACCCTTTGAAAAAGGTCTGGTCAGATAAGAGTGTCTTTGTATACCTGAGACCTTAGGCCACATCAGATAATTTATGCTAAGTAATGTTAATTAGAATGAACACCTGACGTTTTTACCTGGGACCTTACTATGCAGTGTATCAGTTTGACCTCTTGGGATTAGCAGAACTGGAGAGTAAGCAGCTAAAGTCAGTCATTTGACACTCCATGACTACATGACTGACCAACAAAATCCTGGACACAAAGGTTTGAGTGAGCTTCCCTGGTTGGAAACACTTTCTAAACCTTAACTCACCATTACCAAGAGAAGGAAGCACTGTCCACTGGAAGAACAACTGGAATCCCATACGTGGTTTCTCCTAGTTGCCACCCTATGAAACCTTTCCTCTGCTGATTTTATTCTTTTATTCTATATCCCTTTGCTGTTACCAACCACAGTTATGAGAATAACAGCTTTCCTTTTCCAAGTTCTCTGAGTTCTAGCAAATTATCAAAACTACAATATTCTTGAGGTTCTCTGACACATTGAATCAGTGGCACTGAAGTATTCTTTAACATGAAAAAAAATAAAAAATAAAAATGAATAAAACATTCCACCATTCCACCTTGGTAGGGAGACTGTGCTATCTGTATATTATGGACAAGAGGCTGTGTCAGTTGTACCAGAACAATTAGGGTCTTCTCAGTATCACTGCAAAGTGGTGTAAACCACCGAGAACAAGAGTTTAGCTATTTTTGAATAAATAAATTTCAGGTACAGTAATGCTCTTCATTGATTCTATTGGTATTCTGAATTTTAACTGGCATTTATCAAATGCCTATTATGGACCAAGGATTCATTACATATATTGTAATTAACTTGCTCCATTAAATTTGTCCCATTGAGTTTTAACATCCTTTCAGATTTTCTGACCGATTCCTCCAGCTCTCACCACCACATCCCAGCTGATATTGTAAACAACTAAGATTTTTGTCTCCATAATCTAGATAAAGAAAGTGAAAAGAAAGAGGGAAATGACTTTCCCCAAATTACTCATACAGCTGGTATATGACAGAATAAGGGCTTGAAATCATGTGTGATTATTGATTTTTTTCATGTTGTGCAACATGTATACATCATAAATATGAAAAATTTCTTTTTTGTTCCCTTTTCCTTTCTTTATGTTTTGTAAAATCTTTGTTAAAATGGAACAGCATCAGTTGCACAGTATCCTATAGTTTTGGCTGTGAGAGAGCTTGCTAAAACTGTTTTAACATTGGAAATGCACATTTCTGGGGACTAGGTGTGGTGGTAACAGCTGAAAGAATCAAAGTCAGAGAACCTCAAAAGACAAAGCTCAAAGGGACAAAGCCAATGGATGAAATTTATTGTAGATGCCCATCTGTTATAATTGGCTTTTACTATGTGCACTAGACAACAGACATAAGATGGTGATTGGCACATGGACTATAGTTTTCAACCCTTGCTCTAGGGAAGCCGATAGGGTAGTCAATGGTTAAAGCAGGGACAGAGGCTTCTATTCCCAGCTCACATTCCACCTATCTGGATGTGGAAGAAAGAGTAAGGGTAAATTTTCAAACACTGAGAGTGTTCAAAGTACACACAGGGGAGAAAGCCCCACACGCCACCTGTCTCAACCTCCTTCCTATATCAGATGTCTTAGGACCAGTGATTCCTGTTGTCATGACTCATTACAGAGCCATAATAAGTCTCTAAAAACTTCCAATTATATATTAAAGGTTTATTTCTGGCCCAAAGAATCGAGTCCTATCTGAGGAGATTCCTGATGTTAACAGTGTCAGATCTATACTGTGGAAGCTAAAATTCTGTCCTCCGGTGTGGAGAACCTGTGGAAGACACTGCTCTTTGGTCCTTTTGGCTTTCATAGCTTCTCTGAACCAACACTATATATGACCAGGCCTCCTCTGGATTGCACTGTCTTGGACACAACAGCCCTTCAATTTTATTTAATCACCATCACCACTGTGTGCCTCTCTTCCACTGCGGCCCTTTTTGCCACTGGATCTCACGTTCATTATGGTCTTTTTCTTACTCCACTTATTGCCTTCTCCCCTTTACTTTCAGCACAGTCTCAGCCGCTGGAACCTGTTTCCCAACCAGACTTCTCTTTTTCTCCAGACCTCATCTTTCCCGACTCCTCTCTTTCTCAGGATATCAATCTTCACCATACTTGACTCACATCATTGGTTCCACCAATTTACTTGGCTGTCAGCCCTGTCTACACCACCAGCGCTCTCTACTGTACCACCACCAGACTCTTTTTTAAATCCGATTCAATCCGACTTGATTCCAATCTGATCTCACTCATATGTGGAATCTAAAAAACAATCTGAGTAAACACTTAACCAGAGTTCATCTCCAGATAGCTGCTGTTGGTAGACTTCATGTTTTTACCATCTCAGATGTGGACAGTATGTCTGATCATGTCAGCCTTATCCCGGCGGCTGACGTCTGCTAAGAACTTGCTCCATAATGTCTTTTTATTCCGGGATCTCCTGCAAGGGTTTCTCTTCCCAGTCAGGGGCTTATTATTATTTATTATTATTATTATTATTATTATTATTAGACTCTGAATCTAAGTCTCTGGATGCTTGTGTACCCTCCCCCTCAGCACTAATAACCAGGGGATTTTGGAGACCCAAATTTTAAAGAGTGAATTTCAACATTTTGGAAGAGAAAGAAAATGAGAACAGATACATTTTCAAATAGCAGGCTAGAACATGAACTGATTTTATTTATTTATTTTTTTAGAAAGACTAGAGTCACTGGATGGGTAGCAAGACTCAAACCCCTCCAGCAGTTCTGAAGGATTGAAGGAAAAATGGGCCAAGAGAAAATATGCAGGGATGCCAGGTCCATCAGAATGCTTTCAGTGTATCCAAGGCTCTGATGTTTGGTCTGTTTTTGGGGAGGGCAGTGCTGTTGTTATCTTTATTCTTGGGAGTATGGTGTCCCTCTGTTCAGCCAGAAACCTCTATGCATTCCCTTATAAGGGGACTATTTGAAAAAATGGTTTAATCAGTTGGAGAAAACCTATTCGTTCTCAAGTTAATGATCCTCTGAGGAGAATGGTAGCTGTTTCTCATAACCAAGGATACTACTCTTCCCAAATATATGTGTTTCGTCTAATAGAAGAGTTTTTTATGTTGTGTGTGTATCATGTTTAGCATATAGGTTTAGAATATAGGAGTTTAGACTTGGTAAAACAAAGGGATTAACTTGGTCTCATATTGAGTGCCTGCTTTGCTTTCTGAAAATGACCAGGATGTGGTGTGAGGTTTACAGTGGCATTAAATATCCATAGCATCCTGTATTCCTTCCTTTGCACCTGCACAGATATCCTATTTCTAAACTCCTTTATTTTTTCACTTTATTTCATGACCTAGAAATTCCACTGCTAATTATATATACAGAAATATCTTAAAAACATGTATAAGAATTTTTATATTAATCAAAAAGTAGAAGCAATCCTTATGTCTGTCAATTGATTAGTGGATAAACAAAAAAAAGTGGCGTATGCATAAATTGAATATTACTCAGTCATGAGAAAGATCAAGTACTAATACATACAATATCACTGATGAACCTGGAAAACATTATGCCAATTGAAAGACACCAGAGTCAAAAGGTCACAGACATACTGTTTGACTCTTTTTACATGAAATGCCCAAAATAGGCAAATCTATAGAGACAAAAAAAGTATATTATTTATCAGAGGATGGGAGTGGGCAGAGACTAAGGTGTAAATGGTAATGGTTATGGGAACTTCTCTCTGGGATAATAAAAATATACTGGATTTAGGTAATGGTGATTGTTGCACTAGATTTTGAATATACAAAATACCACTGAATAGTATGATTTAAAGGGTTAAATGTTATGGCATGTGAATTATATACCAATAAAAAATGTTGTTTCACAAAAATTATGAAAATTGACAAAATGTTCCTCAAAATCATGTGGAAGAAATCAGAATGAAGACAGAGACAATGTTTTACATGAAGAATCATAATTAAGTCTTGTTTTACTGCAATTCAAGACTCATCAAGCTTCTGTTGGAAAGATTACATTATTTGAAAATTTATAGATAGATCACTAAAACAAAAAAGAGTTAGGAACAAACATGGAACAACTTGTTCCTGTGAATGAACAAACAAACAAGCAAACAAAACAACCCCTTAGAAATAAGTGAAGAAAAATGATCTTTTAAAATAAATAAACTGAGGAAAGTTTTTAACTAAATGGAAAAATATATTATTAGATTCATATCTGACACCACATGCAAAATAAATATCTGACAATTTATAGATCAAATGCAGGAAAAACAAAAGCCTGTTAATTGTCAATAAACACATCTTCAAAGTATATGTTAAGGAATATAAAACAAGGCACAAAGAGAAATAATCATAAAGAAACATAGTGGTAAATAAAGTGGAAAAAAAACCAAAAATATATGAACAGATAATTCATAAAATAGGAAAATAAGCCAATAAATTAACTAATTGAAAAATGGCAAATTTAATTTAAAAAATGAAACAGTTTTATAAGAATTTCACTGAAAAATATGTCTATTTTGTTGAGAATGTAGTAAAATAAAACTCCCCTTATCTTTAAGACACATTGTAGCATGACAGTTTGGTCACAATCCTGCACCTGTAAGGTTGAAAATTGTGCATACTTCAAGATCCCGAAATTTCCATATGCAACTCTTTATCCTAGAGAAATGTGTACAAATGGTCAAAATAAAGCATATAAGTGGATGTTTAACAGTATATGACTGGAAACAACCAACAAGATCAAATATGAGACCAGATAAATAAATACAGATGATGGGATATATATAGCAGTAATACTTACTGAATCTAAATGTATCTACTTTTATAAAACTACAAGATAATGCTGAATTTAAAAGCCAAGTGTAAAAAAAAATATATGTAATTCATTTTGATAGCATTTGACAAAACAATACTCTATAGTAGGCATGGATACAAAAATATCCAGTAGAGTATGTGCCAAATTACAGTAGGACCTGCTTTGAGGTGGAGCAGATGAAAATAGTTGTGAAACAAAATAATACTTCCAAAAAGAATCAGAAGACAATAGGAAAAATATTAACTTTTGTTCATTTTAAATGTTCTTTTTTGTTTCTTTGTATTTTATGTTCAAAATTTTCACTTTAGAAAGTCACTCAAAATTATCCAAGTTTTATTTCTCCCATATTTCCAATTAAATTGCACTCCAACTGTATGCACTCCAAATTAAAATTAAGTCTTCAGGCATAGTTCTGCTTAAAGTTAAAAAAGAGCTCTCCTATATTTTGCTTTTATGGCTTGACAATGTGTTAATCATTAAATGAAGTGTCCAATAAGTTGAAAGAGAAAACAACAGGAAACCACTCAAGGTAGAATATAACCCTTTGATTAGAAGCAGTTATTTCTAAGGTTTATCGCATGTGACATCAACTGTTGGCCTCTTTATTATTATAATTTTCTATAACTTATACTTCATATCCTGAAAGAATGGGGCTTTTCTCTGGAAATTAGAAAATAAATTGAGATGTCCTTATAATTTTATTAAAATCTATTTGATGGATGATAGATATATCTAGACTTTATATGATGATCATTTTATAATATGAACATATTTGAATCACAATGTACACCTGAAACAAATATAATGTTATATGCCAATTATATCTCTGTTTTAAAAATGATTTTATTGATTTTCATACTTTTGAACATAATCCAAAGAGTTGACAATACGAACAAGAGTGAAACAAATGGGAGACGAATCCATAGATTGAAATTCAAGTCTTTTTTGGTCTTAAAAAATTCTCCTGTCTTGGAAACTCTAAAGGGAAATCAACAACTACTTCTATTAAAAAAGAAAAAGAAATCTAGCCAAGATGAAAAAATAGTCTGCCTTTGCTTCAAAACAAGTGAACTAGGGCAGATATCTTAGTTTATCCAAATTTATTTGCTACACAGAGCTGACCCTAAGTTGTCCTTGGTAATTTTTATGCTACATTGTGAATAAAATAAAAGGAGAAAAAATATGAAATAGTACAGATGGCATATCTTTCCACTATTTACAAATTATTATTGCACAGTATTTACTGGAATTAAGGGAAGAAACACTATCTGAGACCCAAACATTAGCAAAGCATCCCATGAAATATTTCTTCAGTGCATTATCATAAAAACCTTCTGATTGAAGTTCCATTTAAAAAGTCTTTAAAGAAAATCTTTATTGATTTTAGAGAGAGTAAGGGAAAGGGGGAGAGAGAGAGAGACAGAAACATCAATGATGAGAGAGTCATTGATCGGCTGCAGCCCGCAACCCGGGCATTTGCCCTGACCGGGAATCGAACCATGATCTACTGGATCCTAGGTTGATGTTCAACCGCTGAGCCTCGCCAGCCAGGCTCATTTTAAAAGTTTTAATAACAATAACCATGATGCTTATTTGACCTTACCAGGTCAGTGTTTGAACACTGATTGAAGCGTGGATATATACTAGGATTTTACTGTGTTGCAATGAAGATGAGGGGAGGGAAGCATAGAAATTAGATTTAAAAGACATGGCTTCATGTCTGTTTAAATCCTGTTTGTCTAATTTCTATTAGGTGAGAGTAATGAACATTATGAAGTATTTGTAATTTCATTTTTCTAAGCCTGATTTCTCTCTGTAGAAACTAATTTCCCGATAAACATCTGTTTATAAATCCCATGTATTCAGGGTCTCTACAAACTTTCATATTTTCAAAACCCAGATTCTTCTCTTTATTCTCCTCACTATCAGGCCTGTTTCATGAATTTCCTGCATCAGCATTTGCTTTTTCAGGTCTCTAATACAAATTTAACTAATTCCCTATATTCAATACCCTCCTCAAAATGCTTGATTTGACTTCTTTCGCTGATGTCTAACCATTAAAACGTCTATAAAGATTTAATAGATTAATTAAAACATTAGCCTTTTTGTAATTTCATAAAAATTGTGAGAAATATTTATCTACCCGCTCACTAACAAAAATAGAATGCAATTAAAGTTAAGATCAAGAACTCTGCAACTTACGTGCCCTGGCTATAATCCTGCTCTGACAATTACTGCGTGGCGAGGGGAAAATCACTAAGTTTTGTTTATTTTATTTATTTACTCTATGATTGTTTCTTAAGTTTGTATGTTATATTAATTGCAGCCATTATGGATATAAAAGAATTGAGATAAAGTCTACTTTGGGATTTGAGTTCTACTAAAAGAAGTACAGATTATTCAACAATAATAATGTTGCATTTTAGGTTCCCTCAAAGACATCTTTACAACATAGATACTTTTTTTACCTTATTTTAAATTATAAAATAGCCCACATATTTAGTAAAGTACACAGATTAAAATAATGTACTTATTATTAATATGCACAGATGCACTATAATATACTCATGTAACCAGTATGCAAAGTTATAAAATGTTGACATATTTGCCTTGTTTCAGAACCTGCTCTACCCTCACCCTGAGAAGAAAAAAAATATAAGTGGAACATCTTGTATTCCTTGTCCTTCTTAGATTCTTGATTTCTTAGGGATAACTACTGATAGATAGTTTTTACACAGCTGGATTATAAAATATGTGCATTACACCATTTTTATATATTTTAAAACTCTTCTCCGAGACACGTATGTCATTTCTCACTGCTGCCTTCCAGGAATATTGCTGTTGTGGTGGATCCTTGCTTACTCTTGGAACGGTAAATTCGATTATTGGTCTGTTCTGGCTGCTCCCCACACTGTGACAGATTACATTCCATGTCTCTTGTTGTGTAGCTTGACCCGCAGAATATTAGCACGCAGAATGAAAACAGAAGCTCTACCTATGCGTGCCCAGTTTTCTGTGCCTTACCTATGCTTGACTGGCCTGCTGTGGGGAAAGCTTTTCCTACATAGCTGCTGTGTTTTCTGCCCAGTGGTGGCTATGGTGGGAGCTATGCTCCAGCTACTGCCTCTTTTAATATATTCCATGACAGCCACGGGATGTCCTCATCACAGTCACAGTGATTGTCTCAAACAAGTTGTGCTTGAGGGTGGATTATCTCACTATATCACGGGAAACTTTGCAGCAGAACTCCTCAGCTCTAGATATAATCATTGACTCTTTGCATGGGCAATGACCCAATTACTTAACCTGTCAATGTCTTCCGTAACTCTTGCATTTCCTATAAAAGGGAGCCAAATCTTATTATTCCATTGATAATTGACCCAGACATGCTTCTGTCACCCAATTTCTTTAATCTTTTTGTGCCAGAAAGTATTTCTGTTTCTTTCATTTTCCCCCTCCTCGAATATGGACATTAACTACACTTAGCGACCCTAAAATTTATTATAACATTAATGTTGTCCTTTAGAAATCTGTGGAATATGTCTGGTGAGTCTTGACAATGCTGGGGCAGAGCTGTTTGTGTTCACTATCCACCATCCTCTGAGGATGGTATTGGATACATACAGGTCCACTTCAGTAATTATGACCCAAAAAATGATACCTAAGACTTTATGGATCTTTGCTCAAATTCCCATTTTGTTACTGTCGCTGGGATGACGGCTGAGATAGGAGTCACTGAGGTTGAAACCTTACTTAGGCTCTGTTGTAAGATTCCAAGCTTCATTTAGTTTATGAAAGTGGGGCTGGAGCATCAGTGGCTAACAAGAGGATATACTAATGTCCTTGGAAATTTTGCAGTGGTCTGTCCACATTTGTTACTGTGTCTGAAGATGTAAGACATTGTTTATAATTTTGTGGAAGACCTCCCGGCAGCTCCAGGGAGTCTGTCCATAGTCTAAGTATCTTGAATCAAGAATCTATAGTTATATATTTACCCATAATTTATTGAGGCTTCAGAGAAGCCTATACATGTACACACAAGCCAAGAGTGTTATCTGGCCTCAGTTCATTGCTAGTCTTGTCATTCAGTGGGCCAGATTCATAATTACACTTATTTGATCACTTCTTTACACATTTTGGATTAAAAAGGCCTTTACAAATCTGGTCAATGCCTTGTTTCCAGGAACTGAATTTCTCTTGATGGCTCCCTGTAAATTCTCAACCTCCCAAGCATGCCTCCTTAGGAAACTGCATACAACCAAGCTAAATGGAGACCAAATATCAATAATCAACTATAATACACCCTCATTTTGAATTATCCTCTGTCGTACCGGAAGCTACCTTAAATGTAGCAAATTTCCAGAACCAAGAGATTTGGGCTTTTTTTTTTTTTTGTCTTGCGAACACTAACTCTTTAGAGTAATAATTACCTTGTTCCTTTAATCAGATTTTCTACTGTAGTAGAGTCTAAGGCTTAACGAATTTCACATGCTTTACTTTTCCCTAAGCAGACAGTTGTCCTTCATGTTAAGAAATGGGGCTAAAAAATTATATATTTATAATTCGTGCATATTTGCTTTCCAGATGAAGCTATGATTTCATCATCTTGTCATGACTATTTTCTGAAAGTTTTGAAATTTCTATTAAAAGCATGAAATCATTTCTTACATCTTGATTGTTGTGTTTGCACACATCTTTGGGATCTTCCTGGACTATACATTTGTTCAGTCAAAACCTTGGCCATACATATATCTTTAATTTCTCTCTTATTACAAGACTATAAATCTGTAATTCTAACACATTTCTCCAACTTTTATCTAGAGAGATAATCTATATTAGGAGATATGAAATGCATCAGTTCTGGATGTGGCAGACACATCAGTTATGCAACCAGGTCCTCTGCCTTCTTCATCTTTAGTTATATAATTGCATATAGGAGAGTGTTTTTTAAATTTTTAAAAAATATGTTTTTATTGATTTCAGAGAAGAGAACAGAGAGGGAGAGAGACACACACACCAATGATGAGGGAGCCATTGACCGGCTGCTTTCTGCCCGCCCCCTACTGGGGACTGATCCTCAACCTGGGCATGTGCCCTGACTGGAAATCAGAACATCACCTCCTGGTTCATAGATTGACGATTGACGCTCAGCCACTGAGCAACGCTGGCCAGGCTAGGAGAGTGTTTTTTAAGTTTTTTTCATGTCGATGACCTATTTGGCAGTTTGCTGAAGCCAATTCTATGAAAGTTTTCTCAAAATATTGCTAAAGTTACAAAATAAACACATAATATTGAAATAGAAATATTAAAAATATTTGAGATTATGATAATATGTTTCTTTAACCTACTACATATTAATATCTAGCTCTGTGTCTAAAAACTGTCAACATTTTTAAATACTACATCTCAATTAGAGCTTAGTAAAAATTAAAATGTAAAAATTTTCCATTCAAGTTCATGAATCCCTAAACTCTATTCAAGTATAATTTGGAGTTTACATACTCTTGGTTAAGAAAATATGACCCAGGGCTTAACCTTCCTCAGACCCAACTTCTTCTAGCCCAAGCAGTAATTCTACCTGTGATATCTCTGCTTATATTTTCACTTGCTTTGTCTGTCATTCTTGCTGCCACTTCCTTTAGCATCCTCTATTCAGATGGACCTTTTCCTGACCTCTCTGAAAAAAAAAATAGATCTGGGTATTTCTTAGATTTTTTAAACATTTCCCGTAAGTCTAACTAAGTAAGGCAAGTTTCCTTAATCACAGCACTATTGACATTTTAGGACAGAGAATTATCTTTTATGAGGAGCTCTGTTAAGCATTGTAGTATCCCTGGTCTCTACCCACCACGGAATAGTATGTTCCCAATTGTGACAATCAGAAATATCTCTGGATAGTGCTAAATATCCACAGGGGGACAATCTCATGCCCAGTTGGGAACTGGTCGGAGGTGACCTGTGCAAACTTGAGTCTCCATTGAAACATCCCTCTGTAATATAATTGTCAGTATATCTTTAGTTTGTCCTCTGATGTTTTAAGAGAGAAAATAGTATTAAATCACCATTTTCTTTTCATTTAAAGCATTGCAAAATCTATGTGCTTACTGAATTCATTGCATGATTTCTTGGATATTGTAATTCTTAAAATAAAGGCATCTGGTGTGCAAGCTTTCTTTGGCTTTTTGGCTTTGAATTTATTATTATTTAATTTAGCTTTTCCCTTACCTCTATTTCTGAGGTTTGTATCAGTGTGGTAGGGGCCCCAAAAATCCTTTTATTTATTCCAGAATAAATTCTGTGACATTTGTGAGGATAAAGTCATAAACTATATCTCTAAGGTTCACAAGTATAAATATTATTTTGTAGAAAATAATGCTATAGACAGAATACAAAAAGAAAAGAAAAAAGAAAAACCCTACGTAGCCACTTCATTTCCCGATGTTTCCTTTGCTGCGGATAAAGGTCAGGATTTACAACTCCAATGTCAAAAATCCTCTAATGGCCAACAGATCTGCCTGAGAAACACAACAGAAATAGTAGAATTATTTTACTCACCAAAAGTTATAAAGCCTGTAGAGAGAAGCTGTTCTAAAAGGAACTAAAGAAAAATGTCAGTATCAAAGATGCACTTGGTTGACTTGCTGAAGACCACAGCCCAGACAATGGGCCCTGGACCAATAATATATATATATATATTATATATATATATATATATAATATATACACACAGTAATATATATACAGTATATATATTATTTATATATATATAATTTTGGTCTCCAAATTCCACTCAAAAGTTCAAGATTTTCAAAGTTCCCAGCCATTATGCCAGACATTGTGGTTTTAGAATTCCAGTCAATAGCACTTCTATGGTAGGCAACCTCTAAGATGGTCCCCAATGCTTCCCATCTCCTGGTATCGAATGCCCCGTGTGATCCCCTCTTCTTCACTGTGGGCTGGATTTAGTGAATCATTCCTAATGAGTAGAGTAGTTGAAAAGTGATAGGATGTCACTTCTGAGAATAGGTTGCAAAAAGACTGTGGTCTCTCTCCGGGATACTTTCACTCTCTCACCTGCTTTCTCAGAGCCCTTGTTCTGGGGGGAGGAAACTGCCGTTTTGTGAGTAGCCTTATGAAGAAATCCACCTGCTAAGAAACTGCTATCTCCAACCAATTGAGAGTGAGGACCTGAGGCCTATCATGAGCTTGCACATGAATCCTCTCCCCATAGAGCTGTGAGATGATGGCTGCCCTGCTTTGACAGCAGCCTTTTTGAGGCCAGAGTCACCCAGCTAAGTCGCCCAAATTCCTGACCCACAAAGAGTGTTAGATCATTAGTGTTGGTTGTTTGAAACTGCTATTTGGGGGAGCTATTTTTATATGGAAATATAAAGAGGTTGTATTATTCTGCACTTAATTTTTCAGTTTTCACTTAAAAATATATTCCCCACTTAAGTTTTGAAACAATGCAGAAAAAAGAAAACAAAAATTAAAACATAATTTGTATATTTTATACTGATAGAGCTGTGGGGTATAAAGGTTAGTGTGAGAGGTCATTGGGCCTAAAGTTTTCTGTCTAGAAACTGGGACAACCTGCCTCATGGAAACTATGAAGCCGTAGAGCAGATGCAATTATCCAAGTCTCTGCCTCATTTTCTTTTAAATGAAAAGTTACAGAACTCCCACATTTAGCACTTTTGATATATTAAATGCATTTAATAACATTCGGTTATAAAATATAAACCAATAGGTGTCCCATCTATGAAAAAATACATTTCATCTTGGAGAGAAAAGCAGGGGATAGGGCAGTAAGACACAAAATATTTGGAAAATTTATTATTGAGAGAACCACAGCAGTAGAGGAACAGTGAAGAAGAGTAATTCATGAAAAAAATCACCAGGTAGATTTAATTTATTTGCTTTTAGAATGTCTCATAGAATTAAAAAAAATATTTGGCAGGGCATTTCACAAATTCACTCAAGTGATTGCATGACTGTTATATACATGATTGATTGTAGGGAACAATGAACTCATGTTCATATTTGGAAGATATGGATACATATGGAAAAGTTTACTACTCACTGGTTGTATTTCCTAAGTAGGGATATTATTGGGTATCCAGAGTTTGTAGTAATTACTCTGTCTGGTTTCATCCCCATTCTAGCATCACTGTCTGGCTGTTTCAGAGAAAGCTTTGGTATTCTGTTCCTTCCTATGACATCACTTTATTTAAGTCATTTGTAACCAGACTTTCCAGGAAAAAAACCAAAAACTTTATCTTGAGAAAGTTCTATCTAGTTTTCTTTTGCTACCACTTTCATAAACTCTCTCTTCCATTTTTGTCTTCATAATGTCATCTATCAGTTATCTCTCCTTAATGTTTTCATATGATTTAAATATATGCTTTTTCAAAGTTATTTGTGAACAGGGCCTCACAGGGTATATGTTCTTACTCCCAGTTTTCATAATCCATTTGATAGAGTTTGACAAATTTTACCAGGGTCACATATTCATGAACAATAGAGTCCAGAGAGGATTATGGCTCCTATCCCATACTCATTATAAATGATTTCATGCTATTAGCTCAAGGGTTAAATATGGCCATCAGTGTTTTTCTTATTACAGGTATTACATCACTGGTAACGTATCAACTGTATTCCACAGGGACCTACATGATTGAAATTTTCATCTTCATATTTTTATTTAAAATGTCAACCTTACACTGCAATCAAATCAGCTTATTCCTGACAATGTCACATGTTCTCCTATAATGTGATTGCAAATTAAAATGCTTTCAGTTATCAGCCTATGTGAACACTCTTTTCAAATCCCTGCTCATATCCCACCTTACTAAGGGAGATGACCTCACAGTTGCTTTTACCCTTCTTTGGCCCTAATGTAATGTAAAGCATGTCATAGTGTTCACTACTTATTTCAGTTATTTTTCATGTGTTAGCTGAGTTTTTCCATCTATGTCTTACATTCTTTTATATCATCAATAGTCCCTGGAAAAGTTATATTTACTCATTTTTATCCCACAGACATTTCTTGAAAACCTACTATACACTAGGCTAAGGGTTTATAAATGTGAAAGAAAATAAAAAAGGCATGGTCATTGTCTTCACGGAGCTTCAATGCCAGCACTAGATATGCTGACGACACACAACATACATACTTGTGAATAAATGCTTTGCTTTACACTACAGAGCCTCCCAGAGACATCAGATAATTGACATTAGAACCTATATTGCTGTTACAAGATATTAAAGACCCTCAGGTACTTCAGGACATAAATAATGAACAGGGAGATTCAGCATCCCTTTAGATACAGAGCTAGGTCTTTGATGTTTAGTACATCTCCAGACATTTCTCATCCCCCCTGCTCCTTTCAATTCTCCTTACATTTCTCATTCTCATTCATTATTTTTTTGGTCTTTTATTTTACTTTATTTATTCTATGTTTTAACAGATTGTAAGAGTGAGCACAATAACTTTAACAAATTCTGGACTTAAGCTCATAAGGTATCATTTTGATAATGGTTCATCCTTCTTGGAATTGATTCATTTAAACTCTTTTAAATAGTTTTACTTGTTTGAAACAATGATAGGATAGATTCTGCCCTTAAACAGAAAATACTATTGTAAGTCATCTATACAGTAGACTTTCTGTGCTCTGTGTTAAGATATGATTTATAAATTCAGTCTTTCATTTCAATGTGACCTTCTTTATTGACCACTGTGCCTGCTGTTTGACACAAGGAATGTTATTTTCCTACATTGTAACTAAATGGATCCATCATTAAAGATTATGGTGTTTGTGAGGAGCACAGGCCTGATGTCTTTAATACATAAGGTATTTTTATCTTAACAAGAAGCCTCATGTTGAGTGATTACTGGAACTATTTCAACAGCTAAGGAAAGGAGAGCCAAGGTTTTTGAAATTCTGTTTACTTTTTCCCCATGTCCTTGGTGGGATGCTGTAGCTCTACGCATCACGTCTAGACTCTAGTAGGAAGAAGGGTTGGCTAAATTAGAAAGGACATGTTTTAATATTATTTTTTAAATAGGGAAAAATCAATACAATGGTTATATATAACAATGAATCAAATCTGTGTATATTTGTCTGTATACAATCACAGACGTAAACCCATGATTAATTAATTTGTTAATTAATTAATGAAAGGAGATCCACAAAGTCAAAAAATATCTAGGGTCCATAAAAGTCGCGGTGAGGCCCTATAGGTTTGCCTACGATTGAAGGGTTTCCCAGATAGGACATTTTCAGTGTTAAAAATGGGATAGTTTCAGGCAAACTGGAATGTTTGGTCACTCTCATAAGCTTCAGGCACTGTAAGGACATTAGTGAAAGTAACTTTTTAGTTGCTAGCCTCTAAAATTGAGGAATGCCATAGAGTAGAGGATAGGAATCAATGCTGAGTAGGAAAACGTACTTGACATAATTCATGCCTCAGTATTTACACACCCATCTTCTCATATGACATTTTTCTGTTATTTCATCTTCATGCAAGAGAAACAGTACCTAAATTTTATCAATTATTGCCTGCAGGTCTATATTAGTTTCTAATTGCTGTTGTCACAAATCACTACAAACTGAGTTATTTGAAAAACAGATTTATTGTCTGTGTTCTTCAGGTCAGAGTAGAAACTGGGTTTATAGGGCTACATTCCTCCTGGAGGCTCTAGGGAGAATCTGTTTTCGTGTCTTTTCCAGCTTCTAGATGCTGCCTACATTCCTTGGCTTATGCCCCTTGATCCATCTTAAAAGCAAGTAATGTAGCATCTCCCCCTTCTATGACCTCCTCTCTCTCTCTCATAGGGGTCATTGTGATTAGACTGGACCCACCTGAAAATTCTGGGGCCACCCCCATCACAGAATTGTTAACTTAATCATATCTCCCAGGATTAGGATATGGATATCTTTGGGGAGACATTATTCAGCCTACCACAAGGGCCAATCATGTACCGATTAATACTGCCCAACAAAGCCAAAATCAAAGAAGCAACTCTAAGAAAGCAAAGCCAGCCCGGCCGGGCGTGGCTCAGCGGTTGAGCGTTGACCTAGGATCCAGGAGATTGGGGTTCGATTCCCGGTCAGGGCACATGCCTGGGTTGCAGGCTGCAGCCGATCAATGACTCTCATCATTGATGTTTCTATCTCCTTCTCTCCCTCTCCTTTCCTCTCTCTGAAATCAATAAAGATATATTTAAAAAAAAAAAAGAAAAAAAAAAAGAAAGCAAAGCCAGGGGCTATCAGATTGATTAACCAAGGGCCTTACTCCAACGTCAAGGCATGGGGTCCCCACTACTCTCACCTAGCATGATGTTATATTGAGTTATGACTGCTGTATATGTTTCTCATGATCTTGTCTTCATTTTTACTTCGAACATCTCTGTCTTTCAGCCTGTGTATTTTCTTCTATCTTAAAGTTTATGAATTATATTTTAGTCTAATCTGCTGAAGTTATTACTTTCTGATTATTGTTTACAGCTTTCTATACTCTTATAAAAAGCTCTTTATAGTACATTATTTACCATAGTAATTACACTTGTTTATATGCCGTATCCCATAAGACTATTATCTTGCTATCTGGCAACTTTATTTCCATTGTTTCTGTTTTACTTCCTTGTTTGCCAACTTTTTTTCTAACTTGCCTTGTTACTTTTTATTATCAGACATTGTATAAAATATTATAGAGGCTAATTTAGGATCTGATGATAATATTTCTCTAGATCTATTCACTCCCTTTACTGATGAAGGCAGGCGACCTGGACCTAGTCTAATATCCCTGTTGACTAGAATTGTGTAAATAGACTAATTATATACCAATATATTGTTCTGTCCAGAACTCTCCACTCTCCAATGGGAATTTAATTTATATTTGTCAGGGCTCTCAATTTACACATTAAATCCAGTGGTGAGTGTGTGTGACTGTGTATGTGTGTATAAAATTTAATAAAAATAAATGTTTAGCTAAGCAAGATAGAGCCTATTGGCCTATTGTTAATGTTAAGCACTATTATGTAAATTTTAAAAATGTCTATTCCTTCTAGGATTTTTTCTATATATATGTATTTTGCTTATGTAAATACCAGATGTCAAGTTGAATATATTGTTTCAGATATTCTGGGTACAGAAAAGTATTACAGGAAATGAGATACCATTAAAATATTACTTGGACTCTTCCAAAAGGGCAAGAGTGTTACCTATAAATCTTCAAAGGGTATATCAAGTCATAACTTTTAGAAAGTCCTTTTGTGTTACTAAGCTATTTCTTTCAGCCTTTTCTTTTATAAACTTGGCAGGAATCCCATTATCATAGCCTAGGGCAATCAAAATCATCCTCACGTTCTCCACAATTCTTCAGTTTTATCATGTTCTACCTAAATCTGCAGAATTTTTATATAATATCCTATACTTGTTTCTAGGAAACCAAATACTTCAGTCATATATCTCATAATTTGAACACATTTACTGAATACTTTGAAATAATATCTCTCAAAAGGTTAGATTTACCAAAGTATTTTTCCCTCTGCTCAGCTTTCATTAATAAAAAAAATTAACCGGTAAACAAACTTTTATCTACTGGAGGTATTTATTCAAACTTGCTCTTTCCCCCTTCATATATAATACTTGATATCTTTATACTTTTACATTAATTATAGTTTATTTGATATATTTATAAGTATTTCCTATCTAAATTAAATAATGGTTTTGCATTTACCCCCATCCTTCCAGCCAAAGTATTATCAGTTCCTACTAGGGAAAAACAAGCATACAAACAAAGATTTCATAACCAACTACAGCTAATTTGTCTTTCCCAGCAGCTTGAAGTCTCTAAACATGGCCAACAGGCAAGAAGTAAAAGCACTCTTAACAAGCAAAATAAGACATGAGAAAATATGTGAATTAGCATGTATCAACAAGGCACTCAAGATCTCAAAGTGAATTACAATAGGAGAAAGCTGCACAACTTAACTGGACTGCAGCAACTTGGCTGTCTAGTTCATACACATTGGCTGCTATAAACAGCAAATCTTTCAAAAGCATACATGAAAATAAACTAGCATGCAGCTAGATAATTTATTATAGGAAATGTCCATGCTATTTCTCTCAAGTAGTTAAGCTATTTGAATTATGCATGCTTCTTTTCCTGTGTGGAACGTCTGTCCCCTTTTTGTCAATGGGTATAAATTTTAATAATCTCCCAAAACTTAGTATATATATACCACAGGATTACACAAGCCTCCCTGATTTAATTAATCCTACCGAATACAGCGTATTTTCTTCCTACTACTCCTATTGTATTATTAGAAAATTTGGACCATTTTAAAACTACTGATTTATGTATCATTTTTATTCCTCTCTAAACCCTGAGGTTGTTATATTTTGTTTTAAATATCCATTGTTTAGTGAGTTAATCTAAAGTACCACATATATTTTATAAAAATTATAATAGATTTTCAAATATTTTTATTAATGGTTTCTATTGAAAATATATCTTTCTATTTTTTTTTTAAATGTTTTTATTGATTTCAGAGAGAGAGGAAGGGGGAGGGAGAGAGAGAGAAACATCAATGATGAGAGTCATTGATTGGTTGCCTCCTACACGCCCCCCACTGGGGATCGAGCCCACAGCTGGCAACATGGGCATGTGCCCTGACTGGGAATTGAACCCTGACTTCCTGATTCATAGGTCTGCACTCAACCACTGAGCAACACCGGCTGGGCTATCTTTTTTTAAAAAAATTTTTTTAAAAACAGCATTATACATTTTACTGTTAACTCTCACATCAGGAAGAAGTTTAGTTAAAGGAACTTGATGTTGCTGTTCTTTTGATTTCCATCTATAGGTTTTAGCACACAGCAATTACAAAATATATGCCTTCTGAACTTCCCATATTGCTTAGAAAATTAGAAGTAGAAGAAACATTCAATTAATAGAACATTGATAGAATAATAGGTAGACAGAACTTCAAAATTTCTCTGAAATTACTTTGTAGATATTTAGCCTGATATTATAATCTAAGGGGAAAAAATCAGGAACTTAATCTATGTTTTCTCCTCCTGTCCCCCAACCATCAAGATGATAAAATTGATACAGAGAAAACCTATTCTCAGGACTACCTGCTTGCTTGGTAGTTCCTTCATAATACTCTGTAGAGCTACTGAGAATATCGTTGCATAAATGCAGTTACATTTGTTAAACCACAATATACCTTGATGTGAACAATAATAAACTACCTTTCTTGAGCGAAACTTCAGAATGTCATTACCATACCCTCAAAAATTGTTAAAAATACAGGCTTGGGCCCCAATCTCCGATCATAATTCCCCCAAAGGATATTAATTCTATATTTTAACCAAAGTTCCCTAATTTTTTGGAGGTAAAAGCTGATTTGGAAAACACTGGAACTTTGTGAAGGGCATACTTTTTGGTTCTGAAGCAAAGAAAATTCACTTTCTGTGTCTAATCTCTTGAGCCAATATAAATATTCCCTGTATCATTTACTGTTAATGATCTATTAATAACTTCCATTTCACACAGTAATTCCATAGAAAATAAGAAGGAATACCAGATAATCAGATATGGCCTAAAGAAAATATTATATAGGACCCTGTAATGAAAAAGATAATTGTCTCTGGGTTCATGGGAGTAAAAAACTTATAAAGAATCTTAATAGTGAGAAAGCAGCAGTGTTACATTTTTTTGATAATTAAGTTTTCTTGGTTTACGAAATTCAGTCATTCATTTAAAAAATGCTGGTGCTGAATCCCCTTATTTCTTTATAGTATTTTAAAGTATTTTTAAAAGAATTAATATATGTTGAGGTATTATGTTTGTCATGAAGTTTGCATGATTTTCATGTATTTATTGGAAACTAGAGTTTATTTCATTATAAAAATTAAAAAATATATATTTGTGTAGAAAATTATGTAATTCCGTGTCTATGTTTTATGTCCTCCAGGTCTATTTTTATTGCCAATTATTACATTCAATTATACTTAGTTAAACATTCTATTTAACTTGGAATATAAGAGAAACAATGTGGGGGTCATTACAAATACACATACAAAATAAACTTGATTAGGTTTTATTGAAAACATTTATATTTCCTTTTATTTTTAATATATCTGTGTTTAATCTATATAATAACAATGGATAGAGTTATTTCATCACATTCCAGCTCAGTGAACTGTGCTTCAGTTTTCTCATGTATAAAGTGGTAATTAGAGTTTAAAGGATTAAAAAGTAATATTTTAATGATACAACCTTGTATTTATTGATATTTAACTTTTATTTGTATGAATAAAGCCTGTGCTATTTGAAATTAACAAGTTAATAATATATATAATTTCTTTTTATTTATTTTTTATTAATTGATTTGAGGTTGGAGATATCTCTCTCTCCCTCTCTCCTATATATATATATATAGGAGAGAGAGAGAGAGAAACATCCATTTGTTGTTTCACTTATTTATGCATTCATCGGTTGATTCTTATATGTGCCCTGACCAGGGATCAACCTTGCAACCTTGGTGTAACAGGATGACTCTCTAACCAACTGAGCTACCTGACCAGGGCTATGTACTCTTCTTAAAAGAGCAGTCAGATGACTTGACCAGAGTACCAGAGTAACCAGTCACACATTTTACAATAAGCTCAGAAGCAGAAGGCTGAAGAACACTGCTCTAGAAATTATCTGTCCCATCAAATTGTCTTCATGTTTTGAAGTGCACTGAACAAATATTCAAAGCACACAACAACTTTAGTGTCTTATGATTATAAATTGTAACACTAAACCAAAGTTTGTGATAACCATAGTTGTGAGACTCCCTATGGTCTTCATAGGAGTTCTCGAAGAGCTAAGTATTAGTGGTTCTCATTAAAGTTTTTGTTCTGGAACCTAACCATTGAGGTTAAAGGGGCTCAAGAGAACTGAAGTAAATATTCTAAAACATGTGATGCTTTATGGTTGAAAATTGATAATAAACATCATAAATATATTATAATATGTTCTAGCTATTTTTATAAGAGGAAAAAGTATAATAATAAAATTTTCTATAAGCCAAAATTATATTTTTTTTATATATCAGAAATTATGTATTATAGAAACATTAAAATCCTCTTGGATTACATATGATCAAATCACACAATATATAATTTCATTTATTTAAGAATTTAAAATAATTTTTCTAGTGGACTATATTTTTTTGGCTTCCAAAGGAATATTTTTAAAAAGAACCTAAAAAAAAAAAGTAGCCAAGACATCCTTCTTGTATACTAGCCTTTTGTTTCAGACTAATAGGCAAGTTCTTTAGAATGGCAGACAGAACCCTTCAGAATCATATCCTGGCCTATCTCTACAGATTTATCTCTTGATGTTCTCTTTCAAAATATTGTACTTCAGCCCTATCAAATCACTGCTATTCTTAACACCTCATACAGTTGGCTGCCTCCTGTCAAATACTTGTTCCCTGAGAATACCACCAAAGACAACCTGATGGCAAGGTGAAGCTGTATTTATTCTTACCCAGAAAAGGGAGCTAACCAACTTGACAGATTCTTAGCAGATTCTCAGCAGATTCTCAAAGAGAAAGACGAAGTTATGGGGTTTTAGAGTCTGGTTTAAGACAAGTCTTTCAATATGAGGGCTTAATAAGTATTAGTAAATATTATAAGAGTTTAGGACCTAGTGAGTCAAGAAATTTGAGATGAGGGTTTAAAAGACTCTTGGGAATAAACAATTATTTGATTCTATCTATTGAAAAGTTGAACAGTTTGACATTTATTTAGATGAGTTTTATTTTCAACAGGTTCTTGAAAAATAGGAAAAAATTGTTTGAAACTTTTATCATCGTAGGCAAAACTTCCCAGGAATATTATCATGTTTTCATCTTGAAAACACAGGACTAGTAAAGTCAGGTTAGCGAAGGCAGCCAAATAAAAAGGCGGGCGAAGGCAGTCGGTCAGCTGTGGGGGGCTGCAGGTGGGCCCGGCAGTCACTCTGTCTTTGCACGTGCCTGTCCCTCTTCTGAGATGGTTCTCCATTTAGAAGTTTTGGGCAACTTCTTCCAATTTTTCTCCAATAATTTTCCTGCAGTCATTCCTCCTGAGACATCAATGATCTTGTTTTTGTCACTATTGTCTTTACTGCTATTATTGATCTTTTAAAATAATTTTAAGATTATATGGTATTTAAGAAAATGCAGTTTACATTAAAAATGATATATTTACTTACATTTATTATTACAGTGGTACCTCGGTTTTCGAATGCACTCTGTTCCGGAAGCAAGTTCTGAAACGTTGGAAAACCGAGGGATCCGCAGCTGACAGCGAGGCCTCAGGACCTTGCCCTCGGTGGAGGCCGCGGGGCATGTTCGACTTCGGAGGCGGGTTCGAAAACCGAAGCATTGACTCCCTAGTTTACAGCGCTCGTAACCCGAAATGTTCACCAACGGAGACGTTCGAAAACCGAGGTACCACTGTATTTTAATAGTTGTAGTCCTGTTGGGTTTTTTCTTTTTATTGAACTTATTGAGGTGACATTGGTCAATACGATTATATAGGTTTCTAGGTACGTTTATGGTACATGATCAACGTCAAATCATCTTCTTCAAGCCCCGTGAAGGGACACCATAGATAGTGGCAATATTCTAAAAGTCACTTTGTCTTCCTTCCTTAACACAGTACCACTTTTAACAAAAAACATCCAGAGCGTTTCACGTGCTGGTGGTGCGGCCCTGGCATTCTCCTCTGTCCCCTGGCCAGCCCTGCTCCCCACCCGACCTCAGCGTCTCCTCCTCACTCGTGGTTTCAGGGTTGTGAAGGCGACTCCGGCCCGGTAGACTTCTGTGTGCGCGCGCTTGGAGAGCTGTGGGAAGGGGGCTGTTGGGTGATAAGCGTGCGGGAGCGGACTCCCCTTTCGCGGGCAAGGGCGGGGCGAAGCCTGGCCATGTGTCCTCTGCAGCCGCACACGAATCCCCGCGTTGCCAGCCCCGGGTTGCCCGCTGTCTCTGCCTACAGCCAATGCAGTGCTTGAAAGGAAGAGCAGATCTTATTCATACTGGAATTCTGAACAAACGTGTCACAGCTTGTGTATCTTCTGAGGTTTACATAAATGGCAAAAGGTTCTGAAATTTCACTTTTTTACTTCTTGTACTATAATCATCTATTCACCTTCTATATAATGAGTGGATTTATGTATTTGGATCGTAGAAAGTAGTATAACCCAAGATAATACCATACATTTAACAACGATTTTTCTGTTAGGCAAAACATGAGTTTTGTGGGGGTTTTGTGTTTTTTTTTCAAATTTAAAACATGTTGAAATGCTTATCCCTTTGTATGTTTCCCTGAGCGTGTGAGCTTGAGGGCTCTGCTAATGAAATGATAGGTCTTTCAATAGGTGCATTTTTAATTTATAACAAATATTGCCAAATTGATCTCAAAGGTGAGTGTACTAATATAAGAGGTTGCTTCCTATGGTAATATGGCATCTACTGGGATTTGGGACTATCCTTATAAAATATGTTAATATTTGTCACTGCTAAGACCGTAGAGTTTTCCCGGTTCTGAGCTCATTTCAGTGTAATTCTCAATTTATGTTCCTGTGTCCCGCATTAGTGGTATTAATCATGACCTTATACCCAAGCACTGTGAAATATTCCTTTTATAAATACTCATGGGAGTCTGTTGTTCTATTTAAGGCCCTACATGGGCCATAGGCTTTCTTACATTTCCACTTGAAACTCAGCAGCTCTTTTCACTGTGGACCAGTTCTTTGTGACTTTCATCTTTCTAGAGCAGCAATTTTCAACCCGTGTGCCACAAGACTTTTTAAAACATGCAATACCTGACTATTTAGTCAGGGGCACTGACCTCTTTCCCCTTAGATTGTCAAATGAAAAAATGACAACAGTCAAACACAATAGCCATCCAATATGAGTGAATGAAAACTACACCCTTTTTTTTTTTTTTTTTGGTCAAATGGGCAAAAAATATATTTTTTGGTGTGTCGCAGAATTTTAGTAATTAGTTTATGTGTGCCATCAAATGAAAAGGGTTGAACATTGCTGATCTGGAGTTATCTCAGTTGTTACCCTTTTTATAGGCATTAGAATCCAGACTTTACTCATCACCACCTACTTTTTGGGCATACATTCTCAAAGCGTAGTCTGGAATTCCCTGGGATTCTAAGGCCCTTTTACAGGGTCTGTAAGATCAAAAGGCTATTCATTTATTCTCTCATTATTGTCAAATAAGTTACCGTATGATGTGATATAAAAAAAAATTGAATAAAAATGTTGATAAGGGAACATGACTATAATATATTGATCTAGACATGAAAGAAAAGTATAAAACCTATAAAGCAACACAATTATTCTTACAATATTTGTATATTGTTTGGAAAAATATCTCTATTATTAATAAAATTTTTATTTATATTAATTTATGAACTAATTACTGCTGTTGAAATAAATTTATAAACAGCTTATATTCTCATATTTAATTTCTAATAGAGTAAACACCAATCTAATACAATAAATGAACAAACAATAGCTCTTTGAGATATTAATGAATTTTTAAGAATATAAGTGGTTTTTAAGACTAAAGAGTAGGAGAACCACTGATCTGGGTCATCATACCATAGTCGTTAAGGATCATATCTGGTTCTAATTATGGTGTAAGCACCTAGATTTTAGTTCCCTCCCAGTTCTGACTTTGAATTTATTTTTTATGCCTTCCATTAAGTATTTATCTTTCTTGATTTTGAGCTCCAGAATTTATTAATTGTTTTTATTCCAAGCATATTATATGTGAGAAACAGGAGAGAGAAATTAATTTATCAGTTGAATCTGCCAAATTAGCTGAAAGTGGCCACAGTCATTTATCTTAATTTCCCCCATTCAATCCAGTTCCATCATCATTTCATCATTTTCTCCAAAGTTGGCAGTTTTCTGCATAAATGCCATCTGACCGAACACTAAGCAAATCTTAATGTAAACAGAGTGACAGTTGTAAAGATGCTTTTATTAAATAAAGTTTTTTTCAGGATATCAGGAAAATAGTTTTATAACTTTTCCATCATATGAATGTGCTGACTTAGTTACGTTTATGACTGGATTAAGAAGACCAAAATTGAATTCAAAGATGAAAGGAATAATACATACAGGCACTACCAGCATTCTTTTCTCATTCCTTTGGGAAAACAGTAGGCATTGTCACCGTGCTTGATAGTACGTAAGGTTCAAGTGATTGGTATGTGTGAGTTTCACGTACATGGCTCTCAGACATGGTAGAAGATAAAATCCCTTATGCACTTGCACCTTGCACTATTTGGGACATCAAAAGTGAGATATAGATGATAAACATGAGATATAGTTGCTCCCCCAAATCCCTCTTCTGTTTCCAATGGGCCTTAGGTGATGGTGATGGTCAGTACTTCTGTGAAGTAGGGTATCAGGAGTAAGGTGATAAACCATCCTGCTTTGCCCAAGTCAGTCGCATTTTTACCACTGGGAGTTTTAAGTTCTGGGAAATTCCATAGGCCAACCATACCATCCTGGTTGGTTACCCTAATCAGACCATCACAAATGAGGCTTACCATGTAAGGCAACAATTATGCAATGTAACAAGCTATGATGTTCAAGGGTCATGATTTGAGCCCCGTGGGGCAGGCTGACTTCTAAGATGTTCCCTGAGATTTCTGCCCCCAGAGTACACAGCCTAGGTAATCCCCTATGTTTGACAACATAGCACATGATAATAAAAAGCTTTAAACTCAAAAGATAAGGTGTTTAAAATTTAAGAGGAATGAGATGAATTTTATGTATATTTTGGAAGAGAAATTCCATTGGGTTGTTGAGGAATAGGCAAAACTTAAACATATAGATGTGTTGAGTTTTGTTTGTTTGTTTTTGTTTTTAAAGCAGAGGACATTAATTTGGGGTAACAGAGACTCAGGTTCTATGAATTATCATGTAATCCTTTTAGTTACTATTTCATATCTGTTAAAATTTATAATACTATAGATTTTTACATAAAGTCAAAAGAAAAAGAAATATATGTTTTGTTCTGAGTAAATGTTCATTTTTATTATTAAATGTTATTTTAAAGTATCAATGTTAAAATTATTATAATAAGCATAATTCAGATAGGCGTATTAGCTATTGAATTTTTAAAAGATTATTTGAATATCAATGTTGAATGAGAGAGATATTTTAGAGGGAACAATTGTAAATAAATTTAAAATTGTGGGAAATTAAGGGAGAATGCCCTTTGAGGCCACAAGGGCTAAAAACTATTTTAAAAGCTTGTATCTAAAATCTGAAGAACAAATTTATAACTTCAACATTATCTCTGTGACTACCTCGGTGATTGCCTTAGATGTGCATGAGGCTTGTGATCATAGACTACAGTATGCGTAGGAATCAATACTTGGGCACCAGAGATGAAACGGTGTCACACAAGAAAACAAAGGAGAACCAAAGAGATTAGACTACACTTTGAATCGTGCAGCAGAGTAGAACAATAACAATAAAACGACCGCTCTTATCATGGCCTAAAAGCAATGTTCTCAAGCTATGTAAGTCATAAGACGCACATGTGAAAAATAATTTTGAAAAAATAATTGACTTCTCATTCTCCTAAAAATTATTAAATAACCACATGAAATGTTAACCTTCTGCGTGACAATGGAGATGCACCTCGCCTAAGGAAGACCCAGAGCACAGGGACTCACTGATGGAGGCTACATTCGGCACCTGGGAAGACACAGAGTACAGGCTGTGGGCATTAGAGCACAGGGTGCGAATGGCTGGCTGGCACCAGAGGATTTAGGAGAAATAAAGACATGATCATTTTCAGTACAGGATTCTAGTTGTACCTTTTAAAATCTTGATATTTCTTGGTTAGCAAAGTTGAAGGATTTAGGATGGTGTTTTGATGAAGCTACTATTATTTTTGAGCCCTTATAAATAATACAACTGAGGTACATAACTCTTTGTTAACATGATCTAAGTCACACATTTTGTGCATTAAATGGGGTTCAGATCCAGGCAGTCTAGCTAGAAAAATTGTGTTTTTCTCAAGCAATCTATGAAAAGGAGAAAAAACACAAACTTTGAATGACAGGAGTATGACTTCCTCCTACAGTAATCCTAGAAGGAGAGAAAAGAGAGAATAAAGGAGAGGCAGCAATTTAAAAAAAAAGGAAGAATAGAAATTTTTCCAGAATTAGGAGAACACATAATATATCTGATCAAAAGAGTCTACAGACTTATAAGCACATAGACACAAGGTAGTAACATTTAAGTATCTCTAAAAGCAGGAGAAAATTTCAAAACTTCCCTAAAAGAGAAACATGTGTCACAAATAAATAACTGAGAATCAGGTTTCTACTAGATTTCTCAAAAGCAACACTAGTTGCAATAAAAATATGAAGTAGTGTTTTAAAGTTTGGAGAGTAAAACCTTTTGATTTAGAATTTTATATACTGCTGAACTATTATCTTTTAAGATTGACTAGCTTCTGCCAGACTAACTGGTTCTTTGACTTGCAAGATGCTAGAATTACCAGCCCCTCCTACTGTGACCAATAAAATACAAATTATTTCAGTTAGGTATAATCCTTCCATGCTCATTTAGAACAAGCCAAAATTTCACATCAAAACAGTTCTATCAAGATATCTATTAAATTTCCAAATCGGACTATATTATATTTTATTTTGAATATAAAAAAGCTAAAATGACACCCTAATTTTTAGGATAATTATGTAACTATAATTGATTAGAATTTATATAAATTATTTAATTTGTCAATAGTGTCATTACAATTAGAGTTTTGCATCTCTTACCCATATTATGAATTAATAAGAATGTATTTTCTCCTTTAGATTGAATAGAACTGACTTTATAGCTGCCATGCTGAACTTAAGTTCAAAATAATATATTTTGTAACAGATCGACCTTTATGGGCTTAATCAAAGTTAAGCAGAATTAGCATAAGATACAGCTACTCAAATCTTCCAACAATTCTTATCTGGCACTTAAAGATAGCTCTTAAAGCATGTAATTCACTATATTGTTTTATTTTCCATACATAATTCTAAGAATGAAAATACTTAGTTTCATGACATTTTTGTTTTTGAGATTTCTAATTTGTTAAGTACTTTGAAAAATATGTCTAATTTAGATTATATCTTTTGATGTATGATTAAAACAAGTTATAAGAGGTCCTTGTAGATTCTCACTTCAAAACCATAAAATTCTAAGTAACATTGTTTAAATATACAAGTATAATATCATCTAGGCTAATATAATTGTTATCTGGTAATGTAAGTTATATATTTGATTTTTTGAGAATACTTAAATTAAACTTTATGTGCTATGTCTTTATTCCTTACACATTTTCCAAAAAAAAACACCCTTGAAAAAAGAAAAATAATAATTGAAGGGGATGTGGAAAAACTATATATTTTTTTACTAACAGATAATTTGCTTTTCATAATTTATTAAACAAAACCTAATGAAATATTTTCCCTTTTCTCTTTTTTAATTCTTACATATAACTGCAGCAAATGACGGAAAACCAAACCACACAGTGAAATTCTAATGTTCATGTGTAGAATAGGTTTTGAACAAAAATAAATCATTATGTATAATTATCAACGTCCAAAAGAGTTCTCCCTCATAATCTATTATCAAGTCTCATTAATTGTAAACTCTTCCTTCAGACTACAAAGAAGACACGCACAGTATCTTACCTCGTATTCTATCCAAACACTTGGTGTGACGCGTTGAGTCACTCAGTGAGTATTCAATAAACTGAATTATCTTTCTTTCCCTCGCTCCCCTCCAACAAAAGGATACAGAAAGGTCTCCTACAATACTGTTCCCTAATTGGCCAGGTTATCATTAATACTTAGAAAATGAAAGGGAAAAAAAGACAGTGGGGAGTGAGAATTGAAGCTAAATGGAATATATATTTGCAAATCTGAGAGAGAAATAACAGCTTTATTACAATTAGCATGAAGTTATCACAGGCTGCATAACGTATTAGGAAAAGTCTTCACCCCTTTGTTATGTTGAATTAATTATGAAATGTATCTAAAGCTTTTCATTTCTTAGGCATTCAGATTATTTTATGTCTCTAAAGACAGCATAACCAGGAGGTTCCATTTAACCTTCTGATTAAGTAGTCTCATTTATCTACACATATATTTAGTAAATGTACCAAATACTTTATATGGGACACTATGCTGGGCAACAGCATATAAAGATGAAAGTCTTTATGCTCAAAAACCTCTTAATTTAATCTCTCAGAAGTGAAATTTTGAAAAAAATTAATATTGTTTAAAATGGCAGTAATAAGTCATGTGTGATGATAGGAGACTTTTATGGCCACCAATAAATATCCTTGTTTTGGTTTCTTGAATATATTTCCTTCTCACTGTAAAAAAGATATTTAAACAAAGAATAGAGGATATGAAGGGGTTCTTCAGGTAACAGTACTCCGGTATTATCTTTAGGGATTTGCATCCTGAGAAATGCCACTAGTACGAAAGTTCAAAAATGGCTTATTTCTCAAATGTTCAGACTTTGTCTCAGTACATTTATACATATGCACATTTTCTTAGCCTTGGGTCTGAACTTAAAACATGTCTGCAAAATTCCTGTTAAAAATATTGTTGGCCTGGCTGAGCGGCTCAGTTGGTTTGAGCACTGACCCGTACACCAGAAGACTGTGGGTTCGATTCCCGGTTGTGGCACGTGTGGGAGGCAATCAATGGATCTCTCTCTCTCTCTCTCAAAAAAAAAATTAATACAAAAAAGTTATTCTGATAATGCTAAGATAAGAATGACAGGAAATTATTTTGTATAATTTTTAGAAATTAATGTAGGGAATGTTAATGATGGGGTAAATTCGCCCTGTAATTTTCTGTGAATATATTTCAGTAAGTGAATAATTTTCTGTTCCATGAGTGAGAGCTAAATTCTGTGTTCATAAAATTTAAATTATTAATTGAACTGACAAACACAACTACGTAAAAGATTTCTGAACACTATGTTATGTTTAAACTGTGCTACTTAGATACCTTTAATTTTGGAAATTCTTTTGGCTTAACTACATGTCTTTTCATTTACACTTCTCTATGATTACCAAGAGAGGCAGTCATAAGGGAAGAGAAATTTAAAAAATATTAATATACCAAAGAAAGGGCACATTGCTCCTGCTTCTTCCATAGAGATTCACTCTAAATCCTAATTTATTTATTTATTTTTGTTTAAAATATTACAAATGTGCCTTTTTCTCCCCAGTGACCCATTGCTAGATCCTAGTTTAAAACCGAGCTGTTATTAGTATGATTAATATTTCTGAGAGGTTTGTAAGCCTACCTCAAGGAAAATTATCTTACAATCATTTTTAAACTGACTTATACAGTCTTTGATGCATGAATGAGCATGTACATAAATTATAAAATAAATGATAAGGATTTCCATTGCATAAGTGTCTGTCTCGGGTTTCTTTCATTTGACCTAGTTTTCATTATGCTCTCAGAAATGTAACTATTGCTTCCTTTCAGTTCTCAGTAGTCATGGCATTTAACCATTCATAACATCTTCAAGTTCATCCAATGATATTTTATGTTTAAGTTGAAATAAACTATGGTTTCCACATCATTTATTTTTGGAAACCATGAGGCCATTTTCTAATATGGTTATTTCAGCTTATTTAGCTTAATATCCTTTATAATTTTGAGCATTTTACCCAAATTTGTGTGTGTGCTTGTGTGTGTGTGTGCTTGTGTGTAATATACATTCACTATTATGGACATTTCTACTTCAACACAGGACTTTTTATATTGTATATATTTGGGGGTGGGGAACTATTCTTTGTGGTAGCCTTGTTTTACTCCAATAATCTTCTTAGCAATTCTAATCATATTATTCAGAATTTGGGGTATTATTTGGGAAGATAGATGGACATCTTATCAGTCAATATGCACAGCAGGTTTCATTGAGCTCAACTGGTTTCAGTTCAGAGCCTCATGTCTACTCTCAGTTCTACTTTGTTTGTGTAAGTGAAGAACATTTGACATTCATTCTTTGCAGACATTATCTTTCAAGTCTCCTGCAGAAGGAACACTCACCTGAGCTGGTACTGTCATTCTGACCCTGTTGCTATGAACTGACACTCACATCTAGGTCTTGGTGTTCTCTTGCTGAACAGAAACAATTTCCTAAAACATCAGCATCAGATAAGGCCACTCTGTGACCATGATGTTTTAAGACAATAGTAGGAATACTCATAATGATATGGAAATATAGACAAAACTGGAACATCTTCCACACTGTTGTGATATCTCAAATAATACTGACCTGCCTTGCATGAAAGTGACTATATTGCATGTCTCATTCCCTCAGCATTCATGACAACCCTCTACTCATTCTGATGTGTACAAATCTATCTGCATGTCTCTCATTATGTTCCCAAAGCTCTCAGCGCTTTTTTCCTTAGAAAATAAGTTTTCAAGTATGTTGTCTCATTCTAAAGGTATGGGGAATAATGCCATTTATCATTTCTGTAGAGTTTTTATGTAAGCATAGGACAGAAAGTGAATTTACATTCATTGTGTACTGGTGGTCTTACAGCATCATTGCTGCACTCAAATATTTTACACTGTGCTATGGATTTCAAAGTATTTTTACATATACAGGGAACAGTCAGAGAAGGACAAGTACCAAATGATCTCACTTATATATGGAATATAATAAACAAAATAAACTGATGAACAAAGTGGATCCAGTAACATAGAAGCTTGGAACAAATTGAGGGATCTCAGAGGGAAGGCGGAGAGGGGGGTGTGGGTGCAGAGAGATTAATCAGGGAACTTGTATGTTTATGGGCATGGCCTGTGGACAGGGACATTGGTGTAGGGAGGGCCCTGGGGGTGGGATGGATGTGGGTTGGAGGGGATCAGTAGGGTTAAAAGGGGACATCTGTAATGGTCTCAACAATAAAGATAAAGAAACATTAAAAAAAAAGTTATTACTGAAAACATTTTACTTTCTTAGCTTAAAAATTTAATGAAATTTTCACACACCATTATTTATTTTTATTTAAATTTTCTTCTCAATCTAATATGATAATTAAAAATGATTAGGTATGTTCTCTAATCCTTTAAAGTAGGTTTAGCTTAATCTAATCTAAATTTCAAAACCTACAACAATTTTTTGGTTATGTGATTACAGTTTAGGTACTAATGAACTCTTCAGATGACCAAAATTTTCCAAAACCTTTTTTTTTACATTTCAGCTGATGATCACCGCACTAGATTTAACTAGTTATTTCTACTCTCTCACAGTGTTCGTGTTATTTCATTTCTCATAAATATGCTAGAGGAATTGTCCAGGAAGAGTCTTCAGTTTGGGGAATTATGAATCAAAAGGTGCATAGTGTCATTATCTGAATCAAGGAACACTGAGAAAGGACCATATAGCAAAGATTGTGATTTAATTTCTTTAGCCTGAATTTCTTTTGCGAGTTCCATATAGATAGATAAAATAGTTATAAACACTAGACAGGAGTTTGAAGAGAGGGCTAGGTGGGTGATGAATTTTAAAATTGTCATAATGAGCAACAACATAAATGGGATACGCTAGGTATAGAATATACCCTACGTATAGAACATAGAATGAATAGAGAAGAAGGCCTAGGCCCCAGCACTAAGGAATTCTAGCTTCAAAAGGCCAGATAGAGGAAGAATAGTCTTCACAAAGACTAAAGAGGAATTATTAATGTAGAAAGCAAACCAGAAGAAAATGGAGCTCTAGAAAAAGTATGAGAAAAATATTTCATGAGACATGGTTTAGTAAGAGTTCCTTTACATATTATTGAGTAATGTTAATGTGAGTGAATAATATTAGTAGACTAATTTATATTGAATAATTTTTAATTTTGTGCATGAATCACATTTGGTCGTGTATATTCTTTTCAATATTGTGTTTAATTATATTCTAGTAAAGCACAGTTAATTTTGAATCATAATGCATAAATGGATATCAATAAATATTAACATAAAATATATTTATATAAAAGTATAATTTTGATAAGTAAGAAAAAGCATACTTATTTCCTTTCATTTTTCTTAATTATGTCATTATATAATTTTTAAGTAATAAAATATGCATATTCAAATTTCCCAGTAACAATATTTACTCAAGACCAATGATAAAATAATATACAGATGATATGTTGTAGAATTATATACCTGAAACCTGTATAGTTTATCAACCAATGTCAACCCAATAAATTCAATTAAAAATATTAATAATATAAAGTAGGACACTAGATTAAATGAAATCTAGTAACCCTTTTGTGTTTGTGAAGAAATTTAAAAGCACTCTAAAGCCCCTTACTTAGAATTATGGAAACTGAAAAGACAACCATGAAACTAATTTTCAGTAAGCATCAGAACCATTATAATAAAATACGATCTTATATATGCATTAAATGTCTGTATCAAAATATAAAAATTATTTATGTGAATTTAGATATCTCTACAAAAATAAATAAATGTGTTAGTATGATGGTTCTCTTATGTCTTTGAAAGGTTAATTTCACTTCCAACTTTGATATGAATCTTGTATTTTAAGAATGTCACCACTGGAGATATAAAAAGCCAGATTTAGGGTCGTTTGTTTTGTTGTTTGTGTGTTTGGTTGTGGTTTGTAGGATGCTTAGCTTCATAGTCATGAGCCAATTGAATGATAGATAATGGCTTCTCTTCATTAAGCCTGAGCAGAGTGTTGGCTAACAACAGTCATTGAGCTTTTTAAATCTGATCCATATGCTACTTGTCAGCCTTGATATTCATTATAAACTCCAGGTAATGATCTTGAATTTTATGGCAAAGTCCAAAACCAAGGGATCTTCCTAATGGCTACTGGTAAGCCATACCTCCACTGGATGCTCCTCTCTTCTGAGATTCCAGAGCTCCCTGTGTCAAAGCCTCTCAATGGCATTTCCATGGATGATGAGCCTCCCGTGTTTTTCTGTGTCTTTGAGGTGGCACCATTCACCACAGCTTTGTTGTCCTTCCAGTCTTTTGAAGCGGCTTTGATTAGTGGAAGAGTATATGCTTCCTCTTTACTTTTACCTCCATCTGTTTAAAAAGGCAATGTAATAATTTTAGTACCATAAATGGGTAACGGTTATTTATCTTTACAAGTGGTCCTGAATCTGAGGGGTGAGAGAAACCTTTTCACCAGCGAGTCTACTAATAATGGTTGCCTTTAGACCATGTTTTGCTCACCACATTTTCCAAGGTTCATATATTTCACATCAAAGTGCTACAGAAAAGTGAGAATCTCAGTAAGAAACTTATAAAATATAGAGTTTCTAGTAGATAATATTTTATCTTTTTATTAAAATATATATGTAATTTATTTCACAGCTTTATATCTATATATTATGAGGTTAACTTTAAAAAGTTTTTTATGCATTGGGTTTTAAATGTAAATATTATCAATAATCACTTTAAATGTCAAAGGTGTAAATAAAACATTTTAAAAACAGAGATTGTTAGGGTGGATCAAAAAACTAGACCAATTATATGTTATATGTAAGAAACATTTTAAATATAAAGATGCTTATCAATTAAGGGTAAAAGGATGGAGAAAGATAAAGCACACTAATGCAATCAACAGAAAGCTGGAGTAGCCTTATTAATTTCAGCTCCAGCAGAATTCAGTGCAAGGAAAATAATCAGAGGTAAAAAGGAGTATTACATAATACTAATGTGGCCAATTCTCTAAGAAGACATAACAATCTTTAATGTATATACACCCAACAAAATGTGTAAGATAAAAAAATAATTGAAACCACAATAAGATATAGATGAATCCACTGTTATAGTTGCTGATATCAACACTGCTCTACCAGTAATGGACAGATCTTGCAGGCAGAAAATCAGTAAGGAGATAGTTGAGCTCAACAGCACCATCAATCAACTAGATCTAATTAACATTTATAGACTACTTTATACAACAACATCAGAATACACATTCTTCTCAAGCTCACATGGAATCTTTATCAAGATAGATCACTTTCTGGGCCATAAAACACACCTTAATAAATTTAAACAAATAGAAGTCATACACTGTATCCTCACAGACCACAGTGGAGTTAAACTAGAAATTAAGAACAAACAAAAAAATGTGCAAAGTCCCCAAATTAATGGAGATTAAATAACACACTTAAATATAGCACATCCATCAAAGAATACATTTGGATACAGAAAAATTTTAGAATATTTAAACTGCATGATAATGAAAACAAAACATCATTTGTAGGATGCAGCAAGACCATTACTTAGGGGGACATTAATAGAAGTAAATACATAAATGTAAGATCTAAAATCAATAAATCTAAGTTCCACCTCAGAAAACTAGATAACTAGAAAAAGATGACCAAATAAATCTAAAGTAAACATAAAAATATAAAACACTCAACAGAAATCAGTAAAATTACAAACAAAATTATAGAGAGAAAATCAACAAAAACAAAGCTGGTTATTTAAAAAGCTTCTCCCACACAACTAAGGAAAAAAAGAAATATGACACAAATTGCTAATATCAGAAATAAAAAAGGAAACATAACTACAAATTGCAAGGACATTTAGGGCAAAATACTGGGAAATTATGTAAAACTCTAGGTCCACAAATTTGTAAAACTAGATTAAATGGACCAATTCCTTGAAAGACGCAGCCTACAGCAGTTCACAAGAAGAAACAATCTTGATAGGCCTCAATCTAAATTCAGAGAAACTGAATCAATAATTAACCTTTTCAAACA
Source organism: Miniopterus natalensis (assembly GCF_054644295.1). Classification (NCBI taxonomy): domain Eukaryota; kingdom Metazoa; phylum Chordata; class Mammalia; order Chiroptera; family Miniopteridae; genus Miniopterus; species Miniopterus natalensis. Next base: position 25,392,526 of record NC_142092.1, on the reverse strand, counting down.
GAAAGCACCAGTTCCAGATGGGTTCACTGGTAAATTTTACCATACATTTGAGAAAGAAACTATACAGATATACTATAACCTTTTCCAGCAGATAAGAGGGACTACGTCCTAACTCATTCTTTGAAGCCAGCATTATTATAATATCAAAATCAGACAAAGATGCAAGAGGAGAAAACTACAGGCCAATACCTCCCATGAACACAGATGTAAAAATCCTCAAGAAAATATTAGGAAATTAGCTCTGGTCAGGTGGCTCAGTTGGTTGGATTGTTGTCCCATACCCCAAAAGACTGAGGGTTTGATTTCCTATCAGGGCACATACCAAGGTTATGGGTTCGATCCCCAGTCAGGGTGCGTGCAGGAGGCAACCCATTGATGTTTTTCTCTCATATTAATGTTTCTCTCTTTCCCTCTCCCCCTTCCTCTCTCTAAAATCAATGAAAACATATCCTCTGGCGATGATTAAAAAATATATATATTAGCAAATTAAATCCAACAATGTATATAAAGAATTAGATATCACAACCAAGTGGGGTTTATTTTAGGTATGCAAGGTTGGTTCACGTTTAAAATCAATCAATGTAATCCATCACATTAACAGACTAAAGAAAAAAAGTACATAATCACATCATGTATATAAAAAAAAAAAGTACATAATCACATCAGTGATTATGATGCTGAAAAAGCATTTTATAAAATTCAAAACCAATTCATAATAAAAACTTTCAGCAAACTAGAAATAGATGGGAACTTTCTCAACTTGATTAGGAATATTTACTAAAAAACCTACTGCTAACATCACACATAATGGTGAAAAACCAAAACCTTTCCCACTAGGTTAAGAAACAAGGCAAGGAAGTTCCCACTCACCCATCCTTTTAAACATAGTACTGGAAGTCCCAGCTATGCAATAAGACAAAAAAAGAAAATAACAGGTATACAGACTAAGAAGAAAGAATTAAACATTTTTGTTCACAGATGATATGATTGTGTAGAAAATCTCAATCAACAAAGAAGAACTTCTGGAACTAATAAGCAATTATAGCAAGGTTGCAGAATAGGAGGTTAATCTACAAAGGTTAATACCTTCCTATATACCACTTTTCCAGTTGAACAGTGGAACTTGAAATTAAAAACACATTACCATTTACATTAGCACCCAAATTAAAAGTGAACATTTAAGTACAAATCTAATAAAATATATACAAGATCTATATTAGGAAAACTACAAAACTCTGATGAAAGAAATGAAAAGCTAACTGAATGGAAGGATATGCTATTTTCATGGATAGGAAGATTCAGTGCTGCCAATATGTCAGTTCTTCCCAACTTGAACTGTGGATTCATTGCAATCTCAGTAGCAGCAAGCTATTCTGTGAATATAGAAAATCTGATTCTAAGTTTATGTGGAAATACAAGACACAGAAGAGCCAAGACAATATTGAGGAAAATCAAAGTTGGAAACTGACACTATTCATCTATCAGACTTACTTTAAAGCTACAATGGCTGGTCATTTTGGTTTTCTTATTTTAGTGTATTGGTACGATGACTAATATCTATTTGTAAATTGCTACTTTGTATTTTATGCATGCTCTGTAACTTGCCTTTTTTTTTTTAGTTACTGAATTGGAATATATTCACATTCTAATAAAGTTATGGGGGACTAAAAAAAAAGCTACAGTAATCAAAACAGTGTGGTATTGGTGAAAGCATAGAAAAATAGTTCAATTAAACAGAAAGAGAGTCTAGAAATAGTTTCACACAAATATAGTCAACTGATCTTTGACGATGGAGGAAAGGCAATACAATAAAGAAAGGATAATTGTTTAATCAATGGTGGTAGAACAACTGGATAGTCACATGCCAAAAAAAAAAAAAGACTTTACATCCTTTAGAAAAAATAACTCAAAATGGATTATAAACTAACTGTAAAATGAAAAATTATGAACTCTCAGAAGGTAACAATGAGAAACCCTAGATAAGTTTGATGATGTCTTTGATGAGCACCAAAGACACAATCCATGAAATAAAAATGTAGATTAGCTCTACTTCATTAAAATTAAACCTACTGCTCTGCAAAAAACAATTTCAAGAGAATAAGTGATTTCATAAATTGGTAGAAAATTTTTGCAAAGATCTATCTGATAAAGGACTGTTATCCAAAATATACAAAGAAATCTTAAAACTCAATGAAGAGAAAATGAACAATCTGATTTAAAAATGGGCAAAGATCTGAATAAACACCTCACAAAGATCATCCAAAGATGGTAAATGAGCATATCTAAAAAAGATCAACATCACATATTATTAGGGAATTTCAAATTGAAAAAACAATTGGATACCACTACACACCTATTAAAATGGTGAAAATACAAAAGACGGATATGGAGCAATAAGAACTCCTGTTCATTGCTGATAGGAATAGAAAATAATTCAGATACTTTGGACAAAGGTTTGGCAGTTACTTACAGAACTAAAAGAACTCTTACCATACCATCCAGCACTCTCTCTCCATGGCTTTTACCCAATAGTTAAAAACTTATGTTACGAAAAACTGCACACAGATGTTTACAGCAGCTTTATTCATTACTGTAGAAACCGGGAAGCAACCAACATGTCTTTCAGTTAGTGAATGGATAATTGTAAACATCCCTACAGTGGATATTATTTATCACTATAAATAAATGAGTTATCAAGCTATGCAAAGAGCTGGAGAAATCTTAAATGCGTATTACTAAAGTGAAATAAGTCAATCTGGAAAGACTCTATACTGTAGGATTGCAACTATATGAAATTCTGGAAAGCCAAACCTATAGTCACAGTAAAGTGATCAATGATTGCCAGTGATGAGCAAAGAGGAAAGAATGAATAGATGGCGCAGACACTCTTTTTAGAGCAGTGAAAATACTCTGAATGATGCTGTGATGGTGGATGCATGTCATTATACAGATGTCACAACCCAGAAAATAAATCGTATCAAGGGTGAATCCCAATGTAAACTAGACTTTGGGTGATAACCATGTGTCAAGGTGGGCTCATCAATTATAGCAAGTGTACACCTGTGATACAGGGTGTTAATGTGAGGGATGTTGTGCCTACATCCCTCACTAGGGCTTATGGACTATAGTGAACACTCTGTACTTTCTACTCATTTGCTGTGGACCTAAAACTGTTCTAAAAATTCAAGTCTATCTAAAAAGCAAAGTATTATGAAAATATAATTAAAATATGTAAATATTTATGTGTATATAATACAATTAATGGCACATTCATTTAATGGTAGTAATGGCAAAAAATTAATAGCAGTAATGCTGAGTGAAACCCAATTATTATACCAAATAAGCATATAGTAAATGCCTTTGATATAGTTTCTCATATTTTATGCTTACATTTCTGAACAAAACGAAAGGTTAAATGGCTCTGATATAGTTTCTTTTTAAAAATTCTACATAATAACTGCTCCTCTCACCTTTTTCAGATAAAGTAAGTCAAACCTGAGAGTTGCCTAATATCCAAGTAAATTAGATATTGATCTGTATGGAAAGTTCCTTTCTGTCCTTACCCTAGAGACCACATTGTTCCCACAGTGGTGATCAAGTTCTCTTTTCAAGGAAGTAATCTCAGAATATTTAATTGCTCCACATTGTAAACATGCCACTTGAAACCAGATGACTTTGTAGATCACCTTTCTTTGAGTAAATGAATATTGTCTAGATTGCAAGTTCAACAAGCTGAAGAGATATAAATGAAATTAAATTACTCTAGGTGTATTTTCACAATTGTATTTTTCCTCTCTCAAAACCAAGCAAAAGGTAAGGTAATGTGTTGAATGGCAATGATTTTTAAAATATTACCCATTTGTTGCTGCTAAATATAGAGTTTTTATTTTCAGAATTAGAACATTGTTCCTTTTAATGTTTTGTGTTTAACAAGTAGAAACTTCACACAGTTGGGGAATGTGTTATGTTAGCACTTATTATAGTATTTTCTGAAATTAATGTAAATTTTTTACCCTTTTAATCAAGATGTTAATACAGTAAAAATCTATAATTGGAGAAAGGCCAAAAGTATATAACTCTTCATCCCTAAATATTTACTGGTATTGCTGCCCATATGCTTGGTCAGAAAATATGATGATCTTTTCACCTACCAACTTGCTATAAAAATCAACCTAAACATGAGTGTGTGGTGATAATGGATGCTTCCCAGAAAGGCATAAAATGCACAAATTATATGAATGCATAAATCAGTTTAGGTACAAATATCGGCCTTTGGTTTACTTATAAAGTAGAGACTATGTGCTTGGCTTGTTGTCTAAACTTATTCCAGAGCTCCATTTAGTCTGAACAGACTACTTTGGTATAGGGCCTCTGATTTATACTGAAAAACACACAACAGCAGCATGAACAATAAAATTAACTAATCAACCTTATACCGTCCATGTGGAATGTAGATAGATTTCCCCAGAATATTTCATAGTAGCTTCTCAGAGACAAACAGAGTGATTTGTGAGATGTATGAGATAAATATTGACTAATCATATGTATACAAGATCCTGGGACAGGTAAAAGCTCTAAGGCGGGCAATTATCTTGAGGCCAATTTGATCTTGGCATTGACAAAGTGCCTGAAATACCTTCATTTTACTTATAAATGTCATGTGTTGTGCTAAATTCTATAGTAGTTAAGAAAACAGGAACCAAGCTAATGTAAAACAAAACAAAAAAAGCATGATTTGAATCCTGGCTCCACCTTTACAAGCCATGGGAAAGTAATTTAATTTGAGTCTCCTAGGAATTGTTTCTGAGTCTAATTTTCTTCATTTATAAAAATGGATATATTACCTAAGAATCTCTTAAGGGCATCTCATAAGCACATTATTCCCTGTGACCTATCTAGCACAGTGACTGACAAGTAGTAAGTGCATAAAAGTATTTATTTATTTGGAATACAATTCCTCACTTAAAATGTATTGCAGCCTGGCCGGGCGTGGCTCAGCAGTTGAGAGTCGACCTGGGATCCAGGCGATCGGTGTTCGATTCCCGGTCAGGGCACATGCCCGGGTTGTGGGCTCTATCAATGACTCTCTCATCATTGATGTTTCTATCTCTCTCTCTTCCTCTCCTTTCCTTTCTCTGAAATCAATAAAGATATATTTTTAAATAAATGTATTGCAATAAGTTGTTTAGAAGAGGTATATATAAAGCAAAATAGGATCAGATGTCTGAGACTTAAGGGATCATGAGGCAACAGAAACCAATTAATTTTACTATTAATTTCCTACTTCCTTGAGGTTCCTAGTGTGAGATAAACACTAGACTCAAAAGGAATTTCAAACAGGGCTTCCAGCAAGACTAGACCTACCAGTCTTATGCCACTTTCAGTCCATTATGTTAGATATAAAAAAATAGAATGTTGTCCTGGCCCATGTGGTTCAGTGGTTAGAATGTCAGCTCACCCACCAAAGACTTGTGAGTTCAATTCCCTGTCAAGGGCAAGTACCTGGGTTGTAGGCTCGCTCCCCATCCCCAGTCAGGGTGAGTTGGGGAAGCAATCAGTCCCATATGTGTCTCTCACATTAATCTCCCCCCCCCCCCCCCACTCTCTTTGAAAAGCAATGGAAAGAAATATCCTCAGGCGAGATTGACAAAAGAAAAAAAAAAAGAATGTTAAGTACTCCAGGTTCTAAACATTACATATTTACTAGACAATTTAATTCTAACTTCCTTTCATCATTTACAATAGAAAATTAATATGCTAAATCATAGATATAGATATTAAATGTTAGCTACCTGTATCAGTGACAAGAATGCTACAAAGATTTTATTTATTTATTCTCAACTCTATTGGACTATGCTGATTCACCTTTTATAGTCTCTTATTTTCTTCAGGTGGCATTTAAAACTACATTTCCCTCTAAATATTTTTCGTATACCACTGTACAGTTTTCCCTAAAGTAGTTTGCCTCATTTGTTATAATAAGTAAAGCCCTTTAACTGGCCCATAACTAAATCAGGAGCTCCTCTCAGCTCTGAAGCTTCATTTTCTAAAGTGATATGGACCAGATCAGCACTTTGGTTGTTAAATTTCAAGGCATCAAGTCTTATTGTAAAGCATCTTCAATCTTTTTACTTTAAGTACTTAATTATCTAACACAATATTTTGCCAAGAAATTACTTGTTGGCTTTCTTTTATGAATTGCCTTTTAATTCAAAAGTTATGAAGCTTTTGGGTTCAGTTCATTTCCACACAGATGCTGCGTATCATGTTGAGAGGTAGTGAGACATTAAAGACCGGATCTTTTAATCTCTTTATTCATCAAAGCTTTTCCAAAAATGACATGGAACATTAAAGGTTGTTTTAAAGGTAAAATCATGACTGTCATGCAAATATAAAGTGAACACAAAGATTTTATTTAACTCATTAAGAGGTGAACCAGCAAAATATTGAGAAGCATTTTATATGAGAATCTTAAGAGTAGACATATATATAAGAAATACAAAATATTGAGATGAATTGATTAGAAAATAGCTTCTTATGTGTGAGATGGTTTGCATCTCCATCTGATAAAATTTATTTGCATCACTATAGACCACCATTTCATTTGTATAACCAGATGTTTTCTACAATGTGAAGAGTTAGAAAATAGCTCAAAGACAAAGTGTAGAGCTCTGAAAATCAGGTAATAAGGAAGTATGCAGTAGGCAACACCTAGAATTCAATTCCAATGTCTTTCATAATTTACCATAACATGATTTGGAAGCAGGGTAATATGGAAAAGTTAAAGGAGATTGAAGTTTTACGATTATTCACATGATACACAGAGGCAAAAAGGGAAAGAGCAATTAACATTGAGTGCCCTCAATGTATAGGTCCTTGCTAATCTGTTTGAGTGTAACATTGTATTGAAATTTCCTAAAATACTTTTTGATTTAGGTATTTTTTGAAAGTTGACTATGCCACTACCCACCTCCCCAAAAAATCCCCCAAAACAAAATTTATGTTGAAGGTCTTAATTCTTATAGCTGTGAATGTGATCTTACTTAGAAATAAGGTCTTTGCTGATATAATTAAGATGTATATTAATATGAGGTCATAAGGGATAGGGTGAACCCTTAACCCAATATGACCAAAAAGAGACAGAGACACACACAATATATGATGACAGAAGTGGAGATAGGAATAATGTTTGTACAAACCAAGGAACTCTGAGGATTACAAATAACATGAGAAGCAAAGAAGAAGGCATGGGTCAAATTATCCTCTAAAGGAGTGATTTTCAAAGTTTTTCATCTCATGGCACGCAAAAACTAATTACTAAAATTCTGCAGCACACCCAAAAATATACTATTTAAGTACTATAGATCTATGCAATTGAAGGCTTTTGGTCGACATGCTGTGTAGCTACAGAGTATATATGTTGTGTATACAAGTGGTTCACAATATCCAACACGTACACTCACAGCTGTGTTCCGCAGGGCATATCTGCAAAGCTAAGATATTAGGGTCAAGTTACTACATGAACCCAGAGCCAGCCATTATCCATTATATCTATGATTGAGCCCTCAAAAGGAAAGAAAGCCATCCACCTCTAAATACCAGTGCCATTTAGAAATAGTAGGATACTGGCCTTTTTTTATAGGATATATCCCTATCTTGTTACACCCAATGTCCCCTTCTTTATTCTAAAATCGTAGAATTGTCAACCTCTTTTTAGTCAAGAAAAAGTATTGGTTAAACGATAACCCTCATGTTAAAACTACAACTCATCAATACTCTGAAAGGACTTGACATCTTTTCTTCAATTAGTGATTATAGACCAGGTTCCCAGACCACATCAGGCCCCTCCCCAAAACAAAACAAAACAAAATCCCGGTACTGCAATAGTAATCTAAGATAGTTTCATTGTAGTGGCTCAGGTCCCCATCTGCCTGTGTGGTAATCTGTAATCTCTTCCCTTTTTTTGGAGTTCTTTCAAAAGCAGATCCAGAAGTTTCTATGCCATCCCTCATCTATTGCAAAGCCATCCTTTCCACTGTAACATGGCATGTTACGTTGTCTGTATCTGGATTCCTATATGATGTCTGCTGTAAGGCTGGGGTACCTCCTCTAGGGCCCTGAATCCTGGGTCCTAGATTCAGTTACCTCTGAAAAGCCTATGTAAAGCTTATTAAAGAGGTAAAATCCTAGGACTGTCCTACCACTTCCAAAGTCATTATTGGTTTACTGCCAATGCACCTCTGTCAATTCCACCTTAATTTTTAAAAAGCTCATTCATTGTTCTTTGGAACAGATGTCAATAGCCTATTTTATTCCTGGTGCTATACTCTGCTTATCTCACATCTGATCTTGTTTACCAATTTGACTTTGTTTGTAGTCACATGTCAATGTCATCTTTTCTCCCTGTATCTCAAAGTATATGTCTACATGTCTGAGTCAGAGGACAATCTGAGAGCAAGGTTATAAAATATAGTCGTAAAAACACTTTTTTCCACAACTGAAGCCTTGTCCTAAGCCAACATTTGAATACCTTAAAGCTTCCATTGGGATAAATCTTTTCCATAAGTTTCCACTGTCCTAATAATAAAAGACATCTGATGGTGGTGTCCTGTCTGCCCTATAGACATGCTCATGTATATTTTATTTCTCAGACAAATATAGCTCATATTGCCAAACCAAGAGCTATACTAATCTATAGCTGTTACATAAATTTTGATTTGTAATCCATACAGAGTTTGAAAATGAGATAGATAATAGAAAGGTCCTGAACTTTCAGGGGATTGTAAGATTGGCTGAAACCACCAATTCATGTCAAAGTCCTGCAATTCCAAAATGCCTTTTCATTCCTGTCAAGCTTATAAGCACACAGTTTCATTTCTTAAACTACTAATTCCTAATATATGACTTTTAAATGTAACACATTACCCAAGTAAAAAACTCAGACTTTTTATTATTTTTCATAAACATAGCAACTCTTGACCCAAGACAAAACAAGTCTTATGAATGCTTAGTTAATGTACATACTTTGACTGAAGAGTGAGTGGTGAGACCTGACAATTAATGCAGTCAAATACATTATGAAAGTGTTCTACAATATATTATAGAAGCATTTTAGTTCCTTCTATTCTTAAATAATTCTCTCAGTATACCTCATTGAAGTGACATCATCTTCTGGCTACAGCTTATGTGCAATCACACGCTCTATCTTTCACTCTCTCACATTTCACTCTCTTCTTATATTTTAAACTTTACCTCCTTTCACCTGAGTGCCTAGGGAGGTCCAATTTCTTAACTATTATGAAAATAAATGTAATTTTTATTTGTGATGATTTGGTGTCAACCATCATCTTGGCCCTCAATGTCCTACATTTTTCTCAAGTGCCATCAAGTTTTTTAATCCAAGCAAAAAGTTTCATCACCCATTCAATTTCTAATAGTAACTCTTTTAGAGATATTTACCTCATTTAGTGTTTGCTAAAATTGTCTAATATTATATATCACAGCTATATAACAAGAGAGCTATAGATACTAGAATGAGAGGATTAGTTGAATTCATTAATCCCTGGATATTAAGAACTCACACAGACAAACACGCACAGACATATACGTGTTCTTCTCACTGAAATTTTACTTTTGTAAATGTTTTAAGGTATAAAACAACATATTATATAATATCCTTTTTCTCTGACTATTAAAAATATTTCAGGGAACTGGTTACAGGGTATCTGGGTATATTGAACAGTGAGAAAGGAGAAATAATCATATGGCCAAAAATATAAGAAACCAGTTAAAGTATCTTTTTATATCCATTAAAAATCCATTGCCATGGTGTCCTTTTCTCCCCAGGGGGAAAAAAAGCCAATAAAACAAAAGATATCAGAGTATTTAAAAGGGCTACTCTTTTGAATTATACACACACACTTTTTCCTTTGTTTATTGCTCAGTGAAATAAGCCAGTCATAGAAAGACAAATACCACACCATCTCACTTATATGTGGAATCTAATAAACAAAATAAACTGAGAAACAAAATAGAAACAGAAGCATGGATACACAGAGCAGACTGACAGCTGACAGAGGGGAGGAGGCTTGGGGGACTGGATGAAAGAAAGTGAAGGGATTAACCCAAAAACATACATACATAACACATAGACACAGACAGCCGTGTGGCGACAGCCAGAGGGAGAGAGGGCTGGGGAAGGAAGAGGGGGGCAAAGGGGAATAAATGGGGACGGAAAGAGACTTTGCTTGGGGCGATGGGTGCACAATGCAGTGTGCAGATGATGTTTTATTGAGTTGTATACTTGAAACCTGTACAGTTTTGCAAACCAGTGTCACCCCAATAAATTCAAATTTTTAAAAAAAGAATATTTTTAAAGGACTTCTAGTACTTGCAAGTAATATTTCTAATTTTTAATGACAAGTAGTTAATACTTGAACTTTTCTTTGTAAGAAGATGGACCCAACATTATTTACATAAGACTCTTTTCAAAGATGTTTTGGCCCAGCCCACTGTGGCTCAGTGGTTGAGCATCCACCTAGGATCCAGGCGATCACGGTTCAATTCCCCATCAAGGTACATGCCCAGGTTGCAGGCTTGATCCCCAGTCAGGGGCTTGCAGGGGGTGGCCAATCAATAATGACTCTCTAATCATTGATGTTCATATCTCTCTCTCCTTCTCCCTTTTCCTCTCTCAAATCAATAAATATATACATATAAAAAAATGTTTTGCCTTTGCCTTGCTGGGCTATTTGGTAATAGGATTTCATACACATTTTTCTAAAGAAAAAATGTTTTATGTCAAACATTCTAAAATAGGTTAGAATATGAATCTTTTGTTGGACTTACCTGTACTGCTAACTGGGGAAATAAAAAAAAAAAAGAAAAGAAAACTTCCTGGTGACAGAACCGTAAGTAAGAGAAGATGAAATAATAGGCCCGTAATTCCATGATTTCATGAGGGTGGATATATCTAAAAATCCAGGCCCATGTGGACAATAGCATTATTAGGGTTTTATACAACACATCTTATAAATCCTATATGCACAGAATTAGAAATTTTTTAAAATCAATAATTATGAGAAAATATCATTTGGATTCAAATGCATTTTTATAGGATAAATCTTCCAGAAAAATTATAAAGCACAAGTGAAATTGATTTTATATAAAGGCCAAAATGGAGCAAAATTTAAAAGCAGTTTCTTCCCTTCTGACTACAATTCCTGAGGTTACACTGGGGCCCATGGTGCATCTCTGACTTCACAGTCCACACTCGTAGTAAAACAAAACTGTAATGAAATAAAGAAACAGAACCTGTGTGATTGGAGAAGGCCTGTTTACACTCTGAATATGCAGAATCCAAAACTTTACTTTTGCTAAGTAGACATTTGTCTCCCCAGGTGTTGTTCAGCTAATATTTGACCGCAAGAAAGAGAACCCATTCGAGCTAAGGTAAGCAAAATAAGATGATATGTTTGAAAACCAAAAGAGGGCCGTCATACAGAAGCCAGGTAAGTACATTAGTTCCTCCAGCATAGAGAATATTGGCAATAATACTGTAATAACTATGAATGTTGTCAAATGGATACTAGAATTATTGGGGTGATCACTATGTTGTACACTGAAACAATATTGTATGTCAACTGTAATTGAAAAATTAAAAACAAAACATATTTACAAGTTTCTTAAGATGAACTGGAGCCAACTGCAGCTCACTTGGCTGGACTGGTAAAAGACCATGGTCATTTTAGCCTCAGATTTACAGTAATTCTCAGATTTTATTAGCTAGAAACAAACTTTTCTAGATCTCAAATCCAAATTTCTGAGAGGTCTCAGGATGCACCAGAGGTCTATTCTTGGTCCAATCAGCTGTGGATTGAGCTGTGATTAAGAGGCAACAAGAAGAGGCATCCAAGAGGGAAGGAGGCAGAGCTGGCTGGGACCAGCACGTCTCAGGGAAGTTCGGATAGAACATCAGAAGCCCCTGCCAGGGTGTCCAAGAAAATCTCTTCTGGTTGCTAAGAGCTGCTGAGGTGGGAGATAGGGGGACTGAGATGGGATAAAAATTCCAACACAGAGGAACTGTCTTTTCATCTATGAGCACAGGGGTCCCTTTAAGAACCGGGCCCCAGGGGATGTGTTGGTGCCTGTTTCCGAGGGGAAGACAGGCACCCCATTCTACCCCAGTTCTCAGAACTTATCATCTTTCACATATTTTCATTTAACAAAACCTCGTGTCTATACTTGCCTGCAAAAATACAGAAAACTAACTTGCTGCTCCCGCAGCTTTTAAAATACCAGCCACTTCCCCTGCAGCACTGCCAGCTCTGGCCGCCCCGGAGAACCGAGCTAGGGATTCAGGCTTCCTTGCATTGCGACGGCACTTGACCTTGATCTCATCACCTGGAGATTGCTTAAAGGAATTCCCCAACCATTTGTCTTACAGGCACAATAGTGTTGCTAGCACGGTATTCATGGGCTTTGAAGATGATAACTAAATCTAGGTTCCATATGCCAAATATAACCTGGCACCAGCTGGTTATAAATCTGTTCTCATCTCTCTGAGGGAGTTCTTTTTAAAATTCATGACTTAAAATAATTTCTTGTACACTCTGCAAGTATGCGTATTCATACATAGTTGTACTTAAAAAACCCCACCACCTACAGTATTTATTTCTCTAATTCGAATTATATTCTTTTAAGAAAAAATTAAAACTAGTATGGCAATATATATGCTACAGAGGATATCTCTATTTTTCATTCCTGAGCTGTCATTGTACTGCTTGAACTCAGACCCAGCTCTAGGAAGGATGAGACAGGTGGTTTATAAAATAAAATGTGTCATGCTTTTTCCAGAATTCTTCATCTGCTCTGAGTCCAAGATAACTGGCCCAAGCTTGTTTGAGCAATATTTTTTTTAGCTGAGTTTTCTCCTAGGAGATTTATGGCGTTATGAACAAAATATGAAAGAAGCATAATACTAAAATAAAATCTCTGTTGGATATTGAGACATAAGCAATGCTGCTTTGAAAACTCCCTCAAAGAATGTAACTCACCAGGAGGTAGACATTCTTGTGTCCCTAGTATCAGGACACCCGGAGGCTGTCTTCCTATTTTTTTTCTAGGAAAAAAAGCAATGACAGTGATTGCAGAGCACAGGTGATGATGAACACATGACCTGAGGATGAGGGAGCGTCCACTTATAGCAGCCACAATGCCTATTGTGGTGGCACATTTATTAAAGGCAACAGAGATGCTAAGAATAAAGAACAATTGTGCCTAGAAAAGGGGTGCCAAACCTGGAAAAGATGAACACAAACCAAAGGCCCCCAATACACTGTAGCTGACATCTTTGTGAGATTGAAGACGCTAACTGGAGAAAGCACCTTGCAGTCCCCTTGGTCCTGATTTAATAGATGCAAGAATAGATAACAACACTTACAGAAGAATAAATGATTTCCAAAAGTTATTAAAAAGCCTACATAATATGAAAGAAAAAGAAAATAATGTGCAATTGATAGAAAGCTTTAATTAAGAATTTGGTCTGGTTTAGAGTAATCTTGTGTAAAAGCAGTAAATATATATGTTCCTACAACATTTTTATTATTTTGAAAGTATTAGAATTAGTAATTTAAATTCTGTAAAATTCTAATAAAATAAGTCTTCTGTTAATTTAGTAAAAGTTCAAAATTTGGCCAATTCTGAAATATAAGATGGCTAACACTTTCTTATTCTAACTATGCCTCTTCTATATTATGTAACCTGGAACAAATTCATATTTGTAGGATTGAATTTCCTTGTCTATGAAATTAGTGGGAGAGGTAGAATATCTCTAAGGTTTCCTCTAGCTCTAGACTTTAAAAACTATCCATAAGATCTTATTCTCAGCCACTGAGTGAATCATTTGAAATTCAATCTATATGATATTCCAGTCAATCATTTGAGTAAATTGGCACTCATAAAGACAGTAGAACTTTTAATAAATTATAATAATATATTTAAAAGTTTGGAGGTGGATTTTCTAGGCCAAGAGACAAACTATTAGATTTAAATATTTTAGTAGGCTTATAAGATGAGATAATAATATATTATGTTATTTTTATTACTTAATATCTGTTTGAAAATACCAGTCAACACAAATTAATAAATTAATTCCAATCATAGTGGCTATATTTATACTGATTTTAAAATGGATTTTAATCTATAACCATTAGGAACATCGCCATCCCCCAGACCCAGGTAAGGGAGGTGGTTTTAGAAATACAGAAGAATAACAGCATCTCAAAAAGTACATAGTACATGAAAGATTTTTAATCAAATAAAAGATGCTTATGCTTAAAAGTAGGCAGATTTCCAAGGATAATTTGGTTCTTTCTCTTCTTCTCCATGCTAAAGATTGCCAGGGACTCTCTCATTTATTCTTCAGAGGATCAATGAGAGAAATATGTGTGTTTTTTTCAAACATGGCTTTTTAATGAGGGGTTATCTTTTTAGGATTGGTCTGCACACAGTCTTTAAGCTTGCAAGATAATGTGTGATTTTCTTAATTTATAGGAGATGGTAATCAAGGGATTCAAATAGTTTAATACAACACATAACTAATATAACTCAGTAAAGAGCAGCAGAATTAAGCTTCAAAACAAGTTATGTTGTCTCTATTTCATGATAAACACAATGTGACAACTCTTCATGAAATTTTTTTTTCTTTCTGGAAAAATAAAACATTGATTTGGTCACAAAAGGTTAATTTAAGTTTAAGCTCTAATATCTACTTGTAAGTACCTTAGGTCTCTAAGCTGTGTGGAACTTTTCTGGTTTTCCAGCTTATTTACCAACAGCTATGAAAATAATGTAACATTGATGTATTTCATACATATTAAAAACTACAGTAATGTTAAGTTGTTAATATAAGTAGTAATGGATGAAATCCAGACACAGGATGTTAAAATAGGAAGGAAGAGTGGACACCGAGATAGTATATGGTGGCCTCTAGTGTGGGGACTTATTAGTCATGCATTTGACTTCCCACTATATGTTCTTTGATTCTGAGGACATTGGACTCACACAGACAATTCAGAGGCTGCATATGATGCTGTGTTGCAGAATTGTAGTCATTAAACATCTCTAATCCAAATATATTTCTTATATCTTCAGGAAAGGAGAAAAGTCATAGTTCAAACCCTAGCTGCACTTCTTAATGACAACATGACTTTTGATCAATTAATTTAATCAGCATAGTTTATGTGTGAATTGGAGATAACTACTGTAACAATTAGATTAGCTCTAATATAATTAATTCAGTTGGCACGGTGCTTGGTTATTGTGTAGCAAAGACTCAATAAGTGGTAGTAAAAGTACCTTCGTCATTACTATTTTTGTTTTGAATTTCCAACAAAAAATAAGATTTAAGTGTATTTATAAGCAAAAGCATTGGTAACTGAAAGAAAATAAATATCCATCAGCCTTTATCAAGGCTTTTTCTAAAGGCATTTACAAACTCAAGACCCAGCTCAAGAAAAGGGGAGAAAAGACAGAAAAAAGGGGTGGGGGCATAGAAAAAGCTGAAAGCATTCTTCTTCAAAGATCTTAAGTTACCAACAACACTACATAAAATGTCTACTTCTCTTTTGGAACAAATGTCATAATAAATGTTAACATCGGGCACATAATCAAATGCCATGGGAAAATGCTTACAGTATCTTCAAAGTATATTGATGAGCACAGTGAGTTCGATTATAAATGGTTATTGTTTTGCTTAGTTCTTAGATTGTCTACTTACTAGCTGAGTTTATTTGCTTTGTGAAGGAAAATGCCTTATATCAAGACAGCTTGTTTGCTTAAAGCGACACACTTTATTTCCTACAATTCTGTGACCTGTACGTATTTCTTATTCCTAAACTTGTGTGATGTTGATGATTCAGGACGGCCTCTCTCACATAAACAGCTGGAGGCAGGCTGCCTGGTCTACAGGGGTTCGTATAGGAGAGCTTATGTCTGTTCTACGAGGCCCCTTAGCTGTCCTAGAGTTTTCTTTACCTGAGCAACCTCAGGACTCCACATGGCACTGAGAAAGAAAGCCCCAAAGTCAATCACTTGTCACATCTCGGCTTAGGTCACATTTGCTAATGCTCCTTTGAATGAAGCCACAGGAATGGCAAAGCCCCGATTGGAAAGGCGGAGAATTAGACTTTACTTCTTGATAAGAGGAGTGGCAATGTGGCATTAGAGTTGTACATACAGGGATGGGAGGATTTTGGGGTAATTTTTGTACTCTGCAACACTAACTGAGCTTGCTCAAATTATTTAACTGAATTGTGCTGCATATAGTATCAATTTTATGGTTTTGATATGAGTTAAGGGGAAATAGACTTATACAATTTGTACACAGACTAAAAGGCATGTCTTAAGCAATGGTAAATTAAGTAGGATCTAGGAACAGAGAAAAATGAATTATATACTGATTATATTGATGGATGGTAAGTATTATGAAAGGCACAAGTTATTAAATATGTGGTTGCTTGCTCACTTTATCTTTATTATTTTATCTTACATGTAACCTAACCCCATATATGCCATCTTGTTTCACATCTTTTGCATAGGTCACATGTTTTTAAATAAAGAATTCTGGATATATCTAGTATATTATGGTAAATATTACACTTATTTTGTAAAAATTAATTATGCATTAAACCATTCTTTTAAATGATCTTTGTGGAGTGTAACCTTGGTACTGTAAATAACAGGTAAAACATGGCTCCTACACTCAAGGAGCTCAGAGTTGTGGGAAAAATAGATATGGAAACAAGTAATTGTAGTAAAGCTAGCCATTCTTATTCATCCAAATGGAGGGAATGCTTGGCCACAGGAGCTCAGTCCATGTTTGTATAATTACTGAGTGTAGTGTGGACAGAGAGGGGCATTCACTTCAAAGAACATGAGTAGACTACTGCACATCCACACCTGAGAAAGTGGAAAGGTTTGGAGATATGGAAGAGCATTCAGGGCCATATCAGGTGAGTTCCTGAGAAAAGTCATTTTTTGAGGTCATGATTTCACTAAAGAATGACCTCACTACCAACAACAATAATTCTTACACCTCCAGGAAAAAGAAAATAAACTGATTGCAAAGGAAAAATTGCAAAAATAAATATGAACCTGGAAAGGAGTGGTATCAAGGAAAACATTTAAAACATATAGATAGATGGATTAACAAACCTGGGGAGAAAACAGCAACATAGAAAAGAATCAGAATTCCATGAATAAAGTTGTAGAAATGGTCATGGATTGAGAAAAAGAAATAGGACAAAAAGGAATTATGAAAAAGCACTCGTTAACATTTTAATATTTTCTGTAGTTATTTAGTTAGAACCTTAATTTTTTAAAATTGCAGTTAAAATGTGTTATCCAACTAAACTTAGTGCATATTCAAAGTACATGAATTAGGGTTCAAGGGCTGTCTTGAAGCAGAAGGAGCAGCCATTGCCCTGAGAATTTATTATAAAAGTGGGTGATGAAAGAGAAAATCCAGAAGGCTGTGTGGTACCTCTTTTGGTACTCCCCCCCCCCCCCCAATTTCCCTTGCCCTTGGAGACATATAGGAAAAAACATTACTCTGAGATTTTACTGCCTATGTTTTCTTCTAAGATTTTTATGGTTTTGTGACTTACATTTAAGTCTTTTATCCATTTTGAGTTTATTCTTGTGTCTTGTGTCAGTTGGTGGCCTAGTTTCATTTTTTTTGCATGTGCCTCCGATTTTCCCAACACTGTCTATTGAAGAATCTCTCTTTACCCCACTGTATGTTCTTGCCACCTTCATCAAATATTAATTGATCATATAGGCATGGGTTGATTTCGGGGTTTTCTGTTCTGTTGCATTAATCTACTTGCCTGTTTTTATGCCAGTACCAGGATGCTTTGATTATAATGGCCTTGTAGCGTAGTTTGATATCAGGTATTATGACACATCCAACTTTTTTCTTTTTTCTCAAGATTGCTGAGGCTATTCGGGGATTTTTTTTGGTTCCTTGAAACAATGTGGAGAGATTTTTTGGTATCATAGGCTAAAATAGATTGTAATACACTGTAAATGGCATGAACTCTTGGTTAAAAGATTAAAATATGTATATCTCCACTTAAACCAAAAAATGTTGTTTCTAATAATTTTGAATATGTTTGGCATTCTTAGATAGCTTCTAATATGACATCTAATACTTTTATTTCCCCCCTACAAAATATTTTACAAGGTAGCGAATCTCTGAGATGCACACTTTGGTTCTTAGATATATTTGCTCCATAACTTAGTAAAGGACCCTGATATTTGTGTTCTGTTTACTGCTTTAGAGCCACTGGCAGAACTGTTTCCTTTGGAACAGTTCTATTGTATTGGAGTATTAAAAATGTGGTGCAGGCTAATGTGGAGAATTTCGCCTGTCACATTAAATCAATAGTGATCTACAGAACTATGTGAGGTCAAGCACTGTTCAGGCTACCTTTACACAATTAATAATGCCACATTAAGTACTTACAGGGTGTTATTAACCAGAGAAAACCTCATGGGTAAAGAGGGTAAAGAGAGATTTGTCGAAGACAGCAGAAGGAAAGCTCTGTGGGCAGGTATTTAAAAATATTGCATCAGAATTCAGACCTAATGCAGCAGGAGGTGGAAAACGGTGATCATAATACCAGGTTGTTTCACAATAACATTCACATTTCTTTAGAAAGGCTTTTAGTTTTACAAAGAAAGAAGGAAAAATCAACTCTTTCACCAGGGACATTTGCTAATCGAAATAAGTAAATGTGTCATATGTTCCTTAGCCAGCTCTCAGAAATACCTGTATCGTTTCAAATTTCTAAAAAGGAAAACCAGAACATGAGGGGGCTGACATGTGTGTGGTGTGTAGGGGGTGTGTGTGGGTGGAGTGGGGGTGTGGGGGTGTGTGGGAGTGGGGGTGGGGGAGGGGTGGGAGGAGTGGATGTGTGTGGGGAGGTGTAGTACAATATGAAATTGGATTAATTTGTAATCTATCAAAACACTTTTGAAGTAAATGTAATTTGCTGTGTCAGTTATATTTTTAGTGTCATTCATTTATTCATTATCATGTATTTCAACAAATATTTAGAGTCTATACCGTGAGCCACATAATGTGACACAAGCTATGTGTACAGTGGGGGGGGGGGGGGGGGGGGAGCCTGGCACAGCCTCGCTCTCTCCGTGAGGGAACATAGTGAAGTTCTGCATTCTGGTGAGGGGCTGCTAAGGGGACATACTAGATGTGAGGGAGCAAAGGAATCCCTTTAGAGGGGAGGGAGAGGCCAGGTGAGTCATGGAACAAGGGGCGACTCCCTGGATAAGAGGACACAGAGCAGCTGTGGTGGGCTACACAGGGTCCAGTTGTCTTGTCAGTACATCAGGAATCGGAATCCTTTACTCTTTTTTCTAGTGGACCTGTTTCTGTTTTGCTCCACCAGTTCTCCAGCTTTGCTTCTGAATCTGATGACTTCTGTCTCTAGATCATATTTTTAATTCTATAAGAGAGAAATTTGGTTTACTTATGTACCAACTGTATCAATCAGGATTTTTATTTATTAGCAACAGTATCCACTCTAAATATTTTAAAAATAAATAATATAATTTTTAAAGTGCTATTTTAATTAAGTTACAATGAACTATATACCGCCATTTTTGAGGTAGGTAGCAAAGTCTTGAAATTTATTTTTTAAAAGTTTTTATGGTATTGAAACCCAGAAGTCCTGTGATTGTTGGGGCAAAATAGTGGAATAATCTAAATTGAAAAAACACATTTTGTAAGAGTTTATTTTTTATAAAAGTATATACGGTTTTTGCATTGTTCAGTAATAAATAGACTTATAATTTAATATATATATATATATTAGGCAGGCCCTGGCTGAGTTGCTCAGTTGGTTGGAGTGTTGTCTGGATACACCAAGTTTGGGGGTTCAGTCACCCATCAGGACACATAGAAGAACCAACCAATGAATGCTCGAATAGTTGGAACATCTCTCTCTCTCTCAATCAATAAAATAAATGATTAGGCAAATCACAGAATATACAGGAGGGAGCAGAAAATCAGACATAGAGTACACAAGACAGAAACAATGTCCAACACACCCATGCAGGACTAATTTAGCAGCAGCATCTCAGGAGTCTGTGCAATCTGAAGACTGGGTGATCCTCTGACACGGCTACCTTTGGAGGCAGGTGAATCTAATAGTCCCTTCAGCAAAATGGATTCTCTGCCACAAATACTTCTGCATGACATTCCCTAAGCATAAAAAGGATTTATATTAAAATATGGCCAGAGACCAAAAATCCACTATAGCATCCACTGAAATTTTCCAAACAAAAGAATGCTAATGGACATAGTTTTGGTGTCAGACAAATTACAGGTTTCTGGACTCCACAAAACCTATTGATTTCTTTGTTGTTGTTTTGGCACTATTACTTCGTCCAATTATTAGAGATATAGGAAGCAGAGTCTAGTGAAACAAAAAAGTATGCAGAAATTTAGCTGATTGTTTATATGGGAAAAAATAGTTGTGGATAGTTAGAGCTTCTTGGATTTAGCTACAATGCAATGGGTTTAATAATGTCTCATCTTGCACAAAATTTGTGAAACAATAAGCATAATGATTTTTAAAAGCATATTATATTGCAAAAAAGCTGTATAGTAAATTATAAAAAATACATGCAATGCAATGATAGAAAGAAGAAAAAAAGATGATAGAAAAACAAGTTGTAAAAATAAAATAAGAACCAAAGTGAAATTAAGTGAGAAAACAATTGCCTTGATATCTTGTATACATGCTATGTATGATCCTAAAATTCTCAAAATTATATTCTGAACATGATAGAATACAATGTAAAGTAAGATGCCTGACAAGTTATAGTATCTATACTATTTGTAAACTAAAACAAAACAGTGTGGATTACTCAATATAATTACAATGCTTTTAAAACACAAAGAAAGAGTGTCAGTGATATTTAAAAGAAATATTTATTGTAAAATAAGCAATACTGGCAATAAAAACTCATATAACTAGGGTAAAGGTTTCCTACAGGCATTTTTATATTATCTCTTACTGTAAATTTTAGAACTTGCCAAAGCACAATTCCATTTAAGAAATATGCCAGGGATTAATGCACACAGTCTCTCCGTGCAGTTAACTGACCTTCTGCCCTAACGTAAGGAGAGATTTTAAATATTATATAGCTATGATATTCCTGAAAAAGGAATGCCCCTCAAGACTATTCATCACAATCTCCAGGAGGCATAGTCTGTTTTGAAAACATATTCAATTCCCATATTATTGTAAAACTAAAAACTACTCAAAGGAAATACCGACAGATCTTATTGTCTTGTAGAGCCGTATAGATCTGAGTTTGCATTTGCATTTGCATTTGCATTAGCATTGTAGAGAGTGCAAAAACACTGCTATGAGGGGCCCCAAACCCTCCAGATCTGAGTCTATAACTATGGACCTTCTCATGGCAGATATTAATCAGATGTGATTTTGAATTATACTCATAGGCAATTATTTGAAACACATGTTTTCTTAGTTGCTAAATGCTCTTTCAACCTGACATTGATATGTTTCCCAGCCTAAGTAAGATAAGAAATCTGAAAGTGATTTTTACCTTTAATATGCCATCATATACAAAGCTATTACTACTCACCCTCTATTTCTAATCCTTACCCCATCTAACTCTATGTTAAGAGGCAGTTTTCCTATTATAGCTAGAAGCTGATTAGTAAAGATAATAGATGTTATATTCCCAAGTTTCACCATGAAGACATTTTCAAAATAGGTGACTAAAAATAAGTTAGTTGATTCTTAAGTCAGCCCTGTGCAAGGTATAAAATGGTCAAGTGAGTGATTATTTTAAAGGATAAATTGCAGATAGCTACCAAGGAAGTCGAGATAGTTACCTGTCCTTACCTCAGCCTTGAGGTGGAACTGGGAATGGAGTTATGGGAGGAAAGAGTGAATTTGTGCACCCACCTAAAAATTCAAATACTGTGATATAGAGAAGCCCACTGCAGGTAGATCCGCCAGGGGCTGTTCTTGGGGCAAAGGATATAGCTGTGGTTATTATGAGGCATAGGTGGTCAAAAATGAGGATAGCTCACTGAATTGGCTGTCTTTTGCCCTACAGAACAGGGCCCCCTAGATGAATAACAGAGGCTTCCTGCATTCAGGAAAGGAGTAAAGTTCAACTGGGAGGAGCAAAATATTACTGACAAAAATCCCTAGTTAACAGGGCTGTCATTCAAAACCAGAGTAAACAGGCAAGAACAGAAGAAACCTCAGAAGTCCTGAGAGAATGAACCCATTTTCAGGTATGTGCCAGGCCAGAGATCATGAAACCAGCGAAGTCAGCATGATTTTGATCAGATTAAAACCTGGCCCACCCCCTCCACGGTGGGGGCGACGGAAGCCCTGTGGGGTCACAGAAGGAAGAGCCAGTGAAGCCCTGTGCTTGCTTCCCGACCACAGGAGATCTTGGAAAGTATAGGGGAGAACAGGTTTGTATTTGAATAAAAAATGAAGCATTCCTTAGTATTTGTATCTGAACATTTCTAAAAATGTTTAATGCTGGACTGCATTCTCTCACTTAAAGAATTATAGGGCTTTTAAATTACCTAACAGTGAGCATAAAAATCATGAGAACTGTGAATTTTCATCTACGGCCGGGGAAGTAATAACCCACTGAAAACACTGTTACGGGTCAGCTAGAATTAAAAATATAGTTTCATTTTTACTGCACCCGACAAGTAATGTTTGTTCACATATCTGGGGTGTGTGTG
Source organism: Miniopterus natalensis (assembly GCF_054644295.1). Taxonomy (NCBI): domain Eukaryota; kingdom Metazoa; phylum Chordata; class Mammalia; order Chiroptera; family Miniopteridae; genus Miniopterus; species Miniopterus natalensis. The sequence continues at coordinate 25,369,698 of NC_142092.1, read as the reverse complement.
TGTGTGCAGAGAATTTAAAAAAAAAACAACATCTTGGAATTAAAAACTTATCTACACATCAAGATTATTTAAATGTTGACATTATCTCTCCAGTTTCATTCATTTTAAAAATAAATTAGCAAATTAATAAAGAACCTGAATCCTGGCAGAGGGTTCACATTACGGCCCGACGGACATTTGGCATCCGTGGTACTTAGGGAGAAGGGAGAAACGAGGCTGTGCTTGTCCTTGCTTGGGGCATTATGACACAGCGACAGTTTGTGCCCGGGACACCTGCACATCTGCACCCGTTTCGGATGCCACCCCTTTTTAAAGAGCGTCATGAAACTACCTGCATCACGAGTGAGGCCAGGGAGAGTGCTTGACAGATGAAATTTAGAATGACTGGTAACAGGTAGAAGGCTGAAACCATGCTCTGCCCCTAATTCGTGTCCCCACACAGCTGGCTTCCTAGACAGCACGCCTGACCCCACAAAGCCTTCGGAAATACCTGCCTCCGCCAGGCTGGGCGCAGTCCACCAGCACGCGGAATTCGGGCTTTTCATTCTGTGTCTACATTACGAACTCCCCTTGTTACTTCCAGGGCCCATAGCACCAGTGAAACAACCTCAGGAGCAAAGCTCCTTTTAAAAGTGGACTTTAGGGTGCATTAAAAAATGATTGTGTGTAGACAATAGCACATGAAAATGGGTTTTCTTTAGGAACAGATGCCAGCTGGCAGGGAATAACACACTTTATTGAGTTTTGTAACCAAGACAGTTTATGTGTGTTCTACAAATACAATATTCCATATAGGACACTTTCTTGCCAGCACTGTGATGAAAACAATTGAAAACTGCTTGTGTAAACTCCTTCTCTTTGCATTTCTATTCTGTGCATGGGAAAGAGAGTCTGTTTCAGGGCTTCCATAGCGAAACAGCAATCATTAGTAGAACGGAAATTAGATTGTTTATATTGAAGGCAAAAAACAAAGTCAACACCTTCAGTCAAAAGGGTTGTATAATATACTTAGAGGTGAATGACTCTTATCGGTAAAAGCTGATTTTTAGCGATGTTATCAAATGTAATACACCCTCACCTTCTGTGTGCTTTAGGAGATTTATGTGCAGTCACATGTTATAAAAAATGTTGTATTTTGGAAATCATGATGCCATTAGTGGTCCCAAAGGCAGGGCATTTAGAAATGACGAGAAAACACAGAAGCAGGGCAAAAACCTATTTCTTACATCACTCTAAAACGTTTAAAATTGGCCATCACATCTCCTTTGAGCCTGCCCTCCACATTGCTAACTGTCCCTAATTCCCTGAAGAATGCCTACCTTACATGTAATTGGAGCACCAAACAATTTGGCAAACGCTAGAACAGAGTTTGATCAGTGGGCCCCTCCCGCTCTTTTTGATCTATACAACTACTAAGATAGTATTAGCAGACATTAATTCTCTCAATAGGGTGAACTAAATATCCTGAAAAACTTTTCCAGTTAAAAGAAAGGAAACCAAAAGAAAAGAACATCTGCCACTTGAAAACATTGAATACAATATTTTGAAAGGTCTTTTAAAAAGTATATATAGATTTGCAGGAAAGTTAGGTAACTTATGCCCACAGGGGCCAAATTAAGCAGAAGCTGGACTGCGCAGTGAAAAACTGTTGTTAAATTATCGGTGCCCTGAGGCACCAGCCAGTCTTTGCAACTTTTGATCTTGGGTGGAGGGGGTATGGTGAAAGGGACAAGGTTTTTCCAACTCAGTGTCCTTGGAAAGACATGCCCTGGTATCCCCATGGTTCCCTTTCAGACACCATGCACCCTGTAGCTACCCATGATACTTCAACACTGGCCACTTTCCAGGAATTGGAGTCCTACTTGCCTCAAGGATTAAAAATCATAGATAGGTGCTTAATCTATTATAAATTAATTTCACAAACATGCATTATGTGTCTGTTTTATAAGATTTAAAGGTTCTTTTGATGGGGGGATACAACAACAGCACTCGAATAGATGAAAGGCAGAAACTTCCAATACAGCTCCAAAGGAGAGGTGACTGCCAGGCAGGTCCACACAGGGGACTGCACCTGGGGACAGGGTAACAGCAAGTTGGAGCTGTAGGGGGCAGCTTATATACGACAAGAGACAAGCAGGAGGGGTCTTCCTGCAGATTGACTAATTTGAATCATTTCTGGAGAGAACAGGGCTGCCTCTGGTCTGGTGCCTATCTCAGGGGTGATTAGGGCTGATGCAAACCAGCCTCGACTGTGAGAGCCCCCAAAGGAAAAGTGGTTGGAGTGTGGATTTAATCAAATACTCAAGACGAACAAATCAGCCTTTAGCCAGGGTCTCAATACTGGGTCAAGACGGTATTTTTTAAAAACTTTGTCACAATGCTTACCATATACTAAATACTCACAGATGCAAAGGGAGAAAATTTAGAGCACATTATAATAAAGTATGAAATAAAGAATATAATTATTTGTAATGTTATAAATAAATTTGTAAAAGCAGAATGTCGGTATATTTTTAAATATATCAGAAACTCCGTACTATGATGACACAATGCTTTTGCCTCTACTCCTTTAAGAGCAATGGAAGCTACAGGACTCAAGAATAGACCTTTAAAGTATGTAAAACATTCTGCAATAACACAACTGAACTTGCAGTTTTGTGTACCGGTCACCCTGCCAGCCCCGATCTTAAATTTTCCATTTGACTTTATTATTTTTCATGATCAGTTCCAGCAGCTTGGCCTTAGTTCTGCTCTATGCTGACCAGTCTCACCATTGCCCCCTGGAAATTATTCCAGAACTTAGTTTCAACATTTATATTCTAAAATCTGTGTAGAAGTTTTGAAGAGGTCCCTTTGTGTACCCTGTAAAAGTTTTAGCACATAGTGTTAAATCATGACAGTGGTCATCGCTTGAAATATGACCTCTTGCGCATTATTTTATGGATACCAAAAATTAGTAGCCATTATTTAATTATTGTCTCTATAATAAATAATTTTGCTTTTTTCTGTGTTCAGACAATGTCTTTATTTAGTGCACACTACATGAAAGTAAGATTTTAAAATGAAATGCAATTTTCTTTCTATAACAGTATGATGACAAATATGAAAGAGTATGGGGAGGTAAGTGTATGTATAAGTACTAGTTTTTTCAAGAAAACTAAATGTACTGTAAAGCTTTAAGGAGGCACATAGCAATTTCAAGCAGTGTTGAACCACATGATAATCTATGTTATGCCTGCAATAAACACATAATTGGATGTAGGTATTAAACATTGGTTCAGCGTTATGTTACCAAATGTCATATTAAGGTTTAGAGTGAAATCTGCCTGATTTGCCCAAGGGATTGATGGATATCACACACCACTAGCTTTTCCTGGAACACACCAAATTCAGGTTCAGGGAAAGACAGTGTTACCTGGTGATGCAGATCTTTTAATAACTATATCATTATGCCTGGTTCTGCCTTGCTCCTTGCCTGCACGCATTTATTTAATTCTGTTTAACTCATATAAACGTCTTTCTCTATGGAATATGAAGCTAGCCTCATTTCTTACAACCTTATTAATGTCTTTTGAGCTTTAATAATCCCCTTCAAGGACAATTGAGTTCATCATGTAATTTGGTCCTGAGTTTCACTAGTGTCTACTCCAGTCAAACTTGCTAGCCTCTTCTTTTGTCTTGGTATATATTCTTACTCTCATACTGATACAGGATATTAAAACATACCACACATATAATGTTTGGTTGAAAAGAAGGTCATGGTCAGGAATGACGTGTGGCATAATATAAAGAAAACGAGTAAAGAAGGCTTTTGAAATTTGCATTTGCGATTCCTCTGAGGGTATTCAGTAATCCCATCAGGATATGTTATAGAAATCATTTTCTCCACCTGTGATGTAGAGTGCTCAGTAAGCCCCTTAATTACTGATCCATTTTCAAGGACAAATCTACAATCCCTTCCTAAACTGAATTCAACACTAAAAAGGAATGAGCTATCACACCATGAAAAGACATGGAGGAAGCTTAGAGGAACCTCAAATGCTTATTATTATTATTATTATTATTATTATTTTTAATCCTCACCTGAGGATATTTTTTCCATTGCTTTTCAGAGAGTGGAAGGGGGAGAGAGAGAGAGAGAAATTGATTGGTTGCCCTCCACACGCACCCTGACTGGGGCTGGGTTTCGAGCTTGCAACCGAGCTATGTGCGGTTGACCAGAATCAAACCCGTGACCTTTCAGTCCAAGGGCTGACACTGTAACCACTGAGCCAAACCAGCTAGGGCTTAAATGCTTATTATTTACTGAAAGAAGCTACATCATCTGTAAAGGTTATATACCACACTTTGTGTGATTCTACCTGTATGATAACAGAAAATGGGCAAAATTATGGAGATAGTGAAAGAACAGGTGGAACACAGAATATATCTAGGGCAGTGAAACTATTCTGTATGACACTATAAGGATGGATACCTGTCATTATACATTTGTCCAAACCACCAAGAGTGGACAGTAATGTAAACCACGGGCACTGAGTGATTAAGATGTGTCAATATTTCTGTGGCAAATGTACCAACCTGATGGGGATGTTGGCAATGCGGTAGGCCTTTCATGTACTGGAGCAGGGAGTGCTTTCTTCTCAATTTTATCATGAACATAAAACTGCTCTAGAAAAATTCTTTTAGAAAAAAAAGAATTGATGACATGCATTTTTCTCAGAGAAACTATTGTTCTACTCTCTTTTCACCCTTCCCAATCTTTCTTGTGTGGACTGGTTGCAATTTCTTTGCTAAGAATCCTTTATTTTTTCACTCTGCGTGGCCCTTTTAGATCGGGTATGTCTTCTGAACTATCTCTTGGTCCGTGTGTTTAACCATGCCCTGGAGGCCTCTTACCATTCCTGCTTTCACCCAGTGCCTGCTGAAAACAAGGGTGAACCTAAACCATTTCCAAGCCTAATTCTGGCTCCCAAAATCCAAACCATTGCTTAGACTCCTTCTTCCCATTACCACATTTATATCAAAAAGCAGTTTGTATTATTAAACTCTACTTGGCTTTTAGTGCCGGTTTTCTCCTTAAAGGCCATTGAACAACATACTTTAATGGTTTTCTCTAATCATTTGCACATATATTCCAGCCATTATGTTAGGCAGTGGAGAGGTTGTAGTAGACAAGATAAACAAAGTTCCTGAGCTCACATTTTAGAGAGAAATGCCACCCTAATAATTTTTTTAATTGTGATAAATCAAAGGAAATAAACATGATGGTTTAATAAAGATGAACTGAGGCAGGAAGTAACCCTTGAGAAGATAAAATGTTATATGATTGCTGGAGAATAAGAAGGGGCCATCAGTATCAATGGCCTAGGAATGGGCCCTCTTTGGTGAAAGATATTGGTCTATTTGATTAAATAAGGAGAGTGAAAGTCGTATAAAATGATTTTAGTTATGTGATGTGATTCTGGTAACATGAAATGTTTTAAAGCTAGAGTCTGGCATATTATCATTTATGATTTTTATTATTTGTTGCTGAACAGAGAATGGGTTATAAAGATGAAAGAATGGACAAGAAGAGAATGCAAGGTATTGCAGTTGATGTAAGAAGTGATGCAGATTTTGAACTGGATAGTGGTAAATGAGAATTAAATAAGCAAAGGGATTCACTAAGTATTTTTGGAGAACTTACAGATGAAACAAGGTAGTGCATAAGTAAAGCAATTGTTTTCATAGGTCGTTGAAAACTGAGGGCACCTACTAAGTTGGAAAGACCTGGGAAGAACAGGTTTCTAGACTGCGAGGTGGTGTGTGGTGATTAGGACCAACATTTTCATTTTATATTTATTCAGATTGTAATGTTTATGAATAATTTTTGAAGCAATATCAGAGAAACAGTTTAATATATGTTTGAAATTCATGAGCAAATATTTAATTTGGCGATAAACAATTAAAGGAATAATATGAGGTATTTAAAGTCATCAGATAGTGTTATCATCTCTGGTGATGATATAAATGACACCAGGGAGGCAAACCCACAAACAAGCCCTGAAATAATCTAATGTTAAGTACAAGGGGGAAATTCAACAATGAAGCCTAAGAACATGCAGCTACAGAAGTAGAAAGAACACTGTGATGCCATGGAAGCCACAAAAAGAAGACTGTTTCAAGAAGTGAGGGAACTACTACTACCAACTCTCGTTAAGCCCTTGAAATTTTAGACATTTCGGATCAATAAGGGGCTACTGGATTTGGCAACACTGAAGTTCTTAGTGGCCATGAGAGTGATAACAGAGTTAAGAGGGGATGAAAGTCCAACTGTATATGATTAAGAGAGTATAGAGAGACTCAGGGAAGTAGTGGCCAACTCACCTCCACTTGTAACACCAGCTGCAACTCCATCACTCAGCCACCCATTTCTACCAAGACCTCAGGTGCACTAAAACAAGTGGAAACAGAAGAGGGACTCAGAGCAGTGACAAGAAATCAGTGGATCCTATAAAAGGTTTCATCCTGATACATTGTTTGTGAAAATATAATATTATGGAATAAAAATGGTGTCTTGAAAGAGAATATACATTCTGAAAGCAAAATTGTTAAACTATCAAGAAAACACAGACGTTTGTTCATGGGGGAGAGATTAAAAAAAAAAAATGGAAAGGAAAAAAAACCTCAACTCTTCCCAAAATGTAATAGTTAAGAGCACAAACTCTAACACCAAAGTGTATGGATTTCAATCTAGATTCTACCAATTAATGGTGGTAAAATTAAAATAAATTAGGTAACTTCTCTGTTCTACCATTCTTTCTATTTGTAAAATTGTGAATAGATTTATTAAACAAGCATTTCTGGAACCCTTACTATATGCCAGTCACTGTTTTAGCACTTGGGGTATATTTGTGAACAAAACAGAAATACATTGCTTTCATGGAGTTTTCATTTTAGTGTGGATAATGACAGAGTCCATCTCACAGGGTTATAGAGATGATTAAATGTGTTAATATATGTAAAGTACAGAGAGCAGTGCTTGTCCTACACTAAATGGTCTGTAATGTTAGCTATTATTATTGCCTGGGGCTAGAGTGGAAGGTATTGGAATCATACGACTATTCAAAAGCCTTAATATACTTCGTGATTTCAAACTTTAAGGGTTTAATAGTTGTGTTCTTAGGTAAGGGTAGATAAATCTGTTTTATTTGTTTATATGTTCCAGGAAAATGAACCATTAATGTTAACCACTGATGAAATAAAAAAGTAAAAAAAAAAAAAATCCTATGGAAGGGAAAAAAAAGTAATACATACCAACTTAAGTCAGCACAAATATTATAACAAAAAAGTAAAATAAATAATAAACAAAATAATAGCAGAATAAGTGCTTGCTTCGACAGCACATATACTAAAATCAGAATGATATAGATAAAATTAGCATAACCCCTGCACAAGGATGGCATGCAAATTCATGAAGCATTCCATATTTTTTAGCATCTGGCAGTGAAAATCAGCGGGGACTATCTGCCTGGAAAAAGAGAGATTCTGCTAGAAACCCAGGTGCGCTCCCTCTCTTTTTTTAAATTTTAATTTGTTTTTAATCCTCACTTAAGGATATGTTTTTTTATTGATTTTAGCAAGAGGAGGGGAGAGAGAACTAGAAACCGATATGAGAAACATTGATCGGTTGCCTACCATACATGCCCCTACTGGGGACTGAAACCACAATCTGGATATGTGCCCTGATCGCGAAAAGAACACGCCACCTTTTAGTGTACTGGAAGATGTTCCAACCAACTGAGCCACACCAGCCAGGGCTTAAATTTTTATTTATTGATTTTAAGATAGAGAGAAAGGGAGAGAGGGTGGATGGGCACATTGATTTGTTGTTCCACTCATTTATGCATTCCTTGGTTGAGTCTTGCATGTGCCCTAACCTGGGATCGAACCTGCAGCCTTGGCCTGTCCAGATGACTCTCTAACTTACTGAGCTACCTGGCCAGGGCACCAGGTGCTCTCTAAAAGGGTCAACACACAGGAGCTTGCACTAGGGCACTCATACTGGGCTCTGATAGAGGTAAGGCAATTCAGGGCATATGGGAGTCATAAAGAGAAGATCTGGGTAGCGTGGGGCTGAAGAGAGATCTGGAGGGTCAGCTGCTGAGGTCAATATCCTGAGTCAGTATCCCACACTGCCCTCAGGTGCCATCTTCCCAGGATCGGCCACTCCTGTTCTTACAGCACCAGCCTGGGGAGTGCACCAACACAGTGCTCCGACTACTTGCGACACCACCTGCCAAGCTCAAGTTAGGCAGAAAGGTCTGTTGGGTGTAACCAACAGAGACCTTTGGTGAGCTCTTTTTCTGGAGAGTTTATAGGCCGACACTCAGGAAGCCATTGAGCTGTATGGTTTGGAAATGGGGGCCAGTCCTGGCCCCAATCTGCAGGCTCAGCTGTCACTACTCCCAAAGAGATTGTTTAGTTCTGTCTTCCCAAGTCCGGGAATATACTTAATATGGAAAATACTTAAAAGAAGGAAGAAAAGTTGATAATAATGGGTTAAAGAGTTCAAGACAAATGCAAATATCACATAAATAGAAGAAGCAATATTTGTATGAAACAAAGTGCTATTTAGGGTTAAAAATCCTCAAACAAATGAAAAGATGCTTTGTAAACTAGAAGATACTCTTTAAAGTGTATGCAATTGCCATAAGTATATATACATGGATAACATGCTAATAAAACATATATTTCAAAACTTATCAGAAGTTAATAAAAACTAGGTTGAATGCAATTATATTCTGAATTGTCCACATACATTATTCAAAGTCAAATACATTTCGTAACCACAAAAGTACAAGTATAAAGTAATCCAATCATGTAATCATTATATTTAGTTAAACATATAAATATATAAACTTGTTTTCCTCATTGACAGAATATATACATATCAATATATATTAAAAAGGGGATATCTGTAATACTTTCAACAATAAAGATAAATTAAAAATATGTGTATATACATATATATATATATGCTTATTTCTCTATGTTTAGTTACTACACCCCAAAAATCTGAAAATATATTTTATTTTTAGTATATTTGTATTGATTTCAGACAGAGGAAGGGAGATGGAGAGAGAGAGACAGAAACATCAATAATGAGAGAATCATTGATCGGCTGCCTCCTGCACGCCCCCTACTGGGGATCGGGCCCTCAACCCAGGCATGTGCCCTGATGGAATGGAACCCGGATCTCCTGGAATGTAGGCTGATGCTCAACCACTGAGCCACTCCTCTTAGGCCTGAAAATATATTTTAAATAAAATAAGTTTTGGAAAGCATATTCTCTAAATCTAATGCAGTACTAATAATAGATAGATAGATAGATAGATAGATAGATAGATAGATAGATAGATAGATATAGATATAGATGATATAGATATAGATATAGATATAGATATGTTTTACAACCACAGACAATTCAAAACTATATACCTAGATAAGTGTTATATCAAAAAGGAAACAAGAAATAAAATAATAAGTTAGCTAGGAAAACATATATCACAGCCTAGGAAATGCAGTAAATACTAAAAAGGATTTTTTTTCCCAGTCTGCAAAGCTTTATATTGCTTTCTTATTTAATTTTTGTTGCAGAAGAGAAACTATTAAAAAATTCTCCAGTTCTCATATTTATATAATAGACAACATTAAAATAAATAAAAAGACACGAGGAAATAGAAATTAATGAAAATAAAGATGCAAGTTAATGCTATAAACAAACACATTATCTAATACCTGATTCATTTTAAGGAAAGAATTCAAACAAGAAAGATAAAGCTACATTAATAAGGCTGAGTAACAAAAAGAGCAGAAATAGGTAAAATTGGGAATGAGGAAAGAACTATAAACACTGTTAGGAAAGAGGTAAAATAATCGTAGGAAAACACCACGTGCAATTTCACTGGGAAATACTTGACATCTGAGAGGGAACAGATGATTTCTTGATAAAATATAAAATAATGAAACTAATCCAGGAAGAAGAAAACTTGATAAGACCTATTATCATTAAAAACATTAGAAAAGTTAGGAAAAGTCTATCCAAAGTACATAAAAATCTGTACTTTTAATATTCTTTAACCTATTCATGATCAATGAAGGTAGATAGCTGTACTTTTATGAAGCGCTGATAAGGATAACATGAAAACAGACAAGTTATATAAATATATTTTAAAAATTTAATATAAGTTAAAACATTCTAAATTTTTTTTCTAATGAAATCTAACAAAATGAGAATGTGATATTATAATCTGATCAGTTACAACTCATTCAAGAAATGTATGGATAATTCAGTATTAGGAGCTCTTCATAAAATTAACTAAATCAACAAATTAAATAGAAAAAAAATGTAGTTTATGTGTTCACCAATAAGAGTAAAAAAGTGGGCCCTACTCTTTACTTGGATCATTCATGTTCCAAACTGGAGGCCTCCACCAGCAGAAGTCAAAAGACAGACCTAAATACTGCATGATATGTCCAGATACCTACCCTTCCATTGCCTCACGAACATGATCTGCCTCCAGCCCTTAGGAACAATTTCTATATCTTTTCTGCCCCCTTATAAGGCACCACAGAGAATCCCAGGTCTTCCTGGTTATATCTCATCCACACTCCATTCCTCAAACCCTACTATGTGACCATGAACTCCATATATTAGTCTCCTATTCCACATTTGGCTCTATACACATTTTATTCTGACACCTTTCCCCAACATTTCCATATCAGGAACTCCCTGATATCTTCAAACTTTTTTCTGATTTTTATTTCCCATTCATGTACTAACAGAACTACCACTTTTCTAAGAACACTGCTTTCTCTATAGCTTACCTTTCCCGAGTGGTGGCTTTGTGCTTTATACCCCTTGGACCAGAGGCTTGATGTTGAGCTTGACACCTTTTTTCTCACTGTGACTCTCAGACTAAAGACCCTCCCACCTTGCTCTTAGATATTTTAACTCATGGCTCAGTTTAACCCTGTAGCATTGCTTTGCTGTAGTTATGATCATTTCAATTTCCACATAGATGAACTTTCAACAAGTTGGTGTGGCAAAGAGTGGCTATTTCTCTTTCCCTTGACAGATAACCAAACAACATTTACAAGTCTCTTCCAAGTGGCTGTGTGGCTGAATTATGACTAATAGAATATTTGGTAGGACAAGAGCCTTTAATGTTATGTTTCAAATATATATATAATTTTACAACTTGAAAAACATAAAATACCTTTTTTAAGCGACAAATGTGAGGGAACTTTTGACACAGTGCTGGTAACTTGTTTCAGGAGATATAAAGCAATAGGGTACATGGGAGCAGATGTGAGGTCAAAGTAGAGTTGCTTTGTTAGTGTTTTTTGTTTCCTTTTATGATTTTATTTATTTTACTTTCTTTTTGATTTATACAGTAGGTTTTAGAACAGGTTTTTATATGAATAAAGTGGTCCTGTATAGACGGAGAAATTGAAAGTCAAATGACAGAAAATAGATCAAAGCTGGGGATAGACATACTGATACAAGACTACTGATACAAGTTGGTTTGCAGATTTGGTGATGGGAAAGGAGTAAATTCCCTTAGATGGATTCCACATTATTAGTGAGTTGTAAAGCTTGGCCATCAGTTGAGAATGTGTTAGAAGACAAGTATGGATAAGTTGAGGAGAAAAGAGAATTAATATAATAGACATCTCAGAGAGTGGGAATGTGAACTTATGAGGAAAATGGTACTTAACTACTGGGCAGTGTTCAATATTCATTTGAGGCTTTTGATTATGAAGTTAAAGTGTGACAGTTCAATCAGTTTTTATCACTTTCTTTAGCAACACTTACCTCTTCAGGGGTAAGGCCAATGGAATGAGTAGTTGTGAGTTTTATTCAAGTCAGGAATACAGACAGAGAGAGGGATGACAGGATTGAGGATGCCTTCGAGACCACTGAATTCAAGGTAGGCGATAAAGAAAGGTAAGAGGTGATACAAAAGGAACACCACACAGGAGATATTCCCCATGATTCTAAAAATTATGCCCAGGTGTGTCTAAAGCAAGTGAATTAGAAAGAGAGGTGATAATTGGAGAGAGTGGGCTATTTAAAGCAGATTTTGTAGGTGGTATATTTACAGGTAAGGACAAGGTGCATGATATAAACATGGGAATTGCTAGGGAAGTATAATCAAGGGGAAGTTTCTAAAAGTAGAACTGGAGAGACAGATTTAGCACAGTCTGTTCAAATGAGTTAAAAATGCCCCAGAAGCCCAGCTGGCATAGTTCAGCAGTTGAGCACTGACCTATGATCCAGGAGATCGCAGTTCAACTCCTGGTCAGGGCACATGCCCGGGTTGCAGGGTTGTTCCCTAGTGGGGGGCATGCAGGAGGCAGCCAACCAATATCTCTCTCTCCCTCTCCCTTCCTCTCTGAAATCAATAAAAATGTATTAAAAAAAAAAGTCAAAACTTCATGGAGTAAATAAGTTTAATCTCAGGGGCTATGGAATGTGGTCTAAGTTGTTTCAGAAAAAAAAAAAATCAGATGCCTGAAATTCAAAAGAAATTTAAATCACTTTACTATGCTAAGTGAAATAAGTCACACAGGAAAAGTTAAGAACCATATGACTTCACTCATATGTGGCCTATAAAGTTGAAAGCAACAAATAAACAAACAAGAAAAACAACCAAAAACTCACAGACACAGACAATGGTATTGTGGTTACTAGAGGGAAGGGCCATGGGAGGAGCAGGGGATGGTAAAGGGTAAAGAGGTCAAATATATGGTGATGGAAGAAGATTTGACTTTGGATGGTGGGGCACAATGCAGTATACAGATGATGTATCATTGAATTTTATACTTGAAAAACTATATAATCTTATTAACCAATGTGCCTGCAATAAATGTCATTAAAAATAAATAAAATAAATAAATAAATTACTTTATCAGAGCTAGCTAAATTTTTGTGAGCACTGGCCATATATCAGACAGTTCTAAACATCACATATTTTGTGCTGACTACAATGAAGTAAGGTATTTATTGTTTATATCATTATCATTTTAAAAGTCAGAAAAATAGGACAAAATGGTTAAACAGTTTTTCCAAGGTCCTATATCTAGTCAGAGGCAGAGGTGGGGTTTGATTCTAGACAGTGTCATTGGCAAGTGTACCTCCAATGCCCAGACACAGAGCCTCCCATTTTACATATTATCTCATGTATCACATTTTATCAAGTTATAGGATGTTCTATTTTTGCCAAATAAATTACTATGCAATGCATTTTCCCATATTGATTGTAAAAGACATCTTGAGTTCAGAATGTTAAAATATGAAAGAATTAAACTGTGTGACTTAGAATTAATAAAACATGGTAACTAGAACTAAATATTGCGAGTTAAGTAATGTCAATTTTATGGATTAGGGGACCAAGTACAAGAGAGATGTAATCGCCTTACTTTGGTGATGTAGTTGATGAGATGCAGTTAAATGTATATCTTTTCACCTGGCCGGGCGTGGCTCAGCAGTTGAGCATCAACCTAGGATCCAGGAGATTGCGGTTCGATTCCTGGTCGTGGCACATGCCCTAGTTGCGTGCTTGATTCCAGTTGGGGAGTGCAGGAGGCAGCCGATCAATGACTCTCTCATTGTTGATGTTTCTCTCTCTCTCTCTCCCTCTCCCTTCCTCTCTCTGAAATCAATAAAGATATATTTAAAAGGAAAAAAAAAAGTATATCTTTTCAACACCAGAACTTATTCACTGAAACACTAAGCTATTCCTTAACTCAGCAAGGGTACACTTGAAACTATTATTTCTATATTTGCAATTTTGTTTTCCATTTTGGAATAGTTCCATTTTTAAAAACCTTAATGTGCCCATTGTTTATTGTTGCACTCTGTTTGAAATGGGGAAAGTGGAGTTTTTCAAAGGTCTTAGAACTTACTGAACTGCTTTATTTCCCAGGTATCACAATGAAATAAATGATCCAATCAGTATATTTTATAAAGTAGCTTGCATTGTTCCTGAAATTTTCGTATATTTTTCAAAAAGACATCATTTAAAAATCACATCTCGCTGATTTTTATTGGTTTATATACTAATCTGAAATAGTCACAAGTCCAAGCTTGCACTATTGATAATAATACTTATGAGGGTGATGATCGTGATGCTGATGTGACAGTGATGATGATGACAATAGCTAATATTTATGTCAGGTATTCTCTACCCCACACCTATTGCATAGATGATAGAATTTCCTCACTTCTCAAAAGAAGAATGGAGGCTGAGATAAAGTAAATCAATTGCCCAAAGTTACACTCAAAGTTGTTGACCAGAGCTGGAATGTGTACCTCTGTCTAACAACTCTGAAACCTGTGTGCTTCCTTAAAACCAATTATAATTTTTGAAATATTAGTTATATACTTCTGTTCTCCAGTGATCCATATAAATATTACTTTTCTGGTCTGGTTTTCAATAATTTTACGAGTCTGGATTTAACGCATCTGATAGCATGTGAATGTTACGAAAGCAAGGTAAACACTAAGTTTCATATCAAACAAAAAAGTAATGCTGACCACACATAAAGCTTATAATTTTGTTTTCAAATTAACTGATTATGAACTAGTTGGCTTTTGAATTAAATTTGTTTTGATATAAATATCAGTTAAATGTTTACTTTCTAATCTCACTATTAAATTTTAGCTCATTACTAATTTGACATAAGTGATGCTCTCATTACTACTAATAGCGGTTGTTTACTACTTGTGCGTATGACCTGGCATTGTGTTAGATGGTCTGAAACATTACCACTAAAACTAACCAACATTGTTTTATAGAAGAGGAAATAGAGGTCTGAGGGTTTTTTTATGTTTTGTTTTTAAATGATGACTCAGGATCCTAGAGCTGGAGAATGGCAGAAATAGGATTCAAAGTCACACATTTGACTACAAAACCTATGCTCTTTAACTGGTGCTCTATTGTCTTCCTATAATTACATATTAAAGATCTTGAAAGCCAACATAATGTTTAATATAACACAAAACATATTTTATATCATTGAGATTTAAGTACTACCATAAGGAGAAGAAAACAAAGAAACAGGTGAGGAGCATAAAAGTGCAGAGAGGACACCAAAGCTTGGAATGGGTACTGAGTCCAGCAAAAAACAGAAATAGATTAACCTACTCTTACCCATTGAAATCAGGATTAAGATAAGCATGAAATCAAAGAAATATGAGAGAACAGATTATATTTCTGTGGAGCTACAGAGGACCCTTTAAAGGAGGAATCTCTTAAAATACAATCTGAGTTGTATGACATTAAATTTTGTTGTATGACCTTAGAGTTGCAGACCTTTAAGGGATGGTGTTTTCTCGCCTAAAATGATATGGATGTTGTTTTCTGATGCTCTCTTAATGTGGCACATGATAATGACATAGTTTTTATGATAAATTCATACAGTTGATAAGGGTCACTGAATGTCTTCTTGTTCAATTCCACATGTGTTAGTTGATTCCTTTTGATACCTCCCTGTCATGTGTTAGAGTGAGTCGACTTTAGTACATAAATGCCCAAGTCTCCAACCTCAACACTGTCCTAAATAGTTGTATGATTCTGGGCAAAGTTCTTAATATTTTCAAGTTTTATTTTTTTTCTAATTTAAAAATAGAGAAAGCAGTGACTCTCACCACATTGTATACACTTGAAAACTTAGCACTCTCCTGACCCACAGTGAGCACTCAAAAATTGTGCCAATTTTGATATGATGATGATAATACTGATAATGATTGATGATCATGATTGTGAATTATCTATGCATTATTTATTTGACTTAGCAGTATATTACTGACAGATATCTTTTCACTGTGCTATAAATTTATTTGGTCAGGTTAGGTTAGACAGTGTAACATTTTTTTTTCTTACATCCTACTCTCCTCTAGCTAGTTCCTTTTTTCAAAACATATATAATTGTTTCCCTTGTCCACTCATTCTATTCATGAATTATCATCCTCAAATCACTGATACACTTCATGAATTCTACCACTTACAGGAAGCCTTCCACAACTATTGAAATAAAATGATAATTTCCCAACATTTAATTACAAGGAAGCCTTTCTTCTCTCTTGCTGTGCTCATACCATGTACATAATTTTATTCTTTACTGAATGTACAATGTATAGGGTGTCCCAAAAATGTATACACACACTTTGGATAATTATAAAGGCAGTGTTTATTAAAATGCATTTCATTTTCAAAATTGAGCTATTAGCTGTTAAAGTGTATATTTCCTTTTTGGGGGGACGCCCTGTATATTCTGTCTCTCCTAGGGTATCAGCTTTGATATTCTAATAATGCCGTGCTAAACAAGCATTCACTGAATAATGCCTCATTTAAGTTGCTTTTAATACATGATAATAGAATAAACTAAACACGAAAAAAAGTAGTTGGCTTTCTTAGTGAGAAGTTGAGACAGAGAAAGCATGTAAAAGTTGTAGGAGTTCTGGGAAAATTGCAGGAAAACTTCACTGCAGAAAAGAATCCCTCTTACCTTACTTCAGGAAAAACACAGCGCTTGTTTATACCTCAGAAGATATATGAGAAAATCAGCTTGATATAAATTCTATTCACTTAAGAACAGACATCATAAAAGCATCTTTAATTATATGAAAGTAATTAAAAATAGTTAAAGTACTAAAACTCACAATATTACTGTTTTAAAGTGGTTTTAAAAAAATTATCTTTATTGTTGAAAGTATTACAGATGTCCCTTTTTCCCCCCATTGGCCCCCTCCACCATGCATCCACCCCATACCCAGGCCTTCCTCAGACCAGTGTCTGTGTCCATAGGTTATGTATATAAGCATATAAGTTATTTGATTAGATTCTTCTTCAAAACATAACTTATTTTAGTTTTACCTTTTATTATAACTTTACCTGAACTGATTGGAAGCAAACTCATCAATAGTATTTTCAAAACCATCTTTTTCTTATACTTTCTTGTTCTTGGAAAAAACTTCCACAGAGCCATAACATTAAACATTTATAGGAGTCTGCAGTTTTTCTTTTTTGCCTTAGGCTCTGCATTATGGCTCTGTGTGTCACTGTTGGGTCCAGTCTACTGGAAATTTTTATATTATTCACTGTGGATTTTTTACATTCTGTTTGAATTGTTTTAAATAGTGTATATTTAAACTGTTATTTACCTTGATGACTGAGTTTCAGGGGTCCTTTAAAATTTTATGCTTGAGGCAATAAATCATTTGTCTCAATCAAATTCTAGCCCTGGTTTAGGTCCTTAACTTATGAAAGTCCCAGGCAGAAAGTCAGGTCTTGCTAACTGACAATATGTCAGAGGGATAACTCTCTAGGTACAGGGAAAAGGGTGTTCTATTTGGGGACAGCATTCAATAGTGAGCTCCCAAATCTCATAAAAATCCAGTGTGCAGGTAGCTTGTCTAACAGCCTGTATATTTTTATCTTCATTTTTGCCTCACCAGCACAGTGATTAAAGAATTGTAAGTCATAAATAATCACCTCAGAATGACTGAGTCAATTCAATTATTATAGCAATTATTGAATAAACTGATTGATTTGTAAACTTAGCTCTTCCAAGCAAAGTAAAGTTGGAACAGTCAGAGTGATAATACGGAGTGATAATATTTTCATTTTATATTCAAAGCACTGTCAAAATGAGCAAGAAATAATATCATCTTCAAACTTAAACACTCAATTACTGTCTTTAGTATTTAGTTTAAATGGTGAAAAAAGTAGTCCAACCTGTAGAGATGAAATAATTGCCATCTCAAACAACTCCCGTAACTCTAAGTTTAGTAGTTGATCTCAGTTCTTTTTCTATGATGAAGTGCCTCTATTGTTATTACATAAATTTGGACACAAAATTTTAAATGTTACATATGGCTTAATGCAATAACAAATAAACAATAGTCAATAGAAATTTATAAAATTATAGAATTAAATAAATCATAACTGGTTCCCAAAAAGAAATGATTATCAAAAAACAATGTAATATGGAGTTAAATTATTATTATTATTATTTTAAAATATATCTTTATTGATTTCAGAGAGAGAAAAGGAGAGGGAGAGAGAGAGATAGAAACATCAATGATGAGAGAGTCATTGATCAAGCCTACAACCCAGGCATGTGCCCTGACCGGGAATCGAACCCCTATCGCCTGGATCCCAGGTCGATGCTCAACCACTGAGCCATGCCTGTCCAGGCTGGAGTTAAATTATTAAATAAATGACAAAAAAACTGTATTTTTATTCCAATAACTTGATGAAAAACTATTTCCAAAACTTGTAAATTTCAAACTTCAATATTTCTTAGTATAATATATATATTCTGAGATATATGTGCATAACTATATATCATTATATATAGTGTACATAAATTATATATGTATATATGTAATTATGTCACTTTTGATACATGTGATTTTACTATGAAAGTCCTTAGTCATTTATTAAGTGAGTGTCTAGTTTAAGGACCTCCATTTTCGATAGTTGCATGGAGGAAATGTGATGGGTCAAAAACAGACATGAAATTGTGGGAGGTAGCAGGGTATAAGTAATGTCCTTCCTTAATTATGTTTGCATCTATGTGAAACTGTATTTGAGATGAGATTAAATAGATGAAATTTCTAAGCATCTGTTTTGTGTCCAGTGCTAGTCTAGAATCTTTAAATGTATGAATATATTAAATTCCCACAACAACCCTGTTCAATAGATTTTACTTATTTACTATAATTTAAATTGTGGAAAATAAGAGACAGAAGATTCCATAACTTCCCTAAGGTCACAGATATATTAATTGTCAAGATACACAACTGTTTGGATCTATTGCACAGGATCGCATTTACTAATCTATATGCTTCCCTAGATCTTGGTGCTGGGTGATTAAAAGCCAGACTAGGAACTACATGGTGGTTCTAGAGATAACAATAAATTACTGGCTGAAATTCCCAAAACACTACATAGTCATGGAAATATGATATCCTGATAAATACCGTAGAAATCTAGTTTTAAATTTTTCTAATAAGCATAACCAGAAAAGAAGCAGAAATGTCTATAAATCTTAGGTTTGAAAATGCAAACTCTTGTGTTTATTGGCCAAATTTCTGAATATGATTGACATGCTAGTATGTGTTGATAGTATACAAGAAAATAAAGTGTTTTTCAAACTTGGAATTCTTTTTGTTCACATTCCTTGTGGGAGTAACTTTTAAGAAAGTGTGGTTTTGGGGACTTTTTAATATCCCTATGTAGCTTATGTCATTTGGAGCTTATCTATACACTCGGATGACAGGTATAATTAATGGTCATTAGGACACAGCCAACACAGATCTGTAGAACTGAACTGACTGAAATACATTTATAAGGAAAGAAAAATGATGGAAAGTAAACAGATTAAATTCAAAACATGGAAAAGAACAAAAAGAGCAAGCCAAAAGAAATACAAAGTATGTGGCAGAAAAAATTGAAGCTATCTATTAAATTAAGACAAAATACAAAAGAAAATTTATGATATTAAAATATACTTTTAAAAAATGTGAAAATACAGATCTTTGGCGGTAATAATTAGAGAAGAAGGAAGAGATAGGCTGTGCATAGAAAATGTAGAATAAAAGAGAAATTTTTACATATATAACATTTTGAAACAATAAAGTTTATGAATTTCAGATTATAGGTAGAATGTAGGAAGATCTAGTAGCCGTATGATCCCACTCTAAGAAGTAAGGATAAATTAGATTATATATTTAAAGCCATTAGAGATTTATGGAAACAACGAGAATGAGAGAGAATTCCAGAAAGGAAAAAGATGTTCTGAGATGGGCAAATAATCACTGGCCATTTTCTGCATGGAGGAATTTGTTGATTCGGGGTGCAGACCAAGGATTTGGATTTCTCTTTCAGAGAAACTGTTAGTGGAAATCAGTATCAACAAGAGTATTATGGTTGGACGGCATTTACCTACCAATTTGAAAATTAAAGGGGCCACAGTTACACGTGTTTCCTTCCCCTAATGAATATTCACTGAATTTAAGGGCTATACCTGGGAGTGTGGGGAATTAGGCCAAAGGCTTTCAAAAGTTAAACTAAAAGCTGCGGAAACCCTTTAAGTGCTTTGGAGATAATCTACTGCTGGAAAGAGAGGTCTTCCTTAAACATGCAATTCAAGGCAAGAATTTAAAGAGCTAAGGTTAAATTTTTCCACAGAGAGAACTGACTGTCTCACAGCCCTTCAGGATTAGGGTAAAGACATTCACAAGAATCTCAATTAAGCAACCAGAAAAGACCATACATAAGCCAGAAATAGATACATTAAAACTTCAACCATGCCCAACTCAGGTCAATCCTTAAGAGCATCAGTTCTTCACTATTTCTGCATAATAGACCAAAAATAATAATAATAATAATTTCTGGTAGATTATATCATCTGAAGCTTTTGCAGTTATTTTATAAAAGAAAAATGTCCAGTTTAAAATTAAACATTATGGAACATATGAAAGGAGAGAAAAATATAATAAAAAATTAAGAAAAATATTAGAAAATTATATAAACCATATATTTTATTTGTTGTAAAAGGTCTTTAAATAATCATTAATGTTAAAGAAGATAAAGAAAATATCAATGAAATAACTTAATCATGAAAAATTTCAGCAGAATTCAGAATCTAAAAGAGAACAGATTAGTGGTTGCCAGAGGGGAGTGGGGTGGGAGTAGAAGAAATGGGTGTAGGGGATCAAAAGGTACAAATTTTCAGCTATAAACTTTCAGGGATATAATATACAGCATGGTGACTATAGTTAATAATATATTGCATACTAGAGAGCTAAGAGAATAAATTTTAAAAATCCTTATCACAAGGAAAAAAATTAAAATTAATTATTTACCTAATAAGCTAATTACTGGACATGGATGTATCAACAAATTGATACAAAAATCACTTTTATTTATTTGTATTAGCAAAAATGTAAGTAGATTAACATTAAATATAATAATATATAATAGGATAGGTAACAATCAAATACTATAAATAAATCTACAGAAAAATCTAAAACACTATTGAGGGCAATTCTAAAAGAATTAAATAAATGAATGAACATACCATGTTTATAGACTGTAATACTCATTTACATAGGCACATTATATATATTGGAAAACCTCAAACATGCTTTTATGTGACCTACATAGAGAACCCCGGGTCATTATTCCCAGTTTAACCTGTTTTTTCTAACTACTTCATAGTACTAGGTATTGTTATTCAGACTCAATTTGTAAGTTGTTTCTTTAGAATTCAGAATATACCTTTTTTCTCTGTTCTTTTAATATGACCACAATTTTACAAATGTGGCTAAAATTTTTGGCCAGTTCATATAAACTGAAATATAACAGTCTTCCCTCCACATTTGCCCTCGGACTGTTATTTGTAAGGGCTCTTTGATGAGGTCAAGTGTCAATAGAGAAACTTATTGACATTTATTCACTAGGACTGCTAAGAGGAGGTTCTGTTTCTATACACAGAAGTCACTTGTTGCTTAGAATGAGAACATTTTTCTCAATGCAGTAAAAGGCTTGATAACCTGCCATATCTTTAGCTCATTTGTTAGGCTGCTGTTGATATATTAGGAACTAGTTATAATGTTATTATGGAAAAAAACACACAGATAAGTGTACTTACAATTAAGCATAGTGTGCTTTTCTTTGTGATTATACTCTTTTAATTGTCCTAAATAAGTCTGTTTATATATAGTATGGATTTTGTATATAAATTGTCTGTATATTACCCAGCCGGTGTTGCTCAGTGGTTGTGCATCGATCCATAAACCAAGAGGTCACCAGTTCAATTCCCTATTCCCGGTCAGGGCACATGCCTGGGTAGCAGACTGGATCCCCAGTAGGAGGCAGCCGATCGAAGTTTCTCTCTCATCCATTTTTCTATCTCTCTATCCCTCTCCATTCCTCTCTCTCTCAAATCAATGAAAACATACTTTTAAAAATTGTCTGGATATTGAATGACAATAGTAATTTACTAAAATCTGGGCTACAATAAATCATTAAAGTGCATAATTAAATTTTATACTAGATGCATGGAAACTTAGCTTATATTTTTTAACAGAGAGAATAACCTGACCTGTTATTAAAAAAATCAGGGAGCTCTGTACATGCGTTTGGACTTGGATTCTTAGAGTGTGATTATTATTTATATGTATGTGTAGAGGGGATATTCTTTCATTTATTTACTCATTCAACAAATCGGCTTAAGCTAATTGGTTACATTGATGTCATTAGGAATCAGAGAGAACATAATACAACATTAAGAAAACCATGAATGAGTTGTGATTTATAAAGGAATTATAGGATTCAGAATTGCCCTCCAGACTTTTATGTGTTACTAAAGCTTTATGTAGCATAAATATATTAGTTGGCTCTTTGAAAGATTATAAGAATCTGATTGATATTCCAACTGGAGGGCCTCTGATATAGTAATAGGAAAACAATGCATCATGTATTAAGAGGATGATCTACTCTTTCGGCACTGTTATTCATCAAGAATGCTCTTGAACAAAGGGCAAAGAAAGGATCATCTCTGGATTTGAATTTAGACCCAACACATAAATGGCAACCAAAAAAAAAAAAAAATCCCCAAATGTTTCAGTTAAGTTCCTTAGAGGTTAAATTTTTGTTCTTCCAGACACAATATATTTGGTTAGAGTTCTACTTCAAGAAATTACATGAAATAAAAACGCTAGTGGGAAGCATAATAAATGTATTCTAACTTTAAGGCTCCTTAGGGCCTGTTACGCTTGCCATTGTATTGCTAAAGCATAGCACAGGCCAAGACTGGTAATAATTCAATAAAAGTCAGCTGAATAAATGCATAAATAAGTATATTTTGGTAAATAACCAGATTCCAGGGGCAGAAAGATTTAGAGTTAATCGATAATTTTTCTACTTAGTCTTATTTGACTATTGGAGCCTTATTTAATTTCCCTGAATCTTAATATCTAAGTCTAAAAATGGACATATTAATGGAGAGCTCCCAAGATTGTTCCAAAGATGGACAGAAAAAGTGGTATAGTGTAGTTGGGCTATTAATTAATTGCAATAGTCATTAATGTTATCCATTTTGCACCATTAACAGGAACATTATTATCAACAGGCTGAGTGACTGTGTAACAGAGGAAACCTGTGCGGTAAAGAGACAGGAAGGGATATAACCAAAACAAAACTAGCCTGTTGTTATGAATTCCTAAGTTGTGAAAAACGAGGTAATATTTAGGAATGTCCTCAAATTCAAAAATTGTTTTCCCCTTTTTATTGAATCTATTGAGGTGATGCTGGTTATCAAAATTATACAAGTTTCAGGTGCACCATTCTACAGCACATCATCTGTACACTGTATTTTGTGTTCATCACCCCAAGTCAAGTCTCTGTCCTTCACCATTTACCCCCCATACCCTCCACCTCCCCGCCCCCCACCCCTAGTCACCACACTGTTGCCTGTGTCCGTGAGTTTTTTCTCTTTTTTTTGCTCAGTCCCTCCACCTCTCCAGCCCCCACCACCACGCCCCAGCCTGTCAGCCTGCCCTCTCTCTATAAATCTGTTTCTGTTTTGTTTGCTATTTAATTTTGTTCATTTGATTCCACATATGAGTGAGATCGTATGGCACTTGTCTTTCTCCGACTGGCTTATTTCACTTAGCAAAATACTCTCCAGGCCCATCCAAAGGGTAAGTAAGATTTCTTTCCTTTTTATGACCGAGTAGTATTCCACTGTGTAAATGTCCCACGGCTTTTTTCCCCACTCATCTACTGATGGGCACTTGGACTGTTTCCAGATCTTGGCTATTGTAAATAATGCTGCTATGAACATAGTGTAAATATTCTTTTGAGTTGGTGTTTTGGGTTTCTTAGGATATATTTCCAGAAGTGGGATCACTGGGTCAAAAGGCAGTTCCATTTTTAATTTTTTGAGAACACTCCATACTGCTTTCCACTGTAGCTGTTGATGCAACTTTTATATTACAAGAACAAAAAGAGTTTGTTCAGGGGAAAAAGGCAAAGTTTTCCTGCTAGAGAAAGTTAAGTATTAAATAAGAAACAACAAAGGAGTCTTTTACGTTCTAAATAAGACCTAGAATCTCACAATGCTTTAACTCAGCAGGAAGCTATTAGACTAGAACAATTACTCTAAATATCTTGGCTCTTGTACAGGAACCACTTGTCTCTAGCATCTTCCTGCCCACATGTCACTATTTTTTCTTCACTACCATTATAATTTTAGGATTTTGAGACAATTGTTAAGTTAATCACATCAAGACTTGTTAATATTGAAAATATCCTTCTATTGCAAGAAGTGCACAGAACTTTGAAGTTTGTTTCTGTCAAGGAAAGAAGGCATTTCATAAGAAGAAGATATTTACATCTCAAATAGACATTTGCCATGTTTGTACTTTCTTCAGTCATTTATAATTCAATCAGTTGGGTATGAAGTGCTGACATTAAAATGCAGAAGCAGAAAGCTCCTATTTTCTCAACCTTAAAAGTATCTAAATTAAATCTGGCCCTGGTCAGTAATGGACATGCCAACACTCTGAATGCTGCCCAGACTTAAAAGGAAGTTATTTTAAAATGGCTTGAAGCTTGTAACAAAACCTGTTTCAACCAACACAAGAGGAAACAACCTCACTTCTAATATTTCATGTAGTAGGGATACAACCCACTTTTTATTTTAAAAAGTCATTGAGCGAAATGGAGAGAGTGTAAATGATTTGGCTGCCATAGTATGTGCACTCACATGAGTGTGTGGGAGGAAGAGAAGCAGTCCCTATTTTGTGAGCCAGAATTAAGTATTAAATAATTCATTAACAAGTGAATCCATTTTATATAATGTGTGTATATATTTAATATTATAATAAATAGAAGTGTGGTATCGTATATTATAATGTATCAGGGAGAAAAACAGCTACTGGATTGAATCTCTCTCTTTTGGGCAGTGTAGAAGTATTTTTATTCATTCCCTTCAACTCCCACAATCCATTTGTCTAACACAAGGTAGGGATTCAATAAATATTTATTGAGTGAATGCTTGGTGCCCTTTTAAGCGATTCCTGAGTGGCAGGGCATTTATCCTTGCCCATAGGTGACTTACTGTTCATATTCACTAATGTGAATAAATTGGAATCGATGGCCAAAGAAACAGAAATAAAATGTTGCATATAGTAAAAAAAAAAATAATTTGGCTAAATTAAAATATAAAGGAAAAAATAATACCCCTAAGATGAGCAAGCACTCAAGGACTTATTTCCTTCTGGAAACTATCAGAAAAATTGGTGCTGTAGCTGGAAGAAATGATTTAGTACAGGTTCTGTGTGAAATGTCATCAGGTCTGCAGAATAAAGTGAGCCAATAAAACTAATCTACAAGGGGCTTTTAGATTTTGATTAGATTGTAGATTGCAAGCATTTTGTGAAGTTTTTGTAAAAATAGCAATTGATTTCCCCTCTAACCAAGCAATTTAATCTATGGTACAAGTTGCAAAGCCAGCTGTGGGATAGTGGGTTTCCCTGCAGGATCAGTGAGCTAGAAGCAATACACCTGCCACTAGGCTTCTAAAATAATCATTTGGCAAAGATAATTTTAATAGGCAGGAATAAAGGTTAACAGCCTTTGCTAAGGCTCTTTAGAGCCAGACTCACTCCGCGCCACATTCATCTCCCCGTTTCCTCCCCTTTCGTTCTTATTCCATTCGGAGGCCAGCAGGTTTTAGTTATGCATTTCTTCATGCTGGTTGCAATATGCATGTATTCATGCAGAATATATTAAATGTGTGGCACACCCTGGGCCCTGGGCCAGAAATCGGGAGGCGAATATGAGAAAAGAGAAGGATCTTATACGGGTGGTTATACAAGCATGGGGAAAAAAGAAAAAGAAAAGCTCAATCTGGATTAATTGGCCAGACTGAGTGGAGAAGTATCCACTTACAGATGCTACTTCTTCCCTGGAAAAGTGGAAGTGGCGGGTGCTCAGGAATCATGCTGGCTTAGAGCCTTGAGATGTAACTTCTAATGACCAACTTGTTCCCATCGCCCTGAAGAAGCCCCTGGCCTGGGGACGGGGTCTTTTTATCAGGAAAACATTTAGCCGTAGGTTCCAGAGGCCGTGCAGAGGAAGAAAATAGACTGGAAAAGGGCTCCTGGGTGACGGTGAGGGAGAGGGAGAGGCAGGAGGAGCGTGGCGCGTGGACAGTGAGTGGGCCGCCACAGCCCGTGGGAGCCCAACGCGTGGCCGCGTCCGCTGCTGCCTCTTGGGAAGATAGGACATCCACTCGGGTGGCTTCTTGCTGGGAGCCAGCACCACGTTGTAATAGGAAGGCTCCACGCGAGTTAGCAATCCACGGCTGCGGGATGCTAGGGACAGGCTTGCAGTGACTCTCATATATTTCTGATATTAACCTGAGCGGTGCTTTGAGCAACACGTAACTATATGAGCTCGTCTCTTTATTTGGGAACATGAAAAAAAATGACTGCTGCCTACAATGTTTTCTAGAGATATTGTGAGGATTCACAGATTACTATATAATTCTTTTTAATATCATCATATTAATTTATCACTTATTGAACACCTAAAATGTTTCAGACAGTTTTTCCAATATTTTACTTTTATTATCTTAACATATCATAACAAAATATCTGAGGTAGGAGTTATTAATAAGCCCATCCATGAACAAAATAAGTTATATAAAAATACCATTTTATTCTATTAAACCACCACACATCCTTTTTGGAGGATGATGAGCTGTTTGTTCATGTATATGTGTAAGTATAAATGAACATCTTTATAAATTAATTTGCAAAAAATAAAAAAAAGATTACTTGTCATGCAAGTATTCATTGTCAAAGCTATTCAAATCCAGGTGGTATGACTCTAAATCCCCTGTTCTCAATCATTTTGCTAGATGAATATAAAATATTTTGATATATGCTAAACAAAAACAAGTAATATGTAGAATTATTTCAATTACCAAGAAGAGCAGTACAGAGCCATCTAAGTTTTCATATACTTTTCATCTCCTTCAGAGAGTCATATGTTCTGCTGTTAGGGATCAAGAGTCGGATAATATTACAGAACCGTGTGTGGAGCAAATGCTGGCCTACATGCCCACAGCTCTTGGTGGAACTTCATGTTCTCGGAGGCATAGACTCTCATTACCATCCTATGAGTAGTGACTCAGTTCAGGGATAATTCCCAAGTAGAGTGGAAACCAGAAAGGTAGGCTTCTCTCAAGTTCCTAGTTTATTTTCTGAGGGATATGATAGAGGGCTTTTCTTTCTCTCCCTTGTTTTGACAACAGAGGAACTCAGAGCAAATGCTATTGCTACCTTCCTCTAGAAATTGTACCCAATTAAATGAACTGCTTCCTTGGGAAGTAATTTTACCTTTGGTTTCAAATTAATTTTACATTCTATCTTTCCTTTGCCCATATGTATTAATTTATGTAGTTACTAAATTAAATACATAATTTATTTTTGTGGTTGTTTTTCATTGTTCAATTACAATATTGATTTTTCTCTATGTTCCAAAGATGGAGTAGCTCAGAATTGAATATATATTGCTCATGAATTCTTTCTTAATGCTGGCTTGCCAATTTTAAGTAGAAAGTGTTTCTTATTTGAAATGATGTTTGTTTTGTTTTGCTTTTGGCTATCATTTCTCATAAAGGACATAAATGAGGAAATGTATTTAATTGGCATTCATTCTTATCAACAGGAAATGTGTTTTTCAGCTGTATGTTTTCTAAATGGAGCATCTCAGCATTCTGTCATTCATGCTGCTTTTAGCTCTCTACCAGAATCAATGGCCTGGAAACTGTACAGGACCTTCCTGTGACTTTTTAGATGAAAGGACCTATCATACTCTGGCATAGCACATAAGGATTTTCAGAACCCCTGTCAGATTCAGTGCCTTTTAGCATAATGGTTCTAAGCTCTATTGTGTAGCCCACCTGCACCTTACAGCCCAATGGAGTGTGGAGCAAAAACAGGTTTGCAGTCATGGGTACACAAAACACAGAGTTTATTTTATTTTATTTTTAAAAGATATATCTTTATTGATTTCAGAAAGAGGAAGGGAGAGGGAGAGAGATAGAAACATCAATAATGAGAGAGGCATTGATCGGCTGCCTCCTGCCCTCCCTACTGAGGATCGAGCCCACCACCCAAGCATGTGCCCTGACTGGGAATCAAACCATGATCTCCTGGATCATAGGTCAGTGCTCAGCTGCTGAGCCATGCCAGCCAGGCCACAGAGTTTATTTATTAATTACTATATTATTTCCATACAAACAACTATAACCCTACTTTTGCCCCACCCTGTATACTGATCCTTATACAAAATTATGAAGAGTTTAACCTGGGGTAGACACAGGTAAAGTACAAACATAACAGATTTAGATACTGTCGAGAGATAGGAGAACAGATGTCACAGGGTGCAAAGGGACTTGAAGCACACTGAATTATGTTGTCAAGAAATCTAGTCTATTATTAAATTCCCTCTCTCAACTTCATTTTTTCACCAATAAGCAAAATAAATAGTCATTATAAATGTTGATGAATATAAAAAGAAGAAAAAAGTAGCCCATATTTCCACCATCCAAAGATAATTCTTAATATTTACATACACAAGTATGTCCTACTATCCAACTCTATTGTATATTGAGTTCAAGTAATGCAAATTTGGATGGCAAGTTCAAATACTTGCACAGCATTATATAAATATTAAGTTTCAGATACCAAGTAGTGAGATAGTAAAAGATTCATACAAAATGTTGCCTGAATGTTTCCTAAGTTCAATTATTTAAGTTCAACTGAAGAGTATACTGTATTTTTAAATATCTCAAGTATGTGCATGTAAACATATAAAGAAATAAGAAACCAGAATATAACATATGAATATACATATATAATTTTATTATAAAATACATAGTGCTTTCTTACATTTTAAACTTAGATAATTATATGCCCAGTTGAACCACTGCAGAACATTCCATAGAATGTAACTTTTATAGTTTGCTTAATCATTTCTCTATTCTTGAATTGTTTTCTGCCAAAAATTAATCTATTCTAATTATGCCACAATATATTTATTGTGTGTGTCTTTTGCGTACTTTCCTGAAGAGAGTTCCAAAACTAGACTGACAAGATCAAGAAATACCACCTTTTTATGACTCCCTTTACAAATTGCTTAAAAGGATTTTTGATATTCAGTAATAGTCTTTTATCGGTTTAACCGGGCCTCTCATATTTCAGAGTGTCCTGTATAAGGCATATATGATGGCTTAAGTTTGAGTTCTCTATATTTTGATTACTAGTCAGGTAGGTTTTCACCCTCCCCCATACATAGTTCTGCCATTTTTTTTTTTTTAATAAGAATTGTCTTGTGTGATTTTTTTAATTGATTTCAGAGAGAGGAAAGGAAAGGGAGAGAGAAATATCAGTGATGAGAATCATCAATCGACTGCCTCCTGCACACCCTCCACTGGGGATAGAGGCCAAAACTCGGGCATGTGCCTTGACTGGGAATTGAACCATGACCTCCAGGTTCATGGGTCAATGCTCAACAACTGAGCACACTGGCCAGGCTGTCATTTATCTTTTTAAATGAAAAGTCAGATGATTATTACTATACAAACTTCTATATTCGTTATTGTAATGATTAGTACTCCATAGTATGGAATATTAAAATATAAAGATAGGAGTAATGAGCAATTTTTTTGTTTTGTTATTGGCCTTTAATAAAGCTCAGATATTTGCCATTGGGAAGTGTGGGTGATATATTTCTTATTTATGTATTTCACAAAGTTTAGTTTATCTGCGTTAAGTATAGTAAAGTATATATCAGAATTTGCTTTACATAAATTATGTATAAGACAGACAGACAATTGGTACAGGAAGCAAGTGAGCAAACCTCTCAAAACATGTTTCCTGCTCTAAACACCTCAATTATGCGCTAAATCATTTTAGAGGACATAAGAGTCAGTAGCTCACAACTCTTGGGGGAGAATTCATTTTACAAAACATATACATGAATTTTGAATATTCTGAATTATACAATAACTTTTTAAATTATAAATGAGTGACCAAAAGTAACTCCAGAAAATATACTTATTATGATTGACATAAGATAAATTCACTTGAGTCGTCTTTTTATCACTTAAAAACATTCTTTATGCAGAGAGTTATAATTTTTTGAAATAAATTATTTTAT
Source organism: Miniopterus natalensis (assembly GCF_054644295.1). Classification (NCBI taxonomy): domain Eukaryota; kingdom Metazoa; phylum Chordata; class Mammalia; order Chiroptera; family Miniopteridae; genus Miniopterus; species Miniopterus natalensis. The sequence continues at coordinate 25,339,399 of NC_142092.1, read as the reverse complement.
TAACCCTGACACCTCAAAAGTTTGATGATTGACAAAATACTCTAAGCTATCTGATGTCACTTTTGAAAGTAAACCTTCCTCTTCCTGTCCTGGTTAGTCAGACCTGATTTACTTCAATAAAGACAGTGTTAGTATAATTATACCTCAAATTATTGCTTGACCATACATGTTTCAAACCATCTTTCTTCTATGCTGATTGATGAAAAATATTGGATTCATAAGCCATTAACAATTCATTCTATTGCATGCCCTGCAATTAATTAGAAGCCAAGTAATAATAAAATATGATTAACTCAATAACTACATTTTTAAAAAAATCATCTCATGAAAAAGAAAATAAAAACAGCATAAGCTCAGATGGAGAAATAATTTTCACTTCAGTGTGGAATGTAAGAAAAAGCAATCCTCTGCTCCTCAGTCCATCAGTTCTTATCTTCTTCAGCCCTTTTAATTAACATGTTAATATATACCCTGATAGATTTAATAGCAAGTGGCAGTTGCAAAGTGCAAGCTGAAATAAAATCTAACACAGCAAATTTGTTTCTTGTAAAAGATATCATTATTGCCTAGTCAAGCATAACTTGCGCTCTCTCGCTCTCTCTCTGTGTCTCTCCGGAAAGGTTGCTATTTAGAAGAAGATTTAAGGTTTAGACCCCACATATTAAGCAGAATTAATGACCTATTTGCTTAGAAGCCATGTATTAGCTCCAGCCTCTCCGCCCGCCGGGTGAACGGCAGGCAGCCCTTGGTCACCGTGACGGATCTGAGCGCGGGCAGAGCATCGGTCAGCGGCGCGGCGGGTCGTGGTCGGTGCCCCCGACAGGCTCTTGCGTCCCCCTGAATGAGCGCCGCTGGCTGCACCCACCGCCTCGGAGCCCCGGGCTGCCTGGCTGACGCTGGGGGTGGAGGATCCTGCGAGCCACAGGGCGTCTCCCTTGTTTATCATGACATCACTGCCCTCCCGCTTCCAGCTACAGAGCGAGGCTGGCCACAGTGTGTGGAGTGTACGCCTTCATGAAACAAGAGGTGGTAATGGGCGAAAGCAGTTGTGTTTTAATAACAACATCTATTCTCCTTAAGGCAGAAAAATGACGTGAAGTCTACTTCCTTAGATGACATGATAAAAATTAGATGTGTAGAGATGAAAAGGCTTGGTAGCTGAAGAATAAAATACTGTAATGAGAGGAAAACATTACCCTTGAGATGAATTCAGGTTCTGAAAGTACAATAGTAATTAGACAAAAATGATCATTAAATTTATATTCATTTCCTGCTAAAGTCTGCTCAGGCCAGTCTTTTATTACTAGGATATGTATTTAAACTCCATTATGAACACTGTAGCTTATCTGTGAGCCTGAAGAACAGATGGATTGAATTTATTTGCAGAAATAATTGAGCAAGTGGAAAAAATATGAATTTTGACTTTCTTGACACCCAGAATTATTTAGCATATGTTCAAATCTTGTCACTAAACACAAAGTCAGGAGAAATGAATCATCTGTAATCAGTACAAAGAATTAATCAATTTTAACCTTTATTGGTTTACATAAGTCAGGGTGATAGCATCAAGTACTAAAAACCGTTTAGATATAATTCAATTGATGTTACATAGATTTAATAGTAATATAAATTCAAGTTCTTCCTGTTTTCTTCTTTTTTTTACAAAATGTTTTTATTGATATCAGAGACAGGAAGGAAGAGGGAGAGATAGAAACATGAATGATGAGAGAGGGTCATAAAGTAATGAGTAACTAATTTCTATGTTTTAAGTAACCTTGTAAAGAAAAAACAAATATTTATGACTGGCAATCTTATTTAGTACAATTTATTTATTTTAAATACTGTCGTCAGAGGAGAGAGAGAGTAGTTTATTTTAAAATAAAAGTCTACTTCAAAATGAGTGTTAGAAAATGTGTTAGGATGATGCAATTTTAGAAGAATGGGAAAATGTAAACACTTTCTGCACATCACAAACTGTTAGCATAACGCCAATGATCAAAGCTGGGGAGGTTCACAGTGGATCCGGACAGTGCGAAGGAAAACTGGGAAGCCGAAGGAGGAGGCTTATTTCAGCTGCCTGAACGTACATGAGAGACAAGCCGACTATCCCGGTGGCGGTCAACTGGGCGCACATGGTGCACAGACCGCACCCTGGGGACACACTGCACCCCAGAAATTCCCGGGCCAGCCTTACAGGAGCCAGAACAGTGGTGGCTCTCAGCCAGGGAGAGGTGAGCTGACATGACATCTGTTACGACTGTGCTGTATCGTGTTTACATAATTGGGGCCTTGGCTGGGAGAAGGTGGCGAGAAAGCCTAAGTGTTTCACTCTCCCCCCAGTTATCAGAAGGATGGCTAGGTGAGTAATGTCCAAGGTCAAGTAATGTCTGGGATAGGTTTCCCCAGGATTCAGCCAGTTCAATAAAATACTCTCCAATAAAACCCATGTTAATAAAAAAGTCTTACCCCAAAATTTAATCCAGTCGTTTAATGATACATAAGGTGGTTAGTCAGAGTCATAATCGGCAAACACTGGCTAAAGAAAAAGAATTCATCTTAGAAACATTGTTCCAATGAAGAAATTCCTTGGCCCATGGCTTAATGCCCCTAGCTGCCCCTCTGTAGGCAGAGTGCCTGACTACAATAGATTAAAATTTTTGAAACCAGATGTGAACACACTAAGTAAGATCATGTCAACCCTCAATCTCAGGATTTTTTAACCCCAAACCAGTGATTAATTAATGTACTTACCCACGCTTAACTAAGAGCCAAGAACCTGCTTCCTGTTTTAAACTAAAGATATTTTCAAAATAGGGATGAAGGCATTAGCACAATTTGTTTCTTATACTATTGCCTAGAGCAGAAACATTTGGAAATAACCTGAATAGCAAATAGCAGAGGAATTGTTAGTTACACAGTGTCATCTCCACTCACTGCAGTGTCATTCCAGGAGTGATGCCAGACACCCAGACTTGCACCTGCAGGAGAACTCTCCTTAGATGTAATCCTCAACATTACCTTGTCCCGCACTAAACACTCATGTGGGTGTCAGGGTCGTTTAGTTAGAGATATTTGCCGTTTTGGAAAAGCAGTGCTGCACAGTCTCCATGGCAGTCAGGAAGGATTGGGAGCCAAGACACAACCCCCCTTAGAACACCAAAGAGAACATCTCATGCCTGGCAGAATCTTCACTTTAGCATCATACACAGTTTATTACTTCATGGGGTGCCCTGGGTGAACTTGGAAGACATTGTGCTTCCTGGGGATATGCTGTTTCAGCTCCTGCATATATAGCCAAATACTCAAGTTCACTATCTTTTGTTATTATAGAATCTTTTCTATGTCTGTAGTCTGTCAACCTCCTTACAATCCCTTTTGACTTAGCACAATTATGATGTCATTAAGATTTGTACTTATAAAGACAAAGTAACATTATATTAAATACTTATTCCGTAATGCTAAGCTGAAAATGGTAGAATGCAAACATGAATGCTCACTATTTAAAAAGAAACAATTAATCTTTAAAAAAATAAATAAGATGGAAACCCCTGAAAGGTAGCTCAGTTGGTTAGAGCGTCTTCCCAATATGCCAAGGTTGAGGGTTTGAACTCCAATCAGGGTACATACAAGCAGCAACCAATAAATGCATAAGTAAGTGGAACAATAAATCTCTTTCTCTCTTCCTTTCCTCTTTCTCTGAAATCAATTTAAAAAATAAATAAAATAAAATCAATTTAAAAGACAGTGATTGAAAAATACTTCCATATGCTAGCAGCCAGTGTAAAAATAAGGGCATTTTTTTCTTCCTCTGATTTGACATCTTTGGTGAACATAAACAACTTTAAATAGAAACATAAAATTTATTTATTTTTAGTTAACTTGCCTCAATTCTCTCCCCCTTTAAAAAAAGATTCTGTAAAATTTAAAAAATGCATTCTGGTTGATCCCTGCAAATAATTAGGACTCTTTTAAACACTGATGTATTTAAGTCAGAGATTGAGGGTGAAAGTAAGACCATAGCTAGTTCCCCCCTTTTTTATTACCTATAGCCTCTTAAAGATATCTTTGCCCTATCTACAGGCTCAAGATCTTTATTTCTGATTCAGTCATTCCAAGAGCAGAACTTATAGGAGTCTTATGAATGACAATGTCCAATAAGGCTTGAGCTTTAATTGTGGATCATTGCTCATGGATCATGAATCATCAGGTGGGTCAAGAATGAATTCTAGGTTCTGCATGGTCTCAAATAGGTTATCTGCCTGAGCGTGTAAAAGAGAGCTGGGATCTATAAGAATAATATAAAGGATGGATTTTTCCAATGGGGAAAAAAGATACATCCTAAAGATGTATATCAAATAAAAATAAGGGATATGTATTTGTACTTTTGACAAAATCAAATTTGAAAAATTCTTTGTAACTGTAAAATTCAAACAATAGAGAATAAGTATGTAAATAATGATGTAATACAGTATCATTATCCAGAATGTTATAAGAAATCTGAAAAAAGAAAACGGACAAACAACTATATAAATATTATACAGAGACAACGAATAATTTCCTGAAGAAAAATCACATAAATTTACAGAAAAATAGTCATTGGCAATTATTTAAAGGTAAATTAAAAATTAAAACTAAAATTTTTAAATTAAAAGTTAAAAATAAAAGTAAATTTAAAAGTACCTTTATAAATTCCTGGCAATAACACAGGTGTATATTCAAATTTTTACAAGGAGAACTGAGAATGATTTTGTATTTCTGGATTGTTAGAGAGAAAAAGGAGTAATGTTATGCAACTATATAAAAGGATAACACATATGTTTATATACTGATATAAAATAAGTCAAGTACATATAATGTGCTACTACTGCTTTTAAAATATTACATATGCACACACACACTATTTCTAAAACAGAGGAACTCACTTCTGCAGGAAGTGCTGGGACAGAGGTTCCAGCAGCCAGCTGGCTGCAGGACAGTAGCAGCTTCATTTTGTCCTGTCATCTGGCTGGGTGTTGCCTCAACTGCTTTTTCTGGTCATGTTTCACTCAAGCCCACTCTTTGACCCTTCTAGAGATACTGCAAATTAATTAATATTTTAATAAACCATTTTATACCTTAAACTATCAAGAGTTTACCTGCAACTGAGTACCATAAGCAATACAGAGACTAACACATCATGTAATTATAATACTCATTGTTTTTACAAACTAAAATTATTTTCAGTGCACTGTGCTACCCAATCTAGAGAGACCAAGTAAGTCAAAATTGTTGTCCTTCTTCTACTAAAGTTTCCTATCTAAAATAATAGACATACTATAAATTTAAAAGACAAACATTGGGATATATAGCAGAGGACCAGCCAGACATAAACAAGCCAAGAACAAAATCAGTCCTGAATGACCAAGGATGCAACACTATTCAGAAGTCCCCTAAAAGAAATGGGTAGATTTTTTTATTACTACTCATGTGAAATTATTACTTAATGTACAAGTGCATATATACTAAGCTTTATTAAACACTTAATAGGAAAGTAATTATAACTTAAGTAATAATTGGTCATCTTTAGGAAACTGTAAGTTACAAAATTTTTCAAAGTATATGCTACTTTAATATTACTGACTGATGCAGAGTAAACTTGTTGGAATAATGGAGCAGAGGCCAAATTACACTGTGTTGAGATTTAGTAGATCATTAGGTAATTTTATTTTTCTGGAAAGATGGGTGATGTGGAAATGAGATAAGGATAATTAATAGAGAGGATATTTGTTCAAAAGTAAGATTTTATTCATTTAACAAATGTTCTAGAAATATTGGATGCCCATATGTTAAAAAAAGAAACCTAGATAGAGACTTTAGACAATTCACAAAAATTAATTCAATGTGTATCTTAAGTCTAAATATAGTACTAAAATATAAACTCTCTAGAAGAAAACATCAGAAAAAAATTGGGTTTAATGACAAGATTTTAGATGATTCATTGAAAGCATGACCCATGCGGGGAAATTGATATGTTGATCTATATTAAAATAAAAAAAATTATACTCTGCAAAAGTCATTAGAGAGAAGATGAATAGGCAGGTCATAAACTGGAAGAAAGTACTTGCGAAACATATCTAATAAAGAGCTAACATTCAAAATATGTAAAAACACCTAAAACACAATCATTAAAATACACAACCAATATAATAATTGGCAGAAGATCTAAAACAAACACCTCATCAAATGATGTCTGATGTGTAAACTTGTGGAAAGATGTTCAACATCATTTGTCATTTAGAATTTCTAATAAAAATGATATACCCCTACACATCTGTTAAATTGGTTAAAGTCCAGACCTGACAGTACTGATGGCTTACAAGGATGTAAAACAGCAGGAGCTCTCATTAATTACTCGTGGAAATACAAAATGATAGCGAAACAGTGGAAGACAGTTTGCCAGTTTCTTACAAAGGTAAATAAAATCTTACTATGTATTTCAGCAATTGTACTATTAGATATTTACTCAAATAATTTGAAAACTTATGTTCACACAAAATGTTTATAGTAGCTTTTTAATCACCAATAACTGAAAGCAAATAAGATGGTTTTGATAGATGAATGAGACACCCATTCAATGGAATATTATTTTACAGTAAAAAGAAAGCCAGACATAGATAGATACTTCTTAAATATATATTGATAAGTGAAAGAAACCAGTTTGAAAGGCTATATACTATAAGGTTTAATTTGTATGCCCTCTGGAAAAAGCAAAACTATAGATATAATGAACAGATCAGTGATTGCTGGAGATTTGTGAGGCTGTTATTATATAGGGGGTCTTTAGAGGTGGAGAAACTATTCTGTATGATACTGTAATGATCTGCATATGATGCCATGCACTTGTCAAAAATCCATAGACTTTGACGGCGCTAAGAGTGGACTTTAACTTTTGCCAATTAAAAAAAAATTATTTAATTGGTCAAGTTATCCCACGATGGGATGCAGACATGCTAAAAACATCCAACTGTATTACAAATATACTAAACAACTTCAATGAAGGAAGTGAGCAGAAAAGGTGCTATTCTAAGTAAGTTCAGAAATTAGTGAAGACTATAAAACTAAAGGTAAAAATAGCATAGAACCTAAGTTGATAAAATTGTTTCTCAGGGGCATATAGGTTAAGAATTCTGAAACTACTAAATATCTGTATAATAAAATGGAGCAATGAGTAAGTAAGGGCATCTTTAATGTAGGAGCTAGGTTTCTCACTATTGGAGTGGGCAGTTATAGATAAACATGGGGACAAGGTCAGACAGATCCATGTGCTAATGAATTTGACTTGGAGACATCAGTATGAACTCATTTAAACTTAACACAGATACAGACAGTTATGTATAGAGACATGTACATACACAGTGTAGCATACATACATATATTTCCCTGCTCTTTCAGCTAAGAGTATTTAGAAACAAACCAGTAGCAATGAGCAAACCTAATGCCCAAATACTAGTTTTTTGTACCATTTACCAATAAAAGGAACTATGGCTCCTTGGCTGATTTTAGGACTGGGCAGTAAATATATAGGATAAACTTTTAGCATATCATGAGGAAATGCAAGGAAGTGCTTTACAAAAAAAAAAGAAAACACACATACACAAGTATGGAGGTAATGTCAAATGCACAAGAAGTGTCATAAGCACTCTGGCTGTGGGAATCGTCTTTCCTCTAAGCCATTCATGTCCTGACCCCCCAGGTAATATCAGGGGCACCTGACTGAGACCAGGACCCTAGGTGGTCACTTGGCCCCTCTAGGTTCCCGACACCAAGTAATAACAGTGAACCAACACAGATGACTATGCTGTCAACTTAGCTTTTATTACTTGAAGGTTTAATCCAAATCGCAAATACATCAGAACACATACACACAAGTATTGGAGGTTAACAAACCAAAAGTCCAAAGGTCTCAAATGTCGTCCTGTCTGGGCTATTGGCAGAGCAGTGATTACCAGTCACTCGGAGTCGCAGAAGCCTCCGTGTCCAGGGGGTCCACATCTTGTAAGGAAGACTGCTGAATCAGCTGGAGACAGCAAGGCCCCAGAATAACCAATGGCCACCAAGCCAGACACTCGAGCTGTCAGTACGGCTCGTTCACAGGAGAATGAATAGCAAGTGTCACTGCTTTTAGTTTCACTTTTGTCCTTGTGGAGGTGTCTCCCTTCATCTGCACTTCTTACATTGGCTTGTGGTGTCTGAGATTAGCCTTCGAGTCTAAATCAAAATATTTGGCAATGTCCACGAAGATGCTTGGTCACTGTTACCACTTGTATACTTGGGTTGCCTCCCTTTTGCTGGCAACCCAGGACTTGCCTGTTGGCCCAGGCTTATATGTGTTCAGATAAGGTTCAAACACAAGTTGGAGTTGGTTATACTAACTCTGCTTTCCATAAGAAGCCAGTGAAAAAACCCCTTCACCCGTACAGTGTCTAGCACTGCTGCTCCCCCTTTCTTCTGCAAAGTTCCTTCTCTTTAAAAGAATTTTTAATTCTTTATTTTACAGAGCAATTGTGATAGTCCACAACACACAGGACCAAACTCATCTTGATTAGGGAGTGGGCTTCTCTTTAGCATAACTTCTAATGAGCATGATTGTGATTATATTTAGCAATACATTTTGGGGTGTTATCACACCCATGAAATGTTAATGGTTGTTTTCCCCACCTACTTTCAAACTTTTCACCAAAATTCTTATTGGCATCTCTATACCTTTTGAAATAATGCAGTTTTTGTTGACATTGTATATGTGTTTACTTCCTCTCCCCATGCCAGCTAATCCTTTAATAGTTATAACCACTACAGCTTCATTATTTAGATTATAAACTGCTGAGATGAAGCCCTGTGTCATTTCCTTACTTTTCTTGCCTGTGTTCCCTCTGAGGCTGATGAAACAGTCTTGGCCCCAGGCCCCCATCCTCTCCCTCCCATATGAGGATGTTTTACCAGTAATGACAGCTCCGTGCTGTGTGTGTCTTCTCCTGCATGCACAGCTTCCCCATTGTCTCCATCCAAAAGCGAGGTACAGTGTTAGCCTCCCCCTCTTAGCCTCCCTTGACTGCCAGAGGTGTCTCTGTTTAGAAAAACCCCTCCACTTACCTTTGTACTTCTGGTATCGTTTACTTCTAGCAAGACTGGTCCCGTCTGTCCCTAAGGTCCCTAGGACTACAGATGGAAAATCATCCTTTAAGATCTGAATAAGATAACCTACACCAAAAATTTTCCAGGTGAGAAGGCATTATAAAAATGGCACACTGAATACGTTCTTCAAAAAATGGCCTTGTCGCCCTGGCCTGGGTGGCTTGGTTGAGTGTCGTCCCATGCACCAGAGGTTGCTGGTTTGATTCCGGGTCAGGGCATGTGCTCGGGTTTCCGACTTGCTCCCCATTAGGGGGCGTGCAGGGAGCAGCCAATTGATGTTTCTCTCTCCCCTTCTCCCTTCCTCTCTGTCTCTAAAATCAATTAAAAAATATTTTTTAAAAAATGGCATTGTCATAAAAAGGGAAGGCTGAGAACCTGATACAGATCCAAGGAGACTAAAGGCCATGACAACTCAGTGCAGCGTGTGCTCCTAGACTGAACCCCATAACGGATGTTTTTTAAAAAAGCCACAAAGGACATTACTTGATAAATTGACAAAAATTGACTCTCAATGGGAAATTGATTAAAATTTTTATGTCAAATGTTAGATTACTGAAGGGAACAACCGTACTGTATATAAGAGAATCTTTTAAAGAAATATACAATGAAATATTGATGGAGAAAGTACGTGATGCATGAACTAAAGTCTGCAGGAATGCATGCATAGTTTTCATATATGTGTGTGTTCATATGTAGGAGAAAGGGAAGGGAGGTAAGGAGACAGAAACAGAGACAGAAGCAGAGAGGAGAGAAACTGCAAATGAGTCAAAATGTTAGTAGGTAAACCCGGTTAAGGGGGTTCTGGCTTTACCGTGCATGCAACTCTTCTACAAGTTTATTTTCAAATAAATACATTTTTAAATGGACCGTTGGTGGTTTTCCTGAATTGTGCGTGGCCTTTGAGATTTCTAGCTTTGATTTCCGCGGCTGCCACCCCCGCCGTGCCCAGGCCCAGAAGCCGATGCCAGCCTGACGGCACCGGCGGCCCGTCCCGGGCACGAAGCCGGCGCCCCCTGCACGTCGGAAGCGCAGAACTTTTCAGAAGGATTTTACAAATTACTGGAGGTCATGACCCCGCCAAGAATAAAACATGTTTTAAAATTATACATAATATGAAACAAAAGCAATGAAAGAACGAGAAGTTCAAGATGCTTACCGCAGGGAGCCCCTCGGTCCTTGCCCGGCGCCAGTCCCGTGCCCTGGGGTTGGCGCTGCGCGCGGTTGGCCAGCGCCCCCCGCCAGCCGCTCCCCCGGCCCAGCTCCAGAAACGTGCTGACACCGTTCATCTTCCCTCTCCCCTACTGTCCTTCTCAAGTACTTATTCTTTTTACATCCTTTACTTGTTTTACCTTATTTAAATATAGTTCACATACCGTATAATTCACATTCAAACTGTATAACTTTATAATTTTAGTATATTCCCAGATATGTCTATCCCCAGCCAATTTTAAAACATTTTCATGGCTTCAGAAAGAAACCTGGTAGCATTTTGTTAACATCCGTCTCTTCCCCAACCCCACTCCCTGCCCTAAGCAACCACTAATATATTTTCTGTTTCCCTAATTTTCTCTGTTTTGTGCACTTCATATGAATGGGGTCACATGTGATCATTTGTGACTGGCTTCATTCACTTAGCTCAGTGCTTTCGAGGTTCCTCCGTGCTGCGGCAGGTATTAATATTTTATTGCCGAAACATATTACATGGCACGGATATACCATATTTTATTTTCTGTTCATCAGTGGATGGACGTTAGGGTTGTTCCCAACTTTTGACTGTGATGAATACTGGATTCTGCTGCTGTGAACATTTGCTTACGGGTTTTGGTGCGGGCGTTTTCAGTTCTCATGGGTGTTCACTCAGAGGTGGACTTGCTGGGTCACATGGTAACTCTGTGTTTGACATTTTGAGGAAGGGCCAGACTTTTTCAAAGTGGCTGCACCATTTTTCATTCCCACCAGCTATGTATGAAGGTCCCACTTTCCCCACATTCTCAGTGACACTTATCTGACTTTGATTCTAGCCATTTTTGGTGTCTGTTGCTCTCATAGTATTTTGATTTGCATTTTTTTCTAATGACTAATGACATTGAGCATATTTTCATCAATCTTTTACTTTTAGTGGCATTTTGGGAAGAAAAACAAGTGTGTCAGATCTACTGCGTTTAAGTCATTTTCATGGGTAATAGGAAAAAAACATTTCTTCTAAATACTTGAAAACATTTACCAATGCCAGTTCTGTAGTGTTCTACTCCTGTGCATTCAGCATGTTAGCATAGTTACTGTGTGATTAGTAGCAGCGCTGCTGTGCACTGGGTTTACTCTGTAAGATTCCCTCTTCTATGGAGTTGAGAGAAGAAATCATCAAATGACTCCTCGGGGTTGTCTAAAAGGCAGAGCAGAACTGATTGTAAAAACCTTTAAAGCTCAATGCTCTTTACATCTGTGGTGCATGAGTGTGTTCCACAAGTGACGAGTATCAAAGAAAAATGAGAGCTCGGACATGGGCACACAGCGTATGCCTGAGAGATGGATGACAAGATGTTTCGGGGGCTGGTCCACTTCCCTGTGAACCTGGGCTGTATTACACATGCCAAAGGGTAATTGTGAAAGCGGGGTGAGGGTACATGGGAAGATATGTTGTTCTATCTGCTCTTATGCACGTTTAAACATTTCTGTGTTAACACCTTTAAAAAAACAAAAGATGTTGGGTTCCTCATAAGGAGAGGGAGGGGGCGAAGGGATGCCTGGCAAGGGTGCATCAGTCCATCAAGTCGGGAATTTAGCTCTCTCTCAATAAGGTGATTTCAGGGAGTGTCATTCCTTTGAGGTTGGGAAGGAAACCTCTTTCATTTTAACAGAAAGAAAAAAGGAAAGGAAGAATGAAGAATGTGAAAGTGTTTTTTGATTTTTTTAAGTGTTTTGTTGAAAAGTTCCCATATCGTGACTTCCAGTGCCTCTGTGAACAGTGGTCCAGCACATCTGTTGAGCAAGTGGATATGGCCTCACTTTGAGGAAAGTGAGATTTGAAATAGAGTTGAGTAGCTTTGGGGAGAGAACAGACTCAGGAAACAGGGACCTAAGCTCCATTTGTTTTGTTCACCTGTTAGTAAGCAGGGGGTTTTTATTGGTGGGATGAATGAGTGATTTCCAGGTAGTTCCAGGGCACCAGGAGAATTGTTGGATTTAATCCCATAATGATCTGTTACTTATAGGAAGACATTTCTGGAAAAAGACAAAATTGAAATTTTGCCAGAAAGATTAAAGGGGACTGGAAAGGGCCCATTGTAGTGGAGATTTTTAAATGTCAACTTGCCTGATGGACCATCAAGTCTACCTTAGTAAGGGAGGAAGACAAGAGCTTGGTGGATTGACAGGGAGTGAGTGGAAAAATGAATGACCTGGAGCTGGAAAATTAGTGGGCATCTGTGCTGGCAGGATAGGGGACAGGGCCAAAGGGCAGGTGGTCACACTGTATTATTCCCGATGGCAGAGGCGTTCCTGGTAGTAAGCTCTACGCTGTGGCAGTAACTGCACTGGAGTGGAAGTAAGGGACCCTGAGGGAGATGATGTAGGAACTGGCTGGCTGGGTTCTTGGCTGCTTGTCCATGTGGGTGTTAGAGCCCCCCACTGCCTGCTCACCCCTTCAAGTTCCCTGCCTTGGGCCCCATTCCACTTTTTTGTCCCTACTAGGACTTTCACAAAGTCTGCATTTTTCCTCTCATCCCAAGTTTCAGACATTGTAAGGCCAATGGCATAACTCTGGACAAGATGATACAAGTGTGGCAGTGAGAGGGGGCTGTGGTAGACATCTGTGCTTTTTTCTCTTTACACTCAGGATTCATAAGGCTTACTAGAAAAGCTACCTGAAGTGCTCACAAGGACACATTCCATTTTTGTGTTTCAGTCTGTACAAGTGGATTTGCCTTCCCTCCAGAGTACAGTAAGTGTGGGCATGTGTGCAGGTTTGGCCAAAAAGAAAAAAAGAAAAGAAAAAGCATTCCATGGAGGTCCTTGGTGAGCCCTCAAGTGTCTCTAACCCTGGTGCATAGTCTAGAACTCACCTGTGCTTCATGAGCTGCAGGTGTTCTGGGAGATTTGTTACAGCTCCACCAAAACCGTATCAAAGGTGGTTTTGATATCTCCATCCTGGTAGGTGAACTGTACACACTAAGGGCAAGATCCTACGTATTTCCATCAAGCATGGATGGAAGGAAGGCACCAATATCACCTTTCCCAAAGACAGGGATGCCGTGCTTGATGACATTCCTGCCAATATTTAGTGCTCAAGGAACAGCCCCATGCCTTTTTGGTGTAAGGCGTCAGCATGCTGTGCAGTGCCCTGATCCTCAGCAGGTGGAGCTTAGGTCAGTTTGAGAAGCTGGAAGCAAGACAGTGTCCCAGTGTGGGGCTGCTGAGGCATAAACCTCTGTTCCACCAGCACAGTCACTCTCCTCTTTTGTTCTTATTTTTTTTTGCTCACTCTAAGGCATCTTTTCCTTACTTTCAGCTTTATTTTATCTGGGCTGTCTGGTTAACATTCCTACCACTGGTAGCTGAGTGATGCTTTTGCTCACCAAAAAATATATATCATTAGTCTCTCACCCTGAAGAAATACCCAGAGACAGGAACGACTCCCCCAAGGTGACTTTCCAGTAGGCATACTTCAGTGCCAAGGTTAAGGATGCTTCCCCAACACATTAATGTGACCCACAAGAGATATTTTTGAGCAACGTCTATGCCATTCCTAGACCTTATCCCAACCAGCCCAAGATCCACTGCAGCAATATCCCCCCAAACACTCCCACTCAGGGTTCACCCACCTGTGGGGCCCTCTGATCACTGACTTCTAATAATGACTAAGCCACTGTCTTGTCTTCACTGATATTTTCTCAAAAATATACCCACCCTGGTCTTCAGATGTAGAAGGTCTGTCTTCCCTATGCCCTAAAGGGTATGAGGCATCCCTGAGGGGGAAGGTGTGGGCTGCTATCCGTGTTCATCAAGGCTAAGCTATGCAGTAGGAGGCAGAGCCCATCTCCTCAAACTTTGTCAGAGAGGAAGTGGGCTTTGGGGGAGGGCACAGGATATCTATTTCTCAACAAGAGCTCCAGGGGGCTGCTCACTTTTGGAAGCCAAAGGAAGCAATCAGGAGCTGAACAAACCCCTTTCTTTCCCTAAGCACAAGCCCTGAGATTCCCCAGACCCATGCCCCCAACACTGGACACTGAAAAGACATCACTATTATTAGAGAAACATTTATTAGGCAAGTCAATATTCTTCACAAGGAAGACATTTGCGGGGGGGGTTGCCCCTAGAACTTCTGGAGAAGCATCGCATGTCTAAATCGTGCAGACTGACCTCTCAACACAGTGCCTTCAGCAGTGGTGAGAATGGCAGGAGGCCCCTGGGCAGCTTGAGGCCTGCAGATGGGGTTTGGATGAGGCATAGTCCCCTTGCAGGGCACAAATCGGGGATGCTTCTGACATAATTGCTGGCCCTTTAATACCGCAACTTTCTGGGGGTGTCTGCATTCAATTCTGGTAGAGCCCTGGGCAGCAAAGACAGCTGCTTGGTGGCTGAACTTGGTATTTGTCACTTTGCAGGAGGGAGTCCTGGAGCCGAAAGGATGCCCCTGGACAAGCTCTGCTTGGGCCTGCACTGGTGCCTTCTGCAGAGCTTTCCCAAACTTCTCTGCAAAGGGAAGGGGCTCTTTAGGGCAGGTGGAATCTGTTGCAGGCCAGCGTCCCAGTTTCTCTTCTGGGAACTTCCCAGTGTCTGACATGACTGTATGAACGTGCATCCTTGCAGGAAAGACAACTCTGCTTTTAACTGGGCCTCTGCTCTGCACAGAGGATATGGGGCTGCCCTTTTCCTGAGGGTTTTCTTGCTTTTCGCATTTTATTTCAGGATGAAGCCATTGAAAAAAGCTCTTCATTTTACTTAGGAAAAGACTATCAGGAGGAGACTGTCCCTTCTCTGAAGCTGTGTCCTGAGAAGGAAATCTCTTCCTTCTAGGCTGGAAAATTCTCAACCCCGCATCTCCTGCACCATGCTCTTCTGATTTGGAGCCTTTGGGACTCATTTTCTTTTCAGATGATGGGAAAATCTTATACCGGCACGACCTTAACAAGTTCTTAGGAAGCCAAGGTTCCTGCCGCGGGTCCACACTGACTCCTCTGTCCTCCAAGTGGACATGCAGCACCTGGGGAGCTGCCTCGTCCACACTGGAGACACCCTGAGCATGGGTCAGGGAGGCTTTGTAAGTCAAGCTGTCTGAGTCATGGGACATGTCAGCGGGTTGGCCTTGAGCCTGGCTAGGTGTCCTCTCCTCCAACTTCAGCTTTAACTCAGCAATTACTTGCTTTTTAAGGTTTGATAAGTTAGGATCTTGGAGAACTGATATTTCTGATGGTGGTTTTTCAGTGGTCACAGCAGTGTCCCCATCACTCTCATTCACATTTATCCTTTGGGAGATTCCCAGCTTGCTGGTTGTCAATTCATCACCAGTTTCGGGTTGAAGAGCATCGAGCTCCTCAGCCTTGACTATTGCCCCGGACACATTGGACATGGAAGCAGGTTCTGATTTCTCTCTATTTGTGCCCTCTTGTATTTCTGCTCTGCTGCTAGAATTCACACTCTTATCCTCTGGCTCATGTCCAGTCCCTGCTTGCCTTACAGGCAGCTTTGGGAGGTGAATGTTGGCTGTCAGAGAATGTCTCTGACTTGTTTCGCCACTGATGCTGTTTGTGACAGGCAGAAGAGTCGGTTTGGAATTCAAATTTCTCTGAATTGCCTCGGAAAGTCCGTGTTCGATATCAGAGGGTGATTGTCTCAGGGTCCCCTGTCCTTCCTTGCTCACAAGTGAGGCGGCAGGGAGAGGAAGATTCAGGACGGTGGCTGAATTTTCTGTTCCCACCTCATCCCTGTGAAGGGATTTAGAGCTTCCTCTAAGGGGTGTGAATTCCCCAGATTTGGTGTTCTCTTCAGAAGTCAGTTTGGTTGAGGAGGAAGAGTTAGGATTGATCAAGGAATGGGATGAAGCATCTTTCATTTTGAAGACTTCTATGGATTCAAGGACTTTGGTGGGAAGACCCCTCAACATCCTTGTACGAAACTTGGTGATGTGGGCTTCCAGCATCTGCTGTGTACCAGACTCCAGGAAAGGAAGCTCCTCGGATGTGTCCAGACAGTAGTCCCCACCCACTGATGGTGGCAAGCTTCTCTGTTTTATTTCGGTGTTGGATTTTACAGGAAGTGTCTGCTTGATACTATGCCATGAACTATGCACAGTCCCAGGGAGCTGACCCTCATTGATTTCCTCAAACTTCTTGCTCAGATGTGCTTTCAGGCCTTTTTCCAATTGCTTCTGGCTTACACTCTGCACTGACAGAGTCCTCATGTAAGAATCATTTCTCACACACTTATCTGAACACCTCTCTGAGTCACTCAACAGATGAGCTTTTGGATCATTCTCTTGGCTGTGTCCCGCACCCTTCCCCTCATTCTGGTCTAGCTGAAACATTTCTGAGCCCCTCTCGTAGAAGCTTCCTGGTTGGCTCAATCCAACATATAGATTTTTGCTACTCTGGCCCTTATACAAAGAGATCCATGAGAGGCCATAACTGCTCTTTGACTCAGGTATGTCTGAGTAATAGTTCTGAGGCCTCATTAGTGACAGAGACTCATTGATCCTGCGGGGCAGGCCCCACCGGTGTTGGATGAGCCTCTTTCTAAGGTGATGCTCAAATTTCCTTCGAAGTTCACTGCTGAGAGGAAACTCAAAAGGATTGATGGAGATTGAAGCATGGGCCTTAGAGGGCCGACGGTAAGTATAAGTGGGAGCTGAAGGACAGGAGTATTCCTTAGAACTTTGAACCACAGAGGGTAAACCCCACAAACTTTCCTGTTTCTTCTGCAACACATTATATTCCAGGTGTTCAATTTCAGATGAGGTGAGAAGTTCTGATTCATTCTGGGGTGTGTGGAAATATACTCCACAGGCCCTAATCTGGGCAATGGGACTGGATGGAAGGATTGGGTGTGGGGATTGAAGGTGGGCCTGGGGTTGGATCCGAGTGAGAGGTAGGGGCTGGGATTGGGGCAGGGTTTGAGGCAAGGGCTGAGGGTAGACCTCAGGCAAAGATAGAGACAGATGATAAGGAAGTACTGGGGGTTCTTGGCCTGTGAAGGCATTTGACATGCTATTGAAAATAAAGATTGAGGAATAGTCACTTGAGACATGGACAGCAGAGGGCAAGGACTCGCTGTGCAGAGATGGAAGACCCCAGAAAAGCTGGATAAGTTTTTGCTTTAAAAGGTCGTCCCAGGTCTTAGGGTATGAGTACTGCTGTACTGAGTCATGCTCATCAGGGCTGAGAAATAAGAGGTGTCGAGGATCTATAAGTTTGGCTGCAGGGTCTCCTCCAAAAGAGGTCTTTGTAGAATGGAGGGCAGGCAACTCTTGATGGAAATCACATTGTGTCAAGGTTGATGAGAACAAGTCTTTGGGTTGAGGTGAGGAATGGCTCACTGGGAATTTGGATTCCGAGGGAGGAGAAGGCTCTGGAGGCAGAGTTTGACCTGGCTGTGAGGGTGACAGAAAATTACCCAAGGGGGTCATTGGGTTAGGGGAGAGAATGGAGGGGGGAGGTGGGCAAGGCTCAGGCAGAGGAGGTGGTATTAGGTCTCCTGGAGTGACTGCTGCGAAGGCAGAGGACTGAGTGGATGGTGGCTCAGTCACAGGAGCTGTGGAAGCCACAGGGGACACAGAGAGAGCAGAACCTTCGAGGGCCTCTGAGGACAGCAGCTGATTGATCTCAGCAGTTGCATTATTACACACCTCACAGGAGGGGTCTGGACATAAAAGTTGACGAAAGCGGATGGTATCATGATGCTGGCCCAGGGAGCTGCAGGAGACAGGAGGTACACAACTGCAGCAAAGACCAGAACAAGGAAAGGACCTACTGGCCTGCTGCCCCTTCACATTGCTCCCCATCCATGACTTCACAATGCCCTCAGTGGCACTCACCCCAAGGCATTCACTCACATTCTCGTTCCTATGGCAACCCCCGCCCATGACTGTGGAAGGCTCCACGGAATCCCTGGAATTGCATAGAGCATGCTAGAGAGAGATCAGGAAAAAGGGGGGAAGACCAGTCACCTTTTCAGGACAGAAATCAGCCTCCTTTTCTCCTGCTCTTCCCTGTGGTAATATCTCAAACCTGGGAAACCAGGAGAGTGTTACATGTAATGAAGGCAGACACAGGCATTACCCAGGAGTCCCCATGTGGGAGACCCTTGGGGTGATAGACTCTGAAAGCCCCAGGAATTGGTGGATGAGGTCAAGTGATCAATGATAATATTAATAAGGTCCCCATGTGTGTGGCTTCATTAGTAAAGTGCTTTTATACACATTACCCCCTTTGATGCTCAGAACCACTCTGTGCAGCAGAGACATCAGTGTTTACAACAAAGAGGAATCAGGTCACCTACAGCCAGAGAACTTCCCCAAAGTCAAGAGACAGAAGTCTGGACTCTGGACATCTACTGGGCAATGCCCACGGCCCAAGTCCATCATTGCTTCATTCGCAGGGACAGCAGAGCAGAGAATCTGAGAAGTGTCTCAGGTTCTCACTGTCTCCATGAGCCTCTCCTCTGAGGACTCTGTTTCCTGAGAGGGGCTTATCTACCAACTGACAGAGATCATGGACCTGGTTCCTCATGGAAGGAGAGAGAGGGTCACCCTTGGGGAGCTCGGGTGGTACAGGCAGAACCTTACCTTCCTGTGTCCCGCCTTTCCTTCTCCTCTTGTCTCTGTCCGGACGCTGAGAACAAAAAGATTGAGGGATTGGGGCTCATTTCTCTCCTCTCCCTGGGAAACTCACATTCAGTATCTAAGAATGTCTCTCTGAGCCAACCAAACTCATTTCAATTAGTAGAACTTTGTGTTCCTTCCTTTTGCCAAATTTTAAACCTTTGAAATGTTTTTAATTTTTCCTTTTTGAAATGCTCAAGGAGGGTTTTGTCTGGGAGGTCCACAGTTGGCACTCTCAGAGGCCCTCTGCTCGGCGAGGGCGCAGAGTCAGACCTGCAGCCACATCTCGGGTCCCTCTGATGGCCCTGTAACCTGGCGCGGTGCCCAGGCTTCAGCCTCTGCTCAGAGGCGCTCGGAGGCTCCCCGAGGCTCAGCACTGCTCTCCTGACCAGCCCGACACAGAGGCTTGGTCCAGTGATGCCCGACAGGGGAGTATGCCCCATGATGAAGTGCTGGTTAACGCCGATGTCCTACAGAGGCCCCAAAGTCTCTAAATGACTCGATCCAGAACTAGGGAATCACTGTGTGTGGAGCCAGAAGCCTGCCACCACGCCCAGATGGTCTGTGAGCTTCACATGGAAACCGGGTGCTCCCTGAACCCCTAGCCCTGCCGGTCTCTTCCCCCAGGAGAGTGATGTTCCTTTCTCTCCTCAGACGTCCCATCTTCCGTGTCTCTCCGACTCAACCAAACTCATGTAGGAATGCGGGGATGGAAGCGGGAAGGACAGTGAAGAACTCTGGTGGGGCTCGCTCGGGGCTCCTTACCCTGTGCGTGTGCTCATGGCGCCGGAAGGTTGGGGTGGAGGGAATCCCCAGGAGGAAGATGAAGAAGAGAAGCAGCAACCACAGCAGACAGAGGTAAATGAGGCTGAGGTTGCTGTGTAAAGATTCTGAGCCAAAGCTCAGATGAAGCTCTGGGAGGCTATTCACAAGTAGGCCTAGTCCCATTTTCCGAATAGCAAAGCTGCTCAAGGCAACTGGGCTCTGAGGGTGCAGACACTTGTCTTTATTGCCAGGCCTGCATCACAGGGCACTGTGCAGTCACAAAGGGTTCCTGAGGGTGGGGGAGGGTGCCCCTCCAAGAGGGTGTGTCCACAGCCCGTCCCCCCAAACCAGCCCACAGGTTCCCTCCACCCCTCTTGGGCCTCTAGGTCCTTCTGCCCTACTGTGCTATCCTATTTTCCAATCTGCCTTTTAGCATATCATATATTCACCTTAATGAATGCTCTGCTTGTTTCATCTGTAACCCGGATCTTACCTGGGTCCCCTTTTAATGTTTAGAGACCTTGACTTCGGTCTCACCATGCCCACTACCTTGCAAGTCTGAAATACTGCCTGGGGATTTTGCTTGTACCCAGACACTTACACTGAGGATCATGTGTGTCCTCAAATCCAACTTCCACAAACCCAGGTACAGAACTTAAAGTTCTTTTAGACTTCCTTAGTTTTGTGAATGTTAAATAG
Source organism: Miniopterus natalensis (assembly GCF_054644295.1). NCBI lineage: Eukaryota > Metazoa > Chordata > Mammalia > Chiroptera > Miniopteridae > Miniopterus > Miniopterus natalensis. Next base: position 25,318,950 of record NC_142092.1, on the reverse strand, counting down.
CAAACTTTAGTTTTTTCAGTAAGTTATAAATGAATAATAAAAGTTTAAAACATCGTCTCTCCCAGGAATAAATCTCACATATTTTACATCTAACCAACCCCTAAGTTTAGTAATAAAGTTCTCCCAGGACATTTCAGGCAGCCCTGGAGGTGGCCGAGGTGGTGTTTGGTAGAGTGAGAGCCCTGTACTTCCCCATGATATCTTCCCAGTTGAGGTATATCACCACACAGAAGTCCGGTCCCAGATTTCAGACTGCACTTGGTTTTATTGTCTCCAAGGAGGAGTGTTTTCCAAAAGCTCTACTGGAATAATGTGCTGCTATTTGAGGAGGCTCATTGGAGATAAGTCATTACTTTAGGACTCTACAGGTTTTCAGTTTTCTAGGGACAGTCCTCAGTGCTCTCTCTCTCACTCCCTTCCTGATCCCTGTCCCTGGGCTGAGCCACATGGGTGCAGCTGTTTTCAGGATCCCCAAAAGGCACCTGGCTGAAATGGGTGGTCGTCAGCACGCCCATTTACTTAGTCGTAGGCATAACATGCTTACCTTGTACTCATGCTGAGTCTCACTGAACGCTCACCACCATGGCCCACTGAAATCCTGTGCCAAATGCTGCATGTGAAGGAAAAGGCAGGTACTCACATTGCGCGCATCCCCCCTGCTCATGAGCATGCTCCTTTGTCTCCTCAGACATCACTTACAAACCCAAGTTCTAAGATAAAATGATTAAGAACCTCAAAATGGTGATGGTGGAGCATTAAACCCAGCTGAGTGCTCCTGAGTGTGTCCCCTGAGTGACAGCACAGGGTGCATTCCTGAGACCTGCTCTGCAGCTTTGTTCCTCGCCTAGGTTCACATCCTGGACTTTCCACATTTGACTGTGAACTTGAGGGTGTTAGTCAACCTCTTGGAACCTCAGTTTTCTCACTGGTAAAATAGGAATGTGCATAGTGCTTCTTTTCAGCATTGGTGCGAAGCATTCATTCAGTGTCTCTCATAGTGCAGGACAATAGAAATATGTGAGTCAAGAATGCCAGGCCCATATGTACTTTTCAGTTTTCTACTAGTCACCTTTATAGAGCTCAGTCTGATTTTTTTTCCAGGCCTTTGCTCAAAAGTAATCAACATGGAAGGTCCTTCCCTGACCATCCTGTCCCTCGTAGGGAAAATCCTAAGTGGCTCCCATAATCTCCCCCCCCCCCAAGTGTACTGTCCTTGTGCAGGTGGAACCTGTGACCCAATGGGATCCAACTCTCATGATTAGGTTACTAATCCTTGACTCTGAGTGGAGATTACCCTGGGTGGGCCTGACCTAATCAGAGTAGCCCTTAGAAGAGGGAGAAGCAGTTACAGTCGTTGTCCTTCTGCCCCCACGAGTTCTATAGCTGCAGGGACTGGGTTCTGCTGACAGACATGAGTTTCAAAGAGGACCCCAAGCCTTGGGTTCCACCCAGCCCTGGCTGACTCTTTTACTACAACCTCGTGAGATAAGCAGAGAACCCAGCGAACCGTAGGCCTTGATTCTGGACCTTGGATAACGTGAGATGATACATTTGTGCTGCTTTAAGCCACTAAGTTTGTGGTGGCTTGTTATGCAGCAATAGCAAACTAATAAATGTCTAAAATACACTCTCTACCAGCATTCTCCGTTCCTCTTTCCTGTATTATTTTCCTTCAGAGCATTTCTGCTACTTGAATTTATATTATGCAATTATTTACTTGTTTAATCTGACTGTCCCATTGGATTATAATCTCCACAAGGGAAGGTACTCTGGCTTATTTACTACTGAATCCCCAGCTCCTTAGAGCAGTGCTTGGCACACCACAGGTACTCAGTAAATATTTGTTGAATGAACTCATAAATACATGTGTGTTCAATGTTTATGTAATTTTGAAAACAATTATTATAGGTGTACTTCAATTCAAGCAAACTTAGCATGAGGAGTCTCAATTTATGTATAAAAAAGAGTTTGGAGTCGGTTTTTATTTTTTACAAGAATATAAAATATGAAACAATTTACCAAAAATGCTACTTTGGCGCAACTTTTTAGGAGTAGATGTATTACATGAAGCAAGGTAAACCTGGAGGGTTAGCAGCCTCATTACAGTTTCTTTTAACAAATGTACTGTATCTTAACATCAAAGGTACAGGAGCAGGACAGAAGAGATAACCTTGACGAGGTGCACTTGTTGAAGGACACCTCCGTCAGGAAAGCGTACTGAGAGGATGGGATGATCAAAGTGCTACCAATGCGATTTAATGACTCTCGCTAATAAAATCACTAAAAAATATTTCAGTGATGGCAGTGCCCAGAATGACTTAATGGATTACTTAAAATTGTTATAATGGTGAATAGCTTTATGAATTAAAAATTCATATCCAAATGAAAATGGACAAAATAAACTTGCTAATACCCAATGCGCTCCCCTATTTGTTCATTTGTGATGCTCGATGATATACTGGGACACTCATTTTCACTTATTTTTTTGAGAAGCAATATAACAGTTAAAACTACAAACAAGACAAAGAAGAGACATTTGCTGCTCTAAGAAGGTTTCCCATTGCGGTGGAGCCTGAGTGCTGTCTGCTGGGGAGGAGTCTCTTGGCACCATGGCCATAGGTCTGGGGTGCAGGGGTTATTGGTGGGCGCCTTCTACTGGCCACCCAGCTATGTCCCCTTTGCCTCCTGCAGCATGCCAGCAGCAATGCTGTGACAGCAAGGATTTGTCTTGAAATCCTGAGACATTTCTCACACCAGAGGTACAGTTTTCAAAAGCATGGATTTTGAGATGTTGGCTTCAGATCTTACCTCCTGGGCGACCTTGTTTATCCTGGAGCCAGGAGGCGTTTGCCGCACCGCCAGTAGGGGGAGCACGGGGTCTGGCGGGGTGAGGCGGCCTGGGGTGGAGAGGAGCATGGGTGGGGGCCTGACAATGAACACTCATTCCTGTTTCCATATGTGAAATGACTTCAACGTTTTTTACTATTTTCTTTTTTAAATTGTATTTTATTTTTATTGTTGCCATTATTACAAATGTCTCTCATAACCCCTATCCAATCGTGAGAAAAACAGGCAAGTCCCAACTGAGGGATATTCTACAAAATACCTCACCAAAAGATATATACACACACATATAAACACATATACACCATATAAAAATAGACATTTTTGTATCTAATTGTATATGTATGTATGGTACGAGTGGATCTCAAGTATGATAAACCATAGGATTTTATTTTTGCTAAAATATAGGTAGTTGAATTAATTTAAGGAATAATAAAAAAGGAACACATTTTAGAGTCAGGATGATTTTGTATTAAAGAATGATTGGTAAATAAGTGATTTTTAAACAATTGGAATTTCTGAAGTTTGTTACCTCCTTGTGACAAGGTGATTATAATCCTCTTGATAATAACTTTCTATAAAGCACCTATAATTTCTTTTCTGGTAAAGTGAGGTGTACATTTTTTACATTACTAATTCTTTGTACTTAAAAATTATGGCTGATTTTCACATCATTAAGGACACATAAGTTGCAAATAGTTATAAGCATGCTCCGTTCTATAATATTTACAGTGAAAAATCTAACAGAATAAAATTCATCTCCCTCAATAAAATAATGAGTGGTATATATCCCCTAGTCAAACTACTTTTGTATTCAATCAGAATCTTGCCAAAACTTGAAAAATACATCACAAACATATTGTCAACCTTATATGTAAAATGCTCACAAGTGTGCATGATTCCCCGACACACACACACACACACACACACACACACACACACACAGAAAGAAAATAAAAGAAAAACTAATTTTTCCTAGTTGTCTCTCCATGTTTCAAAGAGGTAGTAAAATGGCACTATTTGTATTTTTAACTTTCCTTTTCTATTTGGAAACTGGTCGCATAGGCAGGCAATTTCCTATGTGGCATATTCTAAAGATATTAATAGCATTTCCACATTTTGTGCCATAACATAATGCACTATACATAATGCTGAAATTAATGATTTATAAACGTAGACAACACTTGACCTCAATAAAAATAATTCTGTCTGATACCAAATTTTAATTCAGTAAATATGGCTACAATATACATTCTTTTAGAACAATTACTTCATTGTTTGGGGAAGCAAACATATTTGAAATACAAATATTTTAAAGAACACTTATATGTTGCAAAATGAGTCTGCAGAAATTATTAAAGAAGCAAAACAAATGTTTAAAATTACCTAAATTAGCCAACAGTTAATGGAGTCAGATTAATTTTGCGTTTAAAACTTAAATATCAATATAAGTTCATGAACTTTATCAACTTTTGCAAAAGTTTGCTACCATGAGAAATTTATATAATAAAAAATGAAAATAGACTACAGTCTTCTGTTGTAACAGTCATCAGATGATTGCGTGGTAACTTGCAGGCTGGCGGTTTCCTCTGAGCCTGTCTTTTTCCATACAAACAACTGTAAACCATCATTTGCTCACCCCTGTGTCCGTATGTTCTTGGCCATTTCTTTCTTGCTCAGAGGCTTCAGAGAATCAAACAATCCTCTATGTTTAAATAGAGGGGCTCTGAGAAAATAAAAGTGTCTCAATTTCTTTAACGCTAATGAATAAATGCTATAGTCCTTTAAGTGATTCCTCTCATGTCCAACTTGATAAAAAGTGGTTGCATCCTTCGTTTTATGTAAACATGAGGGCACATTTAGGCATTGCTTATCCACGCCTTCACCCACATCCCCAGTTCTTTCACTTAAGAAATAAAAATAGAACATGTCATTATGGAAGTCCTTAATATAGAGAGGTGACATTCTTAATTTATATAGTTAAAACTTGTTTACTTTTTCCCCTGCACAGCAAAGGCAATGGGTTTAAATTCTATTACCCATATTCATGTGTCCCAGGGATCTCTGAGCATGTGTTCATTGGGACTTTCAGACAATATTCTCTGGTACATCTAAAGAATAAACTAATGCTAAATGGCTTATTTAAAGGTTACCTATGGCCTAGCCTCAATGTCATCTTTTTCTAAATATTTGAACTTCATAGTTAAAAAAAATTTTAAAACCACTATAAAGCAAAACCAAACACAGAGCATGTGACAGGTAATACATTTTACAATTGCCAAATAACTATTTCTTAGAACTCCATTTAATCCAATAAATTAGATGTCTTTTGTTTTATACTACAGTTTTGCAGAAAGGTTACTCTAGCCAGGCTTGAAAAAAAATAAAAAGCTTAAAAAATAAGTTCTAGAAAGATCAAGATTATCTGCAAGTAATTTAACTGCCTGCTCGAGACAGTGCCATGGCTCTGTAAAAGAGAGTAACAAAATCAAGATACTAAAAAATACACGATTCTAATGCCCATCATCCAATCAAAGATAACTGGATATGTAAATACTAGTTATGTCCCATGACCAGGAGAAATACTGGTCCACAGAAACAGAAACAGAAGTGGCAGAATTAATAGCACTGCACATAAGAATTTAAAACTGCTATTAAAATTATGTGCGAGGATTTAAAGAAAGCATGGACGTAATGAAAATATATATTTTTAAAGTAAAATAATATCAACAGAACCAAAAATAAAACCCTGTAGGGGGAAAAAAAACCATAAATAGAATTTTTTAGGAAGTTTCAAGGTGGCTAAAATTCAAAAGGAATGACATCACCAAATGTTGATGAGAGTGTGGGACAACTAGAAATCTCACTGTCTATTGTTGAGACTATAAACTGGTTCAAGAACTTTGGAGAGAGTTTAGTCCAGTTCTTGTAAAACCAAGTATAAACTACTCTGTTACCCAGAATTCCTTTCCTTAGCCTTTATTCAAGCAAAATAAACACATAGGTTTACAAAAAGACTCGTATGAGAATGCTCACAGCAGCTTTATGTATATTTTTTAGAAACTGTAAATATACCAGGTACCCATTACAAGAAGAATATATGAATAAGGTGATATATTCAGACACTCATGTACCCAACACCTGGGGTTTCCCTCTAAAATATTATGCTGCATGTAAGAAGACTTATACTAAAGAATAGATATCACACGTTTCCATTTATATTAAGTAGAGAACAAACAAAATTAAACCTTTGTGAAATAAAAATCATACCAGCAATTGCTTCTCTTGGGTGCAGGAGGAAACCGTTGTGAAGGGCTAAAGGGAGATTTCTTGTGGATAATCATGTTTGGGATTTTAGTAGGGATTTGGTTTACCAGCCCCACCCTTATACCGGACAAGCAGGCCCCTGCCTCAGGCTCCGCGCCTCCGCAGGCCCACGCTTCGGAGGCCTTCTTAAAATCCTCTGCGCCCCATTTGTTGCCTAGGTTCCCGGGTCCAGCAGGACCACCTGGGTAAGGTGAACCAAATCCAAATTTGCACCCGTGAGGACCCTGGTCTCTATTTCTTCTTTATTGTATTGGTGTCAGGAGACAGAAATAAAAGAGGTCATGTGGTATATGACCTCTTTTACTGCAAAAAAAGGGAAAATACATCAATAGTGGCAGAACACAGCTTAGGAGCTGCCTGCGCTGGCGGGAGAGGGGGTGAGTGCACTGTGGCACAAAGGAAACTTCTGGGTTCATGGACTTGTTCTATAAAATGATGGTGGCGGCTCCATGAATGTTGTGTACACTTGCCAAACCCCATCAACATGCACAAGAAAACTGGTGTATCTTATTTATGTAATTTATATAATAATAAAATATATAATAGTTAAAAAATAAGTGCTACATAAGATATAGACTATAAATCAAAACAGTCATCAAAGCTTACATATTAAAAATCTGCGGCTCTTGTTTTGTTTTGTCTGTTTCTTGGCAAGTGACTGAAAGGCTGTCTCAAGTTTCACTTTGCCACCGTGAATTCCCTGCTGGAAGCGCAGTATTCATCATCATTCGTAGACCCCATTCTGCGGCTTAATCTTACTCATCAGATGTGATCATCTTTCTGTCACTTGACATTAGTGCAAAGCTACAGAGTAAACCTTTGTGGAAAGTGGAGAGATTTCCCTGTTAATACAATGATGCACCTGACACGCATGGAAAATTTGATAATGAAAGCAGATTACTTTCTTTTTTTTTCATTAGGACTTTGCTGCATTCTCACAATCTGGTCAGGGCTCCTGCTGGTAATGAAAAACTTGGCAACAAAATTTACAGTAGGAGTATTTACATTTCCAGAGAGCTAGCCTAAGAGCATTTAGATGAAATTAATTTCCATCAGTGCGCATGCTGGCACATTTATCCCCCTTCAATGAGAGTGAAAATGTGTCAAGGTCTGCTGAAAATTTGCCTTTTAGGGTTAGAAAAGCCAACAAAGAAAAAATAATGAATAATATTAGAATTAAAAAATGCATAGCAAAAAATTTGCTTGATCTCATGCAGAGAGAGACAAAAAGAGAGAGAGGCAGTGGTATTCATTAGGGCTTTTATTATTTTATACAACATCTCATTCAAAGCCTATAAAATTATGTACAAACGGTAAAATTGATATTATTGCATTTTTGGCATATTTATTTTATTATTGCGTTTTAGTTTAACAACAATCAAGTCAGTTTCAACGTTATGACCAGCTGTGGGTCTCTTTAAAAGTTATTCTATAATAATTCTTTTTTATATAGCAACTGATACTTGTATTATTGTTCTTCTTTCCATGCCCTCAAAGCAATTTCTCTTAATTTCCTACTCCCCCCCCAAAGGATGATTCGGTCCTGGCGGCCGAAAGGGAGAGAGCTACAGGCTGCCCCACAGCCAGCGGTGCCTCCGGCCGCCTGGCCGAGCAGCCGAGACGGGAGCTGTAAGCGGCTGGCTCCTGTTTGCCGCTTTGTAGGCTGCCCGTAGCTGCCACTTACGGGGGGCAGTCACTGCTTTCCGGTCCCCTCACACATCTGCCTTGATCTAGACACTGCAAACCATGTGTCTGACGGCATAACAAAGACAGAAATAGTAAGACTTAGTTCCAAATACCAACCAGATATTGAGATCAGAAGGATGCAAAACACAAGGAGAAAAAAACAGCCAACGGTCACTCCTGTCAATCAGGAAAATGAAGTTTTATTTCCTGTCTCGCAAATTCAGTTCCTAGACAGATGGCGGTCACTCGCCACCTTGAGTGTTGTCTGCCCCTGGGTGGGGAGAAAGATGGTGGAAGAGGGAAAGGAGTCAGAACAAATAACATGGCACAATTACTAAAGGAAAAATAATTTTAAATGCCTGATTTCATGTATTTGGAAGATGTTTTTAATAGCATGGCATTCTGAAAATAATAGATATAGCTGCACAATCACTTTATAGGAGGAAAAACCAATTTGTCTTATAGGCTGCACATCAAAAGGGCCTAGTTTGGAGTAATCATGTATTTAATTTGCAAGAATGTACACGCAATCTGTGTGACACGGATATAAAGTGACCTTGGAGAAAACTCCTGGGAGAACATCTGGATGTCAATACAGGAAGCTTTGCTCTGTGGTTTCTTCCAAGTAGGAAAATCCATTTTAAACTTAGACCTAAAAAATATGGGGAAAACTTTTTTCCCCAAAGCATACCAAGAAGGATGCAAAGTGAGCAAAATGAAGATCATAAAGTGCACAAAACACCTAATTTAGAGACATTAGTTGTGGTATCTGTCAAGCAGAAAGTAATTAAAAGAAACAAGAAAATGTCACCAGGCAACAAATTAATGTAAGAAATTCTACAGCACAAAACAGAGAAGATCAACTTATAAATTTAGCTTAAATCCTTCTACTTAAATACAAACACAGAGGTTATGTTTTGTGTTGCAAACAATCATTATAGAAGAGACCTTGCGAAGGTATAGTAGAACCTCAATAGAACTAAAATTAAAGAAATCCGTACTAAACAGGGACCATGAACACTCTCTTACTCCAAATACCTAGACATTTCTATTGTTTTTTTTATGAATATAAACTGGAAGCCTACTGCAGAAAGTATTATTAAATATATTCCACTCATCTGTCTAATAGTGGGGTTTGTTTTTGTTTGTTTTTGTTGAGCCAAATACTGTGCTATGTATACTGGATGAAATCTTGTACAATACAAATAACATTTTCTTGTTCCAAATTGCTAACCTGTTTTGTTGGAGGTTATACTACTAATAATACAAAACAAGTGACCAAGACAGCCTTAAAGTTTCTCTCAGCTTGATTAAACTTTAGACACGTTACTTACTATATGAAGGCCAAAATATCCATTTCTTTAAAGCATTTATTTAGAAAACTTATAATTGTATATTACTGTCTGCCCTTTTGAGATATAAATCTTTTTAAAGCTTCTTTCCAGTTTAACAACCAGGACTGTCTTTCTAAAGGACCTTGGCCATCGCTTTGAAATGTAATCATCAAGGAAAATAGCACCCCAATTTCCTAGTTTTGGGAATGGTAGGAACTAAATTTCTGTGGACAGCTCTTCTCCCTACTATAAAACTCCCTCCTGTCATTAAGATACTAGTTTACTTTTTCTTTGTGTAAAACAAATTAGCAAACACAGATAGCTTAAGATCTCTTCATTACTCCAGCAAACCATCAGAAGCTAGTGGTGAACATAAGCAGAATATATGAATCCCTAAGTTCACTGCAGTACTGTTCACAATAGCCAAGATTTAGAAACAGCCGAGGTGCCTGTCAATAGATGAGTGGATAAAAAAGCTGTGGGACATTTACACACTGGAATACTATGCAGCTATAAAAAGAAGGAAATCTTATCTTTTGACACATCATGAATGGACCTGGAGATTATTATGCTAAGTGAAATAAGCCAATCAGAGAAGACAAATACCATATGATCTCACTTATATGTGGAATGTAATGAAAAAAATAAACTGATGAACAAAATAGAAACAAAGGCATAGATACATGGAACAGACTGACACTGTCGGAGGGGAGAGGGGAGGGGACCTGGATGAAAGAAGGTGAAGGGATTAGCCAAAAACATAGGTACATAACACAAAGACACAGACAATAATGTGGTGACAGCCAGAGGGAAAGGAGGGTAAAGGAAGGTGGAGTTGGGCAAAGGTAGGGAAAATGGGGATGGAAAGAGATTTTGCTTGGGGTGATGGGCACACAATGCAGTGTGCAGATGATGTTGTATTGAGTTGGACACTTGAAATCTGTATAGTTTTGTGAACCAGTGTCACCCCCAAAATTCAATTAATTAATTAATTAAGACCTAAGTGAGACATGTTACCTTATTACTCAATTATGAATTCCCCACAGATTCTCTATTTTTAGTATAATTTGTTTCTCTGATTTTGATAATTTTAGCTGTGTGTTAAAAAATAATGAGCTCAGCTATCTATTTAAATGTCTTAAACTATTTAGTTTGAAAGAGGACATGTTAACATAGAAGAATGAATTTCTTAGGGTGGAAATGAAAGTGTTCTGACTGTACAGAGCCAAAGATATTTATCACAGTGTTTTCTTATGATCTTCAAGTTGCATTATTACATTCAGGATGTTTTCTATTTCCATGCATATAATAAGACATAAAAAAACAACTGTAGAAGTAAATGAGTTCTTGGTTACTGAGATATGTTATGGATAATTTTTTTTTTAAAGTGTTTTTATTGATTTCAGAGAGAGTAAGGCAGAAGGAGGGAGAGATAGAACATCAATGATGAGAGAGAGTCATTGATCGGCTACCTCTTGCACTTCCCTACTGGGGATTGACCCTGCAACTCAGGCATGTGCCCTGACTGGGAATTGAACTGTGACCTCCTGGTTCATAGGTTGGGCTGGATAATCTTTAAGTAGTATTTAAGAAGAATGTCAAAAAATTAAAAAAGTGATCTTAAAAATGAAAATGCATATATACAAGAAAATATAAGAAAAAAAGAATGAAAATAAGAATAGGGAATGCACAGATTTAGTTATTTTTTGGAATAAAATATGATAGCCTCAGCTAGAAGAAATTTTGAAGAAATATTTTGACCTCTTTGGAAAAATAATTTATTAGTCAAATCTCATCAGTCAATGGCCCTTAGGACTCTTACCTCTTACACTATAGCTCTTAGCTGATGACAATGATCACAAAGTAATTAAAACCAATCTGACCTTTTGGCTTCAGAAAAAAAGGAAACAGTAGATAGAGAAAAGCTTTCATATAATTATGCTAATTTCAATTAAGCAAACTTTCACTGAACAACCCATTAGAATATGTATAGTGGAATAGTGGTTCTCAATACACACCTGATGAAGTTAAATAAAAGCATAATTAAATTTTCTTTTGAAAATGGAGAGAAATTTGCACATTGTTTATTACAAAGGATGCATTACTGTCAAATTTTCTTTGTCACATTTTGTTCTTTGCAAAATCATGTTCAGGAAAAGTATATTAAAGTTGAATAGAGTGCACAAAAACTTACTTGCAATTTAAATGCAAACAATATAGGGATTTATTCTCTATGTCCAGTGAAAACAATGGACATTGCAATGTACAAATTCACAAACCTCATGGATAGAAAAAATAAATTCATGATACTTCAAAAATTTAGGGCCTTGGTACACTCCTGGAAGTAAATTCAAGATCAATATTAAGATGTCCATTCACATTGCAAAATAAACAACAGACTTCTCCATTTCCTCTGTAAAACAATTTAAAGCCTGAATGTCCCATAGTGATGTATCACACATTTTATAGGAATTTATATAACTTGGACAATTTGAAAGATAGATTTTATTTATGTTTACAAGTAAAGATAGCATATAAAAGTAGTTATATGACACCAATGTTCTATAGACTGAATTGGAACATTAAGGTTTGCACACTAATTGATGTAAGGTTTAATGTAATACTTCACAAGTTATCAATCATGTGTATTAATTCTCAGTCAGTGTCAAATTCCAATATGAGAGTACTTTGTTAGGTATTAATTAATCTCTCTTTAAGATGTGAAAACAATAAAAATTAGAGTTCAGCTCCATGCAAAGTAAGATAAAGTGATAAATTACTTTTTACGTGCTATTGAGTGGGTGCCAACTCCTGGCAACCCTATGAATGAGTAATGTCCACAATGTCCTGTCCAAAACAGAACTGGTCAACTGTTCCTATTCAGAACAAAAGGAACTTGGTATGTTTTAAATAATATGCAGTGGTATGATTCCTGTAAATAATATATATTATCTATTTCATTATTATTAGCAAATTATCTTTACCAAAGGCTAAATATCACCCAGGTCAGGGCAAGACATCATTGAAAGGCACATGCCTATTTCTCAAACTGAAGGCAGCTTTTTTAGCACAAGGCAGTTGCCCACTGAATGCTGGAGGAAGGTTAGAGAGATAAAAGAAATATCACCGCCAATAATTACAGGGTGTCCTCTAATTAAAAGGCAACAGCAGCCAAAAGATGGGGTCAGAGCAAGAATGCTGGAAGAAATCCCTCCAAATCTCTACAGGTCCGCAATGAGTGGCTTGTGGCAGCTCCCTGAAGGAAGAGTGTGTGCCAGCAAAGCTGAGTGTGATGGCTTAAATTGTGCCTCCCACCAAGCTCATATGTTGAAGCACTAACCCGCAGAACTTCAGCATGTACATATAGTTTGGAATAGAGTCATTGCAGATGTAATTAGTTAAGATGTATGAGGCCCTATTTCAACATCAACAGCATCTTCATTGAAAGGGTGCAAATTAGATGCAGACATCTGCACACAACCACACACACGGAATGCCATTGGAACACGAGGAAGAGATGGAAGGTTATATAGCATTTACTATCACAAGGCTTTTACTTTTTGTGAAGTAATATACTATCATTTGGGTGTAAATCATGGTAAATACTAGGTCCATAGTGTATTCTCTTCAGCAATTACTAAAAGTCACAGAAAGAACAAAAGGAAGAAAAAGTCATGCATAAAATGAGATCGGAAATTTTAAAAAGAGTTGTTTCATTAGGTACCAAAAATAAATTTGACAACATTTAACCTTTATTTAAGAAAAAAAAAGTCAGCAAATTTAGAATAGAATGGCATTTTATTCATTTTATAAAGGGTATTTATTAAACAAGAACACAGAGAACATCATATACGATAGCAAAGTACTGAGGATTTTCTCTAAGATTGCAGACAGGGCAAGGATGACCACTGTCACCCATTCTATTCAACATTGTACTGAGGCTCTAGACAGTGCATTAGAACAAATAAAATGAAATGACAAGCACATCATTTGAGAAGAAAGAAGTGAAAGTATCACCATTAGATTATATGTCAGGCAGTGTCTTATTGTTGCCTCTCGGGATCAACACCCCACCGAGAATTTTGTTTGGATGTTGAGACTGATGATGCCACTCATGCAGCATATCTCAACTGTAGTATTTATTAATCACATAACGCATCTTCCTAGGGAAAATATAGAAGGCCCCCAACCAGGTCCTCAAATATCTTGAGAGAGCAAGGAGAAGAGACTCACAAAAAGGGTGAAAATTAGATGCGGCCATCCATACACAACCACACTGTGGTTAAGGAGGGGTGTCAGATTAAAAATTCCAGGCTGTGGCAAGGGCTGCAAGCTTCAACTTTCAGTAGCATTGAGGGAGGAGCCCTGAACTTCCTTGTCAGCCTGTCCAGAAGTGGGAAAGGAGGGAAGGGGGGGAGGGTTGAAAGCTGTCAGAACAACCTGCGTTAATTCCAACATCTATTTCTTTCCTAAAGAATATTGTCCATATTGTCCTTTGTCCAAAGGGAACTTTCTACGATAAATTCAAAACAATTTCAAGATTCCCTATTTTATTCCTATTTTTAAGGGAATTCTCTCTGTGATTCTGGCATTTAAAGTGAAGGAATATGACCTTCTAAAAAACACTTAACAAAGAAAACTTAATCTCTAGTGGGCCATCCTCATGGTAAGGCGCTCAACTGCAATGATAACACTTTCTAAAATACATAAGAAGTAAACTTCGATATTGATAGTTGCCATTATTTTTAAAGTGTCTCTTAGAAAGATACATAATATGACATCATTTAAGTCTTAGTCATAACACAATAAATTGATTACAAATTGGGATTAGAGGGCAGTAAAAACTGAATCGTAAAACAAAATAACCTAGACTGGTTCAAGGAAGCATTGACTCCCTCTGCCTTCATTTATTCTCTTCTCCATTGAATTCAGGCTCCAGTGATATAACAGAGGTAATATTTTTAGTTGGGAAATTATATGCATTTCTCATAGTATAAAAATCAACATAGCATATGAAAGTAATATAATACTTATAATTATTTAATAGTCCTGATATGTAATCAGACAAATTTAAATGTTAAGCTTTTGGCTCTCAAAATTCAAAAACAAAAATATGGAATTACATTCAGAAAGCAAAGCATCTCGGAAATCATTCTTTTCTTTTCTTTTTTTAAAAAATCTAAGTCTGAATATTAGTTTTCTTATTGGCCAGTGACCGAAACAGACTATAGTGTGGCAAACTCCACTTGAAGCCGGTGGATAAAATTGATTAGGTAAAAATGTATTGCAAATTCCACACTGGAAACCCTCTTTAAAATTTTCACAGTGATAAAAGCTTAAGCACCTTCAGAATTTTCCTTGGAGCTCAGCAACTTACTAAAAATTCTGAGAATTAGATGAGCGAAACAAATGTTTTTTATCTGTCATAAATTCTACATTCTCTCAGAAATTGTTCCTTGTTAATGGTCTTTTCTTTTTGCTTGTCAGTCTGTCTGTGCATCCAAGCTTTCCTTTAATGTGAACTTAATCTTTCATCTGTCATAATATATGGGCTATTCCTCTTGAACTGTTTCAATTTACTTCCATAAGGAGTTTTCTACTAGATCTTCTGTATCTTCTCACACTCAACAACAGCAACAAAAAACAACAACAAATAAAACAAAACAAACCAAAGCAAAATTTTCACAGTTCTTTCTGTTTATTATATGTCATCAATAGAATATTTATTATCTAATTATTATCTTCACTAAGGAGTGTTATTATCAATATTTAAATACACAGTTTTTAATAGTGTTTTGCAATTTTGATTAGTTTTGTCATATCAATTACATAATTTAAAAGCACTACTACAGAATGTTGTAATGTTTTCTCAGGATTACCGATCAAGCAACCAAGTGCTAAGAATTTGACATGGGCAAATTGCTAGATGGTTTACTTTAAATAATTGCCTTGAGGTACTTTAGCTAAATATAAAAAATATGTAGGCCTTGGGACAAGGTGATCTGTGGACTCAGAATTTTCATGAGATTGGAGTTTCTAACTAAACAGGAAACAATGAAAGGGCAGTAACAACAGGAGCAGGGACACATGTTTCACCCATTTCTTCTCTGGGAAACTATACTATCGACTCATGAAATATAAGGAATGATTAAGAAATAAGTACAATTTCATACGCACTTGGATTTGTCAATGGTATTTTGCCATCTAAAAGTATATAGTATAATAGCCACCCTTTTATAGAATTTTTATCTCAGGGAGGGAAAAAAAAGAGAAAACCTAGGTGCTTCAAAGTCTTTCAAAAACCTTGGTTCAAATAAGTATCTTAAAGTTGTTTGTGGATTTGGGTTCTTAAGAATAGATAACTTCCAGAAAGTTGTGAATGTGCTATTTTACATGGCAAAGAGACTTGGCAGATGTAATTTGGGTGAAGCATCTCAAAATAGGAAGAATGTCCTGGGTTATACAGTGGCCCCAGTCTAATCACATAAGCCCTTTATGGCTACTATCAAAAAAGACAAAATTAGCAAGTGTTAGCAAGGATGTGGAGGAAAGGATGTGGGACACTTGTACACTGTTGGTGGGGATATAAAATGGTGCCGCCACTATGGAAAACACTACGGAGTTTCAAGACATTAAAAATAGAACACTCTTACAATCAAGCGACTCCACTTCAAAGTATTTATCCAAAGAAAATGAAAACAACCCTATTTTGAAGAGATAAGTGCACTTCTATGTGCATTGCAGCATTATTTACAGTAGTCAAGACATGGAAACAGCCTCAATGTCCTTTGACAGATCATTGAATAAATAAGAGGTGATATATATATATATATATATACATATATATATATATGTGTGTGTGTGTGTGTGTGTCTATACACCTGTGTATATGTATATATATGTACACATATACACACATATATATGTCACCTCTTATTTATTCAATTACACACATATATATATATATATATATTTATATATATATATCACCTCTTATTTATTCAATGATCTGTCAAAGGACATTGAGGCTGTTTCCATGTCTTGGCTATATATATATATATATATATATATATATATATATATATACACACATATATACATACACACACAAGGGAATATTACTCATCCATAAAGAAAAAAGAAAATCTGCCATTTGTGACAACATGGATGGGCCTAGCGGGTATTATGTTAAGTGAAATAAGTCAAACAGACACACACAAATACTACGTGATTTCACTTCTATGTGGAATATAAAGGAAAGAAAAAGAAACAGGCTCATAGATACAGGAAACAAAGTAGTGGTTACCAGAGAGGCGAGAGGTTGGGGGGCAGGCAAAATAAGTGAAGGTGACTAAGAGAAACAAACTTCTAGTTGTAAAACAAATTAGTCATGAGGATGCACTGTACAACACAGGGAACAGAGTCAATAATGTTGTAATACTTTGTATGGTGGCAGATGGTAACTAGACTTACCATGGCGATCATTTTGTTATGTATATAAATATCAAATCACTGTGATACACACCTGAAACTAATAGCGTTTTGTATGTCAGTTTTTATACAAGCAGCTGGGAACGGAGGAAATCAGTAAAATGCAGCAGCAGAGGAGTCTGGCGAAGCGCAGCAGGTCGGGGAGGCCCAGGATCCACACATGAGACGGGCTCCAGGCGTCCTTGCTGGTGTGAGGAGAGGGCCCTCTTCAAGGGCTGGGGGTCCTCTAATAGTTAAAGTCGGCCCCTGGCTAAGAGCCAGAAGGAAAACGGGGATCTCTGTCATTCCCCTTCAAGGAGCTGAATTCGGTCAAAAACCTGAGCAATCTTGGCAGCAGGTTTTATCCGCCCAAATAAAGGAAGAAACGCAGCCTCGCCGGCACTTTGAGCTCAGTCTTGTGGGAACTGGAGCAAACAAACAGGCCGAGTCCTGTTGTGCTAAGAATCTTAACCCATGTAAATGATGAGATGATAAATGGCGATTCTTTTAATCCTCTACGTTTGTGGCAACTTTTATGGCAGCAATAGAAAACTAAGATCGGCATAGAGCTATTTTCATGACTTGATGTAATACCATAAACACTCACTATACAAGGAGCCACGCTCTAAATATAGCAAATGAAGCATTGGATGTTCTTATCCGTGCACTGAAAAAAAAGTTGAAAATAACTCCCCAAAGTGAAAAACAAAACAATGCAGTAGAAGTTATTTTAGCTATGTTCCCTGGTGTGTACATAATTTGAAGAATGTGTATAAAATATTTGCTACACATTGTTTTTATAACTATTTGAACCAGGCGGTCACAGAGGGCAAAAGGGATGTGAACAGGAGTAGAAACTTCACTGTAACCTCCGGGGGAGGGAGAAATTTCTCCACCCTGCGAGGTTCTATTGGCTGGTCTGATAAATATACATGAGAGATTAACAAGAGAAATAACCAAATTTAATTACTGATGCTTATTTTATATTGACATGTTTGGATTATTTCTATCATTCTCTTTTTCTGTTGTCCTTGCCCCACTTTTGCTATACTTTTTAAAATCCATCGTATCTTTTGTATTGATTAAAGTGTTTTTTTTTCTTTTCATGCCATATCCTGTTACTGATTGGAAAGTTAACTATGCTCTGAGCTGTTATCCACAATAATTTAACCTGTATACTTAACTTTAATTAAAATGAATTAATATATATTTAAATAACTTCACTACAAAATACACAGATGTTCGAAATAGCTGTGATCATCTGCATTTCATAGGGAAAGAAGATGAGACTGAAAGACAGAGGCTCAGTGACCTGCACAGTTTATGGATGGCAGAGTTAGAGTTTGAGGCCAAATTTGTTCCAATTCCTAAGCATAGTTTTTCCCCAGTGTATGTGTGTGTGCGTGTGTGCGAGCGTGTGTATGTTTTGTTGGTATGTTTTACTTCCCAGGCTTTAGGCTTCAGCAATACTTTCAAAACAACTGCTAAAAATAATAGCTGCCCTATCTACTTCACACTTTGGTATAGAAATAAATCAAGGTATAATAACAAAGCCATGTAAAATTTAAGATGAATCTTCATCATATATTGTTATTCTGATTACCAGCGTTGCGTTTTTCATGAAGATTATTGAAAAAAATTCTAAATTAAGTAATTCTGTACTTGAGTTTCATTGGGAAGATACCTTGAATATACACCCACAGGGATGTCCATGGATGGAGGGTCTAACTGCGATTTAAAGCACTCATTCAGCTATCACAGGATAGTGTTTTCTAATATTGCGTAGAAACCAATGGGGTACTCACTGCAGAGTAGCCACTGAAAGCACAAGCTCAAGACTGACTTTCATGCCTTTATTCTTTGTTAGACAAAGCCACTCCTCATAAGAGACCAGGCTTATTTGTAATTCATTTGCTTGACCCAGATGGTGAAGTCTAAATGTAATTGCAATATCAGCCTAAATTACCCCATGCTGCTGTGGTGACTCACATGTGCTGTACTCTACCCAGTTAACAAGAATAGAGCAATACTTAGTTCAAACATTTCTCAAAGAAGTGAGCACATGGGGCACAATTTGGATCTGGATTCACAGAGGATGCTCATTAAAACCACTGAACATTTTGCACGAGTAAGGATTTTGGTACTGGGCCTGTGGAGTCCATGTTACTATGGCAATGACTATTATCACTAGAGCTAATGTATTTCTGACCTACAGTGTTACAGTGTTTAGTCACACTCACCCATCTCAAAGAGATGTAATTAAATTGATTAATTTTTGGAAAACATTGTCAATTTTAAAATGCAATGTAAAAACTAAATGTAATTTTTTCTTCAACGACCTTAAAAAAAAAATCTGTGACAAAATTCCTTATACCCCACAGCTTCATTCATAGCATCTTTGATACTAGGGCTTTTTTGGTCTCCTTTTTTAACAAGCATCTTCAAAAGAAGAGCTCTGCAATTTCTAGTCCTTTACTTATTTCAACTTTGCAGCAAGGGGACTTTTTTGTCCCCTTCATTTCTTTATTAGAAGAAAAAAATAAGAATACTTTTTTGAGAAATATAGAGGCTTTTTCCACTTTCAAAGAGCAAGATAGAAAATTTAACACACTTGTCATTAAACATTACAGTCTTGATGTAACATATAAGTGCAGTTCTTTATCCCAGATAAAGCAAATTTTCTCTATAAATTACTGGTGGCACTGGCAAGTCATATAATAAAAAACAATGTGTTTGGAACATAAATGAAATGCCACTTTTACTGACTAATGGGAATGAATGTAAAGTAAATTAAACTGGGACAGAATCTAGCATTTGGTTAAGCTCTATGGGGTTTAATATTCTTATATTTATATTTGAAAGCTGGTACAGATGACGTTTGAGCATGGTTTATGGATCAGATACATTAGCAACGATCTTAAAAGTTTTCCTATTGTTTTGCTAGATATCAAAGATATCAATACTAGTTTCCAAATTTATGGCCAGAAAGCCAGAATAAATGTCATGGGCAGTCTATAGCAGTGAGAAATATTAGGGAATCCTAAAAGACTGACAGAATGTGAATAACAATATCCCAATTATTAGCATTAGTTCAATGTCTAACCAACATAATGCCTTTGAGGAAGTCGCTTTGAATCAGTTTCCACAACTATATGATGGCGTTCATCTTAGAGGGTACCCAGTTGTACTATCTACCTCTAAATTCAAGAATTCCTACTCATTGTATCAAGGAGAACAGTGGGAAAACCCAGAGATTGAAAGACAGAGGATTGGAAAAAGAAGTCTAAGTACAGAGTAAGATTCATTCATGCTTGACTGTGTAGCCTAGTCACCAGATATTTGCAAGTGCTGCTGGCAATAAATTTCCTTTTGTGCAAAAGACTAAGACTGCTACTGCTGTAGACCTCAGGGGACATAAGAGCCAGGAGTAAGACTCATTTTAGCAGCATAATAAAAACCAACTGGAAGGTTGGAGGTGATCAACCTCCTTGGAAAAAAGTAAACTGGGTGATCTGACCATTCTCCAACTGTGGCTTTGCAAATTATAATTTTATATTTGGAAATAAATTGTTAACAATTCATAACTTTTTGTTTGTTTTAACAAGTTTGGTCCACTCATCTTAAAAAAAAGAATTTAACTATATGATGAGTTTATGGAATAAAGTACTTTATGCTTTATCATATATATGTATATAAGTGTATCTGTGTATATATGCAGGGGTGGGCAAAAATAAGTTTACAGTTGTAATACAAACACGTAATACAATAGTTAATAAATAACAATACAAGAATAAACTCATGTACTCACAATTGTAAACCTACTTGTGCCGACCCCTGTATATAACTGGCCACAGTATGGTTATGTAACACTCACAAAATCTCTGCAATATACAAGCTGCTAATATTCAATCACGTGCTTGCCGATGAGTGCAGAGTTGGCTCAGTTTACAAACTGGCTGGTCTGTGCTTGGCCTTCTCCCTCTTCTGTGCAAGGCTGGATGTTATCAGACCTGGCTGGGCTCAGCTAAGAGTAAATGGCTGTTCCACTGACTCTCATCCCTGTTCCTTAAACCAGGTGGTTAATCTGAGCACCTGGAACTGAAAGACTATGTGGTAGTTAATAGGTAGAATAGGTCTTCAAAGTTTTTCATTTTTCAAGGTTGGCTTTGCTATTCTTAACCTTGTGTTTTACAGTAAAAACTTAGGACTGAGCTTGTTAATGTCCAAAAAAAAACACACAAAAAAATCCAAAATCTCCTGCTTGGGTTTATTTGGACTACATTAAATCTATGTATCAGTACTGAGATATCCAGTGCATGAACAGAGTATGTGTTTCCTCTTATGTATGTCTTCATTAATTTATCTAATTAACACTTAGTAGTTGTAAAATAGTGTATGATTATATTATGTAATATTTCTAATATTTTGTCAAAAGTATATAAAGTGATTACTATATTTTGGAACTAATTCCTGAGTATATACATTCTTTTTGACCTTTCTGCAAACAACTATATTGCCTTCTAATAATTACCTTTTGATCTATTTCTTCCCATTTATTTCATCTGTTTTCCTTCTTGCAGTTGTACATTGGCTAGGATCTTTGCTGTAATGATGAATAGAAGTAAAAATAGCAGGTTCCATTCTCTGGCTTCAAGACTTTAGTGGAAAATATTCAATTAGTCAAAGTTAAGTATAATGTTTGTGGTATATATTTTAGGAAATGTTTTTTATAGCTGTATGTAAGTATAAAATATATATGGTAGAATATACAAATATTAGGTATACATTATTATAAATATTTAAAAAGCTAACACATGTGTATAATAACCTAATAATTCAAGATATAGAAAATTTCTAGATCCCCAAGAGGCCCCCTTCATTCTCTAACTGAAACAAACTTTCTGAGTTTTATCACAAAATATTTATTTTGACTATTACTGACATGTATTTATATACATAGAATAATCCACTATATATATTCCTTTATTTTTGACTTTTTTTCTCAATATTATGTCTGTCTGAGTCACCCATGTTGTTGCATAATTCATATCTCATTCTTTTCCATTTAATCTAGTTTTCTCTAATATCAATATAAATATATCATACTTTATGTATTCCGCTGTTCATTATAACAGCCATTTAACTTGTTTTCAGTGTGAGATTACAGAAACAAAATTAAATGCTGCTATAGGACTTCCAATTCTGGCAAGATGGAGAAGACATACTTTTTCCTATGCCTCCTATGAAGTACAAATAAAATCCCTAAACATTCTTTACAAAGCAAACAAAAGAAGATTCTGAAGCGGAAAGGAGAAAGACAGATTAATGACCTCAGGATCCAAGGAACAATAATACAGTGGTAAATTCCCTGGGATTTCTTTCGCCTCGTATATCCCAAAGTTGGAGATGAAGAAGCTGGGAACCCAGAAACACTGCAGATAAAAAGCCCCCCAAAAGTGTGTTCCCTCCAGCTAAAGGATGAAGAAGGAGGACCTAACAGGACAAACACTCTTAGTAAAATATTGCTCACCTTCTGCATAACATAAAGCATATAAAACAATGACCCACTTACTGAACAAACAATAAACTCATTAGTGACCATGTTTGCTTTAGTACACAATGATATTGTACATTATCAAATACAAATTGTGATTTCCATTTAGACATCAATGATCATGTATTATATAAAAATAAAAATAAATTAATGATACTAAAAATTCTGTCTTTACTGGGTATAGACGGATGATCCACCCCAGTGCCTAACAGAAGTACACTCTGGGATATGTGAAAGGCTAAGCCTCAGGGAAATGATGGGAAAGATGATAATAACAATGCATAATACATTAAAATGACATAAACAGCAAATAGAAACCTACTGGGAGGAAAGCTGAGGTGTAATTGCTGTCATTCTACGTGTTTCCTTTGGGGACTTAAGCAAAATATGTTTGCCTCATGGCATGCAGGCATGTTGATCAGAGCAGAGTTTTTATTCAGACACTGACTTTTAGAAAAAAAATTTATAGAAACTATTTTGATAGGGATAGTATTTGATACTTTGATAGTCTTTGATAGCAAGAAGTAGATGTATTTTGGGAGATAGATTTTGTGATTATAATTTATTTCATCCTTTTACCCAGAAGTATTAGCCATCCTTACATCCTAATTATGACTAAGTGAAAAATATTTACTTGAACAGTTAATATAATCAAATGCATTTGCATTTATGGCTCCTTAATACTTGCCTTGGATTCCACAAAATAATGTTTGACCAGGTAACTCAAACTATTCATTTATCAGGGGATGCCCTAAAGAGTGCAGTATGCTTACGGTGTAATGAAGAATTCTGAATCTACAGTCAGAAAGAATGGCATCCATTTTGTGACATAAGATTTCCAAATCTGGGAAAGACTTTTAACTTCTTGGAGGTTTTGTTTTCTTTAATGCTGGCAAAGTCAGTTCTGGAACTTTCAGAATTTTCACGATGACACAATGAAATGAATTAGAAGTGTATTTTATACAAGAAAAAATGCTATCATTTTAATTAGAATAAAGATGATGTACTTCCAGTTATACATGAGGTGTGAATTTAATGTTTTTCTATTCAGACACTTTTGTCTTAAGCAGTATTGCACAGTAGAGATGGAGAAGGGATTTTCACTAATCTAGAAAAAAAGTGTATATACCTACCACGTATCTGGTTGGACAACATAAAAAGTATTGCATTTATTTTGCATGTTTTTATAAATTTGAACTCCAAGAGTCTAATACGGTGGTACCTCGGTTTTCGAAGGTCTCCATTGATGAACATTTCGAGTTACAAACACCATAAACCCAAAAGTAAATGCTTCAGTTTTCGAACACGCCTCGGAAGTCGAACATGCCCCACGGCCTCCGCTGAGGGCAAGATCCTGAGGCCTCGCTGTCGGCTGTGGATCCCTCGGTTTTCCAACATTTCAGAACTTGAGCAATCCTCCGGAACAGATCACATTTGAAAACTGAGGTATCAGTGTATTAGAAAGTTAACATGTCTTAGCACTATATTAAGAAGAGTTGCATACCAGAAAGTGTAATTTGGTAAATCAGAAGACTTTCCTATTTTTATTTTTCATATTAACTCAAAATCTTTTCAATATTTTCAATTCATTTCTGACTAAATGAATACTAACATTGTTTAAAATAAAACCTAATCACATAACCACATACATATAAAATTTTTCTTAGATGAAAAAACATTCTACATAGTAATTTAATCATGCTTCAGTTATTCAGATTATTTTTATGTTTTTCTTTAAAAATTGAACTTACACTTGTATTCTCATATACATGCTCAAAAAATGAAAATTCTGGAAATTCCAGTCAGCTACAACAGATATGACTTGCCATAGCCCTGAAATTCCTCATAAAATGTATCCTGAGCTGGCGAGATGGAGATGGTGTGTCAGTACATGCCTCTGATTTTAGAAGCCTGTCCTCCTGGCTTTGAGCATGATGACAGATATATAGAATCACATTTTTCATATATGGCTTTAAGAATGGAAGCAGACTAAAGACTTGTAAAACCATCTTCCTAACAGGCTCATTCTTAATTGGAAATACCTCTACATTGGAATTCAGAAGTTTCTTTATTACTCCTGGTTTAACAGCAGCACTATGGACTGTACTAAAATCTCCTCTATTTCTTTCATCCAAAACAACTCATTATACATTATGGTCCAGCACCATGTCCTGTAGTAATTTAAAGCAGAACAAAAATTTTTACATGGGAAGCTAATACATAAGTATTTCAATGACTACCGTCTATGGCAATGGCTATTTTCTTATATAGATTATAAAAGATCAGGGTATAAGAGCCATAATTTCCATTTCAAGTAATACTGATTTGAGCATTAGTAAAAGTTGCCTAGTTTATTTTTTTAATATTGGGTGAAAATTCTATCTTTATAAAGAAGCATTTATTATATCTTATTCATTTGGGGAGAGGGAGTGGCAAGAGACAAGCCAAAATAAAGTTATGTTGGTAATCACAAATATCGTTTCCCAGGTGTTATTATTATTCCCCCTTCCAGGTATAGTGTAGAATTGCTTTATCAGTCCCCTTTTATTTTGATGTAGTCATAAGGTTTGTTCTGGGCATGGTTTTTGAGTACAGTGGTCCATGTCATCTTCAGGTTGGATACTATGATTTTCAGTGTGAGACAATCCAGAACTCTCTTTCCTTTTGCCACTATACTTGTTCCAGGGAAGAAGATGTGTATATGAGTCCCCAACAAACCCAAATAACCTGTAGTGTAACCAGGAAGGCCAACTCTGTTTAATACAATAAGCTTTTTGATCGTTTGTATCTCAACGCAACCTAGCCTATTATGGAACTGACATAATAAAAACACACTACAATATGTAGCCTTGGCCGGGAGGTTAACAGTGAGCAATAAAGAATATTTTTGTCGGAAAACAGAGGAATAGTTATTTATGTTATGCAGTTATTAAAAATATTTGATCAAAATGCCATCTGCTATAACATGGAGGGCATTTAACAGAGTTAATAAATTTCTACCTCTAAGAGAAGAGAGCGAATTGTATTGAATGTTGTTGACTGAACCTAAAAAGGAATTGCAAATTTTAGATGAGTTCTCCAGAGTTTAATGAAGAAAAAACACCCAATTTAAGAAATGTAAAGATAATAGAAGGATCTGGAAATCATTGCACATTTCTAGTTGGGAAGAGAGAGTAGAATCCAACTTGTAAAATCTTTGAGAAGCATCAAATCAAGGATGTGATAGTCACGTATATTGAAAGCTCAGAATATACTGAGGATTAATTACATGGGGACAAATATGACCAAGACAGCCTTCATGTTCTCTTCAGCTTGATTACACTTTAGACTGGTTTCTTCCTCACTGTAGGCCTTTTAAGAGCATTTACTTTAGAAGGATTGCAATAATAATTTATTTTCTCTGCCTCTTTGAGATGTGTATCTTCTTGCAACATCTTGCCAGTTTTAGAACCCAGGAATTTCTTGCACAAAGACGTGAGAGTTATCCCTCTGAAATGTAACATTCATCTTAAATAAATACAATTTTTGTTTAATATACCTCAAAGGTGAGGAAAAAAGAAATATAGGGCCCCTATATCCCAGTATCTGTGTAGTAATAGAAGCCTGACTCCAGTAAGCACCAATTAGAGCACAGATGACCTAATCACATTGCCAAGCCTCCATCCCAAGCCCTCCGGTACTTTTCCAACAATTCAGCCCAGTGCTTTAAAACTCTCCTGCCTCCTGTTTCAACAGAGTCGGTTGAGTTCAATTTCTCCCCCAGAGCAGTAGTCTTGAATGAAGTCTTGTTTGCCTGTTTAGCGTGTCCAGTGCATTTTTGCTTTGACACCTAGAAAAAAATCACTAAAGCAAGGAATCTGTGAAATTTAAGTGGGAAGGTAAGATTTGAATAATAAAAAGGGGTCAAAGAACACTTCAGAACTTACACTGAAGAATAGGCACTGAATTTTTGTAAATTAACTTGTAGTGTCAATCTTAAGAGAACCATGATGATACAGACATATTTAAAAATAGCCAATCAGTTATTTGGATGGCTCTCATTCAACCAAAATCATGGGTGCTGCATAGTCAAGCATGCCAATAACAATCAAATGCATTTGCACCATGAGGAATATCTTTCTTTTAGAAACAGTCTTCTCTCTTCTATAGTCCCATAAAAAATTTACAAATTTAAACATCAGAAAGGTAAACCCCATTTTGCAAGTTCTTCATCTATTCTAAAACAGAATTTTTCAAGGAGAGTTCTATCGAATACTAAGATTCTAGGAGATGTCCTTAGGTATTATATGTGATCCTGATGTGAAAAAAAAATCATATTTGAACTTCATGTCTTACATGATGTTAGTATTCATGCTAATGAATAACAACTGAGCAGCCCTGCTTGAAATTTTATTAGAGGTTTTTCACCCTCAAATAATAATGCATAGTAAAACCATATTTTTCTATTTGCGTCTCTCTTTTTGTTAGATTTTTTAAAATTTTATTTTTATTGTTGACACTATTACAGATGCCCCCGTTTTACCCCCCTTTACCCACCTCCACTCAGCCCCCTCCAGCCCTCCCTCTGGCCATCACCACACTGTTGTCCGTATCTGTGAGTTATGCATACATGTTCTTTGGCAAATCCTCTCACCTTTTTTCATCTAGTTCTCCCTTCCCCCTCCCCTCTGACAGCTGTCAGTCTGTTCAGGTATTCATGCCTCTGTTTCTATTTTGTTCATCAGTTTACTTTGTTCATTAGATTCCACATATTTGCGAAATCATATGGTATTTGTCTTTCTCTGTCTGGCTTATTTCACTTAGCATAGTAATCTCCAGATCCAAACATGCTGTTGCAAAAAGTAAGTTTTCCTTTTTTATGGCCACATAGTATTCCATGGTGTAAATGTACCACAGCTTTTTTTATCCACTCATCTGCTGATGGGCACTTGGGCTGTTTCCAGATCTTGGCTATTGTAAATAACGCAACTATGAATATAGGGTTGCACACATTCTTTGGGATTTTTGACCTGAAAAAGGGAAGGCCACTAATAATTAATGAGTGCTGAATTACACAGAGGGGAAAATATTAAACTAGTGACAGAGCCTCTTCCTCCTAAACTGACTCCTTCAATAACCCTGCTGTGTGACATTCTGCAGCAAGCAAGCTCTACTAGTATAATACAAGACTGGAGGGACTTTTATTATAAAGAAGGGGTATGGATGCATTATACCTCAATTCCTTTCCTGTAATAGTGCTTTTTGCATATACAGAAAATCATGGATTGAGTAGGTTAGAAATTGTATTATAAGATTTTTATACATTTCGTCATTTATTTTATTTCTATTATATTTTACATGATATTAGAGTTTGTATTTAAAGTATCCAACTATTCATTGTGGAAATTTCTGAAGCAAAGTTGTGAATTGGAAGAAGAGACTTCTAATCCTAGGACACGGACAATTCTGGTAAGGTGAGTGATAGGTAAATAATGTAGAATTAAAACTTACTTGCTGGCATGTAAAATTATGAAGAGTGAAATCCTAGAAAAAGCACAGTATGAGAAATTGAAAGCTTTTTTTTCATACAGTAAAATAAATCAGTTTGTGAATAACATGTCACATGTGAGAGACTGACACAGAATTGCAGAAGCTGACAAAAGGCACCCGGCTTGCGTAGCTCAGGTGGATTTTAATTCTCCGACCGACGGTCTGTCTGCAAGTCCCGCGGTTCCTCTCCGCCCTCGACCTCGGCGCAGCGAGCCCCGGGAAGGAAGCTGAGGGGGGACTCTGACTGCCCTTCATTTCAGCTGGCGCACAAGGAAGATTAGGCAGCTTATTTTCCTCTGGATTCAGGCGAGATTCTCCAATCTAGCTTTAAATGTAACTTATAACTTGGCTGATTCTTGGCAGTATATTCTTCTTTTGGATTGGAAATGGTGAGGAACAATTTATGATTACTTATCCTCAAACTCCCCCCAAATTTTATAAGTACAAACCCAGGGCTTTAAATAATAAATATAAAAGGGGATGGACTTTCTACTTTCATCTAATTCTAAAGCCTTCTGCTATTTCTGAAGGATGTACAGTTAATTGTATAATACATTTCTTGTTGCCTAACACCCTACATTTATGAACTTCAAAATTTGTATGGAGAAAAAGTTTTGTTTTTTTTAATGCTAAGCTGAGAAAATTGGACATGGACTATTAGACTGAGAGAGCAATGTGGCTGAATTATAATTCTGGTTCTTGCAGGCAAAGTTTCTCTCCCTCTCATGGTAATAGAATCTCCAATAAAAACTATTATTTCCAGTATTTTGTTATACTATATCTACTGTGCTAATTCTAATCCCCAACAACTTTGTTTTATCATAGAGCAAAGTTAAATGCATATGGAAGTGAAGAGTAAATATATTTTAAAATAATTAGTATGACAGGCTTTGCTCAGGAAAGAAAATAGATGTTTTTCCCTTTTTGCCTTGGAGACAACCACAGCCCCAAACCCCCAGAAGTTAAAGCATCAAAATTATGTCTTTCATCTCATCTATCACATAGAATGAAAAATTTGGCCAGCTACTCCTCATCTCTGTTCAATTTTTGATTTTTCCATCTAAGAATTGGAACAATATCTAGAGTGTGAATTAAAATAAAATTGAAAAAGAAACAAGTGCTTTCTTTTATATATAGAAGTCCTGGATTTTATATAGAACATAACTTTATGTGATTTGCCCTAAACCCAAAGTCAATATTAAAATTCAAGATTTATTGAGATACCTTACCAGTTATGATGATTAGCTAACAAGTAAGTGAGAGATACAATTTATTGATATTAGCTATTGACTTGTCTGAAGAGCATTCTGAGAAAATTACAACCTTGGGGTGAATCATATTGTCAGAAGTTGATCTGAGAGTATAATGATGAAATTATTTGATGCCATTAGCTAATAAAAAATTTCATATACTCAGTTTTTATTCTAAATAACTTCTTCAACATGAGATGTTTGCAAACATTCCAAAATTGCTTGTATTCCTATACTCTGTAATATGCTAGGACATATATAGTTATATATTATAGTCAATAAAATATTACTTTTGTTAAATATATGTCTGTTAAAAGTTATACTGTGCCTCACTCTAATTGTTCTCACTTATTATAACAATTACCAAAACACATATTGGAATAACTAAAATTTTCTATTGGCTATAGTCTAACATAAATTTTTAAAGAAATTTATCTATCTCTATCCATATCTCTATCTCTATATCTCTATCTCTATCTCTATCTCTATCTATCTATATCATTTATATCTATATCTATATCTATATCTATATAATTATGATATGCCACATCACAAAAAGAATTAGCTAAATGAATCATGATATATTAAATGGCATTTGAAATATATTTGGAGAGAATTTAATACTATTTGTTATCCCACCTAAGTGCAGTCTCATTTTAAAAAATAAACATTAAAAAGTTTTATATCAACATCAAAGAGAAAATAGCACCAGCATAGTGAAATGTTCAATAAAGTACAAAAGTTAATTTAAAAAGAAAAAAATGAAAGTACCCTTTATTATTTAGCTATGATAACACTGCTAATGTAGAAGGAAGCTGCTAGATACAGAGTTGAGCACAATATTTGTTAGAAATGTATAATTTGCAAAATGAAAAAGTTTAAAGCCACTTGGTATTTTAAATATGATCTTTCATATAAAAGAGCTACAACCAGTATTTTAGAGGAAGGTTAAGATTTTGGATTATGTCCAGGATTTGGAATCAGACAAACCTGAGTTTAAATTCTGGCTGTGCCACGTCACTCAGTTCCCATTAATTCAACAAATACATTCCAAGCATCACTATGTATCCCAAACCTGTAATAGATGTCAATGAAATAATTGTGAGGAAACCCAAGCAGCTTTCTTGTTATTTATGCTATCTAAATGTATTTTCCTCATAAATATATTAATTATATAATTGAAATAAAATACTGTAATACGTTAGTGTAAAAAATAATAAAAATAGCTGTAGCTTTTCTGCATACTACTCTATTAACATATACAATGTTTTCAAGTAAGAATGATGCTACAGAAGAGGATTTCACACATCCTGGACATCAAACACAGAGAGTCAAAGTTAGATAAGTAAACTGTGACAGCTTCAGTTAACACTGTTAAAAATGAGCAGTTAAAAGTGAATAGTAAAAAAAATTGACCTGACTCCTCAAGTCTCACAGTAATTTGACAGAGAACAGGAAAAATACTAGCTTGATATGTGTATGAATGTATTCCTGTGTATATGTGTGTATATGTCATATATGTAGAGGTACACAAATATATAACACTTTTACTGCATTTCTGTTGTTTGGCATGTAAACCTTTGCTATGCTTGGAAGATCAGTAGGTAATATCTTCCTAAATCTGAGAAGCTAAGAAGTTTAACAAGACTGCACAATACCTACCTAGTAAACTGCAGAGCCAGTAGTTGAACATAATTCTAATGTGATTTAAAAGTCCTGGAGTTTTTCTACTATGCCATTCAAACACTAATGACAATTTTGGCACTAGCTGCCTCTTAAATACCTGCTATCGCATGGATCCCACATTATGGGATGGTCTCAAGTGGCTATAAATAAAGTAAGCTACTGAAAATACAGGATGATATAGGCAAATATTTTTAAAAAATACAAAAACAGTATTAGAAAGAAGGTGTTCTAAAAAGTTCTGTAAGCCTTTAGTTAACACTTTTCTTCTGAAGCCAAACTTTCCTATCACCGAGGAATTGGCGCCACTAATAGGCTGCCAACATTTTCCCCATCAGCGTAAGCCTCTGAGATACTGGTTACATTGTTTCCCTTCTCAAGATAAGCTTTCAAAATCATGTTAATCAGATATTAAATTCGATTTTTTGGTTTTTTATTTTATTTATTTTTATTGTTGAGAGTGTTACAGATATCTCCCACCCCTGCACCCCCCCGCACACACCTGGCCTCTCTCCACCTGGCTCCTGCCCCACCCGGCCTTCAGGGCACTGATGTCTGTGTCCCTGGGCTATGCATATGCGCATAGAAGGTCTTTGGTTACAATCTCTTCCTTCAGATACACCCCTTCCCTTTGAGATCTGTGTTTGTTCCGAGCTTCCATGCCTCTGGATCTATTTCGTTCGTCAATTTAAAGACATTTTACTTCATTCAACAAATAAGAATCTGGTATGTGTGAAGCACTGCAATACAACAGAGAACCGTAGTCCGGAGTTTATAGTGTGTGGGATGTTAGATACTACAGGTAATTGAAAATAAAGTGCAATGATCATTACAAGAGGAAGAAACGTAATAAAATGAACAGAGAGATTTAACCTAGACTAAGTAAAGGCTTCCCAGAATAAAGACAAAAGGTCATTAACAACGAGGAGGTGCCAGGTAAGGGAAGGAAATCTCCAGACAAAATGATATTCATGTTCAAAGCCCCTGGACAAGGAGGAAGATTGACAGAATTCGGGGTTTGAGCCTCTGAGCCAGACCACTGAGAATAAGTTTGTGTTTGTGCAGAGAACTAAATGAGCCTGATTGTTAGGGACCTTGAAGTCTGCTAAAGATTTTGCTCTTAAAAGCAAAGAAAAGTGATTTAATCGTTCTAGAAGTGTATTAATATATTTTTGTTTTTAAAACACTATGCAGGCAAATAGTTTGGAAGAAATAATGGTTGATATAATGAAACCAGTTCAAAGATTATTGCTTCTTAACTGTTTGGGGAAGAAATGGTTTGCATGGTTTCAATTAAGACAAGTAACCTGGAGAAGGCTATGTGCATTTGAAATGCATTTAGACAGTAAAACTGATAGGACGCACTCATTGTTTATACAGGGAACTTCAACAAGGAGCAACCTTGAGGGTGAGTCGTAGATTTTTGCCAAAAATAATAGGATAAGTGATAAGGCCATGGTCTGAATTTGAAAGTATGTTTAGTTTTTTAAGTATCATGTGTTTGTATTTAGCCATATTTGAGACACCTGAGACAGAATTGCAACTTTAGTTCCAGGGAGCAAACAATACAATAGAGATTAGTATGCAGGTTGATATCTGGAACACTCTCGGAATGATAACCTTTGGAAGGGAAGGGAGCAGGGTTAGGCAGAGGAAAAAGTGGCCTGTGGCAAAGCAACCTCAGCGAAGGCCACAGAGCACACTACAGGGGACAGGCCTTGCGCGTTTTCCTGTGTTGGGGGGAGTGGGAAGGTATTTATTTCATTTCCACAATAGTCCATGGAAATCCTGTCATTTTATCTCACTTAGAGTTGGCATTGCGTCCAGGATTAGTTGGAACTTCAACTTTCTTTGAATGTTTTTGGATTTTTGGTTATGATACAAGCCCCAAACCTTGTATTTAGCTTTCTTTGCCTTCAGCTTCCAGGAGATGATAGCCTCTTCACTCACCGTGCTGGGGCCTTCCAGCTTTCATATTTAGCTTTCTATTGCTGTTTCATCACTCTCACCCTTTAATTATCTTTTTTTCCCAAAGCCTCAGCTGTCAGTCAAGCTTAGTAACTACCACCAGATTCTCTGTCTCTTAAGCATTATTTCCCTGATATTTCTTAAACCCTTTGAACATCACAGCAGGTAGCGGCTTCTCCTCCATCGGAATATCCCAGTTCATCACTAGGTAGTGTTTTAGCAATTGCCCTGCCATCTGTGCTAGAGACTTTCTGAGCTCGTCCTACTGCCAGTGAAGGTTTCTTAACTGCAGCTGGGTAAGGTGGGATCCAGCTCAGAATCGGACCTTAGGATCTGTTTCTTGGACCACACCGGGTTCCAGTTGCCACAGATTGTACTCCACGAGAAGCAAGCTCTGATGTCAAGGAGCACCTGCAGAAGGTAAAAAAAAGTAGGATTGGGCAGAGAGAAAAGTTGTCCTGTGATGCAGGCTCAGCAGAAGGACTCCGCCAACCCCCTGATGCTGGGACAGGATTTTACAGTGGTCCATGCAGGCATACCTTGGAGATATTTCAGGTTTTGATTCCAGACCACCGCAATAATCTTTCTGTTGGTGTCATAATCTTGCCTTATTTGTCAATACGAAACATCTGCGAAGCACATTGGAGCCACGTGCGGTAAAGTGAGGTATGCCTGCATAGGGTTAAAGCACTGGGCCCTACGCTCCCGACAGCAAGTGATTCCATGGGAGCTACACTGGGGGCATGGAATGGTCTTGGGAGTGATGACTTTCTCCTGCTGAATCAATTCTCAAAAAGAGTGGCAGCTGAGAGTTATTTGCTGGAAGGTTCTTAGGAGCTGAAAAATAAACTTCTCATTCCTGAAGGGGAACTGGAAGGACATCTGAGTGCTCGTTTTAACAACTCAGCCAAGTTGGATAAGACAGATGCTCTGTGGATTTGGGCTATCCGGAGGGGAGCCTGTGCTGGAGATCAATGTAAGTTATCTGTGTACATGTGCCCAGTGAAACTATGACCTTGATAAAGCCACCTAGGGAAGGCGTATACTCTTAGGAATAAAGGGCCTCAGACTAGGACTTGGGGAAATCTACAAATCAAGTGTAAATTTGCAAAGGAGAGCAAGAAGGAGCTTCCAAAAGAGAAGATTAAAAGTATTGTATGTGAATTCAGAGATTTTTCTTAATAGTAGATCTCCATTTCCTTGATGCTATTATTGTTCAACTTTTTTGAATTATGTGGGTGAGCACTGAATAATTTGGGACTCACAGAACGTTAGAAATAGAAAAACAAAAGAAAGAAATGTTACATTTACCTGGGTGGGGAGGAAGTAACGCTTTGTTTCAAAAGAACAAAATGCATTTAAAAGGTAGAAGGATCATATGATTAGAGAATTCGTGTAGTGTATGTCAGTGAGCTGTGACCAAAGTTAGTTCAGAAGATCTTTATCGGACTGGGTGAGAAAGACAGAAAAAGTGGGTTCAAAATAGCATGACATAGAGTCTGTTGTTGCTTGCAATAGTCATTAAAATTATATGTGGCCCGGCCGGACGTGGCTCAGCGGTTGAGCGTCGACCTAGGATCCAGGCGATTGGGGTTCGATTCCCAGTCAGGGAACATGCCCGGGTTGCGGGCTCGATCAATGATTCTCTCATCATTGATGTTTCTATCTCTCTCTCTCTTTCTCCCTCTCCTTTCCTCTCTCTGAAATCAATAAAGATATATTTAAAAAAAAAAATTATATGTGAATTCAAGCTCACCAAACTCATTTTGAATCTTCTAGTATCTTTAGAATAAGTGAATTCAGGTCTTAGCTCAGAATGAACTAGAATCATTATTGGTGCTGCTTCAGATAGATTTGAATAAAAATACAAATGAATAATTCCAGTTTAAAGCGTATCAAAGCATTCTTATGTAGCTAGTTTTAGAACTGAGGAAGTGATATGCTTACCAGGTGAATGGAATAAAGGTTTGATGGACAATGTAAAGGGTTGTTTTTGGGTTTGGGTTTTTTTTGTTTTTTTTCCCAATATCTGTTATATATCTTGCATATAGAATCCTTTAACTTTTAGTTTTAATGTATATTATCCTCTGTCATAGATATGGCTTTATATTTTGAGATAATTAGAGACTTGCATGCTTTTCTATGGAATAATACAAAGAGATCTGATTGCTGGTACACATTTCACCCAATAACCTGATATCTATCTTTTACCCAATTTTTCTCAATGTTAAGATC
Source organism: Miniopterus natalensis (assembly GCF_054644295.1). Lineage (NCBI taxonomy): Eukaryota > Metazoa > Chordata > Mammalia > Chiroptera > Miniopteridae > Miniopterus > Miniopterus natalensis. The sequence goes on along the minus strand of NC_142092.1, from coordinate 25,284,070 downwards.
TTGCATAACTTTATAATAATATCAAGATTAGGAAATTGATGTTGATATAATACACTCACCTTATTTGGATTTAACTAGTATCGCCCACACTGATGCACTGATTTGTGTGTGTATGCATTATTTTAGTTCTATGCAGTTTTATAACATTTTATACATTGATGCTATATTTTTAAAGTATATGTAAATGGGATTTCTATAATGACCTTTGATAAAGCATAGTGGAAAATATTTAGTTTTGAAGAAGAGATATAAACAAAAATAAACTCCATGTAAATTTGATATAATCAAATGATTTAAAAAGGTAATTTATGGAGGACATAGGTAGGAAAAAAGGAAAATGCCAATTTATAATATGCAGAGATATTATCCCAGGATGAGTCCCTGGGATAATATCTTTTATCAAAATATTATTTTGATAAAGTACTTTTAAAAGACTATATTTATAATAAATACCCATATTTTAATATTGTTTTAGTTATTATTATTTTAGTAAATGCTAGTAGGTAAATGTACCTTGATATTTTAGCTATCCAAGTTTTATATCACTGTTTAGATGAGAACATATGAATCCATATTCAATGGTCACATACAAGTCTTATTTAGTTTTGGTTTTCTTAGATAGAAAAAATGAAAATAATGTAAACTTTATTTTTTCCTGACACAATTCTCACTAAAAATTTTGAAGGACAGAGATACTTCCACTTATGTGTGTAGATGTATATGTGTATGTATACAGGTATGTGTGTGTGTTTATACATGCACATACATACATATATTCACCCAAATTTTCATAAGTTATTTCTTCTATTTCAAGAAGAAGCCACTCTATACACATAAGTACAATGCATGATTTTCAGCTCAGCGTGCAAAAAAGTTATGTGAGGACATATATCTTACCAAGAATTAACATTCTAATGTAGCAACACTAGGACACATGCCGAGGTTCATCATGTAGAGTCTGATTAACCATCCCTCAGGGAACTAAAATATTTTGCATGTAACTCACAGTATATTATCCTTTCCCTTCTTCATATACAATCAATACTTCTTAATTCCTTGGACAAACATATTTTTGAAGACAAAAATGTTTGTAGATTTTATGTCAACATAACTATAGGATCTTGATTATTGAGAGCTTAGTTTGTACTACAAGATTTATATAAAAATGTTTCACCATCTTTCTGATTTTTAAAAACCAAACACACTTTTTATCTTACCTACCACCTAAAATGATAAGGCCAGAAGTAGAGAGTAACAATACTGTTTCTAGTGAAGTTTTCCAGGACTTAAAAATTAAATGAACTAACGAATGGGCATAGATCAATAACACCAATCTATAGTCTCCTTCATAAGTAAAGTTAAATTTTTTTAAAAAAATATATCTTTATTGATTTCAGAGAGAGGAAAGGAGAGGGAGGGAGAGAGATAGAAACATCAATGTGAGAGAGTCATTGATCGAGCCCGCAACCCGGGCATGTGCCCTGACTGGGAACTGAACTCCGATCGCCTGGATCCTAGGTAGACGCTCAACCGCTGAGCCACACCCGGCCAGGCAAAGTTAAATTTTTAAAAATGAAATTCTTAACTACATTTGACTTAATATTCTCTTTATTTGATACATTTGGACAATATTTATAGTATTTCATGTTCAGTATTTTTAATGGCAAATATTGCGTTCAGTATTTGACATGGTAAAGAGTTTACTGTAACTGTGAGATGACAAGGGAAGGAAAACATCCTGGAGCTAATTACTTCACTGTCTCTTTTGAAAAGGCCTTGATCAGCATTATTGCCATTGAAAATCCAAGAGCATTTCATGTGCTGAGAATTTTCATACAATATCAGGATATCAGCATAAGGAGATGTGAATAACTTCAAATTATCTCCCACCCTATAAAAATTTGCATGTTACTTTAAATATTTGACAGGATATTTGTTAATGTAGTGCATAAAATTTTTTAATATGTAGATTAATAATCAGATTGATGATGCATATTTGGAGAGAATTTTGACTACCACTCTTGCTCACATAACCTCCTTTCACATATTTGAGCTCTGTTAGCTGTTGATGACGTAAAACATTTTGTGGGACTATGACCTTATAGCAACTAACTATATCAAATATGTGTTTTTCTGCATTACTGACCTTATATTTGTTTATACATTGTTAGTAATTATTCGTTATTCACATAGGAGTTTATAGGGATGTAAATATACATTTCTGTTCAAAACAGATGGAAAAAAGCCATATGACTCACAAGGAAAAGCAATATAAACATTACTGAGTCATTGCAGGTTTATAAATAAGATTTAAATAAACACAAAAATATAATGTAAATCAGAAAAAACATTACTCACTCCTACTTAAATTGTTATTTTGCACACTGCTGATAAAATGTTTGCTAAGTTTTAATTATCTTACAGAAAAAAATATTTTCTTTAAGTAAAAGCATTCAATAGGACTGAGTCTGTCATTGTACTGACTTTTGCAAAGAAATAGATTCTTTCTGGTGGGCTGAGGCTAAAAGTAGACCTAAAAATGGTACAAAATGCAACTGTTCATTTGAATGAAATCTGAGTTTTGGTGTTAACTTCAAGTTGAGAAAAAGGCAGAGAGTATTATATAAATCATAATATTTTTAAAATTTATTTTCTCTTACCATTTGTGATCAAGAGTTATAAGCTGCTAGAAAAAAAAAAAAAAAAAGTAGTCCAAATTAAATGTGTGTAACTATTTGAAATCTGGTGAACTTATAGATTTTTTTTTTTTTATCTTGGCAGATAAATAAATGCTTCAATAAATAGTATATCTTTGATTATAATTTAGTTATTATAACTCCTGCATGAACCTAAATTACTGTACCATGAAGATAAAAACCAGACTTAAACTTCATGTAGGTCAAAGAAGAGAGGTAGAGAGAATGTAAATCTGGGCCTGGAATGTAACTTGCATGAGGTACACACAGACTTAACATGTCTTGTGCGCCTCTTTTCTTGTATAGGCCTAGATCAAGGATTCATCTAGTGTCATGGTCTTTATACCTAAAGGAATTCCTTTAATATATCTTATACTGAAGTTTTCTTGGTGATAAATTATTTTAGCCTATGTATGTCTAAAAACATCTTTATTTAGACTTTTTTCCCCTTTTTTGGTGGGTTGTGCTCTTTTATTTAACAAAAATTTTTATTTTGAGAAAACTGTAGATTCACACATAATTGTAAGAAATAATACAAAGAGACCCTTTGTCCATCTTGCAGAAATATAATACTTCATCACCAGGTTAGACCTCTGAGGTTCATGGCGTCAACAACTTTCTGGTCCTAGGCAAGCGCTGCAGGGAGCCTGCAGAGGCTGCAAGGACTAGGAGGGTCCTCAGCAAGGCCTCCAGGTCCAGCAGCGAGGGACCAGGACAGTATGCAGCAGTGATCAGAATGGATGGTGTGTAGACACTTGGCTGCAGGGGCCCGTGTAGTGGCTGGTTGTGAACACACGCACGGTGGGGGCCAAGGCAAGTGGCAAAGGCTGGGACTGACTGTGCACACACGGGCAGCTGGGGGAGCTATGGTTGGCTGCATGTATGATCGTGGCCGCTGGTTCTCACCAGAGGTGCACAGCAGTGGGCCAGTGATGGGTCCGTGCTGGGAGTGCCCAGGCATACCTGGGGTGGCCAGCTGCATGCAGTAGTCAGCCACAGGAGTCTAGGCTGGCATCTTACACAGCTCCAGAGGCCTGGCATGACTGCCTGTGTGGGTTCTGGCCTATACCAGAGGAGAGGAGGAGGGAGCTGGAAGGAATTCAGGTGGCTTGCAAGAGCAAACACAAATACCTGTGGGGCAAAGACTGGTTAAATCTGCAGAATGCCTGGCATGCTTCTGCTACCTGTTGATGTCTTCAGTGACAAAAGCTGCTTGAGTGGTCTGCAGAGCAGGCCCCTGGGAGCTGTGTTATTCCTGCTGCTTGGCTGATACTGGTAGCCTCTGCTTTTCTTCCTTATACCTATCTACAGCTATAAGGTTTTGCTGGTCTCTGATGGGTGAAAGTGAAGCTGGGAGAGGGGGACCCTCTCTAGCTGGGAAGTTCCCTCTTGGCTCTGAGCAATGCCGGCTTGGGTAATGGAATTATGCAAGCAAAATACAGCTGTTCTTCCTTCCCTTTTTATGCTGTTCTCAGGTTTTTTTGTTCCATGGAATTGCTGAGATTTCTTAAGTGGCCTCCAGAGCTCCCTGAGAGCTGTTTTTGTTCATAGAGGCTGGGCGCTCCTATTCCACCATCTTCGTGATTTCATTCCTCCCCTTTCCTTTTTACAATACTCCTGCCTCCTTCCCATCCCCAATCCTTTATTAACCCTGACACCACTAATTGTTTTCAATTTCTATAATGTTGTTATTTCAAGAGTTATATAAATGGAATCATATAGTATGCACTATTTTGAATTTTTTTCATTCAGCACAGTTCCTTTAAGATTTATCCAAATCCTTGAGTACATCCACAGTTTGTTCCTTTCTGTTGTTGAGTGATGTGGATGTACCACAGATTTTTATTTAGCCCTTCACACGTTTAATAATGCCCAGGGAGCTTGCAGTGTTTGACTGTTACGAATAAATTTCTATGAACATTTGTGTACAGATTTTTGTGTGAACATAAGTTTTCATTTCTCTGGGATATACGCCCAAGATTGAAATTGTTGGGCTGTGTATTAATTGTGTGCTTAGTTTTATAAGAAGCTGCCAGACTTGTTTCCAGAGCATCTGTGCCACTTTGCATTCCCATCAGCAGAGTGTATAGATGATCCAGTTTCTCTTTATTCTTGCCAGCATTTGGTATTGTCACGGTAGTTCATTTTAGTCATTCTGATAGGTGTCTCATTGTGCTCTTATTTTGCATGTCTCTAATGACTAATGATGTTAAAGATCTTTTCGTGTGTTTATTTGCCATGTCTATACACTGTTGGGTAAAACTTCAGTTTATGGACTTTGCTCATTTTTTTTCATTATTTTATTATTCACTTTCTATTTGTTTCCTGTGTTTCCAAATTCAGTTTTTTTCTTGCTTTTTTTCTTGCTTTCCTCTGTATTACATGAGTGTGTTTTAGGATTCCATGATGACTGAATTGCAGTATTTTTAAAAAATTACTATACTGCTCTGTATAGTTTTCCTAGTGGATAGATATACATAATGTGCATGTATATTACACCCCCTGCTGGGGATCGAGCCCGCAACCCAGGCATGTGCCCTGACCGGGATCAAACTGTGGCCTCCTGGATCATAGGGCAATGCCGCTGAGCCATGCTGGCTGGGCTGTCGTTCTTTCTTCCTGAACCTCTAAGAGTTTATCTTTTATCGTTTTGCTTTAGTTTGAAGAACTTTTTTAGCCATTCTTTAACAGGAGGTCTGCTGAAGACAATTTTTTTTTACATTTTCTTCATCTGAGAGTATCTCTCCTTTGAGAGACTGGATATCCAAACACACAGCAGTCACACCATATTTTAAAACAGAACTCTAACCCACAACCTGCAGGAACCAGTATGAGAAGCCAAACCACAACCTCTATAGTAGTCAGCCCCAAAGCCAGGACTTGATCCATAACTGACAGTTTAATTGTTTTGTCCCTACTTCCAACGTAGGACCGGGCACTGAAAGCCAAATACATCCGCCTGACTAGCCCCTGTGGATGCCTGCTAATAGTTAGGTCGCTTTCAGCTTTCCCAGTTCAACAGCCTCCAGTCAGGGCACACCTGCAGCTTTTCTTATTTCCATTATGAAGTTTTCCATTTCCTCTGCTTGCCGGGGAGTCTCTGCTAAACGTAAGCGATGGTGTCTGCCTCCCTTGCTATAGCAAGCTCGGAACGAATAGCCTTTGCTTGTTCTCAATTGGGTAATCTTCAATTATTTAAACACCTTCATTCCTGAAGAAGAATCTTGAAAAACAGAATTAGCAGTTAGCAGTTTTTTGCCTTCAGCAATTAAAAAATATTGTGCCCCCTCCTCCATGGCTCCAGATGAGATATTGGATGTAGTTTAAATGCATGTTCTCCTAAGATAATGTTATTTGTCTTTGGATTCTTTCAAGATTATTTTTCTTTAGTTTTCAGATGTTTGATTTTGCCACATCTTAGTATGGATTTTTCTAGATTTATCCTATTTGTGTTTTTCTCAGATTTTTTTCTTTGTAGATTTAAATATTTCACCAAATTTGGAAAGTTCAGCCATTATTTCAGCCACTCTATATTTCCTCTCCTCTAGGTCTCTGATGATATAAATGTTGATATTTGTTATTGTACTACAAGACCTAGAGGCTTTATTTAAAATATGTGTGTATATATATATATGTTTTTATTGATTTATATTTATGTTTTTATTGATTTTAGAGAGAGAGGAAGGGGAAGGGAAAGAGAAAGAAACATAATGTGAGAGAAACATCAATTGGCCGCCTGCTGTACACCCCTCCTTGGAACTGAGCCCTCAACCTGGGCATGTGCCCTGCCCTGGAATTGAACCAGCAACATTTTGGTGCATGAGATGATACTCAACCAACTGAGCCACACTGGCCAGGGCTAGAGGCTCTATTTTTTTTTTTTTTTTTAATTCTATATTTTCCTATCTTCTAGTTGGGTGAATTCTATCAGACACTTGTTTTGGTCTGATTCTCCTTGACAGTGGCCCTCTCCCCCACTACTGGTATTTTAAAGTGAAGGAAGGGATTCTCGGGCCCAGAGGAGAAACCGAGATCTTTCTTTGACCACTTAGGTTAATAGGACTCCCAATGGACTCCCCTGGCCAGTACTGCTGGACTCGCCTGGTATTGTTGCCAGCAATCTTGTTTGATCCTGGGAGGAATAAGCCGACCCGGGCCACCTTCTTTTGTTCAGTGCATGCATTTTCTGAAGAAGCCAACCTGGGCTAGCTGCTGCTATTGGATGGGGTCTTGTAAAACTCTGCTGTTATGTAGTTTATCTAGCCTGGGATCCATAAGCGATGGCTCCCCTTTCCACCTTTCAGAGAATGCCTTGTTCACCTTTGTATTTCCAGGTCTATAGTTGCACTTAGTGGGGAGGAGCAAAGAGAGAGTTTATTCAATCTTCTCCATCATTTTCACTTTAGGAAGCTGTCTTTGGTGAATCATAGGCTAATTTTTTTTTTCTTTCAGATCTTTAATGATTTTGCTCACTCTACTGTCTTTATTTGCTTTATTTCTGATGATAAATCTGCTATTAAAACCTAACCTTTGTGTATGTGTGTGCATAATACATCCTTTATTATCTTGCAGCTCTTAACATTTATCTCTGTTATTTAAGCAAATTGTTCATGGTGTGGTTTTGTTATAGTTTTCTTCATGGTTCTTGTGCTTAAGTTTGTTAATATTCTTGAATTTAATAGTTTTCATCATATTTGAAAAATGCCCACCTATTATTTCTATTATTTCTGTTATTGTTATTTCTATTCCTTCCTCTTCTTCAGATAAGCCATTTATAATAATCATAGGCTCTATGAAGTTGTCTCACAGTTCCCTGATGCATTTTTGTTAATTTTCCCCCTATATGTTTAATTTTCAATACTTTCTTTTGTTATGTCTTTGAATTTATGATTCTTTTCTTCTGGGCTATCTAATCATTTGTTGATCCAATCCCCTGTAATTTTCTCTCAGATAATTTGGGTTTATTTTGTTGATGGTGTTGTTATTGTTTGTTTTCTTCTACACCAGGTCTCTTAACCTCAGCATTATTCACTTTTGGGGTCAGTTAATTTCTTTGTTGTGAGACATATTCCTGTACATTATATTTGGCAACACTCTTGGCCTCTATTCATTAGATACTAAGAGCATTTTTCTAGGTTATAATAACCAAAAATATCCCTGAAATTGCCAAATACTGATGGGGAGTTGGAGCAAAATCATTCCCAGTTGAAACCACTGTTCTAGGCATTAGAGTTGGACGGCTTTAGATCTGCCATATCTCCGCTTAACGTGCCAGTCTCTCCTCTCCTCTGGATTAGTTCCATTCTGGCTTAACAGAACTTCATTCTCTTCCAAGTATCGCATGTCTAAGGAAACTTTACTTCATCTGTCTTTTCCCCAGTGATTTATACTTCCTGGAGTCATGCCCTGTAAGCACACAACTGATAATTCTGGCAGATAAATCCATAAACCCTCAAAATCATAGCTGTTTCAGAAGCAGCAGCCTTGAATGCCAATCACCATTTTCTACGTGCAATTTTGCTACCATTCTATGCTTATGATCCATTTGCCTGTGCCGTAGTTTATAAATCGCCCCCAGGCATGAAGTGAGGTGAATCTGGAGTTTACTTAATGTACTTTTCTTCTCCCAAGGATAAAAGCTCTTCTTTCTTTCACAAATATCTGAAATGAATTACTTCATATATTATTCCACTTCTATATATTTTCTTAATCACAGGAGAGTAGGTTTGATACTAGATACTCTTTTTTTCAATCCTCACCTGAGGCTTTTTTCCCATTGCTTTTCAGAGAAAGTGGAAGGGAGAGAGAGAGAGAAACAACAACACAGATGTGAGAGAGACACATCCATTGGTTGCCTCTCGCACACACCCTGACTAGGACCAGAGATCGAGCCTGCATCCGAGGTATGTGCCTTTGTCCAGAATCAAACCCGTGACCCTTCAGCCAACGTACCGACTCTAACCGCTGAGCCAAACTGGATAGGGGTAGATACTCTTATTATGACTGGAAATGGAAATCACTCCAAAGGGACACATTTAAGTGTATATAAATAATTCAGTTAGTTTAGCTAAATCAAAACATGTTAATTTTAAAAGGTTAATTTTTAAAAAATATCTTAATTACATACAGAACAAAATCAGATGCAAAAATACCCAATTGTTTTTAAACTTAAAATTTTTTTATTGACAATAGCTATATTTTTCTTTCAAATATGTAATTTGATAACAGTCTTTTAAAATCCTATGCAAAACCAAAAGTGAAATTTGGTATTTGAAATCTCTAAATTTACTATATTCTTTAAGTTTTTCTTCTGGTCATTTAGAAAGTATTTTATATGTGTGTGTGTGTTTTTTTTTAATTCTTCCATATTTGGTCAACGTTAATAGATTGTTGGTTTTCACCTAAACTACTGATTTTATGTCATCATGTGCATGTATGAAGTCTATCTACATAGTGTTTCCACACATGCTGAGCCTCCCCCATTATCAACATCACTTAGCAGAATGGTACTTTTTTTTTTTTTTTTTACCAAAGTTGATCCTACCTTGACATATTAAAATCACCCAAAGTCAAAGATTTGTTTTAGGGTTTACTTTGGTGTTGCATATTCTACTAATTTAGACAAATGTATAATAAAATATATCCATAATTATACTATCTTGCAGGGTATTTTCACTGCCCTAAAAATACTCCTTGCTATAGTCATCTCTCTCCACCTCCACCCTGGCAAACACTGATCTTTTCATTGCCTTCACAGTTTTATCTTTTACAGAATGTCATATAGTTGGAATCATGCACTGTGTAGTCTTTTCAGATTGGTTTCTTTTACTGACCAATATGCTTTTAGGGTCCCCCTGTCTTTTCATGGCTTGATAACTCTTCAGCACTAACCGTTCGTTTTATGGATTTACTGCAGAGTACTGATCAATTCACCTCCTGAAGAGCTCCTTGGCTGCTTCACAGTTGGGGCAATTATAAATAAAGTTGTTATAAACATCCCTGTGCAGATGTTTGTGTGGACACAAGTTTTCAACTTCTTTGGGTAAATACCGAGAGGCATGATGGCTGAGTCATATAGTAAGAACATGTTTAGCTTTGTAAGAAACTGCCAGACTATCTTACAAAGGAGCTGTACCTTTTCACATTTCTACCTACAGTGAGTAAGAGTTCCTGTGGTATCACATGCTCACCAGCATTTGGTATTGTCCCTGTTTTGGATTTTAGCTATTCTCATAGTTGTACAGTTGTGTCTTATTCTTGTGTTAATTTGCATAACCTGATAATATATGATGTGGAGCATGTTGTCATATGTGTATTTGCCTTTTTCGATGAGGTGTCTCTTAAAGTCTTTAACCTTTTTTAAAAAAAATTTATCTTTACCGTTGAAAGTATTACAGATGTCCCCTTTTCTCCCCCATTGATCCCCTCTACCCTGCATCCACCCACCCTCAGGCCTTCCCCATACCAGTGTCTGTGTCCATGGGTTATGCTCATAAACATATAAGTTCTTTGATTAATCTCTGCCCGCCCACTCCCCCATCCCCACCTTCCCTCTGAAATTTGTCCAACAGCTCCATTGTTCTATGTCACTGGATCTACTTTGTTCATCAGTTTCTTTTGTTCATTAGATTCCACATATGAGTGAGATCATGTGATATTTATCTTTCTCTGCCTGGCTTATTTCACTTAGCATAATACTCTCCAGGTGCATCCATGTTGTCCCAAAAGGTAAGAGGTCCTTCTTTACAGCTGCATATTCCATGGTGTGAATGTCCCACAGCTTTTTTATCCACTCATCTACTGATGGGCACTTGGGCTACTTCCAGATCTTAGCTATTGTAAATTGTGCTGTTATGAACATAGGGGTGCATAGATTCTTTCTAGTTGGTGTTTAGGTCTCTTAGGATATATTCCTAGAAGAGGGATCACTGGGTCAAAAGGCAGCTCTATTTTTAATTTTTTCAGGAAACTCCACATCGTTTTCCACAGTGGAGAACTACCCTGCACTCCCACCAGCAGTGCACTAGGGTTCCCTGTTTGTTCATTTATTGATGGTAGCTAATCTGACAGGCGTGAGGTGATGTCTCATTGTCATTTTAATTTGCATGTCTCTGATGATTAGTGCCTTGGAGCATTTTCTCATATGTCTCTTGGCCATCTGTATGCCCTCTTTGGAGAAGTGTCTATTTAGGTCCTTTTCCCATTTTTTTAATTGGATTGCTTTCTTTTTCTTAAGTTGTATGAGTGTCTTATATATTTTGAAAATTAACCCTTTATCAGATGTACCATTGGCAAATATGTTCTCCCATACAGTGGACTCCCTTTACGTTTTGTTGATGGTTTCTTTCACTGTTCAGAGCTTTTTATTTTGATGTAGTCCCACTTGTTTATTTTCTCCTTTGTTTCCCCTGCCCTAGGAGGTGTATCAGCAAACATACTGCTACGAGAGATGGCTTTGACCCATTTTTTAAATCAGGTTGTTTCTTTAGTTACTGTTGAGTTTTAAGGAGTCTTTGTATAATTTGGATAAAAATCCTTTATCAGATGTCTTTTGCAAATATTTTCTCCCAGCCTATGGCTTGTCTTCTCATTGTATTGTCTTTTGTAGAGCACAAGCGTTTATTTTTAAGTCCAGTTACCATTATTTCTTTCACAGATTGTGTCTTTAGTGTTTTATGTAAAAAGGCATCATCATACCCAAGAATATCTATATTTTCTCCTATGTTTTTGTCTAGGAGTTTATATTATAGTTTTGCATTTTATGTGTAAGACTTTGATCCATTTTAAGTTTTGTGGAAGGTGTAAGGTCTATGTATAGTTCCATTTTGTTCTTTTCATGTGGATGCCCAGTTGTTTTAGCATCTTTTGTTAAAAGTGCTATTTTGCCTTCATTGTATTGCTTTTTCTCTTTTGTCAAAGAAATCAGTTGACTTTTTTATGTGGGTCTGTTTCTGGAATCTCTGTTCCGTTCCGTTGATCTAGTTGCCTGTTCTTTCACCATCATCACACTGTTGTGATTACTATAATAGCTTTATATTAAGCCTTGAGTCATGTAGTATCAGTCCTCCAGCTTTGTTGTTCTTTAATATTGTGCAGGCTATGCTGGGACTTCTGCTTTGCCAAATAAAGTTTAGAATCAGTTTGTCAATATTCATAAAATAATTTTCTGGGATTTTGATTGGGATTACATTGAATCTATAGACAAAGTGGAGAAGAAGTGACATTTCAGAAAATACTGAGCCTTCCTATCATGAAAGTGAAAAATTATTTAGTTCTTTGTTTTAGTTCATGAGAGTTCTGTAGCTTTCATTAAGTAGATCTTGTATATATTTTGTTAGATTTAAACCTAATAATTTTCTCTTTTTCAATTCTAATGTAAACAGTATTGTTTTTAATTTCAAATTCCACTTGTATATTGCTGGTATATAGAAAAACAATTGAGTTGTATATTAACATTGCATTCTGCAGCCTTGCTATAATCACTTATTGGTTCCAGGTTTTTGTTTTGTTTTGTTGGTAATTGTATTTTCTGCATAAACAGTTATGTCATCTGCAAACAAAGGCAGTTTTCTTTTTCCTTCCTGTCTATATACACGCCCCCTGCCCCTTTTTTGCTTTATTGTATTAGCAAGTAAGTTAGCTGTGGGTCTTTTGTAGATACTCTATAAAGTTGAGAGAATTTCTCTCTATTCCTAGCCTCCTGAAAGTTTTTATCATGAATGGGGTTTGGATATCTATTGATATGATTATGTGGTTTTTCTTTTTTAGTCTGTTAATGTGATGAATTACATTAATTAGTTTTCAAATGTTGCACGAGCCTTCCATACTTGGGACAAGTCTAACTTGGTCACATTGTATAATTCTTATTTTACATTTTGGGATTTGATTTGCTAATATTTTGTTGAGCTGAATTTTATTTTAATAGACAAATACAATTTATTTTTCTTGTTGGGTGGTCTGCATAATTAACAATATTTATAAATAATATTTTAATTTCTATTACATCATTGCTTAACAAAGATGATTAGTATTAATATTGTACTCTCAATGAGGTTAAATTTGCTGATCCTCAGAGAAAGACAGAATAGGTATTCAGAGATTTTACAAAAATCCTTAAGCCCTGTAGAGTTAGGTAAAAAAAAACAAGTTAAATCATATGTTTAAACTTCTCATATTAGCAACATTTTTGAAATAAACTTTGATCATATAAATATGATTCTGAGAAAAAAATTTATTGTAACATGCTCATGGATAAATATTTTCATTTTCCCCTTTAGGATTATTTAGAGAACAACACCCCTGGTGGATACAAAACCATTTAATTTGTGGGCTGTGCAAGCCATAAGTAAACCATAAATAAATTAGTGTAAATTTTGAATTAACACTAATAATACAGCATTGTGGATTTACTCCACTTTTATATAATCTAGGTTCTACTAGTACTGTGGTTTTATGTGCAAACCTTTTGCTTAGGTTCTTACAAATTAGAGCATTAGCAGAGTACCTTAAATGCCTTTCCCAGCTTCATTCATTCAACATCTCTCTGTCTCTGTCTCTCTCTCTCCCTCTCTTGTTCTTCCCTGCCCCAACATAGAATGTAATTAATATTTCCACTTACAATTGGTTATACTTGACCACAGTTCACTTGGGAACCTTGGAATCAGTGAATTACATGTAAAAGACCTATGGTACTTGTTCCCTCCTCCATAGACAACATATATCACTCATATAATAGTATTGTTCCAATCTCAGATCACACTATCCCATTTCCTACTAAATTCAATTCTACCCTGAATATAAAATATTCAGTAGAGTTTTCTGGAACTTTCCAGCCAAAGTTTATCACCCAATAAAATCTCTAAAAGCCAATATTAAAGCCTATACAACTGTATCCGGCAATAACACTGGAGGAAGAAAATACAAACAAATAGCACTCTGGGAAATTAAACCTTGAGCTTGCTATCTGTGCCTTTGTTTCTAATTAAATAAACCCTATTTAAATAACACCATTCCTCTACCCACATATTAATCTTTAAATGATGAATTCCCATTAAGAGCCGTCAGTACCGCATATTTGGGAAGTTGTCACACTCTATTTAAAGCCATGCTTTCAGTAGCCTCAGGGAAACATCATTTCCCAACACTCTAATTGACAAGGTTTGCTGAGAGTTTGTTTATGTGTTGAGCTGAACGGTGCATTACACAATTTAAATGCGCTGTTAAAAGATGCATGTCCTTAATAAATGAATACTATCCACGGAGGGTGTGGTAAAGAAGGAAATATAAAAATTATGATACAAATCGTGCTGCTTCCATGTTTTTAAACATGTTTTTAAACATGTTTTTAGTGGAAATATTACTATAATATACAATTATCCCGCCTTTTAGTTGTGAGAGTGACAAAAAGAAGGGAGAGACAGTGGAAGAAACACTTTCCTAGGACTGATGTAATGATAACAAAAATATAAAGGATGTTTTCATTTAAAGGCTTGCGGATAGGCCCCGCTCATCAAGCTAATGTCAGGGTGTTAGATTTGAGATGTAACTGTCTAAAATGCAAAAGGTAAGTATGATCTATGTTGCTGTTTTTTTTGAAAACTTGGGGGAATTAGAGAAAATATATGATTTTGGGATTTTGGAATTATTTAAAAATATTTACTGATACTTCAATAGAAAGTGTCATATTGTGATGGAGGAAAGTAAAACAAATTAAAAATGTGATCCACTTTAATGCCATTTTCTATAGGAATGTATCGTTCACGCCTAAAAATAAACGGCTGTTTCTGACACACTGCCCGCTGCCATTCGCGCTGCCAGAGCCGGAGTTCCTGTTAGCGAGATGCCGGTGCTGAGGTTCTTCAGTGTTAATGAGATGTAGTCTGTGCTTTACTCCCTTTTAAGTTTTCTTTTTATTATATCTAAATACTTTACAAAACATGAAAGCAGCAAGGTTCATTTCTTAAAGGGGACCACTCAAGAATCTAAAACAAGTGGGGATGGTGGTGTGTAAAGTAAGACATTTCTGCCTCATGAATTCACCAGACCCATCTCCTTCTTGAATCCGCTTACTGATTCTGCCTAAGCTAGTGAATTACAAAGCCTCTGGAGGTTTCGCAGGTTTCCATGTTCCTGTTGCTAAGTTTATAATTCTTTGAAATTTGAAAGAAGATGGAATAGTTTCAAAATCTAGAATAGCAAAATAATGGTTAGTAAATTTAAAAAGAATTTTCTTTGTGTTTCATGTCTGAAGCATTTATGTTAAAATTAATTGGAGTACATGTGGGAACAAATACTTTATGCATCTGTATCTTAGATGATCTTGCATAGTTTATTTCCTGAGGAAACGTATAATCTAATGAACCAGAAACATAACAATGTTGTTTATCCCTCTTTAACCTTTGCTACTGCAATTTTGCATCAAGCCTCTACCAAACCATAAAATGAATTGTCATGTATCTCAATCCTGACAAAAAGTTGGTTTCTGTTTGTCTTGAGTTTCTTCCCCCTTACTTCCCAATAAACTCCTTTTTTTTCTTTTTTCTTTTTAGAGCAAGTTATGTTTATAAATTATTTCTTCTTTATTAGCTTACATTTTGGTAGGTAACAGAAATGAAGTAGTGCAACCATTGATGACAATCAATTGGATAATAAATAAATTTCTTTGAAATGTAGGCTGAATTTGATCACATTTTCAGTAGACATTGTATGAAAAAATTAAAATGTCACTTTCTTCTAGCCCTGTATTGTGACTGCATGCCATTTTCCACACAGGAAGCAAGGAAAAACAATGCACAACCAGTTCAGTTTTATATTAGGTTGAAATATATAAATTTGCTGTTTGTCTGCTTTTGACAAATAGTTTATCCATCTTCAAACAAGGTGAAAAATATATCAATAGGTGAACACTTCATCTCTTATACTGATTTTATGTAAATCCTAAGGAAATAAAAAAGTTGAAAATAGTATTTATTCATAATTAAATGTATATGTACCCAACATCAGATCACCTAAATATAGAAAGCAAATATTAACACATCTGAAGGGAGAAACTGGCAGCAATACAACAATAGTACGAGACTAAATCCCTTCTTTCAATAACGAATAGAACATCCAGACAGAAAATCCATAGAGGAACGACAGACTTGAACAGCACTATAGACCAAATGGACCTAACAAACATGCAGAACTTTTCCCCAACAACAGTAATACGCATTCTTCCCAGTCATGCATGGGACATTCTCCAGGCTAGATCATGTCTTAGGTCTCAAAACAAGTCTTAAGAAATGTATCAGTACATAAACTTTGATTGACATTTACCTACTTTACCACTCCAAGCCTAAAATTTATTTGTCCCAATTATCAACTTATTTTTGGAATTATCTCTTTAAAAATTCCAAAATTCAATGGAAAGGGATAGAGAGAGAAAACATAATTTGAATAATTAAGTGATTTTTAAATAAATATTTCATAGAATTTGATATACATTTTATTTTATATTAATGATTATTAGTGTTATCCATCATCTGAAAATGCTGTACAGTTGTGCAACATTTTTCTGATTTCAGTCATTATTTTCTACTTCTATTTCATTGCAGGAAATAGGTTGTGCTCAATAAATGTCAAATTGATTATTGGATGTTATACCAAAAGATTGAATGCATTCTATCCCTGCACATCTATATTTGGGAGTTCTATTATTTCCTGTCTGTACAACTAAGCACTGCCACTGTTACCATTGCAGATCCCTCTACAGCCATCGAGAAGCTCTATGAGGCTACATAGCTAGAGCCAGGGCTAAGTCTTTCTTCTAGGGCCTTTGTTCCAAATCCACAGGGAGATTGGTGATGTAATTCAGAATGTAATCAACAAAGCTGCAAATATCATACATGAGAATTAAAAGGAGAGCTGGAAAGGGAATGCATGTATTTCAAGTACTGCAGTCTAACCAGTTCAACTGGCAGCTTTTCCTGTAATAAACTGGATGGATCGCTCCTAAGGGAGGAAAAATGCTAGATGAGAGCCAGTGTAGGCGATATTTTACCTATCAGTTTGGTAATAGTAACCAGTTCTTTGAGACTATAATCCTTCAAAAGAAGGAAACATATGGAGTTGTCATAAAACTAGAAAATCAAAATTATTTTATGTAGTTATAAAAAAACAGTGATTTTTATTGTTTTCAATATCTGAAACAGATTCTAAAATTAACTGGGATGCATGTAAAAACAAATACATTATGCATCCGTGCCCTTAGGTGATCTTGTGTCTGTTATTTAGGTTTCCTAAGGAAACTTAGCATGATGTAATGAGCCAGAACGAATTCCATAAGCAAGATAAATTCTCTCATTTGCCCTGTAATACATATAACCACCAAAATTAGCTTAAGAGCTCATGCACTTTACCAATTTTTCTTTAAAAGATTTTTACAATATTTAAGCAGACAGTGCAATATGTCCAATATGTTTTTAAAATATGTGTTTTAATGTGAGCAGTCAATGGATAATAAATATTATATTCTTGTAGATACTTTGCTTAACTTCATTACCTTTCATGTATATATAACAACCTGAATTCCTAATAGAGTCTACAAATGTACACATACTTGAATCATGACAGATTCTTAAGGTGGGCTATTAGCTAGACAGTTGAATTCCAGTGCTGGAACACAGGTTTCTTGATGGATAGACCTGGTCCCTTTTAATTATATAACTCACAAACAGAATTGCATGAAAGATATTTATTGAATAAAGTCCATATTATATGTATTTTAAAGTGGCATTTCTTTATATTTAGTAAGCTTTATTAAATAATACTGGTAGATGGATTATAAGAAAAATCCCTTTTTATTAATGGAGAAATCATGCTTGTTCAAGATTCTAGGTAAAATAAAACCATTGTCTTCTATTCTTGCAAACCAAATTTTCAACTTTTTGATATTTATGGACCATTTATAGTGTTTTGGGGGGCTAATTATTAAACATCTTTGATGAAGTTTCCTATAATGTTATGATAGCTTGAAGATTACATTTTGCTTTGACTAAAGTTTTTAAATTTTCTTTTATAATTTTTATTTACATTTGTTCCTCCTAACCTGTCTACCCTATTAACAGGGAGGTAAATGACAACCTAAATATATTCCAGCATAGACATGAATTTATGCAACTCCAATTTCAGTATATTTTCCCCAAATACTGACATGAAGGCTGTTAAATTAACAGGAATGGTAAAAATAGCTTAAGAGGTTTATTTTACTGAACATTATTTGTTGACAAATTTTAGGCTGGTTAAACTTTTTTTCCTGATAATTCAGTTAGGTTTTTTAATACATTTAAAACATTTTTGAAATATCCCCCTTTTATAATTTTTCCTTGTAAATATGTGGATGTTTAATAATTTTATTTATTGATATCAAATAAATTGAATTTATACTTTAAAATCTTCATATGATTTTATTGGTGAAGTCTTTCATTTCTGAAAGAAAAAATTTTCATAAGAAGTTATTTGCATTTTTAAAAATGTAACACTTAAAATGTCATTGTGCTTTTTTTCTGACTTCTGTATTTTTGTTGAAAATTCAACCGTTTTATTATTGCTCCTGTGAAGGGAGTGTCTTTACACCCCACACTCCCTGGTTAATTATGAGATTCTTTTTAAAACTCTTGCTGGATGTAATCTAATACAATGCCACCATGTTAATATTATGAACACTGGAGCATATCCTAGCTTATTACACCAAACATTAATATGTATTTATATGTATATAATGTTTTACTTTCTATAAATGGTTACTTGAGATATATACTTCATATTACATTAACATTATATATTAATTTCTTTGACACTTCTGCCATTTTCCAGTTAGATCATGGTGGGGGGTCGTGTGTTTAATTTGCTCAGAGTTCACTGAATTACTAAAACTTATGGGTTTCTGTCTTTCATAAATTTTGTAAAATTCTCACTTTTTTCAAACAATTGTTTTGCTTCATTCTGTAAATCCTTTCTTTCCAGAACACACATTACACATATATTACATACTTTGGCAGTATACCACATGCCTTTTAATTGTGGCGGTGGCTTTTATTCTTAACTTCTTTGTGCTTAAATTTCAACATTTTCTATTGACCTGCTTTTCATCCTGTTCTTTGCAATATCTTGGATTTAATTAAACCCACTCAGAAAGATCATAATTTCAGATATTGTTTGCAATTCAAAAATACTGAATCTATTCTTTTTATTCTAATTCTCTATTAAAAGTCTTTATCTTTAATAATTTTATTTTTCTATATTTATAGTAGTGATTTTTAAGTCTCCTTACTATTTCTAACACCTGAACCACTTACCATTCTACTTCTAACAGATGTTGTTTCCCTTAGTGTGCTCAGTTCTAATATTTAGCATGCCTCCTCATTTTAATTGAATTTCTGACCTTATAAATAAATATATTTAGATGCTTTTGAAGATGTTATATTTCCTATCAGTTTTTATTTTTCTCACTGGCAGGCTGATGAAATAACACTAGATCACTTTGGTTTGTTTGTTTGATAGATTTTATCTTTGTTATTAATTATGGATTTCCTGCCTTGTTCTTAGCAAACTATGTAAAAACCTTAGTTTTGATTCTCCTACTTAAGTTTCTGGGACTTAAATTCCAAACTCCATCTCTCTAGGACCAGACAACCCCTTCAGTAGCTCCCCGGCATTTTAGCCCCTTACCACCTTTCCACGGGGGCTCCTTGGAGCCTCCCTCAGAACATATTTAGGAATTCAGGGGTTTTCAGACATAGAAGTGATTTCTATGTATATTTTGAGGCTTCCTAAGGTTTACCAGCCTTCAAAGTCTCTTCCCCTCAATTTACATAAACTCTCTCTCTCTCTTTTTTAATCATTCCGGTGGGTCTGTGCTTTCTATTTGACCTTTATTCTGATGTTCCTATGCAGTGACTGAATCGTGCCTCCAGGCGAAGGCAGCCATTCTTTCAAGAACAGTATATCCTTCAGTTTCTACCTGCTTTATTTGTTCTCTAGTGCTCTCAAATATTACTACTTAAATTTTTTTCAGTTTTTATCTTTGTTTTTTTATTATTATTATTATTATTATTATTATTATTATTATTAATCCTCACCAGGGGATATTTTTTCCATTGCTTTTTCAGAGAGAATGGAAGGGGGAGAGAGAGAGAAACATTGATGTGAGAGAGACACATCAATTGGTTTCCTCCCACATGCACCCCAAACAGGGCCCTGGATGGAGCCTGCGACCAAGGTATGTGCCCTTGGCTGAAATCGAACTGGGGACCCTTCAGTCTGCAGGCTGACACTCTAACCACTGAGCGAAACTGGCTAGGACAGTTTTTATCCTTGTTTTTGTCAGAAAGGTTAATTCAAAAGATAAGCTACACCATGATTGAAAATTGAATTTCCCAATAAACCCCATAATTTATTGCATTAGTGTACCACCCAATTGGACAAAAACAATTTAAACTTCCCATATATGAGGGAATATGAAGTATTTTAGAAAAGACAGTTTTAAAAATTGGAAGGCAGTGGACATATATGTATGACCAAAACATTGTTTCATGACAAGGCAAAAATATAATTTTGAATTAAGCTTGAAAAATAATGGTTACATGATAAACTCCATTCTATGAAGAAAAAATTAAAATTCTTCAGATTAGGTATATCCCAATTCTATCCATTAACCAAGGATATTTTGGGTGTCTTTTGTTTTGTTTTGTTTTTGCCTTCATTAAAAAGAATTTGACCTTGGGGGTTAATTTATTCTATGTTTGTGGCAATTCAACCATAAACATTTTAACCACTAGTTGATAACATCATAGAAAACAGTCAAGCGTTAGATGGCTGGTTTTATAAGATGTTCTTTATGTAGCAGTCAAAAACTTGCCGGGTTTTCTGTCCTAGCTGGCTTGGCTCAGTGGTTAGAGCATTGGCCAGTGGACTGAAGGGTCCTGGGTTCTATTCTGGCCAAGGGCATGTACCTCGGTTTATTGAATTTACTGGGGTGACATTGATTAATAAAATTATCTAAGTCTCAAGTGTACAATTCTATAATACACCATCTCTATATTGTATTGTGGGTTCACCACCCTAAGTCAAGTCTCCTTCCCTCACCATTTATCCCCCCTATTACCCTCTTCTACCTCCCTGCATCCCCTTTCCCTCTAGTAATCACCATCCCATTGTCTGTGTCTATGAGGTTTTTTTGCTTAATACCTTTACCTTTTTCACCCATCCCCCCAACCCCCTTCCCCTTAACAGCTTGGCAGCCTGTTCTCTGTATCTGAGTCTGTTTATATTTTGCTTATTAGTTTGTTTTGTTCATTAGATTCCACATAAAAGTGAAATCATGTGGTACTTGTCTTTCTCTGACTGGCTTATTTCACTTAGCATAATACTTTCCAGGTCCCTCCAAGCTATCTCAAAGGGTAAGATTGCCTTCTTTTTTTAGGGCCAAATAGTATTCCATTGTGTAAATGTGCCATAGCTTTTTTATCCATTCATGTACTGATGAGCACATTGGCTGTTTCCAAATTGTGGCTATTATAAATAATGCTGCAATATATATAAGGGTGTATATGTTCTTTCCAATTAGTATTTTGGGTTTCTTCTGATATATTCCCAGAATTGGAATCACTGGGTCATAAGGCAATTCCACTTTTAATTTTTTGAGGTGACTCCATACTGCTTTCCACAGTGGCTGCCCCAGTCTGCATTCCCACCAGCAGTGCACAAGGGTTCCCTTTTCTCCACACCCTCTCCAATGCTTCTTTGTTGATTTATTGAGAATAGCCATTCTGACAGGTTTGAGGTGATACCTCATTGTGGTTTTAATTTTCATTTCTCTGATGCTTAGTGACATTCAGCATCTTTTCATATGTCCAGTAGCCACCTGTATGTCCTCTTTAGAGAAGTATCTATTCAGCCCCTTTGCCCATTTTTAATTGGATTACCCGTTTTCTTGGTGTTGGCTTGTATAAGTTCTTTATAAATATTGGAAATTAACCCCTTATCAGATGAGTCATTGGAGAATGTTTTCTATTCAGCAGGTTATCTTGTCATTGTGTTGATGATTTCCTTTGCTGGGCGAAGACTTTTTAGTTTGATGTAGCACCATTTGTTTATTTTTTCTTTTGTTTCTCTTGCCTGTAGAGAAATAGCAGAAAAAAATATTGCTATGAGAAATGTCTGAGATTTTACTGCCTATGTTTTCTTCTAGGATATTTAAGGTTTTGAGTCCAACATTTAAGTCTTTAATGCTTTTTGAGTTTATTCTTTTTTTTTTTTTTTTTAAATATATCTTTATTGATTTCAGAGAGAGGAAAGGAGAGGGAGAGAGAGAGATAGAAACATCAATGATGAGAGAGTCATTGATCAGCTGCAGCCCACAACCCGGGCATGTGCCCTGACCAGGAACTGAACCCTGATCACCTGGATCCTAGGTCCACCCTTAACCGCAGAGCCATGCCTGGCTGGGCTTGAGTTTATTCTTGTGTATGGTGTGAGAAGGTGATCTAGCTTTATTTTATTTTATTTTTTTTTGCATGTATTTGTCCAATTTTCCCAACACTGTTTATTGAATAGATTATATTTACCCCACAGTATATTCTTGTCTCCTTTGTCCAATATTAATTGGTCATAAAAGCATGGGTTTATTTCTGGGCTGTCTATTCTGATCCATGGATCTATATGTTTTTATGCCAGCACCATGCTGTGTGATTACTATGGCCTTGTAGTATGGTTTGCCATCAGGTAGTGTGATTCCTCCAACTTTGTTCTTCTTTCTCAAGACTGCTTTGGCTATTCAGGGTCTTTTGTGGTTCCATATAAATTTTTGGAATATTTGTCCTAGTTCTTTGAATACACCATTGGCATCTTAATTGGAACTGCATTGAATATGTAGAATGCTTTGGGTAGTATCAACATTCAACCTACTTGTACCTTCTTCAAATTATTTCTTCAGTGTCTTATAATTTTTCAAGCAAAGGTCTTTTACATCCTTGGTTAAATTTATTCCTCTTATTTTATGCTATTGGGAATGGAGTTGTTGTCTTAATTTTCTTTTCTGAGAGTTCATTATTGGTGGATAAAAGTGCAACTGATTTTTGGATATTTATTTTGTATCCTGCTACTTTACTGAATTCCTTTTTTAGTTCTAGTAGCTTTTTGGTGGACTGTTTAGGCTTTTCTATATACAGTATTATGTCATCTGCAAGTAATGATGGTTTTACTTCTTTACTTTCCAGTTTGGATACCTTTTATTTCTTCTTGTCTGATTGCTGTGGCTAGGACTTCCAGTACTATGTAGAATAAGAGTGGTGAAAGTGGGCATCCCTGACTTGTTTCTGCTCTTAAGTGAAATGCTTGTAGTTTTTACCACTGAGTATGATGTTGTCTGTGTGTTTGTCATATATTGTGTTTATTACATTCTAATTTCCACTTTGCTGAGAGTTTTTATCATAAATGGGTGCTGCATTTTATCAAATGCTTTTATGTGTTCATGGATAGGAAGAATTAGCATTTTTAATGTTACAACCCTTTCAATAATACTAAATTGTCCTCGCCTGTTTTCCCAACTGGGAAAATTTCACCTTGTCATGTAAATTATTACTGTCCCTTTTGTAAAATAAGGGCCTAAAAATAAAAGTGGTTAACTATCTTATCAAAAATTTGCCTTGTGATTGATTTGGTAGGATTTTGATTTAGATTCAAGTCTCTCTGAATACAATATTGGGGTACCTCTTGGACTAATAGCCTAAGACTAAAGAAAAAAATAAGTATTGCACACAAAATAGAGAAAATGTTAGCTTGATGTGTTGAAAATATTTTGCTGTCTTTAGCTAGAAAGCAGTGTGTATCTTTTCATTTTTGAAAGAAAAAAACAACCATATTCTGAGAAGCATTAGCCACCTATGTCAACAGAAATTTTAAAACAGTTCTTATATCCCAAAGAGGACTATATTTTCATTGATGTTTACAGTTGCTTTGCATGATTACCCCAGAGCTCTATACATGTTTCATCTTTCGTTTTCTCCTTTTCCCATATTTAAGCCCAGCATCATCAATTTTTATGGATAAATGTAAAACACTGTCTCATTGAATTTCATATTTCAAAAAATTCCATGTAATTGCATATAATACATTACAACTTGCTAGGAAACTGTAGTGCAATAGTTTTAAAAGTAGTGTTAGTGTGTGCAACTGTGTTATAATATCTAATAAAAAAGAAAAAATTAGTATCAATTTTCCACTGATTTAAAATGCAGTCTTTTGTACTATGAATAATTAGGTTGCCTATTTATCAACTAGCATAACAACTTTTTATTTTCTTCTATTGGAAAATGTAGTTATCATGATAGACTAACTTAAAACTGTATCTCAGTTGGTTTGAAAGTTAGACAAAAATCTATGTGAGCACGTGTTTTGGGGTATATGTATGTATAGTATTTGTGAGGAAATATATATATATATATATATATAAGGTCTTATTAAAAATTTGCAAATATATGAGATAAGTCAGCAAAATATCAGGGAAAAAGCATAGATTTTACAATTAGATTACTTAAATTTAAAAGTCATAATTTCATAATTTACTAATAATATAACTCTAGCAAGTTACCTAATACACTACTGAGCCATATCTTTGTTTTGAGTATTGCTATGAAGACCAAATAAAATATTACATGCAAACTGCATTATGTGTAAAATAAAGTACTTTGATATAAAAGTTACTGACCCTGAAGACTGTTTGTAACATACCGTTATGTTTTCCTGTCATTATACCTGTTACCCGCTTTCTTGATGTTGCAGGTTTCACGCTGAAAGGCGGGCATGGCTACTTACCGTATACACAGCTAAGTTGTTCTCTAGCCAGCGGGCAGAGCGAATTAGCGGCAGCGGGTGTCCAGGCAGTCAGTTATACCAGTGCTTTAGATGAGCAGGATTTAAGCTACAAAGAATTGACATATAAAAAAAAGAGTAAACATTTTCTTACATCCTTGCTGACAGGGCGGCAGAATGTTTCTAAATTCTTATACGTGCTTAACTCATAAATCATAGATGAAATCTGAAGAAATAGCAATTTAAAGCTTTGAGTGAAAGCCATCTATTTAGATAGATTAGGTATACAGAAAGACAGAGTGTTTTGTCAATACTTTTACTCCCATTATCATGAATTGTTCTTGCAGGCTTTCTGTAAGAGTAAGCTATTTGCAAGAACAATTCTCATTTTCCTGATGGAGTAATGAAAGCATTTAGAATTGTAGGTAACATTCCCAGAATTCACTACCAGCTGACAATGATGCTGCAACAACCCCCCCCCCCCTCAGGTAAAGTATTATTTCTGCTCAAAATAAAGCAAAATAAGTATTTGTTTTAGAATCCTGAATGAGGCTTTCCACAACTTCCCAAAAGACAATCTAAAGAAAAAAATACTTTACAGTCAGTTACCAGGCCAATAATCACAGGATAAGAGGCCCACCTTCTCTCACCCATGCTCTGGTCTTTACAGAAAGTACCAAGGTGCCTCTGGTGCAATAAATGGTAACCCTTCTCCATAAGGCAAACCGGACTCTAATTTACAATCTCATCTAAGTCAAACACTGAGCAGAGAAAGTCCAATAAGAAAATGTTTTCATTCTATGGTGCTAACAATACTACTTTATCTGAGTTTTTTGAAAATACCTTCAAAAATATTGGCTAAGCTTAGCTCAGTAATGTCTTAGCTAAGGCAGCACTACCGATGTGATTGTTGATGTCAGAATAGCAACCAAAATATCATTATATTATGTTTTCATTAGGAAAATAAAATCATGCTTCCCTAATCACCTCACTGCTCTGCCCATTCACATGTCCTCCTTTTGAATGGTTGCACCAGTTGTAGAAGTTAATGGGTGCAGAGTGTAGGCTACCTGCTGTTCTGTGTATTCCCCAGCAAGCACAGATAATTTATACTCCTAACTAACATAAGACTCAGGGCCCTGATATTCCATGTTCACATCACAGGAGCAGGAAAATGTAATAATATTAATATTTTTAGAAGTGCTGTAAGCCGCACTATAATTAGTTAACAAAGACAGTTATTGTGTAATGAAGGGGAAAATTACTTCTATTGAATTAGTTGATGATATTTTTTCCTAATTATGGCACTGCAGGTGTTTATATCTACAGATTGCATTGGTAGGGTAATTAGGTCCAGCAAGTATGTGAATTATGTTAGGTTAAATTAGTGTATCTCCAGATAGGAATTTAATGAAGTGGAAATGTTTCTTTCCAGGTTATGCACGAGTCATCAGAGTTTTCGATGACCACTTAATATGATGTTAGGAAATAAGTTCAAATTAGGAAGGAGAATTGCCGTAGGACAAATCTCATTCTTTAAGAGTCTTTTTCTTTTGGGAAATATAAATCAAAATGATGAATGGTACAAGTTTCTAATGTTCTTCTATCATCCAGTCACTTAATCAGATAATCTCTGTCTCAACATCATTGAGTGTATTCAGACACACGTTGACACCCTATGTATTCAGGTAAAACAGTCAACCCATTATCTTTTTGATCTAGTTACTTTAGCTACAAGATAAATTTAGTCAGTTGTCCTAGAAGCCAAAATAAGATAGAAAAAAAAACACCTCAGTGATACTGTGCCTACATATATCCACAAACACAAAAACAACACTATACTGGTTTCTTTAACAAGCAGTCCACTTTGTTTGTATGAAATAAAAAGTTACATTTTCCTTTATGTCATATAAAAACACACACAGTGTTTCTATTTCCCTTGCCTATCTGGACAACCAGATCTAAATTTTATTCTTATTTAAACTTCCCTTAAAATCATTTTTCCAACAAATAAGGATCACAGTCCAAGATCCAGGCAGTAAAGAAAAGCTGAAATTAACATAAAATTGAAAATATAGACACACCATTCAAATTCTAAATTTGCTAGTAGTCATAATATTCTATACCCTACCCTTATCTAACCCCCACTTATACGATTTATATTTTTGCCTTTATTTTTTATTTAACGGCCTTAAGATATAAGTCTATGCATTTTATTATTCACCTCCTTATATTCTAAGTAAGTGGATTAAAGCTTTTTTTTTTTACTTCTGTATAAATGTGTGATTTGTAAAAGATCCAAATTCTAAAGCAATAAGGGAAAAATAGAACATTGGCATAACTGTATTCGTTGTTCCCTGTGAGAACCTTTTACAAATCTTTTGTCTGAAGTGGAATGGCTATACTAACTTGAATGTGCTCATGCAAAGATCAATAACATAGGAAAGCTACCAATTAAATGATGCTAAACAAAGCAGCAGGTCACACATTGTGAGACATCTTTATATCTTTAGAAGAGGGTTAAGTCTCTAGTAAAATCAAAGGGAAACATAAAAGCAAGTTGCTCGTTAGGACTGCATAATGCTCACACTTGAAAAGCCTACATGAGTTGAATTTTCTCATGACACTAGAAGAGATCATTAAGAAAGGAATTTCTCCTAAATAGTAAAATCAATTAGAAATGGCCTAGTGCAAGGTTAAAAGTCATTAGAGCATAACACATTTCTTTTTTTCTGCTAGTATTTACTTGAAACTTTTTTTGTTACCTCATCAACAATATTGAACTTGATCAAAACCAAATTATGGATCGAAGCTACCATAAAAATAACTAATTGACACTATGCATGGGATCATGCATCTGTATATGCTGTATATATTTTTTACTTTAAAAAGTGCTTTCATAATCATTATGTCATTTGATGTACTCAGCAACTCTTGGAGGTAAATGGGTTATATTTTAGAATTAGAAGTAAAGAAAATTGCAACACAGCGATTGAATGATATATCTAAGACTATGAAATAACAGGGGGCAGTTAAAATAAACACTCACTTGTTTTTAATTCTAAATCAGTGGACTTCTTGGGGAAAAAATATATTCTTATGAGACAAAATTAAAAATTCTCTTTTCATAGCTTTCTCAAATTCCTGTTTCTATGCAAATGCTAAAAAAAGAAACTGGAATTCAGAGTCTAAGAAAAATTCTAATACTTATTTTTTCTACTGTTATCAGTCATGGCTTGATAAATTCTTTTACCATTTTTCCGTTGTTTTTTTTTTTACTAGACTCATTTTTATTTGAAAGAGATCAAAGGGAAGCATGTAGCAATATTACCTTACAGTATTAAACAGCTTTGAACATAGCAAAAGTGATCATTTCCCTATACAGATAAAACTTTGGATGTACGACCAACCTAAGCATTTTTTTAGTCTTCTCCTTTATGGTTCCTCACAATTGCAGTACTTTCTTATTATATCTTTGTCCAGTTTTGTTATTAGGGTAATGCTGGCCTCATAGAATGAGTTAGGAACTATTCCTCCAGCTTCTATCTTCTGAAAGAGATTGTCGAGAACTGGAATAATTTATTTCATAGGTGTTTGGTAGAATTCAGCAGTGAACCCATCTGGGCCTGGTGCTTTCTGTTCTGGTATGGTATTAGTCGCTGACTAATATTTCTTTAGTAGATATAGGCCTACTCAGATCGCCTATATCTCCAGACTTGAGTTTTGACGGATTGTGTCTTTGAAGGAATTGGTCCATTTCATCCAGGTTATTAAATTTGTGGGTGGAGAGTTCATAGTATTTCTTGATTTTCCTTTTAATTTCTATGGGACATGTAGTCATATCCCCTTTTTGTTTCCAACCTTAATTTTTGTATTCTGTGTTTTATGTTAATATGGCTATAGGGTTATCAATTTTGTTGATCTTCTTAAAGAACTGGTTTTTGGTTCTTTATTTTGGTTCTTCATTTTCTTCTATTTATTTTGGATTTAATTTGCTCTTTATGTAGTTCTAAGGTATAAGCTTATATGAGTGATTTTAGATCTTTCTTCTTATCTAATATGTGCATTTCGATGCTATTAATGTCCAAGAATTGCTTTCACTGTATCCCACAAATTTGGATAAGTTGTGTTTTCATTTTCATTTAGTTAAAAGTTTTTAATATCTCTTAATATTTCTTCTTTGACCCAGGTGTTACTTAGAAATGTGTCATTTGATGTTCAAGTATTTTGAGATTTTCAAAGTATCTTTTTGTTATTAAGCTAATTTAGCTCCATAGTTGTCTAAGATCAGACATTGTATGATTTCTATTCCTTTAAATTTGTTAAGGTGTGTTTTATGGCCAGAATGTTTTTAATCTTGGTTAATGTTCCAAATGAAATTGAGAACAATGTGTAATCTACAGTTGGATAAAGTAGTCTATATATGTTCATTATATATAGTTGACCAATGGTGTTGTTAAGTTCAACTCTGCCCTTATTGATATTCTACCTGCTGGATCTGTCCATTTCTGATAGGGTGGTGTTAAGTCTCTGCTGTAGTAGTACATTTATCTAGTTTTCCAGTGTTTTTTTCTTTTTAAATATTTTTTATTTTTAATTTTTGGTTGACATACAATATTATATTAGTTTCAGGTGTGTAACCCATGAACTGTGAGATATATCTCCCAGTTTATATCCACCACACATGACTGTGGGACCAACCCAATTTTCCTTTCCTGCCCTCCTACCTAACTCAATTTGGCTTTTTCTTTATATCCTTAGTTATAGGACTTCTGTTCAGCTGCATTTCAGGTGGGTTCTCAATAATGGTTGGTCTGTAGTTTAGTTGTAATTCTGTTGTGTTTGTGGAAGGATGTGAGTATCACAAGTATCTATGCTGCCATCTTGATCTAAAGCCCTCTGTTTGTCCAATATTTTTGTATCACGTGATTTGACACTTTTGTTGGGTGCATATACTTCAAAGGTGATTGTGTCTTTTTGGAGATTTCACCCTTTTATCATTATGTACTACCCCTCTTTGCAAGTCTCACCATGGGTCCCTTGCCTTGAGGCTTTTTATCTTTCTTTGGCCATTGGGAATCCTATGGGAGGTGTCAGGGGAGGGTCTTACAGAATATTCACTAACTTCTCACTTGTGCCTTCAATATGCTGACTCATAAAAGTGTGCATATACAGGATTATTTTCTGGTTAGTTTTATTTTCAAAGAACAGCACTGAAGAGAAAGTGGGACCAAGGTCATTCTGTTCCAGGATGGTCTGGCATATGTAAACCATTTGCTCCTAGGTATCTTTGGTTGGGAAGATAAGACCTTGGGATTCATGAACTGGCAGTAAATTGCTCAAATTGTTTGGCCTTGTTTAATTATTTTGTCTGTTTCCCTTATTCCACTTGCCAAGGAACTTCCCTAGCTTCTTACTATCCTGCCTCAGAATTACCTTGATTTTGTAAAGTTTAAATGGATTAATCCATGCATAACACTTAAAACAGATCTTGAAGTACTTAGTATTAGATAGTAGTAGTATTGAATTTTTAAAAAATATATTTTATATTTTATTTCCTCAACTTATCCTGAACTAGTAGAAAAATTAATGTTAGGTAAAAGCAATTTATAAACATCTAACCTCACAAACCAACAATGCTAATCAACTTGAATACGTATCATAAGGTTTTATAAAAATAAAAATAAAATCTAAATCATCAGTTTTGGGTATATTGTACAAAAAAAAGTGAGTAATGTTATAACAAGTCACCCTTACCCTTAATCTCCTCCACAACAGTTGACACTCACTGCTCAATACTCTGGATCTCTTTTGGGTTGGATGAGATTGGAGATGATGTGTTTCCTCTCTGATTGCTATTTGACTGCTTCGAAGTCCAAGATCTAAATATAGCACTTTAACTAACAGACTGCATGCCATTGCTTCTTAGTCCAATTTTCTTGTCATTGATTTTATAATCAGACATAGACCTGTTCTTCATTGATTCTTCTCAAAGTCTTCATAAGCATGGAAAAAAATTATCAGATTACTTATTTTTAAATCCTACTCAATAGTATCAGCAGCATATTTAATATGGCTGAATTGATTAGTTTGTTTAGAAAATGAAGTTCTTTAATAGATAAAGTCCTTCCTATATTTCTGTTTTCTTACTACTCTATAACTATTAGTATTATTTCAAAGTCCTTGTGCTTCATAAATAAACTAGCCACTTATTTCCTTTCATCATTATCAAAAGCATAATATTTACAAAACTCCTTAAACTCTAGAGGTAAATTTCCAAACACATTTTTCATGGTAGCGTGGTATGTAGAATATAATGTTGCAATTTTGGAATCTATGCCAAGGCAAATTGCATATGTAGGATTTTCCATATGCACTAATCTATAAAGCAGCCATTTGTAGAACACATGCTAAGAGCAAAAATCCATCTATGCCTATTTTGTAGTCTGAGTTTTTCAGACTACAGTTTATTACAGTAAGTATATCTAGTTAGTCATAAATCAGAACATCCATGAAATGTCCATGACCATCCCAAGACAATTGCTAAGGGGGGTAGAATGTTATAGTTGGATGTGTTCTAAAAATTTACTTTCATTTGGATGGATAATCAACAAAGCCTGTTGACTTACAGAAAAACAACATTGGATTGAAATTAGCACACGATGCTCAGGGTCACTGGAAATTTCACTGGAAAGTTGTATCACTGAGCCAAGAACAGTCTCACAAGATCACATCTACTTGCTTTGATATAAGGGATTTTGAGCTTATTACTGCCCCATTACCTAAAAGCCTACAATTACAGTTCTTATTGTACATATTGAAAAGCTTTGTTTTCAATATTCTGTTAAAAATGTGTCCCTAGTAAAATCAATCATCTAATTTTTACATTTGAAAAACTCCTTTTTAATGATAATAGCTTTAATCATTTTCTAATACAATTTTTTATTTAAAAGGTCTTCCATTTTATGTACATAGAAAATAACTATGAAGAGAATTTAAAAAGTCCATTAGGTATTATTGTATTGTTTTGTTTGTTATCTCTAAATTATATTTTACATAAAATGATTCATTGTTACAATTTTTTTTTTCTAGAAGCAGGTTTCCTTAAATATTAAAAAAAAAAAAAGTAAACTGATGTAACATTCCTGGTGGTAATGTTACAGTATAAAATTACTGTTTTCTTGTAGTAAAATAAAAAGAAACAGGCATGAAATTACATTTTTAAATTTATAATTTGCTATATATTATTGGGCATGTACTGATATTTAATTTAGAAAATTTTAAATATAAAAATGAACATTCCTATTATCCCCATTGTCAGATGTAGCCTACTGAGTTTCTTAATAAACAAAGTACTATATACATATCTTTTGAAATCCTAAGCAGAGTAGTCATGCTTAAAATGAAGAGAAAAATAGTCTTCTTTCCCTATTCCCGAGGTCCTCTCCTTAAATCTAAGCATAAGATTCTTATGTTTATCCTTTAAAATATTTAATGCTCATAATAATATTGTCACTTAGCATTATTTTCCATATCAAAATAATTATATTTACCTAATTATTTTAACAAAAACTTTATTATATTGTATAAATGAATCATGATCTTTAACAAGTTCACTATAAAATCAAGCTATTTCCACTGCAAGTTTATATTTAAAATTTTGATGACATATTTTCAGCAAAAATAAATCTTCCATGGTGAGAATCATATTGTATTTTTTTTTCTGATTCTTTACTATAATTTTGAGACTATTTCATAATAAAATAAATATTATTAGAAAATTTAGGGAAGTCACTAGCCAATCACATATCCTAGGTTATACAGAATATCAAACAGTGTTTTACTGAGCCTTTTCTACCCTCAGACTTAAAATTTAGAAATATGATGGATCGTGAACACCAGTGTGTGAACATGTCTCATTCCACATTTCAGTTTCACATCCTAATATGCATGCAAAGCAAAATGGGCATCACTTTCATATCCAAGGTCTTGGTTTTCCACCACTCAGGAGAGCAAGGTCAAAGAGGTCACTACAGTTGTTCACCTTGGATACAAGCATCCCCATCAAATTGCAAACTGTTATATAATGCTGGACATTTGTCACAGGCTGGCAAACATGTGTCCCATATTCATATTTAAATATGCATACAAAACATATAAGGATTGGTGAAATTTAATAAATTGATATTCTGGAGAGCAAAATTATGGTAATTAGTATAGGTGGGAGGTACTCATTTAGCAAAGAAGTGGAGACATCAGTGATCCAGATGATAGAAATGGGATATCAGCACACTCATTTCCAGAATGATAATTTTAATAAAATAAGTTTATAATTGCTTTAGCTTATTATTCTAAAGCAGCATTTTAAGATTGCTTTCTCTTTTGCAACCAAGGATAAAATTACCAAGTGGGGGAAAAAATTAAAGCCTCATCAAGAAATGGTATGATTCACTAATGCCTAGTTTTCTGTGATGAGGAAAACGGTAATGCAGTCACTCTGACTGTTGAAGCAGATGAACTGAGAAGGCAGTGATAAAACTTATATCAGTATAATTGGTATTGACTTAAACATATGGAAGAAGTAAACTCAGAAATTAGCATATGTACAGGCCATTCTGACATTCTGAGGGCCTTTTATTTTCCAGGTATCTCTAAGAATGTAAACAATCTGGTCATTTTCTTAACTTGCAAAAGGTGATTTTAGTTTTTACAATATATATTTTTTGCGAATACAATTGCTAGACTGTCATTAAAACATTAATGAACTAACAAAATTTTTTAAAAGTGGATAAAAGCAATAAATATATGCTGGAATGATTTTAGAGTGAATAATTACAGACAAAGTTTACCTCTACATTTATGTTCATTAAAATAAATATTTTCAAGTGTTTAATGTTGTATTTTGAAACATTATTTCTGTTTTGCAAATATCACCACCATTTTATATTATTATATAGGATATATATTTGGGGAACAACAAACTTCTTAATATTTTTTAAAGGGATCTTCTAGTAGGTAGTCAGCATTGGCAAAGCAGAAACTGCTCTCATTTTTACAAACAACTTCTTAATTGCGATTTAGTTTAAATGGTGAACTAATTTTTACCCTTAGGAAAATTGAAAATTTGGAAGAGAAGTCAAATGTCTGTTTTCCAAAACCTGCAAATCAAATCCCAGAGAACCTATTCAGTGGCCTCTTATATAAGAAATTCTCATTTAAAATTTACTTGAAAAAATAAAATTTATTTGACATGGAGTCTAAAGAGAGCTGAGTTTTCTGTACAATATACTTATACACTAATATTTTGCCACCAAAATTAACATTCTTATTTCTAAATATTCTTAATCCAGAACTATAAGAAAAGCTAAGCGACTGGTTAATTTCGTATGATTACCATACACTTTCCTTCATATTTTAATTGTGTCCTGTACATGTAAGTTTAAATTTTAGGTCAAGTTGCAACCACATTGCATATATAATAGAGAAATGGAAACAGAAGCCTCATTAACTAATTAAGAAAAAACTTACACACTTATGTTTAAGTAAACAGCAATGTTTAAACCAATTATATATAGCCAAATCAAAAGCATTTTATTTATTTTTTAAAAAATTTTAAGTCTAGCATTTTTATTTTACATTACCTGCTTTTTAAAAAAAAATCATTTCTCATTAAAAAAACTAGTTCCATAAAATTGCTCCTTTGAGAAAAATTCAAATCATATAAATAATGCAGAAAGTTCTCTTGACTTCCCACCCAATTCCTGTTCCCACTGTAGGATAATGGCTATTCTACATCGAAAGCATTTTAAATGAAATGTATGCTATTACTTAAAAACACTATGTGACAGAGATAATGCTTAAATTAATATCTGGGATTTTTTCAGTATTAAAACTCAATGGACTGTACAATTGCACGGTGAAAGGAAAATTGTATTTTCAACAATTTTTTTTATGTTAAATTTATCTTCTCGTCTCATACTTCACTTTTGTCAGTAAAAATAGAGCATTTACTGTATACTCATTCTAAATTTCTGCAACTGAAGGAGAGAAATATTTATTTTTCCTGTATTTGGTGCTTTAACTCTAAAATATTCACAGGTTTAATTCTTGCTTCTCTCGCTATAATTGGGTCATCTTTTTCACCCAAATGCACCTGCACTGACTAATAAGTCTGCTCAACATCTGTAATAAACTTTTTCTCTAATCTTAGCTTCAATACACAGAATTAAATCTTGTGAATGTATATTTGCAATGGGCCTTTCTCAGAAACTAAGTAATTTTAATATAAGCACATGTACAGTATTTGAAGCTAGTGTCAAAAAGTTGATTTCTCCAATGCTTAACCTTTTTTTGTTTTTTTCAAAACTTATAAAACCTTTCTCTTGTATCATATCAAAATTCCTCAGTGTCAGTTCCAAGAACCAGTTTCTAATCTTTCTGCATCCTGTGTTTCTCATTATTAACAAAATTCCTTTTTACAGACTATGCTCTTTAGTAACACTTTAGCAACTATTGTTACCTTTACAAATAAGCTCCTTCTCCCTTTCCACTCTGCAACTGTTGAAATATCCTTGTGACTGACTTCTTCCATCCCTTTTATACCCTGCCCAGTTTTCTTCCTCTAGTTCTTTTTCACCTCCCAAGTATTTCCTTACACCCTCAATAATCTATCTTCAATTACAATTTAGCGTCTCTAAAACATAATGTCTTATTTTATGATATGCTTATATTTCCTAACCTCCAAAATTAGCCCCTTTCGTGGGACTCTTTGTCTCCTGTAATTTTTTCATGATTTAAAACTTTGGGGGTACTCCATAGCTGCATTTGTAGAATTGAGTATAAATCAATTTATACAATTTTTTAAAATTTACTGAGGGTATATAGTTTTTGTGATATTTATGTTTAGAAATCAAGGAACAGCAAATCTATCATGTTGTTAGGAGCTCTCAGCTATGAGGTCCAATCTCTTTTTATAGCAGATAAATAGCCAGAACATATTCTTACATGTCGTGTAACATTCATTTAATAGTTGTTCATTTTGCCAACAGTTCTATGTTTGGGGAATATAAAAAATAATATAATACTCCCTGAAAAAAATTAAAGATTAGAGAAATTCACAAAGTGAAGAGACAGATACAAAAAATCATTAAATATTATTATGTATTTAAGCATAGTGTGCTCTCTGGGTATATAGAAATTAAAACCCAAATTGAGTTTGTTTTAGACAAAGAAAGATAGGGGAACATGAGTTTTCCAGGCTATGGGAGCATAGAAAAGACATAATTGAGAGATTTCTGTGTTGCCCTTCAGGAAACTGCATATACAGGGTGTCCTAAAAAAAATATACACACACTGTAAGAGCCAATAACTCAATTTTGAAAATAAAATATTTTAATAAACACTGCCTTTATAATTATAAAAATGTGTATACATTTTTGGGGGCACCCTATATTCAGTGCTAATATAACATATTAGATGTCTATCTCTCTGTGTGTGTATTAGGTAATATAATCAAGTTTCTAATCAAAATATATAAAATGCAATACCACTTATCTTTAAAGGTGTAAAATATCTGTTTGAGACTTTCCAATCATTTTCCAGAAATAACTTGGGGGATCAGAACAGGAGTAGAATAAGCTGTACTTATATTTCATCTTATGTATTCCTATAACTTTAAGTTTGTAAAAGAAATTGTGAAGTAATTATAAACATGTATATATTAATTGCAAAATATTGAGTGTATGTGACAAATAGTTTAAAGACAATGTTATGTTTATGGTTTTAGTTTATTGTGGTGTGCATGTAGACTGTATGCATTTGCCAAAAGTCATTAGTTTATACAATTCAAATTGGTAAATTATATGTAAATTGTACCTTAATAAGAGTAATTTGATAAATTACATTGGATGATTATTTAATGTTGAAATCACCTTTATCTGGGATAATTGCATAATGTTGATAATGACTTTTAATTTCAAGCATAAATAAGGATATGGAGGGTAGAAAGTAGTTTCTTTTGAGTGAGGGGATTTATTACGTATATTTGAGTTACTTTTAATTAGATAGGTTTATATTTAGGAATATTACTATATTCTTGATGGATGGACCCTTTTATAAAATGACCTTCTTTCTATCTGTTAATACTTTTAATACTTCTTGTTTTGAATTTTAATATGTCTGAAATATAGTCATACCAGTTGTCTTGTGCTTAGTATAAATATAGAGAGATGTTACATTCCCCCCAACCCCAGTCTTTTACTTTCAACCTGATAGTTTCTTTAGACTTAAAAATCTATCTCCTCCAAATAGCTTACAGTTTCATCTTACTTTTTTAACACTCTTAGACAATGTATGTTTTTACTGAAAACTTTATTTCACTTATAATTAACATAGTTCTTGGTAAGGTTATGTGGATCTCTCAAGGGTTAGAATTGTAGGCCTGTGAAGTTTTTAATTTATATTCTAATCAATATATAAACTATAAGATGCCTTTGTTTGGGTATTGGTCATTGGTTTATTTTATGCCTAATGTTATTAATCATTATTAAAAACAGTCATCTGCACTTAAAGATTAGTACATTATCCTTGTTGAACATAAATGCAAATACCTAGTGTGATCAGCACTATTTCAACCACCTGAGAAACACTGGATACAGTCATGAGACAACACAGAAAAAAACATAAATAAGCATGTGATTTCTTTAAAATTAATAAACTAATTTGCTAATAAATTTTAACTATTTAATTTAGTAAGTCATAACATATGATATACCATTGTCTCAGCCACTTCTAACTTTGACCTATAGCCATGGTTTAATCCAATCTCCTTGGTTCTGCCATATTACCTAATTTGCTACAGTGGTGACAACTGTTATTTTTCACTTTATTGGGACATAAAACAATCACTTTGAGCCAGGCGGCCCGTCACTTTTCATTATGCTGGGTTAGCGTGATATGGCATACAAAATTAACCAACATGCTAAAGGAACCACTATGATCATGAGTGGTTTCATGGTAATAATCAATATAAATCTGGCATTTGATTCTGGAATCAATTACTGCCAAAGACATCTTACAGCCAGACCGCCAGCAAGGGAATCTACTGAACTACAGTGAGTCAGAGTAAATGAGGAATGATAAGTCTTAAACTCTAGAGATGTCATACAATCCTACGGTTATGTGCCTCAGAGTTTAAATCAACATGACTTTAAAAGAGTAGAAATGTCAGGAATGTTCACACTTAACCATGAGTGATGAAAATGTGTTTGTAGTAACCACTCAGGGAGATCTAGAAGTACTTGTGTAGAAGAAAAATAAATAATGCAATATGCTAAAACAAGGCTTTTGTTGAATAGAAATGTGTGTATGATTTTATGCTTTGCTTTACGTTTGGAAGGGTGACTTGGAAAACATTTAAAAAGAAAATGTCAACAATAGGGCTTATGATTTAAAATAACATAGTTGTGCTATATTATAAATAAATGGAGCCCTACAGTGAGAGAAATGTTAAGTACAGATCTCCAGTCCAGTTAATATTTTGAAATAATTTGACACAAGAAGCTGAAAAATAACACAGAAAGATCCCATATACCCCTTAGCCAACCATCCTGAATGATGACTTACATAATCGTAATACACTTGTCATAACCAGGAAATAAACTTTGGTACATTACTATCCATACATTATTCAAATTTCAACAGTTCTTTAAGAGCCTTCATTTATAAACAAGTTTAGTATATAGTGTTATAAAATTGTATCAAAGGTAACAAGCACCACGATCCAGATCCATTAGTCTTCTGTTATCACAAAGGTGCTTATATTATCCCTCTACAGTCTCTCTCCTCAATCCTATTAACATTCATCTCTTCCTCACTATAATTTTGTCATTTAAAAAAATGTTATATAAATGGAATAATATAGTATATAACCTGCTGATATTAACTATTTTCATATAGCATAATGCTGTTGAGAGCCACCCAAGTTATTACATGTATAATTTTATTTTAGCACTGAAATATACTACTGCATGTGTCCACTTTTTTATTGATTTGAATTTTTGTCACTTTTTCCTTTTAAAATGAAGCTGCTATAAACATTCTTACACAGCGTGGTTTTGTTTGTTTTTTATTTGATCATTTGCTGTCATTTTTTTAGGGGAAATACCAAGAAATGTTGCTAGGTTATATGGTAAGTGTACACCATCTAAGAAAATGCCAAACTGATTTCCAGTGTGGCTGTTCAACTTTACATTCACGGCAGTAATATAAGAGAAACCTAGTAGCCACATAACCTCAGAGAGCAGATCAGTATTGTATTTTTTTCTTTTAGCCATTCTAATATGTAGTGGTATTTAATGTTGGTTCTTAATTTACATTCCTCTACTAGCTAGTGATGCTGCGCATTTTTCCATGCACTTGTTTACTATATGGATATCCTCTTTGTTGTAGTGTGTGCTTAAGGCTTTTGCAAATTCTATTTGTCCGTTTATTTGGGTTGTTTTCCCGTTGAGTTTTATTTTTTATTTATATATTATTGATCTTAGGGAGGGAGGAAGGGAGGAAGAAGGAGAGGGAGAGGAGAGGGGGAGGAAGGAGGAGGGAGAGGAAAACATCAATGTGAGAGAGAAATATCAAGTAGTTGCCTCCCGCGTGCTATGACACCCCCCCCCCCAACCTGTGATGGAACCTGCAACCTAGGTATGTGCCCTGACCAGAACTGAACCCAACATCTTACACCAGCCAGGGCTCTTGTTGAGTTTTTGAGAGAGTTTTTGTTGTTGTTGTTTTAAAATATAATCTAGATTCAAGTCTTTTATCGTATATGTGACTTGCAAATATTTTTTCCCAGTCTGTGCTAGTCCTTTCATTCTCTTAAAACTCATTCTCAAACAAACATTTTTAAAGTTG
Source organism: Miniopterus natalensis (assembly GCF_054644295.1). Lineage (NCBI taxonomy): Eukaryota > Metazoa > Chordata > Mammalia > Chiroptera > Miniopteridae > Miniopterus > Miniopterus natalensis. Next base: position 25,244,615 of record NC_142092.1, on the reverse strand, counting down.
ATAAAGAAATATATCCAATTTTATGTATCATACTTTAATGTTTTATGTAAGAAATCTAATACTTATAATCTATTAGATACTAGATCCATGGTATCTAGATATCAATAAGTAAAGAAATAATTTATCTAACCTACCCAAGGTCTTAAAGGTTTCTTTTTTTTCTTTTCTTCTAGAATATGCATAGTTTAGTTTTTACATTTATACCTGCAATCTATTATGATTTATATTTTGTATTTGGCTTAAGGTATTGATGAAAGCATACTCATTTTTATGGATGAATTCACAATTTTTCTCACTCATCAATTTATTTAAAAAACAATTCTACTGAGATTTTGATTGGAATTGCCTTAACTATGTAGACACGTATTTTACATAAACCTGGGGAGAATTGACAGGTAAAGTGCTGAATTTTTTCATCCATGAAAATTTCTTTTAGCAATATCTTATAGCTCCCTGGATACAAGTCTTGTCTATCTTTTGTTTCATTTATACTTAAGTATTTTATCTTTTGGTGGCATTTTAAATGGTATTATTATACTTTATAATTTTATGTTTACATAAAAATAATCAGTACTTATATATTGATCTTGTGTCCTGTGATCTTACTAAACTCCTTTTTTTTTTTCTAGTAGACATTTTGTAGGAGTCACTGCATTTTCTGCATAGATGGTCTTGTTTTCTGTGAATAACAACAATTTTACTTCTTCCTTTCTATTATGGTTATTTTTATTTCTTTAATTTTCCCCATTTCACTGAGTGTAATCTCCAAGACAATGTTGAAGACAAGTGATAAACACGGACATTCTTGACTTGCTCCTGGTCTCAGGGGGATGCTGTTAGTGATTGTCCATTAGATATGGTGCTAGCTGTAGAGTGTTCGTCAGTGGACTTTATCAGATCGATGAGTTTCCCTTCTACTTTCAGTTTCTGAGACAGTATAATAATAAATGTTGAATATCAACAAATGCCTTTTCTACTTCAGTTGAGATGATCACATACTTTTCTTTATAATTTGTTAATATGATAAAATGCATTAGGCAATGTGGAATGTCAAACCTTACATTTCTGAGATAAACAAAACTTAGTCATGTTGTTGGATTCAGTTTGGTAAAATTTTGTAAAGAATTTTTACCAATGTGCTAATGCTGGTATTATTCTTAAGTGTTCTTCTTTTTCAATGTGTTTCTCTGATACTGGTTTACCAGTCGTGCTAACTTCATAGAATGAACTGGAAAGCATTTCTTTACCTTCAATATTCAGAGAGGGTCTGTATAGATTTGTTAGCATTTCTTCTTTTTTTTGTCCATTCATAGTTTGCATATATTAATCTTTTTTTTTTTTTTTTGCAGCTCTCCATGAATTTTTAAATTCAATTTATTGGGGTAACAATGGTTAACCTATATGAACATATAGGTTTCAGGTGTGGGTTTCTATGTTACAAGATCTGTATATTGCTCTGTATCCCTACCGCCCAAATTCATATTTTCTCCCGTCATCATATATTAAGACCCCCTACACTCTCCTATCCCCTTCCTTCTGGCAGCCACCACACTGCTGTTTGTGTCCATGAGTTTCAGTTTTATATCCCACATATGAGTGAAAGCATATGGTTCTTAGCTTTTTCTGACTGATTCTACTTAGCATAATATTCTCAAGATCCATCCGTGTTGTAGCAAATGGCAGTATTTCCTCCTTTCTTATGGCTGAGTAGTATTCCATCGTGTACATGTACCCATCTTCTTTATCCAGTCCTCTATCAAGGGACACTTTGGTTGTTTCCATGTCTTGGCCACAGTGAATAATGCTGCAGTGAACATAGGGCTGCGTATATCCTTGCAAATACATGTTTTTGAGTTTTTTAGGTATATACCCAGGAGAGGGATTGCAGGGTCATACGGTAGCTCTATTCTTACAGCTAATAGATATGAAAAGATGGTCAACCTCACTAGCTATTAGGGAAATGCAAATCAAAACTACAATGAGATACCACCTCACACCTGTTAGAGTGGCTGTTATCAACAAGACAGACAATAACAAGTGCTGGAGAGGTTGTGGAGAAAAGCGAACCCTCATTTACTGCTGGTGGGAATGTAGACTTGTACAACCACTATGGAAAGCAGTCTGGTGATTCCTCAAAAATTAGTATTTCTTCTTTACATGTTTGGGAGAATTCTCCAGTGAAGCCATCTAGGCCTGTAATTATGTTGTTTTGTTTGTTCTGTTTTTAAGAAATATATTCAGTATGACTGAGAAATTCCTGTATCTTCTTGAATGAGCTTTGATGCTTTGTAGTGTTTTTCAAGTAACTTATTTAAGTTTTCAAATTTAGGCTAAATTATCTAATTCTCTTCCTGCACTGACCAAATATGAACTTCATAATTTTGTAAGCTACACCAGTCCAAATGTCACCTATCCAAAAATGGGTCAGACCCTGAATTATCTCATGTGGCTTTCTTCTGTGTTGTTAAAGAACACTGCAGTTTGGTTTGTGATGGTAAAAATTATTGGATGTGGCCAGATTGAAAAAATACTATACATGCAAATGTATATGCATGTCTGTACATAAATATGTGTATGTACATGCATGCAAATTTATGTAAAAATATCTGGACATCTGTATTAGCTGAGTGTTGTGGTTTGGGAAGACTGTCTTATGGTTTGATCAGATATAAATTATTGTAAGAGCTTCAGCAGGGTTCAGGAAACTTTTTTTCTAAGTGCCAGATAGCAAATATTTCAGGCTTTGAGGGTCATATAATCTTTGCAGTCACTCAACTCTCCCATCAGGAGAGAAAGCGGCCATAGATAATACAAAGAAATGGGTATGGCTGTTTTTTATAAATCAAATTATTTATAAAAGCAAATGATGGACCGTATTTGGCTGTGGGTCAGAGTTTGCTGACACCTGCATTGAAGAATGTCTTGAATATTTACAGTGGACAGAGAAACTTTCATGGTCTCCTTAGTAAATATTTTGGAAGTTTAAACTTATATAGGAACATGTTTTCTTAAAATGTCCTTCAAAATAATTTTATTTCTATAGTGAGGGCAGGAAAGGGTCATATATGGAGCAATATTAAGACCCTATTTGGGACCTTGGGACAACTTTAAGGAAATTGCTGCCTTGAAAGAACAAAGGCCACTTGATAATTTTAAATTAGTCTTTTTGGCAATTTCTTGCCCTTTCAAACAAAATTCTATGTGATGCTACCACTAAAAACTGTCCTGTCTACTTCTTTCCTTGTTTTCCTTCAACTGTATTGTCCTGGACTACAGAGATAAGGTTTGGGTGACTGTGACAAGTAATTTGTTATGGGTAAGCCCACTTATAAAATGTATTGATATCTTTTAGAATATCTCAGATATTTTCTTTAATACCTTTGTCTTGCTAGAGCCAGAATTTTTTAAAAAATGACATATATCAATAAGATAGGATATCAGAATAAGCTTTTTAAAGAACTCAATAAAATGTAATTGGTATTTAAATTTGTGAATATTCTTATTGATTAATTTCCTTAGTTCCCCATGCAGCAGCTATTCCTTTTGGCAACTTTGCTTTGGTTCTGTCCATTGTGGTGCTGTTTGTGGTTGGTAGAATCAGTGATAGTAAGACTAACACTGGAAGGCTTTGTTACACCATTCTTGAGAGAAATGGACTAACCTGAATCCACTTCTTAAGCCTGTGATGTCATCACAGGTCTATTGCATTGTTGCAACCTGTTAGACCTCATTACCATAGAAAAGACAAAGAAATGACAAATGATTTACAAATATCAAAGAAAAGCTGCAAATACTAATAAATTATTGACTTATATGCCATAAAGAATGAAAGGAAGTTGATATAATTCTTGCCCTCGAAATCTCAGATTAAAATCGATACTTGGATTCCACATCACTTTACTCACATTCTGTCATAGCTCTTACCACCTTTTGAAGCTTTGGACACTGGATTGGGTATGACTACAAAGACTCATATTCCTGCACTTATGACAAGCGAACCAATGGTTAACACATAGACTACTGTGATACAACAGAGAAATCCTCAGAATACCATGGATGCATACAAGAGAAGTTTAAAAATCAGTTGGAAGGATCAGAAAAAGATTGAGGGTTTGCTTTATCTGAATTTTGAATGTAAAGAATGTGCTATGCAAACCAAGATAAGCTTGAGGCAGGATAAAAAGCACATCAGTGAAAAGGCCCGAACATGTCAGTGAACATGACCCATGAGGGGCACTGAGGGCGATTGAGTATGATTGTGGCACAGAATGTAAGAGCAGTAATGACAGGTAAACCTGGAGAAGTAGGGAAAAAACAACTTGAATTCATTACTCCATTTAAAAGAATTCAGGAAGGAATTCAAAACCATGAATGTACTTAGAGAAGTTAATGCTATGAGTAATATTTTCATGGAATTTTTGGGCAGTGAACTTGAAAAGTGTAAGGATTTTAGTAGGATATTTCAGTAATAAAGAAGCAATAAATTATAAGGGCTTGAACTAAAGCAGTGTTAGTAAGAATGATAAAATGAGGATAGCTGTCACGACCATCTACAAAAAAATTATATAGAATATAGTGTTTGCTTTAAAATTAACAACTAACTTTATTTTTATTTAACATACTTGTTTTCTGCGGGCCAGGGTCTAAGTGCTTTTTGAATTTTAACTTGTATTGAGTTTGATATGCACAGGAGACAATGATTAAGTATTAATAAGAGTATGTGTGAGTTTGTTTTGAAGGTATAAATTTCACAATGATCAGCCGGTAGTCTTTATATAAATATTTCAGAAACAGTAAGGAAACGTGGCGAAAATATTATTTGTGGCTTCTCTGGATAAACTCGCTGAAGAGTAAGGACTCTGAAAGGACACAAAGAAGGAGAGGTCAAAACGTAATTTCTTGGAAATCATATAAGAAAAACGAGGAATGGGTGAGAGTATAACAGTGTCACCGTTGGCCAATCATAGGTAATATTTGGGAAATATTTTCCACTAGCCTTAGCAATAAAATCATAGAGAGCATTCACAGGGTGGTGGGAGCAGAAGGCCATCTGCAGAGGTTTGAGGTTGGAAGGAGATTGCTGTACTTTCACACAAGCTAATTCTGCAAAGACTGATGATGATGATGAGAGAAAAAGATAGGCTGCCTAGTAGGAGTGGGTTGCAGTGTTTCTTGGAGGAAGAGCGACAAGGGTAGGATAACAGGCAGAGTGCAAAACACTAAAAACTTAGAAGCCAATGTTCAGAGATGAAATATTTCAGATGTTAAGGCTTCAGGATTTCATAGAGTTTAAAATTAAGCATGCTTTTTGCAACAGAATATTGTAAATAATGGGTTACTTAGGGAGGCGGGGTGTGATGAATTCCTCTGGATGTCCTTGAAATGGGACAAATGAGTCTCATGAATCAAGCAGGGTGGGATTTGTTCGCGTCTGAAAACAGGTCACTTTGACTTTTCTAGAATTTTATTACTTTCAAAATTTAAGAAGGAGCTTTCAAAAGAGAGGAATGCCAATATTTAGATGTTTAAATTGTCTATGGGTATTTAGCGAAGAGGGGAGCTGTGATTGATATATGACTATGAAATGTAACTTAATAAATATCTATAAAGTCAGAAAGTACCAAAACTTTTTTCCCCCATCAATCATAGTTCCTCTGTGTCTAAATGTAATTAGCATTGTGTTCCATGCACTTGGGAACAGCTAACTCCATTTCATAATTTCACTCAAGTCCCCAGTGTAGGTTTTTCCTAAACAAAAAGGAAAAATTATATGTTTTCTTTTCCATGTTTTTATATAACAGACATTAGGGAAAGAAAGACCAATAAATAACTGAAATCTGTATATCTTCTATGTATATATAGAAATATTCAGCCAGCTATCAGAGCTCATGCAGCCGAGAACCTCAAATGAGCTGACCTACTTGTAGTTCCGTGCAGTGTTCCCTTTTCTATCTCAGTTAATTATACCTTTAAAGACAGCTCAATTCGTTTATTAAAAAAGGAAAGAAAAAAATATTCTGTTTTTTGAGTAATTTTAATGTTATATTTATTGTGATTCTTTTGTTAAAATATAAAACTATTTCTTGCTTAAAGAAATTTTTTCTCCATTTTTTAATTCCTGCATTTTCTGTGTCAGAAAATCTTTCAAATTCCCCCAAATGGTGGTCAAACCTCTGCCAAGTTTATCAATGCCATTGCTCCCAGGAGAGATGAATTTCTCTCATTTCCCAAATGTCAAATGTATACCAGAAAATGAGCTTATACAAGTCAAAAACGAGAAAGTGTGAGGATCAGAGAAAGAGACCTAGATTCTCTTCCATCATTATAGTAGGGCTAGAGTTTTAGGCTCTATGGTTACTTTATAAGTATGAAATGGGTATTATGGTTACGCCTCACTCACACCTGTACCAGAGGAATTAAGTGATTTCTTCTGAAGTTGAGTTTCTCACAACGAACATCTTAACTAATATATATGTGAAATGATACATAAATATGAAATAATATATGTACGTATATTTCATGGAATGTCATCGTGTCAGAGAAAATTGTTTTTGGATGCTTACAAAATGTATAATTTTGCATAAGGTCAGTTTCCAATGTGGCACATCTGTGATTAGGACACTGCCGAGCACAGAAGGAAAAATTAAAGTAGGAAGCATGTAAAACGACAAGTGTGAGATATATTTACTATTACCAATCAATATCTTCTTGTACTCATTAATACTTTAAAAAATCAGAGTATTTCAATAGTAGTCAAGATAGATAAGCTGCACTGTTGTATCAAGTGGGTCCCCCAAATCTTTATAGGTTAACAATATAAGATTTTGTTTCTTCATTTAAGTCAAATGCTAACCTGCCCCCCTCCCTTTTGAAACTGGCCTATTCTGAACACATGGGTCTGTAACATGTATACAGGTGAAAAAATATATATATATGTATGTGTGTGTGTATATACACACGCATATATATGCATACACATATATACATATACACATATATATGCATATATATATATATGGAGCTTCACTTTCATTTACTAAATGTAATTGGGGGAAAAAGTTCTTATCTATCTTCTAGTCTTGAGAATTGAAGACATGCACATGCATCCAATAAGATGCATGGTGGTTCAGAAAGATAGCTTTGCCCTAGGCCTAAAAAAATGAACTCATTTTGTAAGCTCATGGCATTGTTTATGTTATAATTCTTCTGAAAAGTGTAGTTTTCAAAAATAAAGGTTCACAGAGGTTATTTGAAACAAATTGGCAAACACACACTCAGTCACATAAGTGGGTGCTTTAATAATTTGAGACACATTAACCACTTAACACCTGAAGCATTTTTAATTGCAAAGATAACTGGAAAAAAATCTATGGACTTTAGTATTCTGAGGTGTGACTTACACCTACAGTATTGACCTAAATTTAATTCAACTGTCGAGGGATAGGTTTTCTTTTAATACCAGCATTTATCTCTATATCTTTTGTGTTCTTTTTTCACAAAGTTTGGGAGCTTAGAAACTACATTTCCTAGAGTCATGTTTACCCAGAGTTCTCTACATGAATTCTGTTATGTCCTTGAGAAGCAATAGTTTGAGGTTTGGAAAGGAAAGAGAACCATTTTCATGTCTGTCAGCAGTGATGGCAGATATGTGGGTTTCTCAGGGTCACTCTTTGCAGTGTCATTTGTCCCCTCTCATGAATCCATTTTAGAAGTGAAATATGAAATATATAAATATGCAAAAATGTCCTGTATGTTCCTGATTTATAAGCAGTGAAAACTCTCTTGAAGAAATGTAATTGTAATAGAATAATGACTACCTCTCCACCAAAATCAACCAACCAAACAAAAAGAACAAAAAAACTGTGAAAGTGTTCTGTGGCATGACAGAAGGGACTCTGCAACTGTGATTAGATGGGAGATAATCCTGGATATTCCAGGTGGACACACTCTAACCACACCAGGCCTTAAAAGCTGAGCACCTTTCGTGCTTGTGGTCAGAGAGACGTGTGAATATGGAAGAAAAATCAGAGATGCAATACAGAGGAAGGAGGTCAGAAGCCCAGGTCTGCAGGCAGCCTCATGAAGCTGGAAAAGGCAAAGAAACAGACTCCGCTCTGGAGTCTCCAGAAAGGAAGGCAGCCTTGCCTTTTAGTCTGCTGTGAGTTGCTTTGGACTTCTGACTTCCAGAACTGGAAAACAACAACTTTATATTTTTAAGCCACTGACTTTGTGTTAATTTATTACAGCAGCAATAGAGGTAATTTCCCTTGTCCTGGGTAAAAATAGATAGTATTGATTTTTTTTAATTTTAATTTTTTTTTTTTTTTTTTTTTAGGAATGAGAGAATTGCTTATTTTTGTCTAAATAGTGACTTTAATTATGTATAAATTAGGTCCTGCGTCCATACTTTAGTGGATATTCTGCTATTTGGCAATTTTTCATATTTGTGATCTTCCCACATCTGTCAATGTGCCAAAACATGTGGATGGGTGACAGGGCATGAGTAGGGGAGGTTCATAAAGGAATAATCTACGGGGAAAAAACAAAATGGTGTTTCTTTTCTTTTGGCCTGTTTCATTTGAGTCAAGGGTTCCATCGTTTTGGTGGACATATTTTACTCTCCTTTCTTAAAGTATGTGGATCCTCCTTTACCCAAATATTCAAAGCTAGATCCTCTACTCACCAGTTATAGTAGCTAAATGTAAGGATGCTTCTGCCAATTTAGCAACAGAATATTAAAATTGTATTATCAAGTAAATCACCTCTCCCATGTGACAACTTAATAAATTGTCGGCAGGCCAATTAGCATTTACTCATAGTTGACTTGTTCTTGAATATCCTTTTATTTCCAAGTCACTTGAAAAGACAAGATGTTTTTGTTCGTTAATGCCCAGTGTAATTAGCTTCCATTGAAATATTGATTTTACATTAAGGAAGATAAATGCTAAAGTATTGGCAGTGGAATGTTGTTTTAATAGAGACTGACATTTTACAGATAAAAAGACATTGTGCTTGTCATTGCACTGTCACTTTTGTGCAATTACAATATGTACATGAATTTCTAACAGCAGTATTTAGTCTAGTGCACCTGAAATTTTAATATGTTGGTTAAAGAGGCTGCTTCAAAATCTTTATTTCTGGATTAAATAAACATGTTATCCTACCTATTTTGTATATCAGGGCATATACATTTTTTTTCTAAGAGAATCTCTTAGGAAATGCAAGGTTCCCCCCCCCCCCCCCCCATGGCACAGAACTAACTTTCCTCACACTATTTGAACTCTAGTAGCTATATTTTTGTCTTGGATTCATTAACGACTATAATGATATTGAAAAAGAACAAGAGATAATGTAATCAATTACTTTGACTTCCATGCTGGTCTTTCCCGAGTGTGTGTGTGTGTGTGTGTGTGTGTGTGTGTGCATGCATGTACATATAGATATGTTCATGTGTTTTCCTTTCTGGATAAGTGGTTTTGAATTATTTTTTTGATGTTAGATTTTCTTTTGCGAATAACACCAAAATTAAGTATTTAAAGAAATTCAATTGACAATATTGGTGTTGAAGGTCTATAATCAGTATTTCCTTAAAAATTTGTGACTCGAAGAGTAGATATTTGCACTCTCAGAGCCCTATATTGTGTCATTTTTAAATTAATATTTTATAATAGTATCATAATAAGCATCTTTCTAGATCAAATTTGCCTGTGTATTTGGACATAATGAAAGATGATTCCCCTAATGACATCTTCAGAATCATCTTTCTTTTTTTTTGTTCCATACATCTACATCTTCATTAGACATCTCTTCTTGTCTGAATATCAGTTTGAGCTAAATTATTTAAAATAACATAATAATCTTACTTAAAGTCACCACATTATCTCCACATCCCCAAAACCTTATTTTCTTCTATGCTCCTTATCACAGTTAATAGCACCATCAAAGAATGGCATCAATTTTAATCCGCTCTCTATCTTTGTTCATCCCTACGGCTCTCCTTGGAAGCCTTGCCAGTTTTGTGCCAGGCATGGGTAGGGTAAACTTTGCCCAGTCCTAGAGGCAGAATCCTAATTCTACCTTCCCAAATGCAATGATTGAGGCAGGATACAAAGGAGTTAGGAAAGCTCCCCACAGGTGGGTGAGGAAGTAGGAACAGACATCACAGTCTGATAAGCCATTAGGTCTTCTCACGAGAGCCCCCACCTCCAGGCATGACCGAAGGGAAGCAGTTTATGGCAGCACACCCCTGTGGTGGTCGCAGAAGTCAACAACAAGGAGTGGCTGAAACCAGATCAATCCAAGATGGGGGGAAAACTGACCAGAAATTTTACCCTCATTATAATGAAAACTGACACCACAAATAGAAGGGAGGACCAGGGGCACAAACACCATGACACTTCTAAAACAGATATTAGGAACAAGAAACCCTCCAAACCATAAGGCATAGACAGAATATGGTGCCACAAAGTTCAGAAACAACCCACCTTTGGAGACACACAAAATTTCAGCAACTGACTGACCACAGTGAGCAACTCATTTGTGAGTTTGTCCAGTCCACTTGTGTGGGCACTTTTGCTTCTTTCACAGTGGCCCCTGTGAGACTTCCAACCAGGGGAGCAGTGGGCAGTGGCATCCAGCTGGGGCTTACCCCCAATCCTATCTCCAGGAACCAACATTCTGGCCTCTTTTTTTTCCCTACCTAAAATAAAACTTGATTTCGCTTTCACTCAGACTCACTCTTGAATTCTTTCCTGCATGAAGTCAAGAGCCTGCAGCTTAGGGGTCCTATTTTGGGTCTACCTGGTGACATGATCAATCATTTGTTACGGGGTCTAACCTCCTCACAGTTATGCTTTGATGCAGGGGTTAGATACCAGGCATCTTGAATACCTATAGATCACTGGCCCATTCTAATCTTTGCAAGTCTCTCCAATTTGCTTCCCTGCTCCTCAAATGAAATCCCTTTTGAGAACACCTAACATATCCTCTTCACTCAGTTCACACTTTTTGCAAAAATCTGCTCTTTCAGATTATTTTTGCTTCCCATGCTCCCTTCTTGGAACTTATCCCAGCCCCACCACAATCGTAAAGGCAAACAATCAAAAAGTTTTATTTACAGTGCGATAAGAAAATAACAGAGCGAAATAGAAATTTAATATCTCAAAATGAAATTGGCTGTGTGTGTGACTCTGCTGTTTATTTATTACATGTATTTATTGTTTTGAACATATTGTACTTCATCCAGTTGTAGGTGGATTTGATGTAAGATGGCAGTATCTTTATTTTTCTTAAAACAACTGCCAATAAAAAGTTTTGTACACTCAGAAGCTTATTGCTGATCTGTACACCAGCTATGCACTAACAAAAAATTTATATCACATGAAAGGTACAGGTATAGATATATAGATATAGATTCAACTATCAGTATGAATTTTTGTTTTTAGCCCATGGATACCATAAGGGCTATGATTATGATTTGAGATAGATGAGCATCTTGATAGTATACAGTATGTGTAAAATTGTGTATTTGAATTATTCTAGGTCTAGTGACCATAGTTCCAATCGTATTTTCAAAGGGCCCATGATTCTCATAAAACTCTGACACAAATGATTGACTTTCTCATATTCCCTGGATTATATACGCCAAAGTAACCAAGTAACTATGCCACTTCTTCTAAGAGTGAAATAAGGGAGAAAAAAGTTTTGGATTTTCAAACATGGAATGGGGTAAGTGGCATGCTTTATAAAATCTGAGATTAATTATGTAAGCACATTGATTGTGTTTTCCATGAAACTACGGAGAAAACAAAAAGGATTCGCACAGACCTGAAAGCATCCAGTTTGTCTGTATACCAGAAAGACAGATAAATTGGAGAGAAAAACAAGACCATAACCTTCCCTCCTATCTTAACTTATTTTAGGCTCCCAAACTATTCTCATTTACTTCTTTGTGGACTTAAACTTGCTTGGGTGAGTGAGTCTGAAGTCAAGTACCAATGGTGTCATCCCTTAGAGAATATATATTGGAAATTTATCCATCAGAATTCCTTTACACAGTTCTAATTGCAGTTATTTCACTTTAAATAGTAACTGCATTAAAAATCTTTCACATCAAGCAATATATATTTTAATAGAAACATAATCTGGACATATCCTAGCTTTTGATATTTGTGAATATCTTTATATTATGTCCTATTGTCACATTAACGCTGCACATAATTCCCTACATTACCAAATTTGCCTCAGAGTCCAAAGTATAAGAAATCCAAAAGACATGAGTGCGTATACATGCCCATATTATGAGTTGTAGATAACAAGAAACATACTTTAGTAACAGTCTTACCTGAATTAAGAATAAAGAGTTTGAATCACTGAAAGGGAAGAGAGAACAGTCATCAGGAGAACAAATAGGTTAACAAAGAGTTTCCCATTAATTCTGTGATGCTTGACATAACTAGGGCAGTGAAGGAACAGTTTCAGTCCCCCGTGGATATGCACCACTGCCTGAAGGAGCTATTCACTGCAGAGCGAGCTTCAGTACCCTATACCTTGATCATTGAACATATATTGCCTCCAGTTTACTCCTATGATAACAAGCCTCTCTTTTTAAAGATGGGAGAAAGAATCAAAGATATTATAAAATACCCCAAACCTCTGGAAGGAAAGAAATAATTTCAATAGAGAAAATAGAATATGAAGAGTACATGAAAAGTTAAAGTTAAATTCTGTAACTGATAATTCCATCTGTGCCTAAGCTAAGATGTAAGCTGAAGGACTTTACTTTGTGTCAGGAGGGTTTTTAACCCATGGACTGACCCTAGATGTTTTGTGTGTGTGTGTGAGAGATTTTGTTTTAGACTTTGAATGATGAAATTTACTTGTTAGCAATAACTCTTTTCAATCATAAATTTACAAGAAGTTAATATATGTAAACATATGTATGTATATAAAATATATATATATGTATGTATATGTAACTAATATATAACTGATTTTTTATATATATCACTGGTCTGCAATAACTTTACTTCTATTTGGATCACCTTGCTAGTTTTATTTAGCTCTCTGCTTCATTTGATCTGTACCACTTTTTAAAGAAAACGTTAGCTCCCTGCCCCCAATCACCTGATAAAAATCTCAATATTTTGACACTGGTTGATGGCCCAAAGGGGGGCGGGGATTACTGGAAACATTGTTGTATTTGGAGACTAGTTATTTGCCATAAACTGAATTTCAAATTAATAGCTATTAGTGGGGTTTTATTTCAGTAAGTTGTTTGCGTATGTCATTATCCTCATAGGCATATTCTCTTTCTGAATTTCTTCTCTCTTCTTTCTCTATCAAGTAATCCATTTCTTTTAATTTTTTTTAGCATCATGAGTAAATAGTATCTTATACAGATTTTAAGAACTGGAAGTACCATATTAATTTTAAATGAATAATATCATTGCTGATCCCAAGCAATACTCTAATGTGAGAATACCCACAGTATCAATAAATAGAAGTAGCGTGACTAAGAAACAGTGAGATCAGAGCTACAGATTCTGTTCTCTATGCATGCAAATCTTGTCAGGTGAAATTTAAACTCCTATTTATAGGTATAGCATCCAAAGATGAGCATCTTGGTCAAAGGACTCCCTGTCTTTCTGTCATTTGTTAACCTCTCACCTTTTTCATCTGCAAAACAGACCTTTACAACCTTTTCCAACCTGTACCTTCCCTGTGAACTTCCAAAATGTTTAGTCTCCTAGAGCCAATTGTTGAGGAGCTGACCTGCAACGACTAACACCTCTTATAGACATTTCGTTTTGCAGTGTGACTTTTCTGTTTCTCTCATTAATAAGTGAAGTTAATTTTTCTATCCTTTGTATATAGGATGTTCTTGTGAATTTCTTTGACCATTACAATATGGTAGAAGTAATATTATAGTACTTCAAAGTGAAGGCCTCGAGGGACTTTGCAGATTCTGCTTTGACCCTCTTGGGACCCAGCTGCCATGTAGGCAGCATGTGGAGAGGCCTTGAGATTACTGAGGTGCCCTAGCCAACAGCACCATACAACTGACATACTTGTTTAGTAGGTGATATGTGAGCCTATACCAGTTAACATGCCAAAAGCATGAGTAAGGCCTGCTGATTCCATGGGGAGTAGAGAAACAACCATATCAGTTGAGACCTGCCCAAATTGTGAACCCAGAAAATTGTGAGTAAATAGGCAGAGATTAAATCTTGGGGTAATTTATTTTTAAAAATGAATTGATATTTGATACAATACTTTTCACACACTCAGTGTGACACAGAAGAAAGGATATTCTTTCTTCTAAAATTTGTTATAGCCCGGCCAGCATGGCTTTGCAGGTGAGCACTGACCTATGATCCAGGAGATCATGGTTTGATTCCCTGTCTGGGCACATGCCTGGGTTGCGGGCTCGATCCCCAGTCAGACGGAGTGCAGGAGGCAGCCGATCAATGACTCTCTCATCATTGATGTTTCTCTCTCTCTCCCTCTCCCTTCTTCTCTCTGAAATCAATGAAGATATATAATAAAAATAAATAAATTTTGTTTTATAAATACATAATTATTTAAATATTTAGAATAATTCTTCCTTATGTCATAGAAACAATAGCAAACCATTAGGTAATTAATAGTTAATAACTGCTGAATTTATATTACTAATAACATTGTTAAATATTGAGTTCAAAATGATTACCATGTAAGTAAAATACACCATTTAAAAATCTCTTATATTATGGATATTATAATATTGCCTACAATACATGTTAACTTTTTTCATTATGAATAGTGAGAGGGCCACACATAAGGATTATTCTGAGGGTCATTATAATTTTTTCTGATATGGATTAGCATTTAATTTTATTCTGGTATTTTAACATATAGGATGTTGTTTAGTAGTTATTTCATCAATTTTCAGTTCAATATTCCTATTTTTAAAATACCTTAATTTTTTAGAGCAGTTTTAGTTTCCAGAAAAATTTAGTAGAAGGTACAGAGATTTCATATGTACCCCCTGCCCCCACACATGCATAGCCTTGAGAATATTACCAATATTCTCTCACCAGAGTGGTGCATTTGTTACAATTCATGAAACTACATTCACACATCATTGTCACCAGAGTCCATAGTTTGCATTAGGGTTCATCCTTGGTGTGCATTCTAGGAGTTTGGATAAATTTATTGACATGTGTCCACCACTATGGTTTCAAACAGTGTTTTCAATACCATACAAGTCCTCTGTGTCCTTCCTATTAACCCCTCCCCATTATCCACTGGAAACCACTAATCTTTTTACTGTCTCTCTATTTTTGCCTTTTCCAAAATGTCATGTAGTTGGAATCACAGAGTATAAAGGCTTCTCATACTGCTTCTTTCATTTAGTAATATGCATTCTTTTCTCTATGTCTTTTCATGGCTTGATAGCACATTTATTTTCATTGGTGAAAAAAATTCCTTTGTATAGATGTTCCAAATTTATATAATCCAATCCCTATTAAATATTGTTTTGTTGGCGTCCAAGTTTGGGCAATTATCAATAAAGATGCAATAAACATCCATGAGCAGGGTTTTTTGTGGACATAAGTTTTCAGCTCCTTTGGGTAAATACGAAGCCATGTTATTGCTCAGTAATATGTTAAAAGTATGTTTACTTTTGGGGGAAAAACACAAAACTCTAAACTGTTTCCCAAAGTGGCTAGCTGTACCATTTTGCATTTCCACCAGCAATGAGAGAGAGACTCTGTTGCTCCACACCCTCACCAGCATTTGGTGGTGTCAGTGTTGTAGATTTTGGCTTTTCTAATAGTTGTGTAGTGGTATCTCGCTATTTTAATTTACATTTTCCTGATGGCATAGTATGTGGAGCATTATTTCATATGCTTATTTACCCTCCACATATCTTTTTTGGTGAGGTGGCTGTTAAAAGATTTGGGCCATTTTAAATAGGGTTATTTGCTTTCTTATTGTTGAATTTTAGGTGGTGGTGCTTTTTTTTTTAAAATATATTTTGGATAATGTTCATTTATCAGGTGCCTTTTTAAAATATATCCTCCAAGTCTGGCGTGTGTCTTCTCATTCTCATGACATTGTTTATTGCAGAGCAGAACATTTTAACTTAATGAAGGTCCAGCTTAGCAATTATCTCTCATATGTCATGTTTTTGGTGGTATATTTAAGATGTCATCAAAGTCATCTAGATTTCCGCTGTCTTCTAGCAGTTTTATAGTTTTGTATTTTATACTGTGGTTTGTGATCGATTTTGAATTTTCCTGGTGAGAGTAATTTATGGTCTAGATTCATTTCTTTGCAAGTGGAGATCCAGTTCTAATACATTTGTTGAAAAGACCCTTTTTATTATTATTATTATTATTATTATTATTATTATTATTATTCATTGCATTGTCTTTGCTTTTTTGTTGAATATCAGTTGAGTATATTTATGGGGTATATTTCTGACTATTGTACTCCTTTGATCTATTTTTGTGCCAATAGCTCACTGTCTTGATTATTGTAGCTTTAGAGTAAGTCTTGAAGCCAGGTCGTGACAGTCCTCTAACTTTGTTCTTCTGCTTCAATACTGTGTTGGCTATTCTGGGTCTTTTGTCTCTCCATGTAAACTTTAGAATTAGGTCATATCCACAAAACAACTTGGGATTTAGGTTCAGATTGCATTGAATATATAGAACAAGTTGGGAATAACTGAGATCCTGACAATATTGATCCATCCTTTCACTTAAACATGGAATATCTTTCCATATATTTATTTCTTCTTTGACTTCTTATATCAGATTACCATAATTTTACTCATATAGAGCCTATACATATTTCATTAGATTTATGCTATTTTAATTTTTAGGCTGCTAATGTAAATAGCATTGTTTTTAACTTCAGTTCTATCTGTTTATTGATGGTATATGGAAAAATTAATGAGTTTGGTATCCTATAACTTTACTATGATTGCTTTTGAATTACAGGAGGTTTTTTGTCAGTTTTATAGATTTTTCTGCAATCATGTCATCTGCAAAAACAATTATATACATTCATTTCCAATAAATATACCTTTATTCTTCTTATCTTCTTCCATTAGCTAGGACATCCAGTATAATTTTGAAAAAGGGCATTGAGAGGAGACATGCTTGTTTGCACCCAGTCTTAGTAGAATGTTTCTCGTTTCTCACAATTAAGTATGATGTTAGCTAGAGAGTTCTGTAAAGGTATTCTTTATCAAGTTGAGGAAGGTTCCCTCTATTCTTAGTTTACTGAGAGTTTCTATCATAATTGGGTATAGGATTTTGTCAGAAGCTTTTCTTGCATCTATTGATATAATCAATGATTTTTTGAGTGTGTTGATACAATAGATTATATTGTTTTTAGAATATTGAAACTGCCTTGCATAGCTAGGATAAATCCCCCTTGATTGTGGTATTTAATTCTTTTTATTACATTGTTGAATCCAATTGGCTAATATCCTGAAAATTTTTGCACCTATATTTTTGAGAAATAATTGTCTGCAGTTATTTTCTTGTAATGTCTTTATCTAGTTTTGGTATTAGGATAATGCTGGCCTTATGCAATGATTTAGGAAGTATTGTCTCTGCTTCTATTGTCTAAAAGGGATTGTAAAGTAGTAGTATAATTTCCTTAAATAATTGCAAATATTTGGCTGAGACGGTTGTGTAGAGTCCCATTAGATTTATTTTTGTACGATGTGAAAATATGAGATTGAATGTGAAGATCCCATGGAGAGGGTGATCCTGGAGATGAGGGAGAGAGAAAATAGCATTTGTTGGAGCAGATCAATGAGAAGGCAAGTGGGGCTGGTGTTCAGTCTGATCACTTCTTAGACAAGAACACTTACTAGTTTAAGGAGCAAAAAGGAAAAAGGATATGTAAGTGCCAGTAGGTTTATAATTTTGTTGTTCAGAAGATGAACAGCGATTCTAATGTCTTCTGCTGTTTCCCCCCCCCTAGGAATTATGAGGCAAGGCCACTGGGGACTGATGAGTGAAGAGAATGGAATCAGAATTTTTCACAGCATAAAGCAGAGGTGGAGTGATGAGTGGACAAGTAAGCTATTACTAGATAAGAACATCAGCAGTGGTGAAGGCCCAGTGAAGGTAAGAAAGCATGAATTTATAGGCATATGCAGATGTAGATATACATGCCCAGTTTTGAATTTTCTGTAGTAATAATCAGCAATGTGTATGTCAGAAATATTAACTACTAGTTTGTCTTTGTGACATTTTGGAATTCAGAAGAAAGAAAAGGTACTTATCTTTTTCATCACAGTTTCTGGTTTAGTGAATAAGTAACCTATTCTCCCAATCTGACGCTTACTTTTTAAAAATTATTAAAAAATTGTTTTACGTTGACATCATTGCAGAAGTCCCCCCCCCCCCCCCCACTAACCTTTGCCCACCTACCCCTTCCTTGGCCTTTACCAAATCATTGTCCATGTCCATGGGTATGCACCTGTGTGCTTTAGCTGTTTCCTTCACCTCCACCTCCACCTCCTTTTCCTAGCCACCCCCAGCCCGCCTGTTCCATGTATTCATGGTTCTGGTTCCGTTTTGTTAATTAGATCCCACATATGAGTGAGATCATATGGTATTTTTCTTTCTCTGACTGGCTTATTTTCCTTAGCATCATACTCTCCAGGTCCATCGATGCCGTCACAAAACATAAGACTTCCTTATTTTTTATAGCCATGTGGTATTCCATTAAATCTTGAATTTATATATAGTGTAAAGAGCGAGGTCAGGATAGAAATGTTTTAATAGAGTCCATTATAAGATTCAGCACTCTGTTCTAATGAATTTTTCTGTGTGAGAGATTTAAAACATTAATGGATAATGCTAAGAAAAATTAATAAATAAATACATGCCCCCTTTGAAGCTATTTTGCCTACGAAACTTAATTTCTAGGATGTCTTCCTTTTAATTTATATGTATGAGGAAAATATGTGTTGAGTTTGCCTTTGTGGTAGTAAATGACTGAAATTATTGTAATGTTTATAAACAGTTATAAAATTATAGTATACGCATAAAGTGACAAAATTGTTATTGAAATCAAAGTTCCTTAAGCACCAATATTAAAACACAGCCATGATATGGTATTGAGTGAGTGAATATATAGAATAATATCTACATTATGTGAGTATTTGTATATAAATCTATACATATAGTTAAAGTCTAAATTGTATAAAGTAGTTAGAGCAGTTATCTCCTAGAATAAAACTATGCTACACCAAAATATAACATTTTTGGACTATTTTTCCATTCATGTATGTATGCCTCTGGCCCTCTCTCTTCCTCTTTTCTCTCTCTGTAGACACACAGCACATCATTTAAGCTTAGGTAATATTAAACCCATGAATAGTAATACAAGTTGTACATGGAAAAACCTAAATTGTAACTGAGAAAAATGAAAATAGGCATGAGGAAAAAAACCTATATTAGCCATAAGTGAATTGCATTGCAATGAAGATTTGAATATTTCTAATACTACTCAAAGATTTAAAACCACTATTTTTCCTGTAATCTTTGTTTTATTTAAGATAAATAGTTTAGAGGAAAACAATATAGAAGTTAGATAGCTTCACAAGTGCCCATCTTAAAGATCACACAGTGTCAAGTTCTTCAATCACAATCAGAAGATCACAGGCAATGCCAGAAATAGTAATTGTAAAAGATTAAGGAAATTATGAGAAACATACAAATAATTTCTCTGTTGTAAAACTCTGATCCTGTCAGCTATATTCCAAATATATAGCTCGTATTCATTCTGGCTTTGGATGGATTTCACATGCAAAGTGTCTTCAAAATAACTCACAGACACACGCTGCTTTACAAAGGTAGCTTCCAGTTCTGGAACACATGCACTTGATGTGACACACAGCACATTAGTAGTTAAAAATCTATTTTAATTGTCAATATATGATCTCACCTTTACTTTTTTTAGGTATGGAAATTTAGTTTGTTCAATCTAATTTGCCATAAATACATAGTCACTTTCACTCAAAAATAAGGGAAGTAAATACACTTAATACAATCTCCTTTGTTCGTTCTTAAATTCTGAATCTGAAAAACACTAAAATCACTCCTGGGACTACTAATATATATCTACTCTACTATATAAATGTACATCATATAAAGAAACATTACTTGCAGTTTATAATTTTACATACTGTTAAATTACTCATAGTTCATAACCATATTAGTTCAGTTCAGATGTTAGGATAGAGTTTATTTAATGTCAGAAGGTAAAATATTTTAACACCAGACTTTTAAATTGCCTGCTGTCAACAACATCAGAACTTTCCATGGAAAACTCTATTTGCCTTCAGTAGATTTACACCTATTACTAGGCTGCTAATTATGTGCCGTTTGGGGTAAGTTGGCATTATCTGGGTGACGCGTGGCTACATGCAGCGCACGTCTTGGCAGCACCGTAAAGTACCCATTTGTCAAGCTCCTGCTGTGTAACTAGGTCCCGGTACACCCTGTCTCACAGCACCAGGAGCGTTTGAAAACTAGAAGGCTCGACTTACAGAATTCTGTTGAATGTAGCCATCTAATACAGCACTACTGTTGTATCTTAGAGAACAGAGAAGGCTATATATGAAGCACAGCGCTAAGAGGCAGAGGAGGCCACTATGGACACAGTATTGGCCATGGGGTCAAACTGAGCTTGCATTAGGGGTCAGACAATAGTAGCTATGTAACATGGGAGAATTTACTTCACCCCTTTTTACCTCAGCTTGCTCATATAAGATATAGGAAATACAATATATACCTATCTCTTTTAAGAATTGTGTAACATAATATAAATAAAACATTTAGTAGGTATTCAATAAATAAGCTCAGAAGTATTAGAAATAGTAGAAGACTTTTTTTTATTGGGGTAAAATTCACATAACAAAAAAATCAACCATTTTGAAATGTACAATTTTATGGCATTTAGCTCATTCACAATGTTGTGCAACAATCACCTCTATCTAGTCCCCAAACACTGCAGCACCCCAAAACAAAGCTCTACTAACCACTAATCTTCTTTCAGTCACTAAGGATTTACCTATTTTGGATTTTTCATATAAAGGGAATCATAAAATCATAGGTGATTTTAAAATCTGGCTTCTTTCACTTAGCATAAAGTTGTCAAGGTTATTCCCATTGTAGCTTGTACACGTCTTTTTTTAATGTCTGGAAAAAGATCTCATTATAAAAGTACACAGTGATTTTTCAAACATCAGTTCATAGACATATGGGTATTTTCCTTATTTTGCATAGCGCTGTTAAAAACATTTATGTACAAGGTTTCGTTTGAATATTTTTTCCAATTATTTTAGGTATATTAGGTATATATCTAAGATTGAAATTGGTGGATCTTGTGATAATTTTTTTTTTAAGTTTAAAACATTGGTTTAATATATAATGGAAGAAAAAAGGGTTTAACTATGATAGAAATGAAAAACCTTGGAAAGTTCCCTTACCAAAAAAGTACTGTGAGCCAAAAGTATGACTTGGCTATTTAAAAGTCAATGCAGAGCAAAGTAGTATGTATAAGATATTGTGGATTGCATGCGACAATGTAGTAAGTATATATATACATATATACATAATTTAAAAATAAAATATGTTTTCTAAAGTTTAAATACATGTTTAATTATATTTAACACTCAGTATTATATTAGTTTCAGGTATACAGCATAGTGGTCATTTACACATGTGACTCCCTGAAAAGTCTTGTACCCACCTGACACCATACATAGTTATTACAATATTAATGACTATATTCCCTAAGCCAGTCTTTATATCCCCATGACTATTTTGCAACTGCCACTTTGTACTTCTTAATCCCTTCACCTTTTCCACACAGCCCCCTAACACCCCATCCCCCTGGCAGCCATCGGTTCATTCTGTTTTTTAGATTCCACATATAATATCATAAGGTATTTGTCTTTCTCTGGCTTGTTTCACTTAGCATAATACCCTCTAGATCCATCCATGTTGTCACAAATGGTAAGATTTATTTCTTTTTTATTGTTGAGTAATATTCCATTGCATATATGTATCACACCTTCTTTATCCACTCGTCCTTTGATGCAGCATTTTTGTATGTGGCCACAGAAGTCTGTTTCAATAGCTTAGTGGATTGCTTAGCGGATTGGAGGAGTTCTCTTAAATGTCTAGAACCAGAAAAATATTTTTTAATTAGAAAACCTAAACTCTGCTTATAGACTCTTGAGGCAATATATTCCATTTTGTTCAAAGCAGCTAGAATTAATTACCTTTTGAAACTACAGATTATGCCAAATCTACTTGCAGATTTGTATTAGCCTCTAGTACAGCAATTTTCAACTGGTGTGCTGTGAGAATTTTTAAAACGTGAAATACCTGAATATTTAGGAGAATGGACCCTTTTTCCTTAGATTGTCAAACAAAACAAAATGACAACAGCCAACACAGCAATAGCACTCCGGTATGAATGAGTCAAAATTATACCATTTTTCTGGTGTGCCACAGAATTTTAGTAATTAGTTCATGTGTTCCAGGAGATGAAAAAGGTTGAAAATTGCTGCTTTTACTTTAAATACCACTCCCCCCACCCCACCCCCACCCCCGTCACATCATAGACATTTCACCCTTTGCCTTCTGTTAATCAACAATACTGGCCTACTTCAGTTCCTTGAATAGGCTGAAAGCATCTTTATTGTTGGTTTTAAAAAATTAGAAAACACTAACAAATGATAGAAAAAATCAAATTAGCACGTGCTCTAGGAATTCTAGATGATCAGAATGTGTCTCATGATGGGCATTAATTTTAATTGGTCTCTGTTGGATGCTTAACTTTCAACACCCAACAAAAGTGGTGTGGGGATAAAGTTCTCAGACCCCAAAATTTCAAGTATTCATTTGCAGGAATATGAGTAATGAATGCTACACCTTTCCTATCCCGGGCTCTTATATAGTATCAGCCACTCTCATCATAGCACTCTGGCATCCATGACCAATTAACGGTAGCTGATAGTAACTGGCCATCCTTAATGCATGAAGAATGGTAAGGACTTTGATTAGAACTCATAATAGTGAACTATAGTAGTCGAAATAACTGCAAAACATAGATTTAAGACAGAACATGAAGAATCTGAAAACTCAAAATTTAGTTCAAAATGAAAAAGACCATATAATAAAGCTCATAGTACTCAGCAAAATGAGCCCAATACCTTTAAAAATATTAAGTATGAAATTCCATTTCATTACTTCAAAATATCTAATGTGACTTGATTGCTTTCTGATTTAACCGAATATCAGAAACCTTTTAAAAAATAAATGCAGGATGACATAATTGGAAATTAGAAAATGTTTATGAACAATGACATCTGTGTGATAATTTGGAAAATTTAAATGTCACTATTTAAAAGAAATTTGTGAGTTTATAGTCAAGTGAGCTGCAAAGTAAATTTCTATTAATCAGATTTACCATTCAGAGCCTTAGCATCATAAGAGGAATACTATACTGGGAAAATATTTCTGTAGTCCAAAATATGTAATGAAATATTTTCTTTAAAATTAGCAGATAAAAACCCCAACTGGATAGCTCAATTGGTTAGAGCAGGTTCGATCCCCAGTCAGGACACATGCAAGTATCATGTAGGAATTATCACATGAAGAAAATTAAACTCCTTTTAGCAGGTAGCTAGGAAATACGACCCTGGGTGAAAGGAGATGGCTGGCTGAGACTGAACAGAGGTTCAGGTGAGCTGGGTTCCGGAGCCTGATGCTAAGGGTCACATTCTGTAGGAAGCATACACTGAGTTGTAAATCAATAAATCGATAAATTTTATGAATGGATTGTCACGCTACATAATTCTCTACCACTTACTCTGCTTGTCTCTGCAGCAAAGCTAAACCTGCTACTCTGGAAATATAGCTATCCACTTTTCCTTTGAAATTTACTTCCTTTGTTTTAGGTATTACCCTTGTCAAGTATCATTATCTATATGTGGATCATTTCTATTTTGGCCTTGACAGTTCAAATTGGTTATGTTACTGACTTGCCTTATGTTTAGTAACAGATAATTTTTTATTAGCAGCTTCCTCGTATGAAAATGCGGATATTTGATCCTATAACAGCATGCTAGATATGTATAAGGCCAGAAAGTGTGTGCTGTAATGTGTAAGCTATAGTAACAAACAATTGTTGGGAACTATGTGTATTACTATCATAGATAGAAGTATAATTCCCAGTATTTTTTTTTTTTTGCTATTTATAGTTAACATAGTAGTAAAATGCATATTCCACAGTATTACTACATAGTTATACCAGTACTGAATTGTATATATGCATATACTTTAACAATCACTGCATTATCAACATTGTGATTATAACATAAATCCTATCATAAATATTAAAAATATTATTAAAATGTCAGCAAGTATAATCTTTTCTTTTTTTTTTCTGTCATGGTGAGCTCCAGATCTTTGAAGGAAGAATAGTCGTATTAAAGAAAAGTTTAGAACCACTGTTCTGAAGCATTCCCTGTGGTGGGATGTCTGAAACAACGTTATGTTTGGAACTGGAAAGCCTGAATATAAATCGTGTCTTGGCTATTGCCAGTTTTGTGGCTTTGGAAACCAGGTCAGCCTTTTTAAATCTCTATTGTATCATTTCTAAGTAGGAATGATAATTATTGTGATCATGAACTTAATTAGGAAAATATAGCTTGTGCTTTGATAGAAATGCTATTCTTTTTAAAATATCACCCTGATGTAATTAGGTTAAAAAGAAATTATGATAAGGCTGGCTAAGGTCTAATTAAAGCTCCAGTCACCTACTGGTTACGTCAATGTGAACAACTGAACCTATTGATTTTGTTTGTAAAATGTGGGTAATTACCTTTCCTTGCTGGGTTACTGAGAGGGTTAAATGAGATGGCTTGTTCTTAAGAAAGAAAGGCCTGCCTCTGGATAAACATTGCTACAGTCATAGTTGGAAATCACGGTTGCTATTATTGCCCACCCATAACTACTCTTTACTGTGCCTTAGTTTATGTGCCTGACATCGGCCAAGGAATGCCGCTTGTCATATGTCCCTAGGCAGGCTGAGAAAGTCTAGGCCGTGTCCACCGGCTCACGCTTCACTCCTTGTACTTCTTTGTCAGTCGTGTAAAATGCAAAGCTTCACGCTGCTCCCATGTACTTAAGGGCAAAATAATTTAGTGTTATCAGCTTAAGGACACCCAATTCTCAAAGCTCCATTTCCCTTAGGGAGTTTATCAGATGTGGCCCAGGTTCATTATTTTTACACTTTGAAAATGCAGCTCTTAAAAGCTAATCTGAAATGTTCATTGCTATCTCCAGGAGTGCTGTTTTCTCTTGGATATGCTTTAATTGGAATCCTGTGTAGAGGTAACAATAGCTTTCTGCTTCGGGGTAAAATGAGTCCCTTTTCAGCCTTTTGTGTGAGCTTTTTGCTTCTCAATGCAAACTGCAACAACGCCTCTGAAATGCATATCATCTTTTCAAAAGCTCAACTTGGCGAAAGCATCGCAGGTCTGTCTAGAGACTGTCGCCCTGCCCTGAGTGGCAATGCTGAGGCTTCGAGTAAGCAATTATTGCGCTCTCGTGGAAAGCAAAGGTGCTGGAGTCCTTTACATCACAGCAGGAGTGACTTCGCTTATAATAAAGGAAATTGCAGCCATTATGGATCTCACATGCTTTACTACAATTCCTTTAAAAATATATAGTATGTAGAAAAAGGAACTTGATTCTAAAGGAAAAATTTAAAAACTTGGACAAACAGCAGCAGCAGCCCTGTTATTTTTTCAAGAATCAAAATGAAAATGATGCCTTTAATGCCATGTTGTTTTTTTAGGTACAAAACATTGAATATAGTACATCAGATGCAGGCACTTGAGTTCACTCAGCTCTGCCAAAGTTATCTGCTGGTCATCGTGCAGTTACAACGGTAAGATTTTAGATTTATTAATTCCTTAGTGTCCCAATACAAAAATAATACATGCTCTTTCCCTAGAGTGTCAATCCCCAGTGCCTGTGTAATTAGTCCCTTCCTAAGAGTAGTACATCTATAAGCACAGCGAAGTTACTAAGTTATGAATTTTGTAGAGAGACACCTGAAAGTGTCATAAATTATTTGCTCAAATAATTTGACATTACTTAAATGTTTTTTATTACTTAAAAAAACATTTAAGTAATGAAGATCTATAACAAAATACTATGGGTGATATTACATTAAACTAATGGTCACGTTAGCTAGTCTGGTGAAATTTAAACCGAGTTAAACTGCTAATAGATTTCAGAAGTCACAAGCTTAACTTCACCCTGATTCTTAGAAAAGATGTTCCTGTGGAAATGCTATGCCATTTCTGGGGTTTGTGGCATTTATGGTGCTCATAAAACGGTGCTACTATAAAATATCAAAGAAGTTTTACAAAATCAGCCTCCAGGAACAATTTAAAATCAGCTGGTTAAATGGAACTGCCTTGGCAAATTTTTTAAGACACATCAGAGCCCGAGAGGAGGTTAAATGGAGGTGCACGCGCTCTCCTAACTCTCCGAATGTCATGATTTCATAAGTCATTCCTACCTGTTCGTCCTCAGGTTTCATTTTTCCCTGCATCAGTCTTCCAAGGGAAGGAATTTATTTGAGAAATATATTGCAAAAGCTACATTTTTTGCCTAAATCCTTTAAACTTGGAGGTGAGGCATTAGAGAAAAATTAACACCCTCTCACAGCTTGCAAGGTATTCCCAGTTCACACATTTCAGGGTTGTTTTTAACTTTGGTTGCAGTAACAGTTTTGTACTTACATATACACATATATGTGTGCGTGCATATACATTAATGTTTATATATATTATATATACATATTATATATATACACATGTAATATACTACCTATCTGCAGTTGCATTACTAAAAAATATTACCTGAAAAGATAAATTCCACAATGCAAGTGTACATTTGAACTTGAACACATAGCAGAAAAAATTATAAAAGGGAAAATTAATTTACTACAAAACACTTAATACCTTTAATAATTAGGTATATTTGATATATTGAAATCACTATAGACAAGCATTGCAAACTTTCTATAAACACCATTGTTGGAAAACTTACAAGATAAAAGGGTTTACTTGGTATGATGCCAAACTTGTTTAAATGGGTTTAAGAGTATGTAAATGTGGTATTGATAATTCAAAGCACAAGAAAACTAATAGCATTATCCTTGTTGTTTACTATCAGTGCCTACCAACTATATAATTGGGTTAGGGAAATAAGTGTTATGAGTGCTGCTTTCTGTTAATTTATTGAAATCTTTATTGCCATTATTTCATGTTTCAGTGATTCTGTAAAAATGTTAATTAAATTTAGTTGCAATATTGTCTCTATTAGTCCTTAAAACTAGTGAATACAGTCATGATCCTATGGTACAACTTTTCTGGCTATACACACACATAGAATTGCCTGATTGGAAAACCTGATATATTTTCACATACGTACTGTGGACAGCTAGTGTTGAGGAAATGTTACCAGGAGGTTATGTAACTTCAAATTTAGTGTAAAACTAAAATATGGTTTTACAGAAATGTCTTATTTTATTTGTTGGCAGTGGCTATTTTTCCAGTAGATTGGATTTTGAATTTGTCATAAAAATTGTACTTTGAAAGGAAATTCCAATACCTAGAAAATAACTTGCTCCACATGAGATGTTTATGACTTGTAACCCACTATTGTGTGATTCAGGATTAGACAGTGATTTAAAAAAATAACTTTTTCAGATGGATAGCTATTATGCGTAAGAAAGACAAGGCTTTCCCATCATTTTGTCAAAATATCATTTGAATGGAATTTAAAAAAAAAAACACACTAAAGGAAGGCAATCCATGTTTATGGTAAAATACATCTATAAAAATGTTTCACAACTATTTTGAGAAGATTTATTCTAATCAAGATTTGTTTTCACCCTGGCCAGGTGGCTCAGTTGGTTGGAGCATACTACACCTGGTGCATATTGTATTTAGCTCCCAAAACATCACTTTGGTGCTTCAAGGGAGGCATTATTTTCAACATCTCAACAATAAAGAAACCAATGAGACAGAGGTTGACATGTGGCCACTGCACACATACCATACTCAGAACCTGAACCTGGTCCTGTGGCTTCAAAGGAGGTACCTTTTCTTTCATATATGAATAAAAGTCTTGATGATTTTTGCTGTAATAGAGTCCATCAATTACCCTTCTGGATTTATAAATAATATAAATGGCATGCTTATGTATGTGAGAGGTAGTCCAGTTAATTACCTCATTTCCAGGAAAAACCTCAAATGATATTCCTAACGCAGTAACTGGAAAAAATAATGGAATTTACGTTTGTTGAATGATTGAATTAAATGAAATAAGTGTCATTACGTTAGTTGGAGTAGCAAATGGAACTGTTTTATCAAAATTACTTTTTCCCCATATTCTTGTTCATTCAGCTAGATATGAACCGAACATTAAGAGCACAGACACAGATTCAAATCGTTTACAGAATGTAGACCCAGCCGGACTGCATGACAACTCTGACTCCATAAATCTCTGGAGGTCCTTCAATAATCACCAGTCTACAAGCTGTAGAGTAGGGCTGAGGGATAGCTCTCCAGCTCAGAAAAATTTTCCCTCTTTTGAAGCCCTATTTCTACCTGTGACAAACATATAGCTGTGTCTGTGCTCTTTGTGATTGCTACGATTCTTAAATTCCACTATGTTGCTTATTTTTAAAGGGCAGCACAATATGTCCATTATTTAAGGAGATTGTTTTGTTGATATATTTTGGATATTTACTCCATAACAGACATATGAATTACAGATATTTTCCATTCCATAGTTTGCTTTACTATACAGAAGGTTTGGGGTTGAGGAAGCCTCATTTGTTACTTTTTGCTTTTGCTGCCAAATAAAAAAACCCGCCACTAAGACCAGTGTCAAGGAGCTTACCACCTATGTTTTCTTCTTGGAGTTTTAGTTTCAGGTCTTAGGTTCACGTATTTACTCCATTTTGAGTTAACTTCTGTGAGTGGTGTAAGACAAGAGTCCAGTTTTGTTTTCCTGACTGTGTATATCCACCTTTCCCAGCACCGCTGGCTGAAGAGACTATCCTGTCACCACTGGGTGTTCTTGGCTCCCTTTTAATTCTGCACTCTTTATTCTGTTGTGTTGTTTGATGTGTCAGCACCATACTGTTTTTATCACTACAGTTTTGTAGTATAATTTGGCACCAAGTATTGTGATATCTCCGGGTTTGATCTTTTCCCTGAGGCTTGCTTTGGCTATTTGGGGTCTTTTGTGATTCTAAAAAGTTAGATTTTTTTGTTCTATTTCTTTGAAAAATGCCATTGAAATTTTTTGCTTTCTTTCATCAGTGTCTTTCAGTGCACACATCACTCACCTTTTTATAGATATTTTATTCTTCTGATGCTATTGTCAATGGGTATGTTTTCTTAATGCCTCTTTCTGAGGGTCTGTTATTAGTGTATAGAAAAACAACTGATTTTTGTATGTTGATTTTGTATCCTGTAATATATATAACTGTAGCAAGCAAAGAAGTAGCTTTTAATTGACTACCCCCAACCCCATTAGTGTAGAAGGAATAGGCAAGTACTTCCATCTCCCCGAAAGGTGTGTTTTCTCATACTTTTAGAAGCCTGTCCCTCAGCCAGCAGCTTTTACTTAGCACACATGTACAACTGGCTGGCTGTGACCCTCCCTGGGAAGCTGGAGGACACATCTCCCTCTAGCTAGCTCCCACAGTAAAACCAGGCTGCCAGTACCTCTCTTGAGGAGCTTGTGCATGTGTCTAGCACCGAAGCTACTGTGGCAGCCGCCTGAGGAAGGGACAGCTCCACAATCACTAGCTCGTGAATGCAAATCTCTTTGGCTGTCAGAGTTCCACAGGACCATAGCAGACCACGAAGGCATCATGAGAGCATCACTCCCATACTGTGCACCTGAGCCCAGAACAGAGGGAGTGGGCAGAAGGGCCCACCTCTCGGTTTCTTCCAAGAAGGGCTCAGCTGCATATTTCCCCAGCAGCTGATCTGCCTGCGTCACGTGCTGACCAATTCTCCTGTTTGGGACACTGATGAGTCTGGGCACACCCTCAACTCCTGGGAGCCACTAGAAACAAAGATGATGGCTTGGATTGTTCAAAGGTTTGAGAGGCAACCAGCAGCTTGAACCAGGCTGATTGATGAGGTTCATTTCTAACACAAGACCATTCTATGAAGACTTGTAGTGGTAGATGTTTTATGTGATGCGGAAGCCAAAGCATGTAGTTAAGAAAAATGAAGAAGCAAAGGAATACAGTCCAAATAAAAGAACAAGGGAAAACTCCAGAAAAACATCTTAATGAAACAGAAAATAGCGATATACCTGACAAGAGTTCAAATTAATGGTCCTAAACGATGCTCACGGAGGTCAGGAGAGCAATGTGTGAACAAAATGAGAATACTAGGGGAGAGAGAGAGAATACAAAAGTACCAAACATGGAGCTGAAGAATACAACTTAACTGAAAAATACATTCCTGGGGTTTAAGAGCCGACGAGATCAAATGGAAGACAGGGTCAATAAACTATCAGAGGACAGTGGAATTCATTCAATTAAAGGAACAGAATGAAAATGAGTGAAGATAGCTTAAGGGACTTAGGAGACACCATCAAATGACCATATATATATAATAAAGGAGACCCAGAAGGAGAAGAGAGAAGGGGACAGAAAACTTTTTAAGAAAATAATGTCTGAAAACTCGTTTAAGCTGTAGAAAGAAACATTCATCTAGCAACAGAAAGCCCCAAAAGTACCACCAAAGAAGTAATGAAAAAAATTTGCCACCCAAGAACTCTACCCAGAAATGCTGTCCTATTTCAAACAACAACCTAACTTTATACCTTAGGGAACTAGAAGAAACAAGCATAAAAGCTCAAAGTTAGTAGAAGACAGGCTAGTAGCAGAAATAAATAAAATGAAAACTAAAAAGGCAACAGAAAAGATCAATAAAACAAGGACCTTGTTTTCTGTAAAAAATAAAAAGACAAATCTTTGCTAGACTTACCAATAAAAAAGTGAGAGGATTCTAATAAGTAAAATTATGAATGAAACAGAAGGCATTAAAATTGGTACTACGGAAATATAAAGGGTACTAAGAGTCTAGTATTACTTGAAATATACAATCTACTAAAATTGACTAAGAACTTATTTGCATACCAAAATATTTTTGTACAAGAAGAAGAAAAAAAGAACCCATGTAGAGAGTCTTTAAAGAATCCCTGACGTTTTTTATAGAATTATTAGTACATATAATCTTTGGCTAAGGCAAAACTTAAGTGATTATCTAGATATGAAAACCTTTTCAAATAGATTTTGCAAGATTTCAAATAGACTTTACAAGCAATCTCATCTAGGGCTGGTTATTAATAATACTGGACAGGAGTAATCTTTTAAGCAAATAAGATCAGAAAAGTAGAATAAAATTATGAACATTATTTTTTCATAATGCTGTTTGCTTTAAATGATTTCTTTGGCCATGAATAGGCAATTAATGACAAAATAGAAGGCTGATTTCAGTGGTGGCAAGAAGAATTTCTAACATGTAAAGGGACACATTTTTATGTAACAAAGTATAGGAATGTGATGTAAAATTAAAGTGTGTTTAGACATACAGTGGCATATATTTGTAAATTAAGTAACTTTTCATCTTCTATTTCTACCACCACAACCATTAACGCATACCAATTTTAAACACCTTTTCCTGGGGGTGGGGGGGATACTAATAGCTGTCCTCCCTCTAGTATTTGAGGGCTAGGGCCATGAAATTTTCATCTCTATTCCTAATGTCAGAAAGAATAAAGTGTTGATTTGCAAAAACTTAAGTATAAACATGTAGCTGTTATTATTTCTCACTTATTTTTAAAAAACAAGCTTCTGAAACATAAGAGATAAAATTTATCTGAACTTTGGTGAGCCCCCATTTACTTATCTGTAAATGAAGACGTAGGAGAGGAAGTGAAACGGTCCCTCCCTGTCATCTCCTGGATCTATATGTGAGCGGAGCAGCAATATGCACCCCAGAGTAAAATCACTTCCTGAGAGAACTTTTCACTTTATTGTTAATTTACAATTGTGAAAGCACAATCCTATTCAGTGCTTCATTAAATCCCTACATCAATCTATCAGGTCGATTTTAATACTTGTTCTTAGCTTGTAAACGATGAACTGAAAGATGCTTGACTTGACCAAGGTCACTCACCAAGGTAAGTAGATTTACTGAATGCTCTTTTGTTAAGCCCAAGACTAGGCCTCGTACCACTAGACTAATTGTTTTCTTTTTATTTTCTGGTTTTGAATTACATTTTAAAGTACATACAATTTATTTTTATCAAAATTGTCTTGTAATAGGGACCATTTCTCTTCTTTGTATGTTTCTACATATGTGTGTATTTCCCAGTTTACTTGTTTTACTGCTCTGCACACAGGTACCTAAGAGAGGCTGGCTGGGTCTCTTATTAGATCAGTTTTATGTATAGAAACAGTTTTGATTGGAACTTTTTCACGCATTAAGGAGGTCAAAACACTTAAACATTTAAAAAAAAACAATTCCTTTTAAAAATAGCAGGTATCCCACAGTTCCTTACTAGGTTATGAAATTAATCTTGATTCAGCTCTGATAAGGGCATGCGTCTTTTAACTAGTTGGACAATTTCATTTGCTCTTACTGCCTGGAATTTGATAGAGCCTTTTAGTCTTTTCAGGGCTTTAATGGTATTCATGGAAAAGCCGACTGAATTTTTTAAAGTTAATGAGGTGTCAGCTTCCTTGGTGACTCGTTTTCTCTTTTGTCCTTCACTATTTTCCATTCCCTGCCCCTGAGACAATATAGAGTAACCAAAGCGTAAGAGGCTATTATCAAGAAAGCATTTGGGAAACTCACTAAAACACTTAGTAAAAATCAGAGCCAAGACCAAACATTAATTTTAACAACAACTAAATATTTTCCTCAGTTTCTAATTTGTAGCACGTAATTTCCATCACAGAAAGACTGCATACTTATAGCCACAGGCACCGGATCTCTCTGCTCCTTCAGCCTTTTACCGTGGAGCTCTTCCAGTGCTCTGGTGAACAGATGCTGTGGACAGGCCCACTGAGTCTCTCCCCACTGACACTAATTTGCAGTTACCCAAGTCTGCTTATGTGAAATCGATCTCTTTGGCCAGTGTCATCTGCATTTTTTGTATTTCATATCACTTTGAATGATATGAATGAAATACAAAATGCAAAGATACTGACTTGAAATTAACATAGCTCATATTAACCAATACCAAGGAGCAGGACTCCAGGGAGTAAATGTTGATCCCTTGCGTGACTGGTCTCCCATCAGAGATACATTATGGCACACCACTTAGAAAGCAGTGAGGGGCAGCAATGGAATTAGGGGTACAACAGGTCATAATTAAGTCCCGGCGTCAACACTGTTCACAATTGCCAAGGCTCACGACATGGAGAGATTATTTTTCTGAGGGGCAACTTTAAACAGCGCATGTTATGACTGATGTGGCGAAGTGCAATGCCTGTTTGTCAAAGGGGCCAGCTAGAAGAGTTCACTGTACCGGGAAAGCCCCCAGGCTTTTGGGACACCACATGAAAGTCTTGCTTCAGTTTCATCCCACCCAGACCATCAACGCTGAGGCTTGTAGAGCTGAATGGGAACAAGAGAAAAGAGCAGTGGCCACCAATAGCAGCCACACAGCAGGAGCGACGGTGGATCACAGTGACCTGCTCTGCAGACAGACCCAGCGGATTTCGCACCACAAGTATTTACATTTGCTCATGCCAGCAGCCAGCCCAGGCGTCTGTGGTTATGTGAGTACAAGACACCAGACTAGAACCCTGCTAATGACTCTCACCATTGGAGAGGAGCTTAAGACAAGGCCCTCTACCTGTGCGCTTGTACATTGCCAACCTGATGCCTATCACTGGCCTCCACTGACTGTGCCTGTTCAGAAGGAGGAACATTTCAGCCACTGGGGAGCATGCCAATAGCCAAGGCCCCTGCAATTGCCAGGGAGCCCATAGTTTGCCTCAGTGTTTGCTGCATGACCTAGTCCCCGCCATTATATGGGCACCTTCAGCTATTCTTCACAGCCAAGTATTTGTCCCCCACACCACCAGATTTATCCACCCCCATTGCCTGCCCTGGTCCTGAGCCTGCTGAGTTGGCAGGTATCCTTAAGGACATTAGCCCTTGCAGCCATTGTGGATCCTCCATAGTGCTCACCAAGGAACACACAGTTGTTGATGCTGTGAACCACAGGGGCTTGAGCTGAAGTGACTTCACAGACCACTGTACATAATGTCACCAGACACAACTTGCACTTAGAGCCCTGCACCACTAGAACAGGGGTCACAGCATGTTCAAGGATGCCCCTATCCATGGTCAAAGTTTCTTCTTAGCAAAGATGGTCCATAAAATCTGGAAGGTGATTGCTTCTTCAAATGTGCAGATACCTACGCAAGGCTACAAAGATCATGATGAATCAGAGAAATCTGACTTTACCAAAGAAATATAGTAAACTTCCAGTGACTGAAACCAAAGAACTGGGGATCCAACAGTTACCCAACAAAGCATTCAAATAATTGTTATAATGATGCTCAGAGAGCTACAAGAAAACATAGGTAAACAATAAAGTAAGAAAAACAGTACATAAACAAAACGAAAATTTCAACAAAGAAAACATTTAAAAAGAACCAAGCAGAAGCTTTGGAGCTGAAGAATTTAATAGCTGCAAAGAATGAATCAGTGAGCTAGAAGATTGGATAATTTTATCAGAGAAGCCAAAGGAATAAAAGAAAGCATGCAGGAACTTGTGGGATACCACCAAGAGAAACAATGTAGACATCAGTGGCCTCCCAGAAGGAAAAGAGGGAAAAATGGGTTAAAAAAATTAAGGAAAAGTCTGTAAAGTTCTCAAACCTGGGGAGAGATTTGGGCTTCCAAGTACATGAAGCTAATAGGTCACCCCCAAGTTTCAATCCAAAATGTCTCCTTCAGGACACCTTATAATAAAACTATCTAAAATCAAAGGCAAAGAAAGGATTTTAAAAGAGACAATTTCTATTTTTTTAATACAAGGGAATCCCCAAAAGGTTATCAGAAGCTTTCTCAGCAGCGATCTTGCAGTCCAGGAGAGAGGGATGACATATTCAAAGTAATGAAAGAAACAAACTACAAACCAAGAATGCTTTACTCAGAAAACTTGTCCTTTGCAAATAAAGGAGAAATAAGGACCTTTCCTAACAAACAAAGCTGAAGGAATTCATCAACAATAAACCAAACTAAAAAGGGATGCTGAAAAAGAACAAAAGCTGAAACAAAGGACATTAATTGGTACCATAAAAACATGAAAATATCCAACACCTTCCCTTTACCAGGGGATGCAAAATAACCCTGCACCCCTTGGTAAAGGGAAGTATATAGTCAGATTACTCAAATATTGTAATATGGTAGCATGTTAACTAATAGAAAGGTTAAAGGACAAAGGCAGTAAAAACAGCTTTAGTTGGATGTCAGTATCATGGTGGTAGGCGTCACTTCTTTTTTCTCTCTCCCCTTTGGCACAATTAACTGTACAGTATAACAGGATACCAGGGCGATGGTGAGCGGATAGGACCTTGAAGGAGGCTGTGGCCTCCCCACTTGAGTATCACTACTGGTCCTTGAGCACGCCCAAAGCCCCAGGTGCTAAGCCCAAACTTTCATCTGCGTGATGTCAAAATAGCATCGTCATTGTCTAATTACAAATATCTATTGTAAATATACTGATTGATATGTGTCAAAGGTGTAAATGTGGAATAGTAATCTAAAGATTACCAACAAGTGATTTTCTCATAGATTTATGAGCATAATCAGCCAGCCCAGAACAACTATCACAAACGAGAAAGATTTGGTTAAGCTGTATTTTTTTACTCTAACTAGATCATGTTGTACAGGATTCACATTTTTCCTAGCCAAACTGTTAACCGATGAGTAACTGGCCGCCTAATTTGACATGCTCACAGGAAATGTCTTCGTTTAATTATTATTGATTCCAAAGATTATTTAAATGAATCTCTTCTAGGTTAGACTTCAGGGAAACCCAAAATGACACAAGCACACAACCAGCTGTTGTATAAAGAGAGATGAAATACTTAATAGTGTTAGAAGTGCAATTTTTGAGTTTGTAAGCATAATTGAATTTGCAGGAAAACTAATACCAAAGACAAATAGGTCCATGAACGACCTATAGTAATAAATGAGATAGCTATGATTGAAGCACGGCCATGATTGGATCATGCTGAAGAATGAAAAACCCTGAAGGCAGTATATATTATTACTATAGCTAAAGGTCAGAGATGAAGGGTTCATGAGTAACATACCCAAAGAGTCTGATGTTTCTTGTGTTAATAATGCTATGAATTCTTCATTATGATTACTCCACTTGAGTTAGCACAGAACATTAAAAAATATACTTAAGTTTTAGTTGGTATGTTTATATAAAAATTTCCTTAAGTAGGAGCTCAGTGTTCCAGCATGACTATAGTATTTTATCATCGGAGGTTAGTGCCTCTTCATCTATACAAATCATATTTTGAGTGACTTTCAGCAATAAACTGAAATCCTTTAAGTCTCAGTGTGCATTTGTGAAAGGTGGGTAATGCTTCTCACACTGCATGGTTTCTAGCAGATTAAATGGTGTCTAGTACAGATACTGATTCATATGAATATTTTAATAGCTAAAGCAGACGTTCTAATTTGCCTGACCAGAAAAACATATCCCAAACAACTTTTCCGTTACCTGACTTTAAAAGAAAGCCCAGGGGTTATAAATACTTTTTATTCCAGAATTACTATACGTGGGTGTAAGAATTTGTTGCCCTTCTGGACAATAATATATAGAGAAGACGGGGGGGTGGACAAAGGGAAGGGTTTCTAGGAAGTCTCTGCTGCAAGAGATCAGAACTGGTTGATGCCATTCCCCTCCCACACTTATCTCTGTTCTTCCTGTATCAAATTATACCTTAATTTTCAGAGTTGTAACAATTCGACGGATGAAAAGGGCTAACAGAATCACAGAAATAATCCATTCAGGAGTACCCACTGAATTCCAAGCTTAAGAGCTGAGTTCCATTGCCAGAGCTGCTGCTCTGCCCTGAGCTCCACTCCCTGTGAACCAAGACTTCCTTTGAGCACCATTATCAGGGCCTTGCTGCCACTGCCCTTACCCTAGTCCCCCATCCACTGGGTTCCAGGTTACGGCGCAGAGGAGCCATCGCCAGGGGGCTGCTGGTTCCCTGAGCTCCACCACCGCATCCCAGGTCAAGACTCGGAACTATCATTACTGAGATGAGCTCTTGCAACCACTGAACAGCTCTGACACAGTATTGCCAGGGTGCTGTGCTACTGAGCACAGTTGGGGATCAAGCCCACAACCCGGGCATGTGCCCTGACCGGGAATCGAACCCTGATCGCCTGGATCCTAGGTCGATGCTCAACCGCTGAGCCACGCCGGGCCGGGCTTTTAACTGTTTTTGGTTTTCTTTTCTTTTTTTTTAGAAACCAATAATAAGTCATCACATCCAGCCAGTGCCCATACAGCCATCTCCAGTGAATATCTTTCCCTTTTAAAGTCAGTTTGAAGAAACTAGAAGAGACTGAGCCCTCAAATGCACACAAACCGATTTAAACCCATCAGAAACATGAAGAAGCAAGGAAATATTACACCACCAAAGGAACACAGTAATACTCCAGTATCTGACCCCAAAGATATAGAGATCTGCAAATTCCATGAAAAGCAATTCAAAATAATGAGTTTAAAGACACTCAGCAAGATTCAAGAGAACACAGATAAATCAATGAAATGAGAAAAATGCCACAAAATGAGAAATAAACAGAATTCATTGAAAATACGATAAATGAAAATAATGCAATAGACCATTTCAAAATTAGGCTTAATCAGGTAAAGAATCTGTGATTTTGAAAACAGATCCCTTGATATTATGCAATAAGAGGAGAATCAATAAATTCACATGAAAAAGAGTGAAAAGTCTATGTGATCTGTAGAATGTGTGTGTGTATCCACTTATGGGAGTCTCTAGGGAGAAAGGGACAGAAAACTTAAAATAATGGTGGAAAACTTAATCTTAGGAGAGATATGGCCATCCAGGTACAGGAAGCTTAACAATCCCCAAACACATTTAACCCAAAGAGAAATCACCAAGAAGCATTATACAGTCACGTGCCACATAAAGATAGTTTCCTCAATGATAGACCACAAATATGACAGTGTATAATGAAGCTGAATGATTCCTAACATCATAGCACAACACATTATTCACCTGTTTGTGGTAATGCTGGTGTAAATAAACCTGTTGTAGAGAAGTACAGCACATTCAATTGCAGTTGTAGGCTATGTAATCTAGGTTTGTGTAAGTACACTATAATGTTTGCCAAATGATTAAGTTGCCTAATGATGCATTTCTCAGAATGTATCCCTATTGATAAACCTTTGGTCACTGATAAATGGCACAGGATTGTAAATCAAGCTCTCAAAAATCAAAGAGAGAAAACACCAAGAAAAAAAAGAATCATTACATTCAAAGGAATCCCGATAAAGCTATTAGCAGATTTTTCACAGAGACATTGCAGGCCAGGAAAGAGTGGGATGATACAGTCAAAGGGCTCAAAGAAATAAATCAAACTGTCAACCAAAAGTACTCTATCCAGCAAAGCTATCATTCAGAAATGAAGGAGAGATGCTTTCCCAGATAAACAAAAGTGTGGAAATTTATATCCACTAGACCTGCCCTAAAAAAATGGTTAAGGGAGTTCTTCAAGCTGAAACAAGGATGCTGCAATGTTACATTATTAGACACACAATATAAAAAGATAAATATCGGGACATCAACATACATTTTGAGTGGGTGGGACAAATAAATGCATAAAGCTTTAAAGCTGATAATTTCAGTTGCACATAAAATAGGCAGTTGTAACTACAATATGTATTATGAAAGACTTATGGTAACCACTGGGCAAAAACCTGTAATAGATACACAAGTAATAAAAAGAATCAAAGAAAACCATTTCAAAAAACCAGCTTACAAAGAAAGTTAGCCAGAGAGGAAGAAAGAAACTAAGAAGTATGAAACAATTAGAAAGCAATTTTTAAAATGGCAATGGTAAGTCTTTACCTATTAAAAATTATTTTAAGTATAAATGGTTTAGTTCTCCAATTAATCGACACAGAGTGGCTTAATGGATAAAAAAGAAAAAAAATTACCTATCTATGAGAGACTCACTTAAGTGTTAACTACATTCCCAAGCAGAAAGTAAAAGGAGATGAAAAAAATACATATCAAGCAAAAACAAGCCAAAAGAGAGTAGGGTAGCCAGATATATATATATACACACACACACACACATATATATAAAGTATACTTTAAGGTAAAAATTAACAAGAGACAAAGAAGGTCACTGTTTAATGGATAAAGGAGTCAATGTATAAAAGAGTCAATTCATCAGGAGGGTATAACAATTGTGAACATAGGCACCCATTACTGGCGCACCTGAATATATTTAATCATCAGTAACAGATCTGAAGAGAGAGACAGACAGCAATGCAATAATAGTAGGGGACTTTGATACTCTACTTTTACCAATGGATAGATCATCAGTTAGAACATCAATAAGGAAATAATGGACCTGAATGACATTTTAAATCAATGGACCTAACAGACATATAGAACATTACATCCAACAGCAGGAGGATACACACTCTTCTCAAGCACACACAACAGTGTCCACGATAGATCACACTCATCTCTTAGTAAATTTAAGAACGCTGAAATCATTCCAAGTATGTTTCTGACCACAACAGTATGAAATTAAAAATGAGTAAGAGGAGGAAAGCTGAGAAATTCACAGATATATAAAGATTAAACTACATGATCCTAAATAGCTAATTGGTAAAAGGAGAAGTCAAAGGCGAATCAAGAAATGTCTTGAATCAAACAAAAATGGAAGCACAATATACCAAAATCTATGGGGTGTTGCAAAAGCAGTTCCAAGAACAAAAGTTTATCATGATAAACACCTACATTAACAAAAAAAAAGATCTCAAATAAACTCAATTTAAACCTCAATAAACTAGAAATGAAGCCCAAAATGAGAAAGAAGGAAATAAAAAAGAGCAAAACTACATGAAATAGACCAGAAAAACAATAAAGAAAATTAATGAAACTAAGAGCTGGTTCTCTTAAAAAACAAACAAAACTGATAAACTGTTGATCATATAAACAAAGAAAAGAAGGCAGAGAATCCAAATAAATTCAGCAATCAAAACCCTCTAAAACAGAAAAGCCCAGGGCCAGGTAGTGTCACTAGTTAATTTTACTAAAATTTTATTATTTATTATGAAGGAGGGGGAGAGAGAGAGAAACAGTGATGTGATAGAGACATGCATTACTTGCCTTCCCTACATACCCCAACTGGGGCCGGGGAACAAACCTGCGACCCAGGCACATGCCCTTGACAGCCCAGAAATCAAACATGCAACCATTTGGTGTATGAAATGATGCTCTACCACTGAACCACACCAGCCAGGGCTTACCAAACTTTTAAGGAAGAATTAACACCAATCCTTTTTAAATTGGTTGGAAAAAAAAGTTGGAAGAGGAAGGAACAACCTCATTTTAAGAGGCCAAAATTACTTTGATATCAAAGCCAGACAGAGTCACTACCAGAAAAGAAAATTACAAATATCCCTGATGAATAGAGATTTAAAAATTCTCACCAAATCATCAGCAAACCCAAATCAACAGCATATTAAAAGGATCATTTAGCCTGGCTGGGCGTGGCTCAGCAGCTGAGCGTCGACCTAGGATCCAGGCGATCAGGGTTCGATTCCCGGTCAGGGCACATGCCCGGGTTGTCGGCTGCAGCCGATCAGTGACTATCTCATCATTGATGTTTCTATCTCTCTCTCTCCCCCTCCTTTCCTCTCTCTGAAATCAATAAAGATATTAAAAAAAAAAAAAAAAAAAAAGGATCATTTACCAGGATCAAGTGGGATTTATCTTTGGGATCCAAGGGTTTTTCAACATATGCAAATCAATAAATGTGGTACTCCGTATTATAGAATGAAACATAAAAATCATACGATCAACTCA
This sequence comes from Miniopterus natalensis, assembly GCF_054644295.1. Classification (NCBI taxonomy): domain Eukaryota; kingdom Metazoa; phylum Chordata; class Mammalia; order Chiroptera; family Miniopteridae; genus Miniopterus; species Miniopterus natalensis. The sequence goes on along the minus strand of NC_142092.1, from coordinate 25,203,341 downwards.
GTAGATACAGAAAAAGCATTTTACAGAATACAACATTCTTTCATTAGAAAAATGCTCAACAAATTAGGTAAAGAAGAAATGTTCCTCAGCATAATTAGAGCCATAAAGAACAGACCCCTTTATCAATGGTGAAAAGTGAAAATCTTTTCCTCTAAGATAAGGGACGAGAGAGGATGCCCACTCTCAGCATTTCTATTCATTCGACATAGTGCTGGAAGTCCTGGCCAGAACAATTAGGTAAGAAAAAAAAGTCATCTATATTTGAAAGGAAGAAGTAAAATGATTTCATTTACACATGACATAATCTTATATATAGAAAACATTAAAGACTCCACTAAAAACGGTTAGAACAAATGAATTAAGTTGCAGCATGCAAAATCAACATAGAGAAGTCAGTTGTATTTCTGTACACTAACAACAAACTATCTGAAGGAGAACTTACTAAAGCAATCCCATCTTTAATAGCACTGAGAACAATAAAATACTTAGGAATAAATTTAATCAAAGAGGTGAAAGACCTGTACACTGAAAACTATAAGACATTAATGAAAGAGATTTAAGACGACCCATAAAAATGAAAAACTACCATATGCTGGTCTGGACTGAAACAGTAATATTATGAAAATGTCCAAACTACTCAGAATGATCTACCGATTAAATGCAATTCCTAATCAAAATTCCAATAATATTTTTTCACAGAAATAAAAAAAATCCTAAAATTAATTTGGAATCACAATATATCCCAAATAACCAAAACAATCCTGGGAAGGAAGAACAAAGCTGGAGGCATCACAGTATCTGATTTCAAACTATATTACAAAACTATAGTAATCACAACAGTATGATATTGGCGAAAAGCAGATGCATAGATGAACAGAACAGAGTGGAGAGCCCAAAAATAAACCAATGCAGGTATGGTCAGTTAATTTATAAAAAAAGAACCAAGAATATAAAATGGGGAAAGGACAGGCTTTTTAAGAAATGTTGCTGGGAAAACTGGACAACCGCATGCAAAAGGGTGAAACTGAACCTCAATCTTATACCATACACAAAAATTAAATCAAAGTTAATTAAAAACTTGAGCATAAGATCTGAAACTTTAAAACTCCTAGGAGAAAATGTGTGTGGTAAGCTACTTGACATTGGTCTTGGTGATGATTTTTTGAATTTGTCTTCAAAAGCAGAGGCAACAAAAGCAATAATAACCAGTGGGGACTACATCAAACTAAAAAGTTTCCGCACAGCAAAGGAAAAAAGGCAACCTACTGAACGATGGAAAATGTTTATAAATCATACATATGATACAAATAATCCAACATCTCCATCGAACTCATACAATTTAATAGCAAAACCACAAAACAAAAACAGACTGAAAAAGAGGGCAGATGACCTGAGTAGAAACCTTTAAAAAGGTATACAGGTGGCCAGCAGGTACATTAAAATATGCTCAACATCACCATTTATTGGTGAAATACAAATCAAAACCACAATATCACCTCGTATCTATTAGGATGACTTTTATTTAAAAACAAAAACAAAAAAAAACACAAATGTTGTTGCAAATGATAAGATTTCATTCCTTTTTATAGCTGAATAATATTCTACCATATATTTCGTAATTGTTTTCTCCATTATGTGGAGATAGAAACAAAAGAATTTCTAATTTCATATACTAAATTTATTAGTTATAACTTCTTGATTTATTCCAAGGATCATGGACTATCATAGGGAGAAAGAACAATTAAAACCAATGCAGAATCAACACAGAAGTTAGAAGTGAAATACAAGGAGTTATTATAATTATAGTCCATATGCTCCCAAATAGCAACAAAGACTCATTTATTTTCTAGAGGTAAAAATGGCAGTATCTGGAGAGTGAAATAAGCCAGTCAGAGAAAGACAAATATCACATGGTCTCAAACTGACAAAATAGATCCAGAGATATGGAAGCACGCAACAGACTAACAATTCTCAGAGGGAAGGGGGGTGGTGTGGGAAGAGATTAAACAAAGAATTTATATGCCTATATGCATAAACAGGGACACAGACAATACTGCAGTGAAGGCCTGGTGAGGGAGTGGGAGTGGGGAGGAGGGGGTTAATAGGGCAAAAAATGGAGACATCTGTAATACTTTCAACAATAAAGATAAAATTTTAAAAAATGGCAATATCTGAGATGAACAGTATGTTGGATAAGATTAATATCAAATTAGACATGGCAGAAGAAATGATTAGCAAATCTGAAGCTATAGTAATCAAAACTATCAAACCAGAAACACTGGGGGGAAAAGTTAAAAGTGAGAAGTTATAAAAAGAGAATTATACAAGAGCATAAGTGAGGTGTGGGAAAATGTCAAGCATTTTGATATATATGCATTTTGAGATCTTCAAGGAGGGAGCAGAAAAACTACTGATACAATAATAGCCCCAAATTTCCAAGTTTCATGAAACCATTATCCTACCAATCCAAAGCTCAACAAATCCCAAACTTGATATATGTGAGGAATATAACATCAGGACACAGCAAAATCACATTGATCAAACAGGGATAAGATAAAAATCTTAAAATCAGAGAAGACACATGATGTACCAAAGAACAAAGATAAGGATGACAGAGTTACTTTCCCCACAAAGCATGAGAGCAAGACGACAATGGAGCAACATCTTTAAAGTACTACGGGAGGATACTGTCCACCTACAACACCCACTGAATCTATCTTTCAAAATCAAAGCTGAAACAGAGACATTTTAACATATAGAAAAATCTAAAGAACTCATCTCCTGCAGATCCACACTAACATAAGTCTTAAAGGATGTATTTCAGGAAGAAGTAAAATGACAACAGATGGACTCATGAATATACACAAAGGAATACACAAGACTTTATTGCCTTTTATTTATAACTCTTTAAGAGATAAGTGACTGTTTAAGCCACTGTAACAAGGCAGTGTGGGATTTGCAATATAAGTAGAAGTAAAAACTATCAACAAAAACTGATAGAACTATAAGAATAAATAAAAATTACATAATTATAGAGGTCACAATGTCCCTCGCTGTTACTGAGAACAAGGAGACATACCATCAGCAAGGATGCAGCAGACTTGAACAGCACTCTCCAACCAAATAAATTAGCATTTATAGATTACTCTGCCCAACAACAAGATAAACATTCTTCTCAAGTGCACTTGGAACATTTACTAAGACAATATTCTAAGCCAGAAAACAAGTCTCAATAAATTTAAAATAACTCAATTGATATAAAATATTTTCTCAGGCCACATGCATTTATGTCAGAAATTAAGAGAATGATAACTAGACAATTTTCAAAAAATTGAAAATAGTCACACATTTCTAAATAACTCATGGGTCAAAGAATGAATCAAACAGAAGCTAGACAGTAGTTTGAACTGAATGCAAATAAAAACACAACTGTCAGGAGGTCCGCTGAGCTGGGATAAAGAGAGCTGAGTTGTCAGGTGTTAGAGCAGCCGACTAAAGCAACAAACCTCATATGAAAGAATTTAACTTAGCCTTTAACCACTTTCTTTGATGGTATAAGTAAGAGTGTAAAACCAGAGGAAGTTCCTACACCCCCATCTCTTGTCCCCCATGTAACACTGTACTCACTGATTGACAGCCAGCTGAATTAGTACAGAGGTGGGGGTCATCCCCTGTTTTGGGGACCCCTTTACAAAAAAGTCTCTAGCAGTTTTATACACATTGGGGTTAGAAAGAGATGAAGGAAGGGCTAGGTGTAGAAAAGTTCTTGGTATGAGTCAGAGTGAGAGCACAGTGTCTTTTTGGTTTCCTCATTATCTCCCCATAAAGGGACTTTGGGAGGTAACTGAAGACCTCATCCCAATATGCCAGATGAAGAGACTTAGGAATGAAAGTTGCCAGATTAGAAATGCAAATATGGCATGGCTGGCCAGGGCAGCTTGAGACCTGGACTGCAATTCCTTTCTGAGCCTGCAGCACACCAGCCATGCACCAAATCTGGTGTGGGGAGGGCAGCTGTCCCCTGTGACACCTGCTAGGTAAAGTCTTTGTAATTGTCTGTGATTGGGCCTAAAATAATCAAACATAGGTGTGTGTTTTTCAGCTTATTGAGGTATAATTTACAAATAAAAATTGTATATATTTAGGTTGTAAAACATGATTTTTTAAGGTATACAACATGGTCATTTGATATATGTATATACTGTAAAATGATTACCACAATCAAGTTAACTAACACAACCATCTCCTCACATACTTTTCTATGGTAAGAACACTTAAGATCTACTCTCTTAGAGAATTTAAGGTATATAATGCAATATTATTAATTATAGCCACCATGTTGTACATTAGATCCCCAGACTTTTATTCATATAATTGGAAGTCTGTACCCTTCACCAACATCGTATTTCATCAGCCACACCCACCCCAAAAACCTGGCAACTCCTATTCTACTCTCTCATTTTATGAGTATGGCCTTTATTGTTTTCTTACATGTAAGTGACATCAGGTTTTCAGCATAGCTTCTCCCATGAACCTCCAAGGTAGCACAAGTAGCAACCAACTATAGGTCACTTATTTAGCTCTATCAGGTGACCCCAAGCCCAGCAGTTGAAGTTTGTCTCTACCAGATCCCCTCCCAAGAAACTCCAGAACAAGCACACCTGGCGTCCAGCTTGAAACCACATCAGAATACCAACTAACAAGCTCCACAAATGACGAACCGGAAGGGCAGACTTGGCTGGCACCAAACCCCACTGAAGTGATTCCCGCTTCATGGAGTAGCTCCCGCAGAACAGCTTGTCCACTGCAGTCATGGCCAGCCCTCACAGACAGTCTGAGGGTCAATCCCACCCACTGATGTTCCGGAAACAATCAAAGCTCAACTCTAACAGGAGGGCACACACACACACACACACACACAAGAGACACCTCTGGAGCACCCAACTCAGAAAAACAGGAAGACTGCACTACTGGGATTCATAGGATACCTACTACACATGGCCACCCTGCCAAGACTGATTGACGCTGCAGACCTACATAATATAAAAACAAACACAGAGAGTCAGCCAAAATGAGGAGACAAACATGTCCCAAATGAAAAAAAAACCAAAACTCCAGAAGGATAACTAAGCAAAACAAAGGCAAGCAACCCACCAGATCCATAGTTCAAAACAATAGTTATAAGATCGCTCAGTGAAGTTAGGGGAAGAAAAGATGAACTCTGTGAAAACTTCAACAATTAGAGTAACTATAAAAAAGAAACTGTCAGAAATGAATACATTAGAGGGAATCAACATCAGATTAAATGAAGCACAGGATCAAATCAGTGATCTGAAGACCAGGTAGCAGAAAACACTCAATTACAACATAAAAAAAGAAAAATGAATCCCAAAATATGAGGAGAGTTTAAGAGACCTCTGGGACAACATCAAGCATAACAACATTAACATCATAAGGGTAATAGAAGGAAGAGAGAGCAAGCAAAGAATTAAAAACTATTTGAAAAAATAACTTTCCTAACCTGGCAAAGCAAATAGACATACAAGTCCAGGAAGCGCAGTGAATCCCAAACAAGCTGAACCCAAAGAGGTCCACACAAAGAAACATAATAATTAAAATGCCAAATGTTAAAGACAAAGAGAGAATCTTAAATAGAAAAGCAGTTAGTTACCTACAAGGGAGCCCCCCATAAGACTATCAGCTGATTTCTCAAAAGAAACTTTGCATTCCAGAAGGGATTGGCATGAAATATTCAAAGTATTGAAACCCAGAAACTGCAACCAAGATCACTCTATCCAGCAAGGCTATCATTTAGAATGGAAGGAGAGATAACACATTTCTCAGACAGGGAAAAGCTATAGGAGTCCTTTCACCACAGGAGATGATATGACTTTGGGTGGTGGGCACACAGAGCAATATATAGATCTTGTAACATAGAAACTCGCACCTGAAACCTATAAGTTCATATCAGACATTGTCACCCCAATAAATTTAATAAAAAATTAAAATCTATAAAAACAAAAGCCCTGATATATATTAAAAAATAAAGAAATTTAAAAAAAGGAAAAAGAAAAAAGAGAAACGTTAGAGAGACTTCTTTAAATTGAGGGTGGGGGTAGATCAGAAATATGAATAAGAAATGTAGGAAAGAAAAAAATTCTCACTGACACACTAACATTTAGTAAAAGCAATAGATCAACCAAGTATAAAGCTAGTACAAAAATTAAAAGGCAAATGTAGGAAGATCATGTGTAATTTAAATAAAATTAGTGATATGCACACAAAAAACAGAAGTAAAAGATAATGACATAAACCTAAACATAAACATGATGGATTATATGAGTAAAGATTATAGTGATTTTAGAATGTATTTGAACTTAAACAATAAGCCTGCTATAAAAATAGCTGGGAATATATGAAGTACATGGTAACCACAAACACAAAATCTACGCGAGACATGCAAGAAATAAAGATAAAGGAATCCAAACATGATACTGTAGAAAGTCATGGGCATACAAGACAGTGAGAAAATAAAAAGAAACAAAGAACTACAAAAACATTCAGAAAATAGTTAATTCAATGGCAATAATTATTACTTTACATGTAAATGAACTAAATACTCCAATCAAAAGACACAGGATTACTGAATGGATAAAAAATACACCTACATATGCTGCCTACAAGAGACCCACTTCAGATCAAAAGACACACATAGACTGAAAGTAAAGGAATGAAAAAAATATTTCATGAAAATAAAGCTGGGGCAGTGAAACTTGTCTCAGACAAAATGGACTTCAAAACAAGGGCTGTCACAAGAGATAAAGAGGGGCATTTCATAACGATAAAGGGATCAATCCAACAAGGGGATAGAACTTTCATAAATATCCACACATCCAAAGTAGTAGCACCGAAATACATAAAGGAATATTGATGAGCATAAAGGAAAAGATGGACAGTAATGCAGTCATAGTAGTGGAATTTAATACCCCATTGAAATTAAAGGAGAGGTCATACAGGCAGAAACAAGGAAACAGCAACCTAAAATGACACAAGTCTACTTAGACTTAATTGATATTTTCTGAATGTTTCACCCAAAAGCAGCAGAATATACAGTCTTTTCAAGTGCCCATGGAACATTTTCCAGGATAGATCACATGTTAGGCTACAGCACAAGGAAGATTGAAATCACATCAAGCATTTTATCTGATCACAACAATATGAAACTAGCCCAGCCAGGCGTGGCTCAGCGGTTGAGCGTCAACCTAGGATCCAGGCAATCGGGGTTCGATTCCCAGTCAGGGCACATGCCCGGGTTGCGGGCTCGATCAATGACTCTCTCATCATTGATGTTTCTGTCTCTCTCTCTCTCCTCTCTCTGAAAGCAATAAAGATATATTAAAAAAAAAAAAAAGATAAAAAAAGAAAAAAACAACAAAAACAATATGAAACTAGAAATCAATTACAAGAAAAAAACTGAAAAACATAAAGTCTACATAAAATGCTACTAAATAATGATTGGGTTAACAATAAGATCAAGGAAAAAATCAAAAGGTATCTTGAGACAAGTTAAATAAAACACAACAATCCCAAATCTATTGAACAAAGTCAAAGCAGTCCCAAAAGCTAAACTTGTAGCAATGCAGGCCTACCTCAGGAAAGAGAAAAATCTCAAGTAAACAATCTTACCTCATACCTAAAGGAAAAAGAAAAAGAAAAGCAAGCCCAAAGTGAGAAGAAAAAAGGAAAAAATAAAGAACTGAGGGTAAATAAATAAGAGAATAAAAAATATATATATCAAAGAAACTAAGAGCTTACTCTTTAAAGAGAGAGGACACAAATAAATAAAATCAGAAATGAAAGAGAAGTGACAAGCAACACTACAGAAATAAAACAGATTATAAGGTAATATGACAAACAATTATATGCCAACAAACTGAAGAACCTGGAAGGAATGGAAAAATATCTAGAAACATACAATCTTCCATGGCTGAATTAGGAAAAAAAAAATCTGAAGAGACTGATAACCACTAATTGAAAAAGTAATAAAAAGAACTCCCAATAAACAAAAGTCCTGGACCAGATGGCCTCACAGGTAAGTTTTACCAAACATTCAAAGAAGAATTAATACCTATTTTTCTCAAACTATTACAAAAAATTTGAAGAGGAGGTAAACCTCCCAAACTTATTTTACAAGGCCTACATTACCCTGATACCAAAACCAAAACCAAAAAGAAAGTTATGGGCCAATAACCCTGATTAACATAGATGCAAAAATTCCTCAACAAAATATTACCAAATCAAATTCAACAATACACTGAAAAGATCATGGACCATGATCAATTGGGATTTATTCTCAAGATGCAAGCCTGGTTCATATCTGCATACCAATTAATGTGATAGATGAGGTAAACAAAATGAAGGCGAAAATCATACCATACCAACAGATGCAGAAAAAGCATTTGACAAAATTAAACATCCAAAGGAAGAAGTAAAATTGCCATTATTCATAGATGACAAGATACTGTATATAGAGAACCATACAGATTCCATGAATAAACTACTCTAATCCATAAATTAATTCAGTAAAGTAGCAGGATGCAAAATTAATAGTCAGGAATCAGTTGCATTTTTATACACAAATAATGAACTATCCAGAAAGGGAAGCTAATAAAAGAATGCCATTTACAATTGCATAAAAAAAATTACCTAGGAATAAACAACCTAGGAAGTAAAAGACCTGTACTCAGAAAATTATAAGACATTGAAGAAAGAAATTATAGAAGATACAAATAGAAGTATATACCATGCTCATAGATAGGACAAATTAATATCATTACAGTGTCCATACTACCCAAAGCAATCTATAGATTTGATGGAATTCCTATCTAAATACCAATGGCATTTTTCACAGGACTAGAACAAATAATCCAAAAATTTATATGGAACAAAAGACCTGGAATAGCTACAGCATCTTGAGAAAGAAGAACAAAGTTAGAGTTATCATGCTACCTGATATCAAACTACACTACAAGGCTAGAGTAATCAAAACAGCATGGCACAGGCATAAAAACAGACACATAGATCAATGGAACCAAATAGAAAGCTCAGAAATAAAGTCACACCTTAAAGTCATTTAATCTAAGACAAAGGAAGCAAGAACAAAACAATGGGGCAAAGATAGTTTATTGAATAAATGGTGCTGGAAAAATTAGACAGATGTGTGCAAAAAAATTAGACTAGACCACCTTCTTACGCCATGTACAAGAATAAACTCAAAATGGATTAAAGACCTAAATGTAAGACCCCAAACCATAAAACTCCTAGAAGAAAACGCAGGCAGTAAATTTTTCAACATCACTCATAGTAATATTTTTGGGGAGTATGTATCCTCAGGCAAGGGACACAAAAGAAAAAATAAACAAACTGGTCTATATAAAACTAAAAGTTTTTGCACAGCAAAGAAAGCCATCAATAAAACAAGACAACCTACTGAATGGGAGAAAATATTTGGCAATGAAATATCTGATAAGGGGTTAATATCCAACACATTCAAGTAACTCATATAAGTTAATACCAAAAATATAAAGGATCCCCTTTAAAAATGGGCACAGGACTAAATAAACATTTCTCCAAAAATGACATACACATGGCCAATAGATAACGTTAAAAGATGCTCAGTATCACTAACCGTCATGGAAATGCAAATTAAAACCAAAATACTGCCTCACACCTAGTCAGAATGGTTCCATCAACAAATCAACAAACAAGTGGAGGGTGTGGAGAAAGAGGAACCCTCATGCACTGCTGGTGGGAGTGCAGACCGGAACAGCCACTGTGCAAAACAGTATGGAGGTTCCTCAAAAAATTAAAAATCAAACTATCATATGACCCAGCGATTCACTTCTGGGTATTTATCTGAAGAAATTTAAAACATGAATTAAGAAGATACATGTACCCCTATGTTCACTGCAGCATTATATAAAATAGCAAAGATATGGAAGCAACCTAAGTGTCATTTGACAACTTTAGGTATGGTATCATAGAACAAAATCCAACATTATCTAAAAAAGCCAATAAAATATTTCCCCCCTTTCTAATTACCTATCTGTGTGAGGGCAGATTGACTTCAATACCTCAACCAAAATGATATAATTCAAAAGATTGCATTTGGAAGCAGATACGCCAGACATCAGAGATTTGAAAAAAAAAGTAATACAACTCTTTTCACCTATTTTTATAAAAATTAATTCTTATTCTCAAGATATATTATTTGTCTTAACATGCAATAGGATTATTTTGTCATTTTCAACATCATGAATAACTTCCAAATCAGCTTTTATGTTATAATGCTTTAAATATTATAATCAATATGAAATGCTTTGGTGTCCTCAGTTTTAAAGCAAAGGAGCAAAGGACTCTTGAAACCAAAACATTTAAGAATCCCTGAGAGTGTTTATTAGGTGTAGCATAATGTCATCATCCATGAATGATGAGAGTTACTCAGAGTAACTCAGAGAAAGTGAATCAAATGTGGACAAAGAGCATATCTTTTAAAGAACAAAACAAATCTCTTTCCTCAGAGGAGAAGCATGATGCCTGACAAGTCAGAGGCTGTGGACAAAGCTGAATTCTGATCTGAGATGGCATTAATACTGAAGCTGCAGAATGGGATGGAGTTGGTTGGAATATGGTTCACAAGTTCTGTTTTACATTATTTAGAGACTGGTTTGTCTACAGTGGATTTAACTAGATTCAAGACAGGGAGACCGATAAGAGTAACCATCTTGAAAATACCAATATGGTAGGAACGTGAAAGAAGTTGCCAGCCTTTCATCAGAAGTCCAGAGGTTGCCTGTAGATACGAGGAAGTATAGGAATATGGTTTAGCTTTAAGAGCCTGAAATCTGAGTGTGGTTCCCTATACTATCACCTGTAGTTCATAGTTAGGGCTCTAGGACTCCAAAGAGGGCCCCATGAAACAGAACACCCCAATATTATTTACTAGGTTAACAAGTCATAGTGTATCTTTACGAATTTTAGGAAAAAACACTGCCTTAAAAATTTTGAGAAACCCAGGGTTTGTTCTCAGTCTTTTTCACCTTTTTTAAAAAATTCTTTTGCATTTGCGTTCAGGGTATTGCTAGGCCTCCAATCTGCGTCTCCTGTGGCTTGGTCCCATTGATCTAGATAGTGGGCAGAGACCTGAAAATGGTCAGCATGGCTAGACCCCATGAATTAGAGAATAACTGTAGCCTGTCTTAGTGAAGCTACTTACTTTTCAAGGTGGCGCTGTGAAATAATGACTGTGTCCAATGGAGTTTTCTATTCCCTGAGGAATGTTTTTATATATGCTATATATATAGTATATATAATTTTCTAAAACATATATACACAGTTACATTTGTTATTATAAATATGTACATATATAGTATATATTAGGAAATACTTGAATGCAGTAAGTATACTGCTTCTCTTGCCCAAGATACGTAGAAAGATTAGTGTGTAGACCCACAGCTTTCTTAAAATAGGAACTGATTGAACTGGAAGGAAATTAAAGATCTATTCTTATTTTCAAAACAAACTGAGTACAAATAGTGTTTTCTCTCTTAAAAAATTAGTTCTCTCTCCATAGGCTTGTCCTATAGAGTGGTTTCTTTTCATTTCTTTGTATTAATGACAAAAAAGTTAATTCTGTAACACATCTGACATTTAATTTCAAAGTCATATTTAAATGGGTTCTCAGTCCAATCACTGAATACATCTTTAAAAGAATAGCAAGTGAAATTTATTTTTCCTAGATTTCTTTTTATGGCTAGAGAACAGAAAACTACCACCCCATAAATGATGTGAGGAGAAATAATTCAATAAATCTAAATCAGATTATTCTCTACTCATAGTGTGTTTATTTGATGATATAAAAACACTATGCCTTTGATGATGCCTAAAATACAAATTTTAATATATTTGACTTTAACAGTAAAAGAAAACCAAATTTTCCTTTGCTGGGAAGCATCTGCCTAAGGACCCATCCAATTTTAAACTATCAAGCTCATAATGGCAGAGTTTTAGTGTTCTCTATGGGTTATAAAATGTGGGTTTAAATGTCTCCTTATTATAACTTCCATTTTTTTCCTAATACAACCAATGTGGTAAAATAATAGCTAATATTTTACTGGAAAACATTTCCCACATTCTGTTCTCACTAGCAGTATGGTCAGCATAAGAATTATCGCCATGTGGAACCTTCAGGCTGTAGGAAGACCCAAGCAGGAAAATACAGATCCAGCATACTGTTTTTTCCAACTTTTATTAACACACTGGCCTTTTCCCGTTGTAGTCATCCATGGCTGACTATTAATTGGCTCATCCATTTTACTTAGTGCTTCCTTTGGGGCTTGTGCTGATGGCTCTTGGTTATATACTCTCTGAGTCCACACTGTTTTTGATCTGAATTTTTCTTCCCATTTCTCCAAAACTGACTTCAGTTTCCCCTTGGCATGTGGCCTATGAAACTTTGACTTATAGCTGCAAACAAGAGCAGCAGGACAAATGGGAAGAAATTATCATATAATGGACATCAGCTCACAACACAATTCAATGAGAGTATGTCTAATTCATGCAGTTGTAGAACTCATGCCAGTCAATAAACAGGCAGGCCCACTACTTGAATATCTAGATGCATTATTTTACTGACTATTCCATACTGTGGCCTTAATGAATGTTAATGTAATTTTGAAAACATTAGATAAAATGTTTCCTTAGTGCCTAAATTGTCTTGAATATTTGATAAACTATGAAATATATATGTATATATAGTTTTAAATATGTTTTTATTGATTTTAAAGAGAGAGGAAAGGGGGGGAGAGAGAGAGACATGTCAGTTGCCTCCAATACACACCCCAACCAGGGATCAAACCTGTAACCTGGGCATGCTCCCTGACTGGGAAGGGAACCAACAACCTTTTTGGTGCAAGCGATGATGCTCAACCAACTGAGCCACCTGGCCAGGGTTGAAATATATTTTTATATTGAATTTGGCAATAATACTTTCTTACATTCCAGCTTATCACTGGCAATTTGTGGGTCTTTCCAAGGAGCCAACATTTGACACTGTTAATTTTCTTTATTATTTGTGTTTAAAATCATTAAGTACTTTTCTAACACTTATTTTGGAGCTTTCTTTCTCATACAAATATTTAAAGTTCTCAAATTCCCTCCAAGCACTGTTTTACCTGAATCCTCAAAACAATATGTATTTTATTTCATATTATTTTCTAAATAACCTTGTTATTACCGTTTTGATCCACATGATTTATATTATGTGGCTTAATTTTAAAATATTTTTTTGTAATTATCTTACTGTTTCAATCTAGGTGCATTTCACTGTGTTCAGAGAATATACTCAACATGACTTCAGTCATTTTAAATGCATTAGATGTATTTTATATATTGACACTCTTTACATTATGTTTTTAGAGTTTGTTCAAATTAAAATCTTCAGCTTTAAGTTTTCATACATAAATGAGAATTTCATATTGCTTCATGTACTCTGCAATACTGTATGTATGTGCTATTACCGCTGACTTTATGCAGTAGTTAAGGCATTGACAAAATATAGTCCACAGGCCAATTCTGGCCTGTGATGTTTTTTATAGCCTGAAGTTAAGAATCATTTTTTACCTTTTAAAAGAGTATGTATTTTTAAAATGGGAAAAGAAAGGGGAAGAAAGGAAAATGAAAATCAGACAGGCTATAACTGTTCTATCCTAAATCTGACCATATGACCCTTTATTTAAAAAAATGTGCTTACCCTGTTGTATACACATGTGTGTTAATTGTCAATACAGTAATTATAATTTCTAAGTATATATACTTTAAAATATTCAGAGAAATATCATCTACTTTATCATTTCTTGAAAGAAAGAAAAAGATATATCATATAGAGAGAAACATGAAAATAAACATCAATCAGATTTATTCTGGCCTATCATATGTGATGACCATTTAATAAAATCTAACCAAATCCTCAAACACAATAAACCAGAGCTTACATTTTGGTATAATCAGTCAGTAATTAATATTGTGATAGCTATCTGATTATAAACTTGGATAAATACTATGAAGGAATTATACATTGCATCATAACACTTCATAATAGGGACTTGACTTTGAGAAATTGAAGTCTGCAATAAGAAAATAGGTTTACTGTAAGAGCTAAAAGATGAATCAAGTAAATTGTGCATACAGAATTTGGAAGATTATCCTGACAGGGATGTGCATGACATTTTGAGGACTAGAAAGGATGCTGTGTAGCTGGTTCAGAGAGATTTGTGATTGCTGGGAATGAGGCTGGAAAAGCAAAGATCTGGATCATAAGGACATGAGAGACCATCTTAAGTCTCATAGTATTTATCTTTAGAAGCAGTGAGAAGCTATTGAAGTGTTTTTGCTCATGGGATTATGTAAAGAGTTTTCTGTTTTGTGAAAATCACTCTTGCTGGAGTGTGGAGAACAGTCTGCGGGTAGAACAGTGAATGAATGTAGACAATGCAGGAGGTCACCGGAGTCAGCCAGTAAGAGGAGAGAGCTACAGCACCAGCATGATGTTGATGTTAAAGATGGAAAGGAACAGATGAGAGGTACTTCAGAAGTAAAATAGGAGTCTTAGTGACTGGTCCTCAAAGTGAAATTCACCCAAAACAATGAAAAAAAAAGAACTGGTTGCTGTGTAAAGCAATAGTTTAAGTTTGGCTTGTTGATTATTATGTATTGTATGACTGTCTAATTCACATTTTTGATTATTCAATTTAGTAAAAAAAATCATTCAATGTTATGACAAAAAATTTGACTTCCGTAATAAAGGCATCCTTCACCTATTATTTTATTCCCACACTTTATTCTGGAATTTGAATATATTAATGTTAGCACAATTAGGCTTCATTATAGAGCAAAAGCACAAAGGCATATTTGAGTTACTGTAATCATGTGACAGCACATTAAGGACTATAACCAAAAGAAAAACGCATAGCTTATGTTTGAATAACAGTTTGAGAAATGCTGCCTTGTAGTGCTTTCTTACTCTTAATCCTAGTCTGCCTTCTGAATGAGAGATTTCTGTCATTCTAACTGTAAAGTGAGTTAGAAATTTTGGTCTAGCATTTCTTTCTACTAAACACTGCAGAACTTACAAAAGCAGCAAATATGTATATGAAGCTTAATACTATGGAAATGATCTGTTTTCTAGTCTCAGGATCCTTCGGATGTGGCAAATTAAGACCTATTAGGCTTCTACTCCAGTTTTATGCCTAAGAATCAGGCTTCCATAATATCTTCCCTTCTTTAAACTTCTCTCTTCAATGAAAGATCAAGGGGCCTCACTTCCCAAAAGCTCTTCTGCCTAACCTAATGATGTTACTGCAAAGAACAGGGGAAATACAATTTTAAATTGATTATATGTTAGGATAAAATATAAAGAAAATTAAATTATGTATGAGTGTATAATACATACATATTTATTTCATAGAATAATGTATCCATGTATACTGTGTTTTCTTAACTATGGGTTATAAAATAAAATGAGTGATTTCAGTATTTTAAATGATGCCTTTAAGCCATATTTTTTTTCAATTGTTATTCTAAGCAATAAATGAATAGGTATTGTTTTTATTAACAGATAAGGAAAATATATAGGAAGTAGAAGTAAAATTGCTTCCTATATATTTTTCATAGAATAATCTATAAATGCCTATCTTACTCTTAAACTCTGGTTTATGAAATAAAATCAGTAAAAAAATTTTATTTTGAAAAAACTCTACCTTTAAGCTGTACTTTCTTTTTTCATTTCTTAATCTACAAAATATCATATTCAGCTCCCAGCCTCTTTGAATGGCTATATATTTTAGGAAGCTCTTTTAGCTATTTATACTATTCAATAAATAGCAAAAACAAAGCTTCATCAAATTACATACTTTCAAAAGTGTATGCATGGGCTTAAGGTCATGAGGACATCCATTTGAGGGCAAGGTTTCATTTCTGAAAGAGGCTGAACCTAATATCTCCTTGAAGTATATCTGTCTCTTTTAAGGATGAAAATCTTAAAAGATCTCAGACCCATTAGAGAAGAAAGGTCATATCTTTTATTAAAAATCAATATTACTTACTTCACAAAATACACGTAGGCCGAGTCCATTTAGGGGCCTGAAAGGATCCTTCAAAATCTCATTACAGAATTTTAAATCTCCCTGGAGGGCGGGGCAGGAAGTGGGAGAAGGAGCATTGCGTGCTAAATTCCCACTCAATTCTCAGACAATATACTGACTGTGTGCCTGGCAGTATACTCGAACATGGAAATAAATAGCATGGGCTTCTGACCTTGAATTAACTGAACAGTTTTGACAAGTTAATGTGGTTTATTCATGGTATAATTTCGAAAGGAAGTCTGTCCAAAATGTGTTAAGCATTGACTGCGAAAGCAATTGCACGTTGTGGGAGCTGTGCCAGATTGCAGAAAAGGTAAGAAACTGGCACTTGCTGCATTCTCAGACTTGTAATTTCTAAAGTTAAAAAAAAACAACCACCACAAATGTTTTTTAACTTTGAAACTGTTTCAGAAAGCCTATAGGAAAAAAGGAACTATCAAAAAAGCTGACTTAACAGAAAGATTTCTTTTATGGCATGCTTGGTGCTAAATATGGAAATAGCAGCTTTGCAGAAATTAAGGACTTAGAGCAGAATCTTGGAGATTTCTGTATATTCTAATAATACAATTAATAAAAAATTAGGTATTATTTTTGCTCAAGAATTTCTACAGGAGAAATATCAGGGTTCGGATCTCTGCAGCACAATGACAATTATAAATAATACCTGCACCCAAGACAAGTGCCTGACAGGAATTGTCCTTTTGTATTTTACTATTAATGTTTAGGATAAATTGGCCATTTCCTTATTAAACAGCCTATATGCTGGAGCCTGATACAACTAGGCTCTCAACATTATAAAACCTTTGAGAAATAAAATGGTTGTGAGGCATCATGTTTTTCTCTTTTCAAGTATTGCTTAGATGCAGTAAAAAACAATTTCCTTTTAGTTAGTTTCTTCATAATCCAATTATAATTTCAAAATTTATGTGTGCTAGCAAAAAATTCATAGAGAGCATATGTTCAAGTTAATAACTCTTAATATAGAAAATATTTTTAAATTGACTTTAATTTCCTACAGAATTATTAATATTTTGATACATGAAAAGGTACAAAATATGGAATTGCTATTTGGTGACAGCCATTTTATATGTGCTACTCATTGAAGATACCTCAATGTCTTCAAGGGGTAAAACACCCCTTATTTTTACAAGTGATGTACATAAACCAGAAATCATGATGTGGACTAAAACTAGATCATGGATCAACTGAATCACCATGTGGCCCTACTCTGTTTAATCATTAAGATTTTCCCATTCCCCAACATTTTGTTGCTATGATCTATGATGATTAATTAAGGAGAGTTATTTCTGGAAAAGCCAAACCCTGGCAGTTCCTCCTGCTGATTCCAATACTTTTGGAAACCTCAGTCCTAGAACTAATTAGAATGTCAAAATGTGCTGATGACCTTTGCAATGAAGAGAACTACACAGAAGTTAATAACAATGGGCTACTTAGACTGTAATCATCTTCTCATTAACTCAAGCATGTGCTATACAAGCAATAATGTATTGCTAGTATTTTATTATCACAGGAGTGGGACAGGATTCACATAGTTAAGCAGTAAGAGTACAAATATTTGCACAAACCTTTCTGCAATAGTCTAAAAGTAAAATTGAAATATACCGTTACTATGGATTCAAAGTGCAGAAGGAGAGAGGCCAACACACACACCCCAGATGTGGATGATTCTCTCTACATTTCTCCCTTCCCCTTTTTCTTACTTTCATCACTTGATTGGACTCTACCAACTCCATATTTTTTAAAAGTTGACTACATACATTTATTGTTGTTACCAAATTAATCTTGTTAATAAAATATCTGATACAACTAGATTTTAATTTCACAATAAAGCATCTAATTTTATTCCATAAAAACAACTGATTGTTTTTAAAGTACATAATGGTGCTAAAGAAAGGAGGGTTAGGGAGGTGGGGAAGGGAAAGAACTGAGGACACAACAGGTAAAAGAGAGAAAGGGGAGATGTCACAAGAAAGGAACTGTTGGGATCTGTGTGGGCAATCATGTGCTCTGGCAAGGGAAAGGGGCACAGGGCACATGTGTGGGCAGCAGGCACAGTGACAGGAATGCCAAGTAGAAAAGGTGTGTGTGCGAGAGAACTGACTCCAAGTGGAGCATGTACAGTATCTCCCTGGGAAGGCCCCAAACTGTCCCCTCCCTCCCAAACCTGCTGCTTATCTGCTTTCACGATTAATTTCATCTTATCAAGCACAATGTGAATTTGCTTCCTGCTCCTGGTTGTTTTCCCTGGATTCAAGTTTATGCAGAAACTCACAAATTGCCTCTGGTATTCTGATCATCTTAGTACAAGCATTCTCTTTTACTCTCACCAGTGGTCAAAAATGGACAATACATTTTATGGTCACTTAAATATAATGTGCCTGAAGGTGAAGAGATTAGTCAAAGAACATGTATGCAAAGTCCATGGGCACAGACAACCGTGTGGCGATGGGTGCAGGGGGCTGGGTGCAGGGGGCTGGGGGCTGGGTAGAGGTGAGTGGAGGTGGGGAAAGGTGAGGAAATCTGTAACAGTGCCAACTAAAAAATAATGATGGTGATGGTGATGATGATGATGTGGCAATAAACTAAGGCCACCCAAATGAGAGCAGGCAGATGCTATTCATTCAGAGCTTGCTATGGCAAGGGAGTGTTGCACTGGGAGAGACTCAAAAGCAGGCAGGGGAGAATAAAAGCTTTATAGTGGAAGAAGGGAAGACTTCAGCTGTGCTCCGACTGGAGACTGTTAGCTTGGGCAACCTGGCGGTACACTAACTAGAAGCAGACACCTATGTGTTTGGGGTGGGGAACATGTTTGGCTCTCTGATGGGTCCTAAATTGGAAGGAGGATGACATATCAGGGAAGCTAGTAGTTACCGGCTGAGCTCTGGCTCTTTTCAGGCACAATTGCTGCAGATTGTGCGTCACATCCTATTGATCTGTATGGTTTGGCCACTGCCAGTCTGTATTTTTGGTCTCTCAAAAACTGCTCAGATTAGTGCTTGTTTTCTCTAGCACGATCCTTTCAGTAGGACGCTGAACTAGAACTGAGCCGTAAATGAGTAACTGTTGCAGTAAGGCCTGCGTCTCAGTTGTGTGAAGTAACAGGATTACTTGGGGCCAACAGTGACCATGTCCCTAAACTGCTTATCTAGCTTTATAGTTCAACTTAAAAGTTAAGTGGGAAATAAAACTTTGTTTTTCTTCAGAATGCTAATGCTCAAGAATGCAGGTTGCTTTATTTTCTTGAACTTGGTTTCCATACCTATAAGACAAGGTATTTGAAACAGAGGATGCCTGGGCTCCCACATGTTATGAGTTTATAAAGTGTCTTGGTCTGTTTATAAAGCGTCTAACTCTCATATGTTTATAAAGTGTCTTGGTCTGTACAAAATGACAGAGTTGCCCTAGTCAGTTTGCTGAGTGGTTAGAGCGCTGGCCCGTGGACGGAAGGGTTTCGGGTTCGATTCCTGTCGAGGGCAAGTACCTCGGTTGCAGGCTCGATCCCTGGCCCCTGCTGATGCACATGCAGGAGGCAACCAATCGATGTGTCTCTCTCACATCAGTGTCTGTCTGTCTGTCTGCCTGCCTGTCTGCATTGGAGTAATAGACTCTAATGAGGCCTGCTTCATTCAACAATATCTAAGTATTTTTAAAAAAGAATTATTTGTTTCTGATTAATCTTTGTTCTATCTCTTCTCTCCCTATACACAGAAGTGCCTAAAATACTTTTTTCTTAAACTGGTCCTAAATTTGAATATGGTATGAGGTAAGATAATTAATTATAAAAAATAAAACCTTTAAAATGCTATTTAGGGAAAAGAAGAAAGCTTACTTCAGTTTGCAGTTAATCAGCTCTGCTCGTTAAATATTCAAAAGTTCCACTCTGTATGGATGATACAGAAACCTTGACTTAAAAATAACTGAATCCTAAGACCTCTGTTAAAGGCCTTCAGGGAAATCCTAACACCCTCTCCACACAGAAAAAGCATAACTGGTAAATTATTAACTATCAACAACATTAGTCCATATGAAAAATAAACATTGTAATGCGTGCTTAGCTCAATTATATATTTAAGGAAAAACAATAAAAACAGGAATAGCCAATGCAGAAAATTAACCCTAAAGAAAAATATTAAGTTAAAAACAATTAGGGGCAAAGAGGATTAAAATGTGCTTTTTGTGTGTTTTACATTGTCATAAAATACATGTATCCTTAGTTTTAAAACACACATTTTATGAATTTAGGGTGAACCTATATAAAGTGACTATACTACATAATATTGAAAAGATTTTCTGTGATAACGTTAATTTGAAAGATTTACTTTTAAATATAGATTCACATCTAAAATACATAAATTTACAATTTTTACATAGTCATGTAAGATGTGATTGTTTTGACAAATTGCTAAAATGAAGAAAATTAAAAATTACCATGAACTGTAATCCTAATATGTAAAGAAATCAGCATTTATATTTCTTTCAAGTCAGTTCCCTTCCATGTATGTGCACATATATGTGTGTTCATAGTATGTGGTATGTTTGCATTAGCTATTTTAATGAAATAAAATCTACTTATATAACATTTTATGCTGATTTTTAAAAATTGAAGTTGTATTTTTAGCATTAAACCCTGTAAAATTTTTAGCATCACTGTTTTTAATAATTGCATAATAGTCTATTTCAAACTGAGTTTCCATTTCATGCTGTTATAAAAAATTCAATGCATTTCCTTCAATGGAAAATTTATGAAATTACTTATCCCATTTATTTTTTAAAAAAATGTATAACTATAAAATCACATTGTCAATAGTCACTAATAGTTTCTGGAAGATCTTAAAGATTTTACTTCTGAAATGTTACAGTAAACTGTATATTATAAATTTGAGTATTGAGATAAATAAAATTAATAATATTGTTGCAAATTTGCAGTAGCATTATTTGTATTACAACAATAATTTAAAAAAATCAAATCTCAAACCAGAAATGCAATACCTGATTGTGCCATTCAGAAAACATTAGCGTTTTTTTCAATAGAAACATAATTGTTTCATCTCTAGAAATCTTGGGCTCAGCTTTTAAATGCCATTTCCATTTCCAGATGCTACATCAGACTTTCAAATGAACTACAGCAACATTACTGTACACAGAATGAATCTAATGAGCTGCCATATTTACGCTGCTTTCACAATATACAGAATCAGCTTTGTTAGGTCATTTATCCCATTTGAGCTCTGATTACACAATTGACTAGGCAAGATAATTATTAGAATTCTGTCAAAGTTTTTTGTAGCATAATGACAGGATTTTGGAACACTTTACAAAATTAGTGTCCTTCTGATTGTAAATGACTAATATTTCGACTACTAATTTCTTGTGTGTGAAATTAAAAATACTGCAGGCTCTAGGGTTCAAGTGTAACAGAGAATGAAGTGGACTTAGAAACAGAGGATCTCAAGTACATGTCCAGTTTTGCGGCTTACTCCATACTTTAGTATGACAAAACTTCCATATGCTGAAAAATCTATCCTCAAAGTGAATAAAATACCCTTCCTAATTTTGTTTACAATAGCATCAAAAAATAAAATAAAATACTTAGGAATTCACCAGAGTGGGGAAAGACTTGTAAAATAAAAACTACAGAACAATAATGAAAGAAATGAGAGACATAAACAGAAGCCATCTCACGGTCATTGACTAAAGACTCAATATTGTTACATCAAAACCACTCTAAGCTATCTACATATTCAATGCAATCACTATCAAAACCCCAGGACATTTTTTTGCAGAAATAGAAAAATATATACTAAAATCCGTATGGAATCTCAAGGGACCCCCAAGTAACCAAAACAATCTTGAACAAGAGGGCAGTATTTTCAACATATGGTTCTGGGGAAACTGGGTATACACATGCAAAAAGGTGAGGTTGGACCCTTACCAAACACCATATAAAAATGAATTCAAATGGATCAAAGACCTAAACTTAAGAGCTAACAGTATAAAGTTCTCAGCAGAAAACATCTTCATGCCATTGGTCTTGGCCATGATATCTTGGATATGACACCAAAAGCACAGGGCTCAATAGAAAAGGGAAAAGACACATTGAATTTCATAAAAATTAAAAACTTCTCTCCATCAAAGGATATTATCAAAAATAAAAAATAAAAAAAGCAACCCACAGAATGGGAGAAGAAAATTTTAAGTTATATATGTTATAGATTGATATCCAAAAATATACAAAGAATTCCTAAAATTCAACAAAAACAAAGAAACAACTCAAAGAATAATCAAAGGAGAATAAACATTTCTCCAAAGAACATACACAAATAGTGAAACACACATGAAACGATACTCAACATCACTAATGAGGGAAACGCAAATCAGAACCATGAGATACCACTTCAAATTCATTAGAATGCAATTATTTTACAAAGTAATAATAGCAAGCGTTATACAGGATGCTGAAAAACTGGAATCCTTGTGCATTGGAAGTGGGAGTGTAAAACATGTTGCAGTTGCTATTAAAAACAGTAAGGTGATTTCTCAAAAAATTAAAAATAGAATTGCCATATGATCTAGCAATCCCACTTCTGGATATATACCCAACAGAAGTAAAACCAGGGCACAAACAGCTGGCCTTGCACTCATGTTCATAGCAGCATTCACACTAACAAAAGGTGGAAGCAACCCAAGTGTCCACATAGAAAGGAGTATTATTCAACTTGGAAAAAAAAGAATGAACTTCTGATACATGCTCAGTAAAATAAGCCAGTCAAATCGAACAAATGCTGTCTGATTCCACTTACACAAGGCACCTAGAGTAACGTAATACATGGAGAAATGGTAGAATGGTAGTGACGAGGCTGGGTGGAAGTGGGGAACAGGACGCGACTGTTTAAGGGATACAGAGCTTCAATTTTGCAAGGTGAAAAAACAAAACGAAAGAAAAAAACAGCCATGTGTCATGCCAGTGGACTGTATACCTATAAATGGTTAAAATAGTGAATTTTGTTACGTGCATTTTACTGAAATTTTAAAAAGTAAAAAAACCCACAAAACCTCAAACAGCAATAATCAAATGCTGCAAAGAGAAGCATTTTTTGATGGCCAAATTCAAGCTAGTGCAATATAGATGGATCAATGCTTGAAAGCCTCTCAGATACTTAGGTAATTAAAATAAATTAAGTAAAAGGTACATTTCTCTTCAACAGTTTCTCCACTGGTTTTTTAGGAAACCAAGTAACTGCTCAATGGCTCAGTCACCAGGAGGATTACTCATATCCACAACTCTGAAGCCTGCTTGCAAGGATTTTACTCGAAGCATTCAGCCGCCAAAAGTCAAGAGTGTTAACACTTTCCCATTCCAATAAGAAACTCATATGTTCTCTGTATTTTGAAAATATGGCCACAAATTAAAGAAATTTATTGACCAGTAAATACAAACTATTTAAACTGTCACACTGACATTTTCTTATTTTCTTAGTAAATATATCTGTAAGAGTTAACTGTAAGAACATTATAAAAAAAACTGCATTCTGGAGGAGTAAACCACAAAACTAAATGTGTTAAATAAAATAGGAAATTATTTTAAAATGCATGTGTGGATTTACCTCCCTTAAGGTAGGATATATAAGGGAGAGTATATACATCTCGTTTTCTTGAGAAGAGTAAAGCCTTTATCTTCCTATTGTCCTGGAAGCAGCTGTTACATAGAATGTGTTGGCCTCTTACTTGCAAGTATTGGAAACATACTCTACCTAACTTAAGCAGGTAAGGGAGTTATTAAAAGAGTAAGTGATTCAATTATTCAGAAGAGACAAAGAAACAATGTTGGGGGCCACATATCTATGAGAAATGCTAAAATAATGCTAAATAAGCCTTCAGTTCACTCCTGACAGCGTGTACCATCCTACTGGACACTGACTGTCACAGCTGACTTTCGCTTCTTTACCCACTTGCAGCTAAGTGTGGCTCCTGCTGCTATGCTTCTCAAGATGGGTTATATTAATCCCTTGTTTGTTCTCTAAATTGTGATTTAGGTCATGGAATGGGCGTAACTGACTTGACCCTCCAGAATGTAGTAGGTCTTACAAACATGGAAGGCTAGGAGAGTGAAGTCTGGTGTTATCTGCTTTGATGATGGGAGATACAGAATTGTCAACACAGAAATGGAGCTTAGGTGCTGAGCAGTAGAAAATGACAAATGTCAAAAACAAGGTGAGCACTGAAAAACGTTCCAGAGGGCTCCATCAGAATTAAAGTTCTGTTATTAGATTGCTGTATGATACTTAACAAATGACCAAGATTGCCTTAATGTTCTCCTCAGCTGGACTAATTTTTAGACAGGCTTCTTGTGACTGTAGGTCCCAGATGCTCTCTCCCCCGCCCCCCACGCTCCCCTTTTTAAAAAAAAACTTGCAAATATATATATTCTTTCCCTGTCCCTTTGAGATGTAAATTTTCTGGCAGCCTCTTGCCAGTTTCACGTCTAAGAAATGTCCTTCTCAAGAACCTGGGAGCCATTCCTATAAAATGTAATCATGATGTAACGGTCTCTATGGCTCCGAATAGCCTCAGCAATCTTAAGAAGATCCAAGCTGTAGATGCCATGCTACCTGATATCGAACTATACTACAAGGCCATAGTAATCAAAACAGCAATGGTACTGACATAAAAACAGACATACAGATCAATGGAACAGAACAGAGGGTCCAGAAATGAACCTACACCTACATGATCAATTACTGTTTGACAAAGGTGGCAAGATCATACATTGGGGTAATGATAGTTTATTCAATAAATGATGCTGGGAAAATTAGATACATGCAAAAAAATGAAACTAGACCACCTTCTTACACCATATACAAGAATAAACTCAAAATAGATTAAAGATTTAAATTTTTTTCTTAATCTCTTCATTTTATTTTATCAGGCCCACAACCCCCCTCCCCTATGACAGATATCAGTCTGGTGATAGCGAGTGTTTGAGAAGGGGGGTGGTGGCAGGTACATGTGGGCAAAAAGGGGGAAACGGGATGGACAGAGACTTTGCTTGGGGTGATGGGTGCAGGATGCAGTGCGCAGGTGATGTTTTGTTGAGTTGTACACTTGAAACATTTATGATTTTGTGAACCAATATCATCCCAATAAATTCAATTAAAATTTAATTAAACATAAGGCCTAAACCATAAAACTCTTAGGAAAAAAATAGGCAGTAAATTATTTGGCATCAATTTATAAAGAACTAATAGTACTCAACACCAAGAAAACAAACAACCTAATTAAAAAATATAGGCAGAGGACTCAAATAGGAACTTCTCCAAAGAGGACATATAAATGGCAAACAGACATATTAAAAAATAGTGAATATCACTAATCATCAGAAAAATGCAAATTAAAACAACAATGAGCTATCACCTCACACCTGTGAAAATGGCTATCATTACACCAGAAAAGGGGTTAAATCCAAAATTTATAAAGAACTAATAGTACTCAACACCAAGAAAACAAACAACCTAATTAAAAAATATAGGCAGAGGACTTGAATAGGAACTTCCCCAAAGAGGATATATAAATGGCAAACAGACATATTAAAAAATAGTGAATATCACTAATCATCAGAAAAATGCAAATTAAAACAACAATGAGATATCACCTCACACCTGTGAAAATGGCTATCATTAATAAATCCACAAATAAGTGTTGGCAAAGATGTGGAGAAAAGGGAACACATACTGTTAAAACATAATTTTCCTAAGAAGGTGAAATCACGACTCACATGAAGATATAAAAATCAATCATCTTAAAGAATTTGTTTTACTCAATGATACGACAGAACTAGGCAGATGCTATAATTGGTTCAAAGAAAAATATCAAAAACAAAATAGAATAAAAGAATATTGAGATAAATTCCTATAAAGACAAGGTAACTTTTGGGAGTACCAAGTCAATGAAATTAATAGACAAGACAGATTTTACAAATCTGTCAGTTATCCACAATTTACAAAATATTGGAAGTTATACAAGAGCTCAAAACTAATGACAAGGACTGGAATCTGATAACCTGGAAGGGTATACTTTAGACAATACATGGTTTTCCATTAGAACACAAATCTGTTTTTATGCAATGCATAGTAGTGGGTGTGCATATGTGTGTGTGTGTACTATCAATGATGTGCTAAAAATTTTCTCCTAAGATAGTGACAAAAATCAAATGGATAATAGTAGGCATTAGGGACAAAAGTGTAGGATATAGTAACTCAATTATTGCAAAATACCTAAATTGTCGCAAAATCATTGGTGGCGAATTTGGAGATATTTTACAAATTTTTATAATTACATAGCTTTTGAAATAGCAAGTCTACTTCTGGAAATTTGTCTTACACAAATACAGGCACATGGGAGCAAATATGTGTGTATATATATACACACACAAACACAACATTTATTTTTGGTTTTAAAGCAATAGTAAAAGGCTGAAACAATGTACATATTCATCCATATGTGTGAGCCTAAATAAATTGTGGTGGAGCTATACAATAAGTTATTTTATGAGTGATTTTAAAATGTGGCAGATCTACATGTACTCTATATAATGATCATCAAAATATAATCTTGTGAGAAAAATGAGGTTCATATAATGTAAGTAGCTAAAGATAAATAAATCTATCATTTCCCTCACGCTTGCACAGAAAATCTCTTGTTCTGTTTAGCATCTGTGGCATCATGCCTTGCAAATGTCTTTTTTACAGAACATTTTCTAAGATTGTGCTTTGATCAATGTCCCAGCAGAGCTGGGGACTGGCTCATTTTTGCTTCCAGCATATATTTTCCTCAAATTTTGTTATTATTACTTTGTGGAATTGTGTAGAACAGTAGATTACCCATATTCCCTTGGGGAAATGAGCTTCTCAGTTAACCCACAAAATAGCATCAAGTTCTTTGGGGTTTGGTTTCCTAACCTTTCAGTTAAGACTGAAGAACAATCTGAAAGGAATCTCAAAATCTATTTTTAAATGTATAAGATATTAAGATAAATTGTATTGTCAATACGGGTTTAGAGAATGTGCTTCTTTCTGAGTGCATGAGCTTAGTTCTCAATGTGGTGCTGTAATATTCATGGCCAACTCTGACCCAAGAGAACAAATACAGTACATTTCTAATTAGACTTTCTTACAAGGGAGATGAATCATAGTTTTAATCTCTGATATATAGCATTTTAGTACTCTGACCTTTCAGTAAAGGTACATACTTGATTAGAAAACATTTGAAATGCCCTTGCCATTGGTGGACAGAGTTGTAAATGGCAAAAGCAATGAAATGAGCCCCCAACTCAATATAGACTCTCCAAAGGTCAAGATGAAGTGGCCCATCTATTTAACTGTCCAGAGATATGAGGCATTCATCCTAGTACAGGGCAGTTTCATAATAAAGACCATAAAACAAAAGCTATGGCACAACATTAAGTGAGTTTATAGTCTGTATTAACAAGATAAAATTCCATATATTTATATATACATATACATAATATTCTAGAAACTGTACTCCTATAGGTGATTCTTCGTTCCCATCACATAACAGTTTTTATTCTAAAAAGGTTGACAGATACCCTATCAGGATAATTTTAAAAGGTTGTCAGTAAATTAAAAAGATTCATCAGCAACAGAGGGATTTCTAAAAGCTCCCTAAAAGAAAACCTTTCCTTGCTAGAGTCTGTTGTTGGTTTGCCTTTTCTGTGTGAATTAATGGATTGTTTTCTGCTCTGCTGAATTATTAAGCTTCTGATATCATACTTTTTCTATGCCACCGTCTACAAAGGCTGCCTTCAGAATTGTCACCTCAGCACAAATGAGTAAGTTTGAAAAACAAAAACAAAACTATTGGCTTGAAAAAAAGATTTGAAAGAAAGTAAAAAGAGAAATAATTTCATCATTAGGCTTTCAGGGTTTTATATAGTATGTTGTTAAATTATATTGGGACCCACTAAGATATCTCCAGCTCCCTGAGGGAACTGTAAATTTCTGAAATATTTTTATTAAATGTAATTTTTTTAAATCCTCAACAGAGGATATGTTTTCATGGATTTGAGAGAGAGGAAGGGAGAGAGAATCAAACCCACAACCTTTTGGTGTATGTACAATACTCCAACCAACTGACCCACCAGGCCAGGGCTTCACTTCAATTTTTAAGAGAAAATTTTTTGTTTTTTAAAAAATATTATCTATTGCAGTAAAACAGTGATGAAATGCAAGTACCTAAAATCCTGGAAATTGCTGTTTGAACTATTTAAATAAGCATTTGTTGGATTTTAAGAATAGTTTTCCTTATATTAATTCAATATAAACAAACAGATTGTTTCAATTCTTCATTTAATCATCCTACTGAACAAAAATTGAAAAAGCCTTTTCCATCATTCAGCGTACTTTTATATGTGAGCACTAATTACATAAATATTCCTCTGTATATGCTGTGTGCTTCTTAGGTAGAGCTAACTTTCCTCCTAATTTAATTGTCCTCCTTTGGCTTTCATGGAATCCATTTTTCCGATCTTATTTCTGCCTTTGAGCTACGGGTAGGGAAATGGGATTTATGGGAGATGTTCTCTGGTATTCTTCAGCGGGTTGCTCATTTTCTAACATGAATAAGACATATTCAGAACCTTTTTCAGGTCTCTTTGCTGAGAACTAAGTATCATAGTCTAATATACACAATAATGGGAAAGCTAGCAGTAATTTAAGTTATAATACCGTGAGCTATGTATTGCCTGTGGATTAAAAAAACCCAAAAACCACACCAATTGTGTACATTTGTGGAACATAAAATAAAAAAACCAACACCAACCCTGTAGCATCTTTAAAGGCTTCAAAATATTGTAACAATATTGATTAGTGAAACTAAACAAGAGTCTGCTGAGGTTGATAAAATAAGGCTATTGTTCCCATGTTAAAAATGAAAACATAGAAAAATGAAGAAAAAGAGGAAATGACTTCCATTGGTCTTAAAAGCAATTTCGTACTGAAGCGGTCCTTTCCCAGTGGTGCAGGCTCCAAGGTGTTCAAGGCATCTTTTCCCCTCCAACTTTCAGGCGGCTGGAGCGTAAACTACGCAGCAATACTAGTCAGCAGGACAAACATAAATGGCGCTGGGATGGCAGGGACAGGGCTCAGTGTTGGAAGTAGATGGCCCAGGACTGCTCCCACTTAGAGCAAGAAAAATATTGTGATTAACTCTGTAGCTGTCAAATTGCTGGGTCATTTTAGTTTAAGAGAGAGGTCTACACATTAAAATCCTAACCCTTCCCTTGATTCTTTACCCATGTTTCAGCATATCACTTAGGAATCAAGGTTGGCTTTTATAATGAGCCTGACCTTATCATAAAACAAGTGAGCAATTAGCAGAGCTTGGGCGTCTTTAGCATAGAAGTTTGAATTATTAAGCACTCCACTGAAAATAAGATTAAAAAGCACACACCAAAACAGTATTTCTGACACTGTATCAGAACAGGGAAGGGCTGGGGAGCAACTGGGATAGGATAGCCTGGTGTAAGGGCGAGCTCTCAGCTTTGGCTGCTCATTAAACACTTGATATTTGGAAGCATGGAATTATAATTTCAATTCCCAGTGCAATGGATGAATGTTTCTCCCCCCCCCAAAAAAAAAATCAATAAAAACATATCCTTGGGTGAGTATTTAAAAAAAGTTTGAAGTGAATAAAAATATTTCAGAAATTTATGAAGTTCCTTCAGGTAACTGGAGATATCTTAGTGGGTCCCAATACAATTTAACATACTATATAAACATTGCTCTCTCTCTCTCTCCCTCCCCCCCTTCCCCTTGCTCTAAAAATCAGTAAGCATGTCCTCGGGTAAGAATTAAAAATATATATATATTATTCTCCAACTTTCTACCCCACAGAAACACACTGGACGCTCTTGCTCTCTGGCTCCTGAGTGGTTTTGGCCAGTGGGGGACACTGGCAGATACAGAAGGCATGAGAGAGGAAGGCCACCTCTGGGGAAGGTGGCAAGTCTGCTCAAGGCAGCCTCTCTATTAAGTTTCTTCTCAGGTTCCTAATAAATGCTTCTTCCTTTTGTTTCTGAAGGAAACATACAGAGCACTGTACTGTCCTTTATGATTCTCTTTATTTTTGTCAGTGTCCTATTATTAAACACTGTTTGAAAAATAGTAAGTGTGCCATTTATTTGCTGCTGGGAGCTTGATTCATACGTCTTCGAAAACTGAGAAGTATTACACGCATCTAGGCAGGAACTACAAAGGGACAGAACAGATGGAACGGGAACCTTCATCTTTGTCACCATCAAACTGTTGAAGAGGAAATCAGAAACCCAGAGAGAGAGTCACTGATGAATGTCACAAGGCTACTGCGACTTTTCTCCTCTACTCCCCAAACTGTACCTCTGTAGATTGTTTTCAAGAAGGAAAGCCAGGCACCTCGGTCTCGAATTATAAAATGGCTGGATTGCAAAATTATAGAACCAACTTCACATAGCTTCTTGAATACAGCATGGCGTTTCTGCTGACTGTTATTGCTGTAACAAATTACTACAAATGTGTGGTTTACAGCAACACAAATTTATTATCTTATATAGTCCTGGAGATCGAAAATATGATAAGGGCTAAAATCGTAGTATTGCTAGAGCCTCATTCCTTCTGCAGGCCCTGGGGGGAAATCATTCTTTGCCTTTTTCAGCTTCTAGAGGCTGCTTGCCCACATCGCTCTGATCTGACCTCTGCTTCCATTGTCTCACCCCCTCTTTCTCTGCCCTTCTGCTTCCCTCTTATCTAGACCTTGGCAGTTATGGGCCTACCTTGCTAATGCAGGATAACCTACCCATTCAGGGTCTTATGCACACATGCAAAGTTCTTCCTGCGACATAAGTAACACATTCATAAGGACTGAGAATCAGAACATAGTTAACAGTAGGGGGGCATAATTTAGCCCACCATACGAAGTGAGGGACTTTTGGGGACAGAAGGATACGTGTACTCTGGAAATTGGGACATATTCTGGGTCTCACCAAGTAATAAATTCAAAGGCTAAATACAAGCTATACCAGCTTGCAAACACAGGATAAAGAGATTGGTTGTCATATGAATAAATTACTCTTTTATCATCTGGCAGAACTAGGATGCGTGACATTCTATGGAACAAATGAGCTCCATGGCAATAGATGGCCTGAGTCAATTTGCCAAGGGCCCCAAACTAGGAGTCCTGACCAGTGTGGAAGAACGTTAGCGGTAAGCTGTGTGTGGCAGACAACCACAGAATGGAATGTGAGGGCGGGGGGAGGTCACAAGATCATCGGGAGAGGTCAGGCCTCGTGTCAGGGAACGGTGCACTGTGCCACTGTGGAGGGTCAAAAGCAAATACGATAAATGCAATAAAGCAGCCACGTGCATATGGGCAACAGCAGCAGGCAGGATGGCCAGCGGCTATCACCCGAAGAGATAACGACAACTGCACCAGGCAAATAAGGCAGCCCTAGCGCCTTTCTCCCATCCTCCGGGCCATGGCTCTAAAATAACGAGAGGAGAGGAGAGGAAAAGGAGGTGTTGAAGACTGACCCAGGCTTCTCTTTGCCACTGGTGATTCCTGAACTAAACGAAAGAATGGATTTGAAGAGAGGGTAAATTATTGGCATTGTATATGAGGTTGAGTTTTTATATTATATTGGAATGGATGTTTTATAAACACAAAATATTTCCTAATTATAGAAACCCTCATAAGATATGTTCAGGAGTCCAGACAGAAAATCAGAGAGAGCACATTTTAAAATAATGAAATATAGCTATATTTTATTTTAAGCCTATCAAGTCCTGCCCATACAAAAATATTTATCAAGCTATGTGGATTAATATAACGTTAATCCCCTTTTCTCTACATTTTGATTCTGATAAAAAGAGAGTAAGGTTTCCTTCTAATCATGTAAGTATGATAGGGCTGTGTCTCTATAGCTCTCTTTTTGTTTATTTAATTCTAATCCTGAGGGGAAGGGAGACTTTTAAATAAATAATGTATCAATTTATACTTTGATAAATGGTGACTATTACAAATAAAAAAATTACTGAATGTGAAAAACTGATGAGTGTGAAAAGCTAAAACCTATGAAGGACAGCAAGGATGTTCCTTGAAGTTCCGGGATGCAGCCTAGAAAATTAGTTTGGGCTTGGTAGCACACCTCGGTAGAATCAAGTTAAGAATAATAAAAACAGTAACACAAACATACCTACAAACAAACAAAGTAGAAAACAACAACAACAAAAACCCTTTGGGATTGGTGTGAAAGTAAAGGAATAAAACTATGGGAAGGAAAATCAGAAAAATGCCCTTTATACATTAACTCCATGAACTCTGAAGTAGAAAATACATTTTACATCATTTTCTAGAAACCCAAGGTGTTCATAATCAAGTATGATATAGTAGGTACCAAATAAAAGCTTTCAGTAAATATGGAAGTTTCCATCATAGAAATATTTCTTGGATACATTTCTTAGTTTTATATCCAAAGTTATCCACCAATTAACTTTCTAAGAAATGATTGGTTTACCAGCATGTTTACCTTGCAAACATTTTTCTTTTACTTTATTCACAATTTCTCAAGTCAGCCTGCCTTTCCTATATACAGTCCTCTACACACCAACACAATGATACTAGGATGTAGGCATTTACTTCTAACCAACAGCAATGATTTATTTATACTTACCCTCAAAAAAATCAAAATAATAAATGTAAAAGAAATAGGGCAGAGAAATTAAATAGCATACAATTACCATTGAATCTGTTTCCTGGTTTTTCTTACAACTGGGTTGATACGTTTTTTTGTTGTGTTTTTTATGGAAAACCATGTCTATCACAGGCCACAAACTCAGTGATGTAATATCCTATGGTGTCCATGGAGAGATACCTGGACATTATTTTATATACTTTGGAATTAATTATATCAAATGAATTATATAAACTATAGAAAATCTCAACTTTCATACTTTACCATTAATGTAGGAATCATAAAATATGAAATGTGCAATCTGTGTGAGCATCAATTCATAAATATAGTCCACTTCTTGGAGTCTTCATATTATTGGGATGGGCTTTAGAAAAGTTCCTGGCAATTAAGTCTTCATTAAATGTCAACAATTATTAAATTGTTACTGTAGGTGTTCTAATTATTGGTTTGATTTGGAACACTGACAAATGGTCTATAAACTCTTAAAAGGACAAGAGCAATAAACCTCATTAGTACTAAAATCACTTGTTTTTAGAGATTTTACTGGCCTTGTTATTATTCAGTCTGGATTTCAATCTCTGATAGGGTTCGCAGACAGATTAATATTTGAAAATGAAAAATATTTGTCATTAAACCA
This sequence comes from Miniopterus natalensis, assembly GCF_054644295.1. Classification (NCBI taxonomy): domain Eukaryota; kingdom Metazoa; phylum Chordata; class Mammalia; order Chiroptera; family Miniopteridae; genus Miniopterus; species Miniopterus natalensis. Next base: position 25,169,746 of record NC_142092.1, on the reverse strand, counting down.
CTTGACACATCTTCAATTTGTTCTCCTTTCCCCCCCAAAATATCCATATAATTTTACAGATTTGAAATTAAAAACTAGAGAGTCCATAGGCCATTCCTTGGGATTTCCCAAGGATATGGGGAAAAACCAAAGCCCCATCTGTAATCATGTTTCAGTGGTGAGACAAAGCAGAAAATAAACATTTCTTACTTGAACTGATCAGGTTTGGACATGAAGTACCTAATTTGGACAAGCCTTTTAATGATATGGAAGAGAGAGCTTACCTTGTAAAAGGCCTTGCTCGATTTCCAAAGGGAAGAGCACTTGATTCTTCTACCCATAATGCGATGCTCATAGCTGACAATGAAGAGAAATGGCACCATTAGCCTCTTGAACTGCAGCAACCACAAGAGAGCAAAGAATTGGAGAACGGAATGTTAAATGGTTGAGTTCAAACGAACCATTGTATGGAGCAATTCAAATAAAGTTTTCAGGTCCAGAAATAATGTTTTCAGGGAACAGTATTTTGACAACTAATTAGGTAACCGGTAAATTTACAGTGCCCGTGACCCTGACTTTTAAGATTTTGTGAGTAATTTTAATTTACGAGTATATTGCTGGCAAATCACAAAGTTTTCAGAAAGTCAATTAGAAGCAAGTAGTTAATTCCCATAATAGAATCACAAATTACAGTGTCTTTTCCAAGTACTTCTGATTTAAATAACATCTATTATAGACCAAGCAAGCAATATCATTGTTTAAATTTTTCTCAGCCCCTTTTTTTTAAACTTGAGAAAACTAATACTGCCAAAGATTTCTCAGAACATGTGTCTGTAATTCCCTTACGTGACTCCTGGGTCACTGGGAAACTGTTAGCATTTACTGAACTTTATACAATTAGCTCTGTCCTTTGGGTGTTCAAACACATTTTCTTTACCCTTACACTGTGTATGGGAAGGAAAATTTACAGTGGAAATGTAGTCTCTCAATCTTCTCCATTCAAGTCTCCCAGGGCACTTTACAATCATTAAAAGTTATAATTAGCACTGAAGTACATTCAACTCCTAAAAGGATCATTTTTTAAACTAATAACTTTTTTTAACATCTGTATTTTAAAGTCTCAAAACAATTTAAGTGCTCCTGACTTCAACAGATAATGACTTCCTAAGCATACGAGGAAAGAACCCAGAGTATTTAAATGCTCCGAAACATATTTCCTGATCCCCTCTAGAGTCTGTTTATTGAAAATAGTCAACTATTTACATAATTTAAATAGTGTTTCTTTATTTTAAAGAGGTGTCAGGTAAGGAAATTAAGTAAAGCTATAGTAGTGTGTTACCTAAGAAACTATGATGAGAGTTGTGAATTTTACTTTATGTCTTAAGTATGTTATTAGTTAAACATAGGGCTTTATATTAATCTCTTATGCTTACAGGAGTTTAGTTTTATATGGTAGACATTGTTGGTTGGGGACTCAACCTGTATAACAGTCTTTTCTCCCAGCCATGTTCTAGCTGGACTTACTATACATGTGACACAGTTCTAGCCAATGTCATTGTCAAGAGCTCTGAAAGCTCTGACCTTTTACACTATTTGCAACCTAACAAAAGTGCCTGTCACAGTTTCATGGATGCTGGTGGGAGACACTGCTCTCTGGATCAAAGACAATGTACAGTTATTATTTACAACAACAGCAGTAATCACAGTTTTATCATCATTTTTTCCTGCTGATGGTTGAAAAATTTAGCCAGTAAAGAAAGGGTTAGCCCTTTGAAAATTAAGACTATTTATTACATAGACAGCAAAAATCAAGAAAAGCAAAGGTGCCTGCTTCTGTGTCATTTGTGCCTTAGGATAAGACGGAAACAGAAAGACGACAATACACCGAGCGTGGGAGGCCCCGCCGCTGAGGGTCGGTGTCACGCTGCGGCCAAGCAGTTCAGAGCCTACAGCTGAACCCTAGGAAGCCAAGGCAGACAGCCTCGCGGCTCATCCGAAGCGGGAAGGCAGGCGATGAAAAACAGTCTCACGCCAGCCTCCCAGGGGAGCAGGGAGGCAAGTGGAAAATGGCCCCGGAACAGCTCTTCACAAACTTCTCATGATCTCATCTTCCAGGAGGTCACGGGGCATTCAGCCACCACGTCGATCAGCGGCAGCGAAGCCCGGCCTGAGCGGCCTCTGCGGGCACGGGCAAGGCTGTCAGGGGGCCGGGATGGAGTCCCTCTCACAGACCCCCCAAACCTCAGTTCCCGCAGGCAATACAGTGAGAGGCAGTGGAACCCTACACGCCCAGTGAGTTGCATTATAAAAGGGGACTCTGAGCTTAGGGAACCTCAGCCTTTTACAAGGGACCAAGCAAAGATGCCTGCCCTTTGTCCCTGAAGGAGACGCTATCTTGACGTTACTGGACCACACAGCAGCTTGCCTCTGCTCTGGGACAGCCTGACAAGGCCACTTGTCCTGTGAAGGCCTAGAAAGGCTGCGAAGAACAAAACACTGTCAGCGCCTCTGCAGAGACACAAAGGCATAAAGACTCATGGAGAGCTGTCTCCAAATAATCACGTACTACGAAGGAGCAGATGGCGTCGCTTGTGAAGTTTCTCAGAAAGATTTTGCTTTCCTGACTAAAACAAGACAAAACAAAAATAGATTCAGCAGGTTCAAACTTTGCTTCATTACCCTTGTACGCCCTTCCTTAAACAGAAATATAATGTCTAATTATTACTAGGGGCCAAGGGGCCAAGACAAGATTCCAGGCAATAAGGATGGTAGAACAGGAAAACAGGACCCTATTTCCACAAGATGTTGTTAGAGTTTCAGTTGCCCCAGACTGCCTTCCTACTGTTTTTGTATGAATGTGTGTGTTCAACTATAGCAATAGATAAACTCATTCATGAGGATGCAGAAAAAGTTATAAATAAACAAATAAGTATAGCCTAAAGCAGCTGAGCTATAAAAAGGTTAACAGTGATTATAACATTAAAATAATTTTAATGTGTGTGAGCATATGAAAGAGAGGGAAGATGTTATTTGCTTAAGCAACTGTGAGCCAAATATTCTGCTTACACCTGAAAACATTCCGTAACAAAACAGCTTCAATACAGAAGAAAGTGTATGTTAGGGTTCTTTAATATCGAATGCTTTCTCCAAATCTCCATTAATGAATGGAGCCAGGCTCTCATTGGATGCTATTACTCCTAAATTAATACCACTGTCCTACACTTAGTTGTGTTACTATAGGAAATATATTTAATCCACACTGGGCTAGTTCCTCTTCTGTCACATTTAGGACAGCATTATCGAATTGGCTTGGTGGGAAGATTAAATTATAATGATTATAAATATATCTCCTGAAGCTCATATGCTTAATAAATATCAGTTTCCTTAGAGCAAAATGCCCCTGCTCACCTTCTGTGAAGATAATGGTGATTACAATTTTCTTTATTCAGTCTCTGCTCTAAAAATCTTTTTAATAATCATTAAGCATATCATTTACATCAAGTTTAACAGAATTTTTCAGATGTTTTTTGTCCCAAAGTCATGTTTGGTAACAGTTCATATTCACGAGCATTTTTAACTGAGTTATTATAGAACAAAATAGAACAGCAGTTAATTTAGTTGACCTATATTTCACTGGCAAATAGGTTTACTTAATTTCTTTAAAAAGTCTGGGCAAAAAATTAGGTAATTGAATTTTACCCACAAGTGAGGCAATATTTCTTACTTTGTCATCTTCATTGTTTTTCCCACCCCACAGCATTATTTTAGGCAATCATATTTTCAGTATGGGGGAAAAGAAGGATTCTTTGAGAACACGTGATAATTTGGTGTTTGGATGGAATAACAAGTTTTTGAAAAAAATTGTGCACTTTTGGAATACATTTGCTAATACTTTGTTGAGGATTTTAAGATCTATGTTCATAAGACACATTGGTAAGAAATTTTCCTTTCTTGTATCTGATTCTGTTTGGATGATCTCACAGAATAAATTAGCAAGTGTTTTCTCTGCTTCCAGGATCTGGAAGAGATTGTGTAATTTCTTAAATGGTTGCTAAAGATAGCTCAATAAACATTTACAGCTATAAGAATAGATAAAGTCATTCATGATGAGTATACAGAAAAAGTTTTAAAAAGTTAAATAATTACAGCCCACAGCAGCTGAGCTATAAAAAGGTTAGCAGTGATTATGCCATTAAAATAATATTAATTATTACAACATTATTATGAGATAATGAGTGATATTATTCTAGAATACCAATCAAAATGAGCTGAGCTATGAAATTTTTCATGAATGACTGCCTGGAAATAAAATAAGAATGTAAATGCGAGGGAGAGAGTCAGGCATGTGGCCTGAACCTGAGTCACAGATGGAATGGTGACATGGCACGCTAAAGGAATTTGCACCCAGCGATTAAACATTTGTCAAGTGCATCCCTAATTATCACAATTTCATGAAGTGGTGGGAATCAAAGTCACCATATTTTACAAATGAATAATGTGCCCAAAGAGGGGAAGAACTACCAAGTTTGAGTTCCTTTCTCTCCAGCACCCTGCTACTTCCACAGGACGCCATGCTGGTTTCCTGGATCAGAAGACAGCTGCCTGGAAAGGTGTAGGTGAGAGGATTTAGAAATATTCTGCTAATTTGTCATAAGGTTATCCCAGTGACTTAGCATTAATACTAAGTCACTGAATTATTCCTAGTATTAGTGATTAGAAGGCTGGATGACTGGATAGATGAATGAACAGAATGGAATCACAAACAGATCTTAAATTTGAATCCTAGGAAAAAGGCAATCCAATTAAAACAAAAGGGCAGTTTCCTAAATTGTTGTAAACTGAGGATCTATGGTTTGGGGTCTCCTCATATTAATGAGGTTTGAATTCAGTTTGGGTAGAGTTTTTCTCACTTCATCGGAGTTAGGACCCTTCAGTTCTGCAGTATGTGAATGTGAGCCAATTCAAATAGGTGTCAATGGTAGGTGGTAGTAATAGTTCTGGAAGGTGACAACATGGAGAGTTGCAAAAAGAATATATTACTTCTGAAATACACAAAGAAAATATAACTTTATATTCTATAACTAATTTGAGTTTCTATAAGAGCTCCTACCCATTCATTGGTAGCAGATGTCAGGAAAACTTATGAAGCCAATGAAACAGACAAAAATGATTACTGTCCCATTGAGTGTATCCTTCCAGGTTATCTCGGCCTTTCACCGACTTTGATTTTAAAACTTGGAAAGCTGTAGAATTCTAATAAAAAATGAAACATATTGACAAATGTTTTTGTAAATTCATTTCAGTCTTTCTAATGGCTGTTAATATTTGTTTTTGAAATTCTCCCTTAAACCAGTTTTAACATCTACTATTTATTTCATTAATTAATAAAATATTTGAAATATGAGAAAAATATTTCCACCAGTAACATCATTTAGGTCTTATGTTTTCTTTATAAAATGTTATTAATTAATGATTCAATTTCTTTAATAGATATAGGTCTGTCCAGATGACCTATTTCTTCTCACATGAATTTTGTTAGTGTGCATCCTTCAAAAAATTGGCCTACATCATATTAGTTATCAAACTGATGGGCAGAGATTTGCTCATAGTATTCCTCTGTTATCGATGAATGTCCCCAAGTCAGTAATGATAATCCATCCTTTATTTCTGATATTGACAGTGTTTTCTATTTTTTCTTAATAAGAATAGCTATAGATTTATCAATTTCATTGATCATTTCAAAGAACAAGCTTATTTTTTTACTTCTCTATTTTTTCCTGTTTTCAATTTTATTGATTTCTGTTCTTTTATTTATTTTCCTTCTGCTTTCTTTGAGTTTAAATTGCTCTTCTTTTTCTAGTTCCTTAAGTGAAAGTTATTGAATGTTTCTTCTTTTCTTACACATACATTCTATGTTGTAAGTTTCCCTTTACGCACTATTTTCACTATGTCTCACAAGTTTTAATCAGTTTCATTTTAATTAGTTCAAAATATTTTTAATTTCTCTTGAGACTTCTTTAACCAAGTTTTATTTAGAAGTGAGACTTTATTTCCCTAACTACCACCATATTACTCTCATCCCTTTTAAAACAAAAATCCTTGAAAGAATCATCTCTATTTCCTACTCCCAAGTGTTCAATTTCCATTCGCTCCCCAAGTCAGTCAAACAGACCAATTCTGGTTACATTATAATCTTTGTTTTTAATTTTATTATTTTTTATTGTTGACTATTATTTTAATTGTCCCTGTTTGCAGATGATATGATCTTATATACAGAAAACCCTGAAGATACCACAAAAAATTAAAATGTTAAAACTAATAACTAATTCAGTACAATGTAAGATACAAAATGAACAGAAAAATAACTTATGTTTACCCATACTAACATCAAACTATTTGAAAAGGCAATTAGGAAAATAATCCCAAAGAATAAAACACTTAGAAACAAACTTAACTAATGAGATAAAAGACTTGTACACTGAAAACTGCAAAACATTGATGAAAAAAGTTAAAGAAGACAAACAATAAAAAGATATCATGCTCATGGACTGTAAGATTTAATATTGTTAAAATGTCCATACTACGTGAAGCAATCTACAGATGCAAAGAAATCCCTTTCAAAATACCAATGTCATATTTTTTACATAAATAGAAAAAAATCAACTCTAAAATTTATATGAAATCATAAAAGATCCCTCCCAGTAAATCAACCTTGAAAGAGAAAAACAAAAGTTGGAGGCATCACACTTTTTGATATTTAAGTATACAGTGTTACAAAGCTATAACACTTAAAACAGTGTGCTACTGTCATAAAGACAGATATATAGACCAGTGGAACAGAACAGAGAGCCCAGAAATAAGTACTCAGATATACAGTCAATGATCATGGACAAGGGTGCGAAGAATACACAAGGTGCAAGTAACATTTGCTTTAGTAAATGGTGTTGGGGAAACTGAATATGCACATGCATAAGAACGAAATTGAACTCATTTTACATAAAATACACACACACAAAAACCTCAAAATGGATTAAAGATTTAAATGTGAAATCTGAAACCATAAAATTCCTAGAAGAAAATAAAGAGAGAGAAAACCCTCCTTGACACTGATCTTGGCAATGGGCGAACAGATACAACATAATTAACACAGGCAACAAATGCAAAAATAGAAAAAAGTACTATATCCAACAGCAAAAGGTTGTGCACAGCAAAGGAAACAATCAAGAGTGAAAGACAGTCTACAGAATGGGAGAAAATATCTGCAAACTATATATCTGATAAGCGATCTATATGCAAAATATATAAAGAAATGCCACAATTCAGTAGCAAAACATCAAAACCAAACAAACAAAATACAATTATAAAATGGGCTATGAATTTGAATAGGAACTTCTCAAGAGACATACAAATGGCCACCAGGAATACAAAAAGATGCTCAACATCACTAATCATCAGGGAAATGAAAATCTAAATCACAATGAGAAACCTTACACCTGTCAGGATGTCAATTATTTTTTTAAAAAGTGTTGGCAAGACTGGCAGAATGTGAGGAAATTGGAACCTTTACACACCATTGATGGAAATGTAAAATGGTTCTCTGCTATAGAAAACAGGAAGAAAGATCCTCAAAAATTAAAAACAAAACTTCCATATGACCTAGCAATCATATATAATTTAGGTACATATCCAAATATGTAAAATTAGGACTTTGAAGAGATTAGAACTCCCATGTTAATTGCAGCACTTTTCACAATATCCAAGCACTATTCACAATAGGCATAAAACCTAAATGTCCACTGATGGATGAATGGAAAAAGAAAATGTGATATATACATATAACGGATTATTATTCAGCCTTAAAAAATGAAATCCTGCAGTATGCAACACGGTGGTTGAAAAAGGTATTGTAAGAAAACTACATACCATTTCTCTTGTCAACATATATTCAAAAAACCCCCCCCAAAATATTAGTAAACTGAATCCAATAATGTATAAAAATAATTATACAGCATGACTAACTAATTTTCCCCAGGTATGCCAAGCTGGTCTAACACTCAAAAATGAATTTAATATAATCTATCACATCAACACACTAAAGAAGAGAAAACACATGATCATATCAATAGAGGCAGAAAAAGCATTTGAGAAAATTCAACAACTATTCTTTACAAAAATTCTCAGGGAACTAAACTAGAACAGCGAGAAACTTCCTCTACTTAATAAGGAATATTTTAAAAATCGTATGGCTAACATCATAGTTGACGATGACAAGCTTGAATATTTCCTAGTAAGTGTAGATTCTTTCTATATAGGGAAGGGAAAAAATAGGCTTGCAGTTGTTTGTATTAGAAAATGATACAATAATTAATAAAGACTAATACAAGAATAAACTCCGTTTTGTATACTCACAACTGTAAGCCTACTTTTGCCCCACCTGTATGTGTGTAGTATATTTATTCAGAGTATATTCAACTTGGGCTAATTTGAAACTCTCCTTTTTTCTATTTTATGGCTTTGAATCTCTCTTAGAGATGCAATTAACACTCCGGAAGCAAAGATTTCAAACATTTTTGAAACTAGGAGGGAGTTTCCTCACTAATCTTTATGGGACCATCAATATTTTACAATCATTTCTTTTTCTCACTTGGCTATCAGTATTGAGTTACCATCATCATTTTAACACAAATTTCACATATTTCAACACAAGACATAATATTAGAAGAAGAAAAACATAACTTCTCATGCCAGGCTTTATTTCAATGGCTTTACTCTGTGCCAGTTTAATCTTGGCCATGTACTTTCTCTTTTATTATGAATATTTCTGAATGATATTTTAAGTGATATCAAGCAAAGCTAAAAATTGTCAGCTCGGGCATTGAGTCTCAGTGAAAATTATGTTCATTAATTTGAGGAGTAAAAAAACCATAGGAACAGTTTCGTCACACTTTTGATGTGGCACCTGGCACCTATTTAATTAAATTAACTCTAATAGACATGATATACTCATTTACTACCTCCTTCTCACATTTTTGTTCTGTCCTGTAACACAAAAAACTTAGAAAACATCTTGGGTATCACAAGACTGTGGACTATTTTTGAATTTTCCCATCTGAAGTTATTTTAGGCTAATAAATTCTATTTTGTTCATCATTCATAATTGCAACGTTCATCAGGGACAAAGAAACATGTGAATAATCATTTTCATGTCAATGATCTACCATCATGAATATTTGGAATGAAAATAATTTATATGATTTTTTGTGTGTAGGGCTGTGAGGGCTACGTTAAGACTTGAAAGCATCTCGTCCTTGACCTGTGCTCTTTGAGACCATCTGAAATGTGACATAGGTAATCTCGCTTAGGAAATTTAAAAGAATCCAAAATTTTTGTAGATTTATCTTAAGACACATAGTGGGCTTTAAGGGCGTCCCGCTTAAAGGCAGTCCCACTGAAGGGGAGACAGGGCGGCTCAAGCAGACCACGCTGATGAACAGGTGCGCGCAATTAAAGCGCCAACAGAAATTCCGAGGAACCCGCGGGCACCGAGGAGGAAGAAAGAACTCAATAATCTAATTGTAATTTTAAATTAAATCACTAAAATTGTTCTATTCATGCCATAGCTAAGTCAACTTTACTTTGAAAAACAAACATGACATTCAGTTGGATGAGGCAGATTATACATTTTACTGTGCCTAAAACCTCGCCATAAGCCTGTCCTATGAATTATCAGGAGTCTCCGAGCCTTTGGAATGTTGTGATTAATGTGGACAGAACAATATTTTACCTAGTCTAGGAGGAGAGAGAGAGAGAGAGAGGGAATATGGTATTTGAATAAACAAAGGGATTTATAAAAAGATGTTCTGGATCCTTCTTTGAAACAAATTAGTAAAAGGTGATCACAATCCAAACAATCAGCTTAAACAAGCTTCTCCTTTGGGGTGGATGAATTGCCACCGTAAGAGTCTTAACAGAAATTTCCTCTCTTGTTCTGTAAATTTAGAATATGATGAGAGATTACCAATAGTCCTTCCAACTGAACACATTGCTGTGGCTTTTCTGTTGTATTACACTATGTGCATAAAAATCTTAGCAGTTATTAGGAGAGCAAAGCATTTACTCAGAGTTTCTGACTCAGTGGTTCAATTCTCCGCTGCTACTTTAGGAGCCTTCATTAGGAACATCAGGGAGACGGTAAGAGAGCCACAGAAGAGCAAGAGCTTGAGAGCCAGGGCCTGGAGTAAGTCTTAGAAAGTGTGCAGAGCATCTGCGTTCCTCTACAGTAACAAAAAAGCAACGGCTGTTACAGGAGCAGCTGCGCACAGAACAGAGACACCACTTCACCTGCCAACAGGGTCCTGGCCAGCCATGCAGACAAGGCGGAGGGGTGCGGAGGGCTGCAGGCAGAGAAAGAGGGTGAAGTGGGGAGAGGGGTCTTCTCCCCGCATAAATCTGCGGGCAGGAGATGGAGTCGCACACACAGGGGAGGTACAGGCTTGTGTGCCAAGCAGGGGATGAAGAGCACCCAACTGCCCGGGCCCCTGGCACCTCACTCTTCAGGCTTCAGCCAGAGGCCCATTAGGCCAACTGGCCAGAGACATGCAAAACTCAGACATACAAAAAAAAGGCTTTTCTACTCTTTAAATAAGATTTTGACAACGTATACAGTTCCACCAAATTTGCTTTTTCTTATGTCTGTGCACGTGTGAGATTCTTTTAACGCATAAACACTTCCCAGAAATCCCAAACCTCCAAACTTTTGATACTAATGTGTTAGATCTGCAACATAAAAGGAAACAAAATGTTATGCCCACCATCTTCCATTTCTTTCAAATAATCTCCCACCTCACAAATTATATGTAGCTGTGAAATAAATTCAAAACTCTGAAGAAGGAGGAAATGAAAGATTGAGCCCCGCTGGTCTTGGGCCCTCATTGCTACCTATATCCCCATGTTTATAAAATTCAGTAATTTAAAAAGTTTGTGAACCCAAACCAGCCTGTAGGGGTCTTAGAAGTTGACAAGCTGTCCTAACAAGAAAATTAACTGAAAATTAACAAGTGTCCTTACATCCTTAAAAGAAGTGAGGACACAGAGCCAACCACTGCCTAAAAACATGCACAGACAAGCAGAGTCACAGCTTACCCGAGAAGGAAACATCCTCATGCCCATGCCAGGCAGGGAGTCCACGGCTGCAACTGACAAACTGCTGGAGGCTCAGACCCGTCTACTCTAAGTGTTAAAAAATTCAGGGAGACCCACTACCGGTCGGGGGCCCTCCACACTGTTCTCACAGTGAACATCCGGGGAAAATCCCCTCCTGCTTCCAGCCTGAGGAGGGAACTCGGAACTACTTTGAAACACACCAGGCCACTTTAATACTTCTTAAGGAGGTCAGCCTTCAGGAGAAGCTAATTAACCAGATATTAATCAGCTGGGACATACGCCAGCTAATTGATCTAGGGAAAGCGAACTATGCTACCCCTGGAGGCTACCCAATTCCCGCCCATGTTAGCCATCCCCCCAGCCTAAGGAGGGAAACACCGACAAGCACATGTGAGGCTCACAGCTCAGGGGCACAGATTCACTGAAAGGCGGAGGCCTTACCATAGAATGACAGAGCTCTTCCCAGGCCCAACACATCATCACCACATTACTAAAGTCTTATTTATGGCATTTTCTTTTCCTCAGTACATGATGTCCGGCTCTCAAGAAAAAAAAAAATCACAAGGCATATCAAAAGGCAAAAAACAAAACAAAACAAAACACACACACACCAATATCGTTTGAGGAGACAAGGGAAGCATAAGACCAGGTATGGTAGGAATGTTAGAAGTATCAGACCAGGAATTGAAAACAACTATAGTTAATAAGCTAAATGCTCTAATGGATAAAGTAAACAGTATGTAAGCAGAAACACAGAAATCCTAAGAAAGAAACAAACAGAAATGCTAGAGATCAAAAACACTGTAACGCTGTAACAAAAGTAAAGTGCATTTTCTGGGCTTATTAGTAGGGGGAACATGACTGAGGAAAGAATCCTTGCCTTGAGCATTTCACAATAGAAACCTCTAAACCTGGAAAGCAAACATAACAAATGACTGAAAAATATAGTAGAATATCCAAGAACAAGGGAATAACTACGAGATTGTAATACACACGTGATGGGAATACTAGGAGAAGAAAGAGAGAAAGGGACAAAAGAGATATTTAAAATAATAATGACTGAGGCTTTCCTCAAATTAATGTCAGTTCCAAAAATCTCAGAGAACACCAAACAGGATAAGTGTCAAAATACTACACCTAGGCACCTACGCATACCTTTCTCAAACTATTGAAACGAGATTAAAAAAAAATACTGAAAGAAGAGAGAGCTGGAAAAAAAAACACCGTATCTAAACAAAAGTAAGAATTACAGCCCACTTTTGCACAGGAAAAAAAACATACAAGTAAGAGTAAAGATAAATATTTAACATGTTAAGAGGGTTAGAAATTAATTCATTAGTGGAGAATTCTGTACCTTGTGAAATTATCCTTCAAAACTGAAGAAGAAATAAATACTCATCAGACAAACAAAAATTGAGGAAATTTGTTGCAAATAGACTTGCCTTGCAGAGAATGTTTTTAAAAATTTCTTTAAAACAAAGGAAAATGATAAAGGTTAGACATTGATATACATAAAGAAGAGCATTAGAGAATAAGTGAAGATGAAATAAAACCTTGTTTTTTTATTCCTACTAATCTAACAGATAACAGTTTGTTCAAAATAATAGCAACAATGTATTAAATTATGTATGTGTTTATAATTACATATGATTAAATATGTGTATACATAAGTGAAATAAATGACATTAATGATACAATGAATGAAAAGAAAAAATTAAGATTATTTTGTTATTACAAGGTACTCAGTAAGGTAGTTTAGTGCTATTCAAAACTAGACTTGGATTAGTTGTGAATGTATATCGCACACTCTAGGGCAACCACTAAAAAATGTAGAAATATAACTATAACATATATGCTAAGAAAGGAAGAAAATGGAATCATATTAAATGCTCAATTAAAATCACAAAAAACAGAAACAGATTGGAAGACAAATATAAGAAAAAAAGAGCAAGGGCAACAAATAGAAGACTAACAAATATTATGGATATGAATCCAACTATCTTAATAATTTCTGAACATCAATGGTCTAAATGGACCAATTAGAAAACAGAGATTGTAAGACTGGGTCCAAAAAGAAACCTAAGTATATGTTGTCTATAAGAAAACCACTAATAAATATAAAGACATATATAGAGAGATTAAAACTAAATAGATGGAGAAAGATGTACCATGCTAACACTAATTGCAAGAAAGTGGGAACAGCTATATTAGTTTCAGGTAGACTAGATTTCAAAGAAAGGAAAGTTATCATGGAAAGAAAAGGGCATTACATAATGATGAAGAAGCTGAATTTCCAAAAACACATAAAAACCTTTGAAGTATGTGTACCTAACTAGTAAGTGTTAAAATAAGTGAAGCAAAAACGGTATGTATGGAATTATAGGAAGGAATAGATACATCCACTTTACAGGGGAAACTTTAACTCCTCTCTATCACAAATGGACAGATGCAGTATGGAGAATATCAGTAAGGACATCGTTGAACTCTAAAACACTTAATCAACTGGATATAATGGACTTGTATAGACGAAGTCATACAACAGCAGAAGAACGCATATTATTCTCAAGTTCATATGGAACATTTACCAAGATAGACACATTCTGGTCCACAAAACCATAAAACATACCCTTACAAATTTATTTATTTATTATTTATTTATTTACTTTTAAAGATAATGTTTTGTTTTTTTTTTAAATATATCTTTATTGATTTCAGAGAGAGGAAAGGAGAGGCAGACAGAGAGATAGAAACATCAATGATGAGAGGCATTGATTGAGCCCGCAACCTGGGCATGTGCCCTGACCAGGAATCAAACCCTGATCGTCTGGATCCCAGGTAGATGCTCAACCGCTGAGCCACGCCCGGCCGGGCACCCTTACAAATTTAAAAGAATAGAAATCATAAAATGTCTGCTCTCAGACAACAATGGCATGAACTGGAAGTCAATAATAAAGATACATGGAAAATATAAACATACTTGAAAATTAAACAATACACTTTTGACATAGGTCAAAGAAGAAAATATCAAGATATTAAAATTTTAACTTAAAAATTTTTACATAAAAATTCTATATTTTTAAACAAAACAAAAATTGTGGGATGAAGTGGAAGCAGTGCTTAGAGAAAATCTATAGCATTGAATATATAAATTAGTTAAGAAGTAGAAAAAGAAGAGCAAGTTAAATACAAGGTAAGCACAAGAAAATATATAATAAAAATTAGAACAGAAGTCAATGAAATTGAAATTATCAACAAAGACATAAGCTGGTTTCCAGAAAAAAATCAATACAATAGATAAGACTCTAATCAGGCAAATGCAAAAAAGGAAAAGAAAAAAAAGAAGACACAAATAACCAATAACAGAAATAAAGAAGGGGACACTACTGATCCCATGGAAATTAAAATATAATAAAGAAATACTATCAACAACTCTATCCTGAAAACTTTGAGAACCAAGAAAAAATAGACCAATTCCTTAAAAGACACAATTTGCCAAAACTCACACATGAACAAATATACCATCTGAGTAGGCATATATCTATTAAAGAAATTAAATCAACAATTAATAGCCTTTCAAAACAGAAAGTACCAGGCCCAATTGGGCTCACTGGTGAATTTTAAAATGCATATATTGCACTGTGTGCCCACTACCCAAAGTCAAATCATCTTCTGTCACCATATATTAAGGTCCCTCCACTAAATGTATATTTTAAAAACACAGATATAAGGAAGAAATTACACCAATTCTCTATAATCTCTTTTAGAAAATAGAGGCAGAGGGAATACTTCCTCTCTCACTCAATGAGGCCAGCATTACTGTAATATTAAAAGCAAAAAAAGAAATTACAAGAGAACTATGTATAGACCAATTCCTCCCATGAACATGAAGCAAAAATCCTCAACAAAATATTAGCAAATCATATCCATCCATGTATAAAATAAATTACTAAGTTGGATTTATCCCAGATATGCAAGGCTGGTTCAACTCTTGAAAATCAATTAATGTAATCCATAACATCAGCAAGCTAAAGAAGAAAAAACACATGATCATATCAATAGATACAAAAAAAGCATTTACAAAATCTAACAACCATTCACAATAAAAATTTTCAGTGAACATGGAACAGAGGGAAACTTTCTCAACTTGTTGAAATATATTCACAAAAGTCCTACAGCTAAGATCACACTTAATGGTGAGAAATTAAAAGTTTTCCCACTAATATCAGATAGAAGGCAAGGATGTCTGCTCTCACCACTCCTTTCAACACCATACTGAAAGTCCTCGCTAATACTATAAGGAAAGAAAAGGAAATAAAAAGTATATAGATTTGGAAAGAAGTCATAAAACTATCCTTATTCACAGATGACATGATTGTGAACAAAATACCTGGAACTGAATAGTTATTATAGCATTTTTTAGGAAACAAGTTTAATACACATTTATAAATTTATTTCCTGTATACTAACAATGAATGAGTAGAATTTGAAATTTAAAACACAATAGCATTTACTTAATATCCCCTCAGCCCCCAAAATAAAAATGCTATTAGCTTTATAGATAAATCTAACAAAGATGTACAGATCTATATGAGGAAACTCCAAAACTGATAAATGAAATCAAATAACTAAATAAAGGAGAGCTAGTCCATGCTCCATGGAAAGGAAGACTGTCATCAAAATGTCCTTACTTCCCAGCTTGATCTATCAAAATCTCAGCAAGTTATTTTATAGATATTGACAAACTTATTCTAAGGTTTATATGGAGAGACAAGATCCAGAATAGTCACATAACAATGCAGAAAAAAGTTAGAGGACTGACACTACCTGACTTGAAGACTTACTCTAAAGCTATTACAGTAATCAAGATAGTGAGGTACTGGTGAAAGAATAGACAATTAGATCAAGAAACTGAATAGAGAGCCCAGAAATGGACCCCCATAAATATAGTCAACTGATCTTTGACCAAAGAGCAAAGCTAATACCATGGAGCAAAGCTAGCTCCTCAACAAATGGTGCTGGAACATGACAATGACATAAACACAGACACATACACAAAATGTATCTAGACACAGGCCTTGCACCTTACTCAAAACTTCTCATAGACCTAAATGTAAAATGCAAAAGTATAAAAACCCTCGAAAATAACAGGTGAAAACCTAGATGACCTTGGGTATGGCCGTGCCTTTTTGGATACAACACCAAGAACTTGATTCATAAAAGAAATAACAGATAAGTTTGAGTTCATTAAAATTAAAAAGTTCTGTTTTGGGGAAGACAGTATCATAAGAATTACAAGGCAAACCACAAACTGGGAGAAAATACTTTCAAAGATATTTGATAAAGGTATATTATCCAAAATATACAAAGGGCTCTTGAAATTCAACAGTAAGAAAACAAACACCCTGATTAAAAACTGGTCTGAGATCTTAACCAATACTTCATCAAAGATATCTGATGGCAAGTAAGCATATGAAAAGATGCTCCACATCATATGTCATCAGGGAAATGTAAATTAAAACAGTAATGACCACAATTCACAATGAAGATACTGCAGTTTCTGGAGGCCATGCACTAAAAAACCACTTGCCACCTTCAAAGAGCAGAGACCAGAGGACATACAAGGAGAAAGATACAGAAACTGCCCAGAAACTCGCTTAAGGATTGAAAGACATTTTGCTAAGCTGCTTGGAGTACCACCAGCTGCCATCTCCCAGTTGTTAGCCCTCTCGGAAAATTGTTTTGCTTGAAGGGAGGTGGTTGTGCCAATAACAAACTCCCTTTCTGGTGAGAATAATATCCAGGGACCAATCAATATAAAGGTATACAGAAGTATAAATACCCATTAACGTAACATGGGATGTCTCTGAGTGGCCATACTAGCTTCAGTGCTCCCCTTGGGTTTGCTGGCTGAAGCCTCTGTGGAGACTGCATGAGAGCCCAATTATTTCCTTTGGCCCACCCTGGCTCTTCTGATTTCGATCAATAAATATGGATTCCAAGTGCAATCCTTAATAAACTTCCAGCACACTATACTGTCTCAGCTCAAATGGACACAATATTGAGTAAAGATGAAAAACACCTAAATAGCAATCAATAAGGAGACTCATAGGATATGCCTAATTTTGCACTTTGATTCTAGAAAATATAGCTACAGAACGCTCATAGAACACTGTGTTATTTAAAATTCAGAATAAATTAAAAACTCACAAATACTACACTCTAAAATTAAAATTAATAATAATAACTGAATTTCAGAAAAGGCAATAGCTAAAAGAAGAACTGGAGCAAAATATTTGTCATTGCCATTATAGACAAAGCCTGAAAAATGTCTATTACATAAAACAGTCTGAAAAATAGAGAGGAAAAGGGGACAAATTGACAGAAAAAAATTGCAAAAGGAAATGAATAGTGAAAAAAGGAAAAATGACCCTTATGAACATAAAATTATGTATAACATAATAATAACAATAACTCATAAAACTATACAATAATGCCATTTCTCTTTTATCAGGATGAAAAAATCAGAAAGACTGACAGTATACTCTGTTGGCTAAGATACAGAAAATGGGAATTTTTCTATATTGTGCAAGCTTTCAAATGTTACAACCTTCATTGAGTGGAGCTTTACTCACTTTTACAAATATAAAACAATATAATGTGCAAGTATATTATTTATTTTAGCAAAGATTAGAAAATATCCACAGCTTCAATACCACAATAGGTAACTAGTTGGATAGACTATGATACATGCATACCAGCAAGTACTAATTAGTTAGTTGTCTATAACTGTGTATGATATAAGAGGCAAAAAGATAAATAGGTATTCTTGAAAAAAGAATATAGCCTAAAATATTGAAAATTATTTCTTCTGGGGAGGGCTGGAAGAAAGAATAGAAGTGATATAAATGAAAGTAATATTTCTCTAAATAAACCATTTTAGAAAGTTTTCATTTTTAAACCACTTTAGTGTTTTACATAGTAAAAATATAAAATTCAATTTTTAAGAAAACTGTATGCCAGTAATTTAACAAAATATGAGAAAAAGTAAACAGAACTATATCTCAGATATTTAACATAACTACAAAGAGACAATAATCTTAGGGATAACTGTTTCTTTAAGTACAAATAGTAACAATGTATTAGGTGATTACGGAATATGAATAAGTGAAAGGAATGACAGAAATGCCGTAAGGAACAGGGCAGGGAGAAATTGGGAATATTCTGTTATAAGGTATACCCATTACAGATGGAGTAGTATAGTGTCATTTGAAGGTGGACTTAGGTTAGTTAAAATGTATATTGTTAATCACCTGAGAACCAAAAAAAGAAAGAGAGGAAGAATTATAATCAATATGCTAAAAGATTAAATCAGAATAAGGCAGAAAATGATGGGAAAAGAAACACAGAACTAATACATGATACAGGAAACTGTTAAAAACATAGCAGATATTAGTCTAAATCATTAATCATTTTAAATACAAATTATCTATATACTACAATTATAAAACAGATTGTCAGAATGAATTTTTAAAAAGATACAGCTATATATTGCCTCCAGAAAATCCAATTTTAAATATTAAGTTTTATAGAGGTTGAAAGAAAAGAAGTAGAGAAAGATATAGCATGCTAATGCTAATCAAAAGAAAGCAGAAACAGGCATATTAATTTAAGATGAATTAAACTCTGGAAAAGGAAACTAATCAGGGATAAAGACAGACGCTAAATACTGATAAATGGGTCAATTCTCCCAGAGGACATTACAATCCTTAATGTGTATGCATCGAACAAAACAGAGAAACAAAATACACGGAAAAATACACATCTTCAAGGAGACCTTATAGACAAATCCTCGAACATAATAGGAAATTTCGACAATTCCCTATGCACACAAATTTGATAATTCACATGAAAGTAACAGGTCTCTGAAAGACACAAATTACCGAAACCTACATAGTGAAAATAGATAACCCGTATAGGCCAATATCTATTAAAGAAATTAAATCAATATTTAATTTCTAAGAGGCAAACACCGTACTCAAAAGGTTTCACTGGTAAATTCTTGCGAACATTTAAGGAAGTAATGATACCAGTTCTGTACAGTATCTTCCAGAATCCAGAAGTATAAGGAATACTTCCTAACTCATTCTAGTAAGTCATCAGTAACTTAATACCAAATGAGAGACATCAGAAAGAAAAACTACAAGACTAATACCTCTATAGCTGCAAAAAATCCTCAACAAAATACCAGTAGATAAAATTCAGTAATATTTCAAAGCAATTATATACCACACCCAAGCGGAATTTATTCCAGGTGTTCAGGGCTGTTTCAATATTTTAAAATTAATGTATCCACCACATTAACAACTGAAACAGAAAGATAATTAGACAAAATCCAATATCCATTAAGGACAAAAACTCTGAGCATACTTGGAATAGAAGTTTCTCAGCTTGATAAAGAACACCTATAAAAATATAGTGAACACCATATTTAATGGTGAGACACTCAATGATTTCCCCACAAGGATGAGAACAAGTCGGAGGTGTCCTTTCTCATTACTCCAGTTCAACATTGTACTGGAGTTCTACCTAGCTCAGTAAGACAATAAAACAAAATAAAATGTATACAGATTGGGAAGGAAAAAATAAAACTGTATTTATTCTCAAATGTTGGGAAAATCTTTGCAGATATTCTCAAAGAATCACACTTTTATGTGGAATCTAATGAACAAAATAAACTGACAAATAAAACAGATCCAGAGACATTGACCCATGGAACATACAAAGAACCTGTATTTGTATATGCATAACCCATGGACACAGACAATAGTGTGGTGAAGGCCTGGGGGGAAGGGGGTCAATGGGGGGAAAGGGCAGTATTTGTAATACTTTCAACAATAAAGATACATTTTTTTAAAACAGAAGAATCAACAAAGAAATTCTTGGAACTAATAACCCATTACAGCAAGGCAACAGGACACAAATTTGTTATACAAAAGTTACTTACATTTTATACACTAGAATAAACAATTTAAATTTGAAATTAAAATCAACATTATTTCAATTGCGTACCCCAAAATAAACAGGTATAAATCTGACAAATTATGCATAGAATCATTATGTGAAAACTGTAAAATTCTAATGAAAGAAACCAAACAAGATCTAAGTAAATGGGGAGATATTTCATGTTCATGAGTTTAAAGACAATGTTGTTAAAATGTCAATCCTTCCCAACTTGATTTACGGATTCAATACGATAGCAACCCAAGTCCCAGGAACCTATTTTGTAGGTACCATGTAGCTAATCTGCCTTCCAGGAGGTGGAGTTTAATTCCATACTCCTCAAGTGTTGTCTTCATAGTGTGACTTCCCTCCAGAGATTATGTTATGAAAATGGGGAAGAAGTTACCTTGTAAGTGGAGAAATTTGACAAACCACTACCACAGCCAGGAGATCGAGATTAATAGCAACAATAAGACAGGATCCTATGTACCCTTGACGTAGTGTGCTAAAAATGACACTTCACCTTTGGTCTTCCTTCCAAAATCCCATGACCACAGTCTAATCAGGAGGAAAACATCAGATTTTATAAGTCTAATTGAGACCATTCTAATTGAGAAATTTTCTACAAAATACCTGAACAGCACTCCCCATGGATTTCAAGGTCACTGAAAACAAGGAATGTCTGGGAAACTCTTTCAGCCAAGAGGAGCCTAAGGAGCCATGATGACTAAATACAACAATGGTAACTTGGATGAGATTCTAGAACAGAAAAAGGGACTCTAAATGAAAGTTAATAAAATCTGAATAAAATGTGGACTTCAGTTAACAATGTTTCAATACTGGTTAATTAATTATGATAAATACATCGAACAAACATTAGATGTTAATTATAGGAAACTGAGTGCAGAGTTTATGGAAAATTTACTCTTTGCGATAGTTCTATAAATCTAAAAGTGTTCTAAAATATAAAATTTCCTTTAAAAAAATATCCTCTATCTGTTCACTGAAAAGGTCTAAAAGCAATGATACTTCAAAAGCAATTAGCACACCTAGCACCCAGGTACAAGTTTGTAACTACCATTTGCCACTAAAAAGAGCTAGGACACCTTGAAGCTGAATATAGTTCTATGGCAGGAAAAATGCAAGTAAGACTGATACTGTTTGTTATGCACGAAGCATTCAAAGACTAATGGAATCATGTAATAAAATGAAATGCTGCTTGAAAGAGCTCCTATTGGTCACATTTGGTGCATTTTGAGCATGAAAATAAATAGTTATAGTAATCATTAAGTAATAAAAGCACGTGAATTCATAATGATGTGTAAGGAGGCCTACTGAGATAGAAAGGAAGAGAAAGAACATTCTATGCACACTTAGTTTACGTTAATTCCTAAACCATCCAACACATTTAAGAAATTCATAGCAGTGACTGGCCCATTTAAACTTCACTAGCACAAATTCAATCTTTTTATGTATACACACATATACACAACAGACACAAATATAAATGCAAATTCAGATTTTAGAAAACGTAAAAAAAAAATCTAGTCAACCCAGCAGGTAAGCAGACATATATTAGAAGTATTGATTCAAAGTGAGGCATTTGATAATAATAATAATAAGCATCATTGAATCATAAGAGTATTTCACTGTTTTAAGTAAGGATAAATTGAACTAAAACGTAAAATACTTAGAAATGTGCCAAGTGCTCAATATACTGTCATATAATTATTATTTAATAGTAATCATAAAATCCAAATGGTTTGAAAGGACAGATATATACATATAGCAATTTTTTTATCCATACCTATTCTCTAGCTCAGTTTTTTTTAAATCATTTTTTTCCATAAAATTTCCTGTACACATTTCCATCTATAGAACATGCTATAGGTTGTTTAAAGGACATACAGATGCAATTTTTTATCCCAGTAATTTTCACCTTAATTTTGAACCTGGCTTTCAAGAAATATGAGATTCTACAGTCTATAGTATTTTTAAAGAACAGTTCACTATTTTCATTTCATTACATGATATCGCACAGGTATTATTTCTCATCCTGTAGACTTGTTTCAGCAAGACAGAATTTAGAAAATGTGATTCACTTTTCCCTGCTATATAACATCACCAGCTACATAGAATTATATGTTCAATGAAACATTTGCAGGCTCATTTTTATTTAAGAAAACACACACACACATTTGTTCAAGATTCTTTTCAGCAAAGACAATGTGAAAAGAATTATTAGTGTTTTTGTAAATCACACACCAATGAACATAACCAACTAAATATTGAATCTCTAAGATGTAATGGCAATTATTTGCGTTTTAATAAACTTTTCAGATGACAAGCAAAGTTTTTCAATAAATTTAAAAAATAATATACATGCAACATAAGATAGTATCATAGCATATTAATATTAATCTTGTTCTATACATTGTTATTAGTAACATAGTTTTTATTATTGAAATTTTTTGGAAATTCAACTTTCCACTACTTTTCTATCATTCATTCTATAGGAACAGATTGTAAATACCAGATGTTTGACCTTCTGTGCTTGGAAATTTCCATGCATTTGCCTTAAAATTCCCAAATAGTGAAAGTGGACATGGTGATTAATCAACTGAAATATTACTTCCATAGTGGTGAAATTAGTTAGCTGAAATTGAGTATTTCAGACAAAAAAGAAGGTTTAAAATATATCCCTTTCTTTGTGCTTTTTTTCCTCACATACAAAATGATACTCCTTGGTGCTTCAGACCTATGGAAAGAAAAGTAATCAGAATTTACAAGATTTGGAAAGGTCTTCGTGAGGGGTTTGGAAATGAAGGATGATGAACACTAAGACCTTGCCAGTGTGGTGACACAGGAAAACATCGGTTCAACAGTTTCATGTAGTCTTCCTATTTCCAACTCCCTGCCTAGAAAGTGGAAATAATTCTTGATCCACAAATAGGAGAAAGGGTGAAGAGGAGCAGAACTGCTACACTTATTGAGTAGCAGCTTTTGTGTTAAGATCTTTTATATTCTTGACTATATTTAATCCTCATAACTATCCAGAGATAATAATACCCCATTCCAAAGGTTAAAAATTTGTCTAAGAAAAAGTTTATTATATCAAAAGTTCTCACAGTAATTTGCAGAACTCAAATGCGGATATATCTGCTTTTGGGCAAAGTGAATTTTAAATCCACCTAGACATATGCAGAAGAGAACAGGGTACCTTATTAACAATCCTGAGCACTGGAAGGATTCAAAGAAAAATATTTAATAAATACAATTCTGAAATGCACTATCATGAGGTGGGTACAGTTTAATTTTAAAAATATAATACAAGAGTTAACACTGTAATAAGAGGCACAGATTTTACAAATATATAAACATGCTTATTACAAAAACAATATGATTTAGATGAGAAAATATTTTACAGTGATAACCTCTCTGTCTTCACTGTATGCCAAATGAGGAAACACATTTGCAAGTTACAGAATCAACAATTATCAAAGTCATTTTCATTTGGTAAAATTTTTAAATACTATAGAAAATGCTGCTACCATCAACATGAATTTATTTCCTTTTACCTTTCAGTAAAGAACCCTGCAAGTTTAATCTATGCATATGACTACCTAGTTATCAATCATTTCCTAGGTTCTCTTGCATATAAGTATGTCATTGACTTAAACCCATGTTGTGGGATGTACTAAAAGAGATATACATGACTTCTGATGATACTTAACCTGAGTTTCCCCCATAATCATTCCTGGGGGATGGAAGGCAGATAAATCAATGGGTCTTCCTCATCCAGGTAGATGAGAATTCTACTCTGGGGAATGACAGTGCAACAAGAAGAATGTAACCAACTTATGATAAACTGGGCCCCTGAAAGATGTTGCTGAGGACCACTGTCCTAACAGCCTGTACTGCTCAACAACCAAGTGCTATGTGCAAGAGAAATAAACAATTTGTGTAGCCTGCCATTCAAGCACTTCACCTGGCACCTCACTAACAAAATATTAATTATCTTTTCTTTTTCTACTCCTTCTATTGCCCACTTGGTCCTTTCTTCCCATTACTTTTCTGACAGCATATAAGTCATTCTATGCTCACACCTAAAAGAAAAGATGTGTAAATACAAGTCAGAGGAAAGTAAATTTCTTCATATTAATTACTTACAAACACACCCTAATAAGTTTATAGGAATGATATTAATAGCTAATACTTGGGTAGTTGTTACTACCCAAATCTTGTGCCAGACAAGATTTTGGATTTTTACACATATCAAATACATGTTGTAAATACTATTATCATTCCCATCTATCAAATGAAGAAAATAAACTGCAGAGTGGTTAACAAGGGTGCAAATCTAGTGGGTGGATGTATAGGTATTCAACCCTAGTCCGACTTCAGACTTTAAATATTTCCTAATAAGTAAATCCAGGTTATAGGCAATAGACATGGAAAAATATAGGTAAGGAACTATAAAAATCCCTACCAATGGGACTAGAAAAGGGAGGTTAATGGTTAGCAGATTAGATTTGACTAGGTAAATATTAACATTTGAAAAATATCAGTAGATTATAGATAATTACAGTCAGATTTAGATTAGTTAGATTAGAAAAGTCTACATGTAGGAGTAGAAATGTTTGGTGAAAAGATGGAAGCATTGAATATAAGTTATGATTTACAGAATTTCAAACTAAAAGTAGTGAGAAGCTGGATGATAACTTTAAAAGGAAGCTTAATGTAGGACGTAAGACTTGATCAGTGTTTTTAGTTTAAAAAGGATCCTCTTGACTTGTTGGCCTGGCTCAGTGGTTGAGCATCGACCTATGATCCAGGAAATCGAGGTTCGATTCCTGGTCAGGGCACGTGCCTAGGTTGTGGGCTCAGTCCCCAGCAGTAGGTGTGCAGGAGGCAGCCGATCAATGACTCTCTCATTATTGATGTTTCTATCTCTCTCTACTCTCTGAAATCAATAAATACATATTTAAAAAAAAAAAAGAAATAAAAAGGATCCTCTCACTTTTTTTTTTTAAGTAAAGATGTAATATATTGTCAAAACTTGTCTAGATAGAGAACAAAGACGACCATGGAACATGACTTTTTTTCTATTTTGATTTGCATCCATGACTTCTACCAAAACTGAGTAGCAGCTCTTGAAAAAAACATCTAAATCTATGCACATATATATCAATATCTACTTCTCTATAGACAGCCATACATATAGGAAAAGACAAAGAGTGTGTGTGGGTGTGTAAATGTATGTGGCTAACCTTTCCCTATATAATTATTAACCAATTGACAAATTTCCTCTTAAAAATGTTTCAGAGTGATGTGTTCCCATATCTTTGCTCAGTTTTACTTACCTATTTTGCTAAAATCAGTAATGACTTAAAATAGAAGAAAATCATTTCAACAAAATCAATGCAAACTATTCCAAATAATATAGATTTATCTGATTACTACATGCTTAAGGGATCCCTGGAAGCACACAATGTTGTGGATATATTATTATAATCTTTATCACTCACTTATGTCTTAATATTATAATTTCATTTTAAAAAATCATTCCTCAGTGAAGAATTAAAGTTATGGTCTAGGTTTCATGGAATAAATTAATGATTATAAATTTACCATAGGAAGGATAGACTTTATTATTTCACATTTGTTTTGCTCAAATTACTGACTGTATCTCATGTCCTCACTCTTTGAGCCTATACTCAGAGATTGCATCAAATATTTTCATGTAAGGGCTGCTTTTCATATTTAAATTTTTAGCACCACATGATAATCAAAATCTCATTCACTTTCTACCCTCTAGCATCTATCATAAAATCATAATTCTTCTCTAATTGGCCTAAAAAATACCCTTCATATGATGCTATGTACAGAATATATGAAAGCTGCAGGAAAACAAAACAAAATATGATTCTTGTTATTCAGTTACCAAGAAAGCTCAAAAATTTTGATATAAAAACTATTTTTACATTAAAAAATCGATGTATCATGGAGTACAATGAAAAATTTACATGAATTTATCGGAAACTTATTAAACCTCAAAGAAAATTATGGGTTGAGTCATTGCTTTTAGATATGCTCCCTGGACCCTGTAGGTCCATCTGTGATCACTTTCTCTAACTCGGTGATTTTTCTCAGGAAGGAAGAAAAGAAAGAAGAGAAACAAGATGTGAATAAAGATATTTGCAATATGGCTATACTTGTAGAATTATTGTCCTTTAAATTATTCCTCAGATTTACATATTCAGGGTTTTGGTAACTAAATTTACTATTTGAGGAAATACCACCCCCTTGCTTAAAACAGCGTTTCACTGTAACCAAAGAGATTTCCAATTTGTCTATGTGATTTCTTGCTTATTTTGAAAAATTAGTGATAACAGCAGATGTGCTTAAGGGATAAAGAAAAAAGAGAAGGTAAAGGGAAAAGATGAAGGAAAAAGAGTAGAAAGGGGGAAATCTGTCTTGTTCTGTCCTTGTTTTGCAAGCCTATCACATGCTATATGAGACACTAAAGAATCTAATAACCTAGAATTCAGCTCACTCTCAAGTGTTCTAATCATCTTGTTTCTGTGATTACAGGCATCGTTTTACCTGAAAATTGCTGAACAGTTTTCAACCTACTATACTCTTTCTATCAAAGTTTTTAACGTGTGAATTTTTCAACCAACCATCCATCCAGTAAATATATGGTGAAGCAAACATATGCTTACAGTTGTGAGTATGTGAAACACAGAATTTATTCTGTATAATTATTTATTATCATTGCATTATTTTCCATATGACAACTGTGAAGCTACGTTTGCACCACCCTGTATTCACTGATAATTACTATGTGTAAACTCAAGTATTTCCCTAAGGTAATGATCTCAACACAGATGCAATTTTTGCCTAAACTTTTATGACTTTCTTTTTAAGGATATTGTTGTGACTATTCTGAATGATTTTTAAAATATAGTTAATATACTTCATAATGATTCAAATGTAACCAAAATCTTGACATTTTGAGGTTGTAAGTTGTGCATCTGGAGAACTTGAATCTAGTATGTTTCTCAAGAAATTCGTAATCATTAGTCTACATACACTCTTATTTTTAAATAACACTAAACATATTAATTCATAACAACTTTAACATAAAGATTCAGACATGGCAACATATGAACTGGTAAATGAGGAGCTTCTTTCAATATCTGATTATAAAAACTAAAATAATTCACTAAACAGATATTTATTCACTGCTTGCCTGAAACTGGGCTAGGCAATATAGCCAATTAAGAGAATAATATACCCTCCATGACTTAGAGAGGTTCACAGAGTGGTAGAGTGCACCAGGATAAATGATTTTCGGAAGCTGTCATCCCACAGGTATACACGGATGCTTGTATTATTTATTTTTTGTGCTAGTGTCTTGGAATTAATCATAGAAATGTCATGTATGGGACAATGTTGGTGAAACTATTGTGTAATCATTCATGCCTTAGAATCTCCTGGGTTGAGCAAATATGTGTGGGAGGTTGACAAGGAAATTACAAAGGTCAGATTGGAGAAAGATGAGAAGGGCCAGGAAGTTTTCCAGTAATGGATTGGAGGTAAACTCACCCATGAAGAATTGATTCCCTCTCTTTGCAGATGACCAGGCAGTGTTTAAATCACAAGAAAATATTCCATCTATGACTTTCAGAAGCTAAATATTGAAGACTGAAGATGCAGTAGCAGTTTATTTAGGAGAGTTTGGTAGCTTGACTCCACCAACAAGTGACTGAGAAGGTTCATTCCAACTTATTGGCAGTTTCTCTACCATTCTGTTTCCTGGAGGGGTCAAAATCCCAGAGACTTCTGTCTAGAGTGGTTTCCCAATCTTAGGGCTCAGGAGTGGGGGTAGATTTTGAGAGGTTTTACCATATGATCAATTTTACCACTGCACCCTCATAAAATTTTTTTGGCTTTAAGAAACAATGTCCCAGATGCTATCACTGATTAGGAATTATTGAGGGAATAAAACATCAGAAGAAATGACAAGATTGGTAAGATTTTCTTTGAGATATCAGAGGTATACAAATATTAAGAAATACTATTATTTAAAGTGAATAGTAATATATTACAGGAAATTTCAAGAACTGTGACAGGTAAGAGAAAGAAGAGTCAATGATGCTATCTAATTCAATAAAAGTTCAGCTGTTAAAAATAGTTTGAAAACCATCGGTGTAGTGATTGTACCAAAGGTAGCATCTGATCAATTTCAGTTTTAATCCTGGGTCTGCCACTTAGCAACTTAGTGGCCTGGAAATAGTTTTCTCTTGTCTGAGGATCTGATGATTTATCCCGTCTTCCTTCAGACACATCTCAGGGACAATTCCCCAGTCTTCCCAATAAAAATATTGGCCCTAAGGTTGAACAACTGAGGACTGAAAATATCTTTTTGCATTTCTCTATCACTGTGCATGCTGGTTTTATGGGCAGGAGTAGAATCAGTTAAAACAAATTCTAAATTTCCATGATTTCCTATGGAGCATACTAATGCTACAGCTCTTTTTATGTCCTCCAGGATTCATATCCTCTATCATTTCTTAATTAAAAGATTGTTTCCTGAAGACAAAACTATCAAACCAGGTTCTCAGTATCACCTTCCCAAGGAATGTTTTATTATTTATTTGACCACCTGAAGTTTTGAAAAGGCTCCATAAGGTCTCTCTATTTAGGGAGCAGGAGCAAAAGACAATATCCTAAGCAGATCAGATGCTTGATTTTATATAGAAAGTGACAAATCATGAAAAACTCATAATTTTGACATCTAGCCTGAAACTTCCATTTTATGTAAATTGGTTTCAATTTGTAAGCCTAATGGCATGGACATTCTTTATGACATTCTTTGAACATTTTAGATCTAAGCCTAAATTCATGGCCTTCAACTTCAAGTACAGACAAATAAAATAAAATAAATAAAAATGTTTCAATTTAACTAGTGGGAAAAATCTTACCTTAAAGAAATATATAAATATCTACAGTTTGTGTTAAAGTCAGAATGAATGAAATGTTTACTATTTCATGTATTGAATATTTTGGTATTAAATGCTACACTTAACAGAAGCCTTAGTAGTTCTTATGAATGCTGTTGATGGAGATGAAATGGTCATGCTGTGAAACTGATGCTATTATGACAAGATGCTATAGTAAATCTAATAAATGAAAATTCACTTATACATCATGATAGAAATAAAAATACAATAAAATAGTATTATTATAAATAGAAATATGATAGGCCCATTAAAACCAGTTTTTTAACATTTTCAAACATAACATGTTACATATGTTATATACTTCCAATAACATAGCTAAACTATATTTACTTCTAGAAGAAGCAAGTCATACATCAGGTAGAGACCCAAATTCCTGCTCCTTCCTCAAACATCATTTCATCATCATCTTACAGTTATCCAAGCTCCTTTTCATAATAATCTTGAGCTGAATTACCTAAATTGTTAACATAGTGTGAACTCCATAATTTCTTTTGGCAGGCCTCATTGATTTCAAAGTTACATGGTCATTAATTGCCAATAATATCTTCTACCAGGTAAAACTGATTATAGTTCAAGCAATTTTTCTGTATTGTTTAAGAAACCACTGATCCCAGTCTAGAGGCTGTGACATTACTAATTTCATTCCACTACTCTCAGGGCAATTAGTGATTAATTTTCCTCCTGCTCTTTCTAATTTATGCCACAATAAGGACAAAACTGTCTGCTTGGTGTGTCGCAGAAGTACACTGCAAATTAGAATCTTTAGTGCTAACAATATCTTTTGTTTATGGCTTTGGGTGTTCAAAATATTAAAGAATCACACAGGTTTAAATCAGTTTTAAAATCAATTATGTAGGATGTGCCCAATGCCCTTTTATCTGGGCACACGTTCATAACAACTTTATTGATTGCACCTGTTAGAACTGTCTATAAACCAAAGATGCAACATTGACATACCTTCACATTTGACCCAGCAGGTCTCATTTATACAAGGGTAATTTTCTTCAAGACAGAGAAGACAAAGGCTATTTTCCCCCCGTTTCCTGATTCAACTGCATGGAGAGTAAACTTAAGTCTCAATACGCTTAACTACATTGTGCTTCTTAAGACTATAAAGGCCTCATGAAGACAAATGGCATATTGTCTTCGTTTCACTTTGGAAATGTACCACTGGCATTGCTGTTCAAAGCCATGATATTATTGATAATATTTATAAATTGTTAAATGATGAAAAGGAAATTGTACTTTACTCTTAATTGTATTGTCTCATTTCACTTTAATGTCATAAAACCATATGGAAATCTGTAATAATGGAAGAATTTCAAAGTTCATATACTGGCAATTGGGGGGGATGAATATTGTGCTGCCCCCTGATGCAAAAAGATAAGTTCAAAACATGCTATTCCTCTGACACCTAAGGGATTTCATTTCTACTATAATTCTCTTCAACAAATATTTTTAATTTTATTTTTGATTTCTCAGTTACAGTTGAAATTTAATATTATTTTATATTAGTTGGGGGTGTACAGCATAGTGGTTAAATATTTATATAATTTACAAAGTGATTACCCATATAGGTCCAGTTCCACCTAGCACCATACACAGTTATTACAATATTATTGACTGTTTTCCCTATGCTATAATTTACATCCCCATAACTATTGTAAAACTACCAATTTGTGTTTCTTAATCCCTTCACCTTTTCACCCAGGCCCTACCTGCCTCCTACCTAGCAACCATGACTTTGTTCTCTGTATCTGTGAGTCTGTTTCTATTTTGTTTGTCCATTTATTTTGTTTTTTATATTCCATATACAAGTGAAATCATATGGTATTTGTCTTTCTCTGTCTGACTTAGTTCTCTTAGCATAATACCCCTTACGTCCATCCATGTTGTTGCAAATGGTAAGATATCATTCTTTTTTATGGACGAGTAATATTCCATTGTATATTATATACCACCACTTTTATATTCACTCATCTCATTTTTTTTATCCTAACCTGATAATATTTTTTCCATTGCTTTTCAGAGAAGGTGGGAGAGAGAAAAAGAGATATTTGAGAAAGACACATTGATTGGTTGCCTCCCCTATGTGCCACAACCAGAGCTGGGAATTGAGCCTGCAACCTAGGTATGTGCCCTTGTCCAGAATTGAACTCAGGGCCCTGCAGTCCAAGGGTTGACACTCTAACCACTGAGCTAACTGACTAGGGCTCCACTCATTTATTAATGGGCACTTGGGTTGCTTCCATATCTTGGCTATTGTAAATAATGATGCAATGAACATAGGAGTACATATATCTTTTTGAATTCATGTTTTGAATTTCATATAAATACCCAGAAGCAGAATTTCTGGGTCATAAGGTAGCTCTGTTTTTAATTTTTTAAGGACCCCCCACACTGTTTTCCATAGCAATTGCACAAATTTGCAATCCCACTAACAATGCACAAGGGTTCTCTTTTCTCCACATTCTTGCCAACACTTCTTGTTGTTGATTTATTGATGAAAGCCATTCTGACAGATGTGAGGTGCTATCTCATTATGGTTTTAATTTGCATTTCTATGATGCATAGTGACACTGAGCTTCTTATCATATGTCTATTGGCCATCTGCATGTCCTCTTTGGAGAAATGTCTATTTAAGTCCTCTGCCCTTTTTTTTTTTTACCTGAATTGCTTGTTTTTCAGCGTTAAGTTGCATACATTCTTTATAAATTTTGGATATTAACCCCTCATCAGATGTACCATTGCTGAATATCTTCTCCTATTCAGTGGACATCTTTGTGCTTCATCTTCAACAAATACTTTTAAATGATTTCTGAAATTTAATCAACTGATGCAGTACACAGAGTCTGTGTTTGTATCTTCACCCACCCAACTACATTACAGAGAGGTATTACTCAACTGGATTCATAACTTTAACAGCAGAAGAAGTGTATAATGAAAGAGAGCTCTGCGCTATACAGTGTATCTGTAAACATTCAGTCAATTGGAAAAGAAGTTTTAAGAAACTTGTGTGCTAAATAATTTGGATACATAAACAACTGCAACAGCTAATGGTAAGAACAGTTATAAATAAGAACAAAGCACTATGAAGGGCAGGTGTAAAGCAAAAATTGATGATTTGAACAGAGTAGAAATTGGGTGGATGTGTGTGTAAGACATTATTAAACTTCCTCACCAAATATCACTTTGATCCTATTTTCTCTCTTCTCTCTTACTGAAACTCCAGTTCTTGGTATATCAGAGCTTTTCACTGTGTCTCAATGTTTGTGATACTTTTTTCTTTTTCCCCCCATCTGTTTTGTTCTTCATGATTCAAACTAAAAGTTTCTATTGGCCTCTCTTTTAGTTTGCCAATCCTCTTTTCTGATGGCTCCATATACTATTATATACTGAATTCTTAATTGCATTTGTCAGTTATAAATTTCTCTTTTGATTTTTTAAAAATATGTAATCCAATTCTCTGGTGAGGTTCTTATTATGTCCTTTTGTAAATATATTTATCGCAAGTGCTTCAGATCTGTGACCTGTAAGTTTAGTTAGCTGAGGTGTCTGTTAGTGGCACGGTCTCTCGGTTCTGATTCCTGTTCTGTAGGGTAATTTTTGACAGAATGTCAGTCATTTTATCATCTCCTTTCAAGAAGGGCTGAATCCTACCCCCTGGTAAACACACAGGACAGGAATGGAACTGTTCATCTAATTGGGGGCTGACCTGAGCGAGGCTGGGCTGGAGTTTTGTTTTGTTTGAGCTCTGTTTATGCCTGGGTAGTACCCCAGGAGAACTACCCGAGAGCCCAGGAAGTCTGCCAGGGCTTCTCTTCCTTGGAGGTTTCTGAAATCCAACATTTTCTCTTCATCACTGTAAAACTGCTATGAACTCTGCTCAGTTTTGCAGAGTTACTAATCTGTAAAAGCCTTGTGGGGAGACGGCTGAGGGTAGGGCTCCCTTCCCCTCATCTCCCCTCTCACTGGAATATTGACCTTCTCCCGGGCCTCGGATCCTGCCTGCGTTAGTCATGCCAAAGCCCCTTCTTTGCGTCTCCAGCTCTGTGAGGCTTCTCGAACTTCTAGTTTGTCAGCTACCTGGTTGTGGCTACCTCATATTCTCAGCATCTCCCCTACTCTAACAATAGAGAAGTGACCAGGAGGAAAAGCTGCTTGCAAATTTCAGTTTACACTCTGCTATTCTTTCTTTCTGTAATCTCACCCTCAGAACCTTTATGCCTTTTCTCCTTTTTCTTGATAGAAGCTTTAACCAAAGAAGAGATTAGCCAAAGAATACATGTGAATAGCACACGAACACAGACTACAGTGTGGTGAAGGCCAAGGGGGCGGGTGGAGGTGGGCAAAGCAGGAGAAAATGGGGGACATCTGTAATAATGCCACCAGTAAAAAATAAATAAATTTTTAAAAATTGTTACTTGTAAGAATCCTTAACATTTAATATCAAAAAAGAAAAAAAATCATTATTATTTTCAAATGATCAATACACAAAGTTGCTAATAGTGCTAGCATATTCCATTAACCCCCCTTTCATGAAAGACAATAATTTATAAGTAAATCCTTTGTATATAGTAGCACTGCTGAAATATTTAAGAATACTTAATGGTAACAAGTCATTTTGCTCCCAGAAAGATACTGCATAATTGGCAAAAAACTATAGAAATAAAAAAGGTTGAAGGTTCTCCTAGAAATAACAGTTAATTTACCTCTACTACTTTGGGATTGCCCAAGAAAATGTTGCTGCACAATAAGCATCACTGCGCCGTTTTTTGTTGTAGTTTAGTTGTGATAACATTTGTTTTGCCATAAATTCAGCTGCCATCTTGTTTATGTTATTCAATTTCTCAGAAAATGTTTCCTTCATAAATTTACAAAAATGGAAATAAAGAAAAGGGAAAAAATGCCAGCACATATGGCATTTCAGGAAGTCAAAAATGGAAGAATAGCATAATATCATAGTAAAATTTCACATTATTACATATTGCCGCTTTGTTTTAAAATCTTGCAAAATCAAGCGGTTGGGAAATATTCTGATACAATCATTGTTATTAAAACAACAACAAAACTGTTATCAATCCTAGGGTTACCTCCTAAAGTTTAAAATGTAAAATAATATTTAACTATTATTTGCTACTATTTGGTGGAAATAATCAGATTAACAATTTTTGTAGACAGGAACATAATACAATGAAACTAAACTTTAGAATGTACATATAGGATTGGTTATATTTATGGTTCAGAATGCACACAGTAATCTTTCAGTGCTCTACTATCGTCACTGTGACACTAGCTAGTTCTAGGTAGAACATGAAATATGAATTATTAATTCATTTAATTTAACTTAGTAAAGAAGTAAATTTGCAGATTCATTCAAACTCTACATTTTTATAGTTTTAAAAACTTCACACAAATTTATACCAATAACTTAGGTTCCTAGAAATTTTTCATCAACTTTGGAGATTGTAGGATCAATTTATTTACCAAAATTAAATGTCGGCAACAATGTGAACATTAATGTATAAATCAGCCTTAAAAATTTTTTTGATTTTATTTTTTAATCAATCACATGAGAAAATATGACTCAGGCCTAATTCATTTCTAAATTAATGCTTTCCCAGAACGACATCATTGTGACCTTTAGATACTAATTTCATTATTGCAATTCTGAGAAGTATGTGAGAGTTTAAAAATTACTTTCCTTAAGTTATATTAATTATGCTGCACACTACACCAGACAGTTTACTAATTACCTGAACTCAGGCAAACATAGGCAAGCAAATCTAGCATTGAGAAACTTTAATAACTTGGATATAAAATACCTGTGACACTATAAAGAATGTGAATTTAATTTTTAAAACAGCAAAACAAATTTTAAGAGACAAAATGAATTGATTTTGAGGGTGGGAGTGGGAGTAGTTCTTTGAACAAAAAACATTATAAAATATATGGTGCTAAATACCATATATTTTTATTATTTAACACCAATTATTTTTATTATTATATTTGTGGCCATATTGTATTAACAGAAATATTCAAATGAAAAATAGATTATAAAGACATATGTATTGGAATATTTTTGTTTGTAGCAACAAACTCTAGTTTCAGAGTGATAAAAACTGGGCTTGATCCAAAATTCTTTCACTTTCTACTGGTGTAAAATTGGGTAAGTTCAATATGTCTTTAAGAGTAAATACTCAGCAATAGAATGGGTATAAGACCCACCTATTGTAATTGAGCAAAGCTTGAAAAACACTGAAACATTGTATGCGACATAAAAAAATAATTACAGTTGTTTAGGTAATTTAGGTAAACAGAAGATAAGTTGAATGTAGAGAAATGTTTTGTTTTATTTACAAATTTCAACCAGTAAACTTTGCTTCAAATTTACTTAATCTGTGACTCAAATTGTGCAAAATATAAGTAAAGAAAAGAAAATTTTGCATAAAGTCATTAAGGTCAGAACCCAGTGATATAGCATGGTGAATGTGTAGCCTCAGAACAGAAAAATGTGTCTTTAGAATTTTTAATTGAATTATTATATATACAATATGTGAAATTGAGATGACTAGAGTCATATAGCAGATACTCATATTTTGGAGGTGACTTTCCCCAAATATTTTTTCTGTGCGATGTATTTAGTTTTCCATGGTGTGATCATACCATGATTATGCACTATACCGCTGATGGGTAGTTAGGCCATTTCCATTTTAAAGAACACGTGCCCCTAGTTTTGTGGAGTATTTAACAAGAAATGTAACTGCTGGGTCTTAGGGTAGATGTGGGTTTAGACTTAGAGATACTGCCAAACATTTTATACAGATTATTTGTACAAACTTTCTTTGCTGTGGCAGTTATGATAATCAAATTTTCCCACATGATATCAATAAATGACACTGTTTGCCTTTTTCAAATTCAGTCATTCTGTTGGGTATATAGTAATTTGCATTTTGGTTTTAATTTACATTTCCCTGATAACTAATAAAGTTGAGTCCCATTTCAAAGGCTTATTTATCTTTTTTTTTTTCCTGTTATGTGAAGTGCCTGTTGAGATTTCATGTTCATTATTTTATTAGGTTGTTGAGATTTCTTGTTCATTGTTTTACTGGTTGTCTGCTCACCTTATTGATGTGAAGCATTTTTAAATATATTATGGATTTGAGTCTTTTGATATGCATGTATCAATATGTATATATTCATAATGGATATAAAAGTTTTGGGTATGAGTCTTTTCAGTCTCATTTTGACTTTGTTTAATGAACAGAATTACTTAATTTTAATATAATCTAACCTATCAGTTTCCCCTTCATTATTTTCTGTCCTGTTTAAGAATCTTTACCTGCATCAAGGTTACAAAGATAATCTGTCTTCTTACAGAAGCTTTCTTTTTCATGCCTTTCATATTCAGGTTACGGCATATCTGAAGTTAATATCTGTCTATGATGTTCACTAGGATATAAAATTAATGTTTTCTAGAAGGACATCCAATAATAACAGAACTTCTATTATAAAATGGTCATCTTTGCCCAGCTGATGTGGCTCAGTGAATTGAGCGTTGTCCCAGGCACCAGGAGGTCACAGGTTCCATTCTGGGTCAGGACACATGCCCAGGTTGCAGGTACAATCCCCAGTAGGGGGAGTGCAGGGGGTAGCTAATGGATGTTTCTCTGTCATTGATGTTTCTCTCTCTCTCTAAAATAATAATAATAAATAATAATAATAAATAAAAGTAATTTTAAAAATAAATCAAAAAATAAAACGGTCATCTCTATTCCAACACACTGTGATGTCACCTTAGATAAAAATAGGTGACTGTTGTTTATTTCTTAATGCTCTACTATGTTGCATTTATCTATTTTTCCATTACTGCATGGATAATCAATACTAAACCTTCTTAATCTCTTATAGCTTTATGTATAAATACTGATACCTAGTCACCTAAATTCTAGGGCTTTGTTCTTTCCTATAAAGACGCCTTTATACAACAGATATATTTTTAAAATCTAGAATCAGCTTGATAATTTCTACAGAACTGGGTGTACTGATAAAAATTACAATGGATCTATAGACTAATTTGGAGGGAATTTTAATAATTTGGAATTAACTCAACATTTTGCCTCATTTACTAGACATTAATATTCATATGTTGTCTAAAAAGCTTTTTAAAATGTTCCATGTTTTTGTTGCTGATTATTTCTATTATCTATTTCTATATCATACAACTACACCTAAACATAATGGCTTAAAACAAGACATTTACTTTGTTCACAAATCTAACTTATGTACAGAGGCATGGGGGAAAAATAGCCTCAGCTCTTCTAGATGTTACCTGGGCTGGTTCAAAGGCACTTCATTTTGGCTGTCAAATTATCACAGGAAAAGATGCACACTTTATAGGGAGAAAGAACATCATTTGGGGTCTTTATGTTTTTAAAAAGATTTTTAAAACAGAATTAAAAAAAAAAAAAAACTTGAAACACTAAAATACTAGAACCAAAATTGAGACATTAAAACAGACAATAGATATAAGCTTAGATCTGATACAGGTGTGGACTTAGCTGCCAAGGTAACAAGACTATCTTCTAGAACATAAAAAGATGAAACATCTCACCAGATATTTAGAATCCATTTTGTTAAAAGTGAAATGTAATTATAACTATAAAATACACAGAGTGCTATTTAAAAAGCATATCTTTTTCATAAAAAGTAATAACCATATTCTTAAGATATACTTGATTTTGTATAGAAATATGGCATTTGAAATATGTTGGTATCTTTTATCTCAAAATTATTCTTGCAAAAATCAGATTTAAATTTCTAATACAATCTAATTGAGGCAAAATTATTGAAGACAACTGTAATATTGCTTTGATATGGTACAGAATTGAGCTACTAAATCAGGGCATGAAGTTTGCTCATGAACTATAATACATTTTATTTTATTTGTTATTATTATTTTAAATATATCTTTATTGATTTCAGGGAGAGGGAGAGAGACAGAAACATCAATGATGAGAGAGTCATTGATCAGCTGCCTCCTGCACGCCCCCTACTGGGGATGGAGCCCGCAACCCGGGCATGTGCCCTGACTGGGAATCAAACCCTGATCGCCTGGATCCTAGGTTGACGCTCAACCACTGAGCCATGCCCAGCCGGGCTATTTTATTTATTTTTTAAAATATGTTTTTATTGATTTCAGAATGAGGAAGGGAGAGAGAAAGAAAGACAGAAACATCAATGATGAGAGAGAGTCATTGATCAGCTGCCCCCAGTATGCCCCACAGTGAGGATAGAGCTTGCAACCCCAGGCATGTGCCCTGATCAGGAATCCAGTCATGACCTCCTGGTTCACAGGTCGATGCTCAACCACTGAGCCATGATGGCTGGGCTATAATAATACATTTTAAACATTTGTACATAATGTCTTTCTTTAAGTTGGTCACCTCTGTTCATAGCAAGATTTACTAGAATCACACAGCACTATTTTGGTAATAGGGAGTTCTCTGTGTCATAATATCACTTGTAATTTTAATGTCATTGCTATGAAGAAATTACAATACACATTATGAGACAAATGAACATCTTTTCCCCAAACAGAGGAATGAAATGAAGTGGAAATTAGGCTGAACCATTACTGTCATTTTTGCACTTTTATTAACAATCTTTTAGAGTAAATTTCTTCTTAGTACTCAAATAAAATAATGACAGCAATTATCAATCCTGTACTTTATCACTGTTTATAAGTTTATGAAGTAGCTTTATATAACTAAAATATATTGAATCCTTATAATTATGCTATTTCATAAAACTATGATCTTTAATGACATAGTTATGATTATTCCCACTTGTGCAACAAGAAATGAGGTTTTGAGGACTCAGTAATGTCATGCCTGTAGTAAGGGCCAGAACGGGGATTTGGTTTCAGTCCTTCTTAAGCATCATGATACACTACCATACACACTATCCCTTTGATCCTAACAACACCAGGGATAATTTAGGATTTTTTTCTGCTTATTTCATAGGGATGAAACTGAATCATGAAAACAATAAGATGATAATTAGGTTATGTTGTAGAGAAAATGTTTGTTCAAGTCAACTTCCTGCATATCTAATTTTCTCTTTATCCTTAAAAGAATTACAGCCTTTTAAAAAATGACTACTAGTCTTATTGGCCTATAGCTGTATTAGGTGTAAATTTCACACAGTATAGTTGGTTTGGTTTGTTTGTGGTCAGAATCATAAACAAACTTAAAAATTACATTTAATATCAGAGTTGTGAAGGAGAACTTATTTAAACTGGATCCCTGCAATTGATTTGTGTGAAGCACATCTTCAAGAAAAAAGAACCCCGGCTGGGTAGTTTAGCTGGTTGGAGCATTATCTTCTACACTACAAGGTTGCAGGTTCAATTCCCAATCATGGCACATACCTAAGTTGTGGGTTTGATTCCCCAGTCAGGGCGTGTGCTGGAAGCAACCAATCAATGTTTCTCACAAAAAGAGAGGCAATTTGCTTTGCTTAAAAACTCGAGCACTACAAATAATAAAATCCAAAAATAAATTTATTTTCTATTATCAATGGCTAAAAAAAACTTCAGAATTTTTTAAGATGAAAATAGACATAAATGAGCAATAGTAAGCAAATTAAATTTAGGAATCAAGAGGAACTTTCTGAATTGACAGAAGAAAAAATATTGCTCTTTATATAAGGAAATTAATTCTTTTTACTATTGTAAGAACATAGTTATGTTTCTGGGGTAATATAATTATAGTTTTGTTTAAAGTCCAATTATTGATGAGATGATTGTTGAATGTCATATTCCGACTTAGTTGTCTAGAAATTATTCTTAAAAAATGAAGATGAATATTTTTAGATATTAGCACTTCAATAAGACTAAATCTGAATTATGTTCATAGTCAAGGTTGTAAGAAATTGTCAC
Source organism: Miniopterus natalensis (assembly GCF_054644295.1). Lineage (NCBI taxonomy): Eukaryota > Metazoa > Chordata > Mammalia > Chiroptera > Miniopteridae > Miniopterus > Miniopterus natalensis. The sequence continues at coordinate 25,129,633 of NC_142092.1, read as the reverse complement.
CAACCAAACATAAGAGCAAATAGGTAGTTTCACAGAAATAAATTCATGAGAAATTTCCTAAAAATACTCTGCCATTAGAATAAAATGTAGTATGCAAGTGGACTAAATTCTCTAATCAAAAGACATAGGATGGCAGAATAGAAAAAACAAGCAAGAAACATGACCCATAACCCAAAATGTTGCTTACAAGAGACTCACTTTAGATTGAAAGACACACATATACTGAAAGTGACAGGATGGGAAAAATATTCCATGCAAACAGAAATTAAAAGAAAGCTGGGGTAGCAATACTCATATCACATAAAATAGACTTCAAAACTAAAAAAAGACACAGAAGGACATTACATAATTTTAAAGGGGTCAGTCCAAGAAAGAGGCTATAACAACAGTAAATATCTACGCACCCAGCATAGGAGCACCCAAGTATATAAAGCAAATGTTAATGGGCATAAAGGTAGAAATTAACAGTAATATTATAATAGTTGGGCTTTAATGCTCCACTTATTTCAAAGGCTATATCATCCAGACAGAAGATTAATAAGGAAATAATGGCCTTAAGTGGCACATTAGACCAATCTGACTTATTAGATATTTCTAGAGCATTTAATCCAAAAACTACAGGTTACAATTTTTTCTCAAATGCACATGGAACATTTTCCAGGATAGATCATGTGCTAGGCCAGAAAACAAGCCTTAAAAAATTCAAAAATATTTAAATTATATCAAGCACATTTTCTGACAACAATGGCAAGAAACTAGAAACCAATTACAGGAAAAAAACAATTGGAAAAAACATAAACACATGGACATTAGCCAACATGCTTCTAAACAATCAGTGAATCAAAGAGGAAATCAAACAGGAAATCAAAAAGTACCTTGAGACAAATGAACATGAAAATATAGCCTTACAAAATTTATGGGATGCAAAAAAGCAGTTAAAAGTTTATAGCTGTAGAGGCCTACTTCAAGAAGTAGAAAAGTTCCCAAATAAATAATCTAAATTTATACCTAACAAAACTAGAAAATGAACAAAATTCAAAGTAAGTATGAGGAAGGAAATAATAAAGATCAGAGCAGAAATAAATAAAATAGAAAACAGAAAAACAATAGAAAAGATTATGAAACTAAAGTGGTTCATTGGAAGGACAATTAAATTAACAAGCCTATAGCAAGATCCATCAAGCAGAAAAAAAGGGAGAACACAAATGAATAAAATAAAATATGAAAAAGAAGGAATTACATCTGACACCACGAATTACAAAGGATCATTAAAGAATACTACAAATTTGACAATCTAGAAGAAACACATAATGTTTTAGAAACATAAAACCTTCCACATTAAACCAGGAAGAAACAAATAACCTGAACAGACCAATTACTAACAATGAAATTGAAGCAGTAACCAAAACACTCCCAACAAACAAAAGCCTAGGACCAGACAGCTTCACAAATAAATTCTACCATTTTAAAAAGAAGTAATAACTATCCTTCTCAAACTATTTCAAAAAATTGAAGAGGAAGAAATGCTCCCAAACTCACTCTATAAGGTCACCATTATCCTGATACCAAAACCAAACCAAGACACTACAAAAAAAAGAGAATTACAATACAATGTCCCTGATAAATAGAGATGCCAAATTCTCAACAAAATTCTAGCAAAATGAATCCCACAGTATATTAAAAGGGTTATACACCATGAACAAGTGGGATTTATATAAAGGATTCAAGGGTGGTTCAACACCCACAAAACAACTGATTCATTACTTCAACAAACCAAGGATAAAAAACCTATGATGATCTCAAGAGATGCAGAAAAATCATTTGACAAAATTCAAAATTCCTTTCTGATAAAAACTCTCAAATAAGTAGATATAGAAGGAACATACCTCAACTTCATGAAGCTATATATGACAAGCCCACAGCTAACATCATACTCAATGGTTAAAAGTGGAAAGCTTTTTTTCTAAGGTCAGGAGCAAGAAAAGAATGCCCACTCTTTTAGTGACTGTTCTATTTATTATATAAATTTAATATAATGGGTAATATTACATGTTTATTAATATTTTAAAATACAGGACTTACCTAATCCTAAAAACATTTTTGATAAAGTGGACTACAATGAAATTCATTGAAATTAAATTAGTTGAAATTTAATTAGAATTTTAAAATTACAATATATAAGTATTTAAAAACAACTACAAATCTATTTTTTAAAGTAGACAATCAACAGAAAGTTAGATAAAAGGCTTAAGCAGAAATTTTACAAATGATAATATGAAAGTATTCAATAAAATATAAAAAGGTATACTCAACTTTGACATCAGTGAAATGCAACTAGCACCACGATATATCACTATTTACTCACCAAAATTGTTACTGTTAAAACAAAAGGCAGAATATTGACTAGGGAGTGGATCAAACAAAACTCATTTATTGCTAATGAGAGTATCAATTGATAAAAAAAAAAAAACACTGAAAAAAATCCTCTAAAGCTAAGTAAACATATGTTCTATGGCCTTCATATTCCTACACGCAAAAACTGAATGATTGTCACAAATCTGTCAATGAGTACAAGATGCCAGGCACAAAAGAGTACATATTTTTTAGTCTAAGTACTTAGGTTTTAGAACAGGAAAGCAAATGATGGTATGAGGAGTTAGGTAGGATACTATCTATTCTAGAGGTGTGAGATAATATGTGGAAAAAAGAGGGGACTGCTGAGATGTTAGTAATAGCAGTTTTGATCTGGGTGCCAGTATTCACTTTGTGAAAATTAATTAACAAAAACACATTTGTACCCTTTTTTGCATATATATGTGTGTGTGTGTGTGTGTGTGTGTATTGTGATCTAGCATATGACATATACTATGCCAGAATGTCTAGAAGAATAATTATCAAATCTTATTATATATAAAAAAAAAAATCTCAGTAACATGTTTTTTGATTTTTAAAATCTGGAAGGTACTTGGGTGCCTAATAATTAGTCTAAACACAGCAATGACCATTTATTCTCAGATTAAATTTGATTTGTAAGTGCATGTTCAAATACTTTACTAACACATTTACTTGGAAAAAACAAATCATTATTCTTTGTATGAAAGGAGTATTTTGGATGCTTATGGGATAGTGAAATATTTTAGCAATGACGAAGAATTCATCCATCTTAGTTTCTTGGTTATGAATGTTATAAACCCAGGACTGTCATCACCTCTAGCTCTATCCAGCTTCACCTTCCATGAAGTTCACACTTGTAGCTTGTTAGATGTAAATAGCATGAAAGACACTCAGTCACAGTGTGACTAAAACCTTATCACCTCAATCATGAGGGAACTTTTTCCATCTTTATTATTTAGATGGATTTTTCCTGCACCTATAATTTCTTTTCTTTTTTTCATTTTGAATGCATACTCCTTTATCAGGCACTTAGTTCTTTCATGCAAGCTGCAAATAAATACAACATAAATCTAGTTCACATGCCAATAAGCAATAAAATACTTTTCAAATTATATTTTTGATAAAGTTTCATTTAACACAAAGAAAATGAAAGAAGAGGCTATAAGACATACCATAATATTAGAATATTAATATTCATACACAACCTTTGGTAGGTATTTCCTTTTATCTACAGTGTATAAAGAATTAGAGCTTATGCCATCCTTTGCACAGGGAAATATATTTTTGAACTTTCAAACTATTTTTTTCTTTAATATAGGCCACAAATCTTTTTTTCTAAAAACTAGGCAATAAAAAAAAAACAGAAAAGGTTCTTATCAGCAAAAGTAACACTTGTGCTAAATTATTCATGGAGATTCAAATACAATAAAGCATGTTATAAATCACCTTGCAATCAGGAACTCTAAAAGGTAAAGTCTCAAACATAGGTTTTACTATAACAATGACAACATTAGACAGAGATGGTTTTCTTTATTCAGTTTTACTTGTATTTCTCCATATTCTAAGAAAGGTCTAAAGAAGGGCAATTAACAAACAGAGAACCTCTCAGCTGTCATGTCCTTACAGATATAGTACAAAATCATAGCTAAAAGCCACAAGTTATATTTTTGAGATAGAAAACAATACAATACAAGGAAACAAACTGTGTAATGGAGTAAGCAACTCTGCCATGCTGAGTAGGTACTTCAATTGCTAGTCCCCATTTTACTCATCTGTAAAGACAGGTAGATGATGATAACTCTCACATGTTAGGGGCAGGATACAATTATATATACAATAAAATCCTTTAACCACAGTTCCTGACACAAACTATTTCCTAAATATTAGTATTAATATAGTATTAGGATATGATGCTGTAATAATTTTGCTATTAATTTTAGAATTTGTAGTCCCTCTTCCATTCATCAAAACACATAGACAGTTTTTCCCATTTTCAACGCTCTAACATGTTATCTGCCATTATCACTCTGACCTAGCTCTCACTTAAACTTCAGTGATTCTTGACTGTATTTTTACGTGTTGATTTATAGATTGCTATTTTATTACACGTTAAAATCATCACTAAAAGTCTACTTTGATGCTCAAATTGTCCAAGAGTTGGCCAGTAAGAGCACGTTCAAGCCTATTCCCGTGTCCTTTGGACATGTTCCTGTTATTATTTGAGCACTTTGTGGCTTTCAAGTTCAAAAAGATGCCCCATGTTCATCTAGTACTTCAACCTGTCAGCCATGGAATCCATCATTTTTCGGAGAGGATTTTGTCCCTTTTAAATGATCTTTAGAAGCCAAGCTGTAGATGCTAGATATAGTCATCACTATGGTGGTGACACTACTTCTAAATTCTATTAGTGGACAGAACTGTACATACACATGCAGATATTTGCATCTATAGATTTTTCTGTATGTATCCACATATTTTAAAAAACATGAGTTCACACCTACCCTCCCAATTACAGTCCAGTATCATAGGTTTTCATCTTGTTTTCTCTATTTTCACACTTGTAATATCTTTCTTTGAGAGCGATATACTTAGATATCAATAATGTTTTTATTTACTTTTTAAATATGTTTTTATTGATTTCCGAGAGAGGAAGGGAGAGGGAGAGACAGAAACATCCATGATGAGAGATTCACTGATTGGCTGCCTCCTGCAAGGCCCCCACTGGAGATCCAGCCCTCAATCAGGGCATGTGCCCTGACTGGGAACTGAACCACGATCTCCTGGATCATACGTCAATGCTCGACATCTGAGCCATGCTGGCCGGGCTCAATAACCTTTTTATATACATTTATATACATACATACATTTACACATTTGACCAATCTCCCTGTGAATCTACATTCTCCATCACCAACACAACCACCCTGATTAGGCTACAACTCACCCCACCGAGTGGATTTCCTCTTCAGTCTGCTTGGGCAATGACCCCTTTTCTGGACCATCCCCAGATGCTCTGATAAGTCCTCTGGGTGGATTCCCCCCTCACCCTGCTTAAGTTCTAACGCCCTGTTCCCAGCCATAAGCCCCCTCATCCTGCACTTCTGGCTCATGATGTTCATTTTCTTCTGCCCATCTAATGTCTTTATGTCTGAATTGGTCAGGAAGAGATGAGATGGGAAGAGAAGAGAGAAATGAGTAAAAGGAAATGGGAACCGGAGAAAAGAAGTGATAGCGACTATAGTTTTGATAACAAATAGAGGATGGAAAACATTTCCAATGTGATATATACACAGAGACACTATTTATATTAACTCATCTCAAGACTGTTATTTAAATATATGTCATCGGCTACCACACATATTATACAAAATGTCAGTTTTGTGTTCTCAGTTTGATACTTCTAAAACCTTATGTCTCATTAACTTGCTTTGTAGAGTTTTGAATCTCTTGTTGAATCAGTAATTAATAAGTATAATATTACATTAATGATCCTTTTTGAAAATGTCTGGTCTGTCACCTTATTAAGAAAGGTATTGAACTAACTCTTCATAAAGGACAGGAAGGGTGTGGTTCAGAAGATGAGAAGTTAGGCTGTCTCCTGGCTAACGCAAAGCTCAGAGATCATGACTCAAAATCAACTTTAATATGACTTCCTCTTAGACTCAGTTTTAGGAACCAATTACCACCCACCTAAAAGATAAAGACTTTACTTTTTACCCCAAAGCTACATGGATTGAATTCTAGTATTTTAATATATAAAGGTTTCTTATTTCTTTTTAAATGGACATTTATTATGAAAACAGGATATACTTGTAAAGGGGTCTCTGATACGATATCACATCTTTCTAGCTGACAGGTCTGTACTACTTACATACTACAAAAAAAAAATTGTTTCTTCATCTAACCTAACCCAAGACATATAACTCTCTGAAGTTCTTTAAATATTTTTTGTGTGCTTAGCAATATCAACTAAAAGCTGGAAAAACTCTAATTACCTGGTTTAAATTACTTAAAGTAATTTCTTGATGATATTCTGAACCTTAATTTCATAGTACATCTTGCAAGAAAGTAATTGTGCAATTAATAATTCATTTATTACTCCTAATATAAAATAAAATTTCCTTTTATTAATAAAATAATGTGTTTCTTCTAGCAGCTTAAAGTACATAATGATAATATATGGGTATATTGTTGGATAAAACAGCAAAATTGTCTCCTTAGTTAAAAAATTGTTAGAATAATGAAATCTATTTGCTACTTTCTTTGCATAGATATAAAAATAAAATATATAGATTGACTACTATAACCACTGACCTTGATTTTGGGGAAAAAATCATTTTATTTTATTTTTTGATATAATAAATTTTGTTCATTCAAGTACTCATTAAGAGAATAAAAAAGAAAGCCACAGCGGGACCACTTGTTTATAACACATACATCTAACAATTAACTAGTATTAATAAGGAATGTCTAACTATCAATAGTTTTAAAAAAACTACCTTAAAGATTTATATACACATCTTACAAAAGAGGAAAATAAAATTTCTAATAAACTTTAATAACTGTTTCATCACCAAACTTAGCAGTGAAGTGCAAATCGAAACCATACTGAAATACCACCATATACTTACAAGAAGGATTACAATTTTTTAACATCTTTATTATTATTTCTTGACAATCATGTGGAACAACTATAACTATCAAATAATTCTGATGGCAATGTGCATTGATATCATTTGGGGGGAAACTAGTAGTATCTACAAAAGCTTTAATTATCCTATGATTAAAAAATCAGTCCTAGCAAAGTAGATATGAGTATTCTAAGCAACACTCTTCAAACACCCAGAACTAGAAACAACCCATATCTTCATCAACACTGCACTGAATCAATAAATTTATATAATTATATTTATATAATTATATAGTATGTATATAATTATATATTTATATATATGACACACATATATAGATATATGTATAAATGGATAAATGACATATATTAATATATATAAACATATATACCAGCTATTATATATGAACTGATAGAGATATAAATACAGATATATGATCAATGAATGCCATACAGCAATGGGAATGAAAAAGATAATGCTACACACAAAAAAAATTGATGAATATCAAAAAACTTCATGTTAAGGGAAAAAAATCAGACATTAAAATTTTAAAAAGCAAATCTATGACGACAAAAGTCATAGTATTTTGCTTTAGGGAATAGTGACTGTATGGGACAAGAGGAAAACTTTGAGGGTATTGGAAATATTCTATATACTGAACTGGCTGCTGGTTAGAGAGATTTGTTTATTTGATTTGTGAAAATTTGAGCTGTAAGCATGATATATTCAACAAAACATTACATCTAAATTTTCCCATCACAGTTTTCTAAATTATATGATTCTAGGCTTAGTGTCTTTCACTAGTGTAGTCCCGACCATGAGTAGTACTATAAAAAGTGTCCTACAGATAATTGAACCAAACTCCACTGCAAAAAACTATAGATAAGGTCTTGAAATATTAGATAACTGGTACATATCGAGGCAAGGAACAAGTCTAAGAACCTAAACTCAAATTTAAGCCTCCTACTTCCTGAGCTCATTCTACTTAATTAGGGAATTTATTCATTCAACAATGTTCTGGGGTTTTTTAATTTAATACCTTTACTTCTATTATTTACTAAAGTTCTTGTACTTCCCACCACACATTGCCCACTGTCTAATGATGATTTATTCCTCTATTTTAAGAAATAAATTATATGAATTATATATGTCAAGCTGCCTTATTTCATTTTTTCCTTATTTACTGCATAAATATAAGATTATTGCAGCAAAACCTCATGGTCATCTACTATAAACATTGAGCTTTATGAACCTTGACATATGCTAAGCACCTTCCAGATAGCACTTGCTATGTTACCCACTCTCTCCCGACAGGTACTTGAAGTGTTTAATTCAAGGAGAATTTGTCATAGTTCATGTTCTCACTTGATACAGCCCTTTATATAAAAAGTCATATTGTTACAAAATAGTATGGAGCCAAGAGTAAAGCACAAATTGTCAAAGACTTCCACTCTGATTATTTAACGGTCCTCCTCAGACATTTAGGCTACCTAACAAACTGAAGTTTCCTTTGCCTTTTCCAGCATGAGATCACAAATTAAGTGTTCTGTGGTTTTGCATACTTATGCTGCTACACACATACAGGAAACTTGATATTGCTGCTGTGCATAAGCTCTGTAGAAAACTTAAAGAATGGAATATGAATATGTTTGACAACTGAACTCAATGTTTATGTCTCTGCAAGCTTCTGGGTACAGTGACAAGAGCAAGCCAGCAAGAGGGGAGCAGAGACCAAAATGATAATTCCAAATAAATCGTGTTATGTTATAGACTGTTTGTATTCCCTCAAAACTCATATATTGAAACCCTACCCCCCAGTGTGGTGGTCTTAGGGGTGAGACATTTGGAAGGGAATTTGGATTAGATGAGATCATGGGGGTGGGGCCATCATGATGGAATTAGTTCCCTTGTAAGATAAGACAAAAAAAGAGTTTGCTTCCTTCCTCTGCTCTTTGCCATGTAAGGATTGTGTGAGAAAAAAGGCCATGTACAAACTAAGAAGACGCTCTCCCAGACACCAGATCTGCTGACACCTTGATCTTGAACATTCCAGCCCCCATAACTGTGAGAAATATGTTTATTGTTTAAACCACCCTGTCGATGGGAATTTGTTATAGCAGCTTGACAAAGAAACTGAAAAGAAACATCTCATCTGAAATGAATTCTATCAGCTGTTATTTCATAAATTGAACATAGCCTGAACTTGTTCTCAACCTAAAAACATATACCCTATTCAGGGCTTGTTGGACTTAATTTCTTCTTTTAAAATTGTTTCCCAATGCTCTTATCCAATTAACACCTTGGACATATAAGAACCCTTAAACAGTTTATTGACATTTACCGCTGGCCCTCCAGGCATCTGAAACCTTCTATAGTTAGAGAAATGGCTACTTGCATCCAAGGTGTGACAGGCAAAAGAATAAATTCTGGGGTGTTGCTGAAACTGTACAAAGGATTGAAAACATATTACTCTATATCCAGAGGAAGAGAATTATCTCCAAAGAAATGCTCTTGTCAGCAGTGAATCAAATAAATGCTTTGCCTTACTGAACTCAGACGAAAAGAGATTTTTAAAAGTATCAACATGAACCTACCATTTAGCTGAATAAATAATAAAAGTGCTTGTCCCCTCTCCTTTAATTCTATTTTCAACAATGAGAATATCACCCAATTTACAGCTCTTTGGACTTGATGAGTTTGTGAAATGCAGATGAATCCATGAAGTTAGAAAATAGCATTATAAAACTTGCTTCAGCTTATAAATTGATTCTGTCTGACACCAAAAACTTAACTGAAGATGATGCTGGGAATAGCCTGTTATTTAAAACTTCCTAATAAAATAATGTTGGTCATTTCTATACCCTTCTAGAATATTTTACTTTATCTGATTTTATTTTATTTTATTAGTATATAATCCCATTTAATACTTTCCTAGTTTTAGATTATATATTTACTTTGTCCAATCTAATGTTGATCTTGTGTTCCCTGTATTTTTAATGAAATTTGCCATAAATTTGTCAATTTTTTAAAAGACAGAGTTATGTGTGTATTATTTAAACTAATATTTTTTCTACTTAATACATTTTTATTTACTTTTAAAAGTTTATCATTCTTCTATATGATTAATTTCTACACATAGAAGCATGGAAAACTCAACTCATAGGAACTGAATACAATGATGGTTGCCAGAGGCAGGAGGTAGAAAAAACATGAGCAGATTTTGGTCAAATGACCAAATTTTAGTTATAAGATGAGTAATTTCTGCAGATCTACTGTACAGCATGCTGAGTATAGTTAATAATACTGAATTGCACCTTTAAAATTTGCTAAAGGAGTGAATCTTAAGATATTTTTTATCAAAAAAAAGTTCATGATGTGATGTGATGTGATGGGTATGTTCATCAGCTTGATTGTGCTAATCATTTCATAATGTATACATGCATCAAATCCCACGTGGTGCACTTTAAATATAGTACATACATTTTATGTGTCAATTATACCTCAATAAAGCTGCAGGGGGGGAAAGGAACTAAAATTCAAAGTGTTTAAATTCAGTTGATTTCCCTCAACATTTTCATTGTTTCAGACCCAGAATGCAAGATTCTCAAAAAGATTTCCCTTAATATTTTTCTTCTCACCTACATGATTTAGAAAAAACGATCATTACTGAGGGATTATTTTTATACTGACATTTTAGAGACACATTTCTTGCATAATTTGGATAACAGCCTTTTCTCCTTATTAAAGAGGGAATTCACTTACTGTGCTATGCAAATGCTCCGTGCAGTTAGCATCAAAAGTCTTAGATGGCAATGGCACTGTGGTTCACAACCAACGACAGGATGGAGATATTCTGTTCAGAGTCAAAGTCTGTAAAACATGCAGAGGGGACAAAAATGATGGGAAGTGTCATCGTATCTTTCCTCCTTAAATACATTCTCCAGTGTTTCTGCTTATTTTTTATTTTGTTTTTAACATATCCACAACTGCCTTCTTCGTACACGGCACTACATTACACAGCATTTAATTTTTCTTTTGTAAAAAATATAACTTGAGCCCTAGCCAGTTTTGTTCAGTGGTTAGAGCGTTGGCCAGCAGCCTGAAGCATCCCGGGTTCGATTCCAGCCAAGGGCACATGTTGGTTGCGGCCTTGATCCCCAGCCCTGACTGGGGCTAGTGCAGGAGGCAACCAATTGATGTGTCTGTCTCACACAGATGTTTCTCTTTCTCTCTCTCCCTCTTCCACTCTCTCTAAAAAGCAATGGAAAAAATATCCTCTGGTGAGGATTTAAATAAATAGATAAATAAATAAATAAATAAATAAATAAATAATAAATAAATAAAATAAAACAAAACTCAAGTGTCAAAGAGTTAAATGTTGGACTCAAGGCAGTCACTAGCTTGAAGTAAGATGGACAAAATTTATCACCAGGGTTTTATGATTCCCCAAGCTGTACTATCCACATGAAAATGTTACTTTTTAATTTAAAAATTACTCATTATATGTTTTACTTTAATTTTTTTTTTTCATGCTAGGCTAAAATTCTCAAGGATAGGGCTATAGAGATTTTTTTCAATTACCAAAACACATTAAAGTGTCTTAATTTGAATTAAATTGCTCTTACAAAATAACTATCAGTCTATTAACTGTTCAGGATTATGCAGAGATGGAAGAGTTAATTTCAACAAATATTTCCTGAGGGCATCTTTATGGGCCAGACCCTTAGCTTGGTATCATGCAGTCTCCAAATTGAACAGGAACCTTGCTTTCAAGATGTTTACAGTCTTGTGGAAGAGATTTGTAACAATGAACTCCAATAAAAGGTAGAATTTAAAAGTGCTAAACAATTAAAAAAGTGCTAAATGACTCAAAGATTGCCAAATGACAGTAATAATGATCATTTTGACTTTTCACTCCTTGCCAAATAATCTGTAAATACATTATGAGGTAATGAGATGTCGAGAGAACAAGTAGTAGAAAAAGAAAGCACACACAATAACTTATAATATGGCTAATATAACCTCCATTTGTGTGAACAGGTCCCTAGAAAGCAAAGGGACGTGTCAACTTGAAATTGCCTCCCATGACTCTAAACTGTGATAAACAGAAACTCGGGTCCAATCTTCCAAAAGATGCCACTTAATCTTTTTTAGATTCTTACTTAAAATGAGCAGATTGATCTATTCTCTAAATTACCTTTTATAAGTTTTATTATTTTTTTCTTTTACAAATAAGGATCAACAAACTGAAGATAAATGAAGAACATGATTGTCTATATACTCATTTTGAAAGCTAATAATAATTACTAAGTGCTTTGATGCATATTTCCCAAGGACCACTTACAAAGTATTTTTATGTATGTTATCTCACTAAATTTTTACACATAGAAGCAAAACAGGTCATGAGGCTCATTGTACAGATGAAGAATTTAATTGCATATGTTAAATGAAATGATAAACATCACGCAGCTAATAAGCAGCCACAAGTCAGCTATACAAGAACCTGAGTCCAGCCTTCAAGGTTAGTTTAAAACAAAAAGACTCAAATTATTGTTCTGATTTCTAATTATTCTTTGAACTTTGATGGCATTATTCTCCAATTATCATCACGCAGTGCTATAGAATGAACAAAAAAGCCACATTCTGATAATTATCTTTTTCCCTAAAAGGAATATTCCTAACGATTTTTAATTTTTAAGGAAGTGCACTTTTCCACTTTCTTAGTAAGTGTCAGTGGAACTGTTAAAGCAGTCAAATTTGTCTCCTAAAATAGCCAACCTATGAAATGATACAAAGTCCTTTAATTGGTACCCAGAATGCAGAATAAAATTAAATCAAAAGATAAGAATTCATCTGTTGTGTGAGATTGGTGATATATAAATGTAGTCTCAGAGGATCTTCCTTTCTTATTAATTGGTCTAAATGTTACATATTAGAAATATAAAAACAAGACATTTTTCCAGTTGATGTGAAGAAATTATGCTTCTAACCTGCTCTATTCGTTAACTATCAACACATCATTGGGTCAGTTTTTAAATATGTTTTCTTGGGATAGTAAAAGTTTCTACATAGGTATTATAATTATCACACATTTTTGTGGTTGGGATACATAAGCTATTAATAATAGCACTCAGTTCAGCGAAATGTGATATTTGTTTCTCGCCTATTAATATATCTACATTATTTTATTATTGTAAATAGAAAAGATTTTTTAAATTTTTTTAAATCTTCACCCAAGGATAGGTTTATTGATTTTTAAGAGAAAGAGAAACATCGATGTGAGAGAAACATATTACTCAGTTGCTTTCCGTACACGCCCCGAGGATTATACCTGAAACCTAGGTATGTGCCTTGACAGGGAATCAAACAATCAAACCTGCAACATTTTTGTGTACAGGAGGATGTTACAACCAACTGAGCCACCAGGCCAGGGCAATTGTTTTGTATTTTTCACTTGCATTTGACATACAATATTATATTAGCTTCAGGTATACAACATAGTGATTAGATATTTATAACTTATAGAATGATCACCCCAATAGTCTAGTAAGGATAACTGAAATTCAACTTCATAGAAAATACAGGTTAAGAATTTAAACTATCCAGCTCTCTAACATGAAGATTTTACTAAGATAAAAGTAACAGGACAACTTGCATAATTTACATTTCTAATAAGTAAAAAGGAATGTCACTCTGTCTAGATGATTAAGTGGACATCAGAAAGTGCAACAGAACATGTCTCCCAATGCCCCCAATGGCCTTCTGTCTATTCAGTGATCTTAAACTACTGCAGGAGGTTTCGATCTAGTTTGTGAGCTCAGGCAATGTGATTCTGTTCAGAAAAAAACTAAAGAATGAAAGGCAACATTCTTCATGACACCTCATATTTGTGGCCCAGTTGATTTTAGGAAACATAATTCACCAAATAGTTCACAAGGCAGAGAGCCTTTGATACAGCAAAAGCTTCAATGGATCCTCTGCCATCGTACTTGACCTTGCAATTGGTTGACAGATGCATTTGAGTCTGAGTGGCACAAATCAATGAAAAGCTGTACTTAAAAAACAGTTACATCACAAAATGGAAGAGTCAAATTTCCAACCACTCCACTAGTTTGACTGTAAATGAGATTTATATTTATGAAGCATTAGCACTGTTGTTTTTTTAATGACTATCTAAATGTTTTGAACGGAGATTAAATGGCAATAAAGCATATTAAACTACAGCAAACATCTGGAAAACTCTCATCAGCAGTTTAATTGCAGTATTTCCAAGTCTGCTCACACCAGTTACAGTTATTTCAGACATATTTCAGAATAAGCACATTGTGGACTTTGCCCAATAGAATGAATATCTGCACTAAGTGAAGCATACTCATAAACTCGTAGACACAGACAACAGGGCAGTGATTACCAAAGGGAAAGTGGGGTGGGGGAAATAAAAGAGGTTAAAGGGGAGTATGGTGTTAAAAAGAGACTTGACTTGGGGTGGTGAACACACAATACAACATACAGATGATGTATTATAGAAGTGTACATCTGAGACCTATATGACTTTATTAACCAATGTCACTCCAATAAATTCAATAATTTTTTTTTTAAATGAAGCTTACTTATTTTTCAAGGTGACTCCATGTTTCCTGCCAGCAAACGTGAAAATCTTATTTCCAAAAGTAAAAATACTGGGGATAAATAGATTATCTAAACATATCTGCCTAGAAGTCAAATTATAATTCATTTTATACACTGTCATCTTACTTCCCGTTAAGCATAACTATAATAACTTATTGTCCTGTTTATAAAACTCAGTATCTTTTCATTCCCCACTCGTCTCCCAATTTAAAATGTCCTTACTCAATAATACCTCATCCTAACATTCACAGTTCTCTACGTTCTGGATCAAACTTCTCTTTTCTTGTTATCTTTCACTCTCCTCTACATACACCATCCACTGTCCCAAACACCTTTGTACTCACTATTCCTTCATGGCCCTTCTGTGCATTCAGTTGCCTTTGGTAGGAATGTCCACATCAGTGTTCAGCTACTATAGATTCAATTAACCAAACCAAATAGCATTTTCTTCACAAAGCACTCATTCCTGCTATTCCCAGCTGAATGCAATCTCTCCTTCTCTAAATTTCCATAGCATTTTACAAATCACAGATCTCAAATTGATAAGGCAGGAAAACATGGTGAATATTTTTCCTTCTTTCCTGTATTCTTCCTATATTAATTCTAGAGGCAATGTAATATGTTGATATCATGCATCTTATTTCCAGAATTTTAAACTATTTTTTAAAATAAAACAAATTTTAACATTACTAAACTCATGCCAATTTGTCATTGAATTAATATTAACTAAATATTAGCAGCTGCTAAGATATATTTACTATAAAAAATAGTTTAATCTTTGCAACCTTATGAGGTACAGGTGTATATTCACAAGCTGAGAGGGAAACTGAGACCTGAAAAAATTAAGAAACTCAATCAAGCTCATGAAAGTAGCAAGAGCTAAAGAGGCTTTCTTGTCCTTACTCAATTCTGTGATTTTAACCCCTTTACAAAACTGCCTAACCTTGTTACAAGGTTTTGGTGGTACAGTGTTGATAAAATGTTATGAGATTTGACCTGAGAGTCAGAAAAAAAAAAGGTAAATAACCAGAAATAATTCCATAGCCTAATAAACTCTACCATTGAGGATACACTTGGTGTTATCAGAGTATAATTCAGGGACAACTAGTCTCATCATAGGGAGTGATAAATATTTCACCTATTTTGAAAGTGGGGGTATGTGGGTAGGGAAGGCAGCTTGGCATTTTTTTTACAGTAGAAAATTCCTAAACTCACAAAAAAATGTTAAACATTATTTTAAATCATACTATCTTTAAGGGCAATGCCATGTTTCTATTTTAGAATCTAAGCCTTTTTTGATTCATCATAAAACATAGCATGATAAAATACTTTGTTGATTGGGTTGTTAGAAGAAGTGATGAGTAAATAAATGAGACAATAAACTAATAAATGAATCGCTGAACAAGTGAGAAAGATACTGCCTAAAAACAACATCTTTGCAAAGAATATCCAAGAACATCAAAGAATGGAGGTAGAACCATTGTTTCTCTAGGTATGTCTCACATGTTTAACTTGGCCGTCTCCATGTTGAGAAAATGAAAGCATTCTTGTATTTTGCAAGACAGCCATTTTTCCATTACTTTTTCCGATTCAATTAACTACTTAATCCAGAAAAGGGTGAAAAATTGGAAATAAAAGAGAAAAATTAAAAAGTCATTAAATTCAAGGAATATTGCCCACCTATCTCTTCCTATTTAGTTTGTAATCACACAAAATGAAGGTACAGCACTGTCATTTATACTTTGCAATCAAGTGCCAAATACAGGGTTATAATTCCATTTTAGTGGAATATGTTTCATTATTCACCTTATTTAATAAACTGTCACTTGAAAGGGGATCAGATAGGCTTTTTACAATGAATCAAAGAACTGCTCTGAATTTCTCCTTTATTATGCATGCTACATTCGAAGCTAATGAAGCATAACCTCTGAGCCGATACTTTTATAGATGAAAGAGACATCATGTCACATCTTCTAGTTATTTCATCAGCTACTCCTTGCCAATACAAAACACACTGATTGCTCTGCACTTTATTTTTGACATTTGATGGGCATTCTTGTTGCAACTCGTCTAATGGTTTCCTACCATATGCATAGTTTAGGTATGAACCAGGAAGGAAACTACTAGGAAACATAATCTCTGATATCAGGGGTACATTTAATTTAAGAAGTGTAGTGGAGATGCTCATGATTATTCTGTTTTACAGAATTTGATATGCCTGGCCCCTAGAGCAAATATTGCCTTGAAATAGTATTTTTAAGAAGTATAATATCACCTAATATTATTTTCACGAGGTTTTGTTACTTATGAAAAAATCTAGAAAATTGGTTCAGGTAAAGCCATATAATCTTCCCTGTGAATGGGACTGCTTCATTAATAAAGGGCATCAAAAGGAATAATTCATCACTGGAGAAATGGTTTCATTACAATACTACTACTCAATGCCACTAACTAACAGTCAATTCAATGAGTATTGAAATATAAGTATAAGCTATATTTGATCAATAGCACAATATAGGGAGAAATACTTTATGAATGAAGTGTGTGAATATACGTAACACAAAATAGGTTTTTATATAATGTTTAGTGGCTTTTTAAACCTTTAAAAAATGGTAATGTGAAATATAACTTTTAAAAAATTGGCTCCCCAAATAAAATTTCAAGAGTGTAGTTATTTTCAAAATAATAGAGTCTTACTATTATGAGCAGAAATACAGCTTTCCCTCATTAGAACAGGAAATCAGTTGTGTACACAGGCAGAGATTCACACAGATAACTTAAAAAACCCAGGGCTTTTATTTTATCATATAACTTGCATCTTTATAAGGGATGGCTAGTTTCTTACTAAATAAATCTTACTTGTTTCAAACACAGTCTTATATCTGGAAGTGAAGAAAAGTATTTGAAGCAGGACATTATGTACACATTACCATAGGGGGCAGTGTCATGAGTTAGCACAATTAAAACCGAGGTGATAAAGCTATGGTAAAACTAGAGCAACTAATTGGAAAATTGCCCTGCAGATGCATGATAACAAAATTATTGGAAATATGCATAACAACAAGTTATTTTAAGTCAGTGACAGCAAAATAAATAGAGAACAAACACCCTCAATGTACAAAACCTACGTAAAGCCTCTCTTACTAGAGGCAACACCTGCCAAATATATTTACAGTTAAAATGACTACACAAGAAGAAATGAAATGAATATGTATAATTTACTCAACAACTAAAAATTAGACTCCAAATTTGACATTTTTACATATATGGGACGTTGCGGAGTTTTACAATTTGTTTTAAGGAAGGTAAAATATGAAAAGTAAAAATTATTTTTCAACAAGATAAATATTACCTATTACAATTAAAAATTAACTGTCTATTCTTTCAACTATAGCTATGCTGATCAATATACACTGTGTAAGTCACTGGTCACTACTGTGTTTAATACAGTCTTATTGATGCTGTAGTATACAACTAAATTAATTTTCATCTTTAAGTCCCAAGAAACAATCTGGCCCAGTCTCTGCATGAAACTGGCCTGTTCCTAAATATGTCATTGTCAAGTGTACAACATTCGAACCAGAAGAAGCTCATTCTATTCTTAGGTCACCCATTTTGGGTCAGTTTCCTCATTTGTAAAATAAAGTATCTAACCAACACCAGAACTCTAAACTTTAGTAATCCAAAATAATCTAATGCTACTAACGCTATTACTCATTTTTAAAGATTATTCGATCAGAAATCCAAATAGTCAAAATGTGAATGTATGTATGTTTTTAGTATCCAACACAATCATACCAATTACAGCTCTCCTTAGGTATAAAAAAAATTATTTATTGCTGAAATAAGCCTAGTTATTCCTCTTCTGGTATCATATAATTGAAAATATACCTACGTTTATGCTTTATGTTTTCCAAATTATATAAAGCTATGTCATGGTCATCCTTTGACCTTCACTAGGATAAACAATTATAATGTAGTAAAATTTTATATCAAGCTTCAATTTCAATTTCTCTGTAAGAATCCCTTTGTTAACCCTTTCTGACTCATAAAATTTCTGGGAACTTGATCTCAACAGGAGTATTATTTTCAAAATTGTTCATAATCATATTACCTTAGTATATTCAACATGATATCAATCAGATATTTAAAAAGATCATAACACTGATTATGTGCCTATGAATTTTTTAATACCCAAGTTCAGGCTTTCATAATCATTTCACAACATCCTTGACTGTGTAGGTATGACCCTTTACAAAAATTATTTATCCATGTCTTCCTAGAATATATATTACAACAGGTAGATTAATATGATGAGAATTACGTGGTTAAGCGTGTAGTTTCAAAAACAAAACCAAAATTTAGTTAAACTGCTTATTGCTTTACATATATATATGTGTGTGTGTGTGCATATATACATATATATGCACACACACACAAATACTTTCTCTCCCTTTAATATTAAATATATTGCAGTAGAATCTGCTGCATTTGGTTTTCATGAGAATCACATGTATTAAAAATATGAAGTACCTAAAATAGTGTCTGGGAACATGATTATTGTTCTTTAAATTAATATTATATTTTCATTATACAAATATTCCTTTATATCAAATATTTATAACATAATATTAATTATATATGGTCATCATTGTATACCAAATTTATCTTACTTGATATTTCTTTATGATATAGTATATAACATATATTATAGGTGTAATAATATACATTAAATTATTTTATAGAAATCATATAAAGAAATAATATAAACCTGAGAAAAAAATTATTTATATTTAAAAGATTCCATTTGATATGTGTAAATGTATCCAAATCTTTATTTCACGTTACAGGTATTTACAAAATGAAGTTAAGCTTTTTTCAAGTTTTTATTATATTCATATTAAAAATTTCATCAAGTGGAAATACGTGTTCTCCACAGGTACTAGAAGAACTTGGAGGCCCTGTCCATAATAAGAGATTATCAAAGATTACTTCTTTTGACCTATCTATAGGGCAAACTTCTGTTTCCTAAATGTCTGCACTTCTTATCACCCTGCAATGAGCCTCTGAAGCCCCCCAGGTGCGTTCCCTCATCCCTGGCTCAGGATCTTATATACCTCAATCCCCCTTTCTGTCTCTGAACCTCTCCTGCATGTGGTGTCTCTGACTCTCTCATGTATGCACGGTTCCCATACATAAAGTGCGTATTAAATTTGGTTATTTTCTCTTGCTAATCTTCTTCATGTCTAGTTTATTATTAGATCAGCCAAAAGAACCTTGAGAGTAGAGGAAAGTTTGCTACTCCCCCGCACTACTATAAACTTTTATTGTTCAATAAGTTTGAATCTGAAACAAGATTGTAGATAGATTCATCATCATACCTCTGGTTTATCAATAAGTTACATTTCTGTTACATTATTTTAAGACATGCTTCATTGCTTCTAAGTTTTTGTGCAATTACAAAACAGCATACACAGAATTTGACATAAAGAAACATGTTCCAATCCTATATCTATAACAAATCAATGCAATATGCAATTCAACAAACAGGTTTTAAATATCTGCTCTAAACCAGATACTTCCCTAAGTGCTAGGGACAGATATTTGGCAAATAAACCTTGAAGATTTCAAAGTCTTTTAAAAGAGACAAAAGAGTGGGACATTACATTTTCTATAAGATACAGAGATAGCAGATCTTACTGATGAAATCTATCAGAGGGTATGTTTTGGATCTATATGCAATCTTGTGTTGCTGGACTATAAACATAACTAATGGTTCCTATAATGTCCTACAAGGCCTTATCCAATTTGGCTTTTGGAAGATCCAGTAGAAGTCATCTTCTGGCCAAAAGAAGAAAAGCAATTGAAGTAATTTAAGATAAGCAATATGGGAATAGCCTGAGACAGAGATTATACTGGTTTGGGAGACAATGCTTTCATCCATTAAAGAGTATAAAAGGAAGGAAAGAAGTACATATAAAAGGTGGCCTCAGGTTCATTTCTCCATCAGGAAGGACGCTGGTGTTGAGGAGAATATAACTACCATGTCTTCCGATGCTCTGACAAAACCTCAGATGCATCACCTTCTGGCCAAGCACCTGTGATTTCATATTGTTGGAATCATCATTGTATCCCTGGGGGTTGTGGCTTTTTTTAAGTCTGCTGTGGCTTTCTATAAGTTTGCTGTGGCTGAACCAAGAAAGAAAGCATATGCAGATTTCTACAGAAATTATGATTCCATGAAAGATTTTGAGATGAGGAAGGCTAGTATCTTTCAGAGTGCAAAGTGACCTTGGAATGTAAAAAATTTCTTTGGATTGAATTCCATGGAAGTTTGTCACTGATATGTGTTCCTGAACTACGAAACATGAATATTTGAGGTAATGAATAGTATCTCTTGATAAAAATAAACAATTAAGAAATACCAAAATTGAAAATGAAAATAAAATAAGCAGCTTTCTACAAGTTTGGAAGAGATAAATCAGAAACTATAATAAGATTTGATAATGATTACATGTGAAAAGCCAGATTATATTATATGGGAAGCAAAATCAAGATTCTAACATATCTCAACATATCAAATATCATCCTAAGAAAAGTATTATTGATTATGTGCTGATTTTTTTTTTTTTTACAAAGTAGAATTCCCAGGAATTTTCATTATTTAAACATAACAAGTATGTGAACTAATTATTGTCACATGACATTGAAAGGTAAATGACCCTTTTTGAGCATATCTGTTCCCATTCCCTGATAACCTCTAGGTAACCCCTTTCTGAGACTACCCTTAGAATCAATCATACTTTCTACTGTGGACTATCCTGCTCAGGAAATGGACATCACACAGGCACAACACACTTTTATCCAACCCCCATTTCTTTGTTTGCTGATACATCATTCAACAATGGATTTTTCAAATAATACCAAGAAGTGTCAGCTTTAAGCCTTTTGTTTCCTATGGATATCTGCCATGTAAATATGCAGATTCTGATCATATTTATGAGTGAAGTTGAAGAAGGCAGCTACCAACCTACTTCCTGTGATTCTATCTTTTGAATTTGGGCATTGCAGTTAGCTCTGTTTGATAAAGCTGCTTAGTTTGAAAAAAATAACATGTCATCTTTTATGGTTTTAAAATGGTACAGAGTAAAAACGGAATAACTGAACCATGAAGGTCAGTGTAGTATTTTATACGAGTAAAACATAGCTTCTGATAGTTTTTCTAATCTGATTGTAACACATGTAATTTCTTGCTAAAGCTTAAAGGGTCTGAATGGAGATCTATTATATGTGTAAATCAATAGCCTGAACATATTTTTTTCCTATTATCTGGTTCAAAACTGTTACAAAAAGATAACTGTGTATTCGTAATATGTATTATCTCAAAGAGAGGCTTCCTAGCCCATTGGCAGTAGTGGTCAGAATAATAAGTGTTTCAGCCAAGAATGAAAAGAGGAATGCTTGCTTATTTGTTGATGTGCACAGTATTGAAAACACAATATAGTGGAAAGAAATTTCCTCAGTGCAAATGAAAAGGTAGTAAGTGGGAAAGGAAAACTAAATATAATTTATATAAATATCTTTATTTTGAAGATTTTCAAAGTTCTCTAAATTGGTACCTAATTTTATTTTTTCCATCCTTTATCTCCAACCTTTCTTTAAAAGGAGATAAAGTGTGGTGAAGTGTTGGGAGTTCTTTACTCTCTCTGCCTTTGTGTTTACATTCATTCATAAATAAAATAATTAAAAAGAAAATATAGCTGACACTTGTTTCTCATTCCATTATAATAAATCTCTCACATATAACTCACAATGAAATCATTCCTAAAACTCACTGCTGACCAATTCTTTCTCATTTCCTCTGGAAAATTAGCAGTTGCTGCATAGCTGCTGCTTATTGACTTCTGTGATATATATATTTTTATTTATATATATATTTATTATTTTTTATTTTTTTTTAAATATATCTTTATTGATTTCAGAGAGAGGAAAGGAGAGGGAGAGAGAGATATAGAAACATCAATGATGAGAGAGTCATTGATGGAGCCCGCAACCCAGGCATGTGCCCTGACCGGGAATCGAACCCCGATCACCTGGATCCTAGGTTGACGCTCAACCACTGAGCCACGCCTGGCCGGGCCTGTGATATATTTTTTAAAAAGAATCTTGTTTCTCCATTTATCTCTGATCTCTTCTACCCAGTTTCCTTGCTGAACCTCTCTTCTATTACAAGATAGGTCAATGTAATTATTATTCAGATTATTACCCTGTGATCAAAATATCTGAGAAATTCCATCTAGCTCATGCTTTCCGGTATCATTTTTATGTCAGTGATTTCCAATCCTGCATTTCTAACTCTGTCCTATGTCCTGAGTACCAGGGCCAAATATTCAAACAGATGGACTACAGCACATACATGTCCATCACCACCACAAACTAACCATCTTCAAAGCTACACTCCTCCTCTTCTCCAGTTATCCCTCCTTTTATTTTTCTTCTACTTATTTCCTTGATTGTACATCCTAGTTGTCCCTTCTTCATCCAGTTCCCCTACTCTTGATCAACCACTGGTTACTAAGTGTTGCCAATTTTCTTCTTAATTCTCTTACATCTCACATCTCTAGACTCCTTCCCATCCCACTGTCACAGCTCTATTTCTGATCCCACATCTCTCACCTAAATTGTTGCATCTGTCTAATTGCTCTCTCTCTGCTCTTACTTCTACTCACTCCATGTGTGCTGTCAGAGTGATCCTTCTAAAATAGTTACGAGAATACCTTATAATTATATCTTATGATTTCCAAGGACCAACTAAGATAAGGCCCAAAGTCAGGTCTGGTCTACAAAGTTCTGGAAAACGTGACTCCTGTTCACCCATTCTGTTTACTCACTCAATCTTTCTCCTTCTATCCACTCTCTCTAAATCGTCCCCTCCAATCACTGAAGTATTCAATATTATTTTTTCATAATAATGGTATTATTTGACTCATGTTAGAGGTGATGAAACTAAAAATTTATAGAGTTTACATAGATATCCCAAAGTTACATAATTAGACTGTAAAGTCAACCATCAATTCAAGGTCTTTTGATGCAAAGTCGAAATACCTCATGACTTAAAGCAACCAAAATACTACCAATATTTTTCCTACTCAAAATAAAAACGTGGAAATTATTTTCTGAAGATATTTAATTTCACAAGTATGATATCTATATCCATTAGTTTTGAAGTCAAGGTTTATGATTTTTATCTTTACTCAACTAGTTCTGAAACATTAATAATGTTCTTTAACCACTTTAAACACCAGTTGTCTCATAGTGAAAAAGGGGTAAAATAGATTTAACTTAGAACATTACTAACTACAATCAATGAATAAATAATAAATATTAATTTCTGAGATAATTTAGTTAAATTTTAGTTTGAAGGATGTGGAAAATCTAAAGGAATTTTCAAATGTTTCCAAAATCCTTAAAAATAAATTGTTAAATATGACTAAGGTTAAGTTAAAAGAGTTTTTAATATTTTATATGTTTATCTGGAACATAGAAGAACATGTGCATGGCATTTATAATAACACATTTTTTGTAGTAATAAGAGGTACCATTGTTCATCATCTGTGGAATTTTTAAAGTTTACATTTAACCTTTACATGAAGTAGGGATTATTCCCCATTTTCATTAAAAGGACACATGCTAAGGGACACGCAAGAAGTATAAGGAGAGAAAGAGAGATGAAATTCAGATATGCTGGCTTAAAGTCCAATATCTGTTTTTTTGGTTTTTTTCTAATATGTTTTTATTGATTTTAGAGAGGAAGGGAGAGAACTAGAGAGACAGAAGCATCAGTGAGAGAGAAGCATTGATCGGCTGCCTCCTGCAGGCCCCCTACTGGGGATTAAGCCCACAACCTGGGCATGTGCCTTGAATGGGAAATGAACTGGGGACCTCTCAGTTCATGGGTCAATACTCAACCACTGCGCCACATTGGCTGAGCAATTCCAAAGTTTTTAAATCAATGTTATTCTATTTAATACTTTCAAGAGAATTACTGAAAAAAAAAAAAAAAAATCCTGCCTCTTCCATCTCTTACAATGGAGTATCTCTTCATTGTAAGGAATTTTTAATTTAGAAATATTAAAAACATATATTTTAAATATATTTTAAAATAATTTTATTTTAAATAATTTGGTCAAATTAATATAATTTTAAGCAGTACTTGAAACACTTGACCAATTACCATGTCTCAAATATTTCTAAAATAAGAGAATTAAATACAGAAGGAAATCTTTTGAGCAGCCACAGGCTGCTTACTCCAAGTGCTAAGAAATGTAAATAAGTACATCAAGCCAAAACACGATTCTCACTAAACATTACTTGGTGTGAATAGTGCCCCACAGAGTTGTTTCAGGATAATTCATCCCATCTCTAATGAGAACCAATGGGGTAAATTTGCAAACACTAAAGACACATAAATGGTACTGCCAATTACCAGTGCCACCACAACATACTTCTTCCTTCTAACAAAATAGTGAGTGAAATTAAAATAAGCACAGTCTTGAGACATACAGAAACTACCAAAGAAGTAGTTTGCCTAATCCTGGTAATTATGTCCTAAGTGCATTCCTTTTACCACTTCTATATGGATTTAGATGTTTTCTCCTGTCTTTGAGAACTGTGAAAAGAAAATGTTCTGTTTTAGCTCACAGGTATGTTTTTCATTGGTGAAAGTCTTTTCTTCAAAAACTTATAGAAACCTTGGAAATATATCCATGGTGTGTTCTGGGCAGGAATCACATGGCCTTTTCTGAGATCACGGACCTGCATTGGTGAGTTGTTGAAGCTTGACTGAGAGGTCAATTAATTGGTGGCTTATAAAGAGGAATTCCTGAATCTAAAAATAAAAATAAAATTTATTTCCACAGACTTAACCACAAAGGTATTGTGTCCCACTGAGATGCTTTACTGTTCCTAGCAATAGGTCTGAGGAAAATTCCAAGACTTGTGACTCAATAACAGTTTTGACTTCTGATAAACAATCACATGTATTAGTTTTCTAGTGTAAATAGGTGTGGCTTTTAAGAGACTTGTTATGTAGTCCTAACAATCACAAAGATCAGGTGTGTGACTTAAACAAGGTTATGTCACATCTCTGATCCCACTGTTTTTCATCTGTAAAATGTCTGAGTCCAAGACTAGCACAAAGAAGACATGATTATCTTCCATCATTTGGGAAGACACTGAGCTGCATTCATTTTCCGACCACCTCCTTTCATTATACTCTATGGTGAGAGATTTTGGGGAAAGACTTTCCAACTGACTTACGATGACTATATTGCCTTATACCCTAAGTAGTTCTCTGTCCATACTAAAATTGATAGTGTGTGTCACAAAACTTTCATTGAACATTTACTAAATGCCACTAGTGCTAATCACTATGTTGAGTGTTCAGGGTAGAAGAAAAAATATAATATAATATAATATAGACTTTGCCCTAAAGATGCTACAGTGAAAATGAAACATGAAAATAAAATATTCATTATTTCCTGTGTGCTTACTATGCATCCATCAGATTGTATACTTTCACAGTTACCAGATAAGCAGAATAATTTGTATTCAAACCTGGACTGAATGGCTCCAAATTCTGTGTGTAGTCAATGATACTACACTACCTCATGGGGAAAATAATTTGGCAAATATTTATGTAGGTTCTTTGCACTCTAAGCCCTGTTTCCTGATGCCTTTAATCTACAGGCTTATCTCACCAAATTTGGTGGACCAAACCTGATCAACACAGACAGCCTATTCTAGATCCTTGGTCCTTCCAATGGGTGATTCAGAAGTTAGTCTTGTGGCCACAAGCTGGACCTCATGCCACAGGAAATCCTCATTAGTGTCCTTTCAACTCACTTGCCTAATAAGAACCTGACCACATAATTTAGCTATGCCAATTACCTCCTACAAGAGAGCCATCATCTGGAGTCTAGACATCTTGGAACAAGTATTTATATGAAAAGAAACACTACAACTAAAAAGTTTCTGCACTGCAAAAGAAACCAACCTCAAAACGAAAAGGGAACCCACTGTATGGGAGAACATATTCACCAATGCTACATCTGATAAGGGGTTAATTTAAAAAATATATGAAGAAATCGTACAACTTAACAAAAGGCAAGCCATCCAATTAAAAAAATGGGAAAAGGACCTAAATAGACACTTCACCAAAGTGGACATACAGATGGCCAAGAGACATATGAAAAAATTATCAACACCACTAATCATTACAGAGATGCAAATTAAAACCACAATGGGATATCACCTCACACCTGTCAGAATGTCTACCGCAAAAAAATCGACAAACAGTAAGTGCTGGCGAGGGTGTGGAGAAAAGGGAACTGTAGTAGGCTGCTGGTGGGAATGCAGACTGGTGCAGCCATGACAGAAAAGAGTGTGGAATTTCCTTAAAAAATTAAAAATGGAACTGCCTTTTGACCCAGTGATCTCACTTCTGGGAATATATCCTAAGAATCCTGGAACACCAATCAGAAAGAATATATTCTGCTATGTTGATAACAGCGTTATAGATAAGTGGATAAAAAAACTTGTGGTACATTTACACAATAGAATACTAAGTGGCTGTAAAAAAGATGGATTTCTTATGCTTTGAAACAGCACGGATGGACTTGGAGATTATTTTGCTAAGCAAAATGTGCCAGAGAAAGACAAGTATAACATGATCTCACTTATATGTGGAATATAAGAAACAAAAACAAACAAACACTGACCAGCAAAATAGGTCCAGAGACATGTATGCACAGAACACACTGACAGATCTTACAGGGAATGGGGTGGGATGGAGGGAAAGATTAACCAAAGAATTTATACATACATATACACACTGTGCATGAACACAGACAATAATGCAGTGAAGGCCTGGGGGGCAGGAAAGTGTGAAAAATGGGGAACATCTGTAATACTACAAACAATAAAAATGAATTTTAAAACACAATACTGTCCATAATCAGCAAGAAATATTACCTTCTTCTAACTTGATGCTTGACCTTAAAATGGCAAAAATTGTTCCAGCTTTTGGTCTAATGACTATTTCTCTTGGGGCCAGTCATACAGCTGGGCTTTTTCTTGGCCTCAGGTCCCCATGATCCTGAATTTCAGCCATTACCCTCTATCCAGCTGAGGTCCTGAAGGTTCTCAACACTGTTTTCCTCTTTAAACATTCTGACACTCTTCAATAATTATATTATAATTGTAATACAATAATTACATTAACCTGATAAGCAGACCATCAACCCAATATGTTTTGCCTTAATTAAATAAATGTATATTGCTTAAGTTAAATAACTATAATAAACCTTACAATGTTTATATGTTTGTCTTTAAGGATTGAAATACAAATGACAACTCTTGTTGAACAGATTTTCTGGCTTTCTTCTACTATGATTCAACACAGTAACTGTGGTGACCATGTCTCATGCATGCCTAACTCTTCTGGGGCAAGTGTCTTTTTCTGTGTCATCTATCTGTTTTGTGATCTCTAAGGATAGTGTTGTTCATTGCTCTGGAATGAACCTGAAAATGTCTGTGTCACTAGGCAGTAAAAAAGACCCCTGTGCTCTGCAGGGTGCCATGTTCTAAAAGCTTAATTAGTCTTGATCTCTGGGAGCATGTACATTTTTAATTGATGTGCAGATTTAATTGTTGTACAGATGCTACATTTGTGGGATCAATATCTTAA
The DNA here is from genome assembly GCF_054644295.1 of Miniopterus natalensis. Lineage (NCBI taxonomy): Eukaryota > Metazoa > Chordata > Mammalia > Chiroptera > Miniopteridae > Miniopterus > Miniopterus natalensis. Next base: position 25,101,232 of record NC_142092.1, on the reverse strand, counting down.
ACATACAGTGGGTGTTCTATATGCCACTATACAAAAAAAGGAACTGGTTTCTTTTAAATAGAATTATATTCAATACATATAAAATGCAGTTATTCTTTGAAAAGTTTCCTTATTGTAGGAGAGAGAATGTTTTGTATAAAAAAATACATATTTAGTATAATTTTGATGGAAATTGTTAGAATCAATACAAAATGTATTTTCACCTCATAGCTTTTTTAAATTTTCCATTCAATTACAGTTTACATTCAATATTTTTTTGTATTAGTTTCAGGTGTACAGCATAGTGGTTAGACAACCTTATACTTTACAAAGTGTTCCCTCTGATATCTCCAGTACCCACCTGGCTTCATACATAGTTATTATTGACTACCTTCCCTATGCTGCAATTTACATTCTGTGACTACTTTGCAACTACTAATCTTTACTTCTTAATCCCTTCACCCTTTTCACCCAGCCCTGCAACATCCCTTCCCACTGGTAACCATTAGTTCTCTGTATCTATGAGTCTGTTTCTATTTTATTTGTTCATTTATTTTCTTCTTTAGATTCTATTTTTTCCTTCAAAAATCCCAGAGCTAAAATTAATTGATTAATTTATTACACTACCTTTAACTTTTTTGTGCAGAATACCAAAGTTGATATTTGGCAAAATCAAATCAGCAACCCTTTTCTGGCATACATCTCTACTTTAAAACTCAGTGCCCACCTCTACAAACATCTGGGACCACTCTGTTCCTCACTTTTAGCCAAGGACAAGACCACAGAGTGTCATCACATGAAGCCCTTGCTCTGACACCACTTTATCTCCACTCATCTCTTTCTTTTCCGGCTAGCAAATAAAAAGGTCCACAGTTTCTCCCCATTACATATACAGCAGTTATCAGGGCTGGCCACACAACAGAATTACCTGGGGAGATTTTAACAGATACTGGTATTTAGGCTATATCCCCAATATTGTTACTCAAGTTTTAAGAAGTAAGACTTGAGCATCTGAATTGTGATAAACTCCCTGGATAATTCTAAGGCACATTCAGACTTTTTAATCACCGAATTACAAGCTAGCATCTGGATTACTTTGTTTAATTACAAACTCTGTCTAAATGCAGCTTCCTTCCCTCTCCAGACTCACCTTGCCCATGTACTTCACTTCAGCAATACTGCACTACACTCATCACTCCTTGAACATACCATGTGATCTATGCCACAGTACTAAGGTGTTTCTCATGACCCTGTCACATTTTTCTACTTCCAATTATCCTTCACATCTCAGCTCATACACGGCCTCTCCCTGAAATATTTCCTGGAACTAACATCCCTTCACCTCTGCCTGTCCCTCACCTCTGTCATTAGTAATGGATTTAAGAATACAGAGTGACATCTGACTTACTAAATTTTAGAAAGTCAACTCACGCAGCTATGTAAATCTTATCACTGGTCACTGATGAAGAAGATGGGCTACTGACCTGAAGATACAGTGCAAAGTCAGCTAAGTTTGACCACAGGAGCTCAGAGTAATCATTGCTACTTTAGTCCACTGGCCCTGACATGGTAAATGCGTCCCACTGTCTTCCCAGTTCTAGAGGTGGGAAGTGACAAGGAGATGGAGAGAAAAAATAAATAAATCCTGCATTAAAATAGAGCAGGATAAAGTGGAGCATCCCTTTGTGGAAAGGTGAATTGAAGAAATAAGAACTAGCCTGCCAGAATCAAGACTTCCTTAAAAGCTGTGTCACCTGAGATTAAATTACTTAACTTCTTACTACTATATTTTGAAAAATTCCTTCCTCCTTATGCTTTTGGACTCTAAGGCTTTCTGAAACACTGTTTTATTTTTCATTATTTATTCACCCATTTCTCAAATTATTGACTGTATTTATGAAGTGCCTACTACCCATTTAGATAGCAATCAACATAAATTCATTAACTTTACAAGATAGATATTATTCCCATTTTACATCTATAGAAACTCACACTCAGAGAAGTGAGAAGTGAGGAATAGTTATTATGATCACACTGCTAGTAAATAATTTGATTTTAACATAAGTGTATCTTTATTATTTCTTCTAAGTAATACAACCTCCAAATGTTCTCAAACTACTTAGAGTAAGCATGTAACAGTAAGTATTTATTAAAAACTTCTACCCATAAGGCATATAAAAGAAACTGGGTGAGATTTAAACACACACAAGAACAAAACAATAACAGCAAAAGAAAGAAAAATTCAGAAATTAACTTACCCCAAAAGTAGGCATAGAGTAAGGGGACTGGCTATGAACTGAGGAGAAAATCATAAATAGAAAATTATCAATAAGGCAATACCTACTTATTGAACACCTACAAAGCCTGTGTGTATGTATATATATGTGTGTGTGTGTATGTATATGCTCCCACATACATAAACATGTTTATAAATATGATATATGAGTATATGTATACAAATATATATCACATATTATACATTAGTATACACACACTAAGATGCATGTATATGTATACATATGTATATACATTTATATATATGTGTGTGTATATATATACACCTACACACATATAGATATAAATTAGAACAGTGAATGGCAAATAATAAGAGTTATACAAATATTAGTCATTGTTGTCATTGTTGGTATTATTGGTTCTCTTAAGTACCAGCCACTCTCTAGGACCTGAGGAGTTCATGAACTGACATGTTAAAGAATAGTTATGATTGTTTAGTAGAGAAAGACTTCCGGGACACAAAGATGGACATGGGAAAGCCAATGAGGAGATAACTGCAAGAGAACAATTTGGATATGACAGTAATTTGTGTAGGTGGAGGAGAGGGTCAAAAGAAATTGTTGATTTTTAGATATATTTTAAAGAAAAAGCCAATAGGATTTGCCTATGGCCTGAATATAGAGTATTAAGGAAGGAGAAATGTCAAGAATCACTTCAAGGATGAGAGTGATTAGAGAAGTACAGATAAACACTGTGCTAATTCAGATGAAAAAAAAATTGCATCCGGCTAGAAAGATACAAAAGGCTGCATTAATGAGATCAAATTTTGGTTGGGCCTTCTAAATCGTCATGTGAGTTTTCAGATGAGGGTGAAAATATTTCATTTTTTCTCTTAAATAATTTTACCTTCTTCTAGCCTCCCCTGTTGGTGACTGATGATAAATACAACTTCAGCTGCTTGTAAGGCTTCCAATGTATGTCCACGGGATCATGTAACGATCCAAAGTTTACAAAGTGCTGGAAAATTGGGTGGGGACAGATCCTTTACCAATGCCTGTCACTATTATTGTCATTCCTGTTACTCATTCTAGTACTCTAAGTTCTCTCTGGGTGATAACCCACTGACACCTTTCAAGAACTATGGGATCGATCCCTTATAGAGACCAACTCTATGCACCACAGAGTCACAGAACTTGTGAGGATATGCTTCTGGGAATGTTCAATAGCTTCTGTCACATGAAGAAACCCCCTAAACCACCAAACATCTTAGTCTTTAAGAATATAAAACCACTTGATGTGACTCTGTTTACTTGACATTTTCCTCAGCAACAACAACAAAAGCCTGTTGGATAAGGATTGTTGTCTACACACTTGGAAATTCCTGGTTTTGACCTTAAAATTCACAGGCCAATAAATACTATCCATATTTCCTCTGATTCCATGCAATAAACTAAAACTTAGAACCAACCGTAGCCACTCCCTTAAAAAGGGAATTAAAAAATACCAACAGCAGAAAAAAATAAATCTCAAAATTACTATTCCCACAAATCATCCTAATGTAGAATTTAATTTTTGGTATCTACAGGAATTGGGAGAAGATATTCAAGGTAACATGCCAAAACATTGCTTAAATACAGAGGAGAAAAAGTATTAGTTATCCAGCAATTAAGATCGGCTTGTCCTAAGAGTGAAAATCCTGCGACTCTGAGCAGATCCTTGGTTTTTATCCATCTTTGCATGTGATATTAAACCTAATTCCCAACTGGGAATGGAAGACAGGATATAATTTTTTTTCTTCTACTCAGTCATTTTCAGTAGAGGATTGTCACATATGAAAGAAGAATGAACATTGTGCGAATAGTTAATAGGATGAAGATAGTCATAGTCAAATACAATTGAAATCATAGGGAACGTTACTATTCACTTTGGACATCTGGGCTGCTATGTCTGATAAAAATAATTTCATCATTATCAAATTCAGAAAGATACTACAGGTTCACAATAAGAGAATTATGCAAACTATATTTCACTCTTCAAATGTCTTACAATTTCTAATATTGAAAGATGTTAACATGTAATTTTATCATTTATTAAACATTTTAAAACCTCAGCAATTTTTAAACTTGATATTAACCTACATGTACTATATAATCTAAGCTCCTTACGTAGATAAGGAAATAATAAAATGTTACTTAATTTTTCAACACATACTTTAAGTTACAGTATTATAGGATGCAATATGAAATAGTTAACCTTGAAAATAAAGACAACGCCCTGGTGTGGTTGTTTCCCCCCTGTCTTAGTTCCAGAAGCTACCTGACAAGTTTGCCAACATGTTAACCTTTACTCTCTCTCCCTAGAGTTTCTAGTAATAGAACAAATGTAATGCTTCCTATCAAAGACGAGCCATGTGTCTGTGGACTAGGGAGTTTACACTTCACCTTCATCTTGATTACTCTTGACTGCTTGGGTCCACATATGAGTTTCGAAAACATGTACAATCCTAAGTCACCTTACTTTCTGAAAGGCAGTAACATAAGGGAGATGGGTGCAACATTAGTATATGTGTACAACGAGTCAAGAACTGTTTGAAATGATTCATCTCATGTAATCACTACAAAAACATCACAAGGGGAACTTCCAGGAGACCTTTAGGAAGCCTTTGTTATTTGCAAGTAACAATAATTTTTATTTCACCTCTGAGAAATTGGATTGTAGTAATTTATTCTCCATCTGACTCTTCGATTCATGTTCCGCCTTTCTTGACCCTGCAATGCCGTTTATGCGCCACATCACTCAGGCTCCACTGTCATCTGACTTCCTCTTGGATTTGGCCAATCGGAGGTGTGGCAGGAGATCAGAGTGGGAAGAGAACAAGCCAAGAGAATATGGTTTTCTTGTCTTTCTTTTCCTGAAGTGGTTCTGGCAGAGGTTGTGCCTCCCCTTCAGAACTGATTCTGCGTGGGAACTCCACTTGCCTCACACTTCACCACCACCCTTACAAACACAGGACTTCAGGCCCAGATATGCTTTCGTCAGCATCAGGGTGACTCAATCTCCTTAGTTGATTCTTATAAACTAGCTCATACGTCTATCGTTAGTCCCTTTATTACAAAAAACTCTTTATAATCACAACTCAATCTCTTGACTGATTCTCCTGGGAACTGTACTGAAACAATGTAATTATTACAAGGCTCTGAAGGTTTCACCCCAAGAGAAAATTTATTCAAGTTACAACATAGGAAGAAATATGAATTTTTCTAAACAAATGTACAGACAAACAAAACAAACCACTTCTACATTTCTGGTTCTTTTGTCCATAGAAATAATATGTGTTGAGTTTTTTGTAACGTTTGCATTAGAAAATAGAGCAAGTCACCTTTCAATTACCCAAGTTTAAAAAAAAAAGTAACCAGATATTATCACTGTCTACCATCTAGAAGAGTGACTTTCAAATTGTAGGTTGTAATCCTTAGCGTGTCATTAAATCAAAGTAATCAGTCAAGACCAGCAATTTTTTAAAAGGTACAATAGATTAGTTGTCAGGGATTTACTTAAAATAGAATGTAAATGATCACAATGATCTGCACATACAAAGGATCTTTTTTCAGAAATCTTGATTAAAAACACTCATGTTAATGAATTTGTCACAATATATAAAACTATATAAAATATAGTTCTTAGCATGAGTCATATTTTTTTAAATTTTGAAAATTTCTATTATAAAATAGGGATCTGATCCTTTCTTCCATTGAAAGCATTTACAAGGTTGTGTCTACAGAAGTTAAAACTCTGTCTGGTCTACAATATATCTATGCCTTCTAAGATTGAAGGAGTCATCATTCTTTAGGATTTTGACACAAAATAGAAAACAGCTGAGGGCTGAGAACAGTATGAGAAAGAGCTCATTTTTACTTAATGTATCTTGTGTAGAATATAAATTAAGTTTTTCAAGGTTCTGGATTTCTTGCTCACTGCTTAATGGAAAAATATATATGTAAATATATATTTGTACATATATACATTCCCCTCATAAATAGTGATCAGGAGATTTCAGACCTGGAGAATAGACTCTTCCTCAGATCACAGGCAAGGTTTACCTTTTTAAAAAGTAGGAAGTATTTGCCCGGCCAGCATGGTTCAGCGGTTGAGCATCGACCTATGATCCAGGAGATTGCACATCAATTCCCAGTCAGGGCACATGCCCCTGTTGCTGGCTGGATCCCCTGTGGGGGGCATTCAGGAGGCATCTGATCAATGATTCTCTTATTGATGTTTCTATCTCTCTCCTTCTCACTTCCTCTCTCTAAAATCAATAATGATATATTTAAAAAAATAAAGTAGAAAATATTCTTGTCTGAGAGAAAAGTGGATTTTGGCATTATTTTGGATAATGCAATCTCTACACCAAAACAGATCCAACTTGAATATTATTGACCATTAAGTGGAGGTATAATGATTTATAGAATAGGCCCCTGGGATAGACTTCTTGGATTTACAGCCTTGCTTTATCACGGTTTAGCTCTGTGATTTTGTGCATGTTTTTAATCTTAACTCCTCAGTTTTTCTTCTTAAAATGGAGACAATAAATGTATCTACTACTTAAGATTGTCTTGAGAATTATAGAACTTAAGTAAGTGCTTGGACAGTGCCTGTCATATTATAAGCATCCAATAAAAGTTAGGTACTGTTCCTTTCATTTTCTCTTTCTTTTTACTCAAAATCTCTATTTCCTGGTACTTTCCTTATGATTATTAAAATCTACATACATTTATACAGGACCAGGATAAGCTAATATAAATTCTTATTAAATATATATTATCTTTTATTTCTTATATATTTAAAGTAGACTACAAAGATCATCTTACCAATAAGACTGCATAATATTACATATCCTAACACACAGCATATTGTGCATTTTTTCTAATTTGAAGATCCTTGCTGCGAGTGAATTCTAATACACAATTTGTATAATATCAGGGAATATGGTATTTACTATAAGTTATTCAAATACTTTTAAATTGTTCAATTAATTTTGAAGGAAATCTTTAGGAAAAAACATATATAGTTTGTTAACGAGACAGCACAGCATTGGAAATTGGGCCTGATTTCAGTTCTAATGTATCAACTTACTATGTCCCTCTGGTAAGTTACTAATCCACACTGGACCTCAATTTATGCATCTGTAGAATGGAATCTTAGACCTACATATCATCTAAGGTCCTTTCCTATGATCCTATGATTTAGTATAATCATTATGAATATAATTTACTAGCACTACTCCAATGCATTAATTCTCTCAGGGACTGTTCAGAATAGCAGTGCTACTTCCCTCACAATAAAAATCCCCAGTCCTTGACTGTCTCTGACTCTATGGAGTAAAATGTTTCCCTCTTCCTTAATGATACAAATACACTCTACTGCTTTTCACTGCCTCAGCGAGATTACATTTACTTTTATCAAACTAAAATGTACTGCAGTGATTAAGAGTAAGAGTGCTGGTATCATTAGTTTTACTTATTCACATAACTGTGGGTACTGTACTTGAGGCTCCTAAGTCTTGGTTTGCTTATTAGTACAAAAGATATCCATGGTTGGGCAAAAGAAGGTTTACAGATGTGAGTATGCAAAACACAGTTTATTCTTGTATTGCTTATTAATTATAGTATTATTTTCCATTCAGACAACTGTAAACCTACCTTGCTACACCCTGTATTAATAACAATAGTTATTTCACTTTGTGAGAAATAAAATTATCTCTTTCCTCAACAAATCCTTGACTGAGCTCTCGATAGAGACAAGCATTGTTCTATGTGCTCCTGAGCTGCAGCAGAATGCAAGACAAGCTTAAAGCCCTCGTGGACCCTGCTTCTAGGAAGACACAAACAACAAACAAATATAATGTCAGAGGACAGTAACTAAGGTTGAAAAATAAAGTAGGGTGAATGTTGAGGAAGTGATGAAGGGACAAAGTAAGGGTGTTATGGGAGCTACTGCAGATTGGGTAATCAACACCAACTGGTATTAGAAATACCCCGAAGTCTCAATGACTTGGCATTGTCTAAGTTTACATCCTGCTCAGTGTGGGTCAGTCTGTTCTCACAGACATCTCTGTATTGTGTGACTGGACATTCAAGTTTTCCTCATGTTGAGGCACCATCCTGCCACTGTTTTTTCAGCTGGGGAAGGGAAGGTGGGAAAAATCATGAACAGTGTTGTTCAGCCAGTCTGGTGTGGCATGCATCAACTCTGTCCCTATCATATTTGTCCTAACTCAGTCACATGGTCCAAACTTAATTATAAAAGAGACTATAAAATGTAGCTTTCTTTTGCACCCATGACAAAGGAAACGAACCCAGATTTGATGGATACTCTAAGAGGAACTCTTAGTCTCTCCTACTGAAGTACATTGTACAGACTTCTGCAGTCATTACAATAGAAACATCCTGTTTCCAGCTTTGTTAATTAAGGGGAGCAAAATTTACTGACCCAAAATATGCCTCTTTGGCATAAAGATTACCTTGAGCTGGTTATTTTTAGGAAACTGCAGACACAGGAAAAGCTCTGAAAACCAATTAAAAATTACTCTTTTCTAGGAGAAAGTTACACTTATAAGGGAAATCGCCATTTGTAAGGGTGTGTCCCTCTCTGTATTAGGAAGATGACTAAATTTCTAGAGACTTATCAATTGAAAAGGCAAAGACTTAAATCTCATCTCAGTTTCCTATAACCTATCTTTCTACAATAAAAACAGGCTCCTCTATAGGAGTTTCCCAGCAAACCCTATTTAGTAATTCTGTTGTGTTGCTCCCAGAAACCAGTATGTATGTTAATTGGATAAGGTCAGAATAGCTAAGATTACATGTTCTAAAAGTTCGATTGAATTCCTCTGTGAACCCATCAGGGTTCTGGAGAAAGTAGGGGAAATCTAGGTAGATTCCTCAATTCTATTCTAGTCCAAGGAACATATACAATTACTGGCTCCCCTCTGGCTGAGACAGCCTTTTCTGGATTTCCAATTCTGAGTGTCCCCCCAGGGCAGTAAGGAGCTACAGAGGAGGAGGTGAGAAGAGCAACAGAGGAGGGAGGAGGAAAGGAGAGTAAGTGTGGAAAACAAAGTAAAGAACACAGCAGGGCAGTTGGAGAAAAGAGAAAAGTGAGGTGTTATTAAGAAGTTCAGAAGCCTTCCTTAGTACAGAGACAGGCTCTAAAAGTTCTTATTAACATCTTGTAGAAAAGAGAATTTATCAGTGCTCCCACTAGAAGCTTCTAATTTCCAATCAAGATAAGCTTCCCATTTCTTTTAGTACTTACAAGTTAATGCTTCCTCTTTATTGTATACCTGCAGGAGCATTAATGGGGGCCTGAGGCCTGGGAGTTTTCAGCCTTGGAGACATGATTTCCACGTTAATTTTAGTTTTAATTCAAGACCTGTAGTCTGAACAAACTTTCTAGGGATATTGTGTGGTGGGTTGAAGTGTGCTGCTTATGGGTTGAACTCTAAGGGGTTGCCACCTCCCAAATCATCTCAACTCTCTTACGTGTCTTGGTTTCTCCCCCTGGCTGTCAAAGACAACCATGAGGACTCAGAGTGCTAAGTAACCAACCTTTATGTGTGCTTCCCTGGAGAAATCAATTATTTAATTACCATTAAGGTGAAATTCAACACCTCCATCGAGATTATTAGTCATCTAAGAATACTGGATAGTCTGAGCTGAAGGGAGGAGATGCCCCTTATCTTCAGAGCTGATGAGTTCAGGGCCTCATTTATCCAGCAAAAATTTTGCTTAGACTCTCAGATAGTATTTCTAATTGAAAAGTTCAAGTTAAAAAAAAACAGCCACCTTTAGCTCCACCTCCAAGAGTTTGTAAGAAAAAAACAAACATCTCAAACAAAGTTAGTCTCTTATCTTAAAACAGGGAGGTCTGGAATTCCAAGGAAAACTCACCCAAGTTCACCCTGTGCAAAGCGAGGAGCCAGTGAAGCACAATGGGCCCCTGCTGGTATCTAACACTGGTCCATTTCTGCAAGGTGGTCCTGGGTGGGCTTCTCTGGAATCTTCCTGAACTATGCCACTTAAGACAGTCCTAGTCATGATCTGAATAATGGTTCCAAATTAGTCAGTTTTGCAATAATTCTTACTGCTTGGCCCCCAAACAATGCATCCTGTTTTCCCATATTCCAGAATCCACATATACATCATTCCATGCTTCCTGTGATCCATCACCCATTCTTTGATTTTATTGGTTACATGTATTTTAATCATACATGCATTTTTGAAACAATTTTAAAAATTAGTAAATTTGATATTCAGTAATTACAGCAAATAAAATAGACAATTCATAGAGTTATATTCAAATTTCACCTTTTGGAAAAAATTTTAATTTTCCAGACATTAAGAATGCATATATATTTGAGGACATCACACACACAAATACATGCACAAACACATATTGAAAGTTTAAGTACACTTAAATTCAAGACTATTTCTATCATTTTCTTCTCAATGAAATTACTCAACCAGAAAAGATCCATTCGTTTCCAAGAGAAAAATTTTGTAAGTAGACGCCTGTCACTTGAAGTAATTCCCTACTGGGACTACTACCATCTGGCAAAGAAATATGTACATCAAAGTAGAGGGAAAACAGCACCTCTTGAAAGTAATTTTCTCTAAGGGTTTTCTTTCTGGTATTCTGCCAACAACAATCTTTAAACACTTAGCTTGCTACACAGTGAGAGGCTACTAGCAACATCCCCAGATTAGGGGAGCCCTGTTTTGTGCTTCTAATTCTAAAGAAAATAAATAGTAATATTTAAGGAACCAAAATAGAAACAAAGACTCTTAATTTTATAGCAGGCATGTCACTGGGTTATTTCTTTTCCTACATCATTCTCAGGTTTCTTTTGAAGACAAAACTTCTTTTGCGGACCATTTTAGGATATGGAAGCAATTCTAATTATCAAAATAAAGAATTCATGCTAATGGCTCTGAGATGATGTGGAATGTAAATTTATCTACGTAGAAAAGTGAAGACAATATGGGAATACAAAGACAATAAATATACTAGTAACTCTCATTCTGTATTGACCAGATTGATGTAAGTACATCCAAACCTGTAGAGAATTTTTAGAAAAATTTATTTGAGCTTGTTGGGGTCAAGAGTGAGTGTCCCTGAAATGTGCCACCCTGACATGAAAATTATTTTGAAATGAAATCAATTAAAGCACAACATACGCAGAGTTTTTCATTTCCTCTTTTTCTTTTTGTTTATATATATATTTTTTTAATTTACCTTTACTGTTGGAAGTATTACAGATGTCCCCTTTCTCCCCCATTGATCCCCTCCACTGGCATCTGCCCCCCTCCCCACAAGGCCTTCACACCATTGTCTGTGTCCATGCGTTATGCCTATTTGCATATAAGTTCTTTGATTAATCTCTCCCCACCCACTCCTCCACCCTGCCTTCCCTCTGAGATTCATCAGCCTGTTCCATGCTTCTGTGTCTCTGGATCTATTTTGTTCATTAGATTCCACATATAAGTGAGATTGTGTGATACTTGTTCTTCTCTGACTGGCTTATTTCACTTAGCATAATACTCTCCAGTTCAGATAGAAAACCCTTCGTTAGGAAGAGAGCTTTGATTTAACTACCTTAAGAAATTGCACCGTAGCTTTAGTCAGGAAGAGTCCAGGCATGTTAGACTAGACATCTCCCCCCCCCCCCCCCCCCCCCCTGCTTGGTGTCCCATCATTTCTCAGTCACCTAGCAAGGATTTTCCTGCCAAGTTTGTTCTGCTCTTCCTCAACCACCTGCAAATCAGACATTGTCGGCTCTGAAACTTAGTACCCATTCCCATCCTGTTCTCCTTTGTCCAAAAATGTCATATAAATCCAATATCGCCTCACTGTCTTCGGAATTTTCATGCTCCTGTGAATTCCCCATTAAAATGTTTATTTTCTTCATTTACCTGCTGTATGTTGTTTTAATTACTCAACCAGGGGACCACTTCCCAGGCCCCACAAGCCAAACAGGATATGCCTGGAAGCAAGACCTCAACAAACAAGGTAAGTGCTCTAGATATAACAGTTTACAGTTTCTTTCTATGCATTTTAATTAAATTAATTAATTAATTAATTAATTCTTTTAATTAGATGAAGGAGGGAACGTAAGGTTTAAAAAGGTGGGAGCTAGCAGTGCTGGCATCAGACTACGACTATGATTAGTTAAGATTATGAGCTCTCTTGGGGGTGGTCACGTGGAGATTGGATTACAGGGTAATTAAGATTATGAGCTCTCTTAAGGGGTCTGAAAAGGTGGTCAGGAACGTAATGGGAAGGAGGGTTTGAAAGGGGTATTTCAAAGGTGTGTAAACCTAGATGAACAGAAACAATGGACAGGGCTTGCTTAAAGCAAAGATAAACCTTTTACTAAAGAAGTTATACGCCTGGGCGTAACTATCTTCCATGACCTGCCCAGTTGGAAATTTACGATCAGATCACCCCGTGAGGTTCCTTTCATAGAAGTATTTTTTTGTTGTATTTTGGGGGGGTTTTTAATCTTTACTCAAGGATATTTTTTCCATTGCTTTTCAGAGAGTGGAAAGGAGGGAGAAGAAGAGAGAGAGAGAGAAACATTGATGTGTGACATTGATTGGTTGCCTCCCGAAAGTGTCCCAACCAGGTCTGGGGATCTAGCCGGCAACGGAGGTACATGCGCTTGGTCGGAATTGAACCCGGGATCCTTCAGTCCGAGGGCCGATGCTCTAACCAATGGGCAAAACCAGCGAGAGTCATGGAACTCTTTTTTTATATCCACAACCATATGTTAGAAACCATGCCCAGTGCTCTCATGAGGTATTTACTTAAATGAGATGACAATTCTGAGATAGGCCTCTTAACTAATTCTATTTTGCAGACACGAAAATTGAGGTTCAAGACTTTAAATCATTTTTTTCAAAATTGTCAAATAGGAGAGATGTATGGTGTCACATTTGTTCTTCACCTCTTAGCCAACCCCCTTATGTTTACATAGATGTATGATGCAGTCAAAGATCTTTCACCTCAGTCCATTTTGTTTTTTCTCACTGTGCCTTTATTCTTTCCTTCATTTTGCCATATGTATTTTTACCCAATCAATCTACTCAAACCTCTCTTATTGTTAATGAGCTTTCTTTGCCTAAAATCAAGGTGACTTTTTTTTTTAGCCTTAAGATTCTTTTCCCCAGTTACAGTTTACATTCACTGTTATTTGTATTAGTTTCGGGTGTACTGCATAGTGGTCAGACAATCATATATATGACAAAGTGCCCCCCCCCGAAATAAAATAAAGTTTTATTGCTCCCCAGGGACTATGAAAAGTAATTCAATAACCCTACACACACCAGTTCAGTCTTCCATAAACTACTTAAAATGTTATATTTAAAACTCAGGCAAATAGTGTACTTTGTTGAAAGAGCAAGGTTTTGGGATAAGATTCTCTTGAGTGTAACGTATCTTTAATATACACTACAAGTTGTTTAAGTTTTCTAAGTATCTGTTTTCTCACCTTTGAACTTTTGTATTAGATTTTACCTTGTGACTTATCAGGAACAAATGTGATGCACATAAAATGCAAGGCATAGAGTAATTATTTAATAAAAATTTTCTTTCTAGGTATAGTTCCTATTTTGATCTCACCCTCCAACTAAATTGTTGTGCTTTGGCCACTGCCATTTCACATTGTTGTCTTTCCTGCCTGAACATTTTGCTGCATCCATTAGTGTTAAATATACTTTCCCCCCAATTTTGTTTTAGGAAAAAAAATCTATTTGAAGACCAACTAAATATCACCTCTTCCAAGGAGTCTTCCCTGATCTTCCCAAGGGAAGTCCTCTCTCTCCAACCTCCAAATCATGTAACTTTATTATTTCTAGTAAATTCTGCTTTGTAAGGTAATTACTGGTTACTTTTTATTAGTCTATATGAAAGAATTGGGCTCTTCTTGCCTACCTCATTGAAAACTTCAGAGCAGGAACCACATCTGAGACGTACCAATCCCTCTCCTGCCTATCATGGTGCCATCTGTGTCGTAGGAACTCAGTCATCACTGCTTGAAGGTAATTACACACACGTCATCATTTGGCACTGTTCTGAGTTGCAGTGCATGTGCACTGAAGTAAATATATAGTATCTATAGTTTTACCTACTGAGGGAACACATAGTATAGTGTGGGGGCTAAGAAAATATTAATACTTTTCCTCCCACCTTCTAAATTCTTCTGGCTGAGCTAATAACCAAATTAACAAACACAGATAAATAGGAGAAAAATCAACATTTAATACATGTGCATGGAGAATTCACATGGACATGATAGATTCATGAAAATTCCAAAAACAGTGAGGCAACACTGGGTGTGTAAGACATTTTTGAGCAAAGGAAAAAGGAGGGAGTAGAGAATTAAATTTCAGAAGTGAGAATGTGTGATTTACAGGTAGTTGAGGAAGAGTGGAACACACATGGCAGGAAAATATTTGCTAGGTGACTCCAAAACAAAGGGATACAAGGAGTATCTAGCTAACAGGCCTGCCTGAAGCCCTCTTGTTTATCATAGTTAATTCATATTAGGCTAAGGCAGCATCTTAAGATTTTCTTTCTGAAGCAGGTTTCTTTGCATCTCTTGGGCAAGAAAATGGGGAGGGTCAAAGATTCCGAGTCCTTCATTTCTTAATAAACAGCTTAAAATCAATATCCCCAAAAGCAGCTTCGGGGTGGCAGAATTTTGGTCACTTCAATAGTAATTCAATCCCTAATGCACTTAATGCGTTTGTCTATATATTGACATCAACCCCCTTGGATGATCTCTTCTTCTGATCCTAATACACCAACTGAAAGAAATTGCTTAACCTCTGTCCCCCATTTTCTGCACTCTACTTCTTGAGTTTTGTGCCTTTCTCCCCATTGTTTCCTCCTGATAATGATCACTATTGTCTACTCTTCTCTGGTATTTCCACTTTTGTAGACAATTTAAGAAAACATGCATCCTTAAACTCTGATTTCTCACCTAGTGCACAATTTCTACCAAGCTGTAAAAACAAAACCTCTTATCAGCTCTGGAACAATGCCTGCAGTTATTTCCCTGGTGTTTAGTAGGACAGCTTAGTCAAAATGTGTTTATAACTATTAGGAATCACTGTGCAATTAGTTGGGTTGTATTTTGTTTTGTGTCTGTCTGAGTATTCCCTCCCCACTGTTTAGGGTTCAGAAGAACAATGGAGAAAATGACAGCACTGATACATGATTCTTAATTGTATTGCAGTAATACTGGCATTATATAGCAGATATCAATGACTGTACAACTCTTGGGGTTAACTATATTTAGTTAAATGGAGAACTAATTTAAATGAAGCTTTGCTAATTTTAAGTGTTAAGCATTTTGCATTAAAGTATTCATATAACAAAAAAATAACTTTATCTTTCTACTTTCAACATGATATGACTTCTACACTATGCACTCATGGTTTCTGCACCCCCTTGACTGGGCTGAACTCTGGCTTAGTGCATCATCTTTTAAAAA
Source organism: Miniopterus natalensis (assembly GCF_054644295.1). Taxonomy (NCBI): domain Eukaryota; kingdom Metazoa; phylum Chordata; class Mammalia; order Chiroptera; family Miniopteridae; genus Miniopterus; species Miniopterus natalensis. The sequence goes on along the minus strand of NC_142092.1, from coordinate 25,085,463 downwards.
TGTGATTTTACTACATTCTAAAACTATGACCTTAAAATACAATATTATTTAATCCCTCTAGCTCTTAGTTTCCTCGCCTTTAAAACAAGGAGTAACATTTATTTTTTCTGCTTTGTAGTTTGGCTGTGAGGACTAAATATGATAAACATAAAAGTTGTTTAATAAATTACAAGTGTTTTGTAATTATTATTATTCTACATGGGAACTTATTGTTACCACGAATTTTCAACTTGACACAATCTTGTCTTAGCACAAATGTCTTTTGCTCACTTCTCTTACCTCACTTCTTATACACACTGTGACCCTGCTCTTCATCTCTATCTGATAATTCATACCCACTCATAACAACAAGTGTTTTCAACTATCCCAGTGTTAACAGATGCTTTACTGCCCACTGTATTACTTGAATTATCTTTATTTCCAAACATCGTTATGGTAATACTTTAAATACTTCCCCAAATCTCTGTGGCTTCACACAATAGAGTTTACAAATTGATTATAAAAATACATTTATCAGCCCTGGCTGGTGTGGCTCAGTTGGTTAAAGCATCCTCCTGCCACTACACCAAAAGGTGTCACAGGTTCAATTCCCGGTCAGGGCAACCTAGGTTGCGGTTCAGTCCCCAGATGGGGTGCCTACAAGAGGCAACCAATCGGTGTTTCTCTCTCTCTCTTCCTCTCTTTAAAATCAGTAAACATATCCTTGGGTGAGCATTAAAATAAATCATCAGAGGTCAGGAATTAGAAGGGATGGGGTATGGTTGTCTATTCAAAGTCATTCAGGGACTCCGGCTAATGGATTTAACATCAACTTGTATGTCAATGATCAGCTAGCATAGGGAGAAAAATGAAGAAGGCTCACTGGCTTGTTATTTGCCTCAGCCTAGAAGTAACTCGTGTCACTTCCACTTACCATTCATTAGTCAGAGCTACTCACATAGCTTAACCTAGAAACAAATGGCTATGAAAACTAGCCTTTAGACAGACAGACAATTCCCAGAATCAGCTCAACACTATGCAAGAACACAAAATGTTGTTGCAGAGCTAGCTATCTCTGTTATAATTCCTCCCTGGTGTGAGGTTAACTAAGGTTCGCAGACTATTCCCTTTATTTCTGGTCACAGTCTGTATACAAGAGCAGTTGATAGAAAACTCTCAGATAAATATATACTATCTAAAGTCACTACATCTTTTTGATCTTGACACCTTTCTAGTATCATCGCATGTTAAGTACTCAATGGACTTTGCAAAGCAGTTCGTCAAGAGCTTATTTCCATTCCAATATTAATTTATAAATTTCAGAGTTAACTGAGATCATTGCAAACATCTGGCCTAACTGACACACATATATCAGGGCCCCACATCATTAGACATTTATTCCATTTCTCCTAATGCAGCATTTCTTAAGCTATGTTATAAAAATGACTAGTCCTACAAGAATCCCCAAGAGGAAAAAAATCACAGATAAATTTTCTTATTTGATTATTTGGCAATATTTAACACTGTTTCTCATCTATTTTTTATGACAATTATTTCTACTTTTTAGCATCGGTCTCATCATTCTCTAGCTCCTCACCTATTCTTTTAGCCCATTCATCTAAAACTCATTGCAAAATTTCTTACTTGATTTGTCTCCTTACATAGATCTATCATCCGTTACTCTAGTCTCCCCTTTTCACCTTCTACAACCTATTCCTTTTATTTTTGCCTGTGTCTTCATCACAAAGGTATCACAAACTACACCCATATTCATTCATAAAGACTCAACATCTCTACTCCAAAACCCTACTCTACGCAAAAAAAAAAAAAAAAAAAAAAAGAATTCACTGAACACTCAACTCTACTCCAAGGTCCAAATCTACTCCATCTTTTGCAGTATTTTTGTCTCTTCCCTGAGTTATTCAAGGAAACTAGCATAGTTCTAAGTATAAGCTTTGCATGTAGTTAATATTCAACTTTGATGATATTTGTATCTATCTGGGGTTAATGTATGCTCCCAAAGCTATGTTAAGGCATATAAAAAGATCAGAGTTAGGAAACACTATGTAGTTCTTCTAAAGCCTAGTTCAACTAACATGATGTCTCACAAGCACTTCCTTCACAAGTTTAACTGTAGACTATTTTGATGAATGAGGACTGTGGAAATCAGTTTAACTGGAAAGAACTTTGCCCTCTCTTATTTCCACTGCACTAAGCAAAAGCATCAGAAATCTTTAGAAAGTAGTCCTGCAAATATGCCACTTCTTTAAAAAACAATATAGTTGCTATACACAAGAGCACAGTCTTGACGTAGATTTGCTTACTTTGATGCATTATTTTTTAACCTCAACCAGCATTTCTCAGCATCCAGACACTGGCTAGGGAACAGCCTGATCTCACACATCAGCAGCAAAATATTTAGCTATACTTTATTAGTGATGAGGTGTAAGGAGTGAAAAGAACATAGCGTGAGTCACACATTCTGGATGGAGTTTGTCACACTAAACAGCAAATATATAAATTTGCAAACTGCACAATTTTTTACGGGTGATACTGATGGAGAACAAATATAAAATGCACAGTATTTGGACACTCTTTTCTGGCCAAATTTAAAGCAAACTTGTAAAGTTTGCTTTAAAACTAATTTAAAGCAAAAATGTAGTTTGAAATGAATAGAGAAGTAATAAAAAGCAAAGACCTACCATTTAGTGTAGACCTAAGGCACATCTTGATGCACTCATTCCTCTTTGTAGTTTAGCTGAGGGTTCTCAGAATTGTCTGTTTGCCCTGAAACTGCTCTCCATAAAACTGAATATTTCCCCAATCACTCCTTTCCATAAAATAAAAATCCAAGTAAAGTTATACAGAACTTGGTGTCCACTTTTTGAGTATTTCTCAAAGCAAATTTAAAAATCTACTTTCAGAGCTCATCTTTCTACAGCCTTAAATTTTTCTGGTTCTATGAGTTTTAAATTAGAATTTGGTTTTATTGCTTTGGGCTTTCAAATATAGTCTCAATTATGATTTCTTCCCCCATGGTTTTAAACTATTGATCTCTTAGTGAATTCTCTTAAAGTTATTTTTGGCTAAATTTTGTGTAATTTAAACTCATATTATCTGAACTTAAACACATATTCTCTAGGTACAGAAATTCCTTCTGGAATAAATTCTTTATCATGCATGTCTGTACTTATATGTCTTTTAGAAATGGGTATTATTCATTATAGCATATATAAAATAAGTGATTAAAAACTATTATATCTGAAATATATTGCTAAAGCAGTATAATTTAGTGGAAGGGTTATCACATTTGGAGCCAAAAAAACTAATTTCCAATTAGAGCCACAATAGATATTAATTTAGTAATTTTGGCCAATCTATTTAGCTTCTTAGTTATACTTCACTTATGTGTGAAAAGCGCATTATGAGAAATGTACTTTTCTCTGAGGAGTGAGGTTCTAATGAACGGATGAGTGTTAAGACAATATTTTGAAACCACATTATTATATTTACTAGTTATTGGAGGTAATGTTTTCTTGCTTTAGTGCCTAACAAATTGACATGTTTAGGTCTTTCAACCTCTTTCTGTAGGTCAAAGAGGGGGTTTAGTGTTAAGTTTATGTATATAAGACTGATAAAAGCTGAGTTATATTAAAATGTTTTCTTCTTTCTTATTTTCTTATGAAGCCTCCCACCCCCTTCTACTCACTGCCTACTGTCACATGCATTGCTCATTGTAGACAATGGAGTGTCCCTGTCCTTAGGATGACATTTGGATAAAATATCTCATCACAAAAACACTGCAAATTCACAAGTATTTTGGGGGGAGTTATATTATTTTCAAACTGTAGAAGAATGCAATTGTTTTTAAATTAAAAAAAAAACCACACAACTTTAACAGACTATGAACATGACGGCAATCATGAAATGCAAACATCTTCTGGCTCTCCATGTAACAATATTGAAGCCTCTTACCTAAATATAATTTAAAATTAATTTTACTTCTTTATTTTTGTTAATCCTCACCTGAGGATATTTTTTTCCATTTTTTTTTTTTCTTTTAGAGAGAGTGAGAAACATCATGTCAGAGAGACTTATTGATTGGTCATCTCCTGCATGTGCCCTGATCAGATCAAGACTGCAACCCAGGTACATGCCCTTGACCAGGAATCAAACCCAAGACCCTTCAGTATGCAGGCTGATGTTTTAACCACTGATCCATGTCTATAATTTTAGGTATGGAATTTTTGTTTTGCAGTTTTGTGACCACTCTCATTTATTTCTGCATGGTCTCAATATTTGCATTGTCCTTGAATTTTCTCTTAAAAAAACTCTTAATGATTTCTGAGAGATAAATCTAAATTAAATGTAATAGAATGAATTCCATGAACCAACCCCTGTAAATAGTTATCATATCTAATTATGGGCCATAAAAAGATTCAGATAAAGTAAGGTAGCTATTGTAACATATCTAATTAATGTCTTGCTTTCATATACTCCAATTTTATGTACTGAATATAAAAAGTCTGATAATGGCAAAAATTATATTTCATTGGATTAATTTAACGTAGAGAGAAAATGCATGTGGAGTCAAGGCTTAACACTTAAAATGTGATTTAGACTTCTTTTCCTCATTAAGAATCTATAATTGGAGTTTTACAAGATATTATACTCTATTATGAGCGATGCTTTCTGTCAAATGTAAGAAGAGTTTCTAAAGAGCTCGACCTTATTTTATAACTAGATGGGCACCTTGGAAAGAAAGCAAAGTTGCGGGGGGGGGGGGGCGAAGAGTGTAAAGGAGCACAATGAAACAGAGTAAAATATAATGTTGGAAAGTGAAACAATAGGTAAAGGCATAGCAGGAAAATATGCAAAGGACAGAGAATAGGTAAATTTAGTAATAACATATAAAGTATAAAGTTGAATAGAGAGAAAGCAGCACTCGATGACATTACAAACAAGTTATCAAGAATAAGAATAGCTGACACATAATGATGGAAGAAAATGTATAATACCTGCATATTTTTCTTATCCAAATAACATATAATATATAAAAATAGTGAAAACACCAATACAAATTGGGAAACATAAAAGAGTAAATTAAAATATTAGCATTTTGGTGCTAAGCTCTTAAGGCTGATTTTAAAATTAAAGAAGAATTTAAAACTATAGAAGAATATCATCTACCCATCTATCTACTCACCAAAATCCATTTTCATTGGCAAAAATTTGTTAGAGGATATTAACAACATTTCTTGCAGCTTGGAGTATCAGTGGAAAGCCTAAGATTGAGAAACAGTTGTATTCTTCTACTGTTTAATATGAAAATCATATAACTTCCCTAAAACATACGTGAAGAAGTTAGTGACTAGTTAAACTATGCTATGGTATTATACCAACGGGTTTTAGACACTTTTAATTAGGAGAGACTAGAGGTCTGACCTAGGGAAAATGAAGAGACTAAGGAGGCTGCAGAATCAGACTGTCTTTATAGAGAGGTATCAGGCATAATGGTAGATGGATCCTTGAAGAGAGCTTAAGTCTTCTTCCTACTTTACTTCCAGTGACATCGACACCAAGGGAGCACATAAAGAATTTGGCATAAGTCTTTTGGAATTTAGGAATTACACAGATTGCTATTCAATTGATAAGTAAAAGCCTAACAAGAAGATGCTGCCTGTCAAAAAGGGAACTACTTTGATAACTGCCTCCACATCTTAAGTTTGGCCAAGCAGAAACCTTTGCATGCCATCTGTGAACCTGATACAGACATTGAAGAAGAGATAGTAATGGGAGTTATTTTATAAAATACCACCCTCAAAACAACTTCACTGAGGGGAGTAGACCGCTGGAAGATGGGTACTGTAGGAGGAAGTCATAATAAGCTGAGATGAGAAGGCATTGCCCATGTTGGGGAGCTTTGTCCAAAGTACCCAGAAAAGGGATTTATGAGAAACCCAAAAATGTGCCCTCTAAGTGAAAGCATCATCTTTGGTGCCTGTGATATACCAGGTTGCACCTCCCCTAATTGTATAAGTTCCCATTAGGCCTCACCACAAAAGGACCACAGGCAACAGCTTTAGAAAGGGGAAGGAAGGAAACAGAGCAGGGAAGCCCAGTCACTCGCCCTCCATCCTCTACCAGCTTCCAGCCTAAAGCCGCACCAGCCTGGGTGAAGGATGAGAGTAAGAAGTTTTGAGAATAAACTGGATTTGTATATTACCTGAGACTTAACAAAAAAGCCCAGATTTCATCCAGATGTTTTAAAAAAAAAAGTCAAGGCACCAATTTAAAGAATCAACTATGAAACTATATAGATTTGCATTAGCTTGTATCTTATTGAAACCATTTCATTCGATGCACTAGAAAAAAAGTAAAGTAAATATTTGGCAAGCCAGCAAGTAAACAAACAAAAACCTTTCAATATTTTTTCAGGAATAAATAAAACTCAGGAAAAAATTAAAATTAAGGTTTATTTTTACTTGTTTTACAGTGGTTAGGGATGGGAGATATATAACTGCAATTAGCTTTAAGACTTTTGTAACAGGGCAGAGAGACCAAAACTTAGATTGAGTTCAACTCCACTGAAACAAATGAGTTTTTAATAGCTGGAGTGGGAGCATCGTAGGCCACTTGTGTTTGTCATTGGCCTCATCCAAAGAAAAAGTAAACTTTCTCATATCTTCATAACAGGAGATTTTTCACAACTTGGAGAAAGTCACCCACCCCACTTAGGATCCTCCCCTCCCACAGAAACCCTGATCCAGGGGTATTATCTTCCTTTATAATTATACTTCAAAAAGATCAGTCCCAAGTACTTGAGAAAGGCAATCCTGGGTTTTATAACTGGCAGGAAACTATTAATGAACTTGATTACCACAAAGGTGGTAAAAATATGAAATGCATAAAGAGCCAAAAACATAAATAAAGCTAAAAAATCTTTAATAAAAGACAATTTGAACAGATAAATATTATAGTTCACTCTGGATTTTATAATTTCATTTAATTGTAATTTTCTTCTTAATGTTGACCTATAGTTTATGTTTCTACATTAATTAGTTTCCAAGGCAGTATATTTCTTTCCAGTGGTTTCTGTAACAACGTTATACAAATTAGGTGGTATGACACTGACAGTTCTGCAGACTAGGAGTTTGAAACCAGCATGTGGGCTCTATGGGAGAATCTGTTCCATGCCCTTCTCCCAGCTTCTGGTAGTTGCCAGTAATATTTGGCATTCCTTGGCGTGAAGATACATCACTCCAATCTCTGCATGTCTTCACATGAATTTCTCCCTGTGTGTCACTTATATGGACACCAGTGATTGTATTTAAGTCCAACCCTAATCCATTATGACAACCTGATTATATGTGCAAATGTCCTATTTTCAAGTAAAATCATTTTCACGGGTATCAGGTGTTGAGACTTCAACATACCATTTTAAGGGACACAATTCAACATACAATATATTGTAAATTTATACTGTACAATTTATACTGTAAAAATGTATTTTTCCCAAAAAGTAATGCTAGCCTTCTGTTCTATGCCAGCATCACACTCAGAGCTTATGGAACATTCCCCATATTTAATTAATAAGGATAAATTGATGCATTAACCTACTAAGCCACCTTTTAAAATCATTCACCTTTACTTTTGTCTCCTGATTTATTGCTAGTTGCAGTTGTAGATATATTAGGTGCATTAGCAAGGTAAATTATCTTATAGTCCAGGTAATGACTATATTGTATGTATACATGTTCATATGCAAGAAAAGAGTATATATAAGATACCTGCCATGTGGTTAAGAATTGCTTCGAGAGTGGGAGGAAACTTTCAGAGCTGATGGATATGTTCATGGCATAAGTGGTGGTGAAGGTTTCACAGATATATACTTATCTCCAAACTCATCAAGGGGTGCCTATTAAATAGGTACAGATTTTGTGTGTTAATCAAACCTCAATAAAGTGGTTTTTAAAAATTGCTTTGGGTTAGTCATTCTTGCATGTGGTATTTTTCTTTCAAAAGTAATCTAGAGCCCGGCTGGTATGGCTCAGTTGTTGAGCTTCGACCTATGATCCAGTAGATCATGGTTTGATTCCTGGTCAGAGCACATGCCCAGGTTGTGGGCTCAATCCCCAGAGGGGAGCCTGCAGGAGGCAGCCAATCAATGACTCTCTCATCATTGATATTTCTATCATTCTCCCTCTCCCTTCCTCTCTCTGAAATCAATAAAGACATATTTTAAAATAAATTATCTAGAGTTTCCTTAGAAAAATGTATGACATTGTTTAGCCTTGTTTGTTAATGCAACGATGGCCCCCATCTCATGCAGCACAATTATTCCCATGCATTCTCAGTTTCTACATGAAATGCGGTTGATTTATTCTGGGTGCAACTTAAGGTGTTTTCTGTGATATATAATAAATAAATGTCAGTATGCTTTGTAAAAGATTACATAAACACATAACCTTTTCAAACATTACCTGAGTTACTGATCTCATATTCTAGAAATTTCTCTCACTGACATTTGCCAGAACAGGACTATGAGTATTAGAATAAATTGTTCACAGATATGTTATTTTTAAATGTTTTCTCACATACAAATGTGTGGAAATTCTTAATAAGAGGCAGTAAAAATGAAGCCTAATCAGAATAATAGGAAGAAACTCTGAGATGATGCCTATTTTTGGTTAACTTTTCATAAAGTGATATTCTAGAATAATGAAGTTAAAATAGTTATTAGCAGTATGATTTTTTAGTACAACTTTTAACATTAGAGGCCAAACTGTGGACCCAAAGATGTGTCCTAAAAGTCGTTGCTAAAAGGCTGCTGCTCAGACAGCCTACAAGAGACAGAGGAATGCGCATCTGGGTAGCTGGATGCTGGGGAACAGAGAAGAGGTGGAAACCCCTGTCAATCACCCAGAGATCTGTGTTTACTCTGAATAGAGAGCACTACTTACTCACTGAAAGCCTGAGTCCCTTTGTCCCTCCGAGGCATTCTTTTACAGCCAAACCCTGTGACAGAGAGAAGAATGTGTAGGAAAGCCTCATTTTAGAATTCATTTTATAGTGCAGCTGTGTACAGATTTAAAAGCCAGTCTTTGATTTTTCAATTAACTCTTCTCTAAGGCTGATAATGCTTGAGGGTTGTGCTGAAGAGAGATTAGAGACAGGAAATAGAAACTACAGAAGAAGCAACACTTGTTTTCTTCTATGGTCAATATGAAAAATGATCCCGTTTGGTGAATGGAAACCTGATGTGTTGAGAAACACAGACATATGACAAAATGTAAATTAAATGGCTCTTTTATACTCAAAGGAAAATTCAAGTTTGTGTTTACAATTGGGTCCTCTCCAAATGCAACTGAAAGACAAGCCCTGTGTGTCCCCAAAGATACAGCTCCCATAGACAGATAAAAGGAATGAGGCTATTTCTTTATTTCTCTTTTTATGCAAAACGTTTGAAAGCTAATCCTTCCCTGAACCCCTGTGAAGTGGACCTCTCCTAATGACTTCTGGTTTGCAGCTGCCCAATTCCAGTTGATTTTTGCTCAAATAAACTCTTAAAATTTTTAATATGCATCAGTTTTGTCTTTTAACATAGGTGATATAACTATCACCATTTTACTAAAAGGTGAAGCAATACACCCCTTGGTGAAAAAACTGAAATTTAGATAAATGGATCAGAATAGAGAGGCCCAAAACATGCCCATACAACATAGTAATCTAATTTTTAAAAAAATATGTGTTTATTTATTTTTGAAAGAGAGGGAGAGAGAGAAACATCAACGAGAGACAAGAGAGGAACACTGATCAGCTGCCTCCTGCACACCCCTACTGGGGATCGAACCCGTAACCTGGCCATGTACCCAGACCGGGAATTGAATAAGTGACTGCTTGGTGCATGGGAACATGCTCAACCAACTGAGCCATATTGGCCAGGGTGATAGTCGTTTGAATTTTAATGAAGATGCAAAGTTTGCCCAATTTAATGGAGAATATTCTTTTCAATAAAAGGTATAGAAGCAATTGAACCTCCAAATGCAAAACTTGGACCTTCATGTACAAATTAATAACACTTCTAGAATGGAGCATAGGTGAAAGTATTTGTTACTTTAGACTCAGCAAATAGTTTTTAAGTATGTCCTCAAAATCACAAGCCATGGGGGGAAAATGATTTAAACCTTATCAAAATTAAAGACTTTTGCTTTGCCACATTGTTGAGAAAATGAAAAGACAAACTGAAGATTGGGAGAAAATATATGCAAATCACATTTATGACTAAGCATATGAATCCAGAGTATATAAATAACTTAAAATCAAGAATAAATATAAACAGATAAATTACAAAAATATGAAGAGACATTTTGACAAAGAAGATATACTTTATGGGTGGCAAATAAACACATGAAAAGATGTTCAATATCATTCATCATTGTAGAAATGCAAATTTAAATCAAAATGAGATACCAATACACACTCATTAGAATAGTTAAAAATAAATTGAATTAAATTAAACTGACAATAACAATTGCTAACAAAGAGGTTGAGCAACTGAAACTTGAAGACAAAAACAAGAAGAAGAAGAAGAAATATAATCTGAGTTATGGGCAAGAGAAAGTGGCTAATAAGTATAGAATGAACAAATGCAATAACAGCAATGATGTCTATAATGCGTCGCCTTAGATTTATGCTAATGTAACTGAGGGACATATATGTTCAGAAAACTTCTGCCCTATATTATTTTCCCCACTCACCAACTAGGATTCCTTGCATTTCTCAAATGTTTCTGGGAGTATCTAAACTAACAATCTGAGTTGAAGTTACCTTTGTTACAACCACACAACTATTTTTTCAACTATTTATCCAGGCTAAAATTCTGACATGTTAGTGTACCTACAGTTCTTTAATATATATTGGTTACAGAAAAAATAGTTTTAAAAAAATCATTAAGTCAATTTGTAGATGGAGAATGTTAATAAAATTTAAATATGGTGTCTATGATGTGTCTACTTTGTAGGTAATTATGGTAAATAAATAAGGAAATGTGTTTCTGTTAGGAAAATGTCAGCATTTGAAATTTCAGAACAGAGATCCTTTCTAATAAGATGCTTTAAAGCATCCTGCTTTATTTATTCGTTCATGTTTTGATTCGTGCTGATGATACCATGTTAATAAATAAGCTGGTTATTAATTAACAGAGAAGGAGCAAAGGGAAGGCCAACTTCTATAGGCTTGCCATTTGCACAGCTTTGCCAGGAAGCTGCAATTTAGACGCATGCCTAGGAAAGTCTAGGTCACATAGGGAAGGAGCTTGACTGTCAGTCACACCTGGGAACAGATCATTGAGCAGAGTAGGTGTGGCCCCTGCAAGCTCAAGAATATTTGAGATAATTAAACAAGGAGGTCTCTCTTTTGCTCCCTTGCTCTCTTAGTTTGTGCCCCTGGCTTTTGGGGCTCTCTCTCCCCCCTGCCTGCGCATGCATGGCCCACAGCCATGTGGGCCCCACACACAATGGACTGATGGACTGCAACTAGCCTGATGCTAAACCCAACCCACCCCCACCATGGGACAGAAACTTTGGAGGCTGGCTTTGCTTCTAGCCCTGCTGAATCCCCAGCTGCACCTCTTCCAGAACTGGACTAAGGGAAAGGGGAGTTTCCAAACCCAGGGATATAATTCCACACAAATACAAATTTCTCATCCTCCCATGCAAGTCTCAGAAAATTCTTTTTCTCGAGGTATCAGAAGGACTCAACCCCAAGCACCCAGTGGGGAAGGGGATCACCCACTTCTACCAGTGGATACTCTACTTCCACTAATAACACTTTCTATTGGGAATGCAGAAAACAATTTAAAGTGTTGATTTTCTTTTCATAAAGCTAGAGGGTGCCATTTATAACTCCCCAGTAAACACAATTTATGCAAAACAGCTAATGTGAGAGACAAGACAGCAAATAAGTGATTCAAAAATCCTCACAAAATCCTCAGTTCTATTGTAAAAAAGGCACAAACCAAGAAGGAAACTCTCTGGGGTGTAACATAGGATCAGTTATTCATTTGATTAGTGTAAACTGGCAGAAATGACATTATTTGACAGGAAGCTTTTGTTTATGTGATTTAAAGAAAATGAAAAAAGAAATCAAATAACTTGTATAGAAAGGCTTTATTTACACAAGAGGCTTATGAAAAACCACGCTATACTTTCAGTGAAAGCAAAGCTTCCATTAATGTATATTTATGGTTATTTAAATTTTCTTTCTTGATGTACATTTCCTAGAGAGAAGACTCCTTAGCTTGATGATTCTAAGTGAGTACGAATGCTTGAGATAAAAGGCTTTTGATTCTGTTTTGTTCACAAAATATTTCCGGCTTTAGAGTGGATATATAGAGAGATAAAACAAAAGCCATAATTATAAAATAATCCAGAAATCAAACAAAATAAAAAAGGGAGAAATCTTCTGCTAGATCTCATATTTTTTTAAATAGGTACTGCTATTCTATATCATTTTATTTTATTATATTTTTTTAATGTTTCTTTGGAGAATTTATTTATTTATTTATGTATCTTATTTAATTTATTGGGGTGACATTGGTTAAGAAAATTACATAGGTTTCAGGTGTAAAATCTATAATATATCATGGGTATACTGTATTGTGTGTTCAGCACCCAATTCAAGGCTCCTTCCATCACCATTTATCCCCCTTTTACCTTCTTCTATCTCCCTCCACCCCTCTTTCCCTCTGGTAATCACCACACCGTTGTCTGTGTCTATGATGAGTTGTTTGTTTGTTTGGTTTTTGCTTAATCCCTTCAACTTTTTCAGTCTGCATCTCAGTTTTTAAAATACTTATTCATTTTAGAAAATCATAAAAATGCACAATAAAATTAAATTTACTCATGATATTCCAAGTAATTAAACATTTAGATTTGTAGGTCTCCAGTCCCTTTTACTCCAGTCACATTAAATTGGATGTTTTTTTCCCTTTCCCCTTCTGTCTTCATTTCTTTCCGTTTTTATTTAAAAACCACTTCCTTGTATCATCAAAAATTCTATAAAACATTACTATAATTGACCACATATAATTGCTTCCTATAGTATTATAATTAACCTATTAAACTTGTCTATTTCCAAATTTTCCGCTTTTAAAATAGTATAAAATATTTTACACATCGCTTTTAAATGCTTGTAGAATTCCTAAAATTAAATTGATAAAAACGTGAATATTATTATCACTTATTTCATATTGGCAGAATAAACTCAAAAATGTATGCAAACTTATAATGGCAGCTTTACTAATTGCTGATTTTGTGACAAATGATTATAAATTACATAGAAAGATAATCTGTTTCATCAGTATAAAAACAGAATATTATAATGACTTTAATTTTCAAAAAATGCCTATTTTGAATTTTAACTAGTTTTTTATTTGTATTTGGAAAACTGTATCTTCTTCTAAAGAGTTTGTTGATGTATTTTTTAAAATTAGTATTCGCCTTTCTTTTTTATAATCTACAAGCACTTAATTTATAGACTGTCACCAATTTGGGTTGTAAATTTCACAAATATGTTGTTTGGTTGTGTTTTTTTTTAAAGCCATTATTTTGTGTTTTAATTGTTATGAGGTACAGAAACATTTATGTATATTTTTTGTTTTTTAAATATCAATAAAATTAAGAGCTGGTTTTTTTTTTTGTTTTGTTTTTTTTTAATTGATTTTAGACAGAGAGAAAGGGAGAGGGAGAGAGACAAAGAGAGAGATCAATGATGAGAGTCATTGGTCAGCTGCCTCTTGCACGCCCCCTGCTGGGGATCAAGCCCGAAAGCTGGGCATGTGCCCTGACCGGGAATCAAACTATGATCTCCTGGATCCTAGGTCAATGCTCAACCGCTGAGCCAAGCCAGCCAGGCACGATTATGTATTTACTGAAATTTCCTTTCCTTTTCTTTTTGTATTTTTGTTTCTTTACTGTTTTAAGTAACTTTCTGCACTAGAAATCATATAATAGTAAATAATGGTTTGTTTGTGTCCTTTGTATTTTTTCCCTTTTATACCACTGTAATTACTTGAAATAGCTAGTATTCTCCTTGTCCTTAATTTTTAAATAAAATATCACTTTAGTTTTACTTTTTTTTTCTTTTTTTTTTTGGTAGAAGATTTATTTATGTAATAAAATGAAAAGACAACCCATTGAGTGGGAGAGCATATTTACCAATGATACATCAGATAAGAGATTAATACCCAAAATTTATAAAGAACTTATAAAACTCAACACCCAAAAACAAATAATCCAATAAAATAAGTGGGCATACAATCTGAATAGACACTTCTCCAAAGAGGACATACCGATGGCCAGTAGACATAGGAAAAGATGCTCAACATTTCTAATCATCAGAGAGATGCAAATTAAAACCACAGTCAGATAACACCTCGCACCTGCCAAAACGGCTATCATCAACAAATCAGCAAACAATGAGTGCTGGAGATGATGTGGATAGAAGGGGTTAGGATTTCAGCATAAGGTTTGGGTAGGGGAAGGGGGAATGAAATTCAAACCATAACAGCTGTGAAATATATTTTGGAAAAATATATAGATACTTAGTGGGGCATCAAAATTGAAAATGAGTTGCACTATATTTCTGCAGAAACCAAGAGTCCCTTTGTAGTCTCCTCATCAGCCTGAATTCTAAATGGTACAGTGCCTGAGGACTCCATCTGTAGCCTGAATTTCATTCCTGTCTTTCCTCTCTGCCTAGTTAATCTCATCACTGCTGATGAACATTGGCCTGAGTTCATTCTGTTTTCAGGATTAAATGACTGAACATCTGCGGGGATGTTGCTAGTACATTGTGAGTGCTGGATGAGGCTGGGTGAATATTTTTACTGAAAGAACATTAACTTAAGTGGCATTTTTAAAATAAAATTTAAAGGATCTGTTCTATGAATTCTAAATTGAGATTTCTCACTTCCTAATATCTTCTTCAAATAAACTTGGTGTAAAAAACAAAGTATTCTGTGAAGTAGATAGGTGTCACCTGATGTGATAAAATAAACAACACGAACAGAAGTGAGAGTCACCAAAAAAGCAGAGCATGAGTCATACATGTAAAGAGATAGAAAATTAGGGCATGTAAGCTTATGTAACAGTGCTTTCTTTATACAAACAGAAATAATTAAGAAGGGAGAAAACAGACAAAATTTTCTCCAGAAAACTCTTGAAGACTTTACAACACGTGAACTTCCTAAGTCAGTAAGACTATTAGTAAGGAAAGAGCTTTTGTCTCCCCTTGTGATTAGATTTTTTAAGTTGATTAACAGTTGAAATAATATAAAATTTGAGTTTTAGGCTCTCAGTGATCCCACTCTCTGCACTGTCCACACACACACACACACACACACACACACACACACTTTGAGTTTGAAACTAATTAAAAATCAGAAAAATTGCTATTTATATGAGTTTTATTATTTAAAATTATGGAATGAAAAATATTGAATCACATGGGGCAATCACTAGACAGGATAGAGCCCCTTAGAAAATGTTTTATTTGCATAGTAATATAGCTAACTGAGGGTTTCTGCCTCATACTATATGGGCAAAAGGGGAATGAAAGAGAAAGAAAGTGAGATGAATGAGAAGAGATGAGAGATAAAATAAGAGAGGAGAGAGACAGACAGAGAATGAGAAATGAAAAGATATAAAAATGATGATTATGGGCCTGATGATGAGAAGTAGGAGAATATAGTTAAAACATAATGTAAATAAAATAAAGTGTCTATGCCCAGACTTGCTGTGCAGTTTATTTTCAGGTAAGAATCTGATAATGATGCTGCTCATCTTAACCAAGTGGAGGAAAATATCTCCTATGTAAATCAAGGTCATTCAGACAATATGCAGAAGAAGAAGAACTTTGACCTTCAGAATTCAATGTGCATGTATTTAAGAATAAAGATATATAATTGAGGGGAGAGAGAGAGAAACCATGCCTGGTGTGCTATTAAAGTAAGCAGCCATTATCTTGCAGAGAAAATAAAAGCAAGCCATATGACAACAGGTATACTACTCCTGGATGTGCAAACAAGGCCATATTGGACTCTCCAGCCCAACAAATACTCCAACTTAATACACCCATATAAATGAACCCAGGTAAAATGAGCAAATAAACCATTCAATCAACATACACAATAAAAAGGAGGGAAAAATGTGACATCTGTAATACTTCCAACAATGCAGATAAATTTAATAATAATAATAATAGCCCGGCTGACATGGCTCAGCGGTTGAGCATCAACCTATGATCCAGGAGACTGCAGTTTGGTTCCTGGGCAGGGCACGTACCCAGGTTTCGGGCTCCATCCCCACCAGGGGGCGTTCAGGAGGCAGCCAATCAATGATTCTCTCATCATTGATGTTTTTCTCTCTCTCCCTCTCCCTTCCTCTCTCTGAAATCAATAAAGATATATTAAAATAATAATAATAATAAAAACCTTTGCTGTTTATATCCATAATGTGTTAGGCTCTTTTGTTATGTAGCTGTTGACAACCAATGCACTAAGCCAGGCATAGAGTGAAAAGAATGTAATTTATAGAGTTATTCTTTAATAAATCTATGTTGGCCACTTATTTTCACTATGATTATCACTTATTATACAACAATATAGAATAGAGAGTGTTACTACCTTCATAGAACTGCAATATGATCCAGGAATTTCACTTCTGGGTATATATCCCAAAGAAACAAAAACTGTGTCAAAGATAGATCTGCACCCCAATGTTCACTGCATCATTATTTACAATAGCCAAGACATGGAAACAGCCTCAGTGTCCACTGAGAGATGAATGGATAAAGAAGTTGTGATACACACATACACATGTGCTCATACACACACACAATGGAGTATCTTTCAGCCAGAAAAAGAAAATCCTGCCATTTGTAACAACATGGACGGATACTGAGAGCTTGATGCTAAGGAAAATAAGTCAGATAGAGAAAGACAAATACTGTATGATCTCCTTATATGTAGAATCTAAAAACAAAACAAATCTAAGCAAACAAACAAGAAGATCAGATTTCAGATATGTGGTTATCAGAGGCAGGGGGTGGGGTGGGTGGGAAAATTAGATGAAGGTGGTCAAAAGATACAAACTTCCAGTTATAAGATAAATAAGTCCATGGGATACAATGATTACTATAGTTAACACTGCTATATAGTATATTCAAAAGCT
Organism: Miniopterus natalensis; assembly: GCF_054644295.1. Taxonomy (NCBI): domain Eukaryota; kingdom Metazoa; phylum Chordata; class Mammalia; order Chiroptera; family Miniopteridae; genus Miniopterus; species Miniopterus natalensis. Next base: position 25,068,250 of record NC_142092.1, on the reverse strand, counting down.
ATTTAAAGAGTAGATCCTAGGAGTTTTCAATATAAGAAAAAAACAGTATCCATCCTCTTAATTGTATCTATATGAGATGATGAATGTTCACTAAAGTTATTGTGGTAATTATTTTACAATATTTGTTTTGTTTTGTTTTTTATTGATTTCAGAGAGAGGAAGGGAGAAGGAGAGAGAGAGATAGAAACATCAATGATGGGAGAGTCATTGATGGAGCCCGCAACCCGGGCATGTGCCCTGACCGGGAATCGAACCCCGATCGCCTGGATCCTAGGCCGACGCTCAACCGCTGAGCCACACCCGGCTGGGCAATTATTTCACAACATTTGTAAGTCATTATGCTATACACCTTGAACTTAGACAATGCTATATGCCAATTATATCTCAACAAAACGGGGTGCTAAATAAAAATCTAATTGCGAATAAAGACTAGGTTTTTCTGGAGATTGTTCCCTTCCTTGTACCAGATTTACAGCTTTACCATGGTTATATTTCTACAGATGGTGCAAGAAAATAACTCTTGTTTCAGAGTGAAATTTCCCAAATGATGGTAGAAGACTGGACTTAGTTCACCTTTCCCCGTCTAGTGATGCTGTAGAAGCCAGAAAGTAAATTTTGAGTGAGGGAACAAACGGCCATCTGGGTGTCTCCAAAGTACATCTGAGTGGTTAAAACACCCAACTTGTTTCCAGTTGATATTTCCATATTCAGGGGCTTTAATCTGGGAGATTTGAAGTCCCTCAGTTAGGGGTCACTTAGTAGGTAGAGCAGATTTAAGATTTTGCCTGATTGTGATGAGACTAGAAAAGATTTATGAGCTCCCAGGATTAGCGTATTTATCAGATGGTGAACTTCCTTTTGCTCGGGAATTCCCACCTTAAGTAGAGTTATCTCCTTTGACAATAACAACGTTTCTAAGAGCGCACACACCTGTGGGGAGGAGGGAACCCTGACCAAAGTTTAGTCAAGAGAAAGTAAGGGTAAGAAATGGGTAATTGTGAAACTTGGTCAGGGGTTTTAGAATAAAGGAGAGCAAGGGTGTAGTGACTGGTTATTCCTTCATATTAGAGGAAAAAAGGCTCAGGAAAAGGAGACAAAGAGTGTGATGGTCCCACCCAAATATGATTTGCTCAAAACAGCTATAACTGATTCAAGAAAGGGAGAGAGGTGGGAGGGGACATGAAGAGTGAAGAACCATAGCAATCTGAAACATGGTGTGGAAAGGAGCTGTGATTGTCTACTATTACTTTACATATCATGTCCAACCTGGCTTCTTTTTTCCTATCAAAATTCCCACTTAGAATTCAAAACTCAGTGCATATTTCACCTGTAAACCATTCCCTGCATCTAAGATTCAGTGGTTTTTCCTTTTCTGAAGCATTTGTAACTCTGTGGATACTTCCAACAAAGCACTTAAAATATATATTGGATTAATGGGTTTAGATTTTTTTCTCTCTCTCAGCAAACTAGGTTCCTTGGAATCACAAACAATAATTTTGTTAACTTTAAACCTAATGGCTGATGCAATGACGTTCATTATATGTCAGGGGATTTTTTTGTGGTTACTATTGACATGCCTTACATTGTTGTCTTTATAATAAAGTTCTACTTTTATTGAAAAATATCTGTACAGGGGAGCACCACCTACATTGCAGTTTCATATGTGTATATATATTACTAAGTAATAAACACACCTTTTAGAATGTCCCTTTAACAAGGAAGACTTGTGTCTGGGTTTTTCACATATAAAAAATATATTTAGGCAATTACATTTTACTTCAACCATTACCAAACTGAATTCAGGAATATAATTAAGGAATGGCTTTTGTCATCCCAAATCAAAGTCTTTCTTTCGCAGAAATAATGTATTCCCTGCTCTAGTCCATCCTGGTGACCCCCGTGGGTGCTTGGTTTTTTGCAGATGCAGGGTTCTCTAGAAGAGTGTAAGAACATGCTGCTTTTAGCAGTTCCATGGTCATTCTTTATCTAAGACTGTCTCCCTTTACAGGGAGTTTCAAGGATTCTGAATCCCATACCTGTGGATGAGCACAAGGCTGGGCACCAAACAGAACTCCAATGTCTAGGTTTTAAACTGTAGAAATGATTGAAACTTTTTACTTATGCCTAAGACGGTTAAATCTATTCCCAAGTATTTATATTCCACAAAGGGCATATGAATTACCGTAAAAGGTGTTTTGGTAAATTAAAGCCTAGTGATCCCTCAAGAAGTTTAAACATTTTTCCTTTTATCCTCATATTATACCTAAATTACAGGGATACTGGTAATGATTAACAAATATTAATTTTAGATAACAATAAGATGAAACCCCTTATTCTATGTTGCATGAATGTAGAACGCGGGGCCATGTTTTTAAATGTTATTTTCCTTCTAGTCCATTGCTATATGTTTTGCTTCCCTAAGCATTTTTTTCTACCTGTTTTTCCTCCACGAAGGAGCACTTTGAAAATTAGCCGTACTTCTGTAAATATGATTTAGATTCCTCAGGGAGAAAGCGCTTGGAAAATGGGATATGTAATACTTTCATTCGGTAAATTGTTACATCAAATCATAATCTAGGGAGATGTTTACTGAGTTTGTAAAGTGTGGAAACCATAAATATACCATCTGAAAGTGAAATCTTATAAAAACAATTTAGGAGGAAATTGGTCACCATTAATATTACCTTTTTTAAGCCTCTACTTTACACTACTTTTTTAAAATATGTGTTTTTATTGATTTTAGAGAGAGAGAGGAAGGGGCAGGGAGGGAGAGAAAAACATTGATGGAGAGAGAGAAAAACACTGATGATGAGAAACATTGATCGGCTGCCTCCTGGACGCCCCCAACTGGGGATCAAGCTGGCAACCATGTGCCCTGACGGGTAATCTAACAGGAGACCTCTGGGGCCATCTGAGCCACACCAGCCAGGGCTACACTACTTTAGCAGCTAGTGTCTACACTTGCAATTCCTATCCTATAATTGAGATTAAATTCATTGTATCTTAATTTTGTTATATTAGGGATTTTCCTTAGGAACATTATAGTGATATTCCTTTCCTTTCACAAACACAATTATTACAACTTCCTCTAGCTTTATAAACATTTCCAATTTACGAAGCCTGACTAAATAAAGAGCTCTCTTCTTCCTCAAATTAAAATTATACAATAAATATTATTCACTGTAGTATTTAAAAAGTGTGAAGCTTATCACATGCAAGCCATATGCTTGAAAATTTCTCCATACATAAAACTCATGAAATCAGATTAAATGTAAAACTCAATAAAACTGATTAAGAGCTTCATGCCAGCCAAAGAAAAGACCTGAGAAAAAAGTAGCTTGTAGCCTGAGCAGTGGCCAGAGTAGCCAGGGGTCTGAGAAATGGGCACTGGAGTAGTTGTGCAATTACTTGGTTAATTAATTAAAAGGCTCTGGAGTAAATGATTCAGTTCCTCCTTTAAGAACAGCTAGTACCCAATGTTTTCTAAGGGGCTAAAGCTACAAGCCAGTTCCTAAAGGGTCAACTTTGACATGGGAGAAGTGCAATGCCTCAGGTCATCTAAACCAGGGTCAAAGCAAAGTAACTCTGCACCCAGAATATCATCTCACTAACAGAAAACCTGCTTAGCCACACATGTAGCGATGGATATCAGCCTCTCATAGAAATCTGTATTTTTCCTCAGCAAATAGAGAGCATTATCTGTGAAGGTACAAACACAACTAAATTATCAATAATAGTCAAAATAGCCCTGGCCGGTGTGGCTCAGTGGTTAGAGGGCTGGCCTGGGCATTGAAGTTTCTCGGTTCGATTCCCAGTCTAGGTCATATCCCTGGGTTCCAGGTCTAATCCCCAGCCCTGGTGGGGTTCATGTGGGAGGCAACCAATCCATGTGTCTCACATTGATCTCTCTCTCCCTCCCTCCCCTCCTCTCCCTCCCTTCTACTCTCTAAAAATCAGTGAAAAAAATATCCTCGGGTAAGCATTAACAAAAAAATAATAATAGCAACAGCCAAAATAGGTGGCTACTGGTAAACATGAAAAACCAATGTAGCTGGAAAATATATAAATATATAAAATGAAGATATACATTTTATATCTGATTCATTTAAATGAGATTAGACTATCATCTGTTTAAATACCAAAAGAATAATTTTATTGTTTTTGCCCCCTTCCATGAGGAAGAAAAAAAAAAGTATCAATGATGTATTTCTGATTTAAAAAATAAATCTCATAACTGCTTAATTTTTTATATTTATATTATTTTAAACTTATATTTCTCATAGTATTCAAATTTTTCTCATAGTATTCATATTTCAGAAAATAAAGATTTTAATTTAATTTTTAATAGGGCTACATATTACGCAAACTAATATAAATTATAGACTTAATGTTAAAACTTAAAAGTTACCCATAAAACAAAGATAGAAGCTTTATAATTTGGGTGTTTCATCAGATTGCTGTTAGAAATGATTTCTGCAGGAATAGCTTTATAATGTTGAAGAGCATATGCATTTCCACAGCATATGAAGAGAAGGAACATTTGCTCGTTTTTATCTTATGATTTTTCACAGGGAGGTAAAATGCCTGTGGCTTTCCAAACCTCAAAGTGCTGGGATTCCATTAACTAGCAATGAGACTCAAACACAATATGGTTAAGAACCTCACGACCTAAAATGTGGAAGAAAAAGGAGCAGCATCAGTCTGTGAGCAAACGGATCCTAAAAAAGAGAATGTTTTACATATAAAGCCTTTGAAAGTCTTGCTAAAAACTTAAATAGGTGGGTGGGATTCTTACGAGGATCAATTTTAAGCTTCAACCTAGTCCCTCAATATCCAGAGACTTTTAAACAAAGTTTGATAGTAGAAACTGGAGGAAGCGCATTTCATAATACTGGGAAGAGCTTTTCTAAGGCATGTTTTGGCTTTTATTCCTACAAGGAAAGACTTAGAAATCAGGAATAGAAAAAACAAAGAGAAGGAGAGAGGGAACTTTGGAATGCTGAGAAATATTACAGGAAGCTTGAAACCTTGTGGTAGAAATTGCCAGAAGAATTTCTAAGGGGTGGGATACTTAATCCCAGTACAATTCTGTTCTTTCTTGCCCACAGGTCTTTCTGATGGTGAAGGTTATGGCAATTATGGCCACCCGGTTTCAGATCCCAGCTCTGCGACCTAACTCCGTGACCCTGGGAGAACCACTTAATGTCTCCGGTCAGCTTTCTCATCTACAATATTGTGATAATACGAGGACCTCCTTCGGAGAGTTGCTGTGAGGACTAATTGGCCCAATGCATTTAAAGAACTTAGACTGCTGCCTCTAAACATGTGGGAGACAGGCATAATTCCCTAAATTCTCTGTGCTGAGCTCGCAGAGCAAGCACGCTCTGACTCGGGTGCCTGCCTGGGGGATACTTTGTCGAAGGTTTGGAGCAAGCAGACTGCCACCTAATCCTCCCCTTGGCATCAGTGCTAGAGAGAGAGGGTCTTCAGCCTCTGGCTACCTTTGAAGCCTTATTTGTTTAGTGGCTCTTGTTCTTAGATCCAAAGACAACCCTCCTATCTCTACACTGAACCTTCCTCCAGCTGGCTTGTGTGACCTGTGTTCCCTGCACTCCCAGCTACTGCTGTGACTACAATAGTTACGTAACAGAAGGAGGAGAGCCGTGCACTCTAGGCCCGAATACTAGCTCACCACGTGTGAATTTGAGCAATCTGTTACGCAGATATAGACAATTCATAACTCTGGTATTTTTGTACATTAAAGGATAGTTCAATAGTAAGATGAGAAAATGTAAAATTGTGCCATGCAGACATTTCCAAGTGTTGCTCTCCTGTTGATCTCTGTTTATGTCTTATAGATGCATGGCCCATCAGTTCTGCACTCACTGCTCAGTTTTCTGGTGATAATTCTGTGACTGAGCCCAAATAACTAAACTAATACATGAAGTAGAGAAAGATGATACACACCCACAAATCTATTTTATAAAAAAAAAAAGCAAAACAAAACAAAAAACATGTTGTTTTTTTAAGATGTAGCTTAAGTTCTGTCTGTTCTCTAACTAATTTGAAAAGGGGAGGGGAGCTGAGCATTGAGTTGACAGCAACAATGATCACCACAACACTGATTTTGGTTTTGGCATCCAAATAGTAAGATTCCTGATGCCTAATGTCTAAGAAAACCAATAAGTATCACTATCTCCTACCTAACTTGAAGGTTATTGTTATGTGCTGGTTAATATCCCAAATACTATTTAAAAAATGAGATCAAAAGTTACTCGATATAGTGTTGACTTTCGTGTCCTGGAGAATTAATAGTGAAGGAGCACAAATCAGTGGTTGCCAGGGATTAAGGCTGGAGGAAGGTTTTGACTATAAAACAGTAACATGAAGGAGTTACTTTGTGACAGCATCTGTATACTGATTATGGCGATGGTTACATGAACAAATACATGCAACAAAATTTCATATGACTATACACCTCTCCTCCAAAAAATCACTGCATGTAAAAACTGGTGAAATCCAAAAAGGTTTGTAGTTAATAGCAATGGATTGATATAAATTCCCTGATTTTGATAATATACTATGGTAATGTAAGGTGTTATCATTGGGGGTAGCTGAATAAATGATACAAATTAACTCTGTATAGTTTTTTAACCTCTTGTGAGAATACACTATTTCAAAATAAAAAGAAAGGATAAACATTGAGAACATATGTACCCAAAATAATTTTATTTTAGAATAACTGGTCTGATCTCTGGCTTCCGGCTCGAGTTAAGTCTTAATATCTGTTTTTTATTAACACAATTTCTAGTTTACGGCAATAAAACCAAATTATAAGCATATGAGCACTGAGTGTGTGTTGTTGTTTCTTCTGTGACAAAAGTTAGATGGAAGGTCCTAAATAATGTATAATGGATGATATACTACCAAGTAGTTCAGTTAATGAAATCATTCCTAGGTATGTAAAAAAGGAATTTGTGGAGCCCAGCCAGCGTCGCTCAGCCACTGGACATCGACATAGGGTCCAGGAGATCATGGTTCGATTCCTGGTCAGGGCACATGCCCGGCTTGCGGGCTCCATCCCCAGCAGGGGGCAGCCGATCAATGACTCTCATCATCGACGTTTCTCTCTCTCTCCCTTCCTCTGTCTCTGAAATCAATAAAGACATATTTAAAACAAACAAAAAAAGGAATTTGTGGATAATATCTGGAGATCATTATGCTGTATCTCAAATTTTGCACTTGACTGTTGCTTTCATTTAAAATGGACTCTGATATTATTTCAAGACTTGAAAGACCATACCCAGGGCCATTATGTGTGTGTGTGTGTGTGTGTGTCCATGTCTGTCCAACCAACTAGAAAGAGGAAATGTCACTCTGCATTAAAAGTAGCCCTGTGGGAATGAATTCACAATTTTCTCACAGCATCTACAAATGAGGAGACAGTTACACCATTTATCCATTCTGTGCGAAGAAGAAAAATACTGGAATGTGTTTCAGAAAAAATATTTACAAGCATTTCCTGCTCTTTCTCCTCCACTAAATAGTATCAACTTTCTGGACAAATAATTCACATTCTCATTTCTTTAGCTGAATAATGAAGATTATGGACAACTTCTATTAGCATTTCCAGCTCTAACATTATATAATTCTGTAACTTTAATAAGAGAAAGTACTATGCTGAAAAGAATATGCTTTCTTTACAACGAAGTTAAGTCCTAGCACTATAAACTATGGAATTGTAGGAAAGTTATTTAATCTCTTTAAATTCTATTTCCTCATTTCTAACACAGGTAAAATAATGCCTATTTCACTGATTTATTGTGAACATTAAATAAGATTGTATATTTTAAGTCTTTTGCATATAGTAGTCATTTTGCATTATTGTTAATGAAATAGGTATCTACTATGCAAACTGTATAATAAACCAAGTTTTATCCCTTGAAATAGTTCACCTCTGGAAAATAGCAAGCTGATACTAGAGAAAACCACATTATGTTCACTAAGAGAACAGTCCCTTTTAATTAAAGACTTTTTTCATTTCCTTCATTTTCTGAAAAACCTTTAAGCAACTCTCTGGCTCAATGAATTTCCGAGGAATTAAGTAGAAAAATAAAAGCAACTGCCAACAAAAGAAAATACGTTCTTCATTGGGGAAAAGACATGCCAGGAGTTGTAAGCTGTCCCTTCACTCATTCAATCTATATTATTGAGCTCCTAATACTTGCTTGCAACTGATGTAAAACCCTGGAGTTACAGCAGTAAGCAGAACAGGAGCTACGCCCTGCTCTCGTGAGGCTTACAGTCTTGTAGGCCATACAAACAAAACACAGAATCAATAAGGAAAATCCATGGTATAGTCAATAATGACGGGCGCTAAGGAGAAGAGCAATCGATACAAGGGAAGGGAAGAGGAACGTAGTAAGGGAAAGGATTTTAAATAGGTGGTCAGGGAAGTCCCCCCTAACAAGGTAACATCTGAGTGCGAATCGGAAAGCACTGAGGGGAAAGAGCGGGTGCAGAGCCCCAGGCCGGGGAAGTTGCTTTCCAGGCTTGCGAACAGGAGCTCTCGGGAGACCAGGATGACTGCAGCGGAGGGGTAAGCGCGGGGAGGGACGAGGAGAGCACAGAGGGACCAGCGAACCAGGCCCCAGGCAGCCTCACACTTGCTGGTTGGAAAGAAGAGGTAACATCTACTTGAACGGATGCCAGGACAGTCCCGAAATGTCAACACAGACAGTCTCACGGCAGCTGAGCACCTTGTCCACGAGCCGTGTCTGTTTGAATAATAAAAGTCACTTGAGAATGGCTCCTACATGGTCATTGTTTTGCTGCAGATTAGCACTTGGGGAAAGCAAATGAGGAGCTACCAAAACACAGCAATTATTGCCTGGAAATTTAATATGACGTTAAGGAGCATAAATAAGAATTCCTTAGCTTTGTCTCCAAGGACGAGTTGTTATCAAATCTACTGGCATTTTATTTTTATTTTTATTTTAGTTGACATTCCATTACAGAATGACTGAAAACAAATTAGGGGGCCTTTTTAAAGAGAAAAGATATGATTTTTCCTCCCATGGGCGCTGTTCACGATGGATACAAGAATAAATATGTCAAGATTCATGGCCCAAAAGAATTTTCAATCTAACTGATGTTTTTTTGGCCAAATAGGTACTAAACATGGAAACCCTTTGGGGAGAATTTTAGTTGTCATAGTTTAGAAACCAGGAATACTTTTTTAAAAATCGTTGTTTTTTTTTTAATTTTTCAATTACCGTTGACATACAACTTTTAATCTGGCCATTTAATTCATGGGGTAGAGAATTACTCTGCTTAGTGCCTCACCCAGCCAGTAAGGCCCGCGGCCCACATGCGGCAAAGTCTCTTCAGGCTACAGAGGAGAAAAGGTCTGGGCTTCGACCACCCTCATTCCCATTAAGAACCAAACCAAGTCACAGAAACGGAGATCACACTGACGGCTGCCCGAGGCAAGAAGAGCCGGGGCAGCGAGTGAAGGGAAATACAGTCAACAAGAGCATGATACGTTTGCACGGTGACAGACTGTCACTAGACCTGGGGAGGTGACCACTGTAAGGCGTATGAATGTTGAGTCGCTATATTTTATACCTGAAACTAATATAAAATTGCATACCAACTATACTGAAATTAGAAAAAAACAAACCAGATTTGACTCCGCTGACTTGCTGCATGGCCGATGTCCCCCTTTTACCTAATGACTGTAGAGTGTTTCTACTAAAATGATAAAAAAGAGGTTGATCGTTCAAGTTGGTGGCGTAGGAACCGTGTAGTCAATGGCATAGGAGTAGCTCCAATGCAGAGAGAGACATAACGGGAAGAATGTGTGTGTTATTTCTCCGATATTAGCTACGTATTCTCATCAGGCCTCTGAACCAAAAAGCTGGGGCACATTTTAATGAACAGGGGTCTATTTTTAGTGTAGCACATTGACTATTATAAGTGAGAACTGCAGGATTCTGCAGTAAGATACACAGCCATGCCATATGTTACTGGGGAAATGAACAAAAGAATAAAAAAAAATGTACGTTGGGACACCTGACAGGCTAAAAAGAGAAAAACCAAACTGATAATCTAATAATGGCTTTCCTCATCGCAGGGTCACAAGGGTGAGATAAGGCATCTGCCCTTTGGTAGCTAGAGAGTTAATACATGCACAGGCAGGTCTACAGGATGAAATACTGTCAGGTTGGTAGCTATGATAATTTACGATTTTATAAGCTAAGAATATTTTGATGTATATTGGATTGTTATATCCATGAACTGCAGAGTGATATAATTTAACTCCAAAAGTCACCAGTACCACAGCTTATAACTTATTTTATACATCGTGTGTCATCTCGAAGACTTAGTTCTGTTAATATATCAGATTTTAAGATATATCTTCTTTTGACAGCTAAAATGGAATGAACTTTTTTCTCCATAAATAAAATCTGTCACATCAGATTGTTTAATTCCAAATTTCATCAAATCAAGTTCTTTCACCTGTTGTGGGTCAGAAATTCATAAATATATCTTGTTCTAAACATTTATGGCTAAATGGTTAATATAGAAGTTTAACTGTATACCAAATGTACTCGCTTGCCAAGTGAAAAACCTTCAAATGACAGCGAATACAGGTCCTTATAGAGTTTAACTTTTTTATCTGCATTTGAGGACACACTGAAAATTTTCTTGTTTGTAAAATAATAAGAAAAATTTAAACTAGCAAGGGAAATAGTTTGCTGCTAAAAGACTATACTAATTAGTTATGGTATAATCAGGTTTATAGTTATCAATGTTTGCTTTTAGTGTGCTTTTTTTGAATTATTCCAACAGGTATCCTAATCCACACCCTTTCAAAAACAAATTAAACAATAATGTTTTATAACATTTTTAGTACATTTTAAATTTACTCCTCGTAACAGAACGTGAAATAAGTAATCCATCCTCAGGAATATGTAAATTCAACTTTGTGTTGATAGTAATGGTTGATATTGGCTGATATTTTTCCTACGGCTTCAAGTTTATGAAAACATACATTTGGTCTTTAGGTGGGCAAATGTATTTTAGGTGATCCAAAGAAAAAGTAGAATGTTCTAAAACGAGTGCTTTGAAATTATTTCTATCAGATTAAAAGTTAAAAGTAAATATTTTGCATAATTTTCTTAAAAGAGCCAAAGAAAAGTGATCCACCTCTAAAACTGTGCACACAATAAAAAAGCCTACTATTTTCCATACACCCTTAAATCATTCTCTAGTGTTCTGTGTATATACAGTATACTTAGTTCTTCATTAGATTCTGGGGTTTTAAGACATACATTGTCTTCTCTACTACTGCATCTTTGCTATTCCTTAGCAAAGTTGATGCACTTTGGTCCATAAGAAGAATTGCTTTTTAGATTATAGAAACTAGTGCTATATTGAATACTGTTTCTCCAAAACAAACATTTCAAATTATATTAAATCATTTCATTCCAAATGCATCGCTTTCTCAGGCTTTTGTCAGCAAAATAACAAATTAGCAACTCTACGAGTATAACCTATTATTAAGAACAGCTAAAATTTCTCCTACTTTATATCATTTGTTTATAAAGCAATTTAATTTTCATATAATCTTTTACGCACAAGTGTTCTAGTAACTTCACTTTATAGAGTAGCCAACAAATTAAAATGTTACATTATTGTCCAAACAAAGATGTATCTCTCCTTTAACCATTAATACCACTATACACATACTAAAAAGACTGAAATAAGTATTATATATGTAAGTATGTATGTAATAATATATATAAATATATTATTCACACACACATATACACAAACTATATGTGCACACACAAACAATAAAATATGTTGGCAAAGATATAGAGAAACTAAAACTTCAGTACGTTGCTGGGAGAATACAAAATAGTACACCCCTCTGTAAATGAGTTTGGCAGTTCCTAGAAAGTTAAACTAACACTTAACAATCTGACTCAGAAACCCCACTCCTAGGTTTTTACCCCAGAGAAAGAAAAGGTCATGGTCACACAAATACCTATATATCAATATTTACAGCATATTTATTCATTTGGAAAATTTGAATTTTATTTATTTGGGAAATAACCCAGATGTCTGTAACTGAGTATACAGATTTTTAAAACTGTGTTACATCACCCTACTCAGCAATGAAAAGAAACAAGTTATTGGTACACACAGCTTGAATGACCTCAAGGCGTTACGCTGAATGAAGGAGGCCAGTCCCAAAGGGTGACCCACTGCACGGTCCCAGCACACGGCGCTCTCCAAGGGAGTAACTACAGCTGCAGAGCACAGCTCAGCGACAGCAAGTGGAGCGGTTAGGTGTCGGAGGAGGGCGTGACCATAAAAGGTATCATAGGGGATGTTTGGAGTGATGACATCGTTCTGTGTGCCGAACTGTTCTATATATTGTGGTAGTTACACAAATCTAAATGTGTGTTAAAAGCAATAGAACTATACAACTAGAGAAAAACTAGTCAATGTTACTATGTGAAAATATAAAATAAAATAAAATATATATTCACATATTATATACCCATGTAAATCCATGTGTGTATACATATAGACAATTACACAAAGATTATATAATGCTAGTAAGTGGTAAATCCAAGATTAAATATTGTTCTCTGATTCTGTGTATAGCCCAAACTTGATGTGGGAAATTATCTGTGAATAAATTCGACCTGTATGTAATGTGTCTATATATTATATGTGATAGACCTGTAAAATGAAGACAAATTCACCAAGGGTATGCAATATATTGGGCTAGTACACAGGGATATGAAATTTGTAAGCTAACGTGAAAAGAGTACAGAGACCTAAGATAATAAAAATAAAATGAAATCCTAAACCAATAAATAAAGCATTCTATTATTTTTTCATTAGTTCCCCTCTCTAGAGAAGCTAGACAAGATAAAGAGAACACATGCAGTGCATCAGTCACTTCCATGACAATTATATGAGTTACGATACTGTTTCATCTGAGCAAAGAACAACTCATATAGTGCAGGGATCAGAGAAAGAATAGGTCAGAAGAATTATAGTAAAATTAATATTTCAAAAGTATGTTATAAAGACATTTGGTTGTGTGTTTTTTTTTTTTAATTTCTGTCTTCTTCCCACCCTTATGAGTATGTAAGCAAACAAATCCTGAGAAATTCTCCAATCATTTCTAAACCTTAATGATTTCTAAAGAAGCAGTCTAAATGCTGCCAAATAAATTTCCCAAGGCTCTGTTATTTTGTTGTATATTGCTGTGGATTTAAGTGTGGCTGCCCTAGCCAGTTTTGCTCAGTGGTTAGAGCTTTGACCCATGGACTGAAGGGTCCTGGGTTCGATTCCAGCCAAGGGCACGTCCCTTGGTTACAGGCTCAATCCCGGCCCTGGTCGTGCCTGCGAGCGGAAGGTGACCAATCAATGAGCCTCTCCCCTCACCCCACTCTCTGAAAAGCAGTAAGAAAAAATATTCTAGGGGAAGGATTAAAAAGAAAACAACAACAATATCTAAGTGTGGCTAAGAATTTTATCTATGGGCAACTTTAGGGAAACTATCTACGTAAGAGAGTTAATTAGATAAAAATACTTGTTAAGAAACCTGATTTTTTAGGCTTCCTGCAGTTAATACAGAATTAAACTTGGCTATCAGAATTGACTTAAATGTTCGGAAAAAAATTTGTTTCTGATCTGCTGCCTTTTCCACTGCATTCTATTTTTATTCAAAGGCACAGGACGTTGGAGAATGAGAAACAAATGACAAGGATGCGGGTCCAGCCTGGGACGATTACTACAGTATGTCCACAACTGGACCTGCGCCACAGCAGGGACACCCGGCAACTAGGGAGGGCACGGGGAGGAGTGACGGCAATCTGCAGCTCAGTCTGCTCAGGTGCACCGGGACACAGAGAGCGCCAGTTACCCCGTGTGCCCGGGGCCTGCTGAGCGGCTCTAGGCTTTCAGACATAGCAGGAAAGGGTGGGATCCGAGCATACGAGGGATCCCAGTGACAGTCAAGGAGAGCTGGATGCAGGATTCATGGATATTCATGGGCATAATCTGTCTGCCACTTAATGACTTTCTCATTTTAGACAAACCACAGAATCTCTCTAAAGGTCACCTCCTCCCTTAACGTGGGGGAATAACAGTAATCCTTACCTCATGATGGTATTAAGAGGATCGGAGATAATTAATGGAAAAACATTGTCAATTATAAGTGAATACCTGTGCTTAAGTTGCCTTTTTAAAAGGTAATCCTATTGTTTAAAAAGACAAGAATATTGTATACATTTAATAGGATTTCGGATTATAATACAATAGTAGAGAATACAAAAGAACATAGTAACAGAGAATAAGAAACTTCCACTGTTTTTATATGTGAGGGCATGTAATATATATTAAGTAAAAGGTTGCAATTCGGTAACACTGTAGTAAAAAGTATTCATGAAAATTGTGATCTATCTCCCCTACATTTCATTAAATACCAAGTAAACAAATTGAAGTGCGAAAAACATTTTAGAAATAGCTAACCTGGGCACATCTTCTGATATTATTCAGAAAAAGAATTTATTCTGTATTTTTCCCCTTAAATCCTATGTGATAGTGATTAAGATTTAGTTTCTTATCTTAGCTCACTTAATGATTCCAAATTCCCAACCAGACATACTTTTCCAATTAAGATGTTAATCAAATTAGATACTATCTTTCATTAGTAGCAAAGTGAAATCAACTAATATAGACTGAGGACTTATTTATAAGGTGAACTAGGTTTCCAGGGGGGATAAATAAAAGGAATTAATTATGAATTCTTGCTTCAAAAGGTGATATATGCATGTGGGCTGCAATCTGAAAATAAGCTAAGAAAGTTTCATGAAGGAAAATTACTAAACACAGTATTTCGAGAACAGATAAGCAGAGACCATCATGCACACATCAGTTTGAGTGAACGATACAAACATCTCAAGAGCAGGAAAAACAGAGGATTTACTGAGACAGGCTGGTTTAACAACTCTGGGGAAGGCAAAAATGGGACATGGACCACCATAGGGTGTTTGGGACAAGATTCTTTAGATTTTGGAATCCTAGGTTTAGGTGGTTTAACTTAATGCTATTCTCAAAATAGAAATTCAGTTAAAATTTCTGAGAAGGACGAAAGTTTCATCAGAGGGCAATGAAAAACTAGAGGTAGAAATATCAGTTAAATTGTTTTTCTCTTTCCTTTCATTTTTTTTTGCTTTATTTTTTTAATGAGGGCAAGAGATACCTACTGTTGTAACTATAGTAGTATTAGAAGAAAGGAAAGAGAATGTTTGTGTGAAAAATCCTGAGGAAATGGAGTCATTAGGACTTGGGAACCCTGGAGTTAAAAGAGAAGACAGAACTAACCCCAAAGAAAGAAAAGCTTTCAAGTCCAGGCAGCTTTAAGTATTGGGATATTAAGATGAACTTGTCAGAGTGTGTGATGGGAAGTATTTTGAAAGCCTGTTGAACTTGAAGAAGCAGAACATTTAAGTAGAAATATCTGGGGAATCACTGCAAATCGGAAAATGCAGACTAACGCTCCAAAAAAAAAAAAAAAAGTCAGACTGTAAAGAATAATTTCAGAGTCCAGGGCACAGAAGTGAGAGTTGAGGCTGTGGACCTGTGTGAGATCTCTGATGGGAAACTAACAGAGAATGTTCCCCAAGAGAAACTTGAGAATTTCCATACATTATGCATGAGAATTTCAAGAAAAAGCATCAAAGAGATTTATATATATATATTTAGGGGAAGCAATATTTTTAACAAGAATGAAATGACCAGTTGTGTTGCCCTCTACAATGAGGTCGAAGAAAGTAGGGGAAAAAGAAGAAAAGTGGATTGACAATTAGAAAGACTCAGTTAAGAGATTAAACTCAGAAAAGTAGGGAAGAAAACCGGATTAAAAGGAGTTAAAAAGAAATAGTATTTCATGAGCAACTGGAGGCAGCAAATAATATATTATGCTTTCTCGAATGTTTGCAATTCAGGCTTTTAATTAATCAGATAATTTCTGAATGAGTTATACCTAGCTAGAAACTGGAACTGTCACTGAAGCCTAGATCACACAGAGCCAACATCAAGGACTACATGCTCTGGATGCTGAAGTGGGGTTAACTTGGGGGCATGGAGAGCAATGCATGTTGTGAGAGCCACAAAGAGCCCACCTAGCGTGTGAAGGGAAGGTTAGGCCTCTCAGAGGAGGCAGCCTGGGGACAGAAATGAAATGTTGCTTTTGAAACAATAAGCAAGCATCTACTTGCTAATCGAAGGTGAATACGGGAAAGGCTGAGTGCTTGATGTAGGTAGTCATCTCAGGAGAGAACAAGACAGAGAGGGAAAGGAGGGAGCCATCACACAAGGGACTTTATTTGGGTCTGAGGCCCAAACTAGCCTGACCTTGAACAAGTCGATGGGAACAAAAAGAAGGGCCGCTTAACAGAAAGGTTCTCACCCAATGATAGCATCCAACCACATCGATGTTCCAGTGAACTCCTCTCTGAATTTGAAGGTATGTAATAACCTCTGCACAGCAGTAGAAAAAAAATCCTCTTGCTGGAATATATCGCAAATAAAAACTGGCTGATTATGGTGCAAAGTAACTAGTCACTTGAGAGTCACTTGCCTAAGCAGCTAGCTTACAAAATGAAAGAAATAAAATATAAGTTTCCACCCAATTATGTAATTTGTTAGTGCTTCAGAGTTCTGAAAAAAACAAATTTAAATCTTGATGTGTAACAAGAATACATAGATCAATGTAGCCGTGCCATACATTTTCTTGGATCCTGGGTGATTTATCAACACCCTTAATTTTTAAGAATTACTGCCCAGAGGAAAAAAATCACCAATTATAAAAAACACACAAGCAAACTATTTTAAAAATTGCCAAGAGCTGGCTATAACAGAAATGACTTCTTCAAATAAACCATCACATTTAAAATTCGTGACCCAAAACTGTTGCTCTTCTCATCTGTGAGATTGGTGCCCACTAGCATGGTGTGTGTTGGGGGAGAGATGCTTTTTATAAGATCTGTTAATTTAACTCACAGAAATTAATTGGCTGAACCATGAAGTAAGTGTATAATTTTAACATTTGTGTAGCTTTATTAACTAAAAAGTCAGGTGCTAAAATACATTTAAAGCTCTGTGATTCTGTTCTCTGCTGGTGTAATGTGGGCAGATTCTCGCTTGTTAATTGCATTGTGTATAAAAAATTAAAAAAGTAGAAAAACTAAATTGAAAGAAATAAAATAACCTATGTCAGTACTTTTGTGCATGGAAGCTTATGCCCACAAAAAATATGGCACTAGCTATTACAAAACTAGCTTTGATCTCATCACAACCCCATGGCCACACATTATTATGACAGGATTATCCCCTTTTCCAAGCCACTGCTTTCTTCTGTAAATAAAATCTCCTATTACTCTATCACCAGCATTAACCATTACATGATAGCTACTTAAAGATGCCTGCCCAGAAACTCTCTAGAAAACCTCAATAAACCTCAACTCTTGTCATATCAGAAAGCAACTTTCCAAAATAGAATACTGAAGCCACTTAATGAGTAATTCAGAATTTCTGGTTTTTCAGACTATACATGATCGCAAATTCTGGCCTTAGAACAATCCCTTCCTCCTCTCCTTACTCCATTGCCAGATGGTTAAATTAAAAGACTGGATTTCAATTCACCACTTACTTCTAAAATTTATAATGATGTTTACTTGTGAGAAACAGTGTTATCACAACTAGTATCTCATAAGCCTGATCCCTCAAACATATTAGACATATAGCAGTTTGTACCCCTTTTAAATATGCTATAAATCCATATATTTGCTATGAATTTTAGACACCAAAAAATATTTCTAAAATTCCTGTTCTTGCCCTGGCCAGTGTGGCTCAGTTGGTTGGCTCATCATCCTACACCAACAGGTGGCGGGTTCCATTCCTGGTGAGGGCACGTACCCAGTTTGCAGGTTTGGTCCCCACTCAGGCATGTGCAGGAGGCAATGGGCCAATGTTCCTCTCTCACACTAATGTTTCTCTCTCTCCCCCCCTTCCTCTCTCTAAAATCAACTAAAAATAATTTTTAAAAATCCTTTCCAAAATTACTGTTCTGATTTAGATTTAATAAACTAAATGTTTAATATATATATGTGTGTGTGTGTGTATCAAATTAGATGTATCTTTTTACTTTATTTCCAGACGCTAATGTTCTTGAGACTCTTTCAGATATATGTAAAAGAAGATATAAAGTTCGCTTGGAAATGCAGTTACTGAAAGGTGAAATGAGAACAGTAATTCTTAAATCACACGGCAGCAACTAGAAAAATATGTGATGATGTTGAAGGAATAAATAATCATGATCCAGTTAGTGTTTGAAATAAAAATATGTGAATGAGGGTGAGAAAACAAACACAGCATTACTATAAGGTAGAGAACATACTCTGATTTAAATTGATAGGAAAGGTCTTGAGGGCATACGTAAGAATTAAAAGAAATAAATTCAATACAAATATTTTTACAAAGACACTTATTAGTTAAGTGAAGGAAGAATGGCAAAGGAGTGAAAGCTGGTGAGCAATCCACAGCTGAGCTATTGCTGCTGAGTGTTAGTGACTCGAGTCACAGTCATCAAGGCAGGCTACTTGGTGCCTGGCCGAAACAGAGGCCAGGTACGATCAAGACAGGCGAGACATCCACCATGTCTTTAATACCCAGAGACTCTGCGCTGCAAATTACCTCTGTCTCAACCTGCAAAGATAAAAGGCTTAACTGCCCTAGAAGAAAATATTGCCACATGTGGAAATGGTTCAGGAAGAAGACTTCACTTGCTTGACATACTGGGAAAATGCCTGCAACTCATGCAAATGAGGAATGACTGGAAGGCAGAGAGGAGTCTTAGGAATGGAAACAGTAGAACAGAACTCAGGAGAATATATTGGAAAATCAAGAGGGGTTTGTCTCTTCATTAATAGCATGAGCTCTGCTCACAAAAAGAGCCTTGAGGGGCCTTGCAGATGAGCTAAGAGACCCTGTGCCTGGCAACCCTGACTTGCTAACACTGTCTGTCCACCAAACTCAGCTTTATGAATAAGTGGACTAATTAGTAACCAATGAAGTAAAACATGAGTGGCGATGTCCCTAAAATTCCTTTGTATGCCATGTTGACATATCAGAAAGCTTCACAGATGGGGTAGCCTTGTGAGTTAAGGGTTAGTGCTTGAATTAGACTGTAACTTTTGTTGGCTTTTTCCTTGTAGGAGATGGCTTTACATCCTAGGCTACTGAATCCCCTTCCCATTTAGACATCAAGATATTCTGTACAAAAGATTGTTTAACAAAACCCACAATGAGGTATCACTTCACACGCATCAGAATGGCTCCATCAACAAATCAACAAATGACTCCTGCTGGCGAGGGTGTGGAGAAAGGGGAACCCTAGTGCACTGCTGGTGGGAATGCAGACTGGTGCAGTCACTATGGAAAACAGTATGGAGGTTCCTCAAAAAATTAAAAATGGAGCTGCCTTTTGACCCAGTGATCACTTAGAGGAATGTATCCTAAGAATCCTGAAACACTAATCAGAAAGAATATATGCACCCTATGTTCATAGCAGCGTAATTTACAATAGCTAAGATCTGGAAACAGCCCAAGTGCCCATCAGGAGATGAGTGGATAAAAAAGCTGTGGAACATTTACACCATTGAGTACTGTGCAGCTGTGTAGTAAGGAGAGGGATATGTGCAGATGAGACAGGAACATGTTACAGGAGCTAATGATTCAAGAAGGCTAAGATCTTTGAGCTTTACCCTGATGACTGACAAATGGCTTTAACTGAGAATGTCACATGACTACAGCTGACCCTTGAACAACACAGTAGGTTAGGAATGCTAACACTGTGCAGTCAAACATCAAACATCAAACATCCATGTATAACGTTTGACTCCTCCAAAACTTAACTACTATTAGCCTACTGTTGACCAGAAGCCTTACCAAAATTATAAACAGCTGATTAACATATTTTTGTGTGTTTTATTACATACTGTATTCTTACAACAAAGTAAGAGAAAAGAAAATCATAAGGAAAAAATCATAAGGAAAAAAATCCACGTATAAGTGGAACCGTGTACTTCAAACCCATGTTGTTCAAGGGTCAACTGTAGCTACCTCTATGAAAATCATTCTGACTACAGGAATAAAGAAATTGGATAAGGAGGACTGGGGTGGGGGAGGGACATCTATAATATTTTCAGTAAGAATACAGTACTTAGGAAATTGTTACAATAGAGTGACAATCTTGGCTACCAACACACTTTTCTTCATTTCCCCAAGCTCTGAACACTGAGTGACCCAGACCTTGCTGGTCTCATATCTTAGTTGTATATGCTTACTGTCCATGTTATGTCTGGGTGCAATCCTCTTAAGTTTCATGGTTTCAAAATCATCTAGATCCTGATTTCTCCCAAAATCATATCTCCATCTTGGACCCAACACTTGAATTCCCCAAACTTAACCTTCACTTTAATTTCTAATAAGCAGTTCAAGCTTTCACTTGATTATAATCAGACTCCACAGATAAAGGGTTCAATCCCACAAAACCACCCTCTACTTCAGATGCCAATCACAATCCCAGGTGGTTACCTATACTTTTCACTGATTGGCTATAAATCAGAGGTTCCCATGACATCCACTTTGGGTTCAATTAATTTGCTAGAGTGGCTGGCAGAATTCAAGAAACCCATTTATTTTTTACTGGTCCAAAGTCTGTGTGCCCAACACTTTCAAAGTGCGGAGCACAACTCAAAACTTCAGAGTTTGGGGTAAAGAAATGTCTATTGATCATGAAGGCACCAACTGAGAAAATGGGAGACTTAGTCTTCAAATCCATCCTCAGAAAGTTCAGGCTTCTTTTATGTCAGGGAAGGGGAAATGAGAGGGGCAAAAGTTGATTGATGACTGCAGACATCTGGGCGCCACCAGGGGTCTCAGGGAGATTGTCTGTTGACTCTACTTGATATGAGTCCAGTCACGTGATTCTGCAAAACTTTGATAAAGAAGGGGACGCTTTTGTAAAACTCAAGCCACAAGCAGAATTCCTCTAATGATTAGCATGTCTATATGCAACACTAAGTAGAAGCTGTTAACCTGAAGGTCATGGGAACAAAGCAGGCTTCAACAGGATGGAGCCAGAGAGACTGAGCACTTAACTCTGTTACACATTCACTATATTACTGGTTTAGTACAAAGGATATTAGAGAATATGAATCAACAGACAGATGAAGAGAAACATAGGGTAAGGTACTGAACAAAAAAGGTTCTATCCCACGGAACTGGGGTGTGGTACAGAGGCGTGTGGAAACTTTCCAGTTCCCCAAAGTCTCCTAACATTACATGTAACAAGGGAACAGCCAGATAGATGGGATGAAAGGGCAAGTTATGGGGAAAGGGCAGGGAGCTTCCATGCCCTCTCTAGGTGTACCACTCTCCCCAAATCTCCAAGCATTCACTAATCCAGAAGCTCTCCAAACCTTACCCTTTCCGGTTTTTACGGAGTTTTTATTATACTGGCATATAATTAGTCCTTGGGGACTGATTCAACCTCTAGGTCCCTTCTCTTCCCCAGAAATCACTGGGATAAAACAAAGTTTTCATCTTCTTCTATAACTTGGCTGATTTTCTTAGGTGGGGTCAAAAAGTCACCTTATTAACATAACAAAAGACACCCTTAGCACTCCCTCACTTATGAAATTCTAAGCTGGGAGCCAGGAACTGTGAACAAGAACTAAATATACATTTCTTATAAGTCACAGATGCCAAATGATTTGTATTGTTTGTGTAGTAATTAAGGTCTAGGCAACAAAGTATAGTGGAGATAACATAGATTTGGGAATTAGGCAGACTGGAGTTAGCAGCCCATATCCACCACTTACTGGCTATATTCCTTTGGGACTGTTATTTAACTTCTAGTTTTCTCATTTGTAAAATGGAGATAATATTATATATCCTATTATCCTTACGATTAACAATAATATGTAAAATGCTTAGCACAGTACATGCCACATAGCACGTTATTATTCTAAAAATCAACTGTGTTCCTCTACACTATTCACATTTATGACACCAGATAAATAAGCATTCCTACTTAAGTTTCAATGCAATGTTTGTTTCTTAAAGCCTTCAAAGTATTGCTTTTATATGCAAGGACATGAAAATCTGCATCTAAATGAGAATCAGTGAGGCATAAAGTTTTTCCTGAGAGATGAAGGTCATGGATTTTTCTTTTAACACAGGTTCAGGGGAAACAGCTCTAAGCCAGAAAAGACTCCACTGGTTTCCCCTCTGCTTTGAGTTTGGGAAAGCAGGCCTGTAATACAAAAGTATGTGCACCACAGGATTGGTTTGGCAGGCTAGATGCTTGCTATTTCTGAAGCATATATGTTGCTTTCTGTTTCTAACATGCCAGAGGCTCTCTCATTGCCAAAATCTCCCCTTTGTAAAGCTCCATAGGAAACTGATATAGTCCATGCTCAAAAGACACAATACAAAGCTATAAAGCTGCCATTGACTTCACGTCTCCACTGTAGGGAAAAAAAAAAAAAAAACAGTTATGAGATGTCAGGCCAGTCTTAAAAAGTTATGCTTACGTTATTACAAAGGGCTAAGAATTCAGCTTTTAAAAGATCTCTCCAGGGATGTTAGCTCTGTGAGAGAATGGAAGATGCCACTGAAGAAAGGCAACTAGCTCTTTCTTGTTATTCTAATCCCTTTATACTTTCCCTAAAATGTAGTATCATGCTGTTTTTGTTACTGTCATAATTAGCTAGCTAATATTAAAATACAAGAAGAGCAATGGGGAGGCCAGACATTATAAGCATAGTCATCTGGGCAGCTTCACCAGGAAGCTGCAATTTCACACTCCCCAGGGAACCAGCAGTCCATTCCCTGCAGGTCACTGGGGGAAGGGATAAAACAAAAGGGAAGATGGGCACATGCACAGTGAAGTTGGGGTGACATAGGGAAGGTGTCTGCCTGTCACCTTGCTCAGTAGACTGAGCAACCAAAAAGGTAACTGGCTAGGGGGTGGAGCCACTGCGAGTGTACAAAATCTTGGAAGGTTAAAATCCCCCAGACAAAGAGTTCTCTCTCTCTTGAGCTCCTGTTTCTCGTTTGCTCTATGACCTGCACTCACCCATGCACTAGCCTGCCATGTGGCCTTAGCAGCTATGCAGACCCCACATGCAGTGAACTGCAACTGGGAATACAAACTAAGCTAGCCTGATGCTGGACTGTACTGTGCAAATATGGAGTGGGAACTCTGGGCAATGGCTTTAATCCTAGCTCTGCTGAAGACAAAATGGAACATTTTTCTTGGCAGGATGGAAGGAGGTGGGACCATGGAAACTCAGGGATTTAATTCCACAGAAACAAAACTTGCCACACAAATAAATATCACTCAGTCTCCCATGCAAATCTCAGAAAAGTTTCTCTCCATGCCATTGCAAGAAGCCCTCTTCCACCAGCAACCAGTGGGGACAGAGAAGACACCGCACCAATAACAACAGGAGGTAGGAATTTTTCAGCTCCATTATAAACTTAGGGGGCCACTGTCAGATATGTGGTCTGTCATTAACTGAAATACAGCTATAGGGTGTTTGACTATAATGCTCTGGAAGAATGTTTAAAGAAAATATCCAGAATAGAGGCAGGAAATAAAAATAGTAAATATGAAAGAGAGGATACTATAGGGTCACAGTAAGGTAGTCTAATCTGGATAACTGGAGATGCAGGAAGATAGGAGAGATAAAATAATCCTGAAGCAGTATTTGAAGAAACAATGTCTGATAATTTTTCAAAATTGATGAAAGATATTTAGCTCCACATTTAAGAATTCAAATAAGAATGGGGGGGGGGGGAACAGGAAAGATTATCATAGTTAAGCTACTAAAAAAAAGGCAAAGAAGAACATACAGGGCAGTCAGAAATTAAAAGGGCCAAGATAGCAGAGAGAATAAGAAATGTCTGAAATATGCTCAACCTTCTGTGAAGTGTTCTCCTCCCAAGTCCGCATCAATTCTTAAGAGTAGACTGAGCAACCAAATAGAATTTGTACGCCTAGTGTCTTTGGTATAGTCATGGGAAGAGGGAGACAAAGCTGAAGTTCAGGGCTGCTAAGGCAGAGAAATTTGAAAGAACAAGATATATAGAATAAAGAACTATAGAGAAGGGACACCATATCTGTATTAGCTTTTTTCCCTCCAGAAAGAATTTTTCTGTTTTTTTTTTTTAGATTGTACATGAGGCTCTTAGGACATAAGAAAAATGTACCAGTTAATTGCAACAATTCTGTTGTGCTGCGGATGCAAAGATTATATATAGTTAAAGAGACCACTGGTTATTATGTCAGACCTCATATGGGACACATCCTAGGAATACAGGAAAATCATAAATTATATGCCTTAAGAAAATTAAATATAACCTCTACTGCTATCCCAGATTGGGATAATGTAATTTAACTATACATAAACCCTCCTTGTAGAAAGATAATATCCACCAAAGAATAGGTCTTTCCAATAAAACTTCCTGTTACTGTGGAAGCTGCACAGTCCAAAAGTTCAGTCACTAGCCACATGAGGCTGTTGAAACACTTGAAAGGTGGCTCCTGTGACTTAATTTTTAATTCTATTTCATTTTAATTATTTTAAATTTAAATGGCCATATATAATGGATACTTTACTGGAGAATTAATTTGTTTTTCTTTTTGTCAAACAATGTCCAGCATTCAATCAAAAGTTAGCAGATATAATGATAGGAACCAACAATGATAACTAAGAGGTGAAAGAGCAGGTAACAGAGTCCACCAGATGCTGCAGTTTCTGGAGTTTTCAGGTATATATACATGTGATTTATTAAGGGAGTTAGCCAAAGAGAAACAGGAGAGCGTATGGAGACAGGATAGGAAAGGGACAGGAACTGAGCAAGGGATATAATTTTAAGTGGAATCCCCATCTCAGCCTGATGTCGCAGGAAGTTCTGTCATATAAATTGCAGCGACAGTTTGTCCTACCTCAAAGAAAGGGCTGTGCTTTCATATTCCTTTGCCAATAAGCCCCTGGATACAGGCTGGTCTAGAGGGACAAACATTACCAAGTACTCCTGGCTCTCTCCATGTCTCAGCAAAATCAAGTTATCTGCAGAAGTTGCAATATGAATTATTAGGCCTGCAGTACAGAGGAGCTGGGGAATGGGCACACAGAACTAAATTAAACTTGTATCTGTGTGCTGACTACATTCTCTGCAAAAAATCCACACGCTGACAGCAACCACGAGAGTAGCATTTCTCAAATGTGATACCTAATAGCGTCAGCAACATCCAGGAACTTGCTAGAAATACAAATTCTCAGATAGGCATTCTCAGTCTTGTCTTTTCTCTCTCTTATATATTATTATTTTAAGTACTGTTTAAAAATCTATAATAGAGAACCTGATTATCCAAAGCTCACTCAAACCACTCTCTATGGTCTTCGTTTTCCTTGCTTATTGTTTGCGTCAATGTTTCCTTACGGGCCAGGTTACTTTTAATTCAATACTGGATTTTTTAGATCATATTACTTTGATTTTCCTCTGTCTAGCTTTTCATTTATATGTGAGCCACTGTATATATTTCAAGTAAGAATTTGAAGCCTAAACTATAATGAGAAAAACTGAGAAAACAAAGGTTAGGGAAGATGTCTCTGTTTTTGCGAAAATTGGAAAGTTCAAGGATCTTAAGGGAGGCGCCACAGGTGATGGCAGCTTCTGAAGCGACAGAGGATTTGATTCTTGGGGAGAAGCTTGAACAGCCCTGGCAAAACCCCACATCTATCATAGACATATGCCACACGCCTGCTTTAGGCTTCCACGGAGAATAATGGCTTAGTTACTGTATTCTGCTTTCCATCTCATGCAAGTTCTTCTCATCAACGAGCAGTAACTGAAACCCTGCTGGCAGATAAGCTTGGAAATGTAATTTCCAGTCTCTCAAGCCTTTTGACACAGGGGGAATTTTAGAATGTTGGAATGAAGCTGTGTATGAAATAAAGTATCTGGACACATATGATGATTCTTTTGCTACTGGTTCCTGAAATACTTTCCTTTTCATCATCTATAACCTAAGTGTGAATTTAAAAGTAAATAGTATATTTCGAAACTTCCCCTAACAAATATAGACTTGGTTAAGGAGGATTATGAAGGGAGAGGGTACTGATGAAGTATAATATTATGTTTAGAAATAAAGGTGTTGCAAAAAATACCAGCTCTGATTGGATTACTAGTTGTTAGTCAAGTTGCATAGGACATATTTCCTCTTCTCGTTAGCACGCTGTCTTACACACAGATTTATCTTTAAAAATGTTACAGTGTGTCCATCATCATACTATCAAATGCCCAGGTTTGCCTATTCTGAGAAATAGAATCTTAATTGTAATAGGGTGCCCATTTAGTTACAGCACATTAATTCTTTTTTAAGTCACAACTTCATAAAGATAACATACATTTGTTGAGAATAACTGAGCTTATACTCTTCAAAAAGAGCTATAAATATTTTATTGTATATGCTATTGGGCTTTAGATAAAAGGAAGTACTGTTTCTTTCTACACACATATATTTCTCCCTCACTCTTCTTTCAGTGACAAATCACTAAAAATTTATTTCTCTTCAGTTCCAAGAAAGGGTCTTGGTATGGTTCATCAAGTCAAAGACATTTCACAAAGCAGGCAGAGTTTGCATCTCCCCTGCTATTCCAAATAATTTATTCCAGAGGAATAAATGAAATTGCAAATCTCCGATACGCTCCCCCACCAAAATGTCTCTTTTCTACAAAGCATGCGAGATGTCCTGGAATTGTCTGGACCAAGTTCTATTTGCCATCCTTTGTAAAATATGGCAATCGTTTATGAGCTCAGTGAAAAAGGCAAGTGCATTTATCTACTTTGTTGTGTGTGTGTGTGTGTGTGTGGTGTGTGTGTGTATGTGTGTGTGTTTTAGCTAGGGCTAAAGTAGTTGTCCTTACAGTCCATTTTGTTTTACTGGATCTTACTGAGCTTTGAGGCCAAAATTTATTAATAAAAACATGTACTTTTGCAAATTATGGTTCTTTCTTCACATATTCTTCTTAGACACATGTACAAAAGAAGTAACACTTTAAGAGGATTCAGGTACATGTGATGTCCTTTGGCCAAAAACATCTGTATTCGTTTCCTGGGACTGACTTAACAAAGTACCACAGACTAAGTACTTCTTAAAATAACAGACATTTATTGTCTCACAGTTCTGGAGGCCAGAAATCCAGAATCAAGGTGCCAACAAAGTCGATTCCTTCTTTGAGCTGTGAGGGAGACTCTGTTCCCTGCTTCTCTCGTAGCTTCTGGTGGTTTGCTAGTTATCTTTGAGGTTCCTCAACTTGTAAATGTATCACCTCAATACCTCCCTTCATCAACCCATGGCACTGTCCCTGTGTGTGCTTTCTTTGTGTCCAAATGTCCCCTTTTCATAAAGGCACAGCCATGTTGGATTAGAGCTAATAAATGTGGCCATAATTGAGCACAAGACGGGGAACTAGAGATGAACTCCCTCTGGAAAGTGAGGCACAGAAAGGGCTGCCCCTATATTAAAGAAGACTGGAACATCTCTATGCTCCACTCCCATGCCAAGTGTGGGAAATCACGTTTTCTTCCTGAGGATCTAGGTGTGAAAAACAATTGATGTTTCCCAGTACAAAAAACAAAAATACACAACAACACCTGGCTACAAATAAGCAGAGAAAAATGCCTAAAAATATCAAAGAAGAAATCAAAACTATATTAAAACAACACACACTAAGAGATAATGCTAGAGAAAGACTGCCAGGGTTTAATTCCCAATTCCACCATTCGTTTGACATTAGATACTTTTCTTACCTGCTACATTCTCCCATTTTCCCATGTGAACAGTGAGAATAATAATTATAGTATCTACCTCACTAGGTTGTTGTCAACAGACACTAAAGATCTCATAATGTGCAGTCCATTATTTCTGTCTATCAAGGAATAAACTTAGAAATAAATAAAATGAACAAAAATAAAG
The DNA here is from genome assembly GCF_054644295.1 of Miniopterus natalensis. Classification (NCBI taxonomy): domain Eukaryota; kingdom Metazoa; phylum Chordata; class Mammalia; order Chiroptera; family Miniopteridae; genus Miniopterus; species Miniopterus natalensis. The sequence goes on along the minus strand of NC_142092.1, from coordinate 25,040,100 downwards.
CCCAAAATACTCCACATACATTTAAACAAAAATCAAACTATTATATAATCTATAGGTAAAGAGCAATTACAGTATCTGTCTCCCCACCCTTATCTATGGTTTCACTTTCTGTGGTTTGTTACCCACATTCAACTGAGGTCTGAAAATATTAAATGGAAAAGTGAAGAAATAAACAATTCATAAATTTTAATTGCACGCTGTTCTGAGTGGGGGGATGGAATCTCACGCTATCCTGCTCTCCCTTGCCCACGACATAAATCACCCCCTTGTCCAGCTTATCCAGGTGTATATGCTCCCTGTCCATTCGTCACTCATATGCCACTAGCTCTTAGTCACTCGGTAGCTGTTTTGGTTATCAGATGTACTATCAAGGGTGCTTGTGTTCAAGTCACGCTTATTTCAATTAATAATGACACCAAAGCACAAGAGTAGTGATGCTGGCCATTTGCAAAGAAAAGCCGTAAAGTGTATGTTATGTAGTATAGGAAAAACATAGTATATATAGGGTTCAGTGATGTCTACAGTTTCAGGCATTCCCTAGGGGTCTGGAACATAACCCCCCCTGGATAAGGTGGGATTAATGTATTATGGAAATTAAAAAATATGTTTAGGACTAAGAAAGAAGATAGAATATATCATGCAAAACGGAAAACAAAGAAATGGTAGGAAAAATCAAGAACAAAGCTGGATCTTTGAAAAAAAAAAGAAAGAAGGCATAAATTACCAATATTAGATAGTAATAAGAGCACAAAATTAGGTAAAAGTGAAGAAAAGAAAGCGTGCAAATATCCTGACAGTATTCATTCCACTGGTCCAGGAACAGCATGGGAGCCAATGTGCTATGAGCCGAGTGAGGGAGACGGAGGGCGAAAGAAAACGGGGTCAAAGGTAGAGTCCAGCAAAGCAGTGGCCCATGACGCAGGACACGGTTGATTCCTGGTCAGGGCACATGCCCGGGATTAGAGCCTGGCCCCCAGCAGGGGGCGTGCAGGAGGCAGCTGATCAGTGACTTGACTCTTTCATCTTTGATGTTTCTATATCTCTCTCCTTCTCTCTGTTTCTCTGAAACCAAGAAATATACATATATATATATATATATATATATATATATTTTTTTTTTTTTTTTTTTTAAATGAAAGCAGCCAAAAAAGAGATGACCAACTGTCCCATTTTACCCAGAATGCTCCTGGTTTTACCACTGACATCCCATATCCAGGGAAACCCTCAGTCCCACAGAAACCACTTGTTCACTCACTGATGAAGACTGAAAACTGACTTGAGAAACCTTTCTTGACCTTGATTAGAGTATAAGTAAAGTAGTTGGGGGAGGAGGGGAACCTGATGTTCTTAGGCATTTAAGAGAAAATAGGAGCAAGTACCAGAATTGGGTTTATGAAGAATACACAAACCTTTCAGTTTTTTTTCTGTAAAAGGAAACATAATGGGGAAGTAGATCAAAGGTGTTCAGTTTACTTGTTTTCTTTGTTTTTGTTAAAAATATAGATCTCTACTCCACTCTCCCAACCGATGACTTTCTTAATTCATCAGGTACAGTGTATATACTACCTTTTAACATTTCTTCTGCTAAAACTTAATGTGTTTCTCCAAAATTCACATGTTAAATCCTAATAGCCTTTGGGAGCTGATTAGGCCATGAGGACAGAGCTTATAAAAGAGACTCTTTCTTGTGAGAACATAGCGATAAAGGGGCCCTCTATGAACAAGAAATCAGGTTCTCGCCAGACACCAAATCCCCTGGCACCTTGATCTTGAACTGCCCACCTGCAGAACTGTAAGAAATAAATTTCAGTTTAATAAGCTACCCAGTAGGCGGTATTCTGTCATAGCAGCCTGAACAAACTAAGATACTCCCCAAGTAATTTTTAGGATTAAGGAATTTTGGAAATGCCACTAATATTTAATAACCTCATTTCAAAGTCCTCTCTGCTCTCTTTCAATTTGAATCCTACATTTTCCTCAAAGACCATTTAAAAGTTTGTGCCTTTCCACAATACAGATTCTATCACCCTCTAATTCTTTTGTTTTTGTGGCACCTTTAATTGGCCTTGACACACATCACATTCCCGAACCTCAGTAAACTGTAAACTTGTCCTTGGTATTGACACATTTCTATCTCTTCTGTCTCCTACTTTGTGCTCAGTATACTATATCTCTATATATAACACACTTGCTAAATGTTTGCTAGCTTGATCCAACTTGAGGATGCAGTGGTTTACCCTGAGGTTTTGGAACCAATGACATTTCAGAGTTAAGAGTAATTCATGCAGATATACTGTGTTCTGGTGACTTCATAAATTTACAACATAAAATCTTCTAATGGGCGTGCCCAGATTCCCCCTGCGGAGTCCTCTGACCAGGTCCTGCCTGCAGGTTCACTGCACTGCTTTAGCTGAAGGATGCTTTGCTGCCAAGAGCCACTCCATTATTATTTATCTCAGAGGAACAAAAATGCATTCCTCCCTCCTTTCTGCAGTCATGTCCAAATAGTCAACGCACACTCACAGTGCTCTCTCCTAAAGGTGTAATTTAAATTCTGAGACGCTCACAATGAGAAATTAGAATGCCTTTTGCTTCTTTTATAAAACCTGACAGCTTAATTCCAAACACTTTGGAGATTTAATTAATGAGAAGGGAATCAACCCTTCAACCATTAAAAAGAAAAATCTGTAATTTGGCCTATTCTTGTGAGCAGAGTGAAATGTCAAATTATTTTAGGCCAACGGACAGAATTTTTCGTAACTTTTATGATGTAAATGTGTCATGATAATGTCAAAATGTCCGCTCTATGAAGCCAGCATGTAACTGACCCAATACAAATTGCTGTGTACTAAACTGTATTGATGTCTTACCACAGAGATAAGCATGGCTGTGGAAAGTGGGCCATGGTCCATCAGCAGCAAAATGAAGATATTTGGGAAATCCAGTGACCAAGCTACTTACCACTCGTGGAATTGCCTGCCTATAGCAGCAGCTCTGAGGTGTCCCTGTTTAATTCTGAGTAACCGGAGTAGAAGGATCTAAATTGGGTCAGGTTTTGTATCGTAATTCTTTATTTGCTCCAGCTTTTTTTAAACTCAGCTTTTAGGTATATACAAAGTATTCACTAAATGCATTCTAAGCCACAAATTCTGTAGAATCAAATGCCTGACCCAGAGAGCAAGTGAAACTGTTGACAAATGTGATTTCCACAAGATGCTGCATTCACACTACTTTCCAGAGAATATATATTTCTCCTTCAACCACCTGGACTGATTAGTAGCTACAAATAATTTAATAATTGCTCATATTGTAATACTATGTGCATGTATCTTCAATGATAGACAATTTTGATAGATATCACAAAGCCTTTAGTTTTTAAATTGCGGTAACTTTTTCTACAATTACGTATTTATTGAATATAGAAAAGCAAGACTAGTTAGGATTATGAGAGACAGAAATATTTTGTTCTTATAAATCGTCAAATGAAATACAAACATGTAGCCAAGGTGACACAATGTTGAAAGTAACTTTTCAAATCAATTAAAAATCTAAAATGGAGTAGAAAGATTAGGCATATCGTGTAATGCTCAAAAGGGCAGTATAAAAAAAAAAAGAAATGATAGGAAGGTATATTTCAGATCAACAAAAAGAGAATGCTCTTATGTTTATTTACAATTAGCTCAACATTGAGTCGGATGTTGGAGAGGTAGTGAATTTTCCATCTCCAGAGGTATTTAAGCAAAGAAATGGGGTTAAAGCAGTGATTTTCAATCTTGTTTCAACTATGCCTGTTAATGAAACACCTTTAACATTGTCCTTAATAAACACATGTAGGCTTCATAAAACAATATGCATCATTAATACCTATGATGTATTCTGATATTTTTGTATACTAATTATATATAAAAAACTAGTGTGATGACCCTTAAAATTGATTTTTGCATGTTACTAATGTTCCATAACATATTCTTTGAAAGATACTAAAATATTCTCTTCAACCTCTGTTAATCTTATGATTTTATAAAAAAAAAAATGTTAATACATAATAATATGATACAGAAAAAACCCTTCACATCTCTATTTAATAAGCTAAATCTGACTTGTGACTGACTCACAGAGCTGGCAAAAGATCCTTTCTCAGTCATACGGTGGGAGACTTAATCCTTTCTAGAATCTTTAGAGGGTTGGTGTCTTAGTCTTTTCAGGCTGCTGTTACAAAATGCTACAGACTAGGTAGCTTATCAGCCACAGAAAACTATTACTCCCTGGGCTAGCGGCTGGGGAGTCAAGGTCCAGGCACCGGCATGGTTGCGCTCCAGTGAGCGCGCTCTTGGTTCACAGCAGCACCTTCTCCTCGCGCTCTCCAGTGGGAGAAGCAGGGATTGCCCTGGGTTCCCTTTTATAAACCTCTAATCCCCTCTAAGCCCCAAGAGGGGCTTATCCCTCATGGTTTTAGCACCTCCTAAGGACCCCACCTCCTGCTACCTTCATATTTGGGAGACAGAATTTCAATATATGCATTGTGGGGACACACATTCAGAGCATGACATCCAGAAATTCAGGAGAAGGCAAGGAAAGAACCCAAGTGACCAGTCTCAGGGTCACCATTACAGTGCTCAAGACCCTGTGGGTCCTCTTCAGCCCCATTAGCTCAAGGCCAGGAAGAGATGGGCCTTCAGATTCAGCGCTCGTGGCCATAGCTCTGGGTGTCTACTTCCCCTGACAAGAGAGGGTAGAAGATCTCAGGACTTTGTGGAATCACCCCTACTGACCACCCACAATCTTTGATGAATATGTATATTATGTTAAATATACAATCAAAAATTTTGAGAAATTACAAAAAACGTAGTAATCTACTGCTCTGTTTTTGCAAATATCTTTACACTGTGTTGTTTTGAAAGGTTAGATGTAGTTTAATATTCTTTCATTGTACTAACTCTTAGCCAGTTTTGGTAAAATTATTTATTTATTTTGGTAAAATAAATAAAAGTGGTTGAGGTATAGTATCAAAAGAATTGATATCAAAATCAGATGGGCTGACGTTAAACACCCATGGCTTCTTACTTAATATGCCTGAAAGTCATGACTTTCTCATCTGTAAAATAGGCCTCAAACCTATAGGGTTGTTGTGAAGGTTAAGCCACAGAAAATTGCTAGAGACTGTCAAAGCCAAGAGGAGCTTACGGAGACATAAAAGCAAAATGTAATGTAATATATTGCACGGAATCCTGAAACAGAGAAAGGACATTAGGTAGAAAGTTAAGGAAATCTTAATAAAGGTTGCACTTTAGTTAATACTGATGTGTATTAATATTGGTTCAGAAATTGTGGTTAATGTACCATATAATTTAAGATGTTAAAAAAAAAGAAGAAATTGGGTGTAGGGTATTTGAAAACTCTCTAAACTATCTTTGTGACGTTCTTGCAAATCTAAAAATGTTCTATAATTAAAAGTTTATTGAAAAAAATGCCTAGAACAAACCACATAATTATTTAATACATATATGTTTGTGTATGTATTTATATATGTGTCTATATATATGTATTCTGATGAGTATTTGATTAAACACATATGTGTATACACATATATATTCAATATACACACACATCCATTCAAATACTCATAAAAGTGTACATATATATGCACATATGGGAACATAAGAGACATGAATTTCTAAAAAGTTTCTCTCCTCAACTTTTAAAAGTTCTGAAAATTCTTAGAAGTCACATGAAATAGAATAGAATAAAAAAATGGTTTTTCTTCAGTTTAAATTATAAATGTTCATAACAGATTTACTTAGCTTTTCTTGAACTTTCTGAGTCTTTACTACTTAAACAGACATGGTTTACATAAACCTATTAAAACAGTGACTAAATCATCTTGTAAAGATGATAATCAGTTGGTCTTCAAATGAGGGTACAGTTTTAGTAATAGAGCACCACAGGATCAATTGAAGGCTAGTATTCATAACTTAGCTTAATTGGCTATTAGCAGGTTCATAGTTCAGATTCCTCTACTCTTATGTAACAGTTACTATTTGACATTAAAGCTAATTTTATCTCACATTTTCTTCCTTAGGACTCAAATTATTACTTTAAATTATTAGGTTTGTAATTACTGACAGTTAATGTAGATAAATCCACAATATTGGAATAATTTTAAAATATCCATTTAATAATATAGCCTTACATCTCTTTTCTTAGATCAAAATTCCAAAAGTGCAAAATAGTTTCCTCTCAGTTACCCTGTCTCTCCCAACACATGCAGCCAACAGATGCCAAATTTTCAGGAAAATATTATACTTTGGAATTAGAAGTAAGGTGAGATATTGGCCCTGCCATATTATTTGCATGGACTTTGATTTCCTCATCTGAAAATTAGCAATGCTATGAAATCTCAGATATCTTAAAAAGATTAAATAACTATCTGAGATCATATGGCCATCAGCCCAGATGCTTCCCTAACCTTCGCCAGTGCCTTCCTATAATCATTCCATGACTGCATTTTATTCTGTTCATTACTTTTCTCCAATCTCCCAGGTTCATGTACAATTCCATCCAGAACTCAAAGACAACCTTATCTAATTTCTAGGTTTTCGTAATCACCTCCATAGTCATTCATCTTGCCTGAAATTCAGAGTTATTTTTGGTAACATGAAAACTAAGCTACCCTTTCCCCCAATCGACTTTTAATTGCTGATTAAATGTTAAGATTGCGAGGTAATTGCTTAATATATTTGGCAAAGGTTTACACATTAATCATGGAATATGAGAACCCGTCTGATTTTAGAAGATGATACATTTACTTGAATTCATCTCTGGTTCATCTTGGCGCAGTGCCCTTCATTTTATCTTGTGGTAGGTTAAGGGAATGAACTGCACTGATTGACAGGCATTAGGATAGGCACGTGTATTTACATTTATTTCCAACCAAAATTAGCCTCATGACTATTTTATTTTCACTTCTTTGTGAATTTTGAAGAACACTAGGTTTAACACTTTACTACCTTGAAGTCAGATAATTGCTACCTGAAGTAGTACTATGGCTTTCTCTATGAGTTTTTATGATGTCTATAGTTATGTAAATTTTTTTAATTAAAGAATTTTTTTGATTGATTGATTTTAGAGAGAGAGGAAAGGGGAGGGAGGGAGGGAGGGAGGGGAGAGAAAGAGAGAATCACTGATTTGTTGTTCCACTTATCCATGCACCCACTGGTTGATTCTTGTATGTACCCTGACTGGGGATGGAACCCACAACCTTGGCATATTGGGACGATGCTCTAAGCAACTGAGCTACCTGGCCAGGGCAATATAGTTATGTAATATTGTGTTCTCATTTAAAATATCGCCTACATAACAAGAAATTTATCCTTTGTTACAGAAATAATTATATAAAGAAGAGCAATATATTTTAAGAGTCAATGCAGCAGAATTGTCATCCCATTAACTATTTCCATGTCAGATACTCCCTGAAAAGGGGAGACAGGGTCATTTTTTCTGAAGATAGAGGATTCGTTTACTTCTAGAAGAGTTATTAATAGGGCTTTATTTCCCAAAACTTAAGCCCTTGGAGTAATTAAGTGGACTTTGTGAGAGGAAGGAATAAAGGTGCAGATTTGAAAAATAAAGGGACAGGATCTTACATTCTAGGTAGTTCTCTGAGAATGGGAAAGGGAATAGAGAGAGCAGCAGGGTTCTGGGTGGTGGAGAATGGAGCTGAGCTTAAAGGCAACGCTCTGGAAACGCTGAACCCCTTGGATGAAGCAGGTCCTTCTTGTTCTTGCCCTTCCTATGGTGGAATGGGACACACCTGACTGGAGAGCAATAACCATCACTAATTTTCTACCTTTGCAGTCCTTAATCACTTTTTAATTTTGTTTCTAGGTCAATCACTTGATGTGGTTGCTTACTGGTTGCCAGGGCCAGGGGAGGCTGCCTCAAAACATCCCGTAAAGGCATACTGATTATTTAGAATTTAAAACAACCAAGAAGCAAGCCTCAGGACTGGGAGGAGCTCTCTCTGGCTCTCCTCTGTCTCTCTAAATGCAGGTAGTAAATGTCCATGTGACAGGTACGGTCCTCCTGCTCCTGAAAACGGAGAGACAACGTTGTAACAAGAGTTTAAAAATTCCAGAGTCTAAAACGTCTGTGTAAACAAACCTTGTAATGCCTTTACTAATTTGCCACCTAAGACTAAACCTTGCACAGATTACTTTCTAAAGAGGACTCATTTTCTGTGTCTTGTCAACTTCCCATACATTGTTTCTTTGTCTAAAAAGTATAAAAGGGTGCCTAGTTCAATAACTTTTTGAGCTTTATTTTATGATATGAGCATCACACTGTGATTCTTCTGTGTGCGCATATTAAATCTTTTTTTCTCCAATTCACATAGTTTTATGTTTATTATTAGTCCAGACATAAGAACTTAAAGCAGGGTAAAGGTGAGTAGTTCTCCCCTTCTCCAAAACTGTGTAGAGTATATGGATTAATGGGATATGGCTTAATAACTGTTTTCTTCATGAGCTCTCCAAAAGATTTTTTCCTAAATGGTTAATACTTAGAGAAGCTTGATATATGTCAATCCAAATATTATAGAAGTATAGATTGCTTTCATTATTTCAATTATTATAAAATAGGCTTATCCCTGTAAGTCCTCATAATGTACCAAAACATATACCACCAATCAATTATTTCTACATTAACATAGTATCTGGAAACATTACCTTTGTCTTATTTTGGATTTGCTGATAAGTAAATAAAGAGGAAAAAAATGAAAGCACAATTGAATCCATAGCTCCAAAGTTGTATTTCTATGGCATTTTTAGACCAATCAAAAAGCTCTATTTTATTATTTTAATGGAACTCTTGTGTTTCACTTCTTTTAATGTGATCTATTATCCATCTCATCTGTCTGAATGACACTGTCAGGCTTCCAAAGGATGATAACCATCATTATTAATCTTTGCTAAGCCACCTACTTATTGATTGCAAGACCAAAGGAACATGTCACTGTCTCATGCTCTCTGTCTCATCCTCTACGGGATTAGAGGTCAGATCAGGAGGAGCGAGTGATATACTTGTGAGAAACAAGAGATCTAGAAAATAAACTGTCAATCATGGATTCTAATGTAGCAGCTTCTGTATTTGTAGAACAGAGACACAAAATAGGGGAGGTAACAGGAAGAAAGATGCATGATTCTGCCTTCAAAAAACATAAAAGTAAGGTTGATATTATAGTTAGGATATACATTACTTCCATTCCCAGTTGCTCATCTCCTGCTTCTAATAACTTCTTCACTGGTCTTCCTGCTACCCCCTTTTTTTTAATCTCCTCATATTGATCATATATAATATATCAAGGACAAAGTAATCTTCTGAAAGTTATTTCTTCATTAATGTCACCATGATGAAAATCTCCGGCATGTTACCACTGAGCTATTAATTAAAATGCAAATTGTTTGTGATAACAAGGAAGGCCCCTGATTATAGGGGTCCTAACCAGTTCATCAAAATTCTTCTGCACCACTTTTCAACTAAAGCCGTTTGCTCTAGCCAAACTTCACACGGTTTACTTGGAATAATAGGTCTTTCTATCATCAGTACTTAAAATGCAATTTAAAGCAATATCTTCTCTAATGCTTTCTCAGGTCACACAATCCGGGAAAAACTTGTCCCTTGGATGATTTCCTAAACCACTTCGTTGTACCACTGATATAGGACTTGTAACATAGTGTCTTCTATTGTAGCTCTTTGTGTGAATGCTCTGATACAGTCCCGTGGTATGTTTGAAAATAATCTGACAGTTAATCTTGTTCACAAAGGGTAATTAATCATTTAACATATTAAACTTTAAAAGTGTTCAAATGAAATAAACATTGATTCCATAAAATAAAGCATTTTGCATTAAGTGATAAAATACGGCTTGCTTGGGATAACATTTTGTAGATAGTGGTTTATTTTTTTCATGTATTTGTAGTATAATTATTAAGCATTACTTTCAATTCCTACATAACAATAACAACAACAACAAAAACCCCTCTTAAATCCATTTGCATGAAGGAGAATTTAGAACTTCTTATCTCATTAATTCTAAGAGACATGTTTTTAAACTCAATTTAGCATTTCTGAATTGATGTTCAGTTGGCAGTTACGATATAGTTGTCTCTATCCCGCCCCCCCATGTGAAAACTTGACTAGCACTCCTGATTGCATAATGGGCAACTAAAACTCTTTGAATTTTCAGTAAACAAATATTTTAAGAATCATTTGAAGAAAGACTATAATTCCAGGGTACTATTTCAAAATCTTCCACGGTATTTTCTGTCCTTGGGTTTAGCTGGCACAAATGGTATTAATTGGGTCTTTGTTCTCTATTTTCCCCGGTCAGCGTGGTTTAAGCTATGTATTCTCTGGTTAGGGAGGAGAGGTAAACCATTTGCTCTCAAGTGTCCCTGGTTGGTGAAGATAAGGTCTTGCAATTCACAGGCTGGCTACAAGCTGCCCAAACTGTTTGACCTTGCTTAATTTTCTTGTCTCAGTTTCCCCATTCTACTTGCCCAAGAATTTTCCTAGCTTCTTACTATCCTTGCCACAGTGAGTTCTGACACCATAGTTATTTCTCCTCCCTGTGTATAGAAAGATGAAGTACAAAGAGTGTGGTCAAGAGTATATTTCTGCTTTGGCCTAAACTTTTTTTCCAGAATGTCCTCAAAACCTAGCAGTATACTCCATATTGCTTTTTCCCTTCACTGTTTGTGCTCTATACACATATTTAGTAATCAAAAAATGTTAATATTTATATAAAAAAATCTTGCCTAAAGTAGTCTTTTGGATGATATTGTTACCTAATGAAAGATGGGAAAGACTTGTTTCCTTCCAAATTGTTATGTAAAGTATTCATTCCCAGCATTACTTGTTAGAATGATAGTAGGATTTATATTCACTTTTTTATATTTCCATTCTCTCTCTTCCTCCCTCTCTCTCTCATATGCTCTCTCAACTGTAGGCTATGTCTTACATTTCTATATGGTTTTACATATAGCTTTATTTCCTCTCCCACAATCCCTTTTCACTCATTAACAATGTATTTTTCTCTCTATGGTGGTAATGGGAAGGGCATTTTAACCTCTTTGGGATCCTCCTTTGCATCCAGATAAAAACTGATCCCCCAATCTGCCGTGTTATGAAGCTTCCACTGAAAATCCATTAAACATTTCCTTAGAAGCTGGGAAAGAGATAGGTTTACAATTTAAAATATTTCATATCCATATTCTCCTGGGCTGTCATATACTTGAACTTCTACTATTTCCTTTTTTCTTCAAATCTAAGTGAAAATAGAGATCTTAAACTAAGAAATTATTCAAAAAGCATAGGAAGATATTCCAAACAGTTCTTTCATGCTTATGCTTATTCCTCTAATACTTTCTTGATATTCTTTAAAACATAAAAGATATTATCAGTTCAAGATGATTCCTCTTTAATTGGGGGGCTAAATTACATGTCTGGCAACTATTTCTAATTTCCTAAATAAAAAATTTAATGATTCCAAGGACATCATGAGCTATGAAAAATTAGTGTGATGAGAAGAAATAGGGTTTGTATAAAAATATATGAGAATAAGAAATTAACCATTAATACATCATAAATTATAAGTTATATAATTTAATATGTTATATAATTAAATCATAAAATATTGGTTTTTTAGATGGCCCTAACCCATGTATGATTGCTTCTGTAGTTTCAAAATCTTATATTAATACACTCAAGTCAAATAAAACTCATTTTAAATTATTTTTACATAAGAATTGTTATAGACAATTAAAAGATAAATAGAACATTCTACTTTGACATGCATTTTTTGAATCAATGGATAACAAATACATAGTTGTACAACTGCAAACTTTTAAAATATGCATTGTAAATTATTTATTTTTTTAAAAAGTCTACTGGTTCCATATAAATTTTTGAAGTATTTGTTCTAGATCTGTGAAAAATGCTGTTGGCCTTTTAATAGGGATTACACTGAATCTATAGATTGCTTTGGGAAGTATGGGCATTTTAATAATGTTAATTCAAATAATCCATGAACATGGTATATTCTTCCACTTGTTTATATCTTCCTCTATCTTTTTTTTCAACATTCTGTAGTTTTCCGAGTACAGGTCTTTTACCTCCTTGGTTAAGTTTATTCCTAAGTATGTTAATTTTCTTGTTGCAATGGTAAATGGGATAGTTTTTTTAGTTTCGCTTTCTGAGAATTCATTATTGGTGTATAAAAATGCCACCAATTTCTGGGTGTTAATTTTGTATCCTGCTACATTGCCAAATTCATTTATTAAATCTAGTAGTTTTCTGGTGGTATCTTTAGGGTTTTCTATGTACAATATCATGTCATCTGTGAATAATGACAATTTTACTTCCTCCTTTCCAATGTGGATGCCTTTTATGTTTTCTTCTTGTCTGATCCCTGTGACCAGGACTTCTAGTACTATCCTGAATAAGAGTGGTAAAAGCAGACATCCTTGTCTTGTTCCTGTTCTTAGGGGAAATGGTGTTAGTTTTTGTCCATTGAGTATGATGTTGGCTGTAGGTTTGTCATTTATGGCATTTATTATGTTGAAGTATGATCCTTTTCTTCCCACTTTGCTGAGAGTTTTTATCAAAAATGGGTGTTGGATTTTGTCAAATTCTTTTTCTGCATCTATTGATATGATCATGTGATTTTTGTCTTTCAATTTGTTTATGTGATGTATCACATTTATTGACTTGCGAATATTGTACCAGCCTTGCATCCCTGGAATAAATCCCATTTGGTCATGGGGTATGATCTTTTTAATATATTGCTGAGTGTGATTTGCTAGTATTTTGTTGAGAATTTTAGAATCTATGTTCATCAGGTATACTGGCCTGTAATTTTCTTTCTTTGTAGTATCTTTATCTGCTTTTGGGATTAAGATAATGCTGGCCTCATAAAAAAAAAAGAAAAGAAAAAAGAAAAAGGAAAAGACCCTGAATACTTACAGGAATCTTGAGAAAGAAGAACAAAGTTGGAATGATCACAATACCAGATGTCAAGTTATACTACAAAGCCACTGTAATAAAAAACAGTCTGGTACTAGCACAAGAACAGACATATAGATTAATAGAACAGAACAGAGAACCCAGAAATCAACCCAAGCCATTATGCTCAATTAATATTTGACAAAGGAGGCAAGAGCATACAATGGAGGAAAGACAGTCTCAACAAATGGTGTTGGTGGGAATGCAGACTGTTATAGCCACTATGGAAAACAGTATGGAGTTTCCTCAAAAAATTAAATATGGAACTGCCATTTGACCCAGTGGTCCCACTTCTAGGAATATATCCTAAGAAATCTGAAACACCAATCAGAAATGATTTACGTATCCCTATGTTCATAGCAGGGCAATTTACAATAGCTAAGATCTGGAAACAGCCCAAGTGCCCATCAGTAGATGAGTGGATAAAAAAGCTGTGGGACATTTACACCATGGGATGCCATGCAGCCATAAAAAAAAAGTATCTCTTACCCTCTGGGACAGCATGGAGGGACCTGGAGAGTATTATGCTAAGCAAAATAAGCCAATCAGAGAAAGACAAGTATCACATCATCTCACTCCCATGTACTGCAATTCTAGCTAGTGCAATAAATAAGAAAAAGAAACAAAATATAGTTTGTAAATGGATAAATAAAACTATGTGCAAATGACATGCTTGTATATGTAGAAAATCCTAAAGAATCTTTTAAAATAAAAACCTAATGGAACTACTAAGTTTAGCTGGGTCCCAAACCCTCACTATATATGGCCAATAAACAAAAGTCACTTGTTTTCCTCTACACCAGTAGCCAGCTCAGGCTGCCATAACAAAATACAACAGACTTGGGTGGATTAAATAACAGAATTTTTTTCTGACAGTCTGGAGATTGGAAGTCAGAGATTTAGGATAGTCAGGTCCTGGTGAGAGCTCTCTTTCTGACTAGCTAAAGTCCCCTCCTTGTTGGGTCTTCACATGGCAGAGATATATGGAAGGGGCGGAGAGAGAGAAGAAAAGGGAAAGAGAGAGAAAGGGAGAGAGAAGAGCGCACAAGCGAGCAAGCATGCAAGTGAGTGTGAGTTCTCAGGTGTCTCTTATAAGGATACTAATCTTATCAGGTAAGACTCCATCCTTATGAGCTCATGTAACCTTAATTTTCTCCACAAAGGCCTTATCTCCAAATGAAGTCACATTGGGGTTGGAGATGTCAATATATGAATTTTGGGGGACACAAACATTCTGTCCATAAAAATCAGCAATGAAAAAATGAGATCTGAAATAATAAAATGCCATTTATAATAGAACCAAAATAATGAAACAGGTATAAATCTAACAAAATATGTAGAGAAGAAGCATAAAACGCTACTGAAAGAAATCAAATAATATCTAACTGATAAATGGAAACATATTCTGTGTTCATGGATTGGAAGGCTCACTTTTGTTAAGAAAATAATGCTTCCCAATTTCATCTACAGATGCAATGCCATCCCAATCAAGCTGAGTTATTCCCAGTTTGAAAGGCAAATTTCACATCTTAAAATCGTTTAGTGTAAACCACATCAACAAGCTAAAGAATAAAATTATGTATTTCAATCAATACTAGAAAAGCATTTGGTGAAACTCAATACTAATTTGTGGTTGAAGAAAAACAAAATTTCAGCACAATATTTTGTAGATATTAAAATACTGGTTATAAAGTTTATATGGAATGGTGAACAACCTAGAAAAAAGAAATATGAAGAACTTATACTAACCAATTTTCAGACATATAACAGTACAAACTAGAGTAACAAAGATAGTGTGGTACTGGTACAAAATCAGATACATATGTAAGTGGGAGAGAATAGGGAGTTTTGAAATAGTTCCACTCAAATATTGCCAGCTGGGCTTTGACAAGGGCAGAAAGGCAGTTCAGGAGAGTTTTTCAACTAATGGTGGTAAAACAACTGAACATCTGCATACAAAACCATCAGCCCAGACACAGACCTCAAGCTTTCAATAAAAATAAAATAAAAATGGATCACATGCTAAATGTAAAAATTAAAACTATATAATTTCTAAAAGGAAAGAAAAAAGATTATCTAAATAACCCTGGGTTTGTTGACAAGTTTTTAGCTATAACATCAAAAGCATGACTCAGGAAAACAAAATTGGTAAGATGGACTTCAGTAACATTAAAAACTTCTGTTCTGTGAAACACACTGTTAACAAAATGAAAGATGAGCCAAGACTGGGAGAAAATATTTGCAAAACACATATTTCATAAAAGACATATATTTAAAATTTACAAGTAACTCTTAAAACTCAATAAGAAAACAACTCAATTAAAAATGAGGAAAAGATCTTAATAAACATTTCATCAAAGAAGACATGCAAACCTCAAATAAATATATGAACAGATGCTAACCATCATTTGTCATTAGTGAAATACAAATTAATACAACAATGAGTTACCACTGTGTCCTTGCTAGGTGGTTAAAAAAAAAGCACAGTGCTATTTGTTTTCAAGGATACTGATCAATAGCAACTCTCATTTACTACTGCTGGAATTGCAAAAAAGTACAGCTACTTCTGCCTGGCCAGTGTGGCTCAGTGGTTGAGCATCGACCTAGGATCCAGGAGGTCATGGTTTGATTCCCGATCAGGGCACATGCCCAGGTTTCTGGCTCCATTCCCAGTGGGGGGAGTTCAGGAGGCAACTGATCAATGACTCTCTCATCATTGATGTTTCTTTCTCTCTCTCTCTCTCCTTCTCCCTTCCTCTCTCTGAAATCAAGATATATTTTACAAAAAATTAAAAAAATACAGCTATCTTGGAAGACAGGAATTTCTTGCAAAGCTAAACAGAGTCCTAACCATACAATCTGGCAGTCATATTCCTAGATGTTTTCTCAAATGATACGAATACTTAAGTCATGACAAAACATGCACACAAATATTTATAGTAGTTTTATTCAACTTTGCCAAAAAGTGGAATCAATATTTCCTTAAATAGGTGAATGGATAAACAAGTGGAATATTATTCAGCAGTAAAAAGGGAATGACCTACTAAGCCATGAAAAATGATGCATTTTAAATGTATATTGCTCATTGAAAGAAGACATTCAGAAAAAGCTACTTACTATATTAGTCCATTTATATGACATTCTGGAAAAGTCAAAACTATAAAGATGGCAAACATATCAATGGTTGTCACAGAATTGGGATGGAATGTGTTGAACAGGTAAAGCATATTGTAACTTTGTGGCAGTGGAACGATTCTGTATACAGGAATACTGTAATGGTGGTGTACACGAACAACATGCACTTGTCAAAAGTTATAGAACTTTATAGCACGCACAAAGACTGAACCTTAATGTATGCAAATTTCAAAAAATCATTTTGGAGGTCAGTGGGTTACAGGATGGAACATAGGATATGGCAAAAAGTTTAACTGTATTACAAACGTATGAAAGGATCTCACTGAAGGAGGCAGGGGGAAAGAAGCTGGCCTAAGTAACTTTGGAAATGAGTGGCATTTATAAGATTAAATGTAAACGGAACAGTATGCAATCACAGTACTCTAGTTGAGCTGATACAGTTATGGCTAAGAGTTAAAAATTCTGAAATTACTATACGTGCACAATGGAACTGAACAATTGAGTAAATGGATGGCAGGTAGTTGGAGCCAGGTTTCTCGCTGCTGGAGTGGAAGCTTACAGCAAGAGGAGGGGAGAACTATCCATGTGACAATGGATTAGAATCAGAGACATCGGTATGACCCCACAGTTAGCTTAATATACATATAGATGGGTACATATATAAATAATTATAGATATGTGTATAGACATGGGTTAGTATACATACATATATTTCCTTGTTCTAGCAACTGGTTGTGAGAAGCAACAACACCCCAGTAATAAAGAGCACCCAAATGGTTTTAATATTATTCTTCAATAAAAAGAATCAAGGCTTCTTTGAGAAAGTATACTGACTCTAGGACTGGGGCAGCAAACATGTAAGATAAGCCTGGAGCACCTTGGGGTGCCAGAAACAAAGGAAGTATTCATAAAAACCACAAGGGGTGTCAATGAGCTTGTGGTTGTTAATGTTTCAGTTAAACATCTGAGTTAAATCTAAATAGGTGTTAATATGGTTAAAATTTGAATATAAAATAAAAATGGAATATTCTAGTAAAGTAAATGCTATACAATAATTTATTAGTAGTAATAATAAATAATAGTAATGTGACCATCTATCAATAGACATTATTGAATTGCCAGAAGAAATAACGGATAAAAATAAAGAGCTTAGGTATGTTGATAAAATTTAAAGAATCCATGAATATAATTTAAAATATCAAATATAATTTTGAAATATGGGATTTCTCCCAAACACCACTTAACAAAGCAAGCAGAGATTGACACACAGACAGATGATAATAGGTAATTAGATAGTTAGGTAAACAGGTAGGTAGATAGGTAGGTAGATGGATGATGGACAGATACATGGACAGACAGCATATTTCCTGAAGTTTTTAAATCGTAGGGTGAATACTATTCCTACAACAATGAAGTGTTGCTAACATTTTTAACATGCCACTTCCCAGCCCAAACCTTCCCTCTACCTTCCCAAAGTGATGGTCCTTAGCTTAGTATTTTGGAATAACATACAATAAGGCAGAAATTGTTTGACTGATACTATTGGAAAAAAGATCCTACCCACCAAATAGTAAGAGAATTCTGATATAAAATCTTTTTTTGGAACATAGGGGAACAAGTGAGAGAGAAATTCAGGTTTTGAGTCCAAAAATGAAATTATTATTTAATAATTATGTGATTTGAACAAGTTATTTTTAAATTGGCTAGATTAAGTTATTAGCTATTTCTCAGAAATAATTGCTTAAGGAAAAAAGTTGTTCCAGGACATAAGTGTGTATTATTTTCTACCAAATTTGTGGATTCAGTTATACAAAAATGATAAACCATAGTTTTATATTTTATTTAGGTAACATAACAGAAACCAAAGTTAAATTCCTGGGGTCTCTGAGATTATTTTTTCTCTTTAATATGGATAAATATATATATGTTAGCAAATATTTGACAAGCACTGCATTAATCCATTTTTCAGAACTATGGCTTTGAGATTTTATTTTATTTCATTTTATTTTTTTCCATTCTGGTTGTTCTCTCTAGATGTTTTCTTTTGCTCTATACACAGCAAGCTGTTTTTCCTCCTAAGAAATGCCAGGCACAGGAGTGTGGTTATGATCCTAAATCTTTACACTGGTATTTTTCTTTGTTTAGTTCTGTTTTGTTTTCGTAAACCTCTGAAATTTTCATAGCTCACACAAAAAAAGTCTTTACCTTTAATCTTTTCTACCCTTTATTTGGGTTATTTAAAAAATAGCACGTTTGCAATTAATTATCTTATGTTTTTTTATAGCTGAACAGGTGAAAATTAATATTTTATCAAGTTTGAGGCTATGATAGATAAAAGCCCATTAAGAAAACTTTGCAAACCTCTATTCCATGAACAGCGATAAGGCAGACATTTGATTCCTTCCTCCAGTCTCTCTCAGAGTCTGTAATTTACTCTCGCTGATCTATTTAGCACCATAAACGTGTACATTTGTTGTTGAAATGTCTTCTGTCAGAAGTTGCTTAGAGGGTCCTTCTTCCCTTTAGGCATAAAGCGTTCATTCATTATATGCGTTTCCATTTCTGAACATTCAACATTTGGTTAAAACACTTCTGGGACTCACGCTACTAAATTACTTGAATTAGGAAGAGGAGTTTTTAAAAAGTGCACAGTTCTTTATGTTTTCCTTTCCTATAAACATAGAATCCTATTTGTAAATATGTGTGTTTTTTTCCATTTAAGGGAAAAACAAATGTAATAGACAGTGAAGTAAAGGAAATAATTAACAAATTCAAAATTGTAAGTTATTTTTTAAATGTCATAAAATTTGCAATTACTTTTTTTTTATGGAAAAGCTTTATTTCACTTTGTGATGCCCCTTTTATTAGTATGTATTCAGAAAAATCATCTGACAAGTGTACATGAAAATAGGTTATATGACAAGACAAATTACAGACACTCCCTAGAAAATGTAAAGAAAGAAAAGCACAGGGCAAAACATCAAAGTTAACTCTAAATTCAGTTCCAGAAATCCTGACAAAACTTTGTGTGTCAAGTTGTTATTTTAAAAGTTTACTTTAATATAAAGTAAAGCTAGAATTTTAGTCAAACTATACTTGTGTATCCATATATTTTGAAAAAAACAAACAAAATCTGCCACTCTATGAACACAGTGGAAAGAAAAACAATTCCTTGAGGAAATCCAAACAAATTCAGCGTTTTGATGTGAAAAGCTAGGTACGTGCTGCTGAAAAAATGTGATGACTGTCCTATTGCAACAGGATTACATTTGTTTCTAAAATCAGTAACTTTATAATCACAGTTTTATAAGTTAATAGATCATAACTTTGATTTAATTAAGATTTTAGCATCTTTCATACTATCTGCATGATAGAAAAATAAGGGAAAAGTACCCAAGTAGCTGCCTGAAGCAAATTTTATATGTGGTTATAGTGTCCAACTCAAAACAAATGTGTGAATACTGTGATTTAAATAAGCAGTAGATGTACCACAGCTTTTGTATCCACTCATCTACTGATGGGCACTTGAGTTGCTTCCATATCTTGGCTATTTTAAATAATGCTGCAATGAACACAGGGGTGGATAAATTCCATAGAAAAACAACGAAATATTACCACTTGCAACAATATGGATGGATCTAAAGGGTATTATGTTAAGTGAAATATGTCAGTCAGATAAAGGCATATACCATATGATTTCACTTATATGTGGAATCTAAAGAACAATATAAATGAACAAAACAGAAACAGACTCACAGATACAGAGAACATACTGATGGTTGCCAGAGGGGAGGGAGCTTGGGGGATTGGGCCTAAAAGGTGAAGAGACTGAAAAGTACAGATTGGCAGTTACAGAATAGTCATGGGGTGTGAGGTACAGCATAAGAAATATAATCGATAGTATTCTAATAACTATGTATGGTGCCAGGTGGTGCTGGGAATAGTAGGGGGAACACTTTGTAAAGTACCATTATGCAGTGCACTTGAAACTAATACGCAATAATACTGAATGAAAACTGTAATTGAAAAATAAAATAAAAAAATAAAGGAGCAATAGACTCATGGAAAAAATCCCAAAATTTCTAGATTAGACAACTAGACTTATGGTTATTTCAGTTATTCAGCAAAATAGGCAATGAGGGTGACAGAGGTCTAATCTTTGGCAGGGGTGAAAAGATAATGTGTGAACTTTATAATGTTTGGGTGCTTCTGATACAACCAGATGAAAACATTCAGTAGGGAACTCAAGAAAGCTGTCTGCACTAGGGCGGGCACTACTGTATTCACGGGTAAGAATGACTGTGCCAGAACACGGCTGCTGCTTTGGGATCCTAAGTCTGGTTGGGGATCGGTGCTTCATTTCTTCCTTCAGTCTTTACTGTGGACAGAACTTCAGTTTACATTATCAACCATTTAGAAGAATTCAGACTTCCACACAGAGACATTTTTCTCAGAGCCGCATCCAAGTGAGTCTGAGAGCCCAGAACTGGTACTGAAGGAAAGCTTCAGAGAAAAGAGAAGCCTAAAATTTCTACCTGAGGTCCTAACTAACCCAGCCCAGAGCCCAGAAATCGTCATGTTTGTTTACTAATGAAGTCAAAATTAATATATTTAATCCATTCATATACTGATGGGCACTTGGGCTGTTTCCAGATCTTAGCTATTGTAAATAATGCTGCTATGAACATAGGGGTGCATATATTCATTCTAATCAGTGTTTTAGGCTTCTTAGGATATATTCCTAGAAGTGGGATCACTGGGTCAAATGACAGGTCCATTTCTAATTTTTATTTTTTAAAAATTTATCTTTATTGTTGAAAGTATTGAAGATCCCCCCCCAATTGATCCCCTCCATTCTGTATCTACCCTACCCCCAGGCCTTCCCCACACTATTGTCTGTGTCCATGGGTTATGCATATATGCATATAAATTCTTTGGTTAATGTCTCCCCACACACCCACCCACTCCTGCCTTCCCTCTGAGATTCCTCAGTCTGTTCCATACTTCTATGTGTCTGGATCTGTTTTGTTCATCAGTTTCTTTTGTTCATTAGATTCCACATACGAGTGAGATCATGTGATGTTTGTCTTTCTCTGATTGGCTTATTTCACTTAGCATAAAACTCTCCAGTTCCATTCACGCTGTCCCAAAGGGTAAGATACACTTCTTCTTTATAGCTGCATAGTATTCCATGGTGTAAATGTCCCACAGCTTTTTTATTCACTCATCTACTGATGGGCACTTGGGCAGTTTCCAGATCTTAACTATTATAAATTGTGCTGCTATGAACACAGGGGTGCATAAGTTCTTTCTGATTAGTGTTTTGGGTTTCTTAGGATACAATTCTAGAAGTGGGATCACTGGGTCAAATGGCAGTTCCATGTTTATTTTTTGAGGAAATCCCATGCTCTTTTCCACAGTGGCTGTGCCAGTCTGCATTCCTACCAGTGGTATACTAGGGTTCCCTTTTCTCCACATCCTAGCCAGCACTTGTCATTTCTTGATTTGTTGATGATAGCCATTCTGACAGGCATGAGGTGATATCTCATCAACAAAACGAAAAGGCAGCCCGCTGAATGGGAGAAGATATTTGCCAATGACACATCTGATAAAGGGTTAATATCTAAAATATATAAGGAACTCATACAACTTAACAAAAGGAAGACAAACAATCCAATTAAAAAATGGGCAAAGGACCTAAATAAACACTTCTCCAAAGAGGACATTCAGCTGGCCAAGAGACATATGAAAAAATGCTCAAAGTGGCCTGGCCGCATGGCTCAATGGTTGAGCATAGACCTATGATCCAGGAGATCACAGTTCCATTCCCAGTCAGGGCACATGCCCAGGTTGAAGGCACAATCCCCAGTAGGAGGCCTATAGGAGGCAGCCAATCAATGATTCATTTTCTATATCTCTCCCTCTCCTCCCTTCCTCTCTCTGAAATCAACAAAGATACAAAATAAATCAATAAATAAATAAAAATAATTTTTTTTAAATGCTGGAAGTCATTAATCATCAGAGAGATGCAAATTAAAACTGCAATGACATATCACCTCACAGTTTAAATTTTTTGGAGAAGCTCCACACTGTTTTCCCTAGTGGTTGTACCAGTCTACATTCCCACCAGTAGTGTAATACTTTCAACAATAAAGATTTTTAAAAATTTAATATCTTTAATATTTTAAAAACAGAAGTGTTTCCTATACTCCACAGCACAAGGATCACTGTTGACGGCTACATGATGAGAATGAAGTCCAGCTGAATAAGACTGAGGAAGGAATGGGAAGCATAAAGTGGTTCCAGTGAAACGAGGTTGGCGCCCTCCTGCCAGCCTCTGGGGAGGGGGGCTCAGAAGGGGAGCAGTGGCCCCTGTCAGCACTCCTGGCTGGCAGAAAGCTGCACCCCACCCACCCAGCTCTCACTCTGACGCCAGACAGTTCAGTTCCTCCCCATATGTCCCTGGTTCCTGTCAAGGTGCTGCCCCAGCACCAGAGCTCTGAGGGAGGGAGGGAGGGAGAAAGTCCATGCTGGGGCCACTTACGAGGAGCTGCCTGGGACTCCAGCAGCCCCGTCTCACTCAGCCGCAATCCCCACTGGTTTTTACAGCCAGAAGGTATGGGGACTTCTCTTCCTGGCTCTGAAATGCTGGGCTGGAAGGCCTGGTGTGGGGCTGGGACCCTCACTCCTCAGGGGGGACCTCCTGGTACTGATCCACTACACATGGGTGTGGGAGCAGCCCATTAGGCATCTCCACCCCTCCTACCAGCCTCAGTGTGGCTTCTTTAAATCCCTAGTTGTATGACTTCCTTCCGATTAGATTTCAGGAGGTTCTGCATAATGGCTGTTTTGTAGTTTGGTTGTAATTTTGATGTGGTTGTGGGAGGATTAAAGTAGCACATTTACCTACACCACCATCTTGACTGGAAGTTGATAATTATTCTTATTGCACAATGCACTTCTATGAGACAACTTTGCCCCACCACTGGAATATACAACTATAGAAAGTCAAAAGGAAAGCAAGTCATGAGGTTAATGTTTCTCAATGTGTGGTCAACGACCACCAACATCAAAGTCATTTGGCCACTTGTTACAAATATATGTCCCCAGGTCTCCACTAAAAGCATTTACAAAAATCTTATTTTTAAAAGGGACCAAAGTAATACTGATGGTATTACTGATGAGGAAAATAAAAAAGAAGTTTTGGGCCATTGGACAAGGAATATTAATTGAATTAGCAAGATAGAAGAAGTTGGGGAACCCCTGTTACTTAATATCAATTTTCTTCTCACAATAGTGATGGGTGCAGGGGACGTGGTAAAGTACTTCTTTTAGGTCCATTCCAGCTCTAAGATTCTATTATGATGCAAAATGCAGGCAAAACAGGCATTGCTTAAGTTGACAAATAATTATTATAGGAGTAATTATTTAAGATGAGATATGAAAATGTCCTGTTTCTGCTTCTATTTATGTTCCCTGTTTCCTGTTATTATCATGATTGTTATTTTAAAAACAGCAACTTTAAAAAACAGATTTGATTTTCTAGTCTTATATGTCAAAATATTGTATCTTTCCCAGACAAAAATATTGATTATTTTACCTAGACCCTCTCTGGAAATTTCAGAAGTTTTAAAGTTACTACAAATGTTTCTCAAATTTTGTTGGCATTCCTACTGCACATGAAATAACAGCATGTTAAAATAAAAGGAACTTTGACGATTTTTTATCCCAAATGCTCATTTTAGACCTCTCCTTGGGGTAAAAATGAAGCAACAGACTTATCATACCACCTAAAAAAATTAATAACTAGACAAAATATCAGAAAATATGTTGTTATAAGATGTTGAACATCAGCCAACAATGAAGAGTGACCTCAAGATATGGGAAATAAACAGAGCAACCTCTATTATTGCCTCAGCTTACTGCCTAGAGAGCATTTCCAGGCAACAAGATCCGGGGTGGTGTTGAGAGTGGGGTATCTAGACTGAGTCCAATAGTTCCCTGAGTCAAAGAGATGGGGCTAGATTTCCCAAGGAAGCCAAGCAAGCTAGAATTTACAGGACAGTGTACCAGAGAGGAGGGAGCCCTGCCCCCCAAAAAAGTTGCAAAGGTTTGTGGAGGACATCCCTCATGGTTAGCCGCGTTCCAATCAAATCACGGAGAGGAGGAAACTACCTAGAGCCAGGCAAAGAAGTGCCTAAAGGAAACTCTCCCAAAAGAAAAATCTTCAGAATTCACACAGTCCCAATAATAATCTCTGTTCCCACCAGTTATAATGGAAAACAATTCATAGTTCTCAGGGCATTGTATAGAATATTAAAGGTTTTGCCTCAGCAGTTGGGCAAATTAGACTTAGGTTAAACGGTGTTCTAGGACCATCTAACAAAGCTTATAAACAAGACCAGAGAAGTGAAACTGTTTCCAGGTAACCTAACTGCAACCCCGAAGAAAGATCAAAGTAATTATAAGAATACAGGCATATTTTCCATACAAATCACAATGTCAGGCATCCAATCAAATTTACCAGGCATTCAAAAAAAGCAGGAAAATACAACCCATCCTAAAGAGAAAAATCAACAAACAAAACTGACCCAGAACTGACTCAAGTTTTGTCATTAACAAAATGTGTATTAGAACAATTATTACACCTGAATTCAATATGTATTCCAGATGTTCAAAAAGCTAGAATAAACACTGAATATATTCAATAGGAATAGGGATAGAATATAATTTAAAAAATGAACTTTTAGAGCTGGAAATTACAATTTCAGAGATTGGTGAATAGGAAGAAATAGCAACAGAAAATAGCCAGAGTAAACACAAAGGGGAAGAAGACTGAAAAAAAAATGAACAGCATCAGCGTCCTGTGGGAGAATATCAAGTAGCCTCATATAAGTATAATTGGATTGTGAAAGAAGCTGGAAAAAGGTGAAGGGGGTCAGAATAAAATTTGAAAAAGGAATGGCCAATATTTTTCCAAATCTGATAAAAAACATAAACCCACATGTCCATCCCCTTACTTTGGAGGTTTGGAGACATTGCGATGCTCATCTATTAATATCTCTTAGGTTGCCAGTGGTAGATTCAAGATAATATCCAGAAACATGCTACTAATCCAGGCAATTTTCATTGCATCATAGCATCTGTTCTTTCATATTGATACTGTGTCACATGAAATTATATTTCAAATGATCTGGCTTTAATCTGTTTACTTTTCACTCAATCTTCTTAATTGAATAACAGCAAAGGGTGGGAGAAAGATAGCTTTTATGTGAAACATGGTAACGAGTTGGAGAAATCTGTGGGATTGTTTCCTATAAAAGAGTTTAAGTGAGAAATAAGTGCTATAAGAGCAATATATATTTTTATATTGATAGCTGCCACTATTCAAAAAACAAAACAAAAACCAAATAAAATCAACAACCTTGCAAGCCACCAGGAATAGTTTAAGTTCATAGACTGTGAAGCCAGACTGGTCTGAATTCAGTTCTTTCACTTACTAGCTGAGTTATGCTAACTAAGTTAGTTCCTCTTTCTGTTGAATCCATTCCCTCGTATTTAACTAGATAATTGTACTGTCTACCTTACTGAGTTGATATAAGGACTAAAAGAATATTTTTATAACAATTAGGACAGTGTCTGACTCGTGTTAACCACTACATAGATACGCTAAATGACACGAGGATGACTTGACGTCTTATTTAATGATCCCAAATTTTCCCCTCTTGAATGTTACATTTTTTTATATGTTTTCATCTAATTTCCCTTTTTTGCCTGTCATATACCCTGGTGCTTCAAAAATTACTTTAGTATAGAAATTATTTTAGAAAACATATTACTTTTACAAGACTGTATCCATTTTAGAGTGTGATGCAGCACACGTTCTCACTTAATCTTTTTAGTATGAGCATTGCATATATTATTATTTTAAGTTTATTTTGTTATGATTATTTAATATTACCTAGCTTATTTTGAGAGATTTCTATGATAAGTAGTGCTGTAATAAATGCCTGCATGATAGATGCTTCCACCCACCTTTTTTGCTCAAAGGCCTTTTTCTGCTTTGGCTCGGACTCCAGCAAGGCCTCCACCTCCACACACACCCCCCCTCCCCCCGGTGCCCTCCTCCCTGGACGCCTTCTCTCGGTCACACTAGCTCTCTGGCCACTGTTTCCCCTCCCAGTCTTCACCTAATGCCTCAAAAGAATTGCCTGCATATGCAGCTTATTCTCCTCTACTTCAGACTCTTAATTAGGCTCTTTTTTAAAAATTTAATTTATTGGGGTGACATTGGTTAATAAAATTATACAGGTTTCAGGTGTATGATTCTATAACACATCATCTGT
The DNA here is from genome assembly GCF_054644295.1 of Miniopterus natalensis. Classification (NCBI taxonomy): domain Eukaryota; kingdom Metazoa; phylum Chordata; class Mammalia; order Chiroptera; family Miniopteridae; genus Miniopterus; species Miniopterus natalensis. Next base: position 25,013,560 of record NC_142092.1, on the reverse strand, counting down.
ACACTGTAGAGTGTGCTCAGCACCCCAAGTCAAGTCTCCTTCCATCACTATTTATTCCCCTTACACACCCTTCCTCTGGTGTGAGTTTTAGTTTTTTGTTTTTTCGTTAATTCTTTACACAGACTCTTAAGACTCTGTGATCACTGTTGTTCTACTGAAACTGTGCTGTAAAATATCACAAGTATCAAATTGACAAATTTGTCAATTTGGTATTTGTGATATCAACATAACAACAAATACCAATGGCATTTTTACCTCTGTAGCACATAAAATTGCTGATTAAAACCCCACCACCTCTTTCTCGATATTCTGTTTCCTTGGATTTTATGATTTTCTTAAAAATGATTTTTTTCACTTGTTAGTGACTAAAAACTCCACTGAAAATGCTTCTGTTAGATAGGACAAGGGTATCAAAGTCTGGACAGTTTAGTAAAATTCTATTCTTGCCAAATGTTAAAATGTAGCAAAGTATTTTGCAGACCCAGCTATAACCTGAGGGGCTTGACCTGAACCCAGCTAGATAAATTTAGCCAACTGCAAAGAAGAAATCAACATGCTATTAACCAAAGAGTGGCACCCCCTTGAGCAGACAGAGCTTTGGATGTGAATCCCGTCTCCTTCACTTGCAGCAAGTAAATAAAACTAACTAAGGACAACATCTCGCTCTTGAATAGAACACGTAAAATGGTAAGCCCCTTGAGTTCGGTAACATTTTCACTAAAAGTGGTGTGTTTGTGTTTACATAACCTAAATGTCTAGATTATACAGCTTCAGGTACTGCCAAACACGGGGCTAAAGTTCTAGCAGGAATCTTCCTCTCACTTTTTATGCTGGCTCCTTGAAGTGGGATCTCCCCTTGCGAGTGTATTTAGCTAGCAGCACGTTATCCTCGCAGCAATTCCTGAAAAAAGAGCCTCTCTCCCTCTCCTCCACTGCATTTCCTAACAGAGTCTCACTGGCCTGTTTCTATTCACAGGCATCTCTCTAAAGCAACCACAACACCTGGGTGCTATCGATTCACACGTTTTGATGATACACATATTCATCAAAATGGATACAATATATAAATATTATATTAAATATATAATAATTATTTATATATTTATGTATTTACTAATATTTTGTCTTTATTCCAGTCCCATTACCCTACTCCAGATTCCATAACTCTCACAGGGAATATTACACTATTCTGTACATTGGTCTTCCTGGTGCCTGGTCCTACTGTACATTTCTGCTCTTATATCCTTTCTAACGCACTATTTTAAACATGTCACTTTCGCTGCTAATAAAATTTCAAAGGTTTCTAATTAACTATTAAAGTCTATGCAACTTAGATTTCCATTTAGATCCTTCATAATATGGCCGTAATTGTCTGGTATTTGATCACAACCTCCAGCTTCAGACTCATTACTTTCCTGTGAAGTTGCCATTCTTTTAATCCAAATTAAAACGAAGATCCTCCAAGTGACCTTTAACAAGCCCTTTGACCTTTCAGTGCTTTTGTGGTGAGGACAAATGACAAATGTAGCTCTGCATGTTGTTTGATATGTTGCATTGTTGAATTTCTCAGCACAAAGAACTTCGGGCTCCTTGGATTAACACATTTTATGAGTGCGGAATATTGTGTCCACTGAGCGAAAAGTAACTGTAGGTTAATAACTATCCTAGCTTCCTAATTGAAAAACCCGGGTGCCATCTAGCAGACAACATTCATCGTTGTGTTTTCATTTCCTAGGTAGAATTAGACCTTTACTCTTCACCTTTAAAGTATCTTTGCAAGTTTAATGCCACCATATTGTTATCCTTTTAGGTTTCCATTAAAAAACAAGCACAGTTTCATCAGTCGTCCTCAGCAAGTTCTGAATTATCTTATGGTATTGATTACAATGTATCTAAACAGATCCCTTGGGAAGAGAAACTTGTGTGTTCTTCCAATTCTAAAGAAGCTCTATTTTTCCAGGTTTGCATTTTGAATGTGTCTGGCAATGCGCTCCTCGCTCACATCCTGAAATAAATTACCGCATGAACCCCAAAACAACATCTTTGATTTTTACACAGAGAACCGTCTTTACTTCATTATGCTTAGTTTTAAAGAATCTCTCTCTTGGACCTGAGAAATGGTTGTGGCTTCCCAAGGACACTCTTGCTCTATACAGATAACGATGTCTGTCTATAAGACCAACACTATTGTCAGTAAACTTTATTACCTCCCTAGTGCCAGGGAAACTCACATTACTCTAAACCTCTCCTTCCACAGCTTAGTCTGATCTTCTTGGGTACTATATACTGAAAAAAGAACTCTGTAAACTTTTGACATTTTCTGAGATACCTATGACTCATGTACCAGGAGCTGTTCTTTGTACTTGGATTTCTCATACTTCTAGAATACTTTTATCTGGCTAAGCCAGACTGGTCTTACTTCTCAAAACGTCCCCCCACTGCTTTATTTAGATAATTAAAAATTAATATTTTTTAAAGGTTTTTAAAGTGATTTTTAGAGAGAGAGGAAGGGACAGGAAGAGAGAGAGAAAAAAACATTGATTTGAGAGCAAATTATCATCGGCTGCCTCCTTTGCGCCCCCTACTGGGGATGGAGCCCTAAACTAGGACACGTGCCCTGGCTGAGAATAGAACTGGCAACCTTTTGGGGCATGAACCGACGCCCAACCAACTAAGTCACACTGGCCAGAGCTAAAATTAATATTTTTAAATAATTACCATAATAACAGTAAAATCTGTTACTGTTATTTTATCATCAATGTTATCATCATTGTTGTCAGGTCACACAGTGTAAAATGTTACCAACACAGTCTATGAAAACAAACTGCCTAGCAATGAAGGCAAGCTCCACCAAGTATCTGCAATATAATATGGATAAGGCTACTTAAACTCTCTAAACCTCAGTTTTTTCATCTATAAAACAAGACAATTTACAAAATAGAATTACAATAATCAAATGAAAGCACATACGTTGAGCAGTCTCCAGAGGATCTTGTTCATTTAAACAACAAAGTGCCTGTTACTTACTCACTGCATTTAACATAAAGCCTGCTAGGACCTTCAGTTAACATAAAAGAAACTGTAGCTTCCTAATCTTAGTAGCTAAACCAGGAGTAGCATGTCACAGCCCAGATTTAATCCTAGGCATTATGATTGTAATCCTATATTCTTCCCATGTTGATTATATCCCCTCACAATTTATGATTATTTGCCAAAGGAAAGATCTAGATAGATAGAGATTATAAGCTTTAACACAACTTCTTTACTTCTGTTTTCTAAGTGAAAAGCTAAGGCAAGAAAAATATTTGAGCTTTTTAGAAAATAATAAAAGGTTCTAGAAATATCTGATAATGTATGTCTTCCGGTTTGCTTTAATCTTGTACATACATAAATCTAAGAGTGCAGATAAAGTGAACTAGAAAACTCTATAAACTATATATATGTGTGCATTTACATGCTCTATACTTAGCTTAAATTGAGGTTTATCTCTGAAACAGTAGTTTTTTAAAATTGTAGTGATATTATCTGATAAGTAGTATTATGCTATCAACATTAATATGATACATTGTATTATTCTACTTGGACTGCTATAACAAAATACCATAAACTGGGTAATTTAAACAACAGAAATTTATTTTCTTAGAGTTCTAGAGGCTTGAAGTCCAAGATCAAGGTGCTAGCAGGGTTGATTATGCCCGAGGCCTCTCTCTGTGGCTGACAGGTGGCCACCTTCTAACTGTGTCCTCACATGGCCTCTCCTCTATGAGCATGCACTCTTGATTCTTAACATCTCTTCTTAAAAGGATATGGGTCATTTTGTATTAGGACCCTACCATTATGACTCTTTTTACCATTAATTATCTCCTCAGAGAGATAATTAATACAAACTCACTTTACATTGGGGGTTAAGGCTTCGACATACAAATTTGAGGGGCACACAATTTAGTCTATAACATTGTCATGTCCTATTAATACAAATTAATTATTCCTTTTTAAAAATAGAAGGTTCATTGTAGGAAAAACACCCATTCTTAGATTTTCAAGAAAAGGTAGTATTTTAATAATATTTTGCCCAATTTTCCCTAAAGTGTGTATTTCCCATAGACATTAATTAACAGACTGAAAATTAAGATGAATATTTGCTTTCAGTTGTCACCCATCTTCAAAAATGGCCCTTGACTTGAGAAAGCTGTCTAGCCCTATGTCATACCCTATGTCCCAAGGAAAGCTTGTACCCGCTGACTACTGATCTACTCCAATGTATAAACACCCATTCTTCTCAACACAACACAAGGCAACGTTGAAGTACCAGTCCAGCTTCATAGCTCCTGCATCGCAGCCCAAATTCTCACTCCGCCCACTCCAATTCCCTTTCTTCACCTTCCCAAGAGCACACTAGAGGAACCCAGTCTGCCAGAGTAAAAAATGCTCTTTGTATCACTGTTTAAGGCATTAAGTAATCATGCAAAATAAGTAAGAATATATTTCTTCCCTTCAAAGAGTACAGAAATATGTTTTCAAAATTGTAGGTAATAAAACTGTTTTAGCTGGGCATGATTACAGTTCTTAAATAGCAACAAAATTAAGAATGTCAATGGTCTTCCAAAGTAGTAAGAACAAAATTCCATTTGTGAAATTTTGTTATAGTTTCTTAGAATGATTTCTCTAAGAAATTAAGAAATATATAAAATCAGCTGGGCTGGGCATGGCTCAGTGGTTGAGCATCAGCCTATGATCCAGGAGATCAAGGTTCAATTCCCAGTCAGGGCACATGCCCCAGTTGAGGGCTTGAGCCCCAGTTGGGGGCCTGTAGGAGGCAGCCGATCAATGACTCTCTCATCATTGATGTTTCTATCTCTCTCTCTCCCTCTCCCTTCCTCTCTCTGAAATCAATAAAGATATGTTTATATATATACATATATATATATGATCAACGGTTAGCTTTATTCATGAAAAAAATGAGTTAAGCAATTATAGAATAGTAATTCTATCAATAAGCCTTATACTTTATAACATTTTTATAAATTGCAAAAGCTATTTGACTCCCACTGCCAGAAGTGTAAACCAAAATTATTCTGAGGTTTTTTAAAGGGGTCGTGTCATTTGTCCCTCCTGTTATAGAGGTTTACTTATGGTCTGCATGTGCTGGACACCATGCTTGGCACTGTTTTGGTTCACTCTTATAATCCCAGGTGTTATCCTAGTGCCTGGAAGATCACAGGCCACTGAAAACTACTTCATGCATAAATAAGGAACAACCGAATATGGGTTAATGACACCTGAACTTAATTGCCAGTTCTGTCGTGAGTATGAACTGTGAAAATTTCCCACAATTAACTTTTCTTTTTTTAAGGATGCATAACTCTAAATTATGGCTGAAGATAATAATAGATATATCACGACGTGTAATGAGACATCAATAAGATACTTTATGCAACAAATGAATATAAACGATAAATAACAATACAATTTTGGATTCCTTTTATCTCATTCATAAGATGTAGAATACAACACTATACTGAATATTATCAAATGCTGATCAAAAAAGCCTTAACATTCTCCTCGGCTAGACTAAATTTTAGACAGGTTTCTCCCTGAATCTAGCCCCAACCCCTTCCCTTTCTTAGAATATTTACTTTAGAAAAACTTATAAATTCTTTCTCTGCCCCTTTGAGATGTATATCTTTTAAAACCCCTCTTTCCCGCCCTGGCCGGTGTGGCTCAGTGGTTGGGGCATCGGCGTGTGCACCGAGAGGTCCCAGGTTCAATTCCTGGTCAAGGCCATGTGCCTGGGTTGCGGGTTTGATCCCTGGCCCCAAGGCGCAGAATGCAGAAGACTGCCAATCGATGTGTCTCTCTGCTCATTGACGTCCCCCCCCCCCTTCCATTCTCTCTAAAAAGCAGTGGGAAAAACACCCTTGTGTGAGGATAAACAAAAGACGGAAAATCCTATTTCCAGTCCTATGACTCAGGGCTGTCCTTCTCAAGGACCTGGGAGTCATTCCTTTAAAATGTGGCCATTAAGGAAGACAGGGCACCTGCCCCCCAATCTCTGCGAAAGGCTGGGAGCCTAACTGAGAGCGATGCCTTGTTCCAAGTTGTGAAGCTACCTCCTCTCGTGCACATGTGAGAGAGTGTGCTTTTCCTTTTTTGTGTGTAAAGCTAATCAGCAAACACAGACGGCCCTCGATGTCTCGTTCAGCCCGGTGCTGAAAAAGCCTCCCCCATTTGTTTCAGTGGAATTGAGTGCAGGCCCGGTCCTGGCCCCTCTCTCCTACTGCAGTAGACTTGAACAAAGTTTCCCTTATCTGTCTAACTTTGGCCGCTGCAATATTTGCTTTGACAATGTCAACTACCATTTATTACCAAAAGCTATCATTTCTGAAATGTTTTAATGTACTTAAGGGAAAGAAGCAGGAGGATACACTATGCAGCAGAGAAATCAAGTGAGAGCTGGAAAAGCAGGTAGGAGGTAGTTGAAAAATATTTTCATTAAGCACTGGCTCTTACCCATGAAGCTGCAGAGACAGGCGAAAGCTCTCTCAGAAATTACGGCACCTCGGGATACGACAACTTTTAGCTAAGAGGCTGGGCCGAGGAAGATACACATGCTCAATGTCCCAATGGTCATATTTTTCCCCAGGCATATTAGAAAAATAAACAATGAAAAGGAGGCAGTATCCCCCCAAATTGTACAAATGTCAAAAAATATAGCCGCCCTCCTGAAGGTTATTGTGCCTTGCTGTCTAACCCAAGCAAAATCATCATTCCTTCTGCCACAACACGCTGGGAAGAATGTGTGAAGAAGAGGCAATCTTTCATATTTCCAGTGATGAAATAACACCATGGTGGTCGCTGTACTCAGCCACCGATTCTCAGCAAGGTCAAACAGATTGAAAGATTGTACAGAGGACGCCAAGGCTTAATAACCTCTGGAAAGGATAGTTACTTTTAAGTCATGCTAAAAACTTGCCGCAGTTTACAAAGAGGCTGAAAGGAATCTGCTCACTATAAATATCCATGTGTGTAATTATTTCTTGCTTCCTAAACATTGGCACTCAGTGTTTGAGAAACTGACATTAAGATGCTTATTAAAAATGTTTTGTTCTATTTACTGCAAAAGTAATACCTAAATTTAAAAGGAAATTTAGAACATACTGTGGGGAAAGTGAAAATACTTAGGCTTTCTTGCCACCCTCTTGTGGCCGAAGGCCGCAGTTATGTAAACATGATATAGCATAGTCGTAACGTGCCATGTTAGCTGACTAATATCTGACCCACCGTTGGCTGAGAGGCACTGTTGTCTTGGGTCCTATAAGACTGGCCCAGGACTTTCAGAGGTGCAGTTTGTCTCCCCGGGTGCAGTTTGTCTCCCGGGGTGCAGTGTGTCCCCCGTGAATGCCTGGCTGGCCGCCACCGGGAAGAGGCGGGTTTGTCTGTCCTGAACATTCAGCCTGGCCTTCAACTGAATAAAGGGAATGTCTCCTTTGGCTCCACAGTTTTCATTTGCACTGTTCTGGTCTAGTGTTAACCTCCCCGGCCTTGCTCGTTGGCACTACAATATGAATAAAAGGAAAGTAGAAAACTAAAATCATTTATAAACCCACAATTTATAATAGCCACTATTAACATTTCCACAAAATTTACTTATATGAATGTATAGGATATTCAGCATAGCTCAAGGTTTTAGCTTATACTATAAAGCAGGCATTATTGTAACCACTCTATCAATATTAGTGCAATAAATTCTCACACTTCTTACTCATATTTTACCAAGGAAAGAGGCACAGAAAGGTTAAGTGGCTTGCCCAAATTCACAGAGTTAGTAAATGATCAAGTAAAATTTCAGTTAGGCAGTCTGGCTTCATGCCCCATGCTCTTATACAACAAAATCTCCATCACCAAACCCTTATTCTAAGAAATTTGGTTTGTCAAAGTTTTTCATTTTATATACAATTTAATGGAAAAATTGTTATAGCTACATTTTTGGATATTTTTCCACTTATCTCCCTAGAATAAATCTCTAGAACAGGGCTGCTCAAAGAGCATGCCTATTTAAAAACTTTGATATATATTGTCAAATTGCCCTCAATACTGTTTTACCAATTTTATCCCATTTATACTATGAGAAAGAGCCACTTGAATTTCCCTTCTCACATAGATGGGTTTCTACTCTACCTCTACCCACACTGTATCTGAAAATTTAGACCTAGATGAAACATATTGGAAATATAAACTATACTATACTAGTTCCTTATTCCTTAGTCAAAAGACACTATAAACACTTGCATGAACTTCATTTTCTAGTTATTTTTCATAGAACTTTGCAAATAACTCTTAATCTCAGTTTAATTTATTATTTCAGAACATAGCAGGTGCTGGCTACTCTCTAGGGACAGTCAATAATTTAAAGACAAATAATGCTGTTTCTTCCCTTAATTATTTTGCTATGTAAGGGGGAAGTTATCTGTGTGAACAGCTAATGTATATGGCAGAATAAAGGCCATGTTAATTATTACACAAGCAAAGTATTATATTACAGAGGGGTGAATAGAAAGATACTATTAATTCTGATTGAAGTGACCCAGAAGCCTTCACTCTGCAGTTTCCTCTTTCAAATTAAATTTATTGGTGTGACATTGACTAATAAGATTATATAGGTTTCAAGTGTACATTTCTATGACACATGATCTGTATGTTGTATTGTGTGCCCACTACCCAGTGCTAATTCATCTCCCATCACCATATATTTGGCCCCCTTTATCCTTAAATACTCTCCCATCCCTTCTCTCTGGCAACCACCATTCTGTTTTCTGTGTCTATGAGCTTCAGTTTCATATCCCACATATGAGTAAAATCATATGGTTCTTATCTTTTTCTGACCGAATTCACTTAGTCTGATAGTCTCAAGATCCATCAATGTTGTCACCACGGCAGCATTCCATCCTTTCTTAGGACCCAGTACTATTCCACTGTATGTATGTACCACATCTTCTTTATCCAATCATCTATCAAAGGACATTCTGATTGTTTCCATGTATTGGCCACTGTGAATAATGCTGCCATGAACACAGGGGTGCATGTATCTTTGCAAACAAATGTTTTCAAATTTTCAGGTAGATACCCAGAAGAGGGGTTGCTGGTCATTTAGTAATTCTATTAATTTTTTGAGGAATCTCCATACTGTTTTCCATAGTGGCTGTACCGGTTTACATGCCTACCAGCAGGTAGTTACCTTTTCAGTTGAGACATAACTGAGCCAGAACATTTGGTAGGTGTAAAGAAAGTTGTAGGACATACGTGGGCCAAGGAACATGATAAAACAAGTCACAAACACATAAACGTACATAATGTTGGCTGTTGTTGTTTTTTATTATGGATTGAAGGCAGTTAGCAGTAAGCAGACTTGATTTTTCCAGCTATAAATATGAATTTTATCATCTATTTATGTAAACAACTTGTTCTATCAGCTTTCTAATCAACACTGCCCCCAAGAGGATCAGGTGTTCCCAGTGATAAAATGTACTCCTCATAAAAAATCTTATTCTGGTCATTAAAAACAAAGTGTATTAATCACTTCCTTTGTACGCAACACTGTTCTAGACACTACTGAGAGTGAAGTGCTCAGATCCTTCTAGGGAAGGAGCAGAAAAAAATATACAAATTGGAAGGGGAGGGAGGGAGGAGAGAGGGGGGGAAGGAGGGAAGGAAGGAAGGAAGGAAGGAAGGAAGGAAGGAAGGAAGGAAGGAAGGAAGGAAGGAAGGAAGGAAGGAAGGAAGGAAGGAAGGAAGGAAGGAAGGATTAATTGTAAGATAAATTCTGAAAATAAAACCAGACTTTGTGATAGACAAGATGCAACTATCCAGGCAAAAATCTAGGGAGCATATTGCAAGCAGAATGGAAACAATCTATAGAGAGGAGGCAACTGTCATAAAAGAAGGCTAAGTGATAGTTACAATGATGACTGATACATTCAGTCCATATCAAAATTGGCATCACATTTAGCCTCTTTTGAAAGATTTGATACATCTTTATTAACATATTTTTTGTCTGCTCAGGGAGTATGCACTAGAATTTTTATAAGTATCATTTCATTTTTTATTCACATGTGCTGAGGAGTTTCTGAAATTCTTCCCCAGTCATTAAATACCCTCTTTTTTTTTTATCCCTGGAAGCAGAGTAACCAATACCAATTTCCCTCTTGGTCCCTCCTTTCCCATCGGGCCTCACAGGTCAGCTTCCGCCTCACTCAGTCACGTCATATAAGGGTTCAAGAACTCTTTAAATATTACACTCACAGCAGTCTGATACAGCAATGCCAGATGATGTTTCTTCCAAGGATTTTTCCCCTTGAGAAATCATTATAAAATGATGTTTCTCATCGAAATCCACCTTTCATTCTGTGTCCAAAATTGGGCTTCTCTCATCCACACAACTTTGTCTCAGTTGGATTACTACTGACACTTATCAGTAGCTTAATGCATTCTTTTTATTTCTTTTCCTTTGTTCCTAGGGTATCATGCATTTTTTTAGAATACACGTTGTGGAATAATACTATTAGTACAAAACTCTGTATTTTTATTTCCTTTAATGCAATTTAGTCATCTAACTATAATAATAATACTGTATAAAATTTACATATATTGTTATTACTAATTATGCTGACAAAAATTTGGGGGTTTTCCTTACCCTGATGGGCCCTAAAGCTACACAGTACAATCATCACCATCTATGATCATGGAATTATTCTAGTAATGAAAATTTTAGTGGGGACTTGCACCCAATATATGTGAATATCACCCTTAAGGAAAGGAGACAAATTAGCTATTTCTCAAATAGATCATTGTATGTTGGCCATTTGAAATCTGCTTCCCTTTTTTTTAAAATACTCTTGCCAACACTATAAAATGAATATTAAATGTTTGTACTTGACTAGCTTGAGGAAGAAAGTTCTTTGAGGTTTTCAAGTTGTTTGGAGATTGTCACTTGATGTATTGCTTTAATCATTTTGTTGTTTTAATCAATGTGCACATTTGCTCAGAGAGATTTGATGAGCATAACATAATGAATGCCAAAAATAACAAGCAGGAAAACCTCTGGGTCCTCTCCAATTCCAAAATATAATGTAATCTCTGAACCAAATGAAGGTGTCCCTGGTCCAATTTGTTCAAGGCAACGTAGTCAATTTATCTCCTCCCAAAGAGAAATAAAGGGAAGGAAAATGTAAAGGCAGTTGGAGCCTCAACCATATTCACAGATGCTCTGAATACATCAAGTAAATGTCACTTTCACCTGCGGAGAAGTATGTCGGAAATAAGTGTTTCCGAGATACACGGCAGCGTCCTTTTAGTTAATGTCCCAAAGGAAAATAAAATACGTCCAAACATCTGGAGGCGAATAAACCATAGTGGGGTCTACTTTTAAAATTCTTATTCAAATGACAGATATAATTACCCTAACAGTTATGACACCAGTTACCATTTATGATATGTTCACTAAATGGCAGGCAGCCCCTTAAAACTCACTCCATGGGGATGTAACGTACAGCACAGTGAGGATAGTTAACGACACTACATTGCATATTTGAAAGTTGCTGAGAGAGGAGATCTTAAAAGCTCTCATCACAAGACAAATGTTTTAAATATTTTGTAACTATGTATAATGATGGACAATAACAGCTTACTGTGGTCACCATTTCAGAACACACACAAATACTGAATCATTATGTTGTACACCTAAAACTAATACAATGTTATATCTCGGTGATACTTCAATTGAAAAAAAAAAAGGTTAGGCCCAGGCCGTGGCAGGTGTGGCTCAGCTGGCTGGGTGTCGTCCTGGGCACGGACAGGTTGAAGGTTCTCTTCCCGCTCGGGGCACATGACGGGATAGTGGGCTTGATCCCCGGCAGGGGGTGTGCAGGAGGCAGCCGATCGGTGTTTTACTCTCACATAGATGTTTCTGTCGCTCTCTCTGTTCCTCTCTCTCTCTAAAAATCAATAATTTTTTTTTTTTTTTTTTAAGGTTAGGAATTTTTTAAAAATGTTACCCCATTTTCATCCACATAAGAATCTAAGGGGAAACGTAGTTCTTATCTCCATTTTTTACAATGAGCAAACTGAGGCTTAGAGATTTTCAGTAACAGAGACAGAATTAAAACAAACAAAAATAATTCAACTTAGCTTTTAGATGCTTTGCCATTTTCAGAAAGCCTTTCATAGTTCTAATGTGTGTGTGCGCGTGCGTGCACGCGTGTAACTATGCTTGAGGGAGACACACTATTTCGTCTGTAAGCCTTCCACTGTCACCTTCTTTCTTCTCTCCAGCTTACCTGCACAGCTCGCTCCTGCCATGCCCAGTTCGGCAGGCTCTTACACTTCCCCGAATGCTGGTACTTTCATTTTATTTGTTTGTTTGTTTTTTGTTTCTAACATAATGATATTCTTTTGTTCCTCCTCTCTACCTTTATGCATATTCCTGTCTTTAATAATTGGCTCAAAGATCTTCTTTTCGCTAAATCTTTCTGTGACCCTCCTAGCCTGTCACAGGATTCACTGGGTATTTATGACATGTTATAACTGGGATTCTCTTTTCTATGCCCTCCCAAGATCTTTAATGGTAGTGACTGTTTTCTTTCATCTCCATAACCTCATTATTTAGTTAATGTCAATTGCATAAATAAAAATAAATGAATTATTTTCTTTCTTATTGCTTTACTGCATCTTGCAATAGAAAATCCATTAGGACAGAGCAAAGGATTAAAAAGGAAATAAATTTATAACTATTACTAAGAATGCATTACGCTTGCGTTTCTCTTCTAAAATGATGAATACAGGGGCAGGTTTACAGCTGTTCACATGGAAAATACAATAACTAATAAATAATAATACAAGAATAAACTGTGTTTTGAGTATTCACAGCTGTAAACCTGCTTTTGCCCCACCCTATATTCTAAGGTGTTTAGAATATCTAAATTAATTGAAATATTATTTTACATTTACTTCAAAATTGCATGACTAGAGTGTTGAGTTATTTATGATGGTTTGAAGACCCTCTATTTTTCTTCTTATCTTCACTACTCATGCTCCTAATTTCAGTACATTGATAAGGTATTTTTCTGAAATTATTGTAAAATGAAAGATTATTTTCCATTTTTAAGGAAAGTAGAGATGGGTTCAAAAATAATAATTCTAAAAAAGAGGTAGACTCAACAATAAGAAAATTACCTACCCAATAAGAAAAATGGGCAAAAGTACTGAACAGATACCTCACCCAAAAAGATATAAAAATGGCAAATAAGCATGTGAAAAAATGTTCAATATCATATGCCATTAAGGGATTTCAAGTTAGAATAATGATATTCCATTACACAACTATTAGAACGGCCAAAAGCCAAAGCACTGACACCACGAAACGCTGGTGAGGGTGTAGAGCAACAGGAACTCTCACTCATTGCTGGTGGGACTGCAAAATGGTACAGCCGTTTTGGAAGATAGTTTGGTGGTTTCTTACAAAAGCAGACATATTCTTAACCATAAAATCACACTCCTTGGTATTTATCCAAATGAGTTTAAACTTATACCCACACAAAAAACTATTCACAGATGTTCACAGCAGCTTAATTCATCCTTGAACTACACACTGGTGGAACAAATCCAAGTCAGCATAGCAAAAGCACTGATAGCTGAACTGCAACATAAAGCAATGCTCAGACTTCAAACTAACCTGCCAACTGTGCATGCTCAGAAAGAGTGGTTTGGTACATTTAAGTCAATACAGCAAAGATTTTAAGAAAGTGTGATTTGAATTGCTGCCTACAAGAGGTAAAACAAAACTTACAGTATGAAAGGAATAGACTGATAGGCTACTAAAACTAAAACAAAATTCTACAGAATATTATAGTTGAACTCAGAGTCTATACAGTATAATATTCAAAATATCCAAGATATAACTAAAAGTTATTCAACATAAAATAATCCAGGAATGCATGACCCATTCTCAAGCAAAAAAACCCAAAAAACCCAAAAATGATTAAGAGATGTTGCTTTTGACTGAGTATGTCCCTCCAAAACTCGTAGGTTGAAACTATCCAGCCAATGTGATGGTATTAGAAGGTGGGGCCTCTCGGGGCAATTAGAATTAGATGAGGTCATGAGGGTAAAACCCTCATTAATGGGATTAGTACCCTTATAAGAGGCACAAGGGAGTTTGCTTTTTTTTCTCTCCACCACATGAGGACACAGGAGAAGATGGTTTTCTACAAACCAGGAGGTGGGCTCTCACCAGACACCAAATATGCTGGCACCTTGATTGTGGAATTCTAAGCTTCCAGAACTGTGAGAAATAAAATACTCATTGTTTAAACAACCCAATTTACAGTACTTTGATAGAGCTACCCAAACTAAGACCGATGTCATTTCCAAGATAATCCAGATATTAAAATTGTCAAATAAATATTTTAAATCAGTTATCAGAATTCCCTTACATGTAGCAAAAAAGGCACACTTGAAATTATTAGAGTACTTAGAAGAAAAACAGAAACTACAAAAAAGAATCAAATGGAAATTTCAGAACTAAAAATTACAATTTCTGAAATTAAAAACATATATAATGTGATGTCATAATAAAATATAAGTATCAGAACAAATATAATGCAAACTTGAAGATAGTTAATAGAAAAACAATTGCAATAACATGAGCATAGCTGCAGTGCCTGGGAGTAAAATATTACCAAAATATCTAGCAAATATTTTATTGAAGTCCTAGAATAGAAGGAGAAACAACTGGGACAGGAAAAATGACCAGTAAAAATGTCCTTCAAGAATGAAAGCATTTTCAGGTGAAGGAAAACTAGGAGAATTCAGCAACACCATAACTTGTGATAAAGAAAGTCCTTCAAATGGAAGGGAAATGACACCAATAGCAATATGGATCTTTGAGGGTGAAGAGATAATAGAAGTGGCAAATACCTGAGGAAATATTTTTTAAAAAATTGTTTCCTCTTATGTGACTCATTATAGCAAATATAACATTGTCTGGTATGATACAGAATATATGGGGATGTGATATATATTACTCCTCTGACATAAAGGTCATTGGGGAAGATGTTAAAGATATCTATAAGGTTGCAAAGTTGCTACCTTTTATGTCAAGTGGTACAATATTAGTTCTATGTGAACTGCTGTGCTTCAAATATCCTCTTATAAGGATTAATGCAATCTCATTATTATTAATTTTTCAGATGAAGACCCTGTAGAGCACAAAATGAAATAATTTGCCCAAAGTTATATACCTAATGTTTGTAGAAAAATATATTCAATCCAAGTTTGGCTCACTGTAAATCTTAAGCTATATCCTATGCAAGACCACCTGAAACAAACTGCTATAGTGAATGAATTTTTACTTGTCTATAGTCTGTAACAGTGACCATTATACTTTTTTGTTGTTAATCTTCACCTGAGTATTTTTTTCCCCGCTGACTTTTTAGAGATAGTAAAAGGGACAGAGGAGGGGGAGGGAGAGAGAGAGAAACATCAAGTGAGAGAGAGAAACATCAATGTGAGAGAGACACATGGTTCGGCTGCCTCCTGCATTTGCCCCCACCAGAGCTGGGGGATCAAACCACAACCCAGGTACATGCTCTTGACTGGGAATAGAACCCACAGCCCTTTGGTCCTTGGGACGATGCTCTGACCACTGAGCAAAACTGGCCAGGGCATGATCATTATACTTTATAAAATATAAGAACAAGCTCAATTAAGTTATTGACTAATGAGTTATTTTTACGTAACAGGAAAGGACACTGCAATGAATACTACAATGATACTATAATATTCAATATTAAGATATTATTATTTGATTTACAACAATCACTTATTTTTTCCATCACCATTTATCCCCCCATACGCTCTTCCACCTCCAACACTGCCTGCCCCGGCCCCCCGCAATCACCACACTGTTGTGTGTCCATGAATAATCAGTTTTAACAGCTTTCTAAAGCTAAAAAGAAATATTGCATTGTAGTACAACACTGTTTCAGAAGGACCATGTGCAAAGAAAAGCAGCTCTTTTTTTTCCTTTTGGTATACAAGCAAAGAAACTGTAAAGCAGAGCTGACTGCTTTACAGCCTGCTCACTTCCACACCCCCACCAGGCAGAGCCAACCACAGCACTTCACCTGCGCACCTCCCACCGCACACAGATCAGCACCACCGCAGCCAAGACCAAACCCAGTTAGTCCCTCAAGTTCTCTAACAGAGTGCTCAAGTCAGCAAAAAGTCTAAGCTGCTTGGGCTTTGTATTAAAGAATTCTGAGAATAAAATTTGCGGAGAGTTTCCAAACATAAGTCCCCAGCTTCAATAAGGCCAGCATGGGTCATTTCTGAGGAAAGTGGAAATTTTTAGGTTTGCATAAATAAATTGTTTCTTCACTCAATTCACTAAGCGCTCATCTAGCTGGACTCAACCAAGAAGATGAAAATTAAGACCGTGTCTTTAAATATATCAATAAGGAATCAGTGCAGGGAATGAAAACAACCAAGTCATGAGGTCAGACTCTGAACGGGGCCTGTGTACAATCTGAGCATGTGCGGGGTCAGCTGTAGCATGAAGGTGAGAGAGACAATGTGATCCGGTAAAAATTTCAACCCCGTGCAGGCCCTTGGCCTGTATACTTTGGTTTTAGTGACACTTATGCATCTTATTTATAGTTATAATATTTTAGATAAAGCGTCTGTCAAATACCATTTTCTAGAAAATATTTGATTCTATTTATACATCTATATAATGTTTTAATCTTCCTGGGAAATTAGGTTTAAAATATTCTGGGCTTACAGGAGCCCATTCTGTATCCTCTAAGTTTATAATGTAATGGTCACTGTTATAGACAGCATTTAGTCATTAAAAGGATTAGAGTTTTTAGTGTGAATAAATCTGAATAAAATGATTTTTCCCCCCTGCTGCCACAAGGTGAGGTACATGGAAGCCAAGGTGTCATTTTCCCAAGGAGGCTGCTTCTTCAGAGCAGGTTGATCTTTGAACTATTTCTGTATTGACAAATTGTTTTTCCAAGAGTTCTATTTATGTTCAAATTTATTGCACCTTATTACATGATTTTTAGCTCTGAAGTTCAGGGGCAAACAGAGCTTTAGTAAGATTCAACAACAGTAGCAGCAGCAACAAGATCAAGACCCTTCTTTACTGGGCATCGATTACTTATTAGCCAACAAATATTATTTGGTGAAATAGGTATTTTTGTGAATAAAGTGAGTAGCTAAATCTCAAAAGAGAAAGTGTGGTTTTCATCCTGACAATTCGGTTTATTTGCCGCCACCTGTATAAATGACCTGGGCTTGTGACTTCAGATATTCTCAGTGAGAGAAGCTAATTTGTCCAAAATATTAGTCATTTGCAGTCAGGAGCAAGAGTTAGATTCCAGTATAGCTTGTCAAATAAATATTAACCACATGACTATTCTATAATCATATGGATTAAACTTCTAATATAAATAGTGAACTACCTAACTTATCTGTTATATTCTATATAAACTTCTAAGAGATTTTTTTATTACTGGGTTTTCATTACATATTTCAAATGTTAGTAGCACATACATTCTCTCTCAACCTCTCACTTTCTCTGTTGTGATAATAACAATAATGCAGGTGAATGTTTTAATTTGCTCCAATATAAAGTAAGTGTGTGCTTTTTTTTTTCCCCCCCAAAAATTGACCTGGAAAATATTACTATTTCATGCAGCATAAAAATGACAAAATGTAAGAAAGGCTTCCATGACTAGAGGTCCCGGAAGGGTGAAAACTACCTGGAACATCCTGTAGTGGACTTACCCTCCTCCAAGCACACAGGGACCAATTATCCAGATTGAGGATGGCTTGACAGAATCAAGAATGAATTCAAGCAGCCCCTGAGAGAGAATCGAAGATTAGATCAATACACTTCTGGCATAAATGAAAAAAGAGATAATTAATACAGGAGGCGAACCAATAAATTAGGCAATTGTGTTAAGGAAATGATGTGGGACTTCTGGTGCCCTAAAATGATCTCTGTAATCTCATGGAGAGGTTTAGATTAGTCTGGATTCTTTTCCATTAATAAAGTGTCCTCACTTAATTTATAAGATCTACTAGCTAGATACAGGGAAAAGAATAAAAATTAAAATTATGATATTCAATATATTAACATCTATTTAGCACAGACAGAAAAAAGAAAAAGTTACAATGCCAAGCCATGGCTATCTGTGTCAATGTTGTGTATATTTATTTCATTCATAGATTATATTCCTAATATTTGAAAATGTATACCTATAATTCTACATAAATAATTTGTCATTGAATCACACACTTAAACACATAACTAAATCCTCTTTATAATGAAAAATTACCAAGGATTCAAAAAGACTTTCAAAACTGATATGAAGGCATTGTAACAAAACTGATATGAAGGCATTGTAACACATGGGAACTGTTTTTAAACTGTATAATTAATTATAAACCTTGTTACATGTACATCAATAAGTAGAGATGTGAAGATCATATATAAAATTTTGATAGTATCTAAATAACATTCCATAAAGCTTTGGGAAGGTTTTAGGAAATCTCATGTCTATACTCTGAGGTAGTTCTTGTCACATGACAATGCTATAGTTTATATAACGGTCAACTAAAACATACATCTTTTTCTAGGCACAGATTGCTGAAATGCCTAGAGCTGACTGTGAAATGGAATATTTTACTCTTCTTTCCCCAAACCATTACTGCTTTATTACATCAGGTTAAAATAAGTAAAATACCAATACAAACTAATAAGTATTCATGTATAAATTATCTAAAAGTTTGGAAAACTTTGAATTTAGCTGATGTTCTTCACATAAAACAAGTGATTTATGTTAGTGAAAAGTTGCTTGTATTTGGTTTCCATTGCTGTATAAAAGATTGCCACAGTTTTAGTTGCTGGACACAACACTGATTTATAATTTTACAGCTTTTATAGGTCAGAGATCTGGGCAGGCTTAGCTGGATTCTCCATTCAGGGTCCCACAGGGGTGAAATCAAAGTGTGTTGGCCAATTTGCAATGTAATCTGGATGCTTGACTAGACAAGATCTGAATCCAAGCTCCCTCAGGTTCTTGGCAGGTTGCTTCCTAGTGGCTATAGATTCATGACAACTGTCTTCTTGAAAAACAACAGAGAGAGAGTTTTTGCTTCTTTGTATTTCTAACTCCAGGGAAAGCCTGGACCGTCTTTTAGAGAGATCACGTGATTAATCAGATCCACCAGCATAATCTCTCCCTTTTGGTTAATTTAGATGCAACTGAGAGGGACCTTCATTACATTTTGCAAAATTCCTTCACTTTTGTCCGCTAATGTAAACACGCTCACAATCCCACCCACACTCCAGGGGAAGGAATTATACAGGGTAGGCAACAGGAGATGGGAATGCCGAAGGACGCCTAGAATCCTGCAGACCACATGTCTAACGTATCCTTGCACACTATATGCTGCTCTCTGAGCAGCTCACCTAGCAGGACGGTCTTTTCATTGTTAGTAACTGCTTTTGTCTTACTGATTTGATATTTGAAACAACAGGATTATGTGCAAAGACAGTCTTATTATTCTTAAATACTTTAAGTAAATCATTGCTTTATCATCTCTGTTCAAATTATTTTTTATCTCCTCACGTACAGCAAAATGTACACATCTTAATTGTAGAGTCTGATGATTTTCACCAATTGCTAAGACTCCTGTGACTCACCCAAATGAAGATAGAGAAAAACATTTTCATCAACTCAGAAAGATCCCTGCTGCTCCTTCCCAGGAAATGATCACCTGTGCTCACAGAGGCAGTAACTGTTGATTTCTTTCTTCATAGATTTGATTTACTTATACTAAAATGTTTGAAATCATTCAGTAAATCTTATCAAATATATCTTGAAGGTTTCTGTTTTTAAAATTTCAATTATCATTGCTTGTTGGTAGAATCTCAGTTTGTTTACTGATAGTTTTACAATGGCCTAACTGATTAGACGGGAAACGAGCAAAATGACCTACGAGGCACAAAAGCCACCACTGAGACCATCTGCCTTGACTTCTTCTGAAGCCAAGGTTTATTAAACAGCTCTTGATGGTTCAATCTGGAGACAAAACTCATCTGAGTGTGAATGAAGGCCCCTGGGTGTCTCTCACTTCCAGTTTACACACTTTCTCTCTCTTGCTGCCCTGAGGCATTTGCATTTTAGTAAAAGCTGAACATGAATATGCTCTGTGGAGTTTTGGGAGTACTTGCAAATATCTGAACTTTTGAAATCACAGGCTTTTTTTTCATTTTTTTTGTTTTTGTTTGTTTTAGTAGCGTTCTTCAGATTTTCTAGATAGATCTGTTGGTGAATAAAGTGAGTTTTACTTTTTCCTATCCAATTTGGGTATATTTAATTTTTTTTCTTGGCTTGTTGCTCCCCCCCCCTTTCAATTTTATTTTTATTGTTTTCAGGTGTAGAACAGTTTTAGACAATCATACACTTTACATAGTGTTCCTCGATATTTCCATTACCCCAACAGGCACCATACATAGTTATCACAATATTATTGACTATATTTCCTATGCTTTACTTACACCCCCGTGACTATTTTGTAACTACCAATTTGTGCTTCTTAATCCCTTCACTTCTTTTACCCAGTCTGTTCCCCAACCCTCCTCCCCTCGCAACCACCAGTTTGCTTTCTGTGTCTGAGTTGTTTTCAATTTTGTTTGTTCGTTTATTTTGCTCTTTAGAGTCCACAATAAGTGAAATCATGTGATATTTGTCCTGACTTATTTCACTGATTATAATACCCTCTAGGTCCATCCATGCCATTGCAAATGGTAAGATTCCATTATTTTTAATGGTTAAGTAATATTCCGTTGTATATATGTACCACTGCTTTTTATCCACTAGTTTATTGATGGGCACTTGGGTTGCTTCCAAAGCTTAGCTGTTGTAACTAGTGCTGCAATGAACATAGGGGTGCGTATATTCTTCCATGCAGTTCCATTTTTAATTTTTTGAAGAAACTCCATACTATTTTCCCTAGTGGCCACACCAATCTGCATTCCCACCAACACTGCATGAAGGTCCCCTTTTCTCTACACCCTTACCAACATTTGTCACTTGTGAATTTATTGATTATAGTCATTCTGACAAGTGTCAGGTGGTATCTCATTTGGTTTTAATTAGCATCACTCTGATGATTAGTGACATTGAACATCTTTTCATATGTCTATTGGCCATCTGTATGTCTTCTTTGGAGAAGTGTCTATTTAGATCTTCTGCTTGTTTTTTAATTGCATTATTGGTTTTTTTTGGGGGGGAGGGGGTTTGTTGATGTTTAGTATGAGTTCTTTATAAATTTTGGATATTAAGCTCTTATCAGATGTATCATTGACGAATATGTTCTCCCATTTAGTGGGTTGTCTTTTCATTTTGTTGATGGTTTCTTTTGCTGTGCAAAAGCTTTTTAGTTTGATGTAGTCCCATTTGTTTATTTTTTCTTGTGTTTCCCTTTGACTTGTTGCTTTTGAAAGAACCTCTAGCACAATATTAAATGTAAGTGTTAAGAGTTTATATTCTTGTCTTTTTCCTGATCTTGGAAAGAATTCAGACTTTCACCATTAAGTAATAATTTACCTTAATAATGATTTTAGATATAGAGAAGAGTTGCAAAGATAGTACAGAGTATTACCATATGACTTTCATCCAGTCTTCCCTATATATAACCATGCCACATTCATAAACACTAAGAAATGAACATGACTACAATACTATTAACGAAACTAAAGACTTCTTTTAGGTTTTACCAACTTTCCCACAAATGGTCTTTCTAGAATGCAATGCTAGGTATCACATTGCATATAGTTATCATGTTTCTATAGTCTCGTTCAATCTGTGACAGGTTCCCAGACTTTGTTTTTCATATCTTTGACACTTTTGAAGAATTGGTCAGGTATTTTATAGACTACCTCTCAATATTTATTTGTCTGGTGTTTTATCATATTTAGAAATAAGAAAAGTATGTCTATTTTATATTCCCAGAAGCAATATCCTTTACAAAGAGTTAATCCAATGATTTTGCTAGACTATGTCTTAGTTTCGATACTTCTGGGTCCATTTCTCAAGCACATGACATTTATTTCAATTGGTAGTCTCAAGTGTGTGTGAGTGTGTGAGTGTGTGTGAGTGTGTGTGCCTGTTTGTAGGAACATTTTCTTGAACTGCACATTTTTAAACATATTTTTTGTTTCCTTATTTGGTTCTTCTTCACAGAATGCTATAATTTGTATGTTCACAATTCTTTGCTTAAATTTAATAATTATTACTTTTTCTCAAATATTTCAACTATCTATTTCTGATTAAGATTTTCCCCTCATTTTTAATCTGCTATTTATCTTGAGGTATCATCTGTTATTTTTATTTACTCTTGTGTTCTTTATAATTTAATTTTCTGGGTCAGTTTTCTCAGACATTTTCTGACATGCTTTCATTGTCAGTAGGAATGTTATTCTGCAAATTATTCTCTTTTTTCTTATAATAATTTTGTACAGTTCTGGAGGCTAGAAGTACAAGATCAAAGTTTCAAGAGGTTCATTTTCTTCCAAGTCCGCTCTCACATAGTCATCCCTTAGGCTTTTATTGTCTGTGTTCTAATCTCCTTTCTTTTAAGGAAAAAAGTCAGATTGTATTAGGGCCCTCACATAAAGCTTCATTTACTTTAATTACCTCTTTAAAGGCCCTATATCTAGATATAGTCGCATTGCGAGATACTGGAAATCAGGACTTCAACATATGGGATTTGGAGGGGGATGGAGCACAGTTCAGGTCCCTTCCCCAACTTCTGTTTAGATTTCTCTTTTCTTTTCTCATGGGTCCCTATTTTGCTCAATTTTGATGCTAATCCCAGAAATATATCCCTTCCTGGAAGGAAACCCTGAGAGATCAGTTTGAAGACTCTAGAAAGTGTCCTACTTTAACTTACTCAATCCTTCTAACCCAAGGCTCCTTGAGATCACTCGATGTTAGAGAGGGCGGAACCCCTCCAGGTTTGAGCTACTGTCTCACATTAGCAAAACCTTCTCTCCAGGAAATACCTATGGACTATTTTGAGGTCCATTTGTTTTCAGATCCTCAGATACTCTCCCAGTTGATACCTTATCTTTCCTCACAGAGTCAAAACCAGGGAGGACTTTGGCTATCAGTGGTTTGTCCCCATCTGCTCCTAAGTTGGAGCTCGTAAGCTTCTAACAACCAGGAACCGGCTAGGCGCTAAGAGGTTTGCCTTGGTGTTCCTAAGAACTGCTCCAGTCTAACAAATAGACTATAGTGTTCTCCTCCCGAACATTACAACTTTCACAGACCACCAGCAAGGGCATTCTGGACCATGATGAAGCAAGACAAAAACAAGCTGTTATTAACAGTGTCTGAGCACAGTAAAAAAAAAAAAGGTGACTCCACAAACCGGAAAAATTACCAACACTCCCTCTCCTGGGTAACGAGAGTGAACACTGCTTCCTTGCCAATGAAGTTATGGCCTCGCTCTATTCTGTTCACTTCCTAAAAAGATTCATAATACGCCTAGTCATAAAATTATTCCAATTTACTACTATCTGTCAATCCAAATAAAATCCTACTTCTCTGGAGCCTCCCCAAATTCATCCCACAGAAGCCCAAATTCTATAATAAATCCCTCTAACACCCCCTTACTGAAACACCCCAAGATTCTTCATGGTGGACTATCTCATTTGTTTCAGGGAGTCAATAAAACCAACTTTATTTGACCACAGATTTGTTCCTGATGCCATCTAATTGATGGGAGTCACCATATATTTCCATTCTTAAACTTGTAGTGCATCCTTATATTTAACGTCTTTCTATTGTAAACGATATATTATTGGGTCTTGCTATTGATGTATTCTGATAATTTTTGGCTTTAAATTTGAGAGTTAGTTTACATTAACGTGAAATATTACATTAACTGACACAGATGGGTTTTGGTATACCATAATGCCAACTGTTTTCTCTTTGCCCTTATCTTTGTTGCCCCTTTTCCCTCTTTTCCTAACCTCTTTTGTACTAAATGAATATATTTGAATAATTTCAATTTACTACTATTGCCTGTATTTCTTTATCTATATTTGCTTATTTTTCCTATTTTTTTGGTGCTTGCTCTAGAGTTTTCAATATGCATCTATAACTTATCACTATCACACTATAAATACCTTTATACAATGTCACATATAATTGCCTTGCAGCAGTTTTTCTTCCCCTTTCCCATTCTTTGTGCTATTGTTATGTATTTCTGCATGTTATAGACTTCATATATCTTGCATTAAACAATTAATTCTTTTTAAGAAACAAAAAAAAACCTATCTGCACACATATTTACCATTTTTCATGTTTTTATTTCTTTGTATAGATCTGAATTTGTTAGCATGTCTTTAGCTTGAAGAATTTCCTTTAACATTTTTATAATCTGGATCTGCTGGCAATAAGTTATTTCAGCTTTAATTTGCCCAAAAAGTCTTTATTATGACTTTGTTTGTTAAGAAATTTTTTGCTGGATATAGAATTCTGATTGACTTCCCTTTAGCAATTTGATTCGTTTCTTTGTCTCCTGGTTTGCACTGTTCCTGATAAGAAGTGACCAGAATTTCTTACTCTTGTTCCCTATGTATAATGTATAATCCTCCCCCTCTTTGGCTACTTTTCAAATTTTCTCATTATGATTACTTTTCAATAATATGATTATGATATGCCTTGGTATGGTGTGTGTGTGTGTGTGTGTGTGTGTGTGTGTGTGTGTGTGCGCGCGCGCGCACGAGTACATGCACGTGTACATGTCCTACTTGGCTAGTTTTAGTGAACTCCTTCAGCAAGTGGATAGGTTTTTCAGGAGATCCAAATATTGTCATCATTACTTTTCAAACATTTCCCCCAACTCTCTTCTGCACTTCCAACAACAATTGTTACATTGCTTGTACCTCAGGTCACTGAGCAGCTTTCATTTTATTTTCTATTTATGTTTCCTCTGATGCACTTTAAATAGCTTCTATTGTCCTGTCATTGAGTTTAATGATCTTCTACAAGGTTTAATTTGCTATTAGGCCATCCAAAGAATTTTTATTTCTGATATTGACTTTTATTACAATTTTACTTGGTTCTTTTACATATTTTCATATGCCTCCTGATCTTAATTTTATAATTCTTTAGTTATGTTCATAGGTTTTTAAAAATATACTTAATTCTAATAGCTGTGTTAAAGTTCTCACCTGCTGATTCCACTGTCTGTCATTTCGCAACCTGTTTCTGTTTACTAATTTTGTTCCTAGTTATTGGTGATGTATGCTGACCTTACGTATTTAGTAATTTGTTACTGTATTCTTGTCATTATGGATATTAAGTTCTTGAGTGTCTGGTTTTTTTAAAAGATCATTTTTTCTGCAACAGTTAACTAACTTGCAGTTAAGCCTGATCTTTGATCTTGCTTTTAAACTCTGCAAGGGTTTATCAGAGGTTTTACTCTAGAGCTAAATTAGTCATCTTCCTATGGCATCACCTTTCTCTGAGTATACCTGAGAAGTCAGTGAGGTAGGTGTCTTTACTCTGGAATGTCAGAACTCAAACCTCTCTTGTTCCTGTATGATCTTTTGTACTTTTCCAGCATATAAATTCTTGGTAATTATTCTTTCCCAGTAGATGTTCCTTGCTTGACTTTGTAGAGTTTTTCGCTATGTGTTTTCAGCTAAGTATTCAACCAAGAAGTTAAGGGTAGCACTATGCAGATTTCTGGAGCCCTTTCTCTCCACAGCTCTCTTCTTACTTGGTATGTTCCTTCTCAAATTCCAGCTACCCCAGTCTTGGATCTGTTTCTCAGCAATTTGATATGTATTCTGGGGCTACTCTGTACAGAGGTCCATAAAGACTCTAGAGTTAGAAAGCTGATACAATTATGGAGCTCATCTCATTTGTTTCTCTGCTCTCTGCCATCATGTTTATGTACTATGTTCTGTGAAGTCCACTAATTATTTAGAAATGTAACACTGATATCCACCTAGCTTTTATAATTTTAATTACTTCAAACATATTCCATTTTGTATTTCACTAGGAAGACTCTGATGTCAAAATGGTATGAGCTGAAGCCAAGGCCAGGGCTTTGTATGCTTCACATTAGACTGGTAGGCCCCCCCTTCTCCTGGATGACTTACTTTACATCTAATTTTAATATTCTAAAGTTTCAGATTCCTTTCTTTCCCTAGTAGCATGACTTGTATGTAACTCCTGCCATGATACTCTTATAGAAGCACTTTCAAATGCATGAAACTATAATGCAAATATAATGCAAATAAGGTATTAATTCAGAACATTTAAGTTAAACTGAATTATAAATAGATAAAATTCAATTAAAACTTTTCTTGACAAGATAAGCCTTACAAGAAAGAAACTGATATTACACAAGACCAAAAATAAAAAAGAAACTATAAATCATGGCAGTATTTGTGTGAATGGGTTGTGACTTGTTTGATGAGATATCACGGAGGCCTGCAGGCATTAGCCCCCAAATAAGAGTTGGACCCTTCCTTTGAATGATGCAGTAAATCTTGCTTTTGTAAAACTAGAGCATAGAAGTAACATATTATTTTGTATCATCTGCAAAACCTGAAGCAATGTCAGGGCAAGGAGTTTGAATAAAGCTTTTGGCAAAAGCAAAACATTACTAAGTTCTCATTAAGATATCACAATCCAAGCTTTCTTTTCAAACTAGATTTAAAAAACATTAAAAATTCCTAATAACTTTTTAGAGGCTTAGGTTATTATCAAATGCTTAAAGAAAACTTTTGAGAACACAAGTATTAAGAAGAATAAAAAGTTTCATAGAAATTTCAAAAGAAAAAAAAATTGGAAAAACAATTCATTGGCTATGATCTCTATTGTACCAGTACCCAAAACAATTTTCAAAAGGCATTCTTTAGTTGTATATGAGCAAAGATAGGATAACCTTAAGTACAAGAACTGAAAAACACAAAACAAATGTCTACCTTTCAATAGCAACAGAAGTCCAGTTTGTTGTTGAATCTAAAGGGAATTAATTAGCAAACTTCCTCTATCACTATCAGTTTAAAGTCATCGGAAAAGGAGACAAGAGTATATATGTAGGAAAAAGAAAGTTGTTAGAGTCATAAAATGAGAGAAATAAAGAATAATTTTCAGTGAAACAAACCTATCTTATATTTTAAAAGGGATACTAGCAAGTTAAAAACAGGGTCATTCATTTTAGATGTTCTTTAGCGTGGATCGAAGTGTGCAAAAGAAATATTCACCTTCGAAGTTAGGTTTTCTGCTTGAATTCCCATACCCATAGTGCTTTTCGCTTTCGATTTGCCTTAATGAATTTACCATTTCTATATTAAGCAATACTGTAGGCAAGCACTCTGCTAATTGCTGCAAGCATACAACAGATCAGTGTAAGTTCCCTTTTTCCAAGAACTCATAGTACAGCAAGAAGGGTGGGATGAGCGATTCACATGACAACTACAAGTAGTGTTTTAAGTTGTACACTGTACATTGATGTCACATATAAGCAGGTACTGTTCTTGTAGGCATCATAAGTGTGTATATTTATTAAACCAATTTTTGGCCAATAACAACAAGTTATCTTACACTCTTGAGTATAGTGCTGTTTTTTCATTATTAATATAGGTATTTGGTAGGCAGCAAACAGCAAGGCTATGGGATCACCAGTAGAAGACTTTTCTGACATTCAAAGATGATTTGCCTTGATAAATTAAGTACAGCCCAAACACTAGCCTCATCTTTTCATGCTCATAAAGATGACTTGGTGAACACAGTATCAATTATTCCTTTGAGGGTCAACTAAGAAGTTTCCAACACTGATTAACTAA
This sequence comes from Miniopterus natalensis, assembly GCF_054644295.1. NCBI lineage: Eukaryota > Metazoa > Chordata > Mammalia > Chiroptera > Miniopteridae > Miniopterus > Miniopterus natalensis. Next base: position 24,985,617 of record NC_142092.1, on the reverse strand, counting down.
AAGTAGTATGAAAATGCATAGATTTATGTGGGCAATAGAATACAATTCACATAGTAATGTGAATCAAAATATTTGCATTATAGAACCAGCAATTATCTTTCTGCCTGCACACTGACAAGGAAGCCAAGTACATAATTAGCAGATGATTTGATGAGAATCAGAATAAAAGTAGTAGCATAGATACACATTTACTAGCAACAGGACAAAGATACCTAATGTGCGTGTGTGAGTGTGTGTGTGTATTCTGCCATAAATGGGTTGTTCCTGACACTGAGTTCATAATGCTCAAATGTTATTGAAAAATGCCTAAATCCCCCTTTTACAATTAGGGTGTCATTGTTAAAGGAGTAGTAATACATGAAGTCTATAGATGCAGCCTTTTTGTTACATATTTTATATACATAGTGGATGGCCATTAACAATGTTAGCCTCTCTGGTTCTCTTTTTCTTGATTTTCATTCAACTCTTCTGAGTGACACATATCTCATTTATATGTGTTAATACTTTTCCATTGGTCTCTGGTCCAACTCCTGGCTTTCTGACTCATAAGATGCATGACTATCATTTAAAACATTACATGTTGCCCGGCTGGGCGTGGCTCAGCAGTTGAGCGTCAACCTAAGATCCAGGCGATCGGAGTTGGATTCTGGGTCAGGGCACATGCCCAGGTTGCGGGCTCGATCAATGACTCTCTCATCATTGATGTTTCTCTCTCTCTTCCTGTCTCTAAAATCAATAAAGACATTTTTTTTTAATTAACAAATAAATAAAACATTACATGTTGACTTTTAAATTTCTGTCAGAGTATATACACAGTTGTTGAGTTGTGGGTGAGAAGATGTTTATCCAAAACTGCAGAATAATCACAAGGTATATTCCTTGAGGATCAGTCTTAATAATGATTAATAACGTGAGCTATTGTTATGACTACAAGCAACCTCTCCCTAATTGTAGAAGTAACACAACCTTGAGTTTCTTGTTTATTTAAAATGGAGATTATTAAGCTAGAAAAATAATGAAATCTTATGAAATGTATGCTTTCACCACATATAGGAGTCAAACAATGTTTCCTGACTCAGGACACATAGAAAAAAAGAATGACCAAGAAGTTATCATAGAGATATTGTAAGCCAAAAAGATTACATGGTCCTCCTAGGAGCCCACCTCACCCACCAGTCTATACAACAGAGAGTGCACGAAGAAAGGTGGCTAATGCCATCTTGCCAGAAGGTGTCCCTTCTATAAGGTTCCATGACTTATTATTGAAAATACTGAAATGTTGACCTTTAAAGACCCCCACAAATATTATATGCCAAAATGGACTGATGCCTGTAACATGGGTGGGGAAACAGTAAGAGTGGTATCCCAAAGCAATTAATTAAGCAAAATATTATTTTTAAAAAGCTATTACAAAAAACACACAAAAAAATTCAAAACCATACATTCTTTAGATCATAATAAAATTAATGGGGAAATTGGCATATTTAAACCTTTTCTTTCAATATAGTGTTATTTCAATTTCTATTTGATTATGTAGCCCCTGTAAGATTATTCATATTAATTATCAAAGGAATAAATATACCCAACAGCCATATCGAGTGAAATGCAAAATGTGTATGCTATATTCAAGTAAACCATAAAACTTCAAAGAAATCTGCACTTATATTTGTTTGCTTTGACCAGCATTTCCATGACCCTAAAGGGGGTGTGCATGTGCATGTGTGTGTGTGTGTGTGTGTGTGTGTGTGTGTATTTATCTTATAGTCCAATGGGTGCCTGTTAATAGAGAAAAAATAAGGAAGTTTAGATTACCTCTAAGGTCATGTCTAGCTTCAAACTTTTTAAAATCAAGATGTTTTGGTTCCAGGTGACAGAAGTGCAACTAATGCTCATTTAAGGGGGGGGAGGGGAGTATCCTAGCCAATGTGGCTCAGATGCCTGGAATGTCATCCCTCTGCACTGAGGGTCACAGGTTTGATTTCCAACCAGGGACCATACCCAGGTTGCGGGTTCAGTTCCAGGTTTGGGTGCATATTGGAGGCAGCCGATTGATGGTTCTCTCTCTCATTGATATTTCTCTCTTTCTCTCAAAAATCAATTAAAAATAATAACATTTAAAAAAATACCTTATGAAAACTGCAGAGTAATGATGGTTTAGAGGATTGCTGGCACTGGCTAGATGCGAGACTCGCTGCCATTCCTTTCCTTTACTCCTAGGCCGCATCTCTGTGACCTCTGGCAACTCTAATTCTACATCTTCCTTGGCCCTGCTTTCTGTTTCCCAGCAGTTCCAACAAAATTCCTAGAATTAAATTTCATTCTCCCCATGGCCATTCCTGAATGTATCACTGCAGCCAGTAAAAGAACTCCATGATCTGGCAAGGTCTGGGTTATCTGCCAATACCTCAGGTGACAGTGGCAAGAGGTATCTCCACAAAGGAGAATCAAGCTGCTAATCCATCTTCATAATACTGCTTCTCAACACCTAGCTCATAGTTGGCCCTACATTAATTTAAAAATGAGTGATCAATCTGCATTAATGGTTTTCAGCATTCTTAATTCCATCATATGTTGGATTATAGTTTATTTTCTTTCAAACATGTTGGCTACACACGGAAAAATATTGCTATTTTTGCTTGTCCAATGTGCCATAATCTAATGGACAAAAATCCTTGCTTTCAATTATACCAAACCAATGGGTAAAGCATTATATAGACCTGGTAGGTAATTTCTATCGCTACCAATGGGCTCCTAGAGTAATTCCTTTTAATACAAATATTTCCTTCAAAGTTTTATATTATGAAAATGGTGCCTCAAGCCTGGTCCCACAATGAATCTTGATCTTAGGGTGTTGCATTCAGGGAAACCAAGGAAATGTGCTGCTTCCATAGCTTGGCTATTGTTAATAATGCTGCAGTGAACACAGAGGTGCATATATTCTTTTGAATTAGTGTTTCAGTTTTCTTAGGATATATTCCCAGAAGCGGAATATTTTAAATAAAAAAATTTAAAATAAAACACCATTAATTGCATTTTATTTTTTACTCTAATGGCTTGTTTATGTTACATATCTGCTGCCTAAAACCATATGTTATTACTATTGAAACTCAAATGCTTATGTGCTTTGCTTCCATATCAACTATTATTTTCTCTTTGGGAATAATTAATTTTCATCTTTCATACATATATAGTTTCCTCACAGTTTCTTCTTCAATCTCAAATTCTTTAACTGGGGATTTTACTTAAAAGGGGATAATGACAATAGGCACAAAGAGATTTGATGTCAAAACAAAGTACCTAATTGAAAAATATTCAAGTGAATTCTATGTTATCTTAAAATAAAACTTCAAAGGAAATGGTGGAAGATTTCAGGTTCCTAACTGTATAAAAAATATTTTTAATGAGGAAAAACCCATGGACACTAAGAGATCTTTATAACTGCATGTGTGATTGCCAACTGGACTCCTTCTAGCTTTTCATTTATTTTATTTCTGTATTTTTTGAGGGGAAGAGTATCATTCCCTAATAGAGGGACATTATGAATAATTTTAGCACAACACTTAAATATACTATATAAAAAGGTTTACTGAATCAAGGGCTATGATTTTGTGATACCATTCTGACCCACAATACAGGACCTGGCTCTTAATGCATAAAGATATCTGGTTACCATGACTATAATTACCATAATTTTACACCCATTAATTTTGTCTGTAGAATTAATTTCCATAACTTATGACTTGAAACAAAAACATCAGCCTTATTCCATAGTTTCCAAGAGCAGCATTATTATAAACCTCATAAATGCCAAATGTTTTTATTTTTCTTTTTTTCTTTTTTGCTCTCTCTGAATCCTCCAAACTGGTTCCCTCTTATTAAAATCCAAGCAGCTGTGAAATGGCCGGGTAATTTGAAGATGAAAGTAAATGTGAAGTGACCTTCATCCATGCTGAACAAATACAATATAAAAAACATACTTTCCAGTTTAAGTTACACAAAGCAAATTAAGCAGTACCTAGGGCTATAATTTACTACAAAAATGTTTCTTAAATTTCTGACAGTTTCATTTAACTGACTAATTAAACTTGCTTGTAGGCATTTTAGAGATGGAGTCTAATAACTGTACTATCATTTGGGAAGAAAATGAAAATTACATTTTTTTTTGGTGAGAATTATGTTTGTAATGGCCCAGGTCTCCCACTAAACATTTGACAAATATCTCTAAGTATTTAAGCCTAGTTGTATTAGATGATAATGCCAATTCTATTAAAAGGTGATTACAAGAAAATTTCACATGTAATAGCTTGCAACTACAAATGTTCATTTTCTAAAGGACCTGCCAAAAGGAGACATTAAAATATAGTATTTACACCACATGAACAATATGCATTTATTGTATATTTTGTTTACTCATTTCACACTGGCACTTGAAAATGACCCATTTTATAATTCTCCATCTTTGATTGTGTGCTGCTGCTTCCCATGAACGACTGAGACAAACCCCACCTCTGGGAGGTAGCATTTCCTAGATGCCAACAAGAGATCGCTGTGTAGGGCTTGGAATTCAGTTTCCCAGTACACAAGTTTTTATGTTGAGAGGGCTAAAAGATTGTTTTATTTCCCTCTAAAGAAACCAAAAATACACCTCTTTTTTGAGGAATGTTTTAAGGCTGCAAGGAAAAACATTCAAATAGAGTTTTGCAAACAGTGTATCCAGGTGAATCTTAGAGTAAAATACCCTACAATCTTCTGTAATTATACCCCTGAATAATGGTCAAAACACTGATTTTCTCTTTCATTCTCTTTAGAAACAATCTAGGATCCTGCCATGTAAAATATAAAACACATGACAACATTTCATAATTACCTCCTTTCATTATGTGTAATTGTGTTATTCATTTCATGAAAATGACATTTAAGAGAAAGATGTGAAAGCTACAATTATATAATTATTTTCCCAAGTACCAATGCTCGTATGCTCTGTAAAAACCAGACTAGTTCACGGTTTAAAATTTCACTGAATCTCTGTGCGAAATTATCCACATTTATCCAGTTCCTCTCTTACCTCCCATTAACCTGTGAACTCTCTGAAACCATAAAGTAGTATTTTCATCATGCAATGCCCTTCTGCCCCTAGTGTAATGCCTGACATATAGTAGTCATTTGATACGCATTTGCTGGCTTGAGTTGAATGAAATTGTTAAAACAAAACTAAATTAACAGGGTGTGGCTTTCAGGCAAGGGGGGAGTTAAAAAGATCAGTCCTCTGTGGTCTTCATTATTCCTGCTGCTCTAGTGATTTCATGTTTTCTCCCTCATTATATATATATTTAAAAAATCAACGTTGAAATTTGTAGGAAAAGTGAGGAAATATTTCCATTATAGCAAAATTTTCACTATTATTGGTGTTAATTAGAAAAAACTGGGAAAATTTCTACAGTTCTGATTTCTCTTGTGAGAAAATTTAAATCAACACCACTGAAGACCCTCCTACCATCCCAACTTCATTTTGAACAAGCAACTTGGAATCAAATCATAATCTTGATTTGATTTGGCTGAATCAAATATAACTTCAGTCTATACTCTTAGCCATACTTTTCATTTTAGATGGTCCATTTTTACCACACAAGGTGGGCAAAAGTAGGTTTTTATGAAAAATAATACAATAATTAATAAATACTAATACAAGAATTAACTGTGTTTTGCATACTCTCAACTGTAAACCTACTATTGCCCACCACTGTCTTTCCAGTGTTGAAGTCACCCAGCCAGCGACTGCTAGAAACATATTTGTAGTCACATAGAGTTAGGGTTATTTAGTGAGAGCATGTGCCAGGGGAACAATGAGAGTCTCAGTATGAGGAAGTTTGAGGGGTTATATTACTGTATTTGTGCTTGTTCTGGGTAATTTTAAGGCAAGTTTAGGGAAGTGGGTATCAATTTTGGGTTGGGGGGCATTGGGAAGTAAAGGTGGTTTAGTCATTGGGTATCTTGGTAATTTTTTATCTAGGAGACCTGAATAGTTGTCAAGGGTAGGGAAACAGTAACCACTGAAGTTAGCTAGAAGAAGGGGATGGCTAGTTGTTATTATTGTTAGATATTTTGCTTGCATAGTGTACTTGTCTCTGTCTTGTTCCACCATGGTTGTAGAATGACCTTTTGTGAGTTTTATTTATAGTCTGCAAATATTTAATATGTTTAGCTGAAAATATAACAGCCTAATTGGGAGCTTCTGACTGTCAGTCTCTAAGATTATTAATTTTCCCTTTCTTACCAAACATTATAATTATTCGTAACTATTAATTTTTTTAAATTTTAAATTGTGGATTAATACTAGACAGGTGATGAGGATTTTATCCTTTTGTGACTGCTTTATCTAACACAAACCCATTTATTATTCAGGTAAGTCGGATGACCCTTTTAGTACAATTGGTCAGGAAAACCCCTATAGATGAAAACAATGATCTTGCCTCCCATTCCTATGGGATAAGCAAAAGCAGAATGGTTGGTAGCAGAAATATAGGCTGCAAATTTAAAATCTATTCATCTTGGGAGTCTCTTTCAGGTAGGATTTCATAAAGTCTCATTAGACTGCAGTTCAATCTAGCCTTGAGAGTTACTTGTTTGATACTCTATTGTATAATCTTGGTGCAATAAACCCTTTATTTTATATAAAAGCAGGCTGAGGTTGTTGTTTTTATTCTCCAGAACTCAAAATATAGGAAATTAACCGGTACAGATCAGGAGAAAAGAAACAAGTGCTCATACCAAATCGAACTCATTGAGAACAAAAGCTTGGATTCAGAGCAGATGCTAAATAATGGTGAATGAATGCCTGATTTAAATAACTGGGGATGTGAACGTGAACCATGTGCCTTTGATCAAATGATCTCCTGATTCACACTTGTTGGCTCTTAGGCAGTGTGCCTATGTAAAAAACAAAGATCACAAATGTGATGGAGAATTGTGTGGGTCTAATATATTTGGAAGCTACTAACCATAAATGACATTTTCCCATGGATATCAATTACTCTAGCTCAAAACATACACATACACTGGCTTTAATCCCAGGACTAATTAAAAACTTTCCAAGAGAAATCAAGGATTTTTAAAATATCTAGTAGCAAAATAACTATTTAGGACATTTTTCTAGTTTAGAGAAACTTGGCATTTTGCTTTACATTTATCATTATTGCATACACAACTAGAATAAAAATCACAGGCTAACAGTCTTTGATCCCTCTGACCAAAAATTCTATTTTATTTCTCAAGATTGCTGTGGTTAGTCAGGGTCTTTTTGTGGTTCCCTATATATTTTTGGAATATTTATTTTAGTTCTGTGAAATGTGCCATTGGTATCTTGATAGGAATTGCATTTAATCTATAGATTGCTTTGGTTAGTGTGGACATTTTAATGATGTCCATTCTTCCTATCCATGAACATGGTATATATTTCCACTTATTTGTATCTTCTTCAATTTCTTTCTTCAGTGTCTTATAATTTTCCATATACAGGTGGTTTATATCCTTGGTTAAATTTATTCCTAGGTATTTCATTCTTTTTGAAGCAACTGTAAATGAGATTGTTTTCTTAGTTTCCCTGTCTAATAGCTCATTATTGGTGTATAAAAATGCAATTGATTTCTGAGTATTTATCTTATAGTCAGTTAATATTTGACAAAGGAGGCAAAAATACAATGGGGTAAAGATAGTCTATTCAATGAATAGTGTTGGGAAAACTGGACAGATACCTGCATAAAAATGAAACTAGAATAAAGTCAAAACGTATTGAAGACTTAAATGTTAAACTTGAAATCATAAAACTCCTAGAAGAAAAAATAAGGAGTATAATGTTGAAAATTTCTCATATCAATATTTTCTCCGATATAGTACCTCAGGCAAGGGAAAGAAAAGAAAAAATAAATAAATAAATGGAACTAAAGTAAACTTAAAAGGTTTTGCACAGCAAAAAAAACCATCAACAAAGTGAAAAGACAGCCCACTGAGTGGGAGAACATATTGGCCAATCATAGATCTGATAAGGGGTTAATATCCAAAATTTATAAAGAATATATACAACTCAACACCAAATAAAACAAACAATCCAATTAAAAAATGGGCAAAGGACCTGAATAGACACTTCTCCAAAGAGGGTTAACAGGTGGCCAATAGACATATGAAAAGATGCTCAACGTCACTAATCATCAGAGAAATGCAAATTAAAACCACAATAAGATATCATCTCACACCTGTCAGAATGGCTGTCATCAATAAATCAACAAACCACCAGTGTAGGCCAGGATGTGGAGAAAAAGGAACGCTTGTGCACTGTTGGTGAGAATGCACATTGGTGCAGCCACTCTGGAAAGCAGTATGGAGTTGCCTCAAAAAATTAAAAATAGAACTTCTTTATGACCCAGAGATTCCAGTTCTGGGAATATATCCGAAACAAACGCAAAACACTAATTCAAAGGAATATATGCACCCCTATGTTCATTACAGGGTTACTTACAATAGCTAAGATTTGGAAGTAGCCCAAGTGCCAATTAGTAAATGAGTGGATAAAAAACGATGGTACATTTACACAACAGACTACTACTGAGCCAAAAAAAGAAGAAAAACTTATCCTTTTCGACAATATAGATAGACCTGGAGAGCATTATGCTAAATGAAATAAGCCAGGCAGAGAAAGACAAGTACCATATGATTTCATTCATATATGGAATCTAATGAACAAGATGATCTAACAAGCAACATAGAGACAGACTTAGATAGAGGGCAGGCTGACAGCTGTCATGGGGGGTGGTTTGGAGGTATGGGGGGCAGGGGGGTAGAGGGATTGAGTAAAAAAGAAAAAGAGAAAGAACTCATGGACACAAACAACAATAAGGTAATTGCTGGGGGTGAGGGGTGGGGAGTGTTGGAGGAGGGTATGGGGGAATAAATGGTGGTAAATACACAATACAGTGTAAAGATGATGTGTTCTGGAATTGTGCACCTGAAACCTATATAGTTTTGTTAACCAGTGTCACCCCAATAAATTCAATAAAAAGGAAAAAAAATCTGTTTTACCAGAAGTCCAAGAATGGGCTATGGAAACTTAGATTAAAGTGCAAGCTTCATATATCATATCATTCCCAGATGATCAGTTCTACAGAATAGTGAATTGGAGTGTTAAAGATCCAGATGAAGCAGGCTTATTTCATTGTGAAGGCATCTTGCAAGAAGTAGTTTCCTTCTTTAGAGAAAAATCTTTATATGACTCAGTTTTCCTTTGAAGAGGGTTATGGGTCTACTAATTAAAAGGATATAAAGTAAAGGCATATCTAGCTTGAATATTACTATAATTATAAAAACTTTAATCTCAAAATACCTCTTTTCTAAAAACTATATTTTACATTCAGTATTTTCAAGGGCTTCTGGCTATACATTTCCACATTATGAAAGACTGACAACTGAAGTAATTTCCTTAAACTTTCTGCCTGTCTTAGATGGCCTGGCATAGTATCCCTTAAGCTCTCACTCACTCAAGCAGCAAATAAAGGGGTAAATGTTGGCCACAGTCATAGAATCAAAATCTAGAGACAGAAATAAGATTCATAAAATAAAATAAAAATAAAGAGGCAGGAGGGTTTGCTTAGCAGCAGAAGGCTCTTCCTGCAATATGTGGTTCTATGAACATACAATTAAGATTTTAGGAGGCCCTGGGCCTAACAGTAGGTATATAAATCAAAACTTTTTGGGCTGTGAATTATAGAAACTTATACTAAGAAGATAAGAAAAATAAAGAATATATTGGCTCATGTGACTAGGATGTCTGGAGAATGACCTTCAGGTACAGCTGCATCTAATGACACAATATTCAACTTGAATTTCTCTCTATATCTTCCTTTCTGCTTTTCTCTGGTTCTGCTTTTCTGTGCATTGGCTGTAACCTCAGATGGGTTCATTACTCACAAAAACCTAGAGTCACCAGTAGCCCAGGAGTCTATTCCTCCAATAGATGCTCTTGATGTCCTGCCTATATCCCCCGTAGCACTCATAGTTCCCACACATTAGTGGCTTCTTATCCTAAACATCTATAATCTCTCTGCCTCAGAGATTTCTGTGGTGGCTGGAGCAAGAGCAAGCTTGAAATGTGAGGACTTACTGTTCCCTGGAGCAGCCCTCAATTTTGAGATATGTTCTACACCGTCACCCAGAAGTTCTCAATGGGACTGAGTTCCCCAAAGGGTAATCTGCTCAATAGCACATCCTTAACTGATTCTTTTTCTTTCCCTGATCACTTCCCTCTTCCCATATCAGTGCGTCTTTGGATCACCTCTCAAAAAACTACTTGTCCTCTAGATACTAGAGGAAGCTGCTAAGTCTGGGCTACTCTGAGGGCCAGGTCCAAGTCATATGCCCTCCCTTTTGCAAAGAAAAAAACCTAATGTTCATTTCTTATATAAATGAATTGTCTATTATCCAAGGAGTAACACATGGAACAGGCAAAATGTGTTATTTCCGTGAGAGTTTGGGATATATCATAAGTGAAAAACAACTGTATAAGGCAGAGACTAAGGCAGATCTACTTGTGCCTTTCAAATGACATCAACCAAATTATCATTTAATTACTCCACCCTCCACAACTGTTTAGAGTAACATTCTGAGTATAAACAATTCAATATTAATTTTTAGGATATTAATTTGATGCATGTATCCTGATATTTAATTAAATCCCTTTTAGAACATCAACTTAAAAAACCAATATATGTAATATGAGTTTATAGGCTGTGGGACGTAAAGTTTTCTATTATTATTGATTTTAAAAAAGAAATATGTAAGACTGATGAAAATCAGAAACTGGTAACTTGGGAGTACAGATTCTAGAAGATTTGTGGACAAGCTATACTTAACAACATTTTTCATATCAACTCCAGTGGAAAGCATTATAAGTATTCTACATATATTACAGCTTTCAATGGAAAAATTGAAGGTTACTAATATTTGTTTTTTTGTTTGTTTGTTTTATTTTGTTTTGTTTTTGAAGTCCGAGTCAAATCTCTATACTCTGAGGTTTATCTCTATTGAAAACTATTAGTCCTAGTGTGAGACCTATCCATGGGGTTCATTCTGGAGTCTGACACCAGAATAGAAGGCCACAACTACACTGAAGGTTTTACTTGTTGACTAGAGGGGATAGAGAGTAAGGTAACTTTCCTAAGACATATATGTACCTGCAATAAGTTGCACAGTGTAGAATTCAAACCTGGAGGCAGAAAAGGGCCAGAAGTGAATAATAAGCATAATGATCCAAAGCAGAAAATTCATCCTTAATAATATCAATACATTTACTAGCTAATAGAGCCAGGAGATGCCACCGGACATTAAAAACCACTGGGAGAAGCTGAATAAATTCAAGTTTACCACTGAAAAGCTGGAAATGATTTTGTTAAAGAATTCACTGGAAGACATAGGCAGTGCAATTCATACTCAGCATTCAAATAAAGAACCAACTCTCCTGACACTAACTGTACTAACTGGAATGAATTCTTCCAGCTTACCAAAGGGTAGACAAGTGAGAAAAAAGTTTTGAATCAAAATAATACGTCAAGTATGTAACATCTTCAATGCCATGACTTCTTACGCACAGTCTACTGAACAGAGTAGCATTCAGCAGAGCTAAAGAGATATCAGTACTCTACTTATAATACAAAGCAAACAACATAAGTAAAAACCCCTCTGTTTTACGAGGAAAAGTGAAATCTATCTGAATACCACTGGGTGCCTAGCAGCCTTTTGAATGAATATTATTACAAGGGAAGTGCATGATAATCTTATAATAATGAAAGAAAATGGAAATTAGGCAAAAGTTAGTACATTAGATTTACTTTTCCTACTTCCATTTTATCTCTTGGTTCATAGGTAACATTTTCATGGCCATAATCATACACTTGCTATTTCAATTTCCAAGACATTTCATGGTTTAACGCCATTAAGGGGTGAGAGACTATTTATTCTCAGCTTGACAGCTTTTGGCAGTGAAGACATCAACAGTTAGGAATATTTTATATCTAAGGAAGGATTAGCAACACTGTATTTGCTGAATTAAAACAACAAAAATTTTTAAAAAACAGAGATAAACAATTATGGTCCCACAGACTTACAGGAAGAGAGTCAGATAGGATTCCAGGACAGAGGTGATCAAAAAGTGGTTCTGAGGAATTTCAAATTTTTTGGTGACTTACCTAATGTTCCCTAGGCCATTGCTTGAGTGGACATAAAGACTACTAAAGAAAATGAGAAAAACTAGACAAAGGATGAGAAAAGGAATGATGGAGAAAGTTAGCTGTATAGAGGAGCACACTCATCCCCACTCCCCTCAAAAGGCAGAGAAAAGCACAGCCATAAAGCTCTGTGCCTAGGATGAAAGTCCCCTGGGGGAAAATGCCCAGGGTGTGGCCCTGGGCAAGTGATATCATCTAGCTGAGCCTCATCTGTAAAACTGGAGTTGGATAAGTTCCTTTTAACTTTAATGTTCTCTAAGTGATCTTTCATGGATGAAATTCTTATTCTTTTATAGGCTAAAAAGAATTTAAAATAAAATGAACATACTTCATGAAGCTACTTAGTCAAATGAACAATTTGCTGTAAGCCATTTTGGGGAAATATGCCTTCAGGAGAAATTAACGGCACCTTGGCTTTGCCTTAGGGTAGTTTCAAAAGGGAGTAGATAAGGTCATGAGGATGTGACCAAACAGGACACCACTGTGCTGTGTGACGTCTCCTAGGCTCCCCTCCAACAATGCTGACCTTCCGAAATAGCTAGAAAGGAAAAGGGTCTTCCTAGTGTTTGAGGTATTAAAGAAAACCATGACTCGGAATGCCAGAATTTTGTCTGAGTGCCGGCACTGATTTGAAATGTAGCCTAAAATAAGTTAATAATCTCTTTATGTGAGTGATTTTTACATGCAAAACTTGATATTTTATTCTAAGTCAGCTTCTGTCTTTCACAAACATATTAAGGTGAGTGGAGAGACCATCTGTGAAGGGCCTTGAGCTGCAGCAGGCAGAGGTGCACAAACATAATGCTGATTGTAACCAACATTAGGCTGCTATTTATGTTTGCTGAGTGACTCCAGTTGACTCAGAAACTCAACATTCCAGCAGTAAAAACAAATGAACTTTCCCTTTGGAAATGCATTTCTTCTATTCTTAGAAAAGTCAAGATTGCCCGTTGGACAACATTTCAGAAGGTGTGATTTCATGTGATTTCTCATGTTTTTAAGCTAAAGAAGCTATTTAAAGTTCTGTTATCTAATAGTCTTTATTTCTGACAGTCAATTAAATCTTACTAAACAGAACCAAGCATACTTTTATCTGCAGGTTTTAGACAAGAGCAATAAAAGGGGAAATGAATGATGATGATCAGTAAAAGATTGTATATCATGTTTAAATATCAACTCAACAAATGGTCAGCTAATAAATATACAATGCTGCTAAGGTCATTTCTCCTTCAGAATTATATCATGCAACTAAATTTTTTGTCTCACAGAAAGTTTTCAAAACAAAACTTATTTTCTGTCCATAACATTTGGTTGAAACTTAAATTTTGTGGCTGTGTATGTGAAATCAGTTGTCAATATTAACAACAGCAGCTTCTTATTTGCCAGATGCCATTTTAATAGAGGGCTTCCTGTTAAGTATCTGCCAGGCACTTGCATTAACTAATTTAATCTTCACAAAAAAACTCTCGATCAATACTATTGTTATTCCACTTTAAATTTTAGGAAACTAAATCACACAAAGGTTGAGGAGTAACTTACTCAAATCTTACAGTGACTGAAGGCACAATTGGGACTTGAATTTCTGCAGTCTGGCTCCACAGTCCAAACACTTATCTCAATTGTATGAACAGTGCCTACCCCAAGGGAGTCTACTAGTGTGGTGCTCTGTTATGGCATATAAATAATGATTTTATCACCACTGTCTACCATGATATGTTCACAAACTGTCAAACAGCTCTGAATTGGGCTGAGGAATTGGAACACAACACTCAGATGAGAGCTAGAAGCCACAATTTTAGTTCTGTCATTTCTATTGACTTACTGTTTGACCTAAAACAAGTCAACTTCCTTCCACTACAATTCTACATGAGCTACATAAATAAATAGTTGGGATATGGGACTGATAAAGCTTTTTCCAAATGATTAAACACAGATTCTGTAATTATGAAGTGCTTAATTTGTCTAAAAATAATTGATATGGCATTATCCAATTTAGTAGGGAAGTAAATTCTATTGATATAAAAATATAGAAGAAAATGTACATTGTATATTCCATTGACTTAATTTGGATTTTTGAAAAGGACCAGGTTGGTTCTTAAGGAAAAAAAAACAAAACCACATCAGGATATCCATCACAAGAGGACCTATGTTAACCTAACAAACTAGCAATGGGTCACATGTTTACACTTTGAGTTCAATACTTTTAATTGAAAAAAATCAAAAATACATTTATAGGAAGAATGGAAAATGTTACAGCAATGATATAAGTAGTAAAGAAAGTGATGAAGTTATAACTAAAAACAAGAAAAGAGGCTTTTTTCTCTGACTTGCTAAAGCTCCAATCACTGGTAAAAGACACATTATGTTGATTTAATCAGTAGGCTTGAATATATCTCATGCATCAATAGAAAAGTGACAGGCATGGCCATAGCAGAAGGCGAAAATTTCAAAAGGTTCTGAGACTTTGGTCCATCACTATTGGGAGAGGAAGCACCAACTCACAAGTAGCAACACAATGTAGGAACTACTGGATATTAGGTGCATTATGAATATTCAGGTTTTATATTTTTTTTGTACTATTTTTTGTGTTCAGAAATGAGAAAGTGGGAGTGTATCGGTGAACTAGATGGCTACAGAAAACATGCTTGCTGTACTAAAATCTGGGGAGAAAGAGGTTAAAACTATCGGCAGTTGTGTAATCCCTGTGAAAGTGATCAGCAGGAATAAGGGAGCATTGTCCTGGGATCCATCATGCTCTGCCACATCTTCTGTGATCAATTAAACCAATATTACCTCATATGTCAGTAAAGGAAAGAGGCTACTGGAGTCTTCAGGCATGCCTGGGACATAAGTCTTTACTTGGATAAATTACATAAGTAAAGTTTATCAAAGCATCCAGCTTTTCCAGTGACACCATAATAGCTAAAGCCCTGGGATATATAGTATTAAAAAAGGGAGCCTGAATAGCATCACGTTCTTTGAGACATAGTTGGCAAATAACACATTTAGAAACAAATTTTGCCTTCCCATAAATCCCACATGTCTCAAAGCACTTCCATGGGATTTATGGGCTAGGAGACAACCAAGTGAAACAGATAACAGTATCCCAATTTTCCAGAGGGGGAAACTAGGGTCAAATAAACTTCAAGTTTTACAACATCATATACCTCTAAAGGAGAGCTAAGATTTTAACCAACATCTTCTGTTTTGAAATTTAAATCCTTTCTAATCCTATAATAATAGTAAAAATTAATGGATCTTATAAAACTCCCTGATGATATAAAAATATCTTGAGGAATAGGCTCAGTAAATTCTTTTTTCCCCCAAGTAGAAGACTTTACTTCATGAAAAACAACAGTAATACCAGAGGGTATTAAATTGGATCAGTTGAAGTCTGTGTTTGTATGTCAATTTTGTTTGTTCCTGGTTTTACTGAAAAATAATTGACATACATCACTGTATAATTTTAAGTTATGCAGCATGATGGTGTGATTTACATATATCGTGAAATGATTACCACAATAAGTTCAGCTGACATCCAGAAAATTCATTTTAAGCTGTAACTCATTAGGAAAAAAAGAGCTGCAGATGTGGTAATAAAACAATTTTCTAGAATATAAATTCTTCCTTCAAAATATAAAAATATCTGGCTCACAAATTTAATGTGCGATAGACATCTTAGAGACCAAATGTCTGAGCCTATCACCAAAGTTCTTTTACTTTTGGCCAGACGTGTTGTGAGCTGTGTTGTTAGCTCTACAGCTGTACATTACAACTATACTATGGCTTTGGTTGAAAGAGAAAGTTGTCATTGCTAGGAAAATCTTCCAGACTTGTTAAAGAATGGTTCATTTTAATTGATGATATCTTTATTTCTTCTTTGCTGTAGGCCATATGTTACATAAGAAAGAATTTTTATTTGAGACAAAAAGACCTGAAATTGAATTTCTATTCACCCATCTACCATCTGTATGATAATAAACTACCACAATGGACCTCGGTGATGGTCAACCAACAATTTCATAGTCGTCTTTCATCCCTGCCTATTGCTGGTTTTCTCTGAGCTCTGCCTGCCTGCCAAGATCTCCTCTCATTTTCTCTGCCTGATCCAACACCCGTTTTTTCCTCTGGACCTGTGGTGTATATACTCCTGAGTTATGTCCATTCCCAGCCAGACGGATGCCAATTAAGCCTCAAGTGACAACGCTGTGGGGTTAGAGATTCTGGACCCTGATCATCAGTCTGGGTACCTTGACCGTTATTCTGCCAACGTTTTCTGCCAACCTTGGACACCGTACCCCTGCTAGCTCCCTGTCTGACTCTTCTTCCCTCTTCCTCTCAGTGAACATGGAGTAAAGACAGACAGACTCATATTTCATCAGAGTTCTTGGCTGTCAGTCTTGGCATTTCTTGTGCTGCTCTATTTTATCATGATCATGCAATGGCTCAGAAAAACACACTTCAAAAACTCTTATCTATTTTTGATAAGGAGATCTTATGCAGATTCAATTATTTCTCTCTGAAGAAAACATATATTCATACTCTTTACAATGAACAAAATGTAGAATTCCATGAATATATATATATCTGCATTGCTTTATTATATACACTATTAATATCTCTCTCACAAATGTCCTTGCATCTGTTCTGAATATTCTCTGTTTGTCCTATCAGGTATATTTTCCACACAATTCTCCAATTTGTGCCTCACCCCCATGAGGCTGAATTCTGTGGATTTCATCATCAGGCTACCCAGCTGTCTAGCTTTTAGTTTGTTTTGGCCAATGAAAGGCTGCACTGGCAGGACTCGGGTGTGGAAGAGCAGGGAGAGGTTGAGATACTTGTGCCCCAACCCTCACAAGGCAGAGGCAGACAGAAGCTGCATTCCTCTAGTTGGGAAGTCCTTTCTTACACAGCAGCTCCGGCTAGATCACGAAAACCACGCTGTCTCCTTTCCCTTCCTGGCCTGTGCTAGTCCTTTCTTGGCTTCCTTAGTCCTACATGCACTTTAGTAAATAGTACCATCATCAAGTCCTCTTTATTCTTTTTGTATACTACCTATTTTTCATAGGACCCTGACAGATATTCCATGAACCAAGTTTAACTGAGCAGGGTCTACAGCAAGTGCTCAGACAACATTTTAGATATAATTGGTCCCTGAACAGGAAGGAAAGAAGTAACTGGTAGAAACAGTTTACAATCTTTCTGTCAAGATTTTAAAATGCAATTTCTCACTTAAGATAGCCATATATAAAGTAGTCAAATTTGAGAGAACATTTTATGTACTTTAATGTTTAAGATAATTCTATAAAAGAACATTTGAGGTAAAAAGAAAAGAAATGAGTGATAATTTTCCTTTCTTACTCCGTTTCTTTCATACTCAGATTTTTAAAAATCTTTTTCAAGTCTGGGAAGTTCCTTGCTCAAAAATCAGTTCTAGCCCAGCTGGGCATGGCTCAGCAGTTGAGCATGGACCTAGGATCCAGGAGATGGTGTTTCGATTCTCAGTCAGGGCACATGCCCAGGTTGCAGGCTCAATCCCTGGTTGGGGGTGTGCAGGAAGCAGCTGATCAGTGACAACTCTCTCACTGATGTTTCTATCTCTCTCTCTCCCTCTCCCTCTCTGAAATCAATAAAGATATATTTTTTTAAAAATCAGTTTTATAATTATGATCTTGGGAGTCTAATAATCTTAAGTTTTCCCTTTCCTATAGCCCCCTTGGAAGCTGCATCATTAAATCATATGTACAACTTTTATATATATATAATATTTATATGACGAACAGCACATGGAACTTCTGAATAATCAGGCAGGCAATTATGTGAGGCTTTCAGAGAAGACATTCTGGCCTTTTTTTGGATAATCTGCCAGAGATTTTCCCCCCAAATATTGCAAAATCAACTAGTGCATTTTTTCCTACAATCCAACCCAAAATTTCAGCTTTAGAGATATTTATATTTTTGCTTTATCATACAACTTATAAGACCAATCAATAACATTTGCTGTAGTAAGTATGCATTATCCAACTTTGTCAGCTTTCTTGAAAGATATTCTGTTAGACTTTCTAAGCCATAATATCCCATGATGGTGTTGGTTAACTGTCACAGCAAAGCCTATACTGACTCTTTTCCAAGACTGATTTTCCCTTCTTCCTGAGCACACCATTAGCCCACACGCTTGCTCTTGTGATCAGTTAGGGTTATTTGACGCGATCTGAGCTCACTGGAATAATGGGTGTCATTCTTAAACCCAGCCTAGGAAAACCTCAAACCATGCAATCACTCCCCTTTTTCTTTTTTCTAGCTGATCACATGGACCACAGAAAGCATGTGTGCAAGGCAGTGCAGACAGCAGCAGCAAGGGCTGCTGGGTAGCTTCCTGGAGCGAAGCCCCTTCCTGCCCTCCTGAGACTGCCTTTCATTGTAACCGAGCAGGAAATGGAATTCTGTTCTGTTTGCACCAATATACATTTTGGGTCTATTTGTTACAAAGGCTAGCCTACACTAACACAAACCATATGACCAAATTAATTCTTTCTCATTGATGGTTTTAAAGCGGTTTTATCATTTGTGTAGTCAATTTCCTTGAAGCTATATTTTCCTCTACATCCTATATGTTTCTTTCATGTAGAGATTTTTAAAAAATAAGTCTCTTTTATAAACACATTTAATAAATACTTAAAGAGAGCCCAATAAGATCCATGCATTCTGCTAGACTTTTGGGATGAGCAAAAACAGATATATTTCTTGTTTCACAGATCTTGCTGACTGGTGAAGAGGACAGACATTAATTAAATAATGACAGAACATAAACGAATGCAAATGGAGATAACTGTTTTGAAAGAAAGGGTAACATGAAACGTCTGCCTTGTTATGGAGGAGGGACAATTTTTTGATAACATGAATGAGTGAAGTCAGTAGAAGGAATAGGATTAAATCAGGTTTATGTTTTTTAAAAAGTAGTTATTGCATTTTGAGCACTAGAAACACCAGGTGCAAAGATCCTATAGATGGAGAACTTGGAGGAAAAACACTGTGACTGTAGCCAGCTTTGGCATATGAGATACAGCCAAGAAACTGATGGGAGCCAGAGTAAGCGAGATGCCACTGGCCATAGCCTCCTGTCCCATTGGCTTTGTAAGTCACTGCCTGGCTTCCACAAATTCAGAAAACTGGCTTTGTCAATATCACCTATTTGGCTATACCACCGATTTTCATTACTATTGAACACTCCCTCCTTATAGTTATTCCCTTTTCTGTTGGAAAGTTTAGTGCCTCACACTCTTCATTCCTGTGTAACATTATGGAAGACTGTACTTTCCAAACACTGTCACAGCCATAATTCTAATCTATGTTCTTCCAGAACCTTGCCACTACCCTCATCAAGAAGTTAAATCTATTACTTCTTTCCTTGAAATGAGGTGAGCTGGGTGGCTATCTCAACAAGCAGAATGTAGCAAAAGTAATGCTCCATCACTTCCACGGCTAGTTCATAAAAGGTAATACAATTTCCACTGGGCTCTCTCTTGAGACCGTCACCCTGGCATCCAGATACTACGCTGCAATGAAGTCAAGGCCACATGGAGAGGCCACATGCAGGTGTTCCAGACAAAAGCCCAAGCTAAAGTCTCAGCCAGCTGGCACCACCAACCCCCAGATATGGGAGTTAGCAAGCCTACAGATGATTCCAGCTTCCAGATTTCAAGTTGCTCTAGTTGATGATGAGTGAAGCAAAGACCAGCTATCCCTGCCAAGCCCTGTCCAAAATGCACACTTAGGAACAAAAGAAATGCTGCCATTGTTTTATTACTCTAAATTTTGGAGTAGTAGTTTGTTATTTGGCAATAAGTGATCAAATAAATATTCTGATTAGTTCTCAGTTTTCTTTATTAAGTAATTTTCTTTAGGATAATAGGGTAGCAAACTATGTTTTTTCCAAGTTAACATTCCTCAGTTTAAAACATCACTTATCACTTAACAGCTAAGTAAAAGAGTACAAGTCACTGTACCTCCTTTTATTCATCTGCAAAACTAGGAAAATAATGGTAAATAACCCATGGTGTTACTATAAGGATTAAATGGCATAATTCATGTAAAGCATTTATTATAGCACCTGATACATAATAAATGCTAAATAAATGTTATAGTTTTATTTTAACTCTGAAACTTTGGGGTTTCCCAGCATTCTATCCCTGATTCGTTATCCTCTTATCTGGCGTATTCTTCCCAGCATTCTATTTCCACTGCCTCAAACTATCACTTTTTTTCAAGTGACATCTTATTTCCTTTGCATTAACTAGGGTTTTAGGCTATAGTTAAAACCAATTGCATATTATAATTTTTCAGAATTTTCTGATATGCAGAAAATTTACTTTTTCCTTTTTTAGCATATCTTATTAATATAGAATTAGAAAAATTAGGATTCTATGGGCATTTTAAACAAAAAGTATGAGCATCACTTTACAGTTAGATGAGTTACTGTTGAAATAAGAACCGAAGAAAACCTGAAGCTGTGGGAGAATGCAATGTAATTTGAGGAAAATTCAATTTTGGGGGGAAAAAACTGTTTAGAAAAAGAAAATATCCTTTTTTTTTAAAAAGTAAGTGATATGTGGACATGTATAAAGGCAAAAATATATCCTCTATTTAGAATAGCTGCACAGTCATTAAAATGTTTGTTTTTAAACTCAATGATTGTACTATTTGCTTCTTGCTTTATTTACTAACCTACTTGAAATATTTGTCTAAAAAGAAATGTATACTTCTTATTAAGAATTAAAAATCGTAAATTTTAAAATCACATAACTGAGTCTTTAAATCAGAATGCTCAGTAGGAGTAATCCATGCTAGTGACCATGAGTGACCCATCAGAGCTGACATGTTGAAAGCGGTTATTAATAGCACAATGAATCCTTCAAAGGGAAATCCAGTAAGAATTACACCTGTGAAATTTCCCACACTTCACACTGTCAGATGTACTCAGTGCACCACTTCCAGTTCAAGGCTAATAACGTCTAACACTATGGAGCACTCACCATGTGCCAGGCACAGTTCTGCACTATTTAGCTGATTTAATTGCATTGCATTGATTCTCAAAAGAACACAATGGTACTATTATCATCTCAATCTAAAAAAAAAGTCTTCAGTGATTTCAGAGAGAGGAAGAGAGAGGGAGAGAGAGAAACATTAGTAATGAGAGAGTCATTGATCAGCTGCCTCCTGCACACCCCCGACTGGGGATCAAGCCCACAACCTGGGCATGTGCCCTGGCCGGGAACCAAACCACAATCTCCTGGATCATAGGTCAATGCTCAGCCACTGAGCCACGACAGGTGGGCTCATTTCAATTTTTTAGATGGATAAATAGGCAGAGAAAGATTAAACAATTTGTTTAAACCAACCTAGATACCTGGTACCTACCTAAGCACATACTCGTTGGGGGTTGGGTTCGAATGTCCACTGTCTGCCTCCAAAACCCTGCTTGTAGTCATTTTGCCATTTAATGGACCTTTCGGAGGTGCAGTTTAAATTCCCCTCTTAAGCACTGGCAGTCACGATATTCCGTGGTCTGGCCCCAGTTCTTGTTGCCTACCTATCCTTTCCCTCCTTCTTTCTCTACACTGTCTAGGCTCCAACTAACCTAGAAAAGAAGCCATTTCCCAAGAACACTCTGCCTTTTTCTATCCTATTGTCTTTTTTTAAAACTCTTACATTTGGTATCCTTTTGGGGCTGGGTGAAAAAGGTGAAGGGATTGAGCAAAAAAACAACACACACACACACACACACACACACACACACACACACAAATCAGACAGGAATAACTGTGTGGTGATTACCAGAGGGAAAGGGGGGTAGCGGAGGCAGGAGAGGGTAAAGGGGGGTAAATGGTGACAGAAGGAGACTTGACTTTGGGTGGTGAACACACAATACAATATACAATGTATGATGTATGATAGAATTGTAACCTGAAGCATATAATTTTATTAACCAACGGCACCCCAATAAATTCAATAAAAACAAAAAATAAAACTCTTACATTTGGTATTCTTCTCTTCTTCCTTTTAGTTTGTCAAAATTCTAACAATTATTGTCAGTTCAGTTAAGCAGTGTCTTCTCCAGGGAGACTTAAGTGAACTAGCCCTATTTATGAGGCAGAAAGAGCCCTTTCTTTCTCTTTCCTCGGGAAACATCTTTATTACCTCTCATGTATGCATTTAATAGGTTATAGCCTGAGTTTCCTGAGAGTAGAAATTGTTGTGTCTTCTTTTTTCATTTCCGAAAAATGACTGATATAAAGCCTTGAATAAAATCAGTATTGGAAAACCACTGGTTTGATTGGAATTAGGGTGATCCTTCTATGGCTCTCTACAGCACAGCAAACATTCTGGGCAATTGTGAAGAACTACTGTTCATAGAAACCCGATGAAGAATCTTTTGCATTAACATATTTTGATGTTCTAGGTATGCAGTATTTAAGATACATAAAGTAGCTGACCTCTAAAATTTTATGTTATAAAATGTGAATGACAGAAATGTTTCCAATTATCCAGTTATCAAAGATGACTCAAAGACTAAGTAGAGGTAGTCAGAAAGCTCAAGGTTATAATGTTATTTGCTTGATCTTGACATTCAGATAATCCAGCCATAGAAATAAGACTGCATGTTTTGTGCCTTCAGATTATTCAGTTATTTTTCTTGATTATTCATAATTAACTACATGCAAACAAATACATTTTGTCAAAATAAAGATATCACAGCATATCCTCTAAAAATAACATAATAAATGTTCATCTCCCTAATAACACATTTGCATTTTGTGTACTCTACACAGCAGACTAATTCACCTCTGGTAGATGTGTCAAGACAATAATGACATTTTCCTCACTTGGTATTTGATTTCTCCTAACAACATTTAATTCCATAGAAGTACAGACTTGTCCTTAATTTTCTTTGTGGTCATTAGCCTTGTACTTCATTTTTGTTTCTTTTTTGTTGTATGAGGAATTTATCAGATCATCCTGTTCAATCTGTCCGATATGCCCAATTATGTCTATCTCAAAACTGATGGAATTTTACATTTAAAATGTTCATCTATAACTCCAATAAAAAAAATTAGTGTGCCCAGCAAGGCGTGGCTCAGCGGTTGAGTGTCGGCCTAGGATCCAGGAGATCACAGTTCAATTCCCAGTCAGGGCACATGCCCGGGTTGCGGGCTCGATCCCCAGTCGGGGGTGTGCAGGAGGCAGCCGATAAATGACTCTCTCATCATTGATGTTTCTATCTCTCTCTTTTCCTTTCCCTTCCTCTCTCTGAAATCAATAAAGATATACATATATAAAAATTAGTGTGTCTGATTTAATATGCAGTGGGCAACAAAGTGCCTAATTCAACAGGTACCGAAAATGTCTCCTGCTGCACTGATAGAAAGCCACTATGGTAACACTTACAGGCACCAACTGCTTTAGCATCAAGAGAAACATTCCAAAGGCAAGAAAATATTGTGGCTCAACCCCCTATCGGAACAGGAGTGGGAGTGTTTGATTATGTGCATTCTCAGGGAGTTGTATAAACCAGGTAGAACCACCAGGGAGTGCTTAAGTTTAAGCACCAGGACAAGAGAGATATTGACTACATGAATTTTCTCTGCTACAGAACCACCCTGCTGTGTATAAGCACACATTTCAATCACTCTGAGGTATTAGCTAATCAGATCAAGCAAGTTTAGTTTCCTTCATGGAGCTTAATCAGGCTCTTACAGAAAATATTTTTATGCAAAATAATTCACCAAATAATAGCTCTACAATTTATTTTTCAGTTATGAGAAAAATACCAGATATTTTTGTGTTGGAGATCTGACCTCCTGAAGCAAGCTTCTATGCAGTGCAAGGCTAAGATGTAATATCCGTGGCTTTAAGATGCATGAAGGGAAGCCCATGAGAACATAATTGCAGAGCTACCAAAAGAGGGCCAGTGCATACACTCCATAGAGGAGAAGACCCCCATCTCCCTTATTTTCAGACTTTTCCTAAACCCATTTTTTCTTTTTAAGCTTCTTCCCCCTTTGATCCTGATCTAAGTCATCCATTGTGGCTCTCTGTCCACTGTTTGTCATCACTTTGTTCTTACCTGGATAACTACAACTGATTATGATCAGTCTCCCAAAGACTCCCTGGCCATTCTAAGGGCCTTTATAATACTACTCAGTTCTTTTGTATTTTGACTGCAGACCCAGTTGCTGGTGGTTAGGCATCAAAACACCTTGGAAAAAAAATTGTAAATAATGACAAGGCTTATGATCAATATATATGTTTAAAGATACAATGTTTTGATTTATTTTCTGGGAAGATGTTTAGGCAATTTTAACAGGTGATGGAAATATGTCATTTCTGCCCAGCAGTTAAAAGATTGACTCAGGCTTGCCTCACCAACCAAGGAAAAGCTTGTTCTGCTTTGGTTTGGATGTGTAACACCTATGTTGTGCACATGTGGGCATGCACACACACACACACACTCACACATAGAAGTTAATAGTGGAGATTGTACATTCATAAATTAACTAGATATTTTTCTCTACATGTAGCCAACAAAATGATTTTAATGTATTCCTTGGACTGAACTGGGGAATCAATTTAGTCCAAACATTAAAATAAATAGTACTTTGTAAACGTATTCTAAGTGAGGTTTAAGGGCATCTATGAGAGTTCTTGATTTACTTAGGCACTGCTCTCACTCAATATAAATATGGCCCATGGCTGTGTGCATTTCATAGATCATTTGCACTACTCAATAACATCTGAAGCATATTAATCAGGCTAAAATAAGAGACAGGCTAAAGAAATTCAATATAAACATGTAGCAGAGTGAACTTTCCGACCTCTCTTTATTGAACAGTTAAATCTATTACTTAGAATTGGGCAACAACAACACAGGAAGGATTTGCTATGGGGTTATCAGATTTCATAACAATCAGTGACAAGGATGGGACCATGTTGTGAATTTGAGAGCTGTGTTTAAATTAAAATGAAATGCCCTAGATTAGGCATTGGATAAAGCAGCCCATTATATTATTAATTTTAATTAGATTTTTTGCTGCCTTATAGTCTTTGATCTGAGCTAAGTAATTAAGCCCATTTTACTTTCTAATTGGATTATAGTGCGTGTCTTGCTAAATCCAAATGCAAGAGACTATCTAGGTCCTAAATATACACTACGTTGTTGAGGTTATTCTGACTATACAGTGGTGCTCTGCTTGCAAGAATACATTTTAAAATTAGTTTGACTACAGAAAGTGTCGGTCCTTCCAGGGAGACTGTAAAATGTGATTTATTATGTTTACATCATGTTTCCTACTGAGTCCTTAGTTGCTAAAGCAGAGGCTTTTGGAATCTGTAAGGAAGAAGTTTTGCAGGCAAAAAATATCGGATGGTGCCAGCAAGTATATAAAGAGGGATTTAGGGGTCCAGAAGACAACATGTAGCCCACTTAAAGAGGGAGATGTTCCTATGTCCAGACAAGGCTAGGTTCTGAAGGGTTATGGTTATGAGTCAGTCATATGATTTGATGGTGCAGTTTGAACCAACTGACTGTTGAAAACTTTGAATTTTATGTTGAAGATGACTTTTGAAGTATAATAGCTAAATTCCATTGAGCACTTACTATAATGCAGGCATGGTGATGAACATTTTATAGAAATCATCGTTTAACCTGACCACCACTCACTGGAGTAAATATTTTACTAAAGTCCACTTTACAGAAAACTGTAAAGGAAACTGAAGTTTAGAAACTTAATGTGTTTTGACCCTGCTGCTATGTGTCAGACATGAGCCTTGAACCTGTATGACTCCAAAGCATATGCATGTTTTAACCACTATCTCTTTCTGCAGCAATTCTAATGTAATCATGACTTTTATTTTATTTATTTTTTTATTGATTTCAAAGAGAGGAAGGGAGAGAGAGAGAGAGAAAACCATCAATGATGAGAGAGTCCTTGATCAGCTGCCTCCTGCACGCCCCCTGCTGGGAACTGAGCCGGAAACCTGGGCATGTGCCCTGACCAGGAATCAAACCTCCATCTCCTGGATCATGGGTCAATGCTCAACCATTGAACCACACCAACCGGGCTAATCATGAGTTTTAAAAACCTCTCTCACTCCATTTTCCCAGGTGTAAAATGGAGCCTGAAGGGCCCACAACTCTTAATGAATTTTATTCATTCATATCTTTAAACATGGTTAGTATGACATCATCAGGGAACACAACAGGCTAGTTAATATATTTCTTCTTTAGCCTGAAGCCACAGCTAACTGGAGGAATTACTTGGCCCCTGAATAACAATAGCATTTCTTCAACACATTGATAGCTTCTCAGCTGGTCTTCTTGCCTCCCTCTTACTCTCCTATGGTTTATTTCCATCTATCAGCCAAAACGATCCAAATAAAACGTAAGTCAAGTTGTGCCAGTACTTTGCCTAAAACCTAAATGGTTTCCTACTCCACACAAAATATAATTCAAAGTTTCCTCTGCAGTTTACAAGGGTCTCCGTGATCGGACTGCACAAACTAATGTGACTTCGTGTCATATCACGCACCGCTCCCCACACTGATCAGCCGGCCGGACCCTGGTGCTTCCTCAAATACTGGGCCCAGGGCCCTTCATCTCACCCCTCCTTCTCCCCATGCACATGCATGTCCTGCTCCGCTCGTAATTCAAGTCTCAGCTCAAATGTGGTCTCCGACACTCACTCGCTGACCATCGGGCGGAGCCGCCTGAAACAGCACCGACCCTCCACCGCCCTCCTCACCAGCCCGCCTCGGTCCCCTTGACTTCTATATGCAGGGTGGCCGAAAGCAGATTTACAGTTGTGAGTACACGAAACATTTTATCTTGTATTACTACTTACTTATTAATTATTGTATTACCTATCTGTATTTGTCTTCTTGTTATTATTTTGTATCCTTACTTATGATTTATCTTTTAGGTAATGATGGCTGGTCATAATCATAACCTGCTTGTCTTTTTCCATACGATCAACTGTAAACCTATTTTTGCTCATCCCTGTATTTATTTACTTATGTATCTGTAATTCGTATGATTGCCTTACCCTCACTGAAACAGATTCCATGAGAGAGAGAAAAAATACTTAATTTGCTTTTGTTCACTGACATATCTCCAGCATAAAAACAAGTGTCTGGGAGACTGTATAAATTAAATTTTTAAAATAATGAACAATGAATGAATGAATGAATTGGCATATACTAATGACCATTTCATTAAAGGTACTATTTTCGGCATTACGAAATAAGTCTGGTTTTATACACATATTTTCCAAGGATTTTTTCAAACACCTTATTCTATGACACACAACATTCTATAAACTCTGAGCCATCGCACTGCTAATACAGTTGAGAAGGAGGAAATATCTCGGTTGGGGGGCCCCAGAAGCAGGGCTGCTTGAATAAATTATCTGATTATTTTTAATATCTGCATTTCTCTAACACTCAGAGCCAGGCACATTTAGCAATCGACTCTAGGTTATCCCATATTTTATTCTGAGGGTAATGCTTTCAGTATATAATGTGACTTAAACTAGTAAATTAGCAATATCAGCTTTAATGCTGGCTCCTGTCTGTCCTGATTTCCCAGTATCGGAATCACCAGTAGGAATGGGTTCAAACTTCTTTTACCCTACACTTCCTGTTGGTATTTCTGTTCCTATCACTTTGCCAACTGCTCTTAATGTCTGCTCCACTCGTGGACCTCTGGGCCTGCCCCTGCTCCTTGCTACGGGAACCTCTGCTTACTTGCCTAGCCCTGTGGTTCTGGGTGATATCCAATCTCCACTCTGTGCCGCCATCCCACGGCTTTAGTTCATGACGTTCATCTGACTTCAACATTTTGAAGGATGTTTTAATTTAACAAACACAAATCACCCTGAACAATGCTACTGACTAAAGGAAGAAATCACTCAATATATTTAAATCAATAGCCACATACATTTAACATCTACTGATATTTATTTTCTCTGCTGGTTAGGTGTACATATCCTACCAAGAAGTACATGAAATATTTTAGCATTCCTAAAGTGTTACAGTATGCTGCGGTAAGTTCACTGAAACCCCATTTCTCACATCCAGGCAAACTATAAACAGCAGAGTAACAACCTTTCTGAATATCAAGAAATTCTACCATGGCTCGCTGCAACAGTTTTCTATTAATCTTTAATGAGACAACAATGTAAAGTATACATGATTTTTCAAGTGAAGTAGTGAACTGTGGAATTATTTATTTAAAATATTGCCATTTCTTTACCACATGGCTTTATAACTATGTGTTATGAATAAAAATAGCATTTTTAATCTTATATATGATAAAGATTTCCAAAGATGATCATAAAAATAACAGGCATGACATACTGGAAAATCTGGATAAGATGGAACTATCATTTAAAATAATAGATCCTAATTAAATTGGAAAACTGGAAGTTTGTTATATCATAACATGAAGGAAAATAATTTGTGGTTTATAGAACACATGCCTGTGTGTTTACTTTATGATTGTGTTCTTTTATGTCAAATATGAACAGTATTTCTTTTGAGCCAGGCAGAAGAATTCAAAATAAATTAAAATGATATCTCCAGGAAAAGACATTTAACATGTTTAACATTCAACACATGATTATATGTTTTAAGGTATCCCATCATACATAATATTAGTGCCATGGCATGCCTATCACACATGACTACCTGAGAGGGCCAAGTCAGGATGTCTATGCCTTCAGACCAACAATCAACAGAGCGTCTGGAGTTTAGTTAGCTATTCAAAATTCTCTTCTGTCTATTCAGCACTCTCCTTTTCTATCACTAACAATCATTGCCTCGGGTTGGCTGAAATGTGCTTTATGTGTTCTATGAAAATTCCATCTTTTATTGACAAATACTCTATAAAGTTCCCAAATTTTAATTACCAAGTATAAGGAATGTTTCTTTTCTCCAGAGAAATTTTAGATGCTTGTTTGTGATTTAAATAAATTTAGGCAATTTATTTTTTGTCTGATATTTAATACCATCCACTGTGTCATCATGTCCTGGTCTTCATAGAGAACATCTAGCAAGAAGTTTCAGATGGTCAAGAATGCATCAGGGTCTCAGCATGTATATTCAGTATTATCAAATGAAATTTCTCTCTTTAAAAAGATGCAAGTTCATACATCAACATAATATAGGCCATATATGAAAAACCCACAGCTAATATCATCCTCAACAATGAAAGGTTGAAAAATTTCCCTCTAAGATCAGGAAGAGGACGGCAAGCGTGCCCACTATTGCCACTACTTTTCAACACAGTACTAGAAGTCCTGGCTAGAACAATTAGGGAAGAAAAAATAAAAGACATCCAAATCTGAAAGGAAGGAAGAAGTAAAATCATTTGTTTGTTGATGATATGATGTTATATACAGGAAATCCAAAATGGTTCACCAAAAAAACTGCTTGAACTAATAAACACAGTAAAGTCACAGGATACAAAAATCAACCTACACTACTCATCTCAATGCACTAATAATAAATTATCTGAAAACAGAAAACAATCTCATTTAAAATAGCATAAAAACAAACAATAAAAATACTTATGAATAAATTTAACTAAGGATGTAAAAGATCTGTATCCTAAAAACTGCAAGACACTGATGAAAGGAAATTGAAGGAGACACAAATAAATAGGGACATATTACATCTTCATAAACAGAAAAAGTTAATATTGTTTAAATGTCCATATTACGCAAAGGCATCTATAGATTCAAGGTAATTCCTATCATTTTTCACAGAAATAGAAAAAAGAAAGAGAAAGAAAGAAAGAGAGAGGGAGGGAAGGAGGGAGGGAAGGGAGGGAGGGAGGGAGGGAGGGAGGGAGGGAGGGAGGGAGGGAGGGAGGGAGGGAGGGAAGGAGGGAGGGGACTTGAATATATTTTTCCAAACAAACATAGCGCATGATCTCACTTGCATGTGGAATCAAAAAGCATCAAACTCAGAAACAGAGGTAGAGCGATGGCTGCCAGAGGCTGAGCGTTGGGAGAAACAGGAAGATGTTGGTCAAAAGATACAAACTTTCAGTTATAAGAGAAATAAGTTTCGCCCGGCCGGGCGTGGCTCAGCGGTTGAGCGTCCACCTAGGATCCAGGCAATCGGGGTTCGATTCCCGGTCGGGGCACATGCCCGGTTGCAGGCTCGATCAGTGACCCTCTCATCATTGATGTTTCTCTCTCTCTCCCTCTCCTTTCCTCTCTCTGAAATCAATAAAGATATATTTTAAAAGAAGAAAGAAAGAAGTTTCAGGGATCTACGGTACCACATGGTGACTACATTATACTGTACAGTACTTGAAAACTGCTGTGAGAGTAAAGTTTTAATATTTTCAAAATGTATTTGTGTGAGGTGGCGGCTGTGTTAACCTTGCTATGGTAAACACGCCACAATCCATACGTGTGTGAAATCATCACATGGTACACCATGGCCTTACCCAATGTTATATGTCAGTTATATATCAATAGGGCTGGAGGAGAGATGGAAGTTCATGACTATGAAGCAATTCGCTGCATTTTAAGCGAGCGATGCAGCAGTGCAAGCACCGCTGGTCTATGTTAACTAAGCCGACATCCCACCCAAAGTTAACGAGGACCTGGAACTTGCATGCTCATTTTCGCATTATCACTAAGAATATATGTACAATATCTATTTTGAGTGAAAGTGAAATTTTAAGTGAACTAAATGTTTCCTTTAGGATAAATGTTTCAATACAGTTCATGGAGACATAAACCTTTTAAAACCATAGTTTATATTGTATTCAATTTATGATTGTTGTTCTTTGGATAGTGAGCATGATCTTTACAGCAGGCAGGTTATAAAAATAACTAAGCGGCAGCTGTTTCTTGGGAAATGCTAAACCCTCAACAAATTTATTTTCTACTCACAAGAAAACTGGTGGAAAAAAGAAAACCGGAAAATACCCCTTTTAAATAGGTCAGGTGTTAGCTCCTTTTCAGGATGAAGAAATCCACCTTCACCATTATATGGTCTGGTCATTTTAACTCTTCCTTCTCACACCCAGAGAAAGGGAGGGTGTGACTGAAAGAAGCTCACACCACTGGAAAGGGGCTCTGCCCAAGACTGAGAGGAAAATTAGTCATAAAATGAAATACCCAGAGCTAGTAAGTAGGTGGGTGATAAAATAAGAACATTGGCAGTAAGATTTTATTTAGCAACCCTTTTAACTAAACATATGGTGTAGGTATAAAGAGATATGTTTAAAAAAAAAACAAAAAAACACGACCGAAGAATCCAAGTAGATATTCGCCCCTTTTGTAGGGTCACTTTGAATACTACACACGAAATGCAATCATATTTCCACGGCTCTAAAACATTTAGCTCCACTCCCAGAGGAAGTCAAGAATGTTAGGGTATAACCCAATGGACAGAGCTTTCCATTCGAAGTTAGTCCCGAGCAGCGCTGATGCCATTCCGCTCCTTCCAAAGTATGTACATCGGGCAACTCACCTGAGCCTTACTTTCAATAAGCCCACTTTACAGTTGTTGTAACAATGATATAATAAAAATTAAAAAAAAATTTAAAACACATAAAGCATCTTCTGCCTATTCAATCATTAATTGTCAATTTCATTTTTTATTTCCCTATCATAAAAAAATCTAACTGCTAAGTCCTTAACTAGTAGTACACACCTTTTCACATTTGTTTCTCATGAATTCACATCCCACTTTTATACATAATCTATCCTTTAAGCAAACTTAATTTCTTAAATATGCTTCTACTAATACAGCATCTTCTTTCGTCTTTTTAAACATAGCGACTTCTAATAAAAATCTCCCCTAAGTCTCAATTTAACCTGCCCCAATCTTCCCCACCCTCCGCTGTTTCATCAACATGTACCCCTGAAACAACCCCCTACTTCCATGTGGATGCCGGTCCTCCCTCCAGGCTTTAATAGAACTGGATTTCCGTTTCTTTGGACACTTTTCTACTTCATAGATCACATTTATACTATTTATTTTTTCTTTGAGGGCAGGAGATTTAGTTTATCTTGAAGTCTTCCCCAGTAGACATCCCCAGTTGTTATTTTAAAAAGGTGTTTGGGGTAACTGTCTGTGAAATAAGGACTACAAAACTGTGGTGCGTTCCATCTAAATGTGTAATGCAAACATATTCTCAAAAGGCTCCACGGTGTGAAGAATTTGAAAGTCAATGCTCTTTTCCACTTTAATAAGAAAATAAAGTGTTCTGTGCTACTGTGCCATTTGTTTAACAAGAAGTCCAATATAAAAATACTAAGAACAGGTTGTGATATTTTATTCCTTTTCAAATTTAAAGAATTTATCTTTTTCACCTTCCCTGTCCCGCTTTTACAAATAACAACAAAAAATGCACTTCATGTTCTTGATGCTATTCTTAACTTGACTGACAAAAGACTTGCAGTTGTCATTTCTGACATTTGGATATAATTAAAATTATCATACTGCATCATTATCATCTTATTTCACTGCTGTTCACATTTTAGATGACACATGGAGGATAACTGTAAGACATGATTTTTTTCAGTGGGGTCATTTTTTCAAGCCATTTTCCATAAATGTATGTCAGGTGGTTCTCTTTTCATAATTAAGATGATTTCATATCTGGATTTATCTTTACACCTATTGTTAACAAGTTTGCTCTGACTTTGCTAGCAGAACTGATCTTGTTGATTTTCTATTACACTAAGTAGAGAAACAGCCCTGTATTATCTGCATAATATTTGGCCTTCCTAAGTCACTTATCAATTCCTATTACCATGAATGTGGGAGTAATTGAAATTCTGTGTTATCATCACCCACCACTGGTGTGACTTGAATACTTCCTTGTGATACTTTTCTCTCTCTTCTCATTATACAATTACTTGTGGTAATTTATGCACATTTTGAATATTCCAATTGAGTTTTTGTGTGATATGAGGCACATGGGTGTTCTGCAATGCTGCCACAAAATATTTCATAGAGGGCAAGGAAATTCAACACAGATGCTACTTGATTTACGATGGGGTTACATCCTAATAAACCCATCATAAATTTAAAATATCATAAACTGAAAATGCATTCAATACACCAAGCCTACCAAACATTATAGCCTAGCCTAGCCTACCTTAAATGTGCTTAGAACACAATATAAAACACACACAAAACAACAAAAACCAAAAACACTGGCAACACAATATACCGGCAATTTTCACCCTGTTCGTCATGGCACAGCGGGGGCGCAAGAATTGTTACGGCATGCAGTACCTGGCTGCTTAGTCAGGGGCACTGACCTCTTTTCTCTTAGATTATCAAATGAAAAAAATGACAACAGCCAACACCACAGCGGCCATCGGGTATGAATGCCCTGCCCTGAACCATAACTATATAGGTCATATAATAGAGTTATATCTCATTGGTCACGTCGCATAATGAGGTTGCATCTGACTTGTTAATTCTTGGTGCCAGAAATCCTTATGTACAAGTATAGGCACCTGATGTTTAAAAAGTCACTTTGGAGCAAAAATGACATGTGATTACTAATCAAAATTATAGCTTTTTGGGGGCCAGATTGGCCAAAACATAATATCTTTTTTGGTGGGCTGCAGAATTTTAGTACTTGATTTGCGTGTGCCAGGAGAGGAAAGAGGCTGGCACCACCGCAGGACACTGTGCAGGACCAGCTGTCTGCCCGGGGCTCGCCTGTCCGAGGCCTCTGCAGCTCGAGGGGGTGGCATCCCGGAACACACTGGTGGCCCAGGGAAAGATCTGAGTTTGAAGCAGTTTCTACAGAATGTGGATCACTTTTACACCATCAAAAATTTTAAAAATCTTCAGGTGGACCGTCGGAAGCAGGGGACTGTCTGTATATGACAGCCACACTATTACCGGTGTGCTCCAACGTGGAACATGTGAGTTTACAGAGAAACTGAACAGAGCAGCTTTGTGTTTCTCCTTCCCTTAGACTAATAACGGAGAAAAATGCCTCTGGCTAAACTTACTAAAATATGTCCTACATGGTATTGTATTTTCCTCCACAGAGTAGGCAGGTTAGGCCTGCCATAGGCTTGATGACTGAGAAATCAAATATTTCTTTAAAATATATCTTTATTGATTTCAGAGAGAGGAAGGGAGGGGGAGAGAGAGAGAGAAACATCAATGATGAGAGAGTCATTGATCAGCTGCCTCCTGCACGCCCCCTGCTGGGGATCGAGCCCGCAACCCGGGCACGTGCCCTGACTGGGAATCGATCAGCGATCTCCTGGATCCTGGGTTTATGCTCAACCCATGGGCCATGCTGGCTGGTCCCTGAACAAGTCTTAATTCACCCTGATTTGTATGTAAGCTGTATGCATAAACTATCTGAGTTCACTCCACAAGTATAGTTTTTAAAAAAAATAAGTCTTGAATTCATTTCACTAAATCCTATAACTAAGTATTTCTGGAATCCCTTCTTTCTTTTACAAACATTACCAGGGTCTTAGTCCAAACACTCAAACTTTTTCCTAGGTAATGACCAGCGCATACTGACTCTTTTTCCCTAGCCACACTGTTTCAGGTTGATCTTTGTTAAATAAAATTTCAGTAATGTAGCTTCATGTTTAGTGTTTTCCAGTGATTCCCCATTAACAACAAGAGTTTATGCATCTGAACATACAAGACGTTTCTTGATGAGACTCACCTTTCCAGTTCCTTTTCTTACCCTCTTTGAAACTTACTTATAGTTCCCAATACGCTGGATGCTCCACTGTATTTCAGCTTCTGTGTATCCCTCCTCTTCCTAAGCCTCCCTCCCCACCTCATTGGAGTCTTACTTAAAAATGAGATTCTGTGATTCTCCAGTGTCTTAGATAAATTAACTCTCATCTACACCAAAATTATTCATTGCTATTATTTCAATTAGCCTGTACTACATATCTTAATGCGTTTTAAATGAGCTTCTTAAAAGCATAGATGGTCTAAATCATCTTTGCATTCCACGTCTTGCAAAATATTCTACACATAGCCTATGTGCAATGCAGTTTGAATAGAACTGAATTCTATTTAACAGATTTATATTAATGACCTATGGGGTAAGTGTTTTATGAATATATTACATGTGTCATATAGTGGTATAGTACTTTTATGCAACATGGTTTAGAAATTCAACTGTGTATACAATGGTAACATCTAATTTGTGTAAATCAGCTAATCTGGCCTTTTTTTCTTGAAAAACCCAGAACTCCAAGAGGTGTTCCTGCTCAGAAAATGTTGCGTATGCTCTAGAGTCTTTATCAATGGAATTTCTCCAAACCTTGTCTCATTTTTACCTTTCAGAGTTAAATTTCTTCTCCAGAACTTATCCCTTGCAAAACCCTCTTTACCAGAGACTGTTTTCAATTTTTTACTCTTGAACCCCTGCTTTTATTCTCTATGTCTCCATTATAAATGCAAAAAAAAAGAGAATGGGGGCAAAAGTAGGTTTACAGTTGTTGGTATGGAAAATAATACATTAATATGTAATAACACAAAAATAAACTGTGTTTTGCATACTCACAATTGTAAACCTAATTTTGCCCCACCCTGTAGATAATATTAAATAATATTTTTTATAGTAGCTTCTAAATTATAGTTCTGCTCATTATAAAACTGATTAGTGATTATTATTTAACTTGGGTAAATAACGTCTAAATGTGCTATTACAAACCTATGGAAAAAGATCATTCTGAGTTCTAAAAAAGTGACTTACATGAAGACTTGTCATAAAGAATGTGTTTTTAATTAAAATATTGAGTTTTGAAAGTGTTAGTAAAAATAGAAATATATTCATAAAACATGAGAAGCTTAAAATGTCTTAGAGACCATATGTTTCTACCTATTATGTTTAAAAATAAAATTAGAAAGAACTAAGAGATTAGTTTAAATGCTTGGTTCAGATCACATATGCAGTTAGCAAAGTATCCAGAATGAGAGCCCTAATTTCCCAGAATCCAAACTTGGGGCTTCATTCAGTATCATATAGCTGTTTCTGAAAAATAAAATCAGCTACCTAGATGCCTGGTCAGGGGTCTAATCTGCTGTAGCTGTAGCTACAAGAGGCCTGTGAACCACATCCTTTTGCTCACACCTGAAATTTGGAAAAAGTCTCTTTGCCCCAATTTCTTACATCTGGACTACACTGGGAATTGGGATTAAGTTTGCTTTGTTCTGAGAAAACAAGAGGCCATTCACACTGATGTTTATACAGCCCTTGAATATAGTAGGCCCCCCTTATTTGTGGCTTTGCTTTCTGCAATTTCAGTTACCCAGAGTCAACTATGGTTTGAAAATAGTTAAAAAAAATGTTTAGAAATAATAATTCATAAGATTTGAAACCCATGCTGTTCTGAGTAGTGTTGTGAAATCTCCAGTCATCCTGATCCATCCTGCCCAGGAGGTGACATCCCTTTGTCCAGCATCTCCACACTGTATATGCTCCCTTTCTTTTAGACACTTAAGCAGCCACCACAGTTATCAAACTGTCACAATATGGCAGCTTGTACAACCCTTATTTTACTTAACAATGGTTCCAAAGTGCAAGAGTAGTGATGCTGGCAATTCGGATACGGCCAAGAGAAGCACTAAAGGGCTTCCTATAAGTAAATAAATAAAGAAAAAAAACATACACTGAGGTTGCTAAGATCTACAGTAAGAACAAATTTTCAGTCCATGAAAATGTAAAGAAGGAAAAATAAATTCATGCTAATTTTGCTATTACATCTCAAACTGCAAAAGTTACAGCCACAGGTCTCTGATAAGGGCTTAGTTAAGACGGGAAAGGCATTAAATTTGTGGGTGAAAGACATGAACAGAAAACCTGTCCTGATTGACGGCAACATGTTGCACCAGAAAGCATTGAGACTATGTGAAGACTTCAGCAAGGGATCCCCTGAAAAGAGTGACACTGAAACCATTTAATGAAAGTAAGGGATGGTTACACAGATTCAGAAATAGGTTTGGACTGAAAAATACAAAAATTCCTGGAGAAGCCACGTCGGATGAAGAAGCTGCTGCCATATATCCTGCAAAGTTAAAGTTGATTAAGCAGAAAGCTGTGTATGCGTAGGAAAAACAATATCGGATTCGGAACTCTCTGCAGTTTCAGGCATCCACTGGGTGTCTTGGAACGTACCCCCTGTAGATAAGGGGGGACCACTGCACTGAAGAAACTAGACATTGCCTCTTTGAGAATAAGTATAGCTTGACACAAGCAGTGAATGCTATTGACTTCCTTTGATACGAACTTGCTTCATGTGGATTATGCAACTGCTCCTGGCAACTATCTGTAGCTGAATTTATATGATCTGTTAAATATCCAGTCATCAAGACAGCTCCTGCTGCCCTTGCCATCAGAAAACTATATTTCCCCCTCCTTATATTTAGTATGTGCGTTAAAATCTCACATTTATTCAAGCTTGCTCAAGCCAAGTTTTATATTTCCTCTTAGTGCTGCTGAGCTGATTGTTCACCCATGTAACTACACTGAGAATTAACATCAAAATGGAGATATGAGGACCAACCGTAATAAAGATGTTATGAATACTCAAATCTTCAGTTCGGAAAGTTTCTGCTTTACAAGTCTAGCACATAAATGTCAGAGAAAAGCACTAACCTTTGGATTTTTAAAGAGAACTATGATGCCATCCTGTGGGCAGCTACATTTCATTGCATGTGGAACAAAAAGAAGCTGGAATATAAAAATTTCATAAGTGTATTTTCTCTAGCAAATCGTGTAGTCTAAACAATATATACTTCGTATGTCATTACATCGTTGGATAGGTATGTATCTCACACACACACAGGAGAGTAACTAAAGAATAAAACCAAAATGGTAACCATGGTTATGGCTTAATGGTGTTCTTTTTAAAACATAAATATGAGTTACATTTTCATAATTAAGAAAACAACATCTTCATTTCGCACAAAAGGTTATATAACACAGAAGGCAATTCCTCACCATAAATTTTTAGTTTTCGTATTTTGAGATAGGTAGATAAATTTGGTATATAATATTTCACAGACTTTTTAAAAAAAATCCTCACCCGAGGGCATGTTTTTATTGATTTTAGAGAGAGAAAGAGAGAGGGAGAGGAAGGGAGAGAAACACTGATGTGAGAGAGAAACATCAATCTACTGCCTCCTGTACACCCCCAACTGGGGATCAAACCTCCAACCTATGTACTGTGACGAGAAACTGAACCCATAACCTTTTGGTGTACAGGATGCAGCTCCACCAACTGAGCCACCCAGCCAGAGCTCACAGGCTCTTCTAGTAAAGTCAGACATCCAGGAAGAAAAAAGATTTTCTAGTAAACAGGAACACAGAGGTTGAAGAGACACTATGCACTATGAATTCTCATCTTACTTTATCCAGCAAACAGTTACGGAAGCCAACTATGTGCTAGATAACTAGAAGCATGGAGATGAAAGATCTGAGTAAGTGTCATGAAGGAGGTCTCTGCTGCATGCAGCACAGGCAGGGATCTAACTCAGACAGAACGCGGGGGCACAGGGAGCTACACGAGTGGTCCCAAAGGTGTAATTCCTGACCTGAGCTGAATTTTCAAGATCTAACAGAAGTTATAGATTTACCTATTAAAACAGACAGAGGAAAAGTCACAGCTTCTTTAGGCAGAGAAAATAGATACAGTCTCTGAAAGACTCAGACTTAGAAAGTATATGTTCAGTCCCCCTAACAAGATAATCTTCTAGAAGGACCTTCTACCACAGCCAAGGCCCCCTTTCCAAAAGGACTTTTTGAATTCCTGGGATAATTTGAAATATGACAAACCAGTTTGAATTACAGAATCTGAAAAGCTTTTTTTTTAAAAAAAATTGATTTGAGAGAGAGAGAGAAGGGAGGGAAGGAACAGGAGAGAAAGAGAGAGAGAAAGACTTGTTCCACTCATTTATGCATTCATTGGTTGTTTCCTGTATGTGTCCTGACTGGGGATCAAACTCACAGCCTCAGTACATAGGGGCGATGCTCTAACCAACTGAACTACCTGGCCAGGGTGAATCTTAAAAGCTTTTTAAAATTAGTGTCATGATTTGGGGACTCAGGGGAAATGTTCATACCTATTCCTAGATAAACAAGATAGGCTTATGATAAAAAGAAATTCTATTGCCTTTCTATTACAGGCTTATGAAAAGAAATAAATTCCACTTCTTTTGTATTACATGCCTTTTTTTTATTTTTTTTATTTTTATTTTTTAGAGTTTAAATGAAAGAGAGTTTGTTAGTGAAGCAATGAAACAGTGGCTACTCCACAGGCCTAACAGCCTCCTATTCCATTTTCAACAGCCTCTATGTGTTGGAGTTTGGATGAATCACTTTCTGAGTTGTGGATGAAAAGGGGATTCTATGGAAAGTGACTTCAAAGGGTGGTCATATCATAAATTCCTAACTGAACAGGTAGGTCATTGTGGGGAGTCATGCCCCAGGCATGTAACTTCTTTAGTAAAAGTTTTATCTTTGCCTCAAGCAAGCCCTGTCCACTGTTCATGTGCCTCTAGATTAACAGGTCTTTGGAAGGTCCCCTGTCAGATCCCTCCTTCTAAAGTGTGACAACCCTCCAGAGAGCACTTATTCTTAGCTAGCCTGTAATCCATTCCCCACCTTCATAGAATGTTCCCTCCTTAATCTCAAATACATAGAAAAAACTGCAAACTGTCATTCTCGGGAGCATTTGAGATCTTGCTCCCTGGCCCATATCATCAGTTTTGGCTCAAATAAACTCTTATAAAAATTCTCTACAGGTTTGAATGTTTCTTAGGCCAGCAAAGTGAAATCAGCCTCCCAAGTGATCTAGCTCTGAATTCAAAGTTCTTCACTTGGGAAAATGTCGTCTCTTATCTTGTGATAAGTGCTGCTTGTTGAAATAGCAGCCTTACACGGTGTGGAAGTTGAAACTTGGGTACTTGAACTGCTCTGTGAAGAGGAGCATCGATAGATAAAGACTGCCAGAAAATGAGGAAATGCACCCTTTGAGTAATTCCGGGGTAGAGCTGAACTAACCACTAAGTCATCTAGGTGAGAAAAAAAAAAAAATAAGGAATATATTTTCTATTTTCAGTAAAGAGAACATAGATTCTTGATTTGAACAACATAAGAGAATGGCTGCGAAATTCTTGAATTTTCAGGCCAGCTATATGAATTAGTCACGACACTGTGCCACAAGGGACAGAAACCCATCTCATGGGAAAGGAAAAATTTCCTGGCTCTTATAATATGTGGAAGGTTAACAGGTAAAGTGCAAACATGCAGCTCAATTTCAGAAACACATGAAACAAGCATTTTCAGTGCTGCCAGGGCCCTCTACATCTGTCTACTCTTTGCATTGTGGACAAAAAAAAAAAAAAAAAGAATTCTATGGAGAGTAACCTCGCAGGATGGTCTGATCGCAAATCCCTAAGTAGGAAGTCATGCCCCAAGCACAAAACTTCCTGAGTAAGAGGCTTATGTTTGCCCTAAGCAAGCCCTCTCCATTGTTTCTGTGAATCTATGTTAACACACCCTTAAAATGTGTCTTTTCAGACACGCCCCCCCTTCTAAAGCATGACCACCCTCAAGACAACACATAATCCTGTTAACTATTACCATTTTGTAATCCAATCCCTACCTTTCTTTCTCCCCCATCCTTCTAATCTTCAGGTTCCCTCCTTAATTCAAAATACATAAAACCAGCTGCGAAGGGCCATTCTAAGAAGCCTTAGTCTCAGTCTGTTGAGATTTTGCCTCCAGGCATATCCTCTGCTTGACTTAAATGAACTTTTATAAAACTTCTCCACAGGTTTGGACATTCTCCTTCCATGGCTTATTATTTCATCGCAAACCTAATGTTTTCTACAAAGTGAGGAGCAATCGCCACCAACTGCTCCTGCTCCTCATACTGACAGCAATCAACACCTGAAAATAACTGACTTTCTCACTTCCAATTTAGAAAATCACAGGCATAGGTGATGTGCCCAGCCTTGGTCCGTTGGATGTTTTCAAA
The DNA here is from genome assembly GCF_054644295.1 of Miniopterus natalensis. Taxonomy (NCBI): domain Eukaryota; kingdom Metazoa; phylum Chordata; class Mammalia; order Chiroptera; family Miniopteridae; genus Miniopterus; species Miniopterus natalensis. The sequence goes on along the minus strand of NC_142092.1, from coordinate 24,944,276 downwards.
TCCTGGTGGCAACTGGAGAGTGATTTTAGCTGAGTTGCTTAATTGTACTTGTCTCAGATTCCTATCTGTAAATGTTAGAGATTGGGATTGTTAATGTTTTATACATTATCCATTGCCCTTACTTTCCATGGAGCTCTTCTAAAGAATATATCTTGGCCCAAAGTTGTGAATATTTCACACAGTTTGAAAAGAAATCTTGACCTTTCAGTACTTTCATATTGTATCTAAAGAAAATTTCTTATAACACTGTCTAAAAGCCTGTCTTGGGTATTGTTTGTGAGGCAAAAATGTATATACTTACTAGTATGAAAGCCCAATTATTTAGAACGTTGAACTTTTAACTGAAAAAAAATGTCAAAAAGCCAAATGAAGACATGCAATGGACCTCCCAGATAACATATTCAAATATTATTTAACTGATTCTTATGCACTTTTTAATAACATCAATTCAGTACTTCTTTCAAAGCACTTATGGAAAATTTAAAAGAATAGAGTCAAAAAGATGTGTCCAGAATGTCATTTGGATTTCATTATATTTGCAAGTATGGGTGTGTATAATGTAGACACTAAATTCGATACAAAATTCACTGAATTGGATACAAAAATCACTGAAAATTGAATAATGACTCTGTAAAGGAAACCTAGGGGTCCGCTGGATGTTTAGTCATACGTGAGGCATCGATGACATACAGACAGAAGAGCAGAAGATCTGCAAGGTCACTGACCAGAGCCCAACATGGAATGAAGGGGCCAGCACTCAACAACCGTCCAGGGTTGCAGCAAGGACAGGTTCCACCCACCATCATGAACTCAATGGCCAGCGATAGGATAACATACACATCATGATAAGAGGAAGGACAAATCAAACTTTTTCAATATATTTCAAGCTGTAGTCCACCCAACTTTGGAGACCTGAGTGAATTCATTAGGTACTTCTGGAAATTACTTACCTATTTATATTTTAATAGGTCACTATGCATATGATTAATTTTATCTTGAACTTTTTTTTCATTTTGGAGAATATCTATTAATATATCAAGGGATATTAATATTCTGTGGAACGCATTTTGTAATCCTTTCCTCATGTCTGAATTTTTCTGAGATATGTGGGATAAGAAGTGAGATAAGTTGGACAAGCATAGGGCAAATGGTAGGTCCAACAGCAAGAAACTTAGGTCAAGTATGAGACAGGGAAGCATTGAGACAAGCAAATTATTGGGAATATTTTGAAGGGAACCATAAGTAACTGAGCATAACAAAGAATTGGGATCTTTAATGGATGTATATAATAGTGGAGCAGAAGGGAACTAAAAAGATGTAAATTGTTATTTTTGATTCATTTAAAATTTTGTTTAGCAATATTCCTGAGTGGTGACAAACCCTAGTTTAGCCTTGGAAAAAAATCACCTGCTTATTTTGGCTCGCTTGCTCTGACTGTCATTGGGTAACACCAGTTATGCTTTGGGGATGTATAGGTGAAGCACTGTTTATTCTCTGTAAAACTTTTACACATGAGGTGGTACCTGCAAACCATGAATAATTATAGCTCTAAATTATACAAATCAGGATCCTCCACATTGGAAATCAATTAAGTTTTAGCCACTCACAGGTTTTACTAGCATCAAGATTGCTGGTCTTTCCTTTTCCAGTGGGTTTCCGATAAATAAAAATGATATATAACCTAATTATATATATGTGTTTATGTGCATGCATGTTAGACACAGGCAATAGTTGAATGAAGCACAGCCACTAGAATATCAATACTGTACTTCTAAATGTAAGCTGGCAGACTGAGTCTCAGGTCACAAGGCCAAAATGTGAGGATAAACTGATTTTAGAAAGAACCTCTCTCTCTCTGTGTCACTATTATTCCTCAGTACATTCTAATTATCTGTAAAATTCTAAATCTAACCACTGCTTCAAAGGTTCAAGTCTTATCTAGCCAGCTTCTCAGTAAGCAACTAAATCAATGGATTTACATAAGTCCACCCATTATATGTTGTACACCATAAACTTCTACAATATTGTATGTTAATTATATCCCAATAAAACTGGAAAAAACAAACTCAAAAAAAAATTTTAAAAATTAGTTAATGGTTTCAAATAGACACTTGAAACATAGGAGTCATGCACCCTTAAGCATCTAGCTGAGTATACTCCCTCTTCTAGCCCCCAAACCCTATAGCTCTGTATAAGTGAAGCCATAGCGGTGCCTCTATATAGCTAGTTATTATCTAAGTTAAATGGGCTTCATTTACTGACTTTTAATTTTAAAACTGAATTTTTAAAATCATTAGTTTAAGTGACAATTCTAAATTGATATGATTACTAAATTTCCTAATATAAAGTCACAAACAAAGAAAAATGCATAAAGCATAAGTGTATATTTTAATTAGTTATTAAGTAACAAATGTCCATGTAACCAACATGCAGGTCAATAAATCAAAGACTGACAGCATCCTTGGAGCCCTTTCTGATCCAGTCCCTCCCTCCCAACTCTAGGTAACAATGTCTTTAGTAACAGCTTTCCTTGTAGTTTTACAACTTAGGTATCCATTGCTAAGTATTAAATTTAGTTTTTTAACTATTCAAACTTAAAAAATATCCATTTAATCTCATTGTGATTTTTTTATCTTGTTTTTCTCCACCACATGATGTTTTTGTGATTCACCCATCTTGTTACATGCATAAAAATTAGGAAGACTAATTAGTTAATACATGTTATTTCTTCAAAGAATAACTCCGTAAATTAAAGCTCAGTATAGAAAAATGACTGTGGTTGCCCTTAGCAACTAGATGAGAAAATGATGCTCTTTTTTTCATTCTACATTAATCTCCCAATCAGAGTGTAGTTTACGTCTACATACGAGCTGCCTTGCACAACCCAACACCCCTCTCCCCTTTCTGTTTTCCTCTGAGGATAAGGGCCATATTCTAGGGCTCGTTCTGCCAGCTGGCTTTCGGTACAGCTCACTGGCAAGAATGAACACCATGAAACATAAGCCTAGAAACAGGCTTTGAAGTAGGTCTCCTTGCTCTGGAGGGCAAATATCAAAGCTGGTTTGGTTGGCAACCCAAATATGTAAGATTTCACTAAGTTTCCCATACAAGGGTGAGTCTCTATTCTATTTGATGTTTAAATATCTCCTGGTTTGGTCTGAAGAAAAAGGAGAAATATTGCAATAAATGTTATCAGTATAAAAATATTTTAATATCTTTGAAAACTGAGATAAAAAGAAAAAATAGATTTCAAAATGTCCATCTCATAATATGTCCCCAGGTGTTTTGATTACAGTTTTGATAAAATAAGCAAACAGCCCATGATATTCGGCCAAATAAAAAGGGTTTCACCATGAAAAAACCTATACTGTTAATACTTTTGGACCAATGTAGACATAAGATATACTGTGAGACAATCAGCTTGTTTTACTTCTCTGATGAGTACACACATTAGGTATGTGTATTTAGGCATCTGAATCAGAGAGATAAGCCAATTCTAAATTTGCCCTAAATTGTATCTTTTTTGATTTTGCTTTGTGTTTCTGTATTTCCCATTTCAAAAGGAGTCATCCATTAAAAGTAATCCTGGTCTCACCAGGTATGCAGTAAGAGGTGTTTTTTTTGTTCACTTTAGCTAAGTGTGTCATGACTAAGTAAAAAAGAAAAAAAAAGCAGCCAAATAAAATATATCAAGGGATGAGGGAAAAACATGTGGATAATTTAAATAACATCCCTTAGCAATATGCGTTTTGAACTTGTTCTCTTAAGGAGAAAAGTGCTGTTAAACTTGAAATCATAATATACTTCTAAATCTTGAAATATATATTTGCTTAAACTAGGGTTTTGCATATATTTTTCATAACATTTTCTTAAAGCATTAGCATTAGTTCAATTTATTCTTTTGTCCCCATTCATATATATACAATGCAAATAAAATTTTCAAATTATATTCATTTATTGTTTACAAAGGACTTTCCTATACATATCTCTTTTATCTCCCAAGTAACTCAATCAGTCAGACAGAGGTTTAGTCAGCAGATATTTACTGGATATCCTCCAGCTGCACAGGGATGGGATGCTGTGTAAGCAAATACAGTTCATGTTCTCATGAAGTTTGACCTTTGGTGGGGAAGCCAAAGGACAAACTGCTTCAAATAATTATAAGTGACTGGATAATTCTAAGTGTCAAATGTGAAGTAGAAGTACTATGGTGAAGAAACTGAGAAGGACTTTTACCAGGTTTTGGACGTAACATGTCTATCTGTTTTCTCAGGTGTGTCTTTCAATGACTACATGACAATGCCACCTTGTGGGGTTTTGTCACTGATGTCATCATTGTTATTCCTGTTGTCTTATTTCCCCTCTGCCAGTAGGGGCAGGAATATTAGATTCATAATGATTCTAATCTTTTGAGCCTTCAGGGAATTTGTTTTATCTCTGTGTATTCTTTTCTTATCTACCATGGCATTTATCCCCAGGTTTAGTTATCATTAAAAACAAAAAACTGGGAGGAGCACGTAAGACACCCCCGTCACACACACAGGGTCAGTCCGGCTCCCATGAACTCATAACAGTTCTCCACAGAGGCGGGTGCCGGGAATGACGGAGCACCAAGGAGCAGGAATGAACTCCATGTGCAGGCGTCAGGGCAAGCTTCCCGGAGCAGAATAAAATACCACAATGGCCCGCTGTGATCAGAAACTGAAGCCTTGAAAAGCAGGGGAAGACTTCCAGCAAATGCAAAGGCTGGGAACAGCCCTGTGTCCTTCAGTAAATGAATGGCTACCTAGACTGTGGCACATCCATGCCATGGAATGCTGCTAATCAGCAACAAAAAGGAATCAACCATTGAAACATGCAACAACTTGGGTAAGTCCCTAGGAAGTTACACTAGTGGAAAAAGCCAGTCAGTCCCAAAAAGGCTGGGGGGCGGGGCAGTGGTGGTGAAAAGAGGACTCTGCCCTGGGCCAAAGTGAGGGGAGCTCGTGGGCCCACTGCTGCACTAACGACTCTCCCAAGTGCGCCCGTCGGTGAGGACTTCCACGTCCTGGGCGAACCTTGTAAAGAAAGCTGAGATCGACGAGTGGAAAGGTGACCAAACCAAAAGAGGAGAGAGATGCTTCTTAGGATCCAGGGAGTCTGTATCATCAACAGAAAACCCACAGAAACAATGCACGCCGGGAACCGGTCCTCCCTATCAGAGCTGATCACGATGGATCAGTGAATTCTGCACCTCACACGTGTCCTAAACAACAAATTAGCTCTGCTTGACTTCAGCTACCATATTTTGCCTGCTGTGAGCTTGCTCTAGCCTTCTATGCAATGTATTTTGTAACAGTGTGGAAGAAACACCCAAGATTGATTAGGGTTGGCATAATTCATGCATGCTTCTGCAGTTATTATTGTAGTAGCTGCTTTTGAAAGCTTCATTAGAATTTTAGTGGATATATTTATGTGTAAATCGGATCAACTTTAAAAAAGTGGAATAAAGCTGTAAATAGAGGCTTCTCCAATTTTTGAAGAAAAAGAGGAACAAATTTCAGCCTAAAAACCAGCTATTGCTAATCAAATTTAATTGAGCTCTATCTAGAGGAACTACCCTCAACAGAGAAAATTGAAAGTTTGAGCATATCTGATAAGGCTAATAAAATGTTGCATTAAGTGTTATAGCTCATCATAACTTTCACATAAAGTATCATCATCTGGTCATCATCTTCTTTTCATATGAAACAAACACTATTATCACCCTGTACTGAATGAATATCTGAAGCTTTCTGTTTCTGTGGCTTAGGAAATGGTGAAAATGATATTCCAAAGAGCCATGTAAGCAAAGCAAAAGACACTAAGAGTGAGTATTCTAGATTTAAAGTTGTCTTCCTATCAGCAGAATCACATATTAAGAGAGCAAGAAATCTCATACTGAAATACACAGAAAGCACAGGTGTTTTAACTCAATCAAGAAAATTTCCTTTATGTATTTGGCAATGAAATATAAGGAAATTTACCTTTATATGCACAACTTACTTCCTTGAGGTAGCGATGCTTATTGGTTGAAGCAGGCGATGGGAAAGCTTGCCAGATTTTTCAGGAGTCTTCAAAGCTGAACTCTAAAAAGAAAAATGCACAAAAGTGTACAGAGAAGATAGTGGCCTGGTGGCATCAAGTCACAGCAACACTGTCATCCATCCCATAGTTACTAATCCCAGGAAAGGGAGGTCTTCTTAGGACTAAATCTATGGCCGTGGCTTCGAACAATAAATGAAAGATCTGAGAGGTCAGAGTCACAAGAGAAAATATCTCTATATTATAGGAGTAAAGAATTCCATTTTTATCCACAATAGCTAATGCTGTCTAGAAACCTTTCAGGTGAGCAAAAAGGAAAAAAAAAAAATCAAGCTGGCCACAGATGTCCAGAATATGCGCCTTCATTTATTGTGCAGTCACAGAGAGAAATGACCTCTCCAAAGGGTGCAACGTGAATGATTACAGTTCCCTTTAATGCTACGAACTACTTCAAAAGCTCAGTGGGAACTCTATGTTGTATTTCTGAAAAAAAGAAGAAAAAAAAGTAAATATAAACACACCACTTTCCTTCTCGGGTCTTATCCTTGACTTTCCCCTATATATTTTCTCCAGTATAGGAACTGCTATTTCCTTTCTGTCCCAGGTTTTATAGATGTTATAGAAATATAATTTAAAAAAATGAGTGCTGTTTTTTTTTTCCTTTTTATTGAATTTATTGGGGTGACGGTGGTTAACAAAACTATACAGGTTTCAGGTGCACAATTCCACAACACATCATGTGAACACTGTATAGTGTGCTCGCCACCCCAAGTCAGGTCTCCTTCCATCACCGTTTATTCCCCCAAACGCTCCTGCAGCACCCCTCCCCCAGTCACTACACTGTTATCTGTGTCCATGAGTTTTCTGGGGTTTTTGGCTCAATCCCTCTATCACCGCCACCCCCAGCCCAACCCCACCCCAGCATGACAGCTGTCAGCCTGTTATGTATGAGTCTCTCTGTTTTGCTTGTTAGTTCATTAATTCCACATGTAAGTGAGATCACATGGTACTTGTCTTTCTCTGCCTGGCTTATCTCACTTAGCGTAATACTCTCCAGCTCCATCCATGTTGTCGCAAAGGGTAAGATTTCCTTCTTTTTTTACGCTCAAGTAGTATTCCAAGGTGTAAAGGTACCACAGATTTTTTATCCACTTATCCACTGATGGACACCTGGCCTGCTTCAAAATTGTGGCTATTGTAAATAATGCTGCAATGAACATAGGGGTGCACATATTCTTTCAAATTAGTGTTTCGGGTTTCTTTGGATAAATTCCGACAAGGCCAGAGTAATCAAAACAGCATAAGTGTCTTAATCACAAGAACAATTCACTTATTCTAAATATATGATGTGTTGGTTTTCTCCTTTTTAGTGGAAGATAAAAGCGTATTTGTTAAAAGAAATATATCTTTGGCTACATGAATTCTACTTTTTTTTCAGTATTGGCATCAATAATAAGTATAGGAACTGCTCAGGATGGATGGATTTTAAAGAACATCTTTGAGAGCTGAGGGAGTTAGTCTCTTTTTTTAGGAGATTAATATCAGAAAATATTTGGGATTACAGACATCATGAAATAAAATAATGATATCTGGGTATAAAGAAAAGGAATGAAAAAAATTGAGCAGCTATGAATACAATGATATACTATCTCAAACATGGAGTCTTCTCAATTAAAGCAAGTTATTTTATTTGCCTAGCCATCCCCTAACTCAAAGTAGACACTCAATGAATAATGGTGGAAAGAAAGGAAGAGAGTGGAGGAGACAGAAATGAAATAAAACAAAAGCCACTGATGAGCAGCCTGGAATCATCCCTAACACTTTTCTATCATTTCCCCCACTCTGTCCTGCCTTAGGTAATATAAAAACATTTTCATTCTATCCCCAGATTCTTCTACTTATATCTTTCTGTCTTACTGTGAAGCACTCCAGGTTGGAAAAGTCAGTAAAAAAAATAAATTATTGCCCTGGCCAGGTGGCTCAATTGGTTGTAGAGTCATCCCATACACAAAAAAGTTGCAGGTTCGATACCTGGTAAGATCACATACCTAGGTTGTGCTTCAATCCCCAGTCATTATTGTACCTGAGGCAGCTGATAGATGATTCTCTCTCACATCAATCTTTCTTTCTCTTTCTCCCTTTCTCTTTCTCTCTCTCTCTCTCTCTCTCTCTCATCTCTCCTTTCATCTCTCTAAAACATATCCTAGAGGATTAAAAATACATACATACATACATACATATATAGACGTAAATAAGTTGCCTGCCTCTGACCAGGTCCAGGCTTAAGGCAGAAGGCACTGATAGACTTCACAACCCTCCCACTCTGCAGTTGGAAATGTAAGAGCTATAATACTACTATTACCAGATCACACAGTGGGTGGAGGAAGTGTCCTTTTTGAATGGAAGCACTGAACTAAGGCCACAAAAACTGATTCATATAGAGATCTTTTCTGAGTCATCAAATTATAATGACTAATCAACAGAGAGCCAAACTGTTTTACATGAATAAAATTCCAAAAACAAATCTAAGGACAAATATGACATGTTGTTGTTTTTTTCCTTTTAATTTTACTAATAAAACTCCAATGGAATGGTAGGCTGTTAGCAATCAAGATTTTAGGAGGTTTTTCCTTTGGATCCTATATCATTTTATTGCTTTTTCAATAAAAGAGGAAAAATTATGTTTTAACATTTTTTACTCTAAGTTGTAAATAATTTTCAAGATAAATTGATCAAAATTTCAATCAACTTACCTTGAAAGTGAATAAGTATTACAGAAAATAAAATGCCTTATCTTCATATATATTCACACACCCAAATGAAATGGATACTAATGAATGAAATACAATAGGCCATATTATTGTCTATAGCTTTGGGGAGTGACGTATTTTCTTCTTTAACCTTTGCCATTACTGTTCGTTGCCGAAAGGACATAGGTTTATCCATAATGTATCATTGGAAGAGATGTGAAATAAAAAAGATTATACAACAGGAAAGAAACACTAAAGTCTATGCTATTTGAAGGGTTACTGCACATGAAACACCTTTAGGGGCTCTTTTATCAGCTCTGCAATACTGTAATATTCTTCCAAGTTGTTAGTCTGTGGATGGGTATCTGGCTGACAGAGGAGGTTTTAAAATGGGGCTCTCTCAGAGGAGCTTGTTAAGAAAAAATATCCCATGAGCATTCCTTCACATCTCGCACTACCACACTGCTCATGCTCACTCTAGGACTAAAAACATGTCTCAGAATCCACTATAGAAAAGAAGGACCAGGTCACTTTCAAATTGCAGTATCTTCCTATAAATACATGGGTCATATACCTTATAAAGGGAAATAGCTCCAAATTTGATATGACTTCTTAATTTTTCTTACTAATTTTTGGTGTACCAATTATAAGAATATGAATAATGTCTTTTACTCTTGAAGATGTAGGAAAAGTAAAGATGAACATTTTTGTTGTAAATATTAAGTACCTTACATAAAAAATTGTCTAATATAGTACTAAATATATAAATTACTAATAAATGTTAGTTTAATTTTTGGTTTAATTAAATCAAAAGTGTATTTGTATTCAAATTTTAAAAACAGAGCATCTTGTTTACCATTTTGCCAACATGACTTATTTTTTAAAAACATTTTATTTGATAAACATATGACTTTTCTTCTCAGATATATTAATATGATAAACTATGTCAAGACATTTCCTAATTTTGTTTTATCCTTGCAGTTTTGAAATAATACCCATTTGTTTAAAACTATATTACTCTTAATCTGCTTTGGGAGACTAATATTTTTTTATTTAATATTTTTGTTTTAATATTTATAAGTAAACTGTAATTTTAACTTTTGTACAAATGTGGTTTGTATTGATTTTATACCCATGTAAGGAAGATAATTAGAAATTTTCCTTTGTTTCTGATACTCTGGGAAAGCTTTAAAATCATTAGAATTATCTGTTCCTTAAATGTTGGTAAAATTTCCCTATAACATTCTTCACATATTCTGCTTTGGTTGAAGTAAAGGAATTCTCCTGAAACCTTTCTTTGAAGTTATTCAGCTTGGGTGTTCTATTTTATCTAGTCAGGTTTTTTTAAAACTATATGTTCCTACTAAACTTTTAATAAAATTTTCAAATTTATTTACATAGAGGTAATTAAGAAAGGTAATTAAAAAATTAAAGATAATTTAAGAATTTATTAGCTTCTGTCATAGTTTTTAATATTCTGGGTCACCGTTCCTATTTTTTGCCCTTTAAAAATGTAGCTTCAAGTCTTCCAGCTCAGAAAAGTTGCACTGAATCATATTAATTTTTGCTTTATGTGATTATTATGGTATCCGTCTTTGAGGAGATACTGTGCCTGTGTTAAATGTTGCATTCACTGCACATGCTGTCTCTCAGGAAGTTTGGTGGTTGATAGCTTTCAGCAGTTAGCCTCTGGTATTCTGCTGAGCAGAAGACCTCTTTTAGCCAAGATTCACACGCCCTTCCCAATGCAGCCTACCGCCTGAAAGCAGGTGCACAAAGGCCTGACCCCTGCTCAAACTGCTGATAGCTCTAGTTTCAGAGAGCCCTACTGATTCATCTCATGCTTCCCTATGATTGCACCACAGGACACATTTTTCCTTTGTTCAACTCTGTTTCTTTGTTTTTCTCTCCACAAGTAGAAATCCTGGTAGCATTATCCAATAAAGTTCCTGCATTCTAATTTTCATGAAAAGGTCAGTTTAGGAGTGGCCCAAACAAGCAGACATTAAAATTGTATTATGGTAATGGATCACTCTATTAGTTATCAATTGCTGCATGACAAATTACTCCAAAACTTGGCAGCCTGTAACAACAAACATTCAATATCTCACACAAATTCTGAGCATTAGGAATCCAGAAGCATCTCAGCTATGCGGCAATGGATTAGGGTCTCTTGTGAGGTTACAGTCAAGCTGTATTGAACCTAATCTCAGAAGTGACACACTCAAAATTTCTGCCACATACAGTGGTTCTCAGAAAGCAATCCTGGCGCCCGGCCAGGAGTGCCTTAGCGATTGAGCTTCTACCTAGGATCCAGGCGATTAGGGTTCAATTCCCGGTCAGGGCACATGCCTGGTTGCCGGCTTGATCAATGACTCTCTCATCATTGATGTTTCTCTCTCTCTCTTCCCCTCCCCTTTCCTCTCTCTGAAATCAATAAAGATATATAAAAGAAAGAAAGAGAGAGAGAGAAAGAGAGAGAGAGAGAGAAGGAAGGAAGGAAGGAAGGAAGGAAGGAAGGAAGGAAGGAAGGAAGGAAGGAAGGAAGGAAGGAAGGAAGGAAGGAAGGAAGGAAGGAAGAAAGAGAAAGAAAGAAAGAAAGAAAGAAAGAAAGAAAGAAAGAAAGAAAGAAAGAAAGAAAGAAAGAAAGAAAGAAAGAAAGAAAGAAAGAAAGGAAGAAAGAAAGGAAGATAGATAGATAGATAGCGGTCCTGGCACAATAGAAGACTACAGCCCAGCCGGTGTGGCTCAGTGGCTTAGCATCGATCCATGAACCAAGAGGTCACTGGTTCAATTCCTGGTCAGGGCATGTGCCTGGGTTTCAGTTTCGATCCCCAGTAGGGGACATGCAGGAGGCAGCCAACCGGTGTTAATTCTCTCCCATCAATGTTTCTCTCTCTCTTTCTCTCCCTCTCTTTCCTTTCTCTCTAAAGTCAACACACACACACACACACACACACACACACATATATGTATATATATTATGATTATTTTAAAGACTACACAAGGGTGTAAATGATAGGAGTCAGGGATCGTTTGGGGCCATGCATGTTGGAGGCTAGCTACAACAATCACTCATCACAGGGCTGATATATTAGCTATATGTTGCTGCACAACAAATTACCCCGAAACTTAGTGACATTTATTATCTCACTGTTTGTGTGAGTCAAGAATTTGAGCATGGCTTAGGTGGGTCCTCAGCCTCTGAGTCTTTTACAAGCCTGCAATCATCAAAAGGCTCGACTGGAAAGGATTTGGTCTAGCTCACTCCTGTTGGTCACTGGCAGGGTTTAGTTCCTTGTGGCCTGCTGGACTAAGGCCTCAGTTCCTCATAAATTGTTGGCTGAAATTGTTCCTCATTTGTCTGCCCTGGCAATCCCTTCGTAGAATACCTAACAAATGCAGCTGGCATCAGAGCAAGCAAGCAAGAAGTCAGGAGAGCATGCCAGCAAGTCAAAAGTCAGTCTTCTGTAACTGAATTGTGGAAGTAGCAACCCATTATCTTGCCATAAGCTGTTTGTTAGAAGCAATCAGTAAGATTATTCCAACTCAAGGGGAGGGAATTATACATGTGTGAACTCTGAAGATGGGGATCTTTGGGAGCCACAGTACAGCTGGCAAGGTGTACTCTATCGGGGCTTGTACGTAAAGTTAGCTGCAGGCACAAGAAGGCTAAAAACTTGCTGCTGGTGAACTAGGAGGTGTACTTGTAGAAGGAAATACACTAGACATCGATAAATCAGTCATTTGAAAAAATAAAGATAATGGAAATGAGTAATTGTTGCAGGAGATAACTAATGCTTTGGAAAGAGAGAATATAAAGTTGAAAATGATTAACTATCAATTAAAGGCTAAATATGTGCCTTCTTGGCAGCATATAAATCATATCTCTTGCAGCTAGAGGGCAAAGAAAACTGAGGATTAAGCCCACAACTTAATCATAGCAATAACAAAGCTCAAAGGATAGTTGGATTCCCAATCTAGACAGGTTTATCAAGCTAAGTTCAGGACCCTGATGGGAAATAAATGAACTCTTAAACATGGGCTGGGCATCTGGGGTGATTAATATTTGAAGATGACTTTTTAAGCAAGTAATGTTGAAAGTCTGTTAGAGGGACTTTTGAGTTGTGTGTCCTACAGAGTAGCAGTCCCATTGCCTGCCATTCCAATAGTAGGTCTTTAATACCATCAGTATCAAGTTGTCTTTTCCAATGCAATGTCTCTGGGTGGTGTGCCATCTTCAGTAAGTTCTAGTCAGCAAGCACCAAATGTAATAGCAAAACCCTAGGACTGATTGGCACATCACCAACCGAGAACAAGATAATACTCTCAAGAAGGAAAATGGAGCAGAAATTCAAGGAGGAAAATGGTGTTTTTTAAAGACAAACTACGTCAATCTTTTTCCCAATTTTGCCAGCCATTACTGACAATTCAGGGCTGAGCAGTGTCTAACAGTAAGTTCAGAAACGGGTCCAAATGTCACCACTGCCAAATAACTCTATTTTTCTGGGTCTCAGTGACCTTGTCTGTAAATCAAGATAATATTATTTTTCACCATGAACATTCTACAGGGGTTGAGAAAACCATATGTTTAGTATAAAAGTTATAGTCTCAGTACAAGAACAAAGAAAACTATTGCTCAAATGTTCACTCACAGAAAATGGGGGCATGTGTCAGAGAAAAAGCTCAGTATTTGAGGCAAGTTTTAGAAACTGTAAAAACAAAAGTGAGCAAAGGTTACTGAAAACTCAAAACAGGAATACTCTGAAGACCACCAGTTTTAACCTTTGCCACCTGCCCACTTGGAGGATACATTCTCCATTTTAGAAACTTATTTGCACTGCCTTCATATTTCACTACAATAGAAAAAAATAACCACAATGTGTAGAAATGTAAGGTCCAAATAATCACTAGCTGACAACCCCTAGAAGCAGGCCCTGAAGCAAATCTCCAGCTCTATTCGTTGAACAGGGCAATGAGTCCCCTTGACACTCATCTATTTGCTCTTACCAGGTCAGAAAGTCTCAACCTCACCGGAGAGCCTTGCCCCCAGGCCTCTCCTCAAGTTTTCTGGCCCAGGCATCCACAAAGTTACACCTCACATCGCCCTGCTCCTGCTCTTCCCGTCGCACAGTTATTCTCTCACTTTGCTTTCCACTCTCGGCTATATGTTGCTAATTGTTTCCTTTACAGTAAATCTAGTTGTAAAAAGGCATTTCAACTTTCTTGTACAGTGGTGTTTTTTTAAAAAAGAAAAACTTGGAGCCGGGGGAATGACACTTAATTCCTGTAGTAGAGCAGTCTGAATCACCCAGAACGGTATCAACTATTCCAACCAAAATCATTAACTGTGATAGGCTGTAATTGTATTCATCTGGCCTTGCTCCTCTAAGGAGCTCAAAACATTTTACAAGTATTCACTCATTATCTGTATATTGAAAAAGAACCCCTGTGCCACTGGGGATTGAAGAAACAAATGTTTCTGAAATAAACATCATTTGCATCATTTCCCTTGGATTCCGTCTCGGCAGTACATGATGCAAACCAGCATCCTAATGTCAGCGTTCTTCCAGGGAGAGGGGACAATTCCTGCTTGGCTCCTTCCTTGAAGGCTTCCCTTTTGGTGGCTGTATTAGTTTGCCAACGCTGCCATAACAAAGTACCCCATATTGGGCATCTTCAACAACAGAACTTCACTGTCTCACAGTTCTGGAGGGTAGAAGCTCAAAAATCAAGGTGTGAGCAGAGCTGATATCTTCTGAGTTCTGTGAGGGATTCTCCTTGGCTTACAGATGGTTGTCTTCTTCCTGTACATGTATTTCAACATCTCTCCACATGTGTCTGTCTCTGTTCAAGTTTCCTCATGTTACGAGGATACCAGTCATATCGGATTGGGAGCCCAACCTACTCCTATCTTTACAAATTACATTTGCAATGATCCCGTTTTCAAGTAAGGTCACATTCTGAGGTATTAGTGGTTAGCATTTCAACATAAAGATTTTAGAGAGACAACTGAGCTATGAACAGTTATGCTAAAGCTTAATACAGCTTTTTAAATACTCTTTAATGGAAAGGAAAAATGGCAGTAAATTAAAACATGAGATCTAGAAGAATAAAGTTCTAACTATACTATTTTTAGTGTCTAGCTTTACAATCATAGAAAATTCCTAAAAGCTTGAATAGTTTTATACATACAATTGTAGGTTCCTTTACGGGAACTCTGTGTTCTAAATCAGATCAATCACAGGGCAGTTCAACAACTTACAGGACTTACTAAGCATTCCTGAACTTCTCTTTAATCCTAGTGCTTGTATCAGGTGATTTCATTTTTGAAAACTATTTTTCTACACAATAGGCAAAATAATATTCATTTACTGTGGTGAGATGGGCCTATAATTTTGGTATAAAGACATTCAATAGGGCAAATGGAACTTCTGACTCTAATAGCTAAAAACCTAATGAAAATTCACAGATCCTTTCTATACAAAACATGAAAAATTATAATTTTTTTCCATCAGTTATTTTTTACTTTCATCAACCACTTGTTTGGACCAACTAATGAAGAGCCAATAGTTCATCCATCCTTTCTCACTGACTTAAAGAAACTAATTGCTTGAGTATCATGAAATCATGCAAACCTAATGCTTAGAAATTTTTAAATGTAAAGCCTACTTAGAAATTCGGTTTAATAAAGAAGCCATCACTTTACATTTACACCTGCTTCATAGAAATTATATAAATAATAGAGTAAGAGATTGACTGATAGACACCTGAGTGATGGGTATGTAACACATGAGGTAAATTTTTGATTTTCAATTTAGGTGATAACCTGAGAATGCTGATTACACGTTTTTTGTGTTTAAAGTACAAGTAAACTGAGCATTATTTTGATAGGAAAGTGTTAAGGAATTCAATGCTGGCTCCTGTCAATCCTAATTAATAACAGGGCCATTTTCCCCTATCCATTCTATTTGTTAAAATTTATCCTGATATTTAAATGTATAAAGCAAAAACAATTACTTACTGTCCTCATTTCACAGTTACACAAGCTTGTTTTTTTTTAAATATTTCATTCAATGTATTTTTTTTTAATATATCTTTATTGATTTCAGAGAGAGGAAAGGAGAGGGAGAGAGAGACAAATATCAATGATGAGAGAGTCATTGATTGGCTGCCTCCTGCACGCCCCCAACTGGGGATCGAGCCCACAACCCAGGCATGTGCCCTGACCAGGAATTGAACCCCGATTGCCGGGATCCTAGATCGACACTCAGCCACTGAGCCACACCCAGCCAGGCATCATTCAATGTATTTTCTAGACGCTAACTTAATGGCAACATGAGGTGAAACCTCCCAGCTCATTTCATGTGTGTTCAAATAAACTGCTGTTTAAAGTATGTGCTCCTTGCCCTGGCTGGTGTGGCTCAGTTGGCTGAGCATAGTACCATGCCCCAAGAGGTCGCTGGTTCGATTCCCGGTTGGGGTTGCCTGGGTTGCGGGCTCGATCCCCATTACAGGGTGCGCAGGAGGCAGCCAATCGATGATTCTCTCTCATCAATGTTTCTATCTCGAAAGAAATATGACAGCATCAGAATGGGTAAAAGGCTACTGCGAATGCAAACAATAAACAGCTACTCACAGGAGGTATTACTATCTCCATTTAATAAATGAAGAAACTAAGATGCGGACAGATCAAGCTATGCTTGTATTAAGATACTATAACTTGTAAGTGACATTATACTAGAAAAACAGTTGTCAGTACCGGAGGAGATCTTCAGCTACAAAACCATATTCTTACAGAGATGTTTAGAAAGACCAAAGCTTACTTTGTCAGCTGGTAAAAATCTTCGTTTAACCTCAACACATCTAATTTCTATTTAAAAAGTCACTTATAAGACAACATATTTTCTTACATATATTTACAGCTACTGCAAAATTATTAACTATTATAGAATAGTAATAGTTGCCAAAATGAAGTACTTAGTCCCAGACTATACAAAACCACTGCAATAGTCACCCTCAGATACCATAAATCAGATGCCAATTTCTGACTGGATTCAATGTGCACAGAATGTGCCATTTGTTTTCAAGAACTTACATTTGATAATAGTACAGTAATGGAGTTTTACATAGCACCTGGCCTCTCTTGAATGCTGGTTCTGCTATAAACTTAGAAAAAGTCCTTTATCCAGACATGACTGCAGTTTCTTTATTGGTAAAGGTTGAGCTGGGTAATCTTGTATGACCCTTTATCACTGAAAAATCCTCTGTGGAAAACAGTATGGAAGGTCCTCAAAAAATTAAAAATGGAACTGCCTTTATGACCCAGTGATTCCACTTCTGGGTATATATCTGAAGAAACTCAAAACACTAAATGGAAAGAATATATGCACCCCTATGTTCATTGCAGCATTATTTAAAACAGCTAAGATATGGAAGAAACCCAAGTGCTTGGCAACAGACAAGTAGATAAAAAAGCAAATGGTACCTTATACAATGGAATATTACTTGGCCCTAAAAAATGAAATCTTACCATTTGCAACAGCATGGATGGACCTAGAGGGTATCATGCTAAGTGAAATAAGTCAGAGAAAGACAAACACCATATTATTTTACTTATATGTGGAACCTAAAGAACAAAATAAATGAATAAACAAAACAGAAATAGACTCATAGATACAGAGAACAGGCATGGTTGCCAGTGGGGGGTGAGGGGGTATTGGAGAACTGGGTCAAGAGGTTGAGAAGTACAGTTTGGGAGTTACAAACTAGTCATGGGTATGTAAAGTACAGCATAAGAAACATAGTCAATAATATTGTAATAACTATGTATGGGGCCAGATGGGTAAACGGAAAGATTGACCACTGTGCTATATACCTCAAACTAATACAAAATAATGTTGAATATAAACTGCAATAGAAAATTTTAAAATAATGAAAAAACGAAACAAGCCAAACAAAAAAAATACTCTGCTATCTGGAAAATTTATGTTGAGTTGGAGGAGAACCAATTCCTCAAATAAGTGGCAGATTGACTAATGTGAAGGCCTAATGTTATGACAGTTGAAAAAAAATGGTTCAATGCCTTCTCTGATATGTTTCCCTAATCCTGCTAAATTTCCAACAAGCTTTTAAATGGTTTTTTTTTTAAAGCTTGATTCTGATGAAAGTTTCTATGCATCAGGAAAGAGCTGCCAAGAGAGAAACTGTCTGTTCCAAAACGCTTTTTGGTGGCTTATGTGGGAATATTACCAAAAGGTAATACATACCCTCCTGGAAAAGACGGGATCAAAATTCTCCAGGAGCATAGGGCGCTAAGCCCATTATCTCATTCTATGTGTTACTATTAGCATAACAAACTCAATCAATGCATTTTGGTCAATAACTCTCTCAACTATTAACAGGGAAAAAAATGAGAGCTTCTAAATGAAATATCTTGAGCTAGATAAGATGCTCAATATAATGAGAGGAGCAATTTGCATTTTAACAAGGGAAATGCAGTAGGGTTTTTAAAATCACAGCTATCTCTTCACTCTCACGTTCAACCTAATTGTAAAGGATGTGATTATTGCCTCTTTTCTGTAAATTTATTTAATAATTTTTGCATTTCCCCCACCACGTTCCACTAAAAGGCAGAGATAAAAAATCAAAACTGCGAAAAAGGAAGCAAAAGTTTTCTTCAGAATTAAGTGCTGTCAGTTTTCTACAATACACAGTGCAGGCGCAGGGGGTTTTCTCTTATTACGGGTGTTCAGGACCCCTGTTTAAGCCCAGTGAAGTCTCAGAGGTGGCTGATAAACTAATTCTCGGCAAAGGAAAAAGACCATGATAAGGGCTTAAGACCCACAAGCAAAGGTAATATTAAAATAAAGCCACAGTATATAAAACAGATTCTTTATAACAGACCACCTGTCTCCCAAATAAGAGAGAAATTCTCATCAATTTTAAGATGGAGGGAGAAAAAGAAAAGCAGCAACGGCTGCTGCTCCTATAATAAGGAGCCTAATTTTATGCTATTATCTGTTTGATGATTTAAGCAGAATAAAGTGACACTGATCTGAAAATGTGAGAATGAGGCAGAACAAGAAGAGTATTTGTAAGAGGAATCATTTCAGGCACCCATGGGGCTTCACATAGAACTCATTTGCACAAAGACAGGGCTCTCTTATGAATGATGGATACATGTAATTCCTAGCTGCCAGTGTATTTCTTTTTATACTAACAAGACAGAGAATGAAATCCAGGCTAAAATTGCTTTTAAAATTAGAGCAGTTCCTAAATGAATTGCAGTTCTAAATGATTAGACAGTGTCTGTATGGACAGTTCATTCAGGTCACTGAAGCAGACACTCATCTGTCATTCCTGCTGATATTCAATGTTATTAAACAATAGTGCCCCGTGAAACCACGAAAAAAATGGGCTGCGAGTTTTAATCAATATATGAAAGCCTTCAATTAAATTTTACATGAGAGAAAACATACATGGACTTTAATCTTTTCAGCAAAATCTCCCTGGAAAGGAGAGACAAGGGAAACATTTAAACCAAGAAAGATCAAAGCTGATTAAAAATATACGAGCGCCATCTGGTGTCAGAAATAAAAATAATTGCAGGCTAGCAGTGAAATGAATGCCCCCATTGTGGAATCATCCCTGTGCAATGAGGTTATGGTCTACTCAAACAGTCATTCTTGAAATGGAATTCACTTTATGTGTAATACCCAGATGTGATTATTTACCATTTGGTTTAGAACTCAATAAACCTAGGGAAGTAAGGTTGGCTGAAGCGGTAACTTTGCCATTACTCATACATTCAAATATTTCAGGCAAAATTCGTTTTAACTCAAGAATGCATAGAATTGCTACAGTTTTCTACTCTAATGTACTTAAGTAAACCTTCCCTGAGATAGAAAAATTATATCTATACTTTCAGAAGCAATTCCTCTTTAGAAGCATAGAAGCAGATGGGGAGCATATTTTTAAGGAAGAAACTTTGAGGCTTAGGATGATAATGTGCTAAAATAAATTTAGCAATATACTTTTTAAAAAGAAATCTACGTAGTGGTATTTGACTGTCTTGGAAATGTATGCACATATCTCTATTAATAGAACTTGAAAAATACACCACACTCCATCTCATTCTGTAACTAATTTTTACTACATCTATATATTAAATGTAATAACACACCCTGTTCCCTTATTTTCTGGTATACTTTTTAGCTAGAGGTTTTTGACAGTTTCAAAGACCAACAAAATATTTCACAAATGAGAATACTTGCTACTCAAAAGTTGTCAGCCCTCTGACATCAAGCAATTTTTGGGCATGCTCCCAGTGGTTTAGTTGTATTACTGAATCCTAAATAATGAGTTTCTTTCATTGAATAATGCATTCTGCAAGATTTTAGCTGTGCTCTTTTCATACAGATCACTAAGTAACATGCAGTGCAGTTCACAGCCATAAAAAACATGGATGTATAAATTATATATCTCATCATATAGAATAAGAGATTTGAATAGGATAATATGCCTCTTTAGTTATTCAAAAACTGTAACTTTATTAAAAGACAAAACTATTTAAGTAATTAAAAATAGGGTCCTTAAAATAGCATATCTTTTAATATCTGATAGCACATAACTGAGATTATTGCTTCAAAACTATTTGACAAGATTATAACTACATGTTGGCACCTAATTTTCAAGCAATGGTGAGAAGTTTTATGTGCCTTCCACCTGCAGCCCCAAGCAATTATCCCTTCCAGAAAAGAACCAGCCAAGAGACCCTAGGGGAGCTGACCACACATGTCTTCCTTATGCCCCACCAGAGAACTGATAGATGTGGCAAAGGAAGGAACTGACTGTTGGGACTGGGATGTTTTAGCACCAGGCAACAGGGCTCTGGCTGGCTTGGAGCAGTAAGGAGCAGGAGGGGGCTTAAAAATGATACAAGCTTCCAAAACGTTTCCAGAGAAATGGCACTATTCATACCAACTTATGAAGTTCACAAGTTTCTCAGAGGGAACTTAAGATTTGGCTTAAAGCAAGATCAGTAATTCAGTACCATATTTTCCCCTGGAATCTAAGAATAATTATATTAGAAGAATTTCACTAAATGTCTACTGCATTGTAGGAACTGCTCAGGAATGAAAGAGTTATGTTGCTTGCATAAAATTAAAACTCACTTCATTCAACACTAATTCCCTCATAGTAATAAATATAAAAGAAGGGAAAATAACTTCTTGGAGCACATAAATTTTCAAAAAGTGAGGTATATTTTTTGTTTTTAAATATATATTTACTACTTAATAAGAATCTGTTGTGCAAATGTTTTCTTTTCATTTTTTTCAAACATCAAGAACTATTTGCGACCTAAAAGGCAAAAAATAAGATGGCTTAGAGGCACATTAGGGCAGCATCAATTTAGCAGATTTTTTCCCCCCAAATTTCTCCATAATTTTCTCTTGATATAGGCTGATTTTTGCAAATTTAAAGGTACATATCTTAAGTATTTTCTAAAAAGAAATTTTGTAGCATTACCTCTAACATTTAGGAGTACTATCCCCTAAATTAACATTTTGACTTTGTGGCAGCCTGGCATGTTCTTCCTGTTTTTTTTTCCTTTAATTTCTGATTAAATTTATATTAATTCCAAAGTTACTGATTTTAGATACTTTTGTCAGCCTTAATATCTCATTAATTATGAACATCTAGGTGAAATTAAAATAAGTAAGGCTTTAACTGTAAGGATAACACTTTTTAAAATATCTTGAAGAAATACTATTATACATAACCAATAGTAAGGTATGTGAGACACTAACAAAGAACAGTAGGTATTTCTATTTACCAGTTAACGTTATATTATCATATAACAATAACAATCAACTATACACTGGCCATAAGAAAGATTTGCAGCGCTTCAAGTTTTATTCACAAAGTGGGAATATTAACGTATCTATATCCCACAATTTGAAGCTCACATAATCCAAATTAGATAAACGTGACCTACAGAGCACTCAAAGTTTTATAAACATTAACTCAGTGAAACTGACAATTGCTCTGTGAAGCAAACAGCATTATGCCTAGTGATGGATGAAGAAACTGAAACCGGAGTTTAAATGAGATCTGCAAGCTGGAACAGTCAGTAACTGACAGATCTGTGATGTGAACCTGCTTCTCTGCTCATCCCACGACGCACGCTGAGCTTTCAAACCTGGCCCCCACTACTGGTCCAGTTCATCTGTTCCAACTGAGCTACGCCTCACCAAAAAGACAGGACACACAGATATCAGGGAAGTTCTTTAAATATATAGTGCTCAAGAGATACACACAGACAAACACATACATGATAATATGTGCTTCAGAATGTTGGTGTGTGGTGGTGGATGATAATATTAACATAGATGAATGGGAGTTAATCAGATGAGGGATCCCTGATGTCAGTCTAATGGGGAGAAATATAAGCTAACATTAAATTACAATGCACAGTAATGAGGACATTGATAAAGTTTCAAGTAGGGTCTTTTAAAAGCACAAAAGAGGCAGCTAATACAGCCGTGGATTTGGAAACATCCTTCAGAATGAAATACCTGAAAAAAAATCTGAAGCTCAAATAGGAATTATTCAGGTGAAGAGAATGGAAACGTTAAAGGCATTGCAGACAGAAAATAGCATGTGAAAAGTTTCAGCAGTGAGAGTGCTGAGGATAGTTGGTAAAAATGCAATTTAGTTCATGACAACTGATCTATACAATGTGTGTTAGGGTGGCAAGAGAGGTGGCAAGAGAGGAGGCAAGAGAGGAAACAAGAGATGAAAGCAGGGACAAGTCAGGAAGGGCCTTTTATATTTAAGATGATTTGGAGGCATGGAATATTTAAGCCAGGGACTGATAGATCAATTTGACAATATCAGAATAGATTGGGTTCTTGACTGAGAAGCAGAAAAAAGAGATATTGATTTTTTTTAATTAGCCAGTGGAAAAAAACAATGAGCCTTGAATGATGGATTAAGATAAGTAAATATCCAATATATATAAGTATCTAATGTATCGTGATATAAAATGATCCATTAATGATAATGGTTGAGTGTAACTACCATATAGTTACCTGTTTTGTTTTGTTTATGTTCAAAATTTTCCATAGTAAATATAAAACAAATATCTAAATGCCACTTAAAATAAGCAATATGAATCGGTAATATAGTATTCATTATATTGTGATCAAGTTATTACAGATAAATGCAAAAATATGAAAAGGTGTGTTAGATGAGATACATTAGATGATTTCTAAAATCCATTACAACTATAAATTTCTATATTATGAACCTCTTTTTAGTTCTATGAGAAAGAGTCACAGACTCTCTAGTTTTTTTAATGATATAATTAACACAAAACGTGGAAAGACAAGTGAAATATTCATGTCTCAAAGAACTTCTATGTATATATGCATAGCCCATGGACACAGACAATAGACAGGTGAAGACCTGGGTGGGATGGAAGCCGGGGGTGAGGGGGTCAAAGAGGAGAAAATGGGGGACATCTGTAATACGCTCAACAATAAAATAAATTTAAATAAAAAATAGACACACAAGATTTTATTTAGAAACAAACCATATCAGAATTTTCTCCACCTAATGAACAAAAGAAGATAAAGGACACAAAACCATTTTCGTGCTTAACAAGTCCACAATGTCCTAAATTTTATTTTAATATACCATGTTTCTTATAATTCGATGTGTTTTATACTCATTCTAATGAAAACATTTATTTAGTATATCAACTCTCCCATTTTCCTGCAGTTTTATTTTAGAAGTTATCCAAAACATCACCTGATCTATAGATAAAAATCTGACTCATTTCTTGCATAAACAAAAAAGTTGTTAATATTTAAAATCTGGGAAATAATATATTTTTTACTACTAAAATATGATTAAACTCTGATAGTACCCTAAGGAACTAAAATTAAAAAGCTCATAGCAAGAATTCAAAAGTTCTTTACTTAATATTTCATATGTGACTGTTGGCTGCTGAAGACACAGAGACGCATGAGGATGGTAAGTGCACAGGCTTCGGGAAGGAACTCACAAAAACATAAATTTTCTACACTGTGCAGAGGAAAGGTAAACTTCGAGCTCATTGGATTCACATTAATAACAGAGCTTACAACTATGTTTGTTTCAACAAGCACTTTTTGCTTTAAGAAAAAGGTATAAATGTATATAGGATAATGGCAATGGAAGAAAACAAAGAAGCTACAGAACGTTCAAGAACCCTGAGTCTTACAAGTCGTCTTAGGTTTACACAACACAACTTACACCACTCTAATTCTGAGAGGCAATAAGCAGTAATTTAATATGAAAAGTTACATACATATGGACACATGGCTCCCCAAAGATTTGCAACTACTGTGGTACTATAATAACAATTATATACAAAATGATTCTCCAGGAGCACAGCAGAATGAAACTGGTCCCTCTACAGGAGTGTTAAAGAGGCTTCTTTGTAATAAATCTTGAAGGAAGAGTTTGAGTTTAATGCCCTACATCTTTTATCATCAAAGAGTTAAGAATTGTGTTATGATTGGTAAAATTTATTTGCTAATAATATTTAATGAAATAATATCCAAGCTATATGAAAAGTTTGAACTAATCAATAATAAAAAATGTAATCCTAAGAGATTCTAATAGAAACTCATCCTAGTATTGTAAAACGGTTGAGTTTTCAGATTGTGGTTACTATATTCTATAATGTCTTTTGTTTAATAGTCAAATATAAGAGAAAAAGAGGAAATGA
The DNA here is from genome assembly GCF_054644295.1 of Miniopterus natalensis. Lineage (NCBI taxonomy): Eukaryota > Metazoa > Chordata > Mammalia > Chiroptera > Miniopteridae > Miniopterus > Miniopterus natalensis. The sequence continues at coordinate 24,919,682 of NC_142092.1, read as the reverse complement.
AAGGTAAAACAAGTTATTTTATGCCCTAGATCAGTGCTGCTCAGTATGTGAGCCACATACATGATATTAAAAATTCTAGCCCTCCTTCCCTTTGAGACAGCACAGAGCGACTTGGGGAGTATTATGCTAAGTGAAATAAGCTAGTCAGAGAAAGACAAGTACCACATGATCTCATTCATATGTGTAATCTAAAGAACAAAATAAACTGATGAACAAAATAGATCCAGAAACACAGAAGCATGGAACAGAAGAACTTCAGAGGAGAGGTGGGGGTGGGAGGGAAGAGATTAAGCAAAGAACTTATAAGCTTATATACATAACCCATGGACACAGACAATAGTGTGGTGAAGGCCTGAGGTAGGGGATGGGTGCAGAGTAGAAGGGGTCAAAGAGAGGGAAAAAGAGAACATCTGTAATAGTTTCAACAATAAAGATAAATTTAAATACACACACACACACACACATATACACATACATATATACATATAAATACATATGCACACATATATGCATATATATACACGCACATATATATACATATACATATATACACACACATATATATATATATATTCCAGGAAGAAGAAAAGAGGGAGGGAAACAATTCTAGCCCTGGCCGGTGTTGCCCAGTGGTTAGTGTTGGCCCATACTCTGCAGGTCTCAGATTCTGTTCCCGGCCAAGGGCAGGTACCTGCGTTGATCCCCGAAATGGTTGGGGCTTGTGCAGGAGGCAACTAATCCACATGTCTCTCTCACATCAATGTTTCTCTCTCTTTCTCTCTCTCTTACCCCCTTCCCCTCCCTTCCACTCTCTAAAAAATGCAATGGAAAAAATATCCTCGGGTGAAAATTTTAAAAAATTTTCTAGTAAGTACATTTTAAAAGGTAAAAATAAACAGGTGAGTGTAATTTTAATTGTTATTAATTTATAATTAAATTAAATAATATATTTAACCAAAATATTATTTCAATATATTTTTTAAAATATATATATTGATTTCAGAGAGAGAAAAGGAGAGGGAGAGAGAGAGAGAGAAACATCAATGATGAGAGAGTCATTGATCGGCTGCCTCCTGCACGCACCCAACTGGGGATGGAGTGTGTGCCCTGGCTGGGAATAGAACCTCGATCTCCTGGATCCTAGGATGATGCTCAACCGCTGAGCCACACCCGCCTGGGCTCATTTCAACTTTTAATCAACATAAAAGTATGACATATTTACATTCTTTATTCTTCCTACGTCTTCAAAACCCAGCATGTAATTTACAGATACGGTGCATCTCAATTAGGACTAGCCACATTTGAAGTCCTCAACAGCCACAGTGGACAATAAATCTCCATTGCACTGGGTCAGAAGTGATTTTCACCAGTGCTTCCTTGAGATCAGTGCTCTGCACACAGGTTGGTGAAGCGTGCCCATGACAAAGAGCCTCATTGCTGCCACCACAGCTAATATCAGAGATTGGCATCAACTGTCTGCTTTGCTCTCATTAAAGCGCATTTAGTACAAAGACCTGAGCGACACCAACATTACAGACTTGCTCTAGTTAATAAAGAGCAGCATGGAATAGTGAAAAAGAATTAAACTTCTTGATCAATAAATATCTATGAAATGAATGTTGAATGAAAGGACATGGGTTTACAAATCAGAGCCTGTGATAACATAACTAAAAGCTGTGTAATTTTGATCAAATCATTTCTTGTCTTTCATGGCTCACAGCTTTAAAATACCCACCTGATAAGGCAGGAAAGCTGCTGTGAGAGATCAATATAGTCATCTTCTACATTTCTTTATTTATGCTAACTTCTTCCAAAAATTAATTAATATCAACTTGAAGACATATACAGAATTCAAACAATATAAGCAGATTATTTTTAAAACCTGAAAAAATGTGGCAAAGGGAAGTTAAGATAGGAAAATAAAATGAAGGCAAGGCTAGAATCAGAGCTCAATATGCTGCCATAAGATTTTTTATAATTACACAAATTTTGTCCAAAAGATTCAACCTAGAGAGGGTTTTGTTTTGCAGATAGAGCAATGAAAAAGATTATTTTTTATGAACGAAGCTGTGTATCTGTAAGGGTTGGCTCAGGTCACACTGAGAACAAATCCTGGACACACCGCTTTCTTGGTTTGTGTCATTCCACCTATCTGCATCTGTTTCTTCACAGAAAACAAAGATGGTAATAGTGCGTACCTTGCAGAGTTCTGAGAAGATTAAATGAGACATAATACATAAAGTTCTTGGGTGAATGCCTATCACATGGTTAGCATGACATGTTAGCTGCAATTATTTTTTTATATATGATGTTAAAAATACAGAGATAATGCATGTGTAGCACCGAGCAACAAGGCTGGCATATAAGATATTTAAACACGTTACTTAATAGATGTATATATTTTAAAAACCTTAATCAAAGCTGTGCTCAACACGTTTTAATAAACCCTGGAAATGCACTGGCAGAGGAGAGGACATTGAAGAAGACTCTAAGAGAGATGAGCTCGTGTGTCCGTGCAGAGGTCGCGTTGCCATCGTGGTGATTCCGCTGGTGGCGCGGCCGTTATCCCTTGCAAAGGAGCGCATAAAGGAGCATCCCAAAGGGCGGCACCCGCTGGGGCTCGAAGCGCAACGCAGAACGGTGTCATCACCTTCCCACGTTTCCTCCTTTCAGTAAGCGACCGCTGTAAAGTAGTGCCACACTGCCAAGGGCAGTCACGTAGTCGTCATCCTTCCAGTCCTTTCCCTTTGTTATGCTACATAAAATTCTATCCCACAACATTCCCCCTACTCCACAGTTTAACTATCAAATTAGTTGTGTTATCAACTTGAGACACACTCAATAAAGAACCGCTCACTGAATTGAATTTGCATACAGGCTGTCAAGTCCATTGTGACTTAGCCCCTAAAGGAAAACATTTCCAATAATTGGCATATCTTTACATAAAACTATTGGCAAAATCAACTTTTCTGTCCCTTCCCAATGATAAACTACTCCTGTATGAAAATTTAATGAATATATATTTAAGTACAATTCAGGCAGTAGTGATACTGGACTCCAGAGTTTATATATAACAGGCTTGCTTGCCACCCATAAATGCTTGCGCATAAAAAGTGTGAAGTTCTCCTCCTTACACCAATTCCCATTTATAAATAGAACCTGGAGGAAAAAGCCTATGAAGAAATTACGTGCTCTTTTCATTTTCCCAGCTCATTAAAAATCTCCATCTTTAATATAAACCCCCTGAAGGCTTTGCGGAGCTCTCACTGTAATGTGCAGGCGCGTATGTGCTGTGCTTGAACCCTTTATAGTCTCATAAAGTGAGGAGGAACTGCCCTTCTAATAGGAAGGGAGAATGGAGCTGACGGGTGTGTCTTCTCCAGGGTACTGGGGCGGTCCCAAGCCAGAGAAATAGCTCTGTGTTCTCCCCAAGTCCCTTTCCTTTGGTGGAAAACACAAATACCCTCTATTAATTTCTACCCTTTCCTCAAATTCAAGCTTGAAGTTTACATTCCCAAAATTTAGGAAATGTTTTTCATTTAAAAGATCTTTTAAAATCAATTCTTGTCTTACATCTGGAATTCATTGAGGGAGGACTGCACAAATTTTCTGGATGGAAACTTAAAAATATGTATTAAAGTCTTTAAACCATCCATATACCTCTCAGTGATTCATTCCATTTTGGGTGCCCCCGAATCATTTTTATACGTGGAGATTGATGTACTAATGCAACAAAATGTACCCCTAATTATTTATGTTTGTGGAAATTAATCAAAGCATTATTTGTAATTGCCCCCCAAGTGAGAAATCAATATATACATGCACAAGTGAAGACTAAGTAAACACCAATATGTATCTATGTTGAAAACTCTATAGCTCTTTAAAAATACTATAGAATAGCCCGGCTGGTGTGGCTCAGTGGTTGAGCATCGACCTAGGATCCAGGAGATCACGGTTCGATTCCCAATCAGGGCATGTGCTCAGGTTGCAGGCTCGATCCCCAGTCCAGGGCGTGCAGGAGGCAGCCGATCAATGGCTCTCCCATCACTGATATTTCTATCTCCCTCTCCCTCTCCCTTCCTCTCTCTGAAATCAATAAAGATATGTTTTAAAAAAATACTATAGAATAACACATACACATATATAATTTCATAAACTTTCATGAACACATATAAAAATATAACCCTGAAATATATAAAAAGAGAAAAAGATGACTGCACAAGCTAAATTTTATTAGTGGTTATCTCTGACTGGTTGGTTATATATAATTTTTATTTCATTTCTGATTGTTGGTATTTTCTGAATTTCCTGTCATTAAGGGGATTTTCTCAGAGGTCATAAAAAAAAAAAAAAAAAAAAAAATTTAACACTACCCAGAGGGTAGACATGCAGTGAAGGAATCTGTTTCGTATATTGTGGTAAGCACATTATAAAGCTTCTTGCACAGAGAAAAAAAAGTAAGTATGTTCACAAAACCTAGGGATTTTATTTCACTTATTCTGTGATCCTTTAACCTAATTCAAACCAAGTAACTTTAGGCAAAGCCAGAAGGCAAAATTGTCCTCTATAATCTCAATGTCACCGGGTGCTGATGAGGATCCCCGACTCTCCTACCTGTCCTTGTTGTATATTCTCAGCGTTTCTGTTTGTCCTAGTTTCACTTTTATAGCTTCGAAATGATAAAACGTAGCAATCAGGGATCTCCACCTGTCCTGGATTTTAACCCACTAGCATAAAATAAATCACAACAGTTTTGCACTTGGTTGAGAATTAATATTCATTGTCTAAGAAATGAAATAAAGGTGTGATAATACCATGTAAGGCATTAGGTCTGTGGATGTCACTTCTGTATCACCTAAATTTTAATATTTATCATTTCTCTGTCCTTAGTGGCTCTCATAAGAGGGACTACAAACAATATTTAAGAGCTTCCCAGAAGCTTGGTGGATGCTGAGAACCCTGTTAAAGGACTCAAAAAGTTCTTAATGCTTAATATCATCAGGGGCAAGGGAGTATTTGGGAGATTTAATGCAGCAGAATAAAGACAGGTTGGCAGGTGTTCTACCATCTAAAAGTTATAAGGCAGAAGAAAACCTAATTTCTTCACTCCCATAAGAGACTGAATGAGCAAAGCAAAGCAAACTATAATTGTTTCTTCCTAAAAATACTATCTTACTGTTCACTCTTCTCCAAATGCCAAGTCCAAACATGTCATTAACCTGTAGAGTTTTCTTCCAGTACATGTGATTTAATTGCCACACACATTTAAGGTAAGTCTTGCCTTCAGCTGGTTTCTTTATTTGAGACTGAAATGCTCAACTTGCATCTACATTTGAAATGATGAAGAATGTAACATAAAATGTAACTTCCTACCATCTTGCTAAAAATTGGGATTCAATATCATTATTATGCTAGACAACAACAAAAAGAGATTGCAAATATTCTAAGCCAATTTTCAATTTTACCCTCTGTGAAAAGGAGTTTCATAAAGAAAAGAAACTCAACCCCTTTTTCTAGACCTATCCTCCTTCTCTATTAGAGTGAATACCCTTTCTCACTAAATGTTTTTAGAAGCTGTTAATAATTATCAACACCGGCTGACTCGGCTTGCCTACTCTCCCTGTGTCATCTCATCTCACCTTCTCACATGAGGGCTAATAAGCAATGAAAAGGCCAAAGGTAGGTGACAGGAAGTCAGAAAAGGAAGTCATACATTTTAAAAAGGGCATATGAAGAAGGGAAGTGACAACCAACATGGGTTAAAGGTTTTAATATAACACCTGGATACTATGACAGGCAATTTTACATGAATTACTTCATGTAATAACAATAGTTATGAAAATAATGATAGTACCTACATACTAAATGTTTCTTATGCTAGAAACTGGATTGAGTGTTTATATTCATAGATAGTGACATGATAATTATATTAAATAGTGTATATATAAATATGTGTGTGCACTCAAAGTGCTTTACCTACATAACTGGGTATTAATTATACATAAACTACCTTAAACCACATATCTATATTATATCATGAAATCCTAAAACATCCTAAGATGATTTTTATTATAATGAATTTACCAATGAACCTCAAAGATGTGAAATTTTAGAGGTGTAAACAGCTATTTCATGACAGAGAAATAAAAAATGACAATAGGACATCCAAGCATTTCTCCTAATGAGTTCTTTCATGATTATTTGTCTACCTAGTGTTTGTTTTAAATATTTTTGGTGTGTGTGTGGGGGGGGGGGGTGCATGCTTAAATTTTCAAGTCTTAGTCCCTAGATGTTTCACATAACTGTTCCTATAGTTTTCTGTGGGAAAATCACTTGTGAAGTCCCACTCTTTGTTATACTACATAATTATTTAATCAGTTTCCTCATTTAACTCTCCACTGTGGGCCTTGTACTACGCTAAGAGTTTTAGAGATAGATATATAGACAGATATGTATATGCATATGTGTACATAAAATATATAAGTACACACACATATATGCAGTTGATCCTTGAACACGGGTTTGAACTGCTTGTGTCCACTTCTATGCAGATTTACTTCAAAAAATACGTACAGTAGTGAAAATGCATTTTCTCTTCCTTTTAATTTTCTTAACACTTTCTTTTCTCTAGCTTAATCTATTGTAAGAATAGAGTAAAATACACATACAAAATATGTGTTGGTTATGTTATTAGTAAGGTTTCCGGTCAACAGAAAGTTATTAGTTGTTAAGTTTTTTGAGAGCCAAAATTATACCCATTGTTTTTCTGTTGTTGAGTTATATGAGTTCTTTATATATTTTGTGTATTAACCCCTTGTTGGAGAAGTTTGCAAATATCTTCTCCCATTTGGTTGTCTGCCTATTTGTTTTGTTGACATTTTCTTTTGCTGTGCAGAAGCTTTTTAGTTTGATAGTCACTTTCATTTATTTTTGCTTTTACTTCCCTTGCCTTTGGGGTCAAATTAATAAAATACTCTCGTCCAGCTGGTGTGGCTCAGTGTTTGAGCGTCAACCTAGGATCCAAGAGATAGCAGTTCGATTCCCAGTCAGGGCACATGCCCAGGTTAGGGGCTTGCACCCCAGTGGGGGTGTGCACAGGAGGCAGCCGATCAAAGACTCTCATCGTTGATTTTTCTCCCTCCCCCGTCCCTTCCTCTCTCTGAAATCAATAAAAAGATATTAAAAAAATAATAAAATAAAATACTCTCTAACACCAAGGTCCGTAAGTTTAGTACCTCTGTTCTCTTCTACGTAATTTACTGTTTCAGGTCTTAAATTTAGGTCTTTGATCCAGTTTGAGTTAACTTTGTACATGGGGACAAACAGCAATCTAGTTTCATTCTTTTGCATGTGGCTTTCCAGTTTTCCCCATACCACTTATTGAAGGGGCTTTCTTTTTCTCCATGATATGTTTTTGGCTCATTTGTCAAAAGTTATTTGCCCAAATACAAGAGGGTTTATTTCACTCATATGTGGGATATAAAGCTGAAAGCAACAAATAAGCAAACAGGACAAACAGAAACTCACAGACACAGACGGTATGTCGGTAACCGGGGGCTGGGCAGTGGGGGCAGCGGAGGGTAGAGGGGGCCGAGTGTATGGCGATGGAGGAGATTTAACTTTGGGTGTTGGGCGCACAACGCCGCATGCAGATGATGTAGCACAGAACTGTGCCGCTGAAACCTATATCATTTTATTAACCAATTTCATAAAAATAAAAATGTGTAAATGTTAGACACAGATTTTCAGCTGCAAGGACGTTCAGCGCCCATAACCTCCATGTTGTTCAAGGGTTAACTGTACACACACCATATATACGTAGATCAATTAAGCGACAGAAAGTAAACATATCACTCTCCCCTTCACAAGCAAACGCTTCACATTTTTTTTAAACTGCAGCTTCAATAATAGGTTTGCTTATCTTGCTTCTCATATTAGATAAGAGCTGTTTCATCAGCAGCCTGTCAACTAGGAATCTCTATTTATGGCTACTCTCGCTCCTTTGCAGTGCTCAGTCACTCTCAGTTAGGGCACGTGAATACCCTACATATACAAATGACCATCTGTACACTTCTTGCTTCTCCCACTCACCCGAGACTGTCCCACCACGGCCGCAACTCAAGCTGCCCCAGCATGGAAACAACGCCCAGGAAACTCACTGCCTTGAATTGCCCCATCAGTTGGAAAAACGTCAATACTCACTGAGCCACAGGTTTATGCGTCAAGCTCTGTGTTTGGTATACCGCGTACATTACTGCTTTCGAAACACATAGGAGCACCGAAGGTAGAGCTTTTCCCCTCCATTTGTCAGGGCACAGAAACAGGGGTCAGAGAGGTAATGCAGACTGTACAAGGTCACATATCTCTACGCGTGAACCTGGAATGTGAATGAGATTATGCCTGGTGATTGTTGCATTCCTGAAGGGGTTTGGATTTATCAGGCTCTGCAAATTGAAAAGCCCTAATGCAGGACTTGAAAACAATATACCAGGACCTCTGATTAATGTTATGTTTCTAAAATGCAAATGGATTATTTTACTGAATTGGATCATTCTAATAAGATACCTGGAAATATAAATGTTCTATTTACTTGAAAAGAATTCAAAATCATTTTCACTAAATAGAGCTTTCTATAATGATTCCACCCTTTTTTCTTTCCCTTCTTTCCAAGAATATATAAAAGGTCACCTGGCACTCCTATAATTTGTCTGCTTTATAAATGTTTATTTCAAGAGCACATGCACTTTGTTGCTTATAATTTCAATGTCTCAATGTAAATGGAGTTCTATTTTTTTAAAAAAAGAGAAAACAAAAAGCCTTCTGCAGTGATCCTGGTTTAGTTCTACTCTGTTCTCACTGAAATCACAATATCCTGCTCTGTTCATTGGTCTTATTTACATTTGTCATAAGTCTATAAGAAAAATATTTAAATAGGTTTCCAAATGAAGGTGAAGCATGATTCTTTATTAAACATGTTGAAAAGCTTATTTTTTGCCAAAGAGATAGGAATAAAATAAACAAATAAACATTTTTTATAGAGCTTTGAGGTATTTTCTATCAAGCAGATGAATGTCATAATTTAATCATAAGAGATTTTCGTTAGCAAAAAACATTTACAAGTAGCACCCAGCAATTCTAAAGGTTCAAATGTAGAATTAGAGAAAAGTCTATAGAAGTGGGCAGTGAATCATATTTTTAAAAACAAAAAACAAAAGATGAGGGCTGCTTTCATAGCAAATAGAGTTTTGCTTATTTCTTCAAAGCATTGTCAAATTTGAGTTTGGATTTTGGGGAAGGTTGATGGAGTAAAAGAATCTCCTCCCTGTTTCAGCGACTCACTTTAACTAGTAGATCTTTCCTATTTGGAGATTATTTTAAGATAAAGATGGTGGGAGCTCCCTTTAGGACCTTTGAATGCTATGATGAAACCAGCATAGTGCCTGGCTTGGAGAGGCTTACCATCCAGTGAGGGACACAGACAAACACTTAGTATCAACTATGACGAGTAATTTAAAAAAAAAAAGACAGTTAACATAATCTTGGAAACTCAATCAAGTCTTCCAGAAAAATATGGCTTCTGGACAGATAGCTAAAAAATCAGTGAGAATTACTTAGGTAACTAGCTGATGGAAGAGTATAGTATAGGACTCATCCAGAATGAGACTATCAGAAAGTAAAAGAAACTGCATAAAGAAAATGCATATGTCCAAGAAACTCTGGAGGGATCTGTAGTGGTCTTTAAGGTAGCTTTTGTTTCACTTAGTTTTTTTTGGTTTTTTTTAATATGTTTTTATTGATTTTAGAGAAAGAGAAAAGGAGAGGGGGAGAGAGAGAGAGAAACGTCAATCGGCTGCATCTGCATCGCCCCTATGGGATCGAGCCCAAAACCAGGGCATGTGACCTGACCTAGAATGGAGCCAGTGACCCTGTGGTACACAGGACGATGCTCAACCAACTAAGCCACACTGGCCAGGGCTGTTTCACTTAATTTTGTTTGGTTAGTTTTTAAGCTGTAGTACTCTTTCTTTAAAGGAATGCTCATGGAAACCCAGTAACTTCTCTCATCTCTTCCTTCCCCACATACATAGCTACAGTGGAACCATCATTCTCGAACTTAATTTGTTCCAAATGGCTGTTTCAAGAAGTGATTTCTTTGAAAACCAAATCATTTTTTCCCATTAGAAATAATGTATATTGAATTAATCCTGTCCAGACCCCCAAATGATTCCGTTTTGACATTTCTTATATATAATACATGTCTAATGTACTGTTTAATCTATAAACACTCCTATTCTTAAATTTATCAAACCACCCCCTATGAGCTTGAAACAAATCACCCTCAGCACTCATTCCAGGGGTGTCTTTCAGGAGGTCAGCATGCAGCATCTCTGCTTTTACACATAGCATTGCCTCCTATCACTGGCTAAGTGCTTTTCCTTTATCCAAATCATCAACAATTTTTCTACCTCTTCAGTTGCCTGTGATCATTGTTTTGTGAGCACTTTCACACTCTTAGCAACATCAGCACTCTGACGGCCTCTTTATGTTTTAAAATTGTGTGAATCATCCATTTCACCAGCAATAAAAGAAAGAAAAAAGACTCACGAAAATATTCACAGCACAATTTCCAGAGACGTTAATAGGAGGTTTAGCAGCAGTAAACTGACTCATGCTCACCCATTCTCTCTTTTGTTTTGGCCTGAGAGACACTTTTTGTCATGCTTATGTATCAGCATGGAATGGGTTGTCAGGTTGAGTGCCAGAGTTTTGCTCCACAACCAAGACATTTTTTCTATGAACAACTTGTTAGAGAACCGAATTGTTTGACATGGAAGAAGTTCAAGAATAGAGGTTTGACTATACTCTCATTGGACCTCAGAGTATGAAGCAGTCCTCACAACACACACAGACAAACACACACACATTCAACAGTCTCTGAAAGAGCTTTGTAGAAACCTAGCATCCCTTGGGATATGGTTTTTGGACTGCTGAGCTAGGGACTAAAGTGTGATGGAAAGGACTAAAAGAAAAGAAGATAAATTAGTAAACAGACCATGAAAGACTTGGTAAATTATCTTTGAAGTTCATATGTGAGCTCATCTTTGAAGTGACATATGAGTTTAAAACTCATATTGAAGGTAATAGAGATAATGATGACCTGGGGGAGGGGAGTGAGTGATCACATTATGCTTTAAAAAGATTACTCTCACCCTAGTGGCAGGAAGCCAATTATGAGGCCCTTGAGACAACCAGGTGAGAAATGACTGTCCTGAGCTAAGGTAATGGCAACGGCGATGGATGAAAAGAAGTATAAAGACTTGAGAGATGTTTAGGAGGAAAACTGCCAGATATAGTGACTGCTGGTAGGGAGTGACTGCTTTGAACTGAATGTTAGTTTCCCACCCCCAAATTCGAGTGCTGAAACCCTGATCAAATGTGATGGTATAAGAAAGGTGGGGTCTTTGAAAGATGATTAAGTCATGAGGGTGGAGCCTTCTTTAATGGGAATACTGCTCTATGCTCTCTGCCATGTGAGAATACAAGCAGGAGACAGCCACCTGCAAACCAGAAAGCTGGTCCTCAACAGCACCTTACCACACCGGCGCACTGATCTCAGACTTTCAACTACCAGAACTATGAGAAATGTCTACTATTCAAAAGCCACTCAATCTATGGTACTTTGGTCCAGCAGCTCAAACTAACTAAGGTATCAAAGAGGAAAAGGTTTCTTCCTTAATCAACCACATGGAGAGAGCCACAATTTACTGAAATAAGAAACATAGGAAAACTCAATGAAAGTCAGTGAATTAATTGAAGAAATGTTAAATCTATGCTATTTGTGTGAAATTCATTTTGTTGGGTTTATTAATAATTTCAATTTAATGAAGTTCATTGAGATACAGATTTTGTAAATATAAATAATGACTTTAGCCTGGCATGGCATGGCTCAGCGGTTGAGCATCAACCTAGGATCCAGGGGATGGCAGTCCGATCCCCTGGATCAGGGCATATGCCCAGGTTGTGGGCTCGATCCCCAGTCGGGGGGCGTGCAGGAGGCAGCCGATCAATGACTCTCTCTCATCACTGGTGCTTCTATCTCTCTCTCTCTCCCTCTCTCTTTCCCTCTCTGAAATCAATAAAGATATATTTTTTTAAATAAATAAATAAATAATAACTTTACTTTCCAAGCACTACAACACACTGCCCACCACTTTAATTTTCTTTACACTAAGGGGAAGTGAGCAAGGATGGTAGACAACCTGAACTTCCCAATTAATGATTTCTCAGTTATGCCTGATGTTATTTTCTGGTCATCTTCAATATTTTCAATATTTATTTCCTGGTTCAAGTCTTAGTCCTCTCTGAATAATCAAAGCCTTTCTGCCTCAGCAAAAGCTATACTTGTAAGGTTATTAGAAAAAAGAAAGGCATTCCCTTCTTTCTACTCTCTTACTGTCACAGAGGCTGCAGGTCTGGGGAGATCTGCCTAAGTGCACAGAGGTCCATGTGTGGGTGTGGAAAGCTGTATTACTGTTTGTGGTATGACTGCTCACTCCAAATGCTCGGGATATGAGTCTGACCTGCTACTTTAATGGGGGCTATCCCTTTGTTCTATTTTAGGTCCCATGTTCTGGTCATTGGGGACCAAGCAGGCCCTTATCACAGGCTTAGTATCTGAGTTAACTTAGGAGAAATAGGGCTGCTTCCTTTACCCGGTGCCAGGCTGACTGTACAGCCTCACGATTTGATCTGTCTTTGCTGCACTGGACGATCTCTAGTGGGGATGGGGAGGTAAATAGCCAGGCTCTGGCCTCAGCTCCTTTTACCTTACTGATCCCACAGAACATCTATATTTGAGGCTTTGGAAAACTGTGGTGAACAATATTTGCCCTTTCCCAAATTGCTATCCTGCTCTACCATCTTTCTAAGTTCCTTCTCCATGTTCTGACAGCACATGAGGTGAGTCAGCAAACAACCAGGCAGGACATACGATGTAGACAAAGTCCAGTTTCACAAGGTCGTACCTTGAGGTGCTCCCAAATTTTAAGTGAACAGATTAAATGTACTCTCTTTCCAGACCTACAAGTTGAAGGATGAAGGGAGGGAAAGAAATGGTTTCCACCTTTATGAACTAATCTCTCCTTAAGATATCTACCCCCACCCTTCGGCCTTCATTCTATTAGTGGAAAGGTAGAAGGCAAGGACTTCGCTAAAGCTATTCTGCAGGAATGCCACCTCTTCCCAAAGCTGAGGTGCTATCTAGAAGCAAGGATATTCCTTTGACCTTAGAATAGGAGCCAGATAGACACTTTTATTTTCAGTTATGAACTTTCTCCAAGATAAACCTTACACTGGTCAGGAAGCCTGGAGATTCTAAAAGGATATCAGTTCTTATTTAAAATTCTAGGAATAAACAGACTGCTATAGATGTGAAGATCAAAAGCTCTATCAACTCCAACTCTGGCAGGAAACTTTATTCTGCTGCTTTTGACGGGACATGCATCTGATCGTGACTGTGGCCCCACCTCTGTCTAGTTGTTTTAGATTACCTTGTTTCCAATATTCTTCTGATACTTAGATCCATTGACATTAGTGTGTAAATGTTTGTGTAAATGAGTGTGTTTGTGTATGGGTGTCTGTTTTTAAGGTTCAAAGAAATAGTTTTACCTTACAGAAGCTAAAAAGCAAAGTTCCTAAAGGAATTAAACTAACATTTTTTTCTTCCAGCCGGTACTGGAACTCTATTCCAAATAGAGGCAAAAATACTTATTGTATGTAGACCATAGTAAAAGCTGGAAACTATGTTAGTTCATTTATCTTGCAACCATCTTTCCAAGTTCCCATAAAGTAAACACTGATCTTTGAGTCCTTGCACAATACCAATTTGCGAATTTGGAGCTGCTCCTCCCTTACATGGAAGCTGAAGGAAACTCTGAAGCCATAGAAATAACAAAACTGGTCAAAAATCAAGTTCTTGGGCACTGTGATGCTGTGCCGGGTGGCCATGATCTCCCATTCAGGCTGCCACCCTTTTAAACATTTATTACCTGCTTGCCAATCCAGTTATGCTTCTCTCATCTTATCCCATGTACCGAAGAAAATACAAACTGCTGGGTTCCCCCCACACTTTAAATACCTTTTTGCATTTCCTACTAAAGCAAAGCGCTTTTGAAGAAGAATCAGAACCTTCTGTGCAGTACAGCCAGGAGCTGCTTCCAGTAGACTGAAAAGAACTAGGCAGGGAGCAGGAAGCACCGAGTTTACAAAAAATGCGAAGAGCAAGAACTGGAAAATAAGAGTTAAAGGAATCCCAACCTCTACTCCCCCCACACACACAAAATGTAAATGAGCCCATCATGAATTGTATTATGCAAATCTAACCAAACCCTCTGTAATAACTATGGTTTCATAGCACTGTACATTTTCAGCACATTTTTATCTGTTATGCCATTTGATTCTCAACAACCTACAGAGGCAAGTACGTCCACTGCTTTTCTCTTATTTAAAGATGGAGAAAGAAACGCCAATGAATAATCAAGACCAGCTTACGTGTAGAAATCCGTTTCTTCCTAATGAGCCTAAATTTTTTTCTTTCTCTTTTTCAGGAGTTTCATTGAAGTAAAATTGGCAAAAATTAAAATCACATATATTTAAAATGTACAATTTGGTAAGTTTTGTCATATGTATAGTCACACAAAACCATCATGAAAATCAAAATAATGGCCTTACACATTACCCACCAGAGTTCCTTCATGCCCCTCTGTAATCCCTTCCCAGCTCCCAGTCTATCCCTTTACTCCTGGCAATTACTGATCAGTCTTCTATCACTACTGTACTTTAATTTGCGTTTTCTAGAGTTTTATACAAATGTAATTACAAAGTGTGTACATTTTAGTCTGGATTTGTTCACTGGAAATATTTTGAGATTCATCCATGTCAAACTGTCAGTTATCCATTACTTTTCATTGCTGAATAGTATTTCATTGTATGGGTAATATAGATATACCACAGCTTGTTTATCCATTCATTTGATGACAGACATTTGAATTGTTTCCAACTTATTGATATTACATATAAATTGCAATGAATATTCATGTACAACTCTGTATGCATATATATTTCCTTTTATATTGAATAAATACCAAGTAGTAGAATAGCTGTGTCATATAGTAGATACATATGTTTAACTGCAGAATTAATGGGAAATGTGGGAGGGAGAGCAGGGTAAAGAGCCCACCAAAACTGTTGTACTTGAAAAAAATGTAATCTTTGAAGTGTCTTTCCTTATGTAGCACAGCAGACATTCTAAGTCAGTCCCGGAATTAAAACTATAGATATAAATATAGTGTATATGCTCTATACTATACATACCATAGTACTCCTTGGACTGCTATCAATAGGTGTTACCTCACCCTGTGGTTATTTGATGGAATGACGTAGTGTCAAGTGAAAAGGGAAAAATCACTAGCTTTTGGGTGGGTTGTAATATAGATTATTTTCTAATGATTTATTACATATCTAGAGAATCAGCATTAAAGACATTAAGAATAAATTCTTTTATTGCCTGAATGGTTATAAAAGACACTTGCTGAGCCCTGGCCCATGTGGCTCAGCTGTTAAGAGTGTTGGCCGGAGCACCAAAGGGTCACAGGTTCGATTCCAGGTCAAGGTCACATACCTGGGTTGCAGGATCCCTGGCCCTGGTCGGGGCTTGTGCAGGAGGCAACCAATCAATGTTTCTCTCTTTCTCTCTCTGTTTCTCCCTTCCACTCTCTCTAAAAAGCAATGGAAAAAATATCCTCCAGTGAGTATTTAAAAAAATTTAAAAATTGATACTTGCTAAGAAATGCAATGTGACCTACCAATATAGGGTTAGGTATGTGTTTATAAGCACATTGTATGTGTGTATGTATGCATGTATGTATATTATTCCAAAAGTTACTTTGGCATAACTAAGCATCTACAATTAACATCACTTCACTAGGAGTTGAGATAAGATATTTATCCTCACAATGCCTCTCTTTAAGTTTCAAATACACTTAAGTTCTTCCATTCCCATTCTATTTGGCAGTAGGTCCTAATATTTACTTTTAAAGGCTGGCATTTCAACCCACAGAATTTCATTATAGTTTGAAAAAAATCTTTACTATTTCCCTGTCTTCCTAGGTAGGGGTGGGAGGGTGGGGGGCAGCCTCGGGCTGAGGAGCATTTAAGATAAATGTGGTTTATCTGAAAAACAGAACATTTGTCTGAAGATATAAGCAAAGCAGAATTGCTCAACAGCATAAGTAGCCAACCAGCCCAACCCATTCCCTGACAGTCAAGGGTAAAGCACAGAGATTACTTCCAGTTCTGGGATTCTAAGTAGCCAAGGGTATGACAGATAAATCCTATGGATTATTATCTTAAGAGATTGCTGCTAACATGGACATTTCTTTAAATCCCTGGGGTTCTGTCACGGGCATGAGCCCTCTCCTAGAAAACACTTTGTCAGCTAGTACAGTACTTCCCAAAACCTGCCTTTTATGAGTGGGTGCATTCTTTAGAAACAAAACAGCACATATGTGGGGGGTTTTTTCCTAGGAAAACTCTGTGCAAGCAATTTATCTTTGAGGGGAGTTTTCTAATGAGAAGGGGGAGGCAAGGTGGAGATTGAAAGATGCCTGTTTCAGCATTTGCTAGAGAAAGTAAGGAATTTCACAAGCGATATTTTAGAATGCCTCTTGAATTAATTTGCATTAATTATTCACTTGATAGTTCAAATTACACATTTTCTTTGCATAAAAACCAGGTGTGCTCCAAACACTCAAAGCATCTGCTATCTTTTGCACACAAGTCAGGAGGGATAGCACTGCAAAACAAGAACATTGCAACAAGATGGTTCTAGTCTTTACTTTCAGTGGCATAAAAAACACACCGAAGTAAAAAAATCCTGTTCCCTCTTGTTTTTTGAAATGGAGTATGTACTTTGGGTGTTGAAATAAATCACATAAATTTTAACAAGGATACATATGTTTTTATGTATCTTAATGTTTCTTAAAACATTAAGAAAATCTTATTTTCATTTAGTCATCAGCAAATCCAAGCAATGTCAGGTTTAACATCCTTTTTGTCTTTTGGGGTTTTTAACCAGGGGCTAATAAAAATGGCATATTCATAATCATGTTATCCTAAGGAGGATTACTGTCCTTTTAGGAAAAAATTACAGGTTTATAGTTGTTTCAAGACACAAGCCGCTGAGATGAGCTAAGCTTGAACGATTAATCAGTGAAGCTGTTGGAAATGTCAGTTTTGCAGCAGAAAGCTTTATGTTTTAAAAGCCCAAGTCTAGGACAAGGGTTAGACAGTAAGAACTGCTGGAGGGGCACCGATGGAGCCATGGAGAGCTTGGCCGGCCTGTTTGCAGTGAAGATTGCATACATTTGTCTTGCTTTGGCCACTTAAACCAGCGACTTGCAATCTTTTTCATCTCACAGCACACATAAACCAGCCACTAAAATTCTGCGGCACAACAAAAAATATATTTTTTGCCAATACGACAAAAAGGTATAATTTTGATTCATTCACACTGAATGCCTATTGTTGGCTGTTGTCATTTTTTTATCTGACCATCGAAGGGAAAAGAGGGCAGTGCTCCTAACGAACTAGTCAAGGGTTGCATGTATTCCAATCTTGCGGCACCCGGGTTGACAGTCACTCACTAACCTACAGAGGACAACACCCTGGGTGCGGGGTGGCCGCCGCGGTAACGCTGCAAAGTGAGCGGCCTCAGCGCTCTCCCCTGTGGGCTCTCCCCGGCCAGGGCTCTGCGTGCTCTGCAAGATCAGAGTCTAGCAAAGAAAAGAGAAGGGACAGTCCTCCATCCACGGGTCAGAGGATTTCAGTTCCGGGAAAGAATAAGCAGAATGACGGATTCTACTTCTTAACTGTTAAGGGCATATTTTCCTGAGCAAAATGACCCCAACAGCTTATACTTGCCGGCCAAGGACGTGCTGCAACTAAATGGTAGATGACGCATTTCTTGGATTGCCAGGGTGGGTTAGGTTTCAACGCAGATACTATTTTTCGGTGATGATAGCATGTTGTACTTTTTTTCTCATTTGTTTCCCATTTTCAGCCTTTCTGGAGCATAAGTAATGTTGATAAAGATTGAACGTGTCAGAAGAAGATTTGACTTTGGGTGGTAAACACACAGTGCAATATACTGATGATGTATCATAGGATTGTACACTTGAAACCTAATTTTTTACCCAATGTCACCCCAATAAATTTAATAACAAAATTTTTTTTAAAGATTGACTGTGTCTAAGCACTTTTGGGAGAAAAAAGAATGTTAGTTCACAATGCTGCTTGTTACTTAGATTAGTTAACATAAGAAAAAATTACAGATTTCAAATATAGGGAGCAGTCATTTTTAAGTGGACTTTACAGAAACATTAAGAATCCCTAATTCTCTCAACATCCTCCTCTCAGTCAACTCTAAAGATAATTCTGTTTAAGGAACACATTTTTAAATTTCACCCTTGTCAGAAGTTTGACAGTGATAGGAAAAATAAAGTCATTATCAACATTTTAGTGAAGTGATTGACCAAGTAATAGTTCACACCCTGTTCATAACTTATCTCATTATTAACTTTTTTAAAAAGGCATCAGCTAATTTGTTGACTAAAATTAAATGTCTCTATTACCAATGAGAATAAACTGAAAACTAAGAAATTTAGCAAAATAAATATTTCGGGTTTTAAAGTGTACAAAACAGAAATAAGAGAGAATATAACTATTTTTCTTAGTTCCTTTTTTTACTTTTTTATTGACTTATTTATTGAATTTATTTTTGGGTGACATTCGATAATAAAATTATTTGGGTTTCAGGTGTATAGTGCCATAATACGTCATCTGTATATTGCATTTTATGTTCACCACCCCAATCAAGTCTCCTTCTATCACCATTTATCCCCGAGGGTATAACAATTTTTCCACTCAACACAATACTCTGAGTTGACAAAGCTACTCATACTTGATCTAACTTTAACATAATTCCTCAATTAACACAGTAATTTATTTATTCAAGCAACTACAACATGCTAGACATGGCTATCCTCACTAAATGTAATGGTGAAGTAAAAAAACATTGTCCAGACATGCAAGCATTTTAGTAAAACATTAAAAATGAGTGTAAAATTGTTCAAGTACTATAAATTAGAGTTCAATAACAAGTGGATATCAACACTGACCACTTGAGTAGAGTTCTTAAAAAAAAACATATTCTGTTATAATATTCCACCATAGTTTTGTGTAACATCTCGTTTTTAAGTATTTAGCTCTTAAATTCAGAATTTTTATATAAAGACCTACTGCCTCAGTTTACACTAACAAGATATGCTCTAAAGTGAAACAAATTGGAGAAGCTCTCATATCATTGATGCTTCCCCTAGTTTGTAGATATAAAAACAGATATAAACTTCATAGGCATTTTATGGACCAATTTGAAACATCAGAACTAAGGAATAATCAAAAGACTACATTAATTTTTTTAATACAATGTATGTTTAAACATACAACTATAGACTTTATCTATTCAAAATGTGCAACATCCCAAATCACCAAATCCATGAGTAAGTTACAATAAAATGTAGTTTTCCTTTATTTTGTATTTCTACTATTAGATTCAAAGTATTAAAGATAATATGGATCTTAAAGGATGAATTGAAAAGTAAGATGAAGTGTTAAGTTTTATAATGTATTTTGGAATATGACT
This sequence comes from Miniopterus natalensis, assembly GCF_054644295.1. Classification (NCBI taxonomy): domain Eukaryota; kingdom Metazoa; phylum Chordata; class Mammalia; order Chiroptera; family Miniopteridae; genus Miniopterus; species Miniopterus natalensis. The sequence goes on along the minus strand of NC_142092.1, from coordinate 24,899,923 downwards.
GCTTTAGTTCACTATTATGTTTTTATTGGATATAACTGTGGTCCTCTGCAATCTAAATCATGAGCTAAGAGAAAATACAGGAGGCATTTAAAAGCAATATATCAATACAAATAATTGTAGAAAAGTATTTTATCTCAGATAAATATAACTGACACATGATTTTGCTTTTTAGCTATTAGAAGCATGTCAAAATTGTCTTTGTAGTTTTTCAAGATATACCATTTATTAATAACATCCATTATCAATGTATTTTTTTCTTTTAGCTTTTTCTCTCATGCAAATTTTTTCTGTTTCAACTTTTTCAATTTGATCTGGAAATTCACCATAAAATAGAAAGGTTACTGTTATATTTTTAAGTGAGACAATCAAGGTTCAAAGAGACAACTGGTGCACTCTAAGTGTCACACATGTGGAGGTAGAACGTGTATGTCTTAGCTCCCATTTCTAGCCTCTTCCCACTATTTCCTCTGTCTTTTGAATTCCTTCTCATGTCTCTCACAATGAAATGTGAGTCCACTTCTGGGAGACTTCTGGCTCTCCTTCATTTTCCTGTTCAGTCTTGGCTTCTGATCTCCAAGCGCTTACAATAAACTATAGTAGCATTTACTCAATTGTGCCATATTATCCCCTGAAGGGTCGGGTATGAATTACTTGGGAGGAGGTGTCATGTCTCATTTTACACACATCCCCCAACTCCCCAGAAGCCTTAAGTACACATGCTCAAAAGGCATTCAACAAATATTAAAGCAATTAAGTCAACAGCATTTTAATGTTTTCAATCACAGCTTAATAGTTAAAACAGGAACCACAGTGTAAAGAGGGATGGATGTAATGCCTGCACATTTCTCCTTATGTGTAAAACAAGCAAAGTATTGATCCTCACCACTTTTAATATCTTGCTTATGAGGAGAAACAATCCCAGGAATTGCTTCCTCAGAACCATGGGATGCCTAAGGATGATTTTTCAATGTCAGAAATGTTAATTTACCAGGGCTAAATCATCAATTGTTGAAGTACTTCTCTTAGGAGTGATGCCACTGCCTGGCAAGTTGGCAATTATTCGAGGAGTTATTTCAATAACTGCACAGCTCTTTGTCTGATTAATGAAACTGCCAATGGATTTATAACTCCTGTTACAGAAATGTATCATTGGAGATTTGCTGAATGGTGTGTCATAAATTCCAAACACCTGAGAAATTACGACAGCATTTGATTGGAACAGCTACTTTCATCTCCCCTATTTTCACTAAATTCACTTCTCATTAACTACTGCTGCCACCGTCTGCTCTCAGAGAGGGGAAGAGGGAATTTTGTGACAAAATATCCTGTTTGCTAAAGCCATTTTTTTTTCACTGTCTACACTGTCTAAATTTCCTTGTGGACAATATTTAAACATGCCAAAGCAGATTTAAATAGGAATAATGTCAGGGAAGAAAGTTTTCTTAGAGTCTCTAATGTTTCTGGTGACTAGAGGCAGATCCAAAAAATATGGAGAGACACAGCCATAAGACTCAGCAGAATATAAATTATGGGCCAAATACTTTAGGAGGGAGGCCTCAAGTTGAGTGTCATTAGATGCACAGGGCATGAATTATTGTTCCATAACTCAAACCTCAAGATACCCAGATACGATTACAAAAGTACAAATATTGTTGGTGTTTCTCTTAAAGAAGAATACGGTAGTTTTAAGATGACTGTAGAAAAAGCACTACTTAAAATTCCAAAATAATTTATTTTTATTAATATGATGAAATAAACTGTGTTGAAAATAAGCACTCAGAAATTAGAAAACTTGTCTTAAATCTTATATATATCATATTTAATCTTATATATATCATATATATCATATGATATTATATATATCATAGATTAGATTATTCTCATAATCTAATAGTTATCTCACAAGTTATCTATATTAAATATGCTTTTTCTTGTAACATGAAAATTCATTTTGAACTAAATAGGTTATTAAGATTATTAATTACCAATAAATGTTTCATAAAAACAAAATAATACAATTTTATGAATCCAAAGATGACCAGGCTTTATGATATGGTTTCCTTGATACAAATCAAATAGAAACACCTCTTAAAAGCTGAACCAGTACAAATTAAAAAACAAACTTACATACATAGAATGAATCCTAGTTCACATCAGTGGAGGCAGATTATCCAAAGACTATAATCTGTTTCTTCATATTTCGAAATACACAAAAAATTGAAGCACATCCCAAAGATGAACTGACTTCCTTTCTTTCAACTCGCACCATACAGTAGGCCTCTAAGAATTACGATGCAAGCTAGAATGTACGTTTTAGTGAGAAAAGATAGCCCTAAAATACACACGGGAGAAATGTAGCATGGGAGTGATGGCATGTGCAACCAAGGATATCAGCCCAAGAATTCCGCCAAACCCACTGCGCCAACAGCCAGAGCAGTATTTATCCTGTGCCAGGCACCCCCGTCAACCTGACATGTGTCAGTGAACCTGACTCACCGAATAATGCTCCCAGCAGTTCTACGAGTCAAGTACTAAGTGTACCTTCATTTTATCGCTGAGGAAACCAAGACACAAAGGCTGCACAGTCGGTACTTCATGAGGAAGGACTGAAGGTCCAGCGCCCTGCTTCAGAGCCCGTGCCCTGGCCCACTCTGACGTACACATTCAACAGCCTCATTCTTCAGAGGCTACGCCGAAGCCCCTCAGTGCCGCTTAGGGAAATGTCCTCCAACGTGCACCTCATCTATCAGGGTTACAGGAACCGACATCTCGGCGATGTCCCAGACCACTTTTCTTTGCTTTCCATTTCTCTACCTCCCAGTCTCTTCCTTCCTCCACATTCTCAGATTCACATTTTGTAAAAGTGTTAATTTTCTAAGTGGCAATAAGGGATCCCTAAGAGTTTCAGAATTATTCCAAGTAAGAAGAAACGATCCCAGCATTGATGTTTGTGTGGCTCAATTAAGACAAGTTGAACAGTATACTTCAGCGATAATCCTCAGCTGGAACAGGCATTGGTTACTTACCAAAGCAGCTGGGAATCTTGAATTTTAATATTTTGTGAACTAAAGAAGGAAAAATTGGAATTCAAAAAGTGTTGGTGATATTTATGGAGTTATACAGTGTCCACTGAACACATATTAACATTCTAGGCAGCAACTATCTTTGCTTATTCTATGAATAACCCTTTTAAGTGTTGCATTCAGAAATCACCACCAGTCAAAATACAGGAAAATCAAATCAATTAAACTGATTTACTATTAATTTTATGTAAAGTATAATTAATAGTCCCCTTGCATGGCTAATAAAGCTAATCGTGGAAGAAATAAAAATTAGTATGCAATACATATAGTCATATTACGTTATCTGTATGTGAGAGCCTCCTTCCAAAGAAAATAAATTAGGAGGCTAATTAAGAGAATATATTCCCCTTCTTCAATTTCTGAAGCCAAAGGGAAAGCTTAAGACAGAGAGGGAAATGATAAATGTCCTTGTGTTGTAAATGTGACAGAGACTCTCTAATAAGACACTAGGTGTAAACAAAGAAGCCTGAACCCTTTAACTACAGACCTGGGATTGGAGAAAACATACAGATCCTCTAAACAGCCTTAGCACCTCAGAAGCAAACCTCATGGAGATTCAAAACACTATGAGCATGAGCGTGGGATTCCTCTCAGCAGGCACACTGGTACAGAATCAGAAAATGGAGATAAAATAGCTAAAGAATAAAGAAAGCAAACCAGCCAAACTTGCCCAGTAGGCCTACCAGTCATTGAATAAAACAAAGTTTTATTACCAACCGAAGGTAGTAAATTCCTCATATAATTGTCACTGGAGCCCCAATGCCTTGTAAACAAAAGAGCTCATTTTGCATAGTTCATAGCGCACGGTGTTAGAAATTTATATGCCCTTTTCTTAAGGACTAGAGCGTCCTTGAAGACAACCATAGTAAATAAAGAACTACTCACCCACACTGGGAGGGCCCAGAAAGTGTCCCTTTCACCAAAACTGTGATAAATTTGTGACAGGCGCCCCAGTATTCCTGAAGAACTCTGGGATTACTCCTCTCCGCCCAGGCCTTACAGTAGAAACTGGAGCCACCTGTTTGGGAAACAAATACAATGAGAGTAATTGGATCCTGGTGTAGAAGGGGTCACATGGTGGCACTCCACTGCCAAAGGCAAGGTGGGTGTAGTTACCATAAAGGAGAGCTGAGGCCAAGCGGCAGTCAAAGCCATCTGACTCAAACAGCTGACGGCCTTGGTTAATAGATCACGGTATTCCTAGAAGTGAAATATATGTGAAGACTACTAAATTATTACTTGACCTGTATGAGTAGAAAAGTTCTGAGTTAAGTGAACAATAGTCTTACCTGAATCATAGAAACAGTCACAGTCCCTCCTTCCATTCCCAGAATTGAGCCAGTTTATGAGCCAGTTACCCATAACCCCTTGAATGAAGGAGAGGTTGTGCCCGCTTAAGAAAAGACTTTGATACACCATCAAAAAGAACACTGTTAATCTTTCTCCCAGCCTTTCCCAAAGGCACCAACAGCCTTTTACCAGGGTAACTGTGCACTGGGGAAAGGCCATATTTATACCTTTCAGGAAACTGGATCTGAAATGACCCTGATTCCAAGGACCTCAAATGTTATTGTGGCCCATCGGTCAGTAGGGGCTAATGAAGATCAGGTGATCAATGCAGTTTTCAAGCACAGTGATCAGGTGGGTCCCTGAACCCATCCTGTGGTTATTTCCCCACTTTTATAATGTATACAGGTATACCTCAGAAATTTTTCAGATTCAGTTCCAGACCACTGCAATAAGGCGAGTATTGCAATAAAGGGAGTAGTAATCTTTTTGCTGGTGGAGGGCCTTGCCCTCAATTTGTAAAAAACGCAACATCTGTGAAGTGCAATAAAATGAAGGATGGCTGTAATGGTAATAGATACATACTGCAGCTGTCAGAATCCCCACATTGGTTCTTTGATCTGTGGAGCGAGGGCTGTTAGGGTGAGAAAGGCCAAACTGAAGCCACTACAACTCTACCTAGGAAAACAGCAAATCAAAAGCAATACCACATTTCGGAAGGAATTGCAGACATGCATGCCATCATTGAAGACTTGAAGGATGCAGGACTGGTGATTCCCACCACACCCCTATTCAACTCGCCTATTTGGCTTGTACAGAAGACAAATGGATCTTAGAGAATGATGATGGATAATCGTAGGCTTAACCAGGTGGTGACTCCAATGTCAGTGGCTGTATCAGATGTGGTTTTATTACTTGAACAAAGTAACAGGTCCTCTGTACCTGGTATGCCGCTATTGATCTGGCCAATTACTTGTCCTCCATCCCTGCCAATAAGGTCCACCAGAATCAATTTGTATTCAGCTGGTAAGGCCAGCAATACACCTTCACCGTCTTACTTCAGGGGTATATCAACTCTTCAGCTCTATGTCATAATTTAGTTTGCAGAGATCTTGGTTTGCCTTTCCCTTCCACAGACATCAGGCTGGTCCATTACATTGATGACATCTTGCTGATTGTACCTAGTGAGCAAGAAATAGCAACTACTCTAGATTATTGGTAAGATATTCTTTTGCCAGAGGTTGGGAAATAAATCCAAGAAAAATTGGGGGCCTTGTACCTCCGTGAAATTCCTAAGGCTGAGATATCCCTTCTAAGGTGGAGAGTAAGCTGTTGCATTCAACCCCCCCCCCCCATGGCCTAAACAGAGGCGCTTGCCTAGTGGGTCACTTTGAATTTTGTAGGCAACATATTCCTCATTTGGATGTGTTACTCTGGCCCATTTACCAAGTGACCCAAAAAGTTGCTAGTTTTGAGTGGGACCCAGAACAAGAGAAAGCTCTGCAACAAGTCCAGGCTGCTGTACAAGCTACTCTGCCACTTGAGCCATATGATCCAGTCGATCCAATGGTGCTTGAAGTACCTGTGGCAGATGCAGATACTGTTTGGGGCATTTGACAGGGTCCTATAAGTGAATTGCAGCCCAGATCTTTAGAATTTTGGAGCAAAGCCCTACCATCCTTTACAGATAACTATTCTTGTTTTGAGAAACAGCTCTTCCCTACTACTGAACTTTAGTAGGGACTGGATGCTTGACCATGGGTCACTAAGTTACCATGTGACCTGGGCTGCCTATTATGAACTGCATGTTATTTGAGCCTTATGTGGAGTTTCCTACCCACAGTTAACAGAAAAAGAAGAGTCGGGTCTGGTTTACAGATGATTCTGCATGATATACAGCTACCACCCAAAAGTGATCTGCTACCGCATTATAGCCCCTCTCTGGGACATCCTTGGAGGAAAGTGGTGTGGAGAAGTCTCCTGGTGGGAAGAACTTTGAGTAGTTCCCCTGGTTGTTCAATTTTCTTGGATGGAGAAATGACCAGATATGCAATTATATACTAATTCATGGGCTATGGCCAATGATTTGGCTGGATGATCAGAGATATGGAGGGAACATAATGGGGAAATTGGTGACAAAGACATTTTGGGGAGAGGTATATAGACAAACCTCTCTGAATAGGCAAAAAAACTTGAAGATATTTGTGTCCCATGTGAATGCTCACCAAAGGGTGACATCAGCAGAGGGACATTTTAATAATTGGGTGGATAGCGTGACCCGTTTTGTGGATATCAATTAGTCTCTTTCCCTAGATACCCTTGTCATGAACAAAGTGGCTACAGTGGCAGGGAGGAAGGTTATGCATGGATTCAGCAACACAGACCTCCACTAACCACGGGTGGCCTGGCTACAGCCACTGCCGAGTGACCAATCTTCCACCAACAGAGAATAGCACTGAGTCCCTGATATGGCACCATTCCCAGCGATGATCAGCCAGCTACCTGGTGGCATGTTGATTACATTAAACTGCTTCTATTATGGAAGGCATAGCGTTTTGCTCTTACTGAAACAGATACATACTCTGCATACGGGTTTGCCTTCCCCGCATGCGATGCTTCTGCCAAGACTGCCATCCATGCACTTACAGAATGCCTAATCCACTATCATGTATTTCACACAGCATTTCTTCTAACCAAGAAAATCATTTCTCAGCAAAAGCACCACAATGGGTCATGCTCATGAAATTTACAGGTCTTACTACGCCCCCCCACCATCCTGAAGATGCTGGTTTGATAGAATAGTGGAATGGCCTTTTGAAGACTCAGTTACAAAACTAGCTAGGTGGCAATACCTTGCAGGGGGTGGGGTGAAGTTCTTCAGAAGGCTGTATATGCTCTGAATCAGCTCTTAATATACAGTGCTATTTCTCCCATAGCCAGATCCTCAGGTCCACTATATCCCTAAGAACATATTAGCAAAATGGTTGCTTCCTGTTCCTGTGACTTTATGATCCTCTGGCCTGGAAATCTCAGTTCCAGAGGGAGGAATGTTTCCACCAGGAGCCACAATGATTCCATTGAACTGAACGTTAATATTGCCACGCAGCCACTTCGGTGTCCTCATGCATCCAAATCAACACTCAGAGAGTTACTATGCTGACCAGCAAGGGGAAATTTACAACTCCTTTACTTAGGTTAGGAAGAGCATGTCTGGAATATAGGGGATCTAGTAAGGCATCTCTTCCTATTACTATGTCCTCTGATTAAGGTCAATGGAAAACTGTAACAACCCAATTCAGGCGGGAAAACTAATAAGCCAGCTCCATCAGGAATGAAGGTTTGGGTCATTCTACCAGGGAAGGAACTGCATCCAGCTGAGGTGCTTGCAGGAGGCAAAGGGAATACAGAATAGGTGGTGGAAGAAAGTTACAAACACCAGCTACAACCTCATGACTAGTTACAGAGACAGGACCAGTAGCTGTCATGAGCATTCCTCCTTATTTTGTTATAAACATGTTTGTGTGTGATGTGGCTGTGTTTATATACTAACAGCTACACACAAATATACAGGCATGCAGTGTTCTGTTGCACTGAGCTTTATTGTGCTCTACAGATGTTATGTTTTTTACAAATAGCAGTAGGTCTTGAAGTCAAGACCCCCCACCAGATAAAAAGTTACCACTATTTATTGCAAAACTGACTTTATTGTGGCAAAATAGAACCACACAATCTCTGAGGCATGACTATATATAAATACAAATATGTATATGTACATATACATATTTGTAAATATATACAAATATAAACACATATATAAATATTTATATCAGATATTTACATTGTCTTCCCTCTCTTATTCCCTTATCGTATAAGATGGAGGTTCCTCAAAAAATTAAAAGTAGAACTACCTTTTGACCCAACAATCCCACTCATAGGCATTTGTCCAAAGAAATTCAAAACACTAATTTGAAAAGATTTAAGTACCCCTATGTTCATTGCAGCATTATTTACAATAGACAAGATATGGAAGCAACCTAAGTGTCCATCCATAGATGAATGGATAAAGAAAAAGTGGTACTTATATACAATGTAATATTACTCAGCCATAAAAATGTATGAAGTTTTGCCATTTGTGACAATATTGATGTACCTAGAGGGTATCATGCAAAGTGAAATAAGTCAGACAAAGGCAAATACCATATGATTTCACTCAGGTGAAATCTAAAAACAAAATAAATAAACAAAACAGAAACAAACTCATAGATGCAGAAAACAAACTGATGGTCGCCAGATGGAAGGGTCTTGAAGGGATGAGTGAAAAAGGTGAAAGGAATTAATTACAACTTGCCAGTTATAAAAAGTAGTCATGGGGATGTAAAGTACAGCATAGGGAATATAGTCAACAATACTGTAATAACTACGGATGGTGTCAGATGGGATCTAATTGGTGTGATCACTTCGTAAGGTATATAAATGTCTACTCACTCTGATATACAGCTGAAACTAACATAACACTGTATGTCAACTGTAATTTAAAAATAAAAAATTGTCCGGCCGGGTGTGGCTCAGCAGTTGAGCATTGACCTAGGATCCAGGCGATTGGGGTTCGATTCCCGGTCAGGGCACATGCCCAGGTTGTGGGCTCGATCAATGACTCTCTCATCATTGATGTTTCTCTGTCTCTCTCTCTCTCTCCTTTCCTCTCTCTGAAATCAATAAAGACATATTTTAAAAAATAATAAAAAAATAAAAACAAAAAATTATTCAAAAGAAAGAAAATTCAATAATTCAAAAAAGTCCCTACAACCCGAAATCCAAAAAGTCTAATGTTTGTTCTGACATGTACTTAAATGGAGCCATTTAAAAACTTCTTTTTAATATTATAGCACTCTTTTTAAAGTCTCTGAATGCTAAAAAGCACATACAAGGTTTATGACTATAACATGTAGCATAGTTCTAGAAGGTCCTGTCACATCAATAAATCATATCTAAAAGTTTTATAAGACTAGAAGTTATTTACATCAGACTTCAACAAATCTTCTCAGGAAAGGACAAGATGTGACCTAATATACTATCTGCAACGTGAGATATAGGCACTGTCTCATATATGAATTTCAAACACCACTTTAAAAAATGAACCCATGCAGAAGAGATTCCTGGGATCTCTATTAGACAGGTCTTAGATTCTTAAGTGGTTTCTTGCTTCATATTTCATTCCCTTTGACTCAACAGGGAACTGACACATGCTGGGAATTGTCCTCACTGCAGACGACCGAGATAGCAGCCAAGTATCCCTTCTCTGGACTACAGATACTTATGCTCCAAGTATGGAGACATGATAGAGCCCAATTTTTATATTTATTTATTTATTTTTAATATTTCTTTATTGATTTCAGAGAGAGGAAAAGAGAGGGAAAGAGAGAGAAACATCAATGATGAGAGAGTCATTGATCAGCTGCAGCCCGCAACGTGGGCATGTGCCCTGACCAGGAATCGAACCCTGATCACCTGGATCCTAGGTCGACGCTCAACCGCTGAGCCACGCCCGGCTGGGCAAGCCCAATTTTTAGAAAGTCAACTTGGTGTATCAGTCTATGGCCCATCTCAAAACATGCAAAACATTTTAAATTGGAAATGGCCTCCAAATATGCTCCTGTTCTTCCCTATTTTCTCAAACTCTCTTTATGGTCTCTACCTGAACGGAGCTCAGTTTTATTGCCAATTCTCAGACTAAGTACTATATCCTCAGAGAGGCCTCACATCGACCCCAAACTACTGCTTATTCCTCCTATCGTCCCCTAGCCCAACTCATTATGTTTTTACAGTATTTACATCTGCATGAATACAGTCAGATGACCGAAAGGATTCACAAAATGCTGTAAGATACGCTAATATGAGGCTTCCAAAAGGTGAAGGCAAAGAAAGCACAGGCAAACGGGAGGGTGGTGCGACATCCAGGCGCGGCTTCCTCAGTGCTGTGCACGCCTGGGGCCCCTGCGCTGATCCCTATGCTCGTCACCTTCAGATTACCAACCGCCACGGCCCCTGCCAGATGCTTCTTGGTAGGCCTGGGGCCAGAAAACAAATAAAGGCCCCAAGCCAATGATCTGCCTCATTCTTTTTAGATACCTGCAAGCATTCCAGTACCGTAGGGACCTCCAGGGCAGATCCGTGACCGGTGAACATCCTCAGGCCTAGAAGTGTGGACAGCACTGGGGGCTTGGCGAACCCTTAGAGTCCCGATCCAGGGAAGAGGCCTCAACACGCGCCGAAGCAGGGTTTCAGGCCATCTGAGCAGGGAACACTGGGGCCCCAGGTATCCAAAGCATGACCTTCTATGCATTAGGCATGTGGCTTCATACACTCAGCCCTATATTCTCCTCACTGTTCTAGGAGGAACAAATCCAAAGGGAGCCCTGAGCGTGGCCCTCTAAAAAACAGGCATTAAACGTAAGGTCTCTTACGTTCCCAGGTCTCTTAAAGTACTGCCTGTCTGTTGTAGTCTAGCATAGCACCCTACATAGCAACAGGGACTATGATGGTTTTCTGTACAATCATGAGCCCAGTGTCCAGGAGGACATATAGTGGGTACCCAATAAATGTTGGATGAATGGGTGGATGAATGGATAAATGAATGACAGAAGCAAAATAACATCTGAGAATATAAATTTAAATCAGTTCTGACATTTTTGAATGTGATACTGGAATAAGGAGACTATAGATTAGCATGTAAACTCAGTTCATACAAGCAAACTGCTATTATTAAGAGATATTTATGTTCAAAGATTAAAATATGGATTCAAATGAGCTGAATGACTTGAGAAGTTAGTCGTATAAGTCATGTCAGTGACAAACATAATGAATTAATGATATAACTTGAATATTAGAGATACAACTGAGAATTCAACTGCATGTTTTATTTAAAATTCTATGCACCGTGCAAATAAATCTTTAAAATATACTCTTAAATCAAACTGTAAATAAAAATGTAACAAATAGCGGTCTGTAGGAGTGAGGAGGGAAGATGATTAAATCGCCGTAGATATTCAACTTGCCTGGAAAAGAGAGGAAGCTTGAAATGAGAAGGACAGACAAAGACTAACAAGAGAGGAAGTAGAAAGAAATTTATCATAGTCTCGCGTCACCACCATCGATATTTATTGCGCTTGGCCACTCTGCACTTAGCATTATGCTAGGTACTGAGGCACCGTCCTATCAACACTGGTGTTGCTGAGTCATCTGGAACTGGGAGTAGGCCGGCGAGCAGAGAACTGGGTTGTCTAAAACAGTTACTTTGACTATTTATAATCAACTGAAAACAGCAAACCCTTCTAGACTAGATGCTATTGCCAAGCAAAAAGCTGATTGAAGCAATGATTCAGACATTTTGGGGTTTTTTTTTTTAATCTAGCAAATATTGTTTCTTTGTATTTTGTCCATGCACATCTCCTTCCCATATTTCATTCTCTTTGGGATATAGTCACTACCTCTAAAACTACCTTTCAGAGAATGAAGTTTCACCATTATAAAATTAAGATCAATGCTTCTCTACTTACATCTTCGTCTGTGTCTGCTTTTCCTCATCAATCACAGTTTCATTCTGTGTCCAGTCCAACCTCCATTCTGCTATTCCTTAGATATCTTACATCCACCTGCAGAAGAGGGGAGAGGAGAATCCCTGAAGGTATTCAAGAGATATTTATTCTTTTCTCAGGAACTCAGTACACATATTTCATTCTATTTTTAAGTTGCTTGCAAATGCCACAAGTCTGATACAATGCCTCAGTGAAATGTAATGGAGGATTTCGTTGTTGTTCCTTCACTTTTCATTTTCTCACTTAGTTTTTTTCCACTTGGCTTCCTTGATTACCTCCAAGATTAAAGAAATGTAAGTAAAATTTATCTTCATGAAACATGTTCCCTCATTATTTTTTTGGTAATTTAAACTCATCTGTTAATAAATAATCTTTTGAAAATACAGACTGAGATTTTAAAATCATTAAGAAGATGGGTTTCTAATTTATAACTACATAATTTTTCTTATAAAACCTATATTACCACTCCTAAACCTCGGTAAAATTGAAAAGTCCAATCAACATACTTTATTTGGAGCTGCTACCATGCTATTGCTTAAAGCTTTCCTTTGCATGCAATGTCTCAAACCACATAATCTTGGCCCACCCAATTCAACAAGGACCAGCAGGCTCCTCTCACCCCGAAGCCCATTTTCCCCTTCTACTATCTTTTCCCACACTTCCTGCCCATATCACCATTTGTCTACTGAACACTGATTACCGAATGACTTCCCTCTACTCTTGCATTACGCTTTGTTCTCAGTTGTGTATTATTTCTTACTGTATCATTAGCATTGTTTCATTAAACAGATCACAAGCTACCATTTGTTAGGGACCTTCCCTCCCACCTCTTAATCCTGCATAACACAGCAAAGAGATGTAAACCCAAGCAGCAAATCAGAAATTTAAAATGTTGACGTTCTAGTTGCCAACACATTTGTATTAATGCTTTATATTTTGAAAACTAACTTTAGATAGACTAGTTTATTCAGTGTGTATAACAACCCTTTAAATTGTCAGTCGCATACTGGAAAAAAAAAAAAAAACGAAAAAGAATCCTAGAAGGGCTGTTACACAGTAAGTGAAAGGACAGAAAGCAAACCAAAGCCAACGGAGTCCAAGAACAGAGGCCTTCCTACCCTACTTTAGAAAACACGAGAACCGCAGGGTTCTAATATCGGGGTGAAGTGTGGCAGTCAGGCCACCGCTGTAGGGCGCGCAGCGGGCAGCGGGCAGGTGCGCCCCGAGCAGACGGAAACAGCATCGCCAGAGGGGCTCCCGCTCTGCAGCTCCCCCTGCGTCTGCGCTTCCTCTAAGGTGCTTTCATGAACATGTTTGCGGATGCACACGTAATGCATAAAATTCATAAAATACAGAAGTGCAAACCAGAGAAAAGTCACATCAGTGGGGGGAAAATGGAACGGAGTCATTATGGTGCATATACCCACACAAATGTTTATTTATATCTTGTGTGCATCTCTTCTAATAGCTATGAGGATGGATATACTTATTATAAAAAACGCCACAAGGTATAGCTGTAGATGGAGAAGTCCAGCAGCCACATAATAATTGCATGATGTATAAAGATGAAAAGCTAATTTTTTACTGATGTGCGTTTGAGGAGCGAATGGTCATCAGCGCTTTCTGTGTGGCAGAGGCCGGTGCTACTCTCATCATTCAACAGATAATAAAATTGTTATGCCTCAGGTGGGTCAACAAAACTAATGGCACAAGTAGAAGGGAGTCTGGACCATTTGACGGCCAGTTGTTCATTTCTGCTATAAAATAAAATTCCATTTTTGAGAGTAGCCTCCTGACTCAAAGGCATCCTGTTTTTGTGTACGTGTTGATGGCTTTCCTTCATGTGCAAGTGATTGGAGTCAAGTCAAGCAAATAAACACTAAAAGCAACCTGCTGCTTCTTCTGCCTTGATTGATAAAAGCTATTTCACTAAGGCTAAAGTTATTTTTCCCTAATCCAACCTTGTATGTCTGAATAAAAGAAATGCATTAATTTGATGGGCATTAAAATATTGGGGATTTAACTCTCTCTTGGAAAACACTTCCCATATGAATCCACAGAATGTTCTCTTTAAAAAAATGCCTTTGATTAATGATAATACATAAAGATGAATGGATGTTACGTTTTTGCTAAATGTCTCATTAACTTTGTATTGCTATTAAGCTAATGCCAGCAATCATGTTAAGGTTCTGCCTGATTATCCATCAAAACGGTACATACCACTTCTACACCGTCAAGCCCCCGAATCACTCTTTATTAGGTTCATTCTCTATTATATCATTCTGTATTCCGTGTTTGGCTTTTATCTGATAAGTAATTTGTCTAATTTCTAGACCCATTTATTGTATTTACCACCTAGTACATTCATTTGCTTTCTTTATTATGTAATTTTCAGTCATCCAACTGATTTTAGCTTTATATCTCTATACTGTTTCTAATTCTGTCTTTGATATCTTGTAAAGGCACTTATAAAAATCAGAGGCTAAATAAATTAGCAGAACAAAGCTCTCAAGGTTCAGGTGTGTTAACTAGCTCAATTTTAGGCTTAGACTTTAAAAGTAATGTATGCATCATGCACAAAATTAAATAATACAGAAAAGCAAAGACGAAAAATGCCCCATACGCCAGTGGTAACTGGCAACATTTTGGCATATAGTATGTCTGCTATATGTATTTACAGTCTTTAACTTATATCTATATATCTTTACATCTATACATCACACACGTATTATAGTGTTACTTTCTTTTATACTTAGAAATTCATTATATATAACATTATGATGCTGCATTTTTGTTTTTTACTGGTATTTATTTCTAACATTTCCTCATTGTGGAAGTGTTCTTCCACAATGGCATATATGCCATCATCTTATTGGCCTCTTTGTTATTCCTCCAAAATATCAAGCATACTCTGGTTTCACACTTTTGAATTTGCCATTTCTTTAGCCTGGCATATATTTCCCACAAATGTTATCATCCCACAGCCTCTGGCCTCATTGAGGTCCCTCTCCAATATTACCCTTAAAAAACAGCCTCCCTGGAGAATGCCATCTAAATGGTAAATGCTACCCATTCTCACTGCATTGACCCCAAACACCATGGTGACCCCAAACACCACCTGACATCATATATTGTTTCTGTTATATCATATATCACATAATTAGTTTTATTGGTTTGTTTCCTACCTTCCCCATCAGAGTGTAAGATACATGAAGGCATAGGCTATGTATGTTTTCTGTACTACTCTTTTCACACAGCCACACCACATACAAACACGTTTATAACAAAATAAGGAGGAATGCTCATGACAGCTACTGGTCCTGTCTCTGTAACTAGTCATAAGGTTGTAGCTGGTGTTTGTAACTTTCTTCCACCACCTATTCTGTATTCCCTTTGCCTCCTGCAAGCACCTCAGCTGGACACAGTTCCTTCCCTGGTAGAATGACCCAAACCTTCGTTCCTCATGAAGCTGGTTATTATTTTTCCCGCCTGAATCGGGTTGTTACAGTTTTCCATTGACCTTAATCACAGGGCATAGTAATACGAAGAGAAGTCCTACTAGATCTTGTATATTCCAGACATGCTCTTCCTTACATAAAATTTTCGTATTTGCCTCACTCAAAGCTCATCCTATCTCTCTTCCCCGGTTTTCTACTGAAAAACCGACATATCAATATGTAAGCCACATACCTGAATAAGTCTCCATCAATTCTCTCTATGCAGCTTTCAGTTTTTAAGTTCATGATGAAAAACAAATAATGAGTTAAATTAAGAAACTGATTTATTTTTTCTACTTTTATGCCTCCATTGTGCTAAAATGCCCATTTTTGTGTATTGGGCTGATTTTAGGCACCAAGAACAAGAACTAATGCTTATTTTTCATGGATCTGAAGGCATGGCTGTGACAAATCTCCATGAGTAGCCCCTTGGTTATTGTAGGAAACAGTCTCTTCAGACAGGCAGTCAAGTGATGTGAAAACAAGAATACACTCAAGCATCTTAATTCTGTCAGTGCTTTTTTTCTTTTTCTTCTGCAAATGTGCTTGAAGATCTCAATTCATCAAAGGAGATGGGAAGCTGTGCTACAAACTAGACTCCTCCCTGGGGAAATGAAAGTAGATTCAGTGATGAAGACAGAGAATAAATCTAGGGATGCTGTCTATTAAACGTGAGCATCTTTCTGAAAAGAAATTTCCCAAACAAAGGAAATAAGACTAATGAACTTAAGGAAGAAAAGTGATATAAAAATGTTTATTTTTGCCCTGGCTGGGTAGGTCAGTGGTTGAGTGCTGTCCCACTACGCCAAGGGTGCAAGCTCAATCCCCGGTCAGGGCACACACAAGAATCAAAAAAAACAACCAATGAATGCATAAATAAGTGGAACAAATCAATACACCCCTTCTACCCTCTAAAAATCAATAAATAAAAAAATTTTTTAAGTATTTATTTTTACCTAAAACATCATTTTCTAAAAATATTATTATAAAATAGTGATAATAATAAGGCTATTGTTGATTAAAAACATTAGAGGCTAAGGCTCCAGTGAGAATAAAAGGGGGAGTTTTAAAAAGTTGTGGTTTTTTGTGTAAAATATCCAATAAATGGCATCATATATAAATGCTAATTAATTCACCTAAAAAATGTGTGTGTGTGTGTTTTAACCTCAAAGAGCAGGATTACTTGGTTGGTTAGTTGTAGGTATGGAGGTTTTTATCAAGCATTTTCATTTCTTAATTTACTTTTTTTATAGTTGGTTGTGCTTAAAAGAGAATTTTAGTTTATTTCCAGCTTGGAAAATTAAGATTCAGAAACATCTGAATATGTTTGTTACACTCATGGGATAGGTCTCTATTAGTCACATTTGTTTTCAGGCCAAACCAGTATTTGTCTCTCCTTTCAGTCCTCAAATCACAGGACTTATAAATCCAGCAAGCATGCAAATAAAAATAACCCTGAAAGAACCTAGACACCTAAAACTATATAAAACAAATAGTATTGCTTTGGAACACATCTAACAGATCCTAATACAAAGAGAGAAATATGTCCTTCCCCACTTTCCAACAGGCCACTACAGCTATGACGCGCTGAAGAACTCAGGGCAAAGGGTTGGTGACTAGATGAACACCAACAGGCCCTGGTAGGAGGCAAACTGCTTTCCAAGACAAGACCAAATTACTGGTGAGTGCATGTGGAGATTATATACATACACAGATATATGCTAACTAGAGCACTGGAGGCCAACTCAGCTAAAGGCCAAGCTCTTAAAGCATATACAGTCTCTTCTCTAGTAACTGTTCATGTTAGCATTTTGTTTCCACATCACTTGGTTTGCTAAGACATTTGTTAGTCTCTGGGATCCACAGAAAACAGGAAGTCCAGCACCACTGGCCTGCATTTGAGCCCATTTTGTTTGAGAGTGAGAATTAGAAATCAATGGAACTATTTTTATTTAATACTTTGTGATACTCCAGTATTGCCAGAGATCTTTAAGAAATGAGAGAAAGCATGGCAGAGGATAGATCCTGGCAAGCCCCTGGTCACCTAAGACATCAAGAACTCTCATCAGGGTCCCACCAACTCCATGCTTCTAACTTCAGAAGCTGGCAACCCCGTCATGGAGTTAAACCAGGGATTAGCAAACTCTGTCTGTAAAAGGTCATATAATAACTATTTTAGGTTGTGTGGGCTGAATGGTCTCTATCACAACTCCTCTGCAATTGTAGTATAAAAGCAGCCATAGCTAACATACCGCTTTGTTATGATAAAACTTTATTTTAAAAACTGGCCGTCCATAAGCTGCTAACTCTTGAGCTAGCCCCTCATCTGGCACAGGACCTGGGAGAAGCTGATGACGGATCCAGCAGGTGCTGCAGCTGCGGAGAGCCCGGCCGCGCTCCTTGTCAGCGAGGTAGGACAGGAGATAAGCGGCCATGTGCACAGCCATGTGCATGCCTCGCTCCCGTCCCTGAGCTTCAGGAAAGCAAGGGGGCTGTCGCTCCCGTTTCCCAGAAATGGCAATGGTAAGTATGCAGGCAAACATAGAACACATTTTCCTTTTTTTATAACATACATTGGGATGATTTATAGTTTGGTAATATAGAGAATGATATAAAGTTTTAAATGTTTCTCCTTTATTCTTTTAAAGTGATGAACTACGTTTACTGATATTCAAATTTTAAACCAACTTTCTTGTCCAGCCCTTTATTGGTCATGCTGTATTACCCTTTTTAATATTGCTGTATTCAGTACTCTAATAGTTTGTGAGACATTTTTATATTTTTTTTCATCGATGATATTAGGCTGTGATTACTTTTTCTTGTAATGTATTTGTAATGTCTTTTTTTCTTGTTCTGATATCAGAGTAATGCTGGCCTAAGAATAATTTGGGACCTACTCCCTCTTTTTCTACTTCTTGGAAGTTTTTGTGTAATTATTTATTTCTTAAATGTTTGATAAATTCATACTGAAGTCTCTGGACATGGAATTCTCTTTATAGGGACACTTTTTAATGACTAAGTCAATTACTTTAAAAGGTACAGGAAAATTAATAATTTTTAATTTCTTCTTAAGTGAGCCTTGGTAGTTTTTGTCATTCAAGACATTTACCCATTTCAATTAGCTGTCAAATTTATTTCTATAAAGTTGTTCATAACCCCATGCACGTGTGTGAGACAAAGGTGCAGAGGGGCAGAGAGAGAGAGACAGGGAGAGAGAGACAGAGAGGACAGAGACAGAGAAACCGAGACTGCAAAAAAATTGTGTTCAGCTTAGATACAAAAATAAATAAATACACAAATCATGGTAGGTTTTGGGGTGCTGTTCAGTAGTACTACATGCAAGGGGTCGGAAAGAACATATTTTATCTTGACCCAGGCATCTCTGACATATTGCAGACAGAAAGCAAGAGTGAAGAACAGAGCTCTGTTGGGCTGGCTCAGAGCTGAGACCGGGTTCTCCCAGAAATAACCCGGTGTGGTGTTACGGGGCTCTTGCATGCACCACTCTGGATCCCCTCTGCTCCCCTTCGCGCTCTGGCCGCTGCTGAAGGACCAGCTTTGCAGAGGTGCGGCCTGTGGGCGCCTCCGCCTGGCTTCAGGCCTGCCCCCCCACGTCTTGCTCCAGGGCTCAGCTCCTCTTGGGCTGAGCAGCACCCTGCCTGGCGCTCGGGGTCCCCGCAGAGCCTGGACACCAGCCCAGGGGAGCCGGGAGCCAGCGGGGAAACGCCGGTCCCCTGCTCCCTCCAGGGAAGCGGCTCCAGGTCCGTTTCCTAAGTTTCTCCAGAAACGTCCACTGGGCAGCGGGCTAGCCCAGGCGTGGCCAGCTTGATGATGTATCTCTGCGCTGTTCTCCTTCCCTCTGCCTCTTCGCCCTGGGCCTCACCACTGACCTCTGGAAACACGCTCTCACATAAAATAACAACAGACTCCTTTGCTCAGGCTCCCCTTTGAAGGGAATCTAGGCAAGTAAACAGATGACGGAAACGCCACTGCACGTCACTCTGTTTTGTTGAATTCTCACCCGAGGATACTTTTTCCCTTGCTTTTCATGGGGGGGGGGCATCGGTGTGAGACAGACACATGGATTGGTTGCCTCCCTCATGGGCCCTGATGGGGCTGGGGATTGAGCCTGCAACCAAGGTACATGCCCTTGGCTGAAATCGAACCCGTGACCCTTCAGTCCGCGAGCCCATGCTCTAACCACTGAGCCAAACTGGTCACATTACTCATTAATTTACTGTCGTCACATATAACCTATATCATGTTGTAGAATATGACCCCATTAGATTCGCACCTCTCACCCCTATCTCCTCCATCAGCCATGGACAATGCGTGCTCTATTCTCAAACTTTGCTCCCAAATAACAAGTTCAACTCCTTCTTTTACAGAGTGGCTTCCTAGGGTTTAACAGACAAAAAGGTTCCTAGAGAGATGCTTGAGGCAGGAATAGGACTGAAGAGGAAGATTCAAGACCTATTTCTAAGGAAGAACTAACAGTAAGCAAGTAGGGGTGGGTGGTGAGGCAAACTGAAAATGTCATGATTCCTGGGTTTTTAATGTGGGCAAATATTTATCTTCTAAAAGGGAAAGTAGGAGGATTACTCATTAAGCTTCATACTCTAACTTCTAGCACACAGCTGTTTCGTAACACTTTTTGGAGATCTTCTGTGCCATTTGTGATCTCTGAGTCTACTCACTCTGGACCCTGAGTGGTTTGTAATTATAGTAGATACCTAGGCACAGATTCTGGAGTCAGCCTAGGTGAAAATCCTGATGTGAACACAGTTTTTGTTGTTTGACCTTGACCAAGGTCAAGGTGCTTAATTTCTTTGTGGCTGGCTCAGTTTTCTCATCTGTAAAACAGTTATAGTAATTATACCCAACCCATAAGTTTGCTGTGAGGAATAAAAACTTCCTCACATGGAAAATACTTGAACCAGTGCCTGGCCCACCATAAACACCCAGTAAGTGGTAATTATTAGCACCTAGATTTTAAAAACAAACAATAACAAAAGTATTCCTTTGCCAGCCCCAATCCTACAAAACCCAGCCTAGTTAGATTAGTACCAGTCACCCTTTTGGACTAGAGGATTAAAACAGGTGAATTAAAGAAATCATAATTATTTATATTCTGATTATCCTGAATATAGTTAACAATTTATGTTTAACATACAAAGTCTATAGCTTTGGGCATGTTAAAGGTCGCTTTCCAGCATTAAGTTTTGGCAGCAGAATGCACTGATTGCCATCCAGGCAAGAGCATAGCAGTAGGGCTGCCCCACTGCCCACATAGGGAGCAACACTGAAAAGGACCACAGAGTGAGTCATGCTGTGTGTGCTCAGTGTGTGCGGCTAACAGGGAGGCCTGGCGCTGGATTCATAAGATGACACATCGCCGTCTTACTTACACATGCATGGCGCTTTCTATCTAATGTCACAGTGAACAGAACTCCTTGTTTTTCCTGCTTAGCATGATCTACATGCATAACAAACTAAGTAGCTCCCATTTTCTTCAAAAACCATCAGTTCATTGGAATTGGACCCATTGTTATTCTAAGTTGAAAAAAAATTGATCTGAACATATTTTTCCTGTATTGAAAGCTTGAATTACTTGTTTTCTGTTTGGATACCTCAGAATCTTTTCTTAGTATAACTTTCAGAGTATGAATTCCTAAATATATATGGAGATATGAAGCCACGAAATTGAAAATATGAACAAATCAGTGTGAGCAAGAAGTGCCAATTGACAAAACAAGAAAGCTATAAATGAATGTGAGGTTATTGCTGCCTTTCATCTTCTTTTTAAATTGCTTCATAAATAACATGTAAATGTGCTACAAATACTTTAAAAATGTTTTGTAGGGAGAAGATAGTCCAATGAGGAGGACATAGCTAGAATTTATCCCTGGACAGAATGAATGTCATACAGCTCGGGGACCAGCCTGTCACGGTTTGCACCAATTTTGCTCCCTTAGACAGGCTTACTTCTGTCTGAATTTGCTGGAAGGTATGTCAGCAAAACAGGAAAAAAATAAATAAATACAATAAGAAGGAGGAAGCAGATGTTTATAATACACATTGCCTTCTCAGGAGAATAGACACCAATGATGGAAGTTCCATTCTTTCCTGAGAGTGCAATGGGTGAAATGATGCAAGATATGAGGAGCAGAGGTGAGGCAGTCTACAGATAATTTATATACACTATAGATTTACATAAAAAGACAGACATGGGAATATGAAACTAGACCCAGGAAAATTTAGAGAAGCAAGGCTTTGGTGAAAGCAATGTCTAATGGGGATATTTTAAAGTATTTTGCTATGTGATGTAAAATCTAAACTATCATCTTCACCTCCCTCCCAAAACCATGTAAAATATGAAACAATCACTTATGCTTGTAGATTGGATCTGCAACAATGCACCTGTCCTTTCTGAAGATCAATGTGAAGGGGAAAAAGTTGGAAAACAAAAACAGAGGCTGTCAGAAAAGCCAGCCACATAGAGGTTACAGAAACAAAAGATAGACAAAGAATCTACTTCGGGGAGAGAGGGGTATTAAACAGAGCTTCTTCCAATACTACATATCAGAAAACTCTAATATTTTCTAAAATGGGCTTTCCTTCTACAACATGAGATTTTATCTTTTAAAAGTGGATATTAGCAATTGCTTAAGCCGAGAACACAATTTGCAAGAAACAGAATATTCCACACCGTAATTCAATGGATGGGGAATGCCACTAAACACACAGGGAACAGAAAATGTTGGGTGAAGAGTGAGTGACCACGCAGCTGGTGTATTTGAATGACTGGCTGTTTCCCTGTGATCACTGTGGGCAGCTAAAGACAGGGGGATGCAGGGACACTGGAAAAGTGCTAAGACGGCAGTTCCTCTTTTAGTCACAAGCCAAAATTGTTTGTTTGTTTGGCTTCCTTTCGCTGGGTACAAATAAAGGCCAACTTGTCAAAGCAACTTATTCAAACACTTAAAAGATTTTAAGTAGGCTGGCCACTAGGCCCAGCAGAGTCATTCTAATTGCTGCTTAAATACTCCTTGGGAAGGTCAAAAGGAGAGCCTGCAGATGGACACGCACTGGCGGGATAACCTGCGCCCGCCGGCTGCAGCTCCAGGCCGGGGCGGGGGCAGCGCTGGGGCGGCCGCAATCTGCTGCCAGCTGGTCCGGCGCAGCCCCCGGGGAGGATCGGGGAAGGACAGCAGAGCCCGGCTGCAGGCCAGATGGCTCTCAGCCTGCCTCCGCTGGTCAGAGAGACTCTGCCAAAACCAGGTGTTTCCCTTCTTTTCTAATCACTGGCATTTCTCTGCGCTGGGCCTTGGCAACGGCTCTGACACGAGGACAGCTGTCTAGGAATTACCTAAGGAAATGAGATTTTTCTTTTAAGTGTAAGAGATTTTGGAAACAGCTTGTGGGGACCACCCCTAAGTACTGTGCACACTCAGAGTCCTTTGATCAGGTCATTTCCAGGCACAGCATGAGCCTGAGAGGAAGTTTCAACCATTCTCCTGATCGGTTCTAATAGGACAAGAGGTTGAACTAATTAGATTCTTTCACTGGTGAAAGCTCTGTTAGCAGCCTGAGAATAGCCAGATGATCAGTATCAATAATCTTGTACACATGTTCAGCAAATCTCTGCTCTCTTTAGAATGGCGTGGGGCTTCGTCTAATGGAAAAAAGGACCCAGATCTGCACCCTTCTGTTCACGAAGCACCAGTAAAAGGCGCCACGGGAAAAAGAGGATTAGTGAAGACTACTTCATACAGCGACAAGGAGGGGAAACCAGGTGATTTCTCATCTGTTTTAAAGCCCCTTGGCCTGGCCCACAGGAAAAGAAAGGACAGACCTTATGATTCAAAACCCAGGACACCTACATGAGTCGCATTTTACTGGGGACAGCAGGGGAAACACTTTCCCCAATATTTCATACTCCCTCATCTCAGAGAAGGCTAACCTTTCCACCTCCCCTCCATTCCATACCTCTGGATGGGTGATCTCATGCCCAGTCACGTCTCCTAAGCAGACAGAAGCATGAAAATCCTAAATGCAGACTGGGAACTAGATGTGGCAAGTAGGACAGTCCTTTTTACTGGCAAATCCTGCATTCGGAGGGTTATGAGACATTGACAATGTAATGAAGTTCATTCACTACTTATTAGGCTCTAGTGTTTTAATAGTTTGTAGCCTAATTAGCCTATGATTTCACGGACGTTCGGCTGCTTCAGGAATGCTGTGGAGAGACACAAGTGATGCCAGGACCTCAGCATCACAGAAAATACGTTCTTATTGGGAAGTGCATGGTTTACATTATGCACAACATCTGGCAATTAATAGGCATATGGCCATCGTTAGTTTCCATTCCCTGCATTTTGAGAGGCGGTAATGCACTTGTACAGTGAGTTTCAACCCATTCCAGGATGACAGCAAACTGGGCTCTGTGGAGGCGCCTCAGGCCGAAGCACAGAGGGCCGAGGAGGGTGAGGGAGGATAGCTACGCCCAGTCTTCCAAACAACCCTGACCTCTGATTTTTAACTGCTTTCTATGTTATGGTTTAGTATGAGATTGTATTTGGAGAAAAAATGTTGGAAGAAGGTGGAAAGAGGGGGAACTGTTTAAGGCCATTAAGAGAGGAGGAACAATACTGGCTTGAATTAAGAGAAACCTAATTTTAATCCTAATTTTACTACTTACTAATTTCATGAAATGAGTATGTCATTTAACTTCTAGGGCATGAATGTCCTGAAGACACTGAGGGCATATGTCACCACTATGATTCAAACTGCATTGCTATAATGGATCCAAGCATTTAGATTTTCTATTTTTAATCAGAATATGTGTCTGTATAATTAAGGCGATTTTGTCACCATTTTGTGTTTCTTATGTTCCAACAACTCAAAACACATTTGAAGCAGGCGGATACGGAGTATACTAACTACTAAAGTACATATAATCGGCATGCAATCTTTTGTTATTGCCTTTATTTTCATATCCAAAGACCCTTATATAACTTACCAGATTTATCATTACAAATGTGTTGCCAATATAGATAAGAATCTCATCATTTCTGTCCTTAATAATATTAAGAGTTGATATCCTTTTGCTATTGGTGGAAGTGGGGTTCTTGGGGTACCACTGGAATAAGCATTTCCACATGCCCCTACGGGAGGATGGGATATGACAGAAAGCTTTATTTCTGTGGAATTACATCCCTGGGTTCCCAAAGCCCCATTTCCCTTAGTCCAGTCATAGAAGCGTAGCTGGGGTTTCAGTAAGCTAGAAGCGAAGCCATTGTCCAGTGTTTCCTTTCCAGGTTGGAGCCAGGTCCGGGACAGCATCACCATGGGCCACGTGAGCAAACACAGGGAAGCAAGAGCAAAAGACCCCCACAAGCCCAGTCACACAAGTCCCAAGAGAGCCAAGAGCACAAGGGAGTGAGCTTTTTAAAATCTGTTGTTGTTGTTAATCCCTACCTGAGGATATTTTTTCCACTGATTTTTAGAGAGAATGGAAGGGAGGGAAGGAGAGAGAGAGAGAGAGAGAGAGAGAGAGAGAGAGAGAGAGAGAAACATCCATGTGAAAGAGACACATTGATTGGTTGCTTCCCACACCTGCCCCGACGGGCCCAGGGAATCAAACCTGCAACCCAGGTACATGCCCTTGACCGGGAATCGAACCCACAACTCTTGGGTGTGCAGGCCAATGTTCTAACCACTGAGCCACACAGGCCAGGGTGGGAGTGAGCTTTTTTGTTCAGGAAATTAAGTATCCCAAATCTTGGGGGACTTGCAGTGGCCACGCCCATTCTGGCCAAGGACCTCTGTTCAAAGGTGAGACTGACAGCAAGCACCTTCTCTAGTCATCCCAACTTTACTAGGCATTCTTCTGTCTTCACTTGGTCCAGTTCCCTTCCCCCAGTGTTTTGCAGGGAGCATGCCTATAATGTCTGGCCTTCCCTTTGCTCCTTTCCTATTATTAATAATCAGCTAATTTTAATGGTATCCATTTTATATTAAAATAAAAGGTTTTTAAAATTGTTAATTCTAGGGAATGAGAAGCCATGCAACTCTAATTTTTTACAGTATTCATTGTCACCAGGGGATTAGCATGCTTGGCGCCTTTGTTCAATAAAATTTAATCAAGCTACTGGATCAAAATTTGAACACTAAAATATGGTATTAGATATTTCCTTAAAGTGTTATTACTCTTGGTACTGAAAAGCCTCAGACCTCTCCAAGCACTCAGGTACCTCCACCTAACACTCATCCCCCAACCCTCACACCACACACACACTTTTCAGCAGCTCATTGTTCTCTCTGGGGAATGCTCACTACCCTCAGTTAGTTAAAAAGCCAATAAGATGCCCACATCGACAGATTCTAACTTGATCAATGGCATTGAATTGGGTCTAGGGTAATATTTCTTGTGCTCCATGTACTATACAGGGGTGGGCAAAAGTAGGCTAATAATAATAATAACTACAATAATTAATGAATAAATAATAATACAAGAATAAACTGTTTGGAGAACTTTTGTCCAACCCTGTAATAAAAATAAAGTTTAAAAAAAAGATATGTCCCCTCCATGCAGAGTCTGCCTTCCACAGGTGAATGAAGGTGTCAACAAGGCCTTTGGGAGAGGCAAAGTCATAAGAAGAAAAAAAGCATGGACCTCTGAATCATTGTAGGGAGGACGACCACCTTCTGACTAGAAATACCTACCTTGGTAAGTTAAGTGAATGAAAACTAATATCTAATGTGATCAAACCATTATATACTTTTAGTCTGTTTTTTAACAGTAGTTTAGCCTATCATGACTAATACAGTTGTTTGAATGGAAAATAATACAATAATTAATAAATAATACAAAAATAAATTCTGTGTTTCATGTACTCACAACTGTAAATCTACTTTTGCCCACCCCTGTATTTACAAGCCTTGATCTATAAAAGGCATATATCACATCTGTTCACCGTCTATTAAAAATTCAGTCATGTGGGTACATATAAATGCAAAGAAAGTTGGAAAATCCAGTCTGGGATGTGCTCAAGAAAAGGAAATGAGTGTTGGTGAACATATTAAGTCTGACAGTAGTGACATTTTTCTCAGTTTTTGGTACTCTCTGGTCACCAAATATAATTTTAATTTCCTTGTCAAATAGGAACAAATTTATCACATCCTAAAGAGTGACAACCCGAAGTTGCATTGAGTGAGTGCAGAATGCCCGTATCTGCCTCCAAGTTCAAGATGTCGAGGCTGCAGCGTGGTTCTGTCCATCTACGAAGGCTGTACTTTGTCACAGACTGGTGACCTGTGGCGAATCCAACACAACTTATCTGTCTCTGCCTCCACAACCCAAACTACCAGTTTATAACGACAGAGCAAGGACAGGTTATTGCAAATGAAACACATATACACACGTACACAACAATATGAAACATACAAAAGTCACTGGTCTGTAGCAGCGATGGAAAGCTCTTGGGCAGGCAACGTGAACGCCTCCGAGGCATTTTCCTCACCAGCTGTAGGATGCTCTCTGTGGGAGGCTCCAGCTTCTGGGGGGTCCACCTGTGCGTTTTCCCCACGAACACAGAGGCTGACAGCTGGAGAGTGCACTCACTTTGGGGCCTATAGAGCCTAGGCATCCTACCTCTTGCTCATGAGCTGCTTAAGTTTTAGGATAGTTTACAGCTCAGTCAAAGGACGTTCCAGACTTTATTTTTCCCCCAGAGAAGTTTCTCAAAAACATTTTAGACATCTGATCTATTTGACTCCGTTCATCTTCAGAACTCTTAAGGTTCTTTCCTAGATTAGTTTTAACCCTCCTTTAGTTCTTTGCTTCCTTCTCTCCCTAACCCTCGCTCTTCTTTCTCGCTATTTGATGACTACCTTGAGGCTATCACAAGCAACAGGCATGGCTACAGCCTTTTTCTACATTTGCCACAGAGCTGAGTTCCTTTGTAAAACTGAGAGGTTTAAATGGGTCTTCATTGTTCCAACTTCTAGCCTTCTTTGCTACTCTTCAAAATTGTCAGAAGCAGTGAAACCTTGAGAGAATCCAAATTTCTGACCACATTCTATTTTTGTTTGCAAAGCAGAGATGTCTTGCCTGATCTTATATCTTTCTTTAAACACCTTGTTACAAGCAACAAGAAGCCAAGAGCAAGCACTAAACTTTAATTCCTTCCAGTAGCTGCCCTTAAAATTAGAGGCTCTATAGGTACGCAACCTGCCTTTCTAATTATTGTTAGGCAACATTTTAACAGTATATTTTGCCACTGCATAACATGGGTCTCTAGCTTTCTGGCAAACTATATCACTGATTTCTACTCAATGTCATTACGTAAATTTAGTGATGATAATAACTCACTTTCAGGTGCACATTTCTGTATTAGTTATATTAGGCTAAATTTCAGTAACAGATAAACACCAAAATGTATAATGTGTCAGACATAGTAGAAGCATATTTCTCACCATAGTTCAAAGTGAGCACTTGGTTGCTGAGCCTTTCCTCCCTATTCATCAATTTAGACAACCAGGCCCCTGTTCTCTCAAAGATCTACCGGTCCCAAAGCCTTATCAGCATCTCCAACCAACCAGGAGAAAGAGATAGAGAATTCAAAGGGATACAATCTCTTCTTAAAATCTTTGACCTTAAGATAGCACAGATTCTATACACTCATGTCCCATTGCCTAGTTTTGGCCACATTACCAAAGCTAGCCCAAAGAATGACTGAACCGTATGATCTAGCTTGTGAGCAGAAAGAAAGGAAAGTGAATCTTGGAGAGCATCTAGCACTCTTGTCACCTTCTCCCACATTCTCTGTGATCCTGTTACACTGGCTTCCCTGTGGTTCCTTGACAATGACACATTCCTCCTGTAATGAAGATTCTTTTTTTCTTTTTCTTCCCTCTCCCCAGAATGCCCTTCCTACCATCTCTATGCTTATATTATCTCTCAGCTCTGATTTTTTTTTTCTCTCAAGGAAGTCTTCTCGGTCAGGTCAGTTCCTGTTATCTGTGTACACAGCAGCAGGTACTCTCACTTCTGTGATACTTATCACAACTGTCACCGAGAGCCCTGTTCTAGTGTCATCGTTGTAACACTCCACCTAGCACAATGTCTGGAACATCATTAGTTGTGGAATAAATGAATGAATCAATGAATCCATGTTCTAAAAGCTTATTGCTTAAATCAATTTGCAGAAGTTATATCATGCCCTAATTTGTGCCCCATTACTGAGTGACATGTGGAACAATGTTAGGTAAATGTAGAAATGGGAACAGATGTTTCTGAGATTAGCTGTTCTGTACACAGAGTTAAAAAGATGATGTTAAAAACATGTACCTAAATATAGAGTGGGAAACAAACACAGCTGATGCTTTGCTACCTGATAATTAAAGATAGAAAAAATAAAGCAAAACTAGAAATACATTATTGTAGAAGGCATTAATTTAATCATTGTTTTCAATACTTTTGTCCACTAAAGCCTTTCTTAGACTAACTGAATGCAAACATTATTGTTTTGAATCCATACCTTTGAGAATTCCTTTCCTAACATAAAAATGGTCAATGCTATGCAAAGGGTCTGGGAAATGCTTTCATTACAATACAGAGTTTATATGTAGTGATGAGAAAATAGAAACATCATTTATAGTTCAGTGCTAGAGTGACTTGAAGTCTAGAAAAACCTTATCTGAAGTCAAGGTTCTGTTTTAATACAGTTAAATGTTGCAACTTACATTACTAACGATGGGTTATAGATTTGACTTTATTAGACTAATTGCATACCATTTCTGTCTGGCAGCTGGCAGTTTCGAGAATCATTTATTTAACACTTTTGAA
Organism: Miniopterus natalensis; assembly: GCF_054644295.1. Classification (NCBI taxonomy): domain Eukaryota; kingdom Metazoa; phylum Chordata; class Mammalia; order Chiroptera; family Miniopteridae; genus Miniopterus; species Miniopterus natalensis. The sequence continues at coordinate 24,870,609 of NC_142092.1, read as the reverse complement.
TCCTATATTCTCACCACTTTCTCACCCATGAACATGGATGGGGATTTATATGTATTTTCCTCACCACTAATAGAAGATATTGAGAATTTATGTAATTTGGGGTCTTTAAATTGACCTGATCTTTCTCTAGTAAATTATATTTCTTTGAAAATTCCAACTGCTAATTTTGATCATAGGGATACTGAAAAAAATTATGAGCCCAAAGTGCTTAGAATTTAGAACTTTAGAATATACATTAATACAAATTCATTCATTCATTAGAAAATATTTATTTTGCCAGGCTCTGTTCTGCATAAATAACACAGAAGTAGATTCCCTATTGCCATGGACCTGGCATTAAGCATGTATTTTTCCAGCCTTGAATGTGATATGTTTATTGAATACTACTAGACACCAGGCACTGTGCTAAGTGTTGGGATGGGAGCATCAAGAGGACATACTCCTTGACATCAAAGAGCACACAGGCTAGAGTGTGGAATTCTTCTTTAGTATTTTCTGGGGCAATATGTGTTAAAATAAGCTGGAAATTTTTCTAAATAATTGCAGATTTGGCATTTTTTTGGCCTGAAGACTTGGTCGAAACTTTTTTCTGGTGAACAGTATTTCTCTTTGTAGTTACTTAAAAATAGTCACATCCCAAGTAAACTACCTGCATGAATAGGATATGTAGAAAACAAAAAACATATATTTAAGAAAAAAATTAGAAAAAAAATTCAGCACTTGAACATTCCTGGTAGCAGAGCAACGGCAGCTGAAAAGAATATCTATACAACCTTACATCCATCCATATTATTTAATGCCAAGCAATGCTGTCACCTACAAGCCATGCTTTACTTTCTGGTTCATATTGCATTGCACATTTATATTCTTGCCATAGTAAGGCTTCTATTTTGGCCTGATATAAGATAGGAGGTCAAGACAGCAATAGAACTTCTCTTAAAAGTGTAGAAAAGTGAGAGTGTAATCTTTTCTTCTCAAGAGATTATCAGAAATAGATCTGTATCTATCACTCAGGAAAACTGTTTCTTCCTTACTCATTATTTCTAAAAATTTCTGGTCCCTGTTAGTCTCCAAGGTAGTACAAGGCTTCACATCTCCAGATGAAGGAAATAGGCTATAATTTAAATCCTATAGAGATAAAATCTTTCCAAAATAGTGCATTTAAATTCAGAATCAGCAAATAGATTGTTTCAGAATAAACACAGTATTATCCTTAAAGGAAGAAAACTTTTTAAAAATAATTATATAACTGTGTACTTAAGATGGGTGACTGTATTACCAGAATGATCTATGAAGGTCAGAGAAAAGATAATTTGTAAATCTCAAAGTAAATTGAAAGAAGTATTTTTCAAAAAGCAGATCAGGGCATTATTATCAATCTTGAAATATATGCAAGCTTCCTATGTCCTTTTGTTCCATATAATGTAGGCTTCATATTGTAAGCCCACAAATCGTATCTTTATCAAACTGTTTTGCTCTTTCTTACTTCTTGGTGGTCAGCTTTAGCATTCATCTAATGGTTTCAAAAATGTGGGTTATCTACAAACCTTTGGCATATAGATCAACTACCTTTGAAATTCATCCTTACATTTTATATTTATCAGATGCAATTGTTTGGCACCGTGAACAGGATACAGAGTTTTACATTCGGGGCCATCTATCTTTCCTGAGCATTCTCCCGTAAAGAGAGAGGGACTGCAGCCTGCTACTAAGGCTGTCCTTTTCACATGTGCTCCGTCCGAGACACTATAAAAATGGAAAGTGGGGTGGGGGGAAATCCTTTTGCTAGAGTATAAAGCACAAACTCTTCCCAATCCTGTCTTCATGGTAGATTCAGATGGCATCCAACCTGCCAGCCCTTCTGCCTCTGGGTTCCAGCCTGAAATAGGTGGTGCACCAAGGGATTGTGTAAGCTCCCAACGCATCGTCATTCTCCCATTTCCACCTAAAGCTCCAGTGTACATGAATAGATGCTGGAGACCTCTCCTCCACTTGGACACTCAGAGACTTTAGTCTAGTAACTGCTCCCCAGGGGCAAGGGCAGTTAGCAGTAGACGCATTTTCTGTTGTGATATTGAAAAGTGATTCGCCCCTAGGTTCTTTCCTCACTTCAGGCTGAGACCTGTTAACTCAAAAGTCCACTGATGCCAAAATATTTATACGTACAATTGTTTTTAAAATAGCCCAGATAAGCACATTTTTTAGTCAAGACTGCTTGTTGTCCTGGCAAGGTAGTGCATTCAAACATCATCCAGATACTCCAAGGTTTGGGGTTCTATCCCCAGTCAGGGCACATACAAGAATCAACCAGTGAATGCACAGATAGATGAAATGATGGGTCGATGTTTCTCTCCCTCCCTCCTTCTCTCTCTCTCTCTCTCTCTCTCTCCCTTTTTCTCTCTCTCCCCCCTCACTAATAAAATGGAAAAAAAAAAAGCCTGCTTATTTTGCATTCCCTATGAACCCTCACCTTGACAACTATCACCTAGTGAAAAGACCTATTGAAGTTATAAGGCCCCAAGTCCCTGCTGCACTCCAGTTCTCTCACCCAGACTCCCTGGCATCCTACTGGAAATCAGATTGAATTAATAAAATTATATTTAATAAACTTGAGAAAATATATGTAAAGTGCCTAGATACCTTCATGGTACAATATTTATTCTATAAATATCAACTATTATTATTGTTGCTAATTGCCATAAAATGCCATATTTTGTATTTAGAGGTACAACTTCTAGTTATATCTCTAGTGGTAGATATCTAGATAAAATATTACATTCCAAGTTCTAGAAATACTGAGCTATAAAAATAAGTAGGTTAGTCATATAAAAATTATTGTTAGCTAAGAGAAACACATTTAAAAAACTTATAGGTGTATGCACAAAACCTCTCAATGATTGATGGAATCCATCTGGTAACTTTTCTTGTTTAAAATTTGAATAGTAACTTATAGAAAATACATATACATGAAGAGTAGAAAATCAACCATACTGTTTCATCCAGTAATAACCACTGCTAGTCATTTCATATACATGTAATGCACAAATGTATATTATCAAACTGGATATGCAATTATTTCATAAGCAATATTACTACTGATGTTATGCCTTTCCCACTAAATGATATACTATGAACATCTTTTGTTACTCTTTAACAGCATTATTTTAAAAGACTACAACTCTGCGTCCATGTTATGATTCCATTAACCACTTGACTTTGTCACTTAGATTACTTGCCATTTTCTGCTCTCGTACACAATGCTGTAACTTCTTGCATTAAACTTTTGTGCAGGCTTTGGTTTCTTTAGCATGAATCCTAAAGGCCTGGGGCACATGCATGTGTATGAGACATGCTGTGTGCATGGCAAGGTTTTCCGCTGGCCATCCTGCGTCAACGCCGGTGGCCCGCAGCACTGTGGGAGAGCATTTTCAACACCCTGGCGAACGAGGGCAGGAGTTTCCTTTGTCTCTTCTTTCTTTCCATTTCAATTCTTCCCTCCTCCTCTCCCTCTCACTCTTTCTCACTTTCTCCCCACTCTTCCTTTTCTACTCTCGTTTAATTTTCTAATTTGCATGTTAGTGTTTTTAATTTCAACTTAAATTACTAGAGTTTGAACACTTTCATTTACGTTCATTATTTACATTTTTTCTCCTGTGAACTGTTTGATCAGGTACTGATAAATGTATTTTCATAAATGTCTTTAAAATGAAAGGTGTTAGCCCTTTGCCTGACAAGAATTTTAAAATTTTAGCCATTTTTAATCATTTGGAATTTATTAATGTCTACTTATCCATTAAAAGCTTTTGGAGGTGTTTATCTGCATTTCCTCTCGGTATTTTTTGTGTGTGTCACTTTCAGTTGCCTATATCTTCCCCAGTGGTTTGAAATGCTTCCCTGTCTCATATTTTTCAGTACCCCATTACCAGGACCTGTTTTCAAGTTCTCCGGCCCTAGCTTTCTCTCTTGCCCTCTCTCCCTTAGGTTTATCCGCCTGCCTTTCCGGTACTTGTATCACACTTTTTTTTTTTTACTTCAGGGAGAGGAAGGGAGAGGGAGCTAGAGATGGAAACATCAATGATGAGAGAGAGTCACCCATGGGCTGCCTCTTGCACGCCCCATCCTGGGGACCGAGCCTGAAACCCTGGCATGTGCCCTGACCGGGAACTCAACTGTGACCTCCTGGTTCACAGGTCAGTGCTCAGCCACTGGGCCACACCAGCTGGGCCACACTTTTTAAAGTATAATGTCTTTATCTTTTAAGTTTCTAGAGTTAACTATACATTATTATATTATCTTCGTTATTCATACTTATTTATAAAATACATATTTTTTAAAAAATTATAAGTCAATATCAAGAATACAAAGGTCAAATATTTAGATAAGCTCAAACTGTCACATAACTGGAATTTTAATACTCCATGTTTATAGACAAATAAGAAAATGGACCTAAAGATCTTTTATGTTTAGAAACAATTAAACTGTTAAATATTTTGTGTATTATAGAGGGAACTAGAATCTCAAGTATATTCTAAGCCTGCATAGGTATTATGACAATGAAAGCAGAAAACTTATACTGGACATTGAAATTTGTCTATTACTAGAATACAGTTAATATGCCAGAGATGATTTGTTACTTATTTTTAGGTGGATTTTAATGATAATTTATGATGTGGTTACTAGAGCAGAAAAAATAAATGAATTGTTACACTCAGTATATGTCACAAAATGTTGTCGGCTATAATGCAACCATTTAAATAAATGGCACTAAATTAAAGTTAGCAGCCAACCTTTTGGTGAATTAAATCATTTATTGCTCTAACTTTCAAAAAGAGGCACCATTTTTCTTAGCACAGTATCTGACACCAAATACATGGGAAAAAGCTCTCTACAAATATAAAACAAAAACAAAAACCTTCTTATAATAGCAAACAGATTTTCTCTCTAGCACTTGACATATTTAAATCAGGAAGTTCCTGCCCGGCTGCGCGTGGCTCAGCGGCTGAGCATCAACCTAGGATCCAGGCGATCGGGGTTCGATTCCCGGTCAGGGCACATGCCCAGGTTGTGGGCTCGATCAATGACTCTCTCATCATTGATGTTTCTATCTCTCTCTCTCTCTCTCCCTCTCCTCTCTCTGAAGTCAATACAGATATATTTTTTTAAAAAAAATCAGAAAGTTCCTTAGTAGAGTTGTTTATTTTAGTATTTTTCAGTGTTTAAAATAATCATACTATTTAAATGAATGATTAAAATCCTTTCAAAAGTGACGGTTTAAGTGAAATATTAAGGCTACCACAAGAAGTAAATTTTTTTTCTGAATTTAAAAATAAATGCTAAAGTTAATCTATTCCAGTTTGATGGCTGTAAATAATAATCACTGATTACAATTTATATGTAATAAATTGATGGTTTTGTATAGACCATAATACTTTTGTTCATTTTGAGGAAATTATAATCACAATTATTTACAACAAGAAAGAGGAAATAAGAAAGAATAGTGACAGGTAGAAGAAATAAAAGAAAAAAATGAAAAAATAACAGTGATGAAGATTAGTATCAAAAGATAAAAATATAAGTGAAAATAAATCTATAACAAAAATATGATGTCATATTATAGACATTCACTCTGGTTCCTAGGGTTGACTGATACCACATTTCTCCCTGCACAGAAAATATATATGATTCATCCCTTTTGAGTTGTATTAGTTAGAAAAAGATGCTGAGAGTTTCAGTTTCTGGTCTTCACTCTGGCACTGTTCATTTACTATTTGTTTACTCTCAGTTGAATTGGTTTGAAAGGAGCTGGATTAATAGGTCTACACACATAACCCCATGCCATTATGCAGTTATATTAGTTTAGTTTTCTTTCTATGGAAGACTTGAATATATGTTACATATAACAAAACTGTGACCCAATATGGGAATCTCACAATTTTCTAACCCAAGAGTTCATTAGATAAGAGGGAATGAGTTTTCTTTTTCTTAATGTTTACTATTAGATATAAGCAGACACTCTGCAGCAAGCACAATGACCTTTCTCTAGCCCTCCAGAAAACAATTTTCCATATGTCTGCATTGATGTATTTCGTGCTTTACTAGCTCCTTTCTTCTTACCACAGTCTGCCCTTTCTTCTCTTACTCTATTCCAGTCTTTTTATTCTCAAACCACTTCTGGTTGTTTTACTTTTTAATTTCCAGAAAGTAATACTTAACTAAGTCAGAGTCTTCCCAGGTCTGAATAATTTTTATTATCAGAACCATTCATCCCACATATTAAACACACTAAAATGTATCCATATTCCACATAAATTGTAACTTATATGTAACTATATAAGAGTTTAGTAATTATATATTATAGACATTTAATCAATCTCTCATTAAGTTTAATTTCACAGTTTTATTTTTGCACTTGGAGCTAAGGCCCTTTTCAAATATCAAACATTTTGTAGGCATTGAAAAAGTTTACAGAACTTAAGCACTGTATCTAATAGATAACATGGACTGAAATTTCATAACTAGTGGTCCATCTCTCCTAAATTATACTGCCTGTCCTGAAATAGTTATCATTTCAGTCTACGTCACTCCATTCTGATGACCTTATTGGTGAAGGAGGGGTCCTCTGCTCTAAATAGTACAAAAGCTCTGAACATTTGATACCTGACACTGGACAGATGATGTCATCAGCAGCTTATTAGTCACATGTCCTCACAGCCCAGGGAAAGACAACACTGCAGACCCATGCAGGACCACATAGGGGTGTACTCAGGAGTAGAGTGACCCAAGAGACACTTGGGAGGCAGGCATCATAGTGACAAGAGGGTGAGGTGACCTTTGATTCCCTCAGGAGCTTGTGATTCGCTTTTTTGAACAATTTTGTGGTCAGAGACTTTTAACCCATTAGACTGAGGACCAGGTGGGGGTGCAGCTGGTCGAGTTTACAGGGGGAAACCAGGCGGTTGGGAAACCTTTTCTGCTGTGGGGGCAATCTGGTGAGAGCAGGGGGACTTGTGGCTAGGCCTGAGATGTCAAGACAACATATGGAATTTTAGAACTTACAAAACACATTCACTTCCTCTCTCCCACCAATTCCTAGTATCCAGAGAACTCTGGCCATAGGTTAGCCCACATTTGGATGGTCTATTCTGAAACTACTGTTTACTATAGTATGACATTATTTTTCTTCTTAAATGATGAAAAATGTGCTGTCTAAGGGAGAAAACTGTGGTTAAGCAAGGATTATCAAAATAAATTTGATGTTCTATGTTTTTAATTGGTATGCATTACAAATGGTAGGCCCACCCCCTTGTCATCTCTAAGTCTTATTTTCCCTGACTTATGTATTTATGTAACTTTATACCTCAGGTAGAAGGCTGTGGATAGGTATCCAATATTCAGCTTAATTACTGTAGTTTTAAAATAAACATATTTGCCCAGCCAGGCATGGTTCAGCGGTTGAGCATCGACCTAGGATGCAGGCGATCGGAGTTCGATTCCCGGTCAGGGCACATGCCCGGGTTGCGGGCTGCAGCCGATCAATGACTCTCTCATCATTGATGTTTCTAGCTCTCTCTCTCCCTCTCCTTTCCTCTCTCTGAAATCAATAAAGATATATTTTTTAAAAAATAAAATAAACATATTCATTGGCTGTTACTGATACTTCAAACACTATATCATTTTTTTAAAATTAGCAATACTTTAATTTTTTTACAATAAAATATTTCCTGCTTATTTGAGGTAAGGGGGGGCATTATTAGAGACCATTCAGGGGCATAGTCATGATCATTTTTGTTATTAGCTCTGGTTTTTGAAAGTACTACTTTTTATTTTTCTCACAAGGATTGAATATTTAGAGAAAGTGAGCTGGATAAGATCAAGAAGAGTAAAGCTGGTTTTTAGTGTTTATCATGAGTAATGGAATTTAGCCTCTTCTCAGAGTAGATCATAAACTGAAAATGTCTGCTCTTGATCAAACTGGGGGGCGATATTCAAAATACTCCATTTCCAGCGTGGCATAAGCACTGATGGCGGGCACTGTCTGATCAGGCTGAGTGCGTGAGGGTCCGAGCTGGGTCCTGCGGCCCGCGGGGCTGCCCGGGAGGCTGCGGAGACGGGTGCGGCAAGGGGCCTCGGGGCCGGTCCAGCGTGTGCTCAGGGTTTGAGGCTCAGGGTGGCAGCTCTTATCACTGGGATGGAAACATTGCAATATTTTAATAACTAGCGCATAGTGGTTGGACGTCTGTCAGCCTGGCAACTGGAGAATGATGGTCAGAACCTCCTCTGAATCTTAAGATTTACATAGGAAGATATTTCCCTTTTACTTTGTAATCAGCATGAAATGAACAGCGGTTTATGCTCCTAAATTTGGGCCCCTAAATTATGTCATTTTAAGTTTTCATAGCATCCATTCTTTACCCAACATTCTAAAATTATTAAAGAAACACTTTTTGACTAGTTTGATCATTCATTCCTTAGGAATTCAGTTCTACAAATGAATAAAACAGGTATTATGCTATTTCTAAAATCTTATTTATTGCAACAGCTCAAATTTGGTAATTTTAAATCAATGTGGGTGAACATAAACTACCACATATCAAGACTGGAAGACTATGTATTTGTTTGAAATGCTCTGCCCTTTTTTACCATGTGACTTTAGCATTGGAGTGTATTTCTCCACCCTTTTAATTTTGGATTTGACCATGTGATCTTCTTTGGCTAATAGAATGTGGATGAGAGTGAGAGTGTGCCAGTTCTTTTTATTTTTTTAATATATCCTTATTGATTTCAGAGAGAGGAAGGGAGAGGGACAGGGAGAGGGAGATAGAAACATCAATGATGAGAGAGTCACTGATCAGCTGCCTCCTGCATGGCCCCTACCAAGGATGGAGCCCCGCAACCCAGGTGTGTGCCCCGACTGGGAATTGAACCGGGATCTCCAGGATCATAGGTCGATGCTCAAGCACTGAGCCACACCAGTCGGATGAGATTATGCCAGTTCTGTTCATCTTTCTTGTACTCTGACCACTGGCATGAAAAGAATATGACCCAGCCCAGCTGCCCATTTGCTCCAAGGAAGTTGAGAGACACAACGAACAAAACTAGAACCAACTTCCAGCTTGCAGCCCATCCCAGCAAACCCACAGATATATGAGAAAAAAATAAATGATTGTAGTTTTAAACGATAGAGTTTGGGGGCATTTTTAAAAGCAGTATTATTGTGACATTATTTTCCTGATGCAAAATCCTATTAAAACCATACAGTAATTGAGATGGCCTCAGGAATATGTGGAATTATAAACTTCAGCATTTTAAACGCACCAAAAATAAGCCATACCCAAATGCTCCAGAAACCAAGAGATCAGCTACTAAAAATATTCATCTTGTCAATAATATACTAGCAGAGAAATAGTTTCAACTGAATATGCAGAATTCAGAAGTAGCCTCCCAGAAACCATGCAGAACATTTTGAACCCTTCCACAAATCACCAAAGTTATAATAAACCGAACTGAATTCTTGTAAGAAGGCAGGATCTCCTTGGGCATTTATACTATCTAAAATCATTAGAATGAAATCTAGGATCTGTCACAGTAATTGGCATTGCCTGGGATTGTGTGGTTTTCACTATTCATGTAACCAGCATAGCAGGAATTGACTCATCAAGAGGAACCGGGAAAACATTATTCTGGATTTTGCAGTATTTACATCTTGTTAACTTGCCCAAGATTAGTGTTAACTCAGTGATGAAGTGACCGTATTTAGTAATAAGCGCTCACTCTGAAAACTGCTTCCATAGTTATTGAGAGAAATAAGTATTTCGAGAAGTGACAATGGCAAAATGATTTCTCTTCCCAGATGTTATTTTATGAAAGCATATCATGTGTGCTATCTTAAGAAAGAATGCAGGTTTTGGAAAACAGTTTCCAATGCCTTCATGATCGTGAGAAGCAGGATATAAGTAAGCTAAGTGGAGATGCATAAGAATCATTTCAAATTCTGGAAAACTAAAATGAATCACTTGGAGCAGATTTTTTTTTTGAAAAAGCATATATTCTTATCAATGAACCTTGAATCTTTTAGTGATCAAAATTCATGAAGAGGAGAAAAGTCTGAATGATATAAAGATGTTTCTCTACCAAAGTAGATTCTGTTTTATTACACATTTTAAGTGTATACAATACTCTTCTACTGAAACCATATTGGTTACAATTCATGGTCTCCCACCTCCAGAATAAAAGATTATTTAAACCATAATGTATTAAATTAATTGAGATGCCTGCCTGGATCCTTTTAAATATAGCAGCAATCAGTATAAAAATGCTGCTTATTTTGACCATCTGGAGACAGGTGGGTGAATCCTCACTCTATTCTGAAGGCTGTTTCCTGTTTCACTAAACTTCTCACTGACCCAGAAGAAAACAGCTTCATAACAACCCATAATTTCTTCCCAAGTAAGAAACACGCATTTAAAATTTGCACTAAGAAAATCATTATGGGGTAAGTCTGAACAAGCTATTTTCCAGGCACTGCAGGTCTGAGTTATGGAGGTGTGACACAACAAATCTCATTTTCACAGAAAGCACATGGTTAAGGTTTTACAGGATCTCTGCTTTGAAAGATTTTCTTTCTAATCCTTTTTTTTAAAAAAGTCTTTCCAGTGAGATAAATTATTTACTTTCTTTTGCTTCTTTCCTCCTTTTAGTTTATTCTTCTGTCTCGCCTTCCATATTCGTGTCTCAAAAGTTCTCTAGAGTTCAATAGCACAAAAAGGCGTGTTTTTGTTGTTGGATTTTTGTTTGTGTTTTTTCTTGTATTTTTTTTTTTGGCCAATAAAATAGTTTTCTCATTATTTCCTATAAAATGTGGATGTAGGTCAAGGCTAAATCTGCACACCCTGCTGTAATATTAATATTGTAGAATTTATTTTAGAGCTCAGATGACTAATAACATCTTGGACATTATGAATGACAGGCTGTGAATAGCAAAATCAGTCCCTTTTTTGCCTTGGGGGAACAGATTTGCAGGAAGAAAGGTTATAGTGCAGCTGCTGTTGTTTTCCTTCAGGCTGAAAGTGAAGGCTAAAATTAGCTTTCACTGTAACAATTCAGTGTCTAAACAAGTTGGAAAAGAACTGTGTTCTCCTAATTGTGATCTCTGTGATGTAAATATAATTTCAGAGTTCTCTGAAAAATGCCTGAAGTCCCACTGAACGTGTAGGTGGGTATGTGTGTGTGCACATTTGTGTATATGCACAAACTAGCCTAGGGATCAATGCGGGGGGGGGGGGGGGGGGAAGGAGACATCTGTAATACTTTCAACAATAAAGATAAATTTTAAAAAATTAGCCTAGGGGGATGTTATAATGTTCTATATTAATATCATGTATATTAGCTGATGTTCGGTGGATTGATAATATTATATAGGATACTTTAAATGTCCATTGTTTTATTGGGTATTAAATGAATATGGTAGTGTCTTTTGTGACTTACTTGAACTTGTAATTGACTTATAAAGAGAGGGGGCAGAAAAAAATAAGGTTCAAAATTTAAGTGAAAAGTAGACAGAAAGAGTTTCTGTGTAATACTCATGATTTATAGAGAGTAGGCTCTTCAAGTTTCTTAGTGATACTCCCTTTATTTCTAGTCTGATCAGTTACTCCCTTTAATCCTAATCTCATGTATGTAGTAATGTTATTTTCTTGTCAGGAATAATCTCTTTTCTGCACACCTATTCAAATAATATACATCAAAATTAAGGTCTTAGATCAGACTACAGAAGCCACCAAAGCATGATTTTTAACATTTCACATATTTGGTGTCAAAATCACATACAGTTAAAATGTTATGCAGATATGAAACCAACAACACTTAGTGCCTTTCTTCTTACAATTCTATAGTGTCACTTGCTATTCTATCATTGAACAATAAACATATTCATATCTGGCCCCATAGAGTATAATGCATATATATAGAGAATTAAAACCTTCCTTAGAGATATCTCTGGAATCATAAGCATATGATAATGATTGTCCATTGCCCATAATGTGTAATGAGGTTTTTAATTATGTATACTCTGTGCTTTGTTATATTTCTTTAATTTGAGCTGATGAGTAAATTATGGATGTTGACTTCAAAATAGAAATGGAAATATTTAATTAAGAAGCAAGTTCCAGCTTGAATTTTTTAAATGAGAGAAAGGAGAATAGAAACACTAGAAATAAGCAGGATAGAAGCACCTCTGGGTAGCCTTATGAAAATACTAGAGATCTGCAGTGTGACCTTGTCCAGACCATTTATAATTAGCTTCAACTTTTCATGTCTAAGCTGGGAGTTGTTCTTGTTTGCTCGCTCTGTTTTTGTGGAGTGTTGAACAATAGCTTATTGTCACTTTTCTTTGAATCTGTGGCTCAGAAATGAATAAAAAAAAATTAATGCTGAATGTATTTTATTTTCTGCAGATGTTTCGTGGATATTGTGTTTTTAGATAGGGATCGATGGAAATTTTAAAATACAATAAAAAATAAAAACTTATCAAGCCTCAAACTGACATGAGCCTTACTGAACATAAATTTTAAGGTCAATAGTAAGTTGTGGGATACTGTCTACCTTTCCATCTTTATAACCTTAATTTTTTTTTTGCCTATGTATGGGAGTGTACTGGATCTGAGTAGCTCTTTTCCTTACAATTTAAATTATCACATATTTGGCTTGCTTATAAGATTAGCTTGCTCTGACGCTTTCTGTTCTCTTTAGCTTCTTCCTATGACTTATACTATTAAAAACAAATCCTAAAATATTTATGAGAGGATAGACATATAACACCTCTTCCCTTTCTACTGAAAAAAATAGCAAGTGTGTCCCTAATATCTTTTTTTCTCCCTTGCAGGTGCATAAGTCTTAAAGTAGCATTTCTTTAAAAAGGTAAGCAAACTGAGTGACTAAGAAATGACATCATTTTACTGTTAATAATTCTATTCTTAGCCATTTTTAGTAACTTGAAAAGGAAGGTGTTATATTTTTTTTGTTCATCAAGTAGTTTTAAAAATAGATCAGATGCTGTTAAAAAAGAAAAGAAAAAAACGATTATATACTTCAGGAAAAATGTATAGCCAAGAAAGTTTTTCTTTCTTTTTAAAAACATGTTCAATTCTGAAAACCAGAGATTTTCTTCTATACACTTTCATGAAAGTTGATTACTGGCTTCTAACATTCATGGTCTATAACCTTGGAACTGACCAGTCAACGATGATAAATTTGACACATATTGTCAACTTCCTATAATTGCAAACACAGAATTAGAAAGCGATTAGAGGAGAATGGATGTGACATTATGAATTCAGGGTGAAATGTGAAAAGCAAATGTTCATGTAAGAAAAAACCAGTATCATTTCATGAAACGCAGGTGGTCCAGTAAAACCAAGAGTCATCTGAGTGGTCAGAAGGCCAACTTATGTATGTCTTTCTTCATCTGTTCATTGAGCAAGTAATCATTAAGTGTTTACTATGTGCAAAGCACCTTACCAAGCCCTATGATAACTGTATAAATGAAAAAGACACAGTTATAAAAAATTAGTATCAAAGAGCCCTATCTAATCTCTGTAGGTTGGGAATATTTTCCCAAGGAAGAGACATTTAAACTGGGACATAAACAATATGAAAAAATTAATGATATATCCTGATGGGGTGGAGACGAGGTCTTTCAGACAGTGGGAACAGCTGTGAGACAGAGGCATTGTGAAGCATTACAAAAATGAAAGAAGCCCACTGTAGACTGTAGACTGGGTGATGTGAGGTGGTGACAATTTATACAGATGTCACAAAAGGAAATTAATGACTCATAAAGCAAAAATTTGAAAATTTTTGGCAAACTTCAATTTCCATACTAATTCTGATTCTAGAGGTCTATTCTTCACTGGTTGATATTTGAAAAACCCTGCATACAATGCATAGCTTAAATTGGAAACACTAAACCTACTTTTATAAAATTAAAGTATCTTTCAAAATTATTTCCCACAGCTTTTTCTCTCCCCAGCAAGCATGTAGGTGAACATACACACACACACGCGCACACACACACAATTGAATTTTATTGACTCATATTTCCTGGCACTCCAAGTCATTTTTGCTTCCTTCCTTTTCCCATTGCACTAGATTTAAAGAAAACATTCATTTGATGAAAGCAAAGACATTCCAAATTCTCCAATAACCACAAAACTCCTTGAAAGCTATGAGTAAATGAATGTACACAAGATGGAGTTGATTTCATTTTTTCAGGCCGGTGAATTTTATCCCGGCCCAGAGTTTGATTATAGCTTCCATGTTCATGTTTTAAATTATAGGTCTTGACTGTGGAAATATTACAGCTTCATAAGGAGGAATGGAAATGAAAATGTTTGTTTATCAGACAACATACAGTTACATTTTATATAACAGCTATGCAAGTAGGACTGTTTTAGTGGTAATTTTTGAAATATCAGTCAGATCTATTTCTATCATATCCAAGTATAAATGGCCTGATAAGCGTGGGTGTTAAGGTGATATAACAAATGCATAAGATAACAGAAAGCATTTGAAAATTGCTCTTTGAGCCCGGCCGGGCGTGGCTCAGCAGCTGAGCATCAACCTAGGATCCAGGCGATTGGGGTTCGATTCCCGGTCAGGGCACATGCCCGGGTTGTGGGCTCGATCAATGACTCTCTCATCGTTGATGTTTCTATCTCTCTCTCCTTCTCCTTTCCTGTCTCTGAAATCAATAAATATATATATATTAAAAAAAGAAAATTGCTCTTTGAGCCCTGGCCAGTGTGGCTTAGTTAGTTACACCAAAGGATCATGATTTCGATTCCCAGTCAGGGCACATACCCAAGTTGCAGGTTCAATCCCAGGTCAGAGGCAAAGGATTGATGTTTCTCTCTCACGTCGATGTTTCTCTCTCTCTCTCTCCCTCTCCCTTCCTCTCTCTCTAAAATATCAATGAAAACATTTTTTTAAAAAAGAAAATTGCTCTTTAAAGTTATTCTGTTCTTTCATTTAATCATTTAAAGTTACTCTATTCTTTAAAAAATATCAAAGCATATTATGTGTCAGTATACTGGATGCTTTTCATGTGTGATTTTATATAAATCTGAAAACAACTCTAGGAAATGGGTTTTAGTATTCTCATTTTGATAGATGAGGAAAAATGAGGCTTACAAAATTTTAGCAACTAGTCCTAGTTCGTAAGTGATGAAATGAAACCAGGATTCAATTCTAGGACTTTCTAGTTACAAACCCCACACCCTTCGGCACATCATTACATTTCCTAGAACATTCCTATTTCTTTTGTTCATACTCTTAGATAGCAAAGTGCTTGGGTAATTGTATATCAGTTATTCTATGCGAAAGCTAATGCCCCTATAAATGATATGTTCTGTGAGTATAAAATTGGGTACCTTGTTGATTCTATTTCTGCCACATTCATTATTTTCTCTTTCTTCCTTCTAAATATAAAAATCATCTTGTCTTCACTAACTGAATATTTCCTCTTACTAATCTTATTTAATGTATTGTTTTAAATGTAACTATAATAAAAGTCAGTCCCAAAACTCGTCCACTATTTTCAGTCACCTGAATATGAACCAGGGTTAGCAGGTTTGTAACTTTCCTCTCACTGGATTCCTTCTCTCCTGCCCCTACTGATAACAATGATAGCGATGCTACAACACTGCTTGCTTTGTTCTTACTTTCAAATAAATCCTGGATTCAGTTCAAGGAAAACGTAATACATGATCACTTCTGTGAGCTAACCTGCTACTTTTTCAATAAATTCCTTTTTTCTTATGTTAGAATCCTAATAGATGCCCCTCTCTATGATATTCTCTACCATCCATTTTTTACACAGCTGCCTATTTTATCTTCTTACTTTAAATGTAGTCATGTGTTCAATAGTCTATGAGACTTCAAATGAAAGAGCAGAATAATATTCAGAAATATATGTTAAACACAAAGACAGAATGATACACGTGAACCTAATAACCTCATAAAAAAATAGTTTCCCATCTTTATTATTAAAACTGGACCAATAATTGCAGCAACACTATGTTTACCAACAACACTAATGAATACAACTTGCTCTCAGATTTCCCTCCCTAATAACATTCTTCACTTGAAAAGAAGGGGATGGTTTATTTGGTGAGGCAGGAAAATTCAGGTTAGGTCTAAAACCACCAGTTCTTATTACATGAAGATTGTTTCAAAGAAGGACAGGGACAGTGCTGAAAATAGAAAGCAGCCCTTTTAAAGGGTGTGCCCCTGACCAGATTAAACAATTTAAAGACAAAGGAATTACAGATTGATAGAAGTAGGTGAATCTATGAAAGGGCCATAAATTCATAATGCTACTGAAACAAAAATCAACAGAAATTATTCAAAATAATAATTTAATATCTAGGAATGATGACTATAATAGGCTATACTTATGCTGTCATTCATTTTTAATAAATGAGAGAGTGTTGATACATGAATATTTTTAAATTATTTTAAAGGTACTTGGTATGTGAATATATATGTATCTTTAAATACATATATAATGTCATCATATATATAATGTAAATATATATAATTTATGAGACATATTTACCTTTATAATGGGAATTAACCAAAAATTATTCTGAGTAAACAAGTGTGAAATATAGGCACCAGCCCCAAAACAAGAAAACATGTTCAACGCTGATCACAGCGTATTTCAATGACATTGTAATCATTTGGTAGGGCTGAAGTACCACGGACTAGATGGCTTTGACAATAGAAATTTAGTCTCACAGTTCTGGAGGTGAGAAGTACAAAATCAAAGGTTCTGCCAGGTGTGTTCTTTCTAAGGCCTTTCAGGAAGAATCCGATCCATGTTTCTCTAGCTTCTGGGTGGTTTCCTGGCGACCTCTGGCAGTTCTTGGCTTGTAGAAGCCTCACCCGGATTTCTGCCTTCATCTTCACATGTTCCTCCCGTGTGTGTGTGTGTGTGTGTGTGTGTGTGTGTGTGCACGAGCACACTCACATGTCTAAATTTCCTTTTTTTTATAAGAATATCAGTCATATAGAATTAGGTCCCACCCTGACCTCATCTTAACTAACTACATCTGCCACAGCCTTATTTCCAAATAAGGTCCCATTATCAGTTACTGGGGGTTAGTACTGCATCACATAGATTTTGGGAGGGACACAGTTTAACTCATAATAGGCACTCAATGCATAATACATATAAAAGGAACAATGTGTGAATAAACTGAGTGCTGAACATAATTAAATATTGATATCTGGAATAAATAAAGTAGCCTGCAGCAGTTAAAATTGTAAAGATGATAACCTCACAAAATGAAATTATTTTTTTTAAAAATAACACTTCTTTTGCATTACTGTTAAAACTATGAAAGTTGCCTATATATGATGAATGACTGAAAGGAAATGTGAAAAAAATATATAATGAGAGGGTGGTGAATTGTTAAAATTCCCTTTATAATGCTTCTTTTAAAGTAACATAAATATTGAAAAGGGAGTGATTGTGGTAAGCCATGGAACATGTTTTTCCTGAAAGAGAACCTAGTTTAGAAGGAGAAACCTCAGCAAGCCACTCCTGGTGATACCTAAATCAAAAGCAGTCACTGAGGAGCAAGGGGAATAGACTTCTAACAGCAGGAACACAATTTGAGTATATTCGATATCTGAGGAGGTGTTATTTTCTTAAAAACCACGTACACACATGAAAACTCAACGCAAGCAGCAGTAGCGGCGTGCATGGGGGAGCAACTCTGCCCGCCACAGAGCAGCCGTGTGAACGCTTCAGTTTGGAAGTGATGTCGAAAGTAAAGGTTGTTCTTGCCAGCTTAAAGACGGGTAAGGGTGGGACGGCTGCAATGGGTCGATGGGGAGAAAAAGGGACATCTGCAATATTTTAAACAAAAAGAAAAAAGAAATGAGAAATTATAACAATAAATACAGACAGACAGATAAGGAGCCTGCCTAAGTCTTGCTATTCCAACACCTAACCGCAAGGAGGTAGCTCATGGTGCCAACAGGTACCGCAGCTGTGGTTTAGCAGCAAAGATCACATGAATGCCCAAGGCTTCTGCCCTTAAAATGGATGCAACTATTTTAAAACATTGCTTGTACAGTAGTCCCCCTTATGCATGGTTTCACTTTTCTAGTTTTCAGTTACCAGCAGTCAACCACGTTCTGAAAATGTTCAATTGAAAATTCCAGAAATAAACAATTCATTAGTTTTAAGCTGTGTACTGTTCTGAGTACGTGATGAAATCTCACACCGTTCTGCTCTGTCCCACCTAGGGCATGAATCAGCCCTTTGTCCAGCATATCCACACTGTATAAGTTCCCTGCCCTCTAGTCACTAAAAGCCATCTCAGTTGTCAGATCAGCTATTGTGGTATGGAGTGCTTATGTTCAAGAAACTTACTTTACTTAATAACGGCCTTAAAGCACAAGAGCAGTGATGCTGGAAACTTAGACATACCAAAGAGAAGCCGTAAAGTGAATGCATACATAGGGAAAAACATTGTATATGCAGGATTCTGTACTATCCACAGTTTTAGGCATCCACTGAGGGTCTTGGGACATATCTTCCATGGACAAGAGGGGCCACTGTATAACCTTGTGTGTGAAATGCACATGTTCTTTGGGCTAGGAATGATCCTTTCACTAATGTAACAAATCAAGGCCACCATCCTTGAGACAATAGTCCTAATGGGTTTTTGTAAGTAACTAGCACCTTTGCATTATCCACAGGAAGAAAATGTATACATTTTTACATGTGTACATAATTTTAATATATTTTTTAAACAATTTTATACTTACAGAAAGTTTACAAGGATTTACCACATGTCCTTCACCCAATTTCCCTTAATGCTAACTTCCTATATAACCAGGATACAACTGTCAGAATAAGAAATTAGTATCACTACATTACCATTAACTACACTGAAGACTATTAGGATTTCACTAGTTTTTCGGGGGGGGGGGGATTTTTACTGCTTCAGTGTCTAGTGCTGGATACCACATTGCAATGAGCATACATAATTTTTCAAAGAAATACAGTGTGCCACTTTAAGACATAACTTACAGCATAATCAAAATGCGGACTTACATGCATTATTAAAAATATCTTAACATATATGCTATTCCTGCTGCTGTTATTGTTATTGGTATCTCCAATTTCTGCAACAACAACAAAATACAAAATTACCCAAAATATCTAATCTTTTCCTATGGCATTATCTTTTCCTATCCTGGATAAATATTTCTTCACAATTTATGTAAATTTGAATGTAAAAAAAGTTTCACAAGCCTATGAAATATCAAAGTTTTAGAAGGAAAATCTACAGTGATGTCCAAATAGATCTTCTACCTGCAAGTAAGGTAGAAGTCACTTGTCATACATTTGGCTAAGAGTAACAGAATATCCAAGTATAGTGACCTATACAAATAGGGTTCAATTTTTCTCCTCCTTTCCCTTCCCTTCCTCAAAAAGACAAGTCTGTAGTTATAGAACTCGTGGCGTTACTTCACTAATAATATTAAGGCTAATATCTCTCTTGGTCTTATATTCTCTTGTACTTCCTTCATACAAGGTAGCTGCTTAAGGTCCCACCATGATAATTAAACTCAAGCAAAAATAAAAGAGTGTAACATACTATGCTTATATCAGGAAGTAGAAACTATCTTAGAAGCTCCCAACAGACTTCCACTTACATCTTATTAGCCAGAATATATCACATTGCCATCCTACCTTGCAAAGGAGACTGAAAGAGAAAGTGTTTTGTTGTTCTATCTCCTGAAGTGTAGCAAAGAAAACCCTGTAGGAAATGACTATTAGATTAGCTAGCCAACTTTGTCAGCCATAATAAAGAAATTCATTAATTTTTAAAATGTAAGAGATTTTTAAATCACTCACATTTGGATAAGTACAGTTGTCATCATATTACAGAAACAGCCCAGGTTAAAGAGCTCCAATATAGCTCTTTAGCAAGAATTTCTAAAGGATTTTTTTTCAGGGCTTCCTTTCCTCAGACATTTTCATGAACATCCATCTGTTCATTTATTAGACCAAATACTCCCTAAAAATAACCAGACCGTGTTAAATAAATTTTCTTTCCCTTTAGGAAACCTTGAAAGTCAGGATGAGATAGATGGGACTTCACATACAATCATATACAAATTTGGCACTGATTTCAAATACAGCCAGTAATTGCAGAATTAGTGAAATTATAGAATTGTTTAAAATGTATTTTTCTAAGTGACTATTTTTAATGATTACCCTGTTTTTCTGATAGTGGAAAATATTATCTAGATACTCTGAAGTAAATTCAGAATATTTTTACAATCAAATTGATTATATGTATTCAATCCAGCGCACTCAAAGCTAGCCTGTAGGTCTTACTCCACGGGCTTTCCCCCACACTTCACACACCCTCATGCAAGGTGCCGTGTGCGCATCCAATGGCAGCGGAAAGGTAGATGAACCTGCCCAGCTCTCATCACGCACACTGATGCCTGGAGAGCAGGCTGTCTCTACCTCATGGTGGCTCGCCCATTCCTGGAAAAGCAGTTTCTGTGCCACTTAGTTAAATGTATCTCTGAATGGGAAAGAAAGCACCCATTTTGTTGATTTACCATATTTGGTCATCTTTGAATCCGTATCTGCTCCTGATGCCCCAATTTCTGCCATGAGAATTCTCCTGAACTTCTCCTCCATACAGGGTAGCTGCTGAAGATCCCACCACGATAACTAAACTCAAGCCAGAATAAAAGAGGGTAACATACTATGCTTATATTGGAGAGTAGGACCTGAGAATTCTCTTACGTTTTTAGGGTTTGATGGTAACTGAATTGTGTACAAAAAACCTCCACAATATTTGGAAAATTTAGAAATAGAAGAAAACTTAAAGATTGTTTGGTTTGGTTCCTACATTTCATAAATTTATTTACTATTCAACTTATATTCATTCAACACATCTTTTAAGCATTTAATATGGGTTCCAAATATGTTTAGAAGAAATGATAAACAAGTTACCAGAAGACTCTGTGGTAAGCATGACAATGAATCTATCTACAAGACACGGTGATGACACAGGAAGGTTTTTTTAAAAAATATCTTTATTGATTTCAGAGGGAGGAAAGGAGGGGGAGAGAGAGAGACAGAAACATCAATGATGAGAGAGTCACTGATCGAGCCCACTACCTGGGCATGGGCCCTGACCAGGAATCGAACCCCGATCGCCTGTATCCTAGGTCGACATTCAACCGCTGAGCCACGCCTGGCCGGGCGACACAGGAAGGTTTTTAAATCCTAATGTCACTCTCTTATGAACCAAACATAACAGCAAAGGAGCATATAGGAAAAACAGCTGACTTCATTACTTTGTTCTACAAACGACAGAAAATAACTTCATTTATTCTCGCATGGATACTGAGAGCCTTAATAGGGAATAAGTGACCGTCTGGAATTACAGGAGCTCAGTGGGTTCTCCGTACAAGGTTTAAAGAGTCTGGAACAAGGACTCACAGAACAGCATGTGTGATTCCCACGTTCAGGCACTGTGAAGGCACTGTCAACCTCGCCTATTAAACCAAACCTCTTAAGAGAAAAATGAGCATTCCCCTCAATCTTCAGATTTTGCCAAGCTGATATATGTGAGATGTCTATAATTTGTCTGTCATTTCATTAATTAATTCAGTATATGGAGTGAGATCCAAATGAGTCCCACGATGCCAAGAAATATAGGGAGCCCAGGAACTAGTGGAAAGCTTTCAGTGTCCTTTGGTAGTTTAAAAAAATTCTGCAGGTTCAAAGATATTAAGAAAATATTTCTGAAGAAAACTATTTTTATGTTGGGAACAAAGATTTCATTTTTATTTCCTTTCCATTTCTCCAAATAAAATCCCATCTGTTCCCATCTCCCTTAACATCTCATGGAGTGTAATTTTTTTATGGTAAAGGGAAAAACAACAAAGAAAATAGGACTGAGTTAGACTATTGAAGGGGCCTACCTAACACATAAATTTTTGCAAAATTATTGAACTAGAATTGAGACATTGCATTGCCTATTTTTCTTTTTCATGTCAGAGGATACTGTCTAAAATTCTGTGATCTTGCCCGGCCGGGCATAGCTCAGCGGTTGAGCATCAACCTAGGATCCAGGCAATCAGGGTTCGATTCCCGGTCAGGGCACATGCCCAGGTTGCAGGCTCGATCAATGACTCTCTCATCACTGATGTTTCTATCTCTCTCTCTCCCCCTCCTTTCCTCTCTCTGAAATCAATAAAGATATGTTTAAAAAAAATAAAAATAAAAATAAATAAAATTCTGTGATCTTGTCTTGTGTTCTCTGCATTGACCTCTAGAACACAAAGGACTAGTCAGTAAAAGAGTTACAGGAGATTTCTGGTAGCCAATATCATGGAAAATTACTTGATTGATTTAATATAAAAGAAAAACATCTCTCTCAGGATTCTAAAATTATATTTAGAATCAGATTTAGAATCTGATGTAATAAGCATTTATTGAGCGGCCATCTGTCTGACACCAAATTGGGAAATGTAGAAAATGAATAGATATATCAAACATGACTCTTTAGAAGGGTGGGTTCAAATTACACTGTGCACCAGATTTACCTGGGATTCAAGCTAATGAGGTAGACTCTGGCCTCTGCTAAGATTTTATAATTCAGTAGATCTAGGACAGCAAACAAGGATCAGCACTCAAACACCCGGCCAGGGTAAATCTTATGCTAATAATCCACGAGCCATGCTTTAGAATCACTGATCTAAAAGAGAGAAATAATATGCATATAAATAATGAACCACAAGGTAAGCTAGAATGTAAAACTATGAAAGAAAAAGTATCTGATCACTTGGAAGATGAAGGCTGTGCAGTTGGGAGACCTATATTTAAATCCTCTTATTGGCTGTAAGACCTTGGGGCTGATATTTAACTTCTCCAATTTTTCATTAACTCACCTAGACAGTGGAAAGAGTGCTAACATCTTTTTAGGATTCTTAGAAGAATTTTATGAGGAAATGTACATCAAGTGCCCACCAGATGCAGAAGTCTAAATCTTTCTTGAGAAGTTCTCGCCCTTCCCCTGGCCTGTGTGGCTCAGTTGGTTGAGCACATCTCCCAGGCACTGAAAGGTTGCCAGTTCGATTCCAGTCAGGGCACATACCCAGGTTGTAGGTTCTATCCACGGTCGGTGTATACAGGAGGCAACCAATCAATGTTTCTCTTTCACATCGATGTTTCTTTCTCTTTCTCTGTTTAAAAAAAAAATCAATAAGAACATATATATTTTTTTAAAGTTCTCATCTTCCCTCTTCCCTATACAAATATAGTAAGTGAAGTGCTAAAGTCAGAGACTGCGGTCATCAGTTTTTTTTAAGGTTTCTTCTATCAATCACTATAGACCAAAAGATACTGAATATATGGAGAATCCAATAATCATGTATTTACAGTGGAAACCAACCAATCTGGACTAGTTGTTACTGCATTTGATTTGCTAAAGTATTTTAAGACTCTAAAACAGAAATTGACAGGTAAATAGACAAAAAGATGCCTTATAAGGATATACTGAAACACAAAAGCATATCCTTATACTAATGTGGCAAATCACAATTTTATAGGAACTATATAGTAGGAAATTAGATGATTAGCAACAGGGAGTGCAATATATTTACTCAAAGGCAAAGTAAGATTTCAGAAAGCAAAATGGCACCTCTGGAAATACAGATAAATGCATTAAAAACATCAAAGTGGATATAAACTTCTTTCAACAAATTTAGCACAAGACATAAACTTCACAAGAACAGCATTAAAACCAATGCAAAAATGTAAAAGCAAAAGACCCAGTTCCGTTTTAGTGGCTGAGCAGATATCCTGTGCAAGCCTACCACAACCAGCCGTCTCAATAACAAATGTGGAGAAAATAAAGGTATAATTATTAAAAAGTTTGAAACAGGGCTTGCTACGGCAGGGAGTGGATCCTTCCAACAGGCCCGGATCCTGGGAAAAGTGAAGGCTGATTGAATGGGATCTCAGTCGCCACTGATAGACTTCAATGCAAATGGAAAACACATAGCTATTAGATTTTATAAGAAATACTTGAGTACAAAAACATCCAGAGTTGATTGTACTGTCTAGGTTGCTGCTATTTTTGTTGTGAATCTGAAGATATTTTAGCAAATTAGCAGATCTGTGAGCATTCCCTTTGGACTTACTAACTGGGTTGCAAGCAACTGACACAATGAATTCAACTGAATATCCTCAAAAAAAGAAAAGCCATGAAGAAATTATCAAAGAAACTAGCACCCATTCTAAACTACGATGTTTGTAACTGTATTTGAATGGTTCCAATATGGTAGAGCCACTCTACATGCCTTGGTGCAAAGGATGAAAACCCATCCCTGAATCTGAAAGTGCCAGGAGTTGCACTACTTGTGGCTTCTCTTTCATGAGAAGCCTCTACAACTTCCTACGGCTCTACATACTGCTGGAAATATTGCATGTCTGTAACTCACACAGAGACTTACGTTCTACGGCCAGACGTAATGAACCATTTTGAGCTACCCGATAAAAAACGAAAGTTTGTTGAAATTCATCTTGGTGCTTTAAATGAGTCACCCCCCCACCCCCATCCCCTGGCATACCGCTTCAGTGAATCATGTGGAACTCAAAAGCAAGATTATTTTTGTTAAATATGTCCACCCAGTGGACATTAGAAATAATGCCCTGGCTACCTTAGAAATAATCTACTAATGAAATTATTACACAGATTGTCATCCTGAACTATTTATAACTGGATACGCCCTTTATGCTGGATAATTACATAGGTGTATTGCTGAGATAAAGAAGACGGCCCTGCTGGCAGAGTGTGAGAAGATAAATTCATCTTACTTTCAACCAGTTTTTTCTTTGTTAAATGAGACAGTGTTGAAGATGATGTCATGATGGATGACTAAAAATTTTTGAACCCTGAAAGATCTCAAGTCTACACCAAAACTGGCAAAATGAATATCCTGTACGACCTCAAACAACAGTTAAGTCTTTAATGACTGGGGACGAAGGGCTTTTGGAAGAGTAGTGAAGATAGATTTATGACCACAACATATGGCAAAGGATTCTGGCAGGAAAAAGATCATTTGTATACCATTTGTTTCACGGCAGTTATATACCATCTGCTTTTAAAAATCAGAGCTTTTAAATGGGAGCAACTTGACAAGTACTCATCATGGAATTTTTAGACAATTAAAACAAAATATAATAAAAAACAAGAAAAGAACACATTAACTGCTCTTCACATAATTCATGGGGGAAGGCAACTCTTAAAGATCATCTTTGTACAACATGGTTCTCTTATTTAGAACTGGGTTATTGGGACAATTGTTAATGCTGTTTAGAAAAAACTCCACAGTTGAGAACAAAACTCCATTGGAGATAAAGCGATTAAGACCTTGGCTATAGGATATTATTATCTTACACATTATTTGAAAATGGGAAATAAAAATAAAACTGAAAAAAAAAAAAAAAAAAAAAACTACTTTCATCCATAGTTTTGATTTTTTGGCAGAATATATTCTTTGAAGAATTTTATACGGGGTGCTTAGAGATCTTCATGAACATTATCCCATTTAAATCATTTACAGTAATGTTTAGAAAAATAAAAAGTTGCATCATATAATCTAAACTTTGAAATCTAAGACCAAATGTGCATTTCCTGACGCCACCCACACTGCCCTATCTATTGGTCTGCGTACTGCACTTGCATTATGGCTGATTGTCTCTGAATGACAGATATCAAATATCAATATTTAACCTTGAAGCTAAATGCTTTTTTCCAGATTATTTATTTGCATAAAACCTTTGCATTAAAAAAACTTGAAAATGTAAGAATGAATGTTACATTATAAAATATTTTTCTTTGTATTTTACTTAATTTTCCAAATTTTCTCCAGTGAATATGTATTGCTTTTGTAATCCAGTAAAGAACATTTTAAAAATACCATGCATATTGCCTGGAATGTCATAGGTATGCAATAATTGGCTGCATTTGTTAGTGATAAGTTAGAGTATCTATTAACACTGTCATGTAATATGAAGATAAAAGCAATCCATGCACCTATTCCTAATACCCCTCTTTAGCATGTTTGCCCGAGGCTGGCTTCTGTTTAGAATATTTTATAATTGCACATCACCCAGATATTTTGAAGCGAGGCATTATAAGGCAATGTGCTACAAAGGCTCTTTTCTAGAGAAATACCTCCCAGACTGTGCACCACATAAGACCAATCTTATGACATCCTCTGAGAAGAAAATCTAAATAAATAAAATTTGTTGGGCCCAGCTAGAAGTGGCTCAGCGGTTGAGCATCGACCTAGGATCCAGGAGATCACGGTTCAGTTCCTGGTCAGGGCACGTGCCCGGGTTGAGGGCTCGATCCCCAGTCGAGGGCGTGCAGGAGGCAGCTGATCAATGACTCTTTCATCACTGATGTTTCTATCTCTCTCTCCCTCTCCCTTCCTCTCTCTGAAATTAATAAAGATGTATTTTTTTTTAAATAATAATCATAATAAAATAAAATTGGTTGGAATTTAATTCTAACCTTTTGAAGAAGCTTAACCTTATTTTGAAGAATTCTAACTTGATTTGTCTATAAAACACTGTGAAAATCTTTTTTATGTACTATGTATCTTCCAAAAATATATTTCATGCACGGTAAACAACAAATAACACACCACACACTGGTGTTCTGAGATACACACTATGCAAACAATGACTCTAGAGAATAGTTACAAGAGGTAAACACACCATTTTGCACATTTTATAAAACACAGTAAGTTTTTTGTTTCTTGGTTTTTTGTCTATGTTCAATCTCCACAAATTAATTTAAAAATATACTATCTAATTCATCAAAATGTTAAATATTTTAGCTACATTTAGTATCCACTCAAATTTCATGTGAAGTCACAGCTGGTTATATCAGTCTCTTAGGAGCTATTCTCATGCTTATTTGTCAAAGCAGCAGCCCATGTAGACTCCTCTTAATATATGGAAAACAATCAGCATTGTGGGTTGTAAGAAGTTGGTGACATGACCATCATAAATCTAAGAATTAGTTGTGCTTCTGAATTACTGGAAAGAGTCCACCACTGAGCACAATTATAGTTAAAATGTAGAAATAACTGAACGGTACAGGCCAGGTAATTTCATACCTAATCACTATTGACAAGAGTTTATAATCACAACTGGTAATCTTTGCATTAAGAGATCAAATTGGTTTTTGAAGTAAACATTTTCATTTTGTTCTAAATACTCCTGTGATTGGACTGGTATGTGCCAGTCTTAGCAAAGAATTTGCCTCGATCGATAATACTGAAGCAAGGGGAAGATTGGTCCAGTGATTAATTTCATGTTTTACCCATGGGAACAAAACAGCTGAGTATATTTGTCTCTATAATCCCTTTTCCCAGATGTAATTACAAATGGAATT
Organism: Miniopterus natalensis; assembly: GCF_054644295.1. Classification (NCBI taxonomy): domain Eukaryota; kingdom Metazoa; phylum Chordata; class Mammalia; order Chiroptera; family Miniopteridae; genus Miniopterus; species Miniopterus natalensis. The sequence goes on along the minus strand of NC_142092.1, from coordinate 24,843,088 downwards.
GATCAACTCGTGTTTCTACTGAGGCAGAAGGAGGCATATTAGAATTGCTAGGGTGTGTAACAACTTAGTAGAGATCATCGGTCCTTGGGCTGCAGGGAATTGGAATCTTATTTTCAAAGAAAACACTTTTTCTTCTTCAAGTTCCTTCCTTCTTGTCAAGGTTAAATAACTTTCTCTTCAGCATCTCTGTAGAGCTTTGTGAAGGAATGCTAAGAACTGAATGTTTATCAGCAGCACGGCAGAATTGGGAGAATAATAGATTTGGGAAACAGGCTCCCTTGAAGATATATAAGTTGCTCTAAACTCAACTGTCTCATCTGCATAATGTGGACAATGATATATAGCTTGCAGAGCTATTATGAGGATTACACGGGATCATCTCTGTAAAGCAACCAGACATTTTCCAGAGAAGTGGTAAGCAATTAATAAAAGCCATTCTTCATATTTCAGGTATTATTTTTCCTCTGTAACTTACATAGCATGCCATGATACAATTTGTATTTAACATATATATGTCTTATTTAGCAGTTGTTAAACTTAACACCCCAAAATATGTTTCACATATCAGTTTGTTAAGCTGGGCTTATATACCAAATTTATAAGGGGGAAATGTCAGTGAACTGAATTAAAGCCTGCCCTTGATATCGACACTCTCCTTAGAAGTATATCCACACCAGCATAAGTGTAAGTAACGAAGTCACGCACATCAGTCTTCATCCAGGATATTCACTCGGGAATATGATCAAAGGCAGGTCCAAAATACAGAACTAGGATCTAAGCATCTTGGCTAACTAAATTACCTTTTGATATTTTAGAAAAATGAAAGAGATCCAACTATTTTGGTTATCTATATTTTTTAAAACTTAAAGATAGGTTGTTGTTTTTAAATATATACATATTCCATTTAACAATACCTTACTCAACTCTGATTCAGTACAATGCTACTGTTTCTGAAGTTTCCTGAATATTTGCATACAAGTGCGTATGTATTCTATATTTCACCAATTTGGAGGGACTAGCATATCCTCTCAACTAATGAGAGGCAGAGCTAACCTGGCATTTTGTGCTGTAAACTATCCGCCAAGGTGTATCTGCAAACACCTCAGCAACGAGCGGTTCATCACGCAACTCTGATGGGAGCGGGCTCTGCAGTGGGTGTTTTTATGCTACAGAGCCCTTCCTTCCTGCCATTTATTTTGTACTGGCCAACAGTTTTGATTTCTAATAGCTGACAAAAGTTGTACAGATGAGAAGTTACACTTGCCATAAAGAACCATCATTCTGGGTATTAGAATTCAAGTTTTACAAAAGCTCATAATGTCTTCAAGAGAATGACTGATGAAACAGAGTGAAAAATCAGTAGGCGATTAGGTAGCAGGTAGAAACACTGTGACGTCGTAAAGAGCATGGTAAACTCATTGAGTCCTCATATGGAATGGACAGACAAGCGGAGGAAGATGTGGATGTGGCCTGTCATGTTTTAAGGGATCTGAAAAGACTGCTCATGGAGAAAAATATATTTCCAATGGAGACTGTTATAGAGACCATCCAAAGCTCTGATTCAGTTACACACCCAACTTTCAGGATGTCTCTCTTGATCTCCCTACCCCCACCCCCAATCAACTTTCCAAAAAATTGTCTATAATTATTTTGTAACTCTTAGTGATTTTATTTTGATATCAAACAAAAACATATTAGAAAAAATATATATATGTTATTTTTATTTACCTCTCATTTTAAAGACTGTCTTTACAAACAAAATAATACAAAGACATACATCCATCTTTGCATTCTGAATTGCCCTGGTAATTACCCAGTCACTTCTGTCCTTTACAGGTACACAGTCATGATTAGTTATTTTTCATTCCTGGTCTGCACTGACAAATGACAGTTTTCTTCTAAATCTTGAAAATGTGAAAATTGGTTTGAGGGGAAAAAAAACATACTAAAGATTTTTGATCCAATATAATTTCCCTATCTTATATGCATAACAACATTTGTGCCTGACAGTTTTAGTGGTTTGGAGTTGTTTTGTTCTCTTTGCAAATCACTTGTGTATTTCTCTGCATAGTTGCCTCTGATACTCTGGAAGCCATTTTTATAAATAAAGTTGACGGTAGTTTTATCAGTTAGGCTACTGTCAGTTGCCGGTGACAGAAAACAACCCGAACTGGCTCGTGATAAAAGAGAATGTATTCACATAACTGAAAAGCGCAGAGAAAAGGCTGACTTCTGATGTGATTGATGATAGGAGATCAACTGATTTCCCCTGGGCTTGGTTTCTCTCTCTCGTCTTTATGACCTTTTGATGTTTCTCTTCTGAGGAAGTAAGTAGCAAGGTGGCTTTAGCATCTCTAAATTTAACATCTTGTTTGGTTCAAATATTCCCTAGTTTCTTAAAGCAGAACCCTATGGTTAACTCTGAATGTACTAATTGAAATGGCTTTAGCCAATTACTGTGGCCCACGGTGTTGGAATGCACTAACCTTTCAGGTCTAGGTAGCATGTTTTACCCTCTTAGCAGGAGTGGAATCAGCTTCACTGAAAGCACAAACACTGACACTACTGTGGGGGAGAAATGGTTGACCTAAAACTAAAACCAGAAACACTTGCTAAAGGAAGAAAGGGTGCTGAATTATCCAAACAAAGAGTAAATAATCCCTGCTCCACATCTCACTTTGCCAAAAATATGTCTTCAAATATATAGTTAGGGACATTTAAATCTGAGACATTACCTGTTTATTACTTTTCCATCCCTCCTCTTGGATATTTACCCCTTGTTAATGCCCCTCTTAGTGATGGATGTAGGAGGAAGAGGGATGGCCCTGCCCTTGGAAGAGGCTGTGTCACAAGTAAAGATGGATCTGAAAGACAGGAGAATGAGAACCTCTCTTACAGGATCAGCACCTTCTGATCTTAAGCACTGATTTACAGCTGTTTGAGTTTACAAAACATCTGGATGACTTGCTCTGAAGTTCCAGATTAGATGATAATGGCTTCTGCATGAAAAAGGACTTTGCCTCCTGCTAATGACACTCTTTGAAAAGATTTATTGAATCTGAAATGTCCTTGATTATAAAACATACCATTATTTCATGTACTACTGGAACAAGGAGAAAGGGAGCCAATTAAACCATGACACAACATTGGTTCTAAGAAGTTTGTAGACATGAAAAATGTTAAAAAGGAAAACATGCTTCTTAGGATTGATGCCATATGAAGTTGAGCATCATTTACATTGGGCTACTTAGTATAATTGTTTAGGGCATACATTTTGGAATCAGACAGTCCTGGGTTTATGACCCAATGTTTCACATAAAAGTTGCATGACGGTGTCAAATTACTTATCTTGTCTTCAGTTTTTCTCATATGAAAATATAAGATATCAACAATGTTAATAATATAGAGCATGAAGATTTAAAATATATGACCCATGGAAAGCCCATCACTCAAAAACTGTCACTTAGTAAACTTTCAATAATTCTAATTTATACTGTAATTGATTTGGGATATATACGAAACATTTAAATATAAAAAATATATAAATATTCAAACACATTTGTAACCACAACTTTGGATTGCTAACCCTCCTCCCCAGAGTGCTTTACAGGAAAATGCCAAAGCCATTGCCCTTAACGGCCATTCTTCATCAATCGCTGCTCATACGGTTCTTCCTAGAATTACGCTTCTTCCCTCATGGCTGAATTTTCCAAACAAGACTTTTCCTTCCATGTTCTCTTCATAGATCACTCCTCCCTCCTCTTTCCTAAGCTTCTGACAGTGGTCATTGGGGCTATTTACAAATTTTTCATTTCATTCCCTTTCTGGTTCATTTGAGGATGGAACCCACCTGATAGGCACTCCCAGATATTTTGTTTTGATTGAGAAAATGTGAGAAGGTCAATTCTTGGCAGAACTGTAAGTAAGGGCCAGCAAGTAATTCTAGAATTTTCTTGCCTCAGGTATGTGGAATCACTTAGAGGCAGCACTGATGCCTAAGGGAATGTCATGAGCTGAGAGTTCCTACATTGGACATAGATTGAGGATGGAAAAATATAATTTTGCTGTGTTCATGCTTTGAGCTTTCATTTTCTAACCACAGCAAAACCTAAGCCAGTAGTTCCCAACTGGGGCAAGTATGCTACCCTGCAGACACGTGAAACCCTCTGGAGATGCTTTCGGCTGTCACAGCTGGGGCAGGGATGTTACTGGCATGTAGCAAGCAGAGGCCATGGGTGGCTGCTGAATATCCCACAATGCACAGGACAGCCTCAGAATTAAGAAGGATCTGGCTCAAAATGTCAATTGGGCCAAAGTTGAGAAAAGTTTGATTTATGCTATCTTGACTGATACATTTTCTATTAAAAAATAATTTCTTTAAATAAATTCTTAGATGAATGCTTTTATATATAGGTGGTTAATAAGTGTTCATTGGTTGAAAATTAATCCAACAAATTTATTTCAGGTACTTGGGATAAAGTGTTCCGAATAATTTAAATATTGTGAAGCACAAAAAGGATATATTTATTTAAGAAGTTTAGGCTAGTAGATGTTTTAGAGCCCCACAATAAAAATGAGGAAATAGAGACAGTGAGCTGAATACTGCTGCACTTTAGGGAACTACACTGGGAAGATAATTTAACAAATATTGGTCAAATGACTAACAGTTTATGGCCTTATAAAAATCAGAACTAAACTAAATGAAAGTAAATGCATTGAACAGTGCTATGTGGTAGCCTTCCTCCCTTTAATTTCTGTGAAATACTTTGTCAGCCACATGGTGGACTTCTGTCTGGAAGAGAGCTAATAAGATTACTCTAGGCTTTGAGGTACTTTCTACTTTGAAATATCCAGTTTTGTCTTTAGAGATTAATGAAAAGGGAGTCATTTTTTTCTGTTACTATAACTTACCTGCAGCTTGTGGCATAGCAAAATAGGCTTTCAGTTGAAGAGATTTCAACCAATCTTCAAAAGGACTTTTCAAGGGTAAGAATAAATTTCCTAAGTTTCTAGCTTTTAAGCTACTGTGCCAGCAGACTGACAGAGTCGCACCTGCCTCTTGGGGAAGGGGGCAGGAGGGTGAGCAGCTGCAAAAATAGGCGTACTTACGGCTATAGGATCCTAGTCTAATGTGTGTTTCATATTAGCTCATGAACATATGCAGAGTCTGGCAAAAGTAGATTTACAGTTGTTCGTATGGAACATAATACAATAATTAATAATATGAGAACAAACTCTCTGTGTTTCACATACTCACAACTGTAAACTTACTTTTGCCCCACCCTGTATGTTAAAGAATGTCTAAGATTGTGCTGTGTGGGGAATTGTAAAAAATATATATCAAATAAATACGTTTGTCTCAAAAAAGTCAGCCTTTTTTTAAAATTCGCATTTCTTCTCTTTTTTTCTGTTAAACTCTACCTTCAATCACTTACATTCCATAACTATTCCATCTAAAGTAGTGCTACCCAATAGATAATAGCGAGCCACAAACATGAGACACATACGTAATTGTTATTTTTCTAGTAGCCACACTAAAGAAAAGTAAAATAAACAAAATTAACTTAATAATATATTTTATTTAAACCAATATATCTAAAATATTTTTTTTCAAATATGTAATTAATATAAAAATTTTACTGGGAATTTTACATTCTGGTTTTCATATACTAAGTCTGAAATCCAGTTTGTTTGTTTGTTACAGGACATCTCAAAAGGAAATAGCTACATTTCAAATGCTTAATAGCCACATGTATCTAGTGAATACCATATTAGATAGCATAAATTTAGAGAAGTACTGGCAAGGGTGTGGAGAAAAGGGAACCCTTATGTACTGCTGGTGCGAATGCAGACTGATGCAGCCACTGTGGAAAACAGTATGGAGTTTCCTCAAAAAATTAAAAATGGAACTGCCTTTTGACCCAGTGATCCCACTTCTGAGAATATATCCTAAGAAACCCGAAATACCAATCAGAAAGAATATATGCAGCCCTATGTTCATAGCAGCATTATTTACAATAGCTAAGGTCTAGAAACAGCCCAAGTGCCCATCAGTAGATGAGCGGATAAAAAAGCTGTGGGACAGTCACACCATGGAATACTAACTGGTGTAAAAGGGAGGGAACTCTTACCTTTTGTGACATATAGATGGACCTGGATATTATTATGCTAAATGAAAGAAGGCAGACAGAGAAAGACAAACTCCGTATGATCTCACTTATAAGTGGAATCTAACAAACAAAATAAACTGAGAAGCAAAGTGGAACCAGAGGCATGGATACAGGGAACAGAATGACAGCTGTCAGAGGGGAGGGAGGTGGGTGGACTGGATGAAAGAAGGTGAAGAAATTAACCAAAAAACATATATTCATAGCCCATGGACAGAGGCAATAGTGTTGTGATGACCAGAGGGAGGGAAGCGTGGGGGCTGGGTGGAGGTAGATAATATTGTCAACAATTTTAAAAAGCAAGGAAAAAATAGAAGAGAAAGTAGAAAATGAAGAAGAAACAAAATGTACTGTGTTGTTCCAAAAGCAGACCTAGTATGAGTTGATGGGTGTCACCTGGACTTAAAAAGACTTTTAGTCACTAGTGTTATCCCAATAACAGAACAGTTTGCATTTAAAGAATGAGAGGGATCATACCAGTTAAGTATTTATTTCCCAGGTAAAAAATAATAATATCTAAATAAAGTCATTAAATAAAGGCCAATACACCACCATAACAACTTTTCATAAGCTTTTTCTAGAAACCATGCTACGTATATTATATCCAGTGTCTCACTTAACTCATCAGCTTTAGAAAATAACAATGATTAGTGTCCTCATTTTGACAGATGAGGAAATGGAGGCTTCGAGAGTCTAAGGAAATAGTCTAAAGGCATATGGTTAATGAACAGTGGAGACACAGTCTGAGACCAGGTACCCTGAATCTTTACCTTTAGCCCCACTGCCATCAGAATATTGATCTACCTACAGCATATATTTCTGCTTCCTAACTCTCACACCACTGAAAGCAGTTTCAAGACCTAGGTATACTTTTATCTCAGCCCCCTTTATCCTGCCCTAAGGTGATTTTCCAAACAATCTACTCAATTGTATGAAACACTTCACTTTTATTTACTTTGCCCCCAGTTGTAGCCTCTAGTTCCTCTTTAATTTCTCCCCAAAAGAAATGTAAGAAATAATTAAAGAGAGGAAACTATACTTACAGTTAGCGTAACTATAAAAAAATTTGTGTTGCCTGGCCAGGCGTGGCTCAGCCATTGAGTGTTGACCTAGGATCCAGGAGATCACAATTTGGTTCCCGGTCAGGGCACAATGCTCAGCTCGATCCCCAGTTGGGAATGTGCGGGAAGCAGTCAATCAATGACTCTCTCATCATTGATGTTTCTCTCTCTCTCTCTCTCCCTCTCTCTTCCACTCCCTGAAATCAATAAAGATATATATATTTTTAAAAATTTGTGTTTAGCACCTGCTGGGTGGCTCACTTGGTTGGAGCATTGTCCGTGCACCAAAAGGTCACCAGTTTGATTCCCAGGGAGGGCACATGCCCATCACAGTTTTGCTGTCACATCAACGTTTCTCTCTCTCTCCCTCTTTCTCTTCCTCTCTCTCTAAATATCAATACTTTTTTTAAATTGTGCTTACGTTGAATTATATTCAGAATATTGTTTTAAAAACTCCTCTTCCACTTTAAATATACGCTATTTGGTTTAAAGCTGAAGAAACATTTTTATAATAGAAACAATTAACTTATTTGCCCTGAATGTCACTAGCATTACTTCTTTTAAGCTAACCTCTGCTGTTTTAAGCCTCCTATTCAGACACTGCATGTCAGGTGAGCTCACATCAGCAAGCATATTAGGAGCCTTGCCCTTGCGTTCATTACCTTCCCTGTGGAGTGTTATAATTGTCTTCTTTAATCTATCGGTTCAGTCTGCCAGGTGCTGGCATCACCTCCAGCAGTTTGGGAATTCATCATTACTACTCTTAAAATCTTCCTATAAACATCTATGCCTTCTTTTTCCTTGAGACACTTAACTTGTGAGTATCCCCAAGGCCAGCCGGCATCCATGAGTGTCCCACCTGCCAGGCCTCTGCCACCATCCACCTGTGGAAAATGTAGAACAAATGAAGGCATGGGCTTTCAATATTCTCTGAGTCCTCATTTAGAACAGAGTTGTGACACTGAAAAATAGTAATCTCTTTGAGAGAATGTAATGAAACGTTTTGAGATTCATCTCAAATGATCTGAGACAAATCATTTTACTCCTATTACTCAAGCTATAGAAGCTGCATGTTCTTTTCATAATCAGGACTTTGAAAATGGTGTGGTGTTGGTTCTTTGTTTTACCCAAACTCTTCTTCTCATTTCTGAAGTACTGAATAGAAAGAATAAAAAGAATTTTACACTTTAGATTTGTATTTGTTGACATTTCAAATGTCTTAGTAAGGAATGCATCTCTGGAAACATCCATAGATCCGTGTAACCTGTGTCATTTTTTATAACCTTGAGAAGGCAGCAGAGGCTCTGAAACATCTATCCAATTACACACTCTTATCTGATGATAACCCTTCAGCATGTGCTTATTATGTAGAAAGAGGTTTTTAATGGCTTTAGCTTATTTCCCTTCAGAGTTCTAAAATATAATGCATAGCGCAATGGTAATACAGACCTAAGAGAAAGTCAACACTTCTATCTTGCACTTCTGATAACCTTATCAGCCACAGTCACAAGACATTAGAGTGCAATAGATAGATACTTTCTGCAACTAAAAGGAATTGCTCTATATTTCTCTTAAGCTCTTGTCATCTGTAATTCATGTGAGTTGAATATTTTCTCTAACTCAAAGTCATAGTCTACTTTGACAAATTGCCTTGCAGGTGATTTCTTCATTCCATGAATAATTATTTCAACTCTGATATCACTATTAATCAAATAGGGCAGAGCTTGCCTTTATTTTTGTTTTGATGTCTCAAAGGAATAAATGAGTGTAATTCCAGCCAACTTGCTCTTCATTAGCAAAATATAACTTTACATTCTATTTGGCAGATGAAAGATAAGCTATGTTCAAGGTGGGGTTATGGGTGGGGGGGCCTGGAGAATCTTTATAGATTTAGTACTTCAATAGAAAGAGATTTAGTCCATAAATCTGAAATAGAAAATGTATTCAGAGTATATTTGCCTCTGTTCCCTAAAACAGTATTTCTCACTATGATCTTTTCTCACTCTGATCCCTTTTAGGAAAAAAAAAAGGGGGGGGGGGGTGTTCTAATTGTACCATAATGTAGCATGAAATTAAAAGAAGAAAAATATATAAATGGTGTTGGAGGCTCAAATGAGATTCTAAAATTTAGTATACGATGGAAAAGGCACTTTCCTATTTTGAACCTAAAAAAACTAAGGTATGACAAAAGACTCCTCTATTTTGAATCCATGCTAAGGCCTTAAATAAATAAAGGGTGGATTTGTCTTACTTGGCAAAACATACAGGAATAGGCCATCCAGAGTGTGTATGAGGGGTTGGTAATGCTATCAAGAATCACGGTTCTTATCTTGATCTACCCATTTTTTTCTGCACCACCATTTGTAATGTGTAGCTCTCTATCCACGCTCATTGCTTCAGTCCTTCATTGGAAGCTACACCTCTAGGCATTATGTGTACATAGCACATGACATTTTTGCTCACGCTACATTGGCCACAGCAAGCTATGAAGCCATGTCTAGCCTCAAAAGATCAGAGAACTGGAATCCTACCTTCCTTAAGAAGGCAGGTAAATATTAATGAAAAGGCCTGGCCGGGCATGGCTCAGCAGTTGAGCATCGACCTAGGATCCAGGCGATAGGGGTTCGACTCCCAGTCAGGGCACATGGCGGGTTGTGGGCTCCATCAATGACTCTCTCATCATTGATGTTTCTATCTCTCTCTCTCCTTTCCTCTCTCTGAAATCAATAAAGATATATTTAAAATATATATATATATTAATGGAAAGCATTAATATTTACTAGAAAAATTCAAGAGTACTATATAACTAAATTGTAATAGAACTGGAGACATGGGGAAAAATAAAATATCATCTCAAGATACTGTCTTGAATAGTATCTCAATATTATCTTAGAGTTTGTCTTAATTGGGGAATGGTTGAGCCACTGATAAAAATTTCAGATAAACTTTCACTAAAAAGAGGGTAAGTTCCACTTAGGTTAGCTTCAGTTTGAAGCAACAGCTATGGAGGGAGCCAAGTGGAGAGACTCAGCACTCTTTGGGAGTGAGAGCACCAAAGACATTAGGGACAGAGATGTGGATTTGAGAGGCATGGGAGCTGACAAGAAAGTTTCAGCAGTAACAGTGGATGAAGTGCCTGGGTAAGAGTACTGAAGGCTAAGTGCAGACAGAGAGCTGAGACTGAACTCTGGTTGCTTCTTACGAAGAGGGAAACTAGAACGAGGCAGGGAGGCCCCATCTGACAAGCTCGAGAAGTTCCACAGAAGCTGGGTATAAAGAATTTCAAGAAGGAAAAGTAAAACTGTTAAGTGCTAACTACAAAAAAAGTCCATGAAGACTGACGATTGAGAAAGGGTCCTTAAATATGTCAATTCGTAATAACTCATAACCATTTATAGATGTCTCAGTAGATTATTAGAATGAAAATATTAGTATGTAGAAAATTAAGAGGTTACAAAAAATATATTGTTCAAGGAACAGTAAATTGTTTATATCCCGTGTAGTTCATGGACATAGTAAGCATTCACCTCCATGTGGGTGAGGTATAAAAATGAGTAAAGGAAAAGTTTTAAAGATAAAATTGACTTTCTTCTTCTTCCCAAGTTTCTAAATGACAATGGCGACAGCAACACTGATATGCTATAATTATAGAGTAGCTCATAATATCACTATTATATAAGAAGAAGTTATGGTCCTTAATTCAGAAAGAGAAACACAAAGTAGACCAATAATCCATACTATTAATTCACTCTTTACAAAACACACAGTGGCAGCAGAATAAGAAATGCAGCCCTGGGCTTTTGACTCTTACTATAATGCTTTGCCAGATTGTCTTACTAGACACCTTCACTCTCCTTGCAGTATGTATCAGTCAGTTTTTGCTATGTAACAACCAACCGCAAAAATCTCTATGGTTAACACAATACACATTCATTTCTTAGTCTCACATCTTTAGATTGGTGGAGGTTTGGCTGACTTAGGCTGGGTTTGACTGGAACTGGGATAGCTTTGCTCCTTGTAATTCTCTCTTCTTCCTTAGACTAGTGCTATGTTTTTCTGGCGGTGATAAAAAGCATTAAGCATCAAACACATTTCAAGCACTTGCTTGTCTACTATCATTCCATGTGCTAAAGCAAATCACACGACCAAGCTCAATCTCGCAGTGGTGAGGAAGAAATCTTTGCTTCCAGTGGGAGAAAGTATAAAGACACATTGCAGCTTGATTCATTAGAGATGGTTTCTCTTTTTTAAAAAAAATATGTTTTTTATTGATTTTAGAGAGAGAGGAAGGGAGAGGGATAGAGAGATAAAAGCACAGATGAGAGAGAGAAACATCTATAGGCTGCCTCGTGCACACCCCCTACTGAGGATGGAGCCCACAACCACGGCATGTGCCCTGATCAAGAACTGAGCCTTCACCTCGTGGTGCATAGGTCAATGCTCAACAGCTGAGCCGCCCCGGCCAGGCAAGAGAGCTGATCTCCTCTCAGCTCTGAATTCAGTGATGTCAAATTGATAGTCTGAAATTGGCTGTGGTAGGTGAATTTATACCCTGCAAATCAGCAAGGGCTAAAAATTAGAAGGTTATTTCTTTTTTTGTTTCTGAGAACCAGTTGTTAAACACTTACTAGCACCCCCCTGGGATTCAGTACAGGGAAGAGTGGACAAGTTTGGAGCATTAATCTGTTTACCACACATTATATTACATACTCCATATTTTCATTCATTCATTCATTCATTCTTTCTATTTCACTGAGGACCTACTATGGTTCTAACACTGTGTTAGCGTGGTGTGAGAATACAGTGATGAATAAAACTTTAGCTCTGTTCTGGTGTTTTTCACCTACAACAAGAGAAATATATATGTAATGCTATATCATTCTAGAATGTGCTCGGGTAAGCAAAATGCACAAGGTGTTACATCATCCCAGCAAAAGAGTGCTACTCACTCCTCCAAATGTTAGTAAGATTAAGATCGGAAGTCACACATAATTCTGAAACATTTAAAACTCAGAATGTACTAGAAAAAATAGCTTGGCATTTCTATACTCAGACCTACACGTTGCTATGACCTACATGCTGCTAAAATTTCAACAGTTTTAATCATCAGTGACTCTATTCAGTCAACACAATAAAGGGAATAGCATGGGTTACAGGAAAATAGCAAAGGATAATATTTTAATTAGCCTTTATTAAAATAAGTGATGGAATACTTCCTATTGCATTGGATTGATTATATTATGTTTTATCTTAACACATTCCTGCTGTCCTTTATTAGATTACATAACCTTTACAATATGTCTGTCTTGTGTATGGTTTCCTTATGTTGCAATTTACCTACTTAATGACGTCACAAACGATTCTCAAAGCTGTACGTGGAAATAAGCAAGGGCCAGGAGTGCTTTATCCTCTTGGTTTTAAGAGACCCAGTTATGAACCAGTTACTTAGGAACTTTAATTTGTCAAGTTTGACAACACTGTAATTGATAGCAATAATAAAACCCTTACCAACGCTGAATAAGTTTGGGGGAATTTGCCTTGCTTTCTTAAGTGTTTTGCAAGTATGATAAGTAGGTTGTGGTGCTTTTCCTGACATAAGTGCACGAGAGATATATGATCTCTTTTAGTGCACACAGTGACAAAAGATCAAGTTGTTGGGCTGCAGGCTACAACAAATTAAACATACTGAATTTCAACTGGGGTCTAATGCAGCCTTAGGTTTGTTTCAGTTCAGTCACATACCTTTCCAAGCTGGTGACATAACTTTATTCACAAAACTGATCAATGAAGTAGCATGTGGTTCATTATTTTAAGTAGTATTTACTGTTTAAATGCAATAAGCCTTTATTTATTTGCATTAAAAATTACTGGGTAGGATTTAAATGATAAATCTCTTGTATGAAACACTTTATAAGAGATCTAGGCCGAACTTTCATAATGCAGTTTGCTGTGCTAAACAAAACAATGTCCAATTATACTAGTGATCCTATTTAAGTCAATCAAGTAAAACTGATAAAATTACTGTGATATTTCTTTTTATTTAGATTTTCCAAAAATGAGAGGTACCAGCATATCTTTCATGGAATTTTAGTGACATATTTAAAATGACAAAATACTACTAATTATCCTTGAAGCACTGCTTTATAATCTGATCAAATTAGCAGTTTTCTTATTTGTAAACATTTTCATATGTGAATGACAGAGATAATTTGTTGTACTAGCTGCTAAGCCTGGGTTGAAAATGATAAAAGTTTTGTCTAAAATTAGAGTAAATCTAGTCTCCCTCTTAATAATTAAGGAAGTCTAAGCATATTTAAAAGGTAAAAGCTGTAAAATCTTGGGAAACATTTCCATAACTATTTGCTTTAAAAAAAAGCACAATGTTTTGCACCAGGAATGGTCCTAAACTTTCAACAACACACGTACAAGGAGCCACTAGGTCATAAAATGAGTATAAAGAGTCTTCTTTTTAAAGAAGATTTTATTATTGCCCTGACTGGGTAGCTCAGTAGGTTGGAGCATCATCCCGATATGCCAAGGTTGCAGGTTCGATCCTGGGTCAGGGCATATACAAGAGATAACCAATGAATGCATAGATAAGTAGAGTAAGAAATTGATGTTTCTCTCTCTCTGTCTCTCTCTCCTTTCTTCACTCTATAAAATCAATTAAAAAAAGAACATAAAAAAATTTTAGCACCTATGTCTTAGGCATAAATAACACTTTTATCTTTTACCCTATATGCACTTCAGATCTATGTGATGCGTGATAGTAAAGATAAGACCTCATAATCCAGTATCCACCATTCTGGTTCACTGAAATGAGCTTCTTCATAGAGTCAAGTCTCATGTCTGGAGAAGCACAGGAAGGAACAATGAGATCAGTTATTCTGATGTTTGAAATTAATATTTAATATGTCTGCTAGAGCAATGGGCCAGATGATGTGTGAGTTTCTTTCCAAGTCTGCTATTTTATGATTCTACAAAATATACAAAGTTATCAATAATTAGGATATATAAAAGTGTTTGAGTCTAAGCATTCAGATATACACTAAAGTGCCTAAAGAATATGCATAATATCAGACTACCTTGGTAATTAACTATTTCATTAAATAAATTTAATCTCTTAAGACATTTCCTGTACTATCTACTTCAATATTACAAAGGATAGCACAGTTGGGTAATAATTAATGTATCAAGTGCCAACAGAGGGGAAATTTCTAGCTATATATCTTAGGGCTTTGTTTTAACTATTAACTTTGACTATTTCTACCTCTTTAAGCAACAATTTTTGTTGTACACATAAAAACATAAGTGAATGGCATTAAAGTGAATGATATACATGCTACATAAATTATAAAATCAAGATTCAAAATTATATAAGCAGACTAAAATACTGAAATATAATAAACAAATTGAAACATATGAAAAAAATAAAATTCATATAAAAGGAGCATAAGGAAAATTTCTGGGGTGATAATGTGTCTTAAATTTTGATAGGGCTTTGGGCTGATTTGTATCAGATTATAAAGTTATCGATCAAAGTCAGTTAATAGCATTTATTGTTTCAAATATGCCACTAAAATTCAAGAAAAAAATACACTGGTATCTCTCATTTTTTAGAAAATCTAAGTACAAATGACTGTGACAGTAATTTTCTCATTACTTTACTTGCCTAGCTTGAATAGACTCACTAGCATAACTGAAATTAGACACTATTTTGTATAGCACAGGAAACTGCATTATGAAGGTGTGGCATAGATCTTTTCTAACGTGGTTCAAGCAAACAAGCATTTCAAACTCTAGCTCATGGTACATGGGGTGTTATGAAGTGTTTTTATCTGCCATTTTATTTTAAATGGATCATAACAGAAGATAGTTTGATGGGCGAATATGGGGATGAATAGAAAAATAGATCTATAATAAACAAATAGAGGTAAATGTTAATTGTAGGATCTAGGCTGTGTGAATATGGTTATGACTCTTTCAATTTTTCATTACATTTAAACATTTTCCTAATAAACATTTGTGAAAATTTCATATGTTTGGGCTTCAAAACTCTATTGAATAATGCCAGGTACATAGAAGTAGTCTAATAAGTTTATATAGAATAAATTAATAAATAGATAACTTATTTACTAAGTGGATGAACAAAAATGGAAAAAATTCTTAATGGCAGGTCATTTGAAAAATATCCTTGGTTTTAGATAACTTTCTGCTTGTATTCCCAATAATGTGTCATAGATATCAAGCATCAGACACAATTATAGATGATAATACAGTAAATACAGTGTTCAAATCAAGAAATAAAGAAATAACTGGTCAGAGCATATCTAAATTATTGCATGCTGTTGCAGACACCTATCGTTACAAAAAAACAAAAAAAAATGAGAGTGCACAAAGGAAAATTGCTAGGATATAACAGGCTCCAAAAGTCATGCTACATAAGAAACAGTTATAAGAATGAAAAATCTTCAAACTGGAGAAGAAAAACCTGGTAAAGAACTATGATGGATCCATTCCTTCACAATGTCTAACTTTTTCCACAGTTCTAATTTCAGTTCACCTTTCACCTCCTGCAGGACGCTTTATGCTATGGCGAAAATTCAATTAAAATCCTTCTTCTCTGAACCCTTGTTCAAATAGAGGTTCGTTTATATTATTAATTTTGTTATTTACCATTTGGCACCTGGTACTTTATACCAGCTGTTCTTATTATTCTCACTCTTGTGTGTGCGTGTGAGCATATACACACACACACAAAATCTCAATTCTCAGCAAGAGTAAAAACTTCTTGAGGGAGTGTACTGTGTTTTACACATCCTTGCACTCCTAGAGCTTAGCATAAACAATTGAGAAATTTTTCACTAAGCACTAGGCTGAGATTTCAGTTAAAATTCTGGTTTTAACACTTACCCTGCTCAACAGCAGTTCACAGTCTAAAGTTGGAAACAAACATGGAACCCAGTCATTACAAAGCAATGCGGTCAGTACAAAGACAGGGAGGGGCGTGCACAATTGAGGATGGGAACCAACATGAAAAGTACATCTAACACATTACGGAAAGGAGAAATGGGAGGAGCGGATGAGAAAAAGTCTTCAAGTGTACACAGAAACTGCCACTGTGTAACTGTGAGTGTGATGGAGAGAGGGGGCGCTACAGAGAATCACTGAGCGGAAAAAAAGCATGGGGAAGGGTCACAAAGTGGGTGCATCTGTACTGGGCACACTTCTTGGAAAAAGAGTATTTGCCTTAACAGTAGTGTTCACGTTAAATGATTATTTATCCTTTCATACAATTAACCAATCTAGATGTCTCACTGGATAAACTTCAGGATTCACCCAGATTCTCACCTGTGAAAAATACCAATTCTAGATACTGCATTTGCTGCTTGAGAGCAAACAACATAGAAGGCATTTTCAGAACCATAATCTTTGATCTAATAAATAAATCTGTCTGTCATCTTCAGGTGCTACAACAGAAAGTTGTAGCAGTCTCCATTATTATTTACCCCAAGGCAACTTGGTTATTTGCTTTGTAATCTGCATATCCTACAGCAGTTCTCAACCTGAGGCTCATGGACTTAACCTGGGGTTCAGGGACTCCAGATTCTAAGAGGTCCAAGAACTCGAATGAAGAAAACTGGTATCTTATTCAACACTAAGTGAAACTTAGCATTTCTTTTATTATAAACATAGGCAACAAACCATACTACTATTAGCAGTACCAATGACTTGTCATCATTAGAAACCACATATGTTTTCACATCACACTGCAGTTAGTGGAGATATATAAAATCTCCTTTACTTTCATTAGTACTTTGAAATTACAGTAAAACATTAGAATCACTGCCAGAATCTTGTTATGTGAGAATAAAGAATCATGTTCTTTACTGTCATAAACATCTTAAAATGTTTTGATAACCGTAAGCTATATAATTGGTAACCTTTGAAATCCTATGTATGTCATTTTATACATATAAAACATTATTCTAAGAAGTAAGATACAGGCTTAACCAAGAATACCAAGGGATCCATGAGACAACAAGTTAAAACAAAATTAAGTTTAAATTTAATTTAACAAAATAATAAAAGGAGGCATCAAAGGAATCCTTTGGGAATCATCTCTTCTGTTTGCTTGTTTCATTTCCTTGTTCCCCTCCCAAAATTCTGGGGTAAGGGCAAGTCAAATGTGGTCTAATACACCCTCTTCTATCAAACCCACCTTTGCCCACCTCTAAAGAGCATCTGAGACTTTCAAGCCATCCATAGCCCTCTGAGCTAAGACGGCTTATTCATCTTTTTTCCAAAGTGATTTGCTGGCACTTTTTCCACTATTAATTGAGGCCTGAATATGAGAGCATCTGAATTCCACTTTTCTGAAGTTTCCTCTAGGCTGGCTTTGACTTCGGGGTTGACCTGGGGTTGGTTCATCGAGGTGCTGGGCCATCAGATGCCTGGTAACTGCAAGGCCACTGCCATTCCCATGGTGCTGTCTGCTCTTGTAGGCTTTTTACCACACTTTCTGGTTCTATTTTACTTGGCCTCGGAGCCTTAAGCTTAGCAACAAGACAACTGCCCCTCACTGCTGACTCCAAAGGGCTTCTGTCCTCCAGGGATTAAGAAGTGTGGACAGTATTAGCAGTGCCTCTGGTGCCTCTGTAAGCATGTACATCCACATTTAGACACACGTGTTCATGGTCAGCCATGGATCCTGGCTGTGCAATACCGCATGACCTGTACAGGAGCACACTAGCACAGGCCTCGGGTCCGGGCGGAACGTATGTTGAATGTTTTTATACCATTATTCACAGTATGTGCAAAGATGAGGGAGACTTTCTCCCGGATCGGAGGGATATCAGATTCACACACCGCTGCCTGCTCTGTTAAAAACCTAACTTTTTAACTTCAGTTACACTGCAATGTTTAAAAAAAAGTTTAAGCCAGTGATTTCAGCACTGCAGTTGCAAATATGAAAGGCTGTGGTCAGAGAGAACCAGGTTAAAATTTTGGCTCTGTCATGCACTAATTTTATGGGCTTGAATAGACAACCTTAGTTCACACGTTTCCTTGGCTATAAAATAACTAATGCTCTGGGGATTAAATGAAGAAATAAGAGAATGAAAATTAAATGAAGAAAAGAATACAAAGCCTTCAGAATGGCTGGGGCTCAATGAAAGAAGGCTCTTATGATAATGACTGTATTTAATGAACAGTGATGCACAATAGAGCTTAACCTCTCAGGTCCCAGACTGAACAGGGGAAATGTGGAGATATTGTTATCAGGGATGAAAAGAACACTCAAGCTCATCAACCCCACCTGCTTCATCCTACCAAGTAGTAAAGTGAGGCATGGAGTGGTTAAGGAGTTTCTCCAGGGTCACTTAATTATTCATCAAATGGAAATGCTAAA
Organism: Miniopterus natalensis; assembly: GCF_054644295.1. Taxonomy (NCBI): domain Eukaryota; kingdom Metazoa; phylum Chordata; class Mammalia; order Chiroptera; family Miniopteridae; genus Miniopterus; species Miniopterus natalensis. The sequence goes on along the minus strand of NC_142092.1, from coordinate 24,824,450 downwards.
ACAAAACATATTTCTTCAGCCTGAATTCTATTCTTCAAAGCTTAAGGCAAAATACCAGGGAGCCAAAGGCAGAACACTTCATCATAAAGTAACCAATTTCCATCTCCTGTGTGCAGAGCAAAAGTTCATGCAGCTATAAGAACAATGAGTTCATAAAAGGAAGCAGCTGCCCCTTCACACCCTAAAGCTCCTCCTTTAAGTATTTTGCTCCCATGGAGTCTCTCTCAGATCACAGAGCTGTTGCCTTCTCCTTGCATAAGGAACACAGATTGGATTAAAATTGTACACATTTTCCATCCTGGACTTTTAAATTCAATCTTGCTCCAACCATAAGGCTTTTCCCTTCCCCTCTAGCATCTCCATGTCGTTTCTGCCTTCCATCACTAAGCCCTCTTTCCAGTCTTAATCCACTCTATTCTGTGTTCCCATATTCTCATTAAACACTCAGCCCAAGCTAAAAGGTCCTACAAGCTTTTTTCTCTTTCTCTTTCTATAGGTCCTGGTACCCTAGTCATATTATGGAGATCTACAGATGTAAAAATGTTACTCTGTGATGATATAATCTACAAGAGGTAGTACTATTACCTACAATAACTATTACCTACAGGAGATGAGAGAGTACAGCTATCATGCCAGAGTCCAGATCCAGGCTGCCTGGGTTTGGAGCCCTGCTCCTGCCGCTTGTTATCTATGTAGTTTTGCCAAGTTTTGTAACTTCTCTAGTGATCAGTTTACACATTTGTAAAACTGAGTTAATATCACTACTTACGTCACTGGATTTTTACAAAGATTAAGTGAATTAATATATGCAAAACACTTTAAGCAGTGTCTCCACATAATAAGTGCTATAAATGTGGCTATTGTCATTACTTTAAAATTCTGTCCTTCCAAATTCCTTAGAGTTAGATTTCCCTTTCTTTTCTGAAATGATGTTGATAGAATATGGAAGCAATTATTTAAATAGGCTTCCTGAAAAATGACAAATTGAGGAACCTTATATTATGAGGGGGTGGTGGTAATTTTATTAGTTTAGACTGAAACATTAAAATGAAGTACCCAAAGTTCTTAAACTAGCATTTCCAGTCCTCCGGCATTTTGCACTTGTATAACTCTTCAGTTTCATATTCCACTGGTCTGGTTTTCAATTGCTCTGTAACAAACCACCCCAACACTTAATAGCTTGAAACATCATCATGATTGTGTGGGACCAGGAATTCTGTTAGGAGTCAGCCAAGTGACTCTGGCAATGACTGGGGTCACTTGGTGGTATTCAATCAGTGACTAGTCTGGTCTGGAGGGTCCAGGACAGTTTGCTCATGTGACTGAGGCCTTGTTGGAGATGACTGAGAGGCTAGCCTCACCTGAGCCCCTCAGCCTCTCCATGCAGTCTCAGGGCCTCACCGCATGGTTTTTCCAGGGAGGTAATCAGTCGTCCTCCGTGATGGCCAGCTTCCTCGGCCATGAGCATTCCAAATGGAGCTGCTGATCTTTTAACACCTGGTCCAGAAACTGGCCCAGTGTCACTTCCACCATATCCTATCCAATTATTCGCAGAGACAAAGACTGCTGAATTGAAGGAAAGGGAACACTGACTCCACCTTTCAAAAGGAGGAGAGTCAAAGACTTTGTGGTCATCTTTAGTCTGCCATACCTACGAAACTCAGCCTGGAGTGGTTCATTTAAGTAATGCTAAATTCTTGTAATTTCTCACATCCCTTACTGTTCAAAGCCTGAATGCCTTTGTGTGTGCTGTCCTCTGTCTATGATCTCTCTTCAACCTTTCACCTTCTGGCTACCCACACCCCTAAAGAGCCTCTGATGGGATATCACTCTGATTGCATGCTTATCTTATCTTCTGACATATTTTATTGAAATGATCTTTTAATCTGTTTTCCTCACCAGTATATCACCTCTATGCTAAGGAGAATACCACAGTTTCTTTTATGTGTGCGTGTATGTGTTTCCAGAGCCTAACACAATGCACAATATACTAATGTGTTCCATCTGAAGAACTGTCATTGCTTTTATTTTTGTTAAACATATACCAAATTGGTGTATAAAATAAGTTGACTTTAATTCAAATGACCAAAGAATTTCACCAGGAATATTTGGCTTCCAAACATTTTTAAACAGATTTGTAAAATTCCAGTTTTTATAAGATAAAAATATACAATATTCAACAATGAGGCTGGTTTTACTCAATTACAATGGGCACTTTATTTTTCTTTTGAGGGCTGAATTGGCATAGATAGACCAGGAAATATTTTTTTGAAGTTAGTAAAAAAAAATTATGAAGAAGCTATCTTGATGCTAACAGAGAAACAGAACTCTATATAATCTTTCAGGTGTAGAAAATTAATCTATACCTGGCTATAGATGTATCTGATCACAATCCAAAAATTAAAATACAAGTAAGCCCCAAGGAATTTTCCATCATTTCTAAAGGCAACAAAAATAGCTTGCCAAACTGCTCTATTTACAAAATTTTTCAGCCAATCTCCTCTTATACCTTCCATTTTTCTGTTTATTCTTTAGGTTCTCTCTCATTGATCGTAGAAAATGTCTTCAAAAATGTTTATAGCAAAACAATGTATTTACATTTATTGAGCATTATTATGTTCTAGGCACTGTGTTAAGTGCTCCTCATGAAATACCTCATTTACTTTTACAACGGCCCTACAAATTACTTGCTATTCATATTGAGAGAATTCATGCTTAGAGAGAGTAAGTGACTTGTCCATGGTCACATAGTTTGTAAGTGGCAGAGACAAAATCTCCCTAAGTGAAAAAAACCCTGCTTTGAATCTCTTAACCTTACCTCGTAAAAGGATTCTCCATGGCTGCTCTATGGACATCAATGTTTCCTCTCACATTGCTGAGATAAAAGTCAATGAATTGTATGAAATATTTTATTCTTCACTTAGCTTTTTCCATTTTACTTAACCATTTCTCAATGTGTCTCTATTTGTAAACATGTATGAATTGTTTACAAGTCATTTATTTGTGCATAAATATCCACAGATGTAGGTATGGGTTTCTCACCCAATGTAGGATCTAAATTCAATGAGGTATTCCTATCCCAAACACACAGTTTTATAGGAATATTAAAAGCAAACAAAACAAAAAGCTTAGCCTTTAATACTGCTTAAGGTACTGCGGAAGAAATCACTAATCACTTACCACAATCTTCCCACAAAGCTTGTGTTAACTGCATCATTCATTACTTCACTCAGATAATATTTACTGAGCATTTTCTATGTGATAGAACTGTTCCAGGCTTTGTGTATTCAGCAGTGAGCAAAATAAAATCTAAGGCTTTGTATAGGTGATATTTTTGATGATAAGACAGAAAATAAATTAGTATGTCAAGTGGTGATAAGTGCTACAGAGAATTCTAAAGCATTTTAAGATTATAAGGAGTATTGGGGATGCAGCTGAATTTTATGTCACTGAGAGATGACATGTGAACAGAGACCTGAAGAAAGCAGGTAACTGGTACTGTAATTGGAAAAATAAAATAAAAACAGTATTAGGGGAAGAGGGTACAAAAATGCCAAGGGCCTGAGGTGGTGCATGTTTCATGTGTTTCAAGAGTAGCAAGAGTGGTAGAGTAGCTGGAATGGACTGAGTGAAAGGAAGAACAGAAGAGATAACACCAAGAAGGTAGAGGGTGTAAGTCCCTCATATTCTTAGGCCTGTGGATCTTGGTAAGACATGGCTTTGAGGAGTCAGAAGAGCAATCAGAGGGATCTAAAGTGGAGTTAACTATCCTAGAAGTAAACATAGAAAGTAAAATCTTGGACATTCTTCTTAGCAATATTTTTTTCTGATATATCTCCTCAGGCAAAGCAAACAAAAGAAAAAATAAAGAAATGGGACTACATCAAACTAAAAAGTTTTTGTACAGCAAAAGAAACCATCAACAAAACGAAAAGACAGCCTACTGAATGGAAGAAGATATTTACCAATGATACATTTCATAAGGGGTTCATATCCAAAATGTATAAAGAACTCATACTATTCAACACCAAAAAAACCCAAAACAATCTAATTAAAAAATGGGCAGAGGACCTGAACAGACACTTCTCCAAAGAGGACATACAGATGGCCAATAGACATATAAAAAGATGCTCACCATCACTAATTGTCAGAGAAATACAAATTAAAACTACAATTAGATATTACCTCACAAATGTAAGAATGGCTACTATCAATAAATCCACAAATGGCAAATGTTGAGAAGGCTGTGGAGAAAGGGGGACTCTGGTGCACTGTTGTTGGGAAAGTAGATTGGTGCAGCCACTATTTAAAACTGTATGAAGGGTTCTCAAATAATTAAAAATAGAAGTGCCTTATGACCCAGCAATTCCACTTCTGGGTACTTATCTGAAGAAACCAAAACATTAATTCGAAAGAATATATGCACTCCTATGCTCGTCACAGCATTATTTACAAAAGCCACGCCATGCAAGCAACCCAAGTGCCCATCAATAGACAGTGGATAAAAAAGCTGCAGTATGTACATACAACAGAATATTACATGGCCATAAAAAAAATGAAATCTTACCATTTGCGACAGCATGGGTGAACTTAGAAGGTATTATGCTCAGTGAATTAAGTCAATCAAAGCCTGCTCTTTCTTTCAAACATTTTGTTCTCAATAATAAATTCTCATGCCCTGCTGGGTGTAGCTCAGCGGTTGAGCATCGACCTAGGATCCAGGCGATTGGGGTTCGATTCCCAGTCAGGGCACGTGCCCGGGTTGCGGGCTCGATCCCCAGTCGCGGGCGTGCAGGAGGCAGCCGATCAATGACTCTCTCATCATTGATGTTTCTCTCTCTCTCTCCCTCCCTCTCCTTTCTTCTCTCTGAAATCAATAAAGATATATTTTTAAAAATAATAATAATAATAATAAATTCTCAGAGCCAGTTTCATCCTTCGGTACCAACTTCTAAATGTGACTAAGAACAGGCTGTAACATGATGTTGTCTGCAGACCCCACTGTCTTCGAAGCTGGCCACTCTCATTAGTGTGCGTGTACATGTTGATAAGCCCTAGGGGGCATTTATGTGACACCACAGAGCTCTACATGACATGCCTCCAGTCAAGATTTTACTCAGGCATTTTGGGTCTCTCTCTCTACTGTTCTTTCCTCTTTTTCTGTAGCATTTATTCACACTTGACTCTATGTTTTAGAAGGTGCACACAAGTCACTTTCAGACATCCCAGGGACTTGAAGAGCTGATCTAATGCCTGTGTTGCAAGATGAAAAACAGAAGAACTTTGTTGAACCTATAAAAAGGATGACATTTTGCCTGGCCCTGAGCTGTTCTCTACAAAACTGAAGCTTTTGCAGCTTGTGTCTCTTTGATTTGTGAGCTAGAGAGTATCCTGTCTTGCCCATTACTGAATCATAAAAGTTCTCTGCCTCTTCCCAGCTCATTTTATTTAAAAGGAAAAAGAGAAACCGTTTATCTTATAAAATGTGTTTTCTTTTTCTTTTCTTTTTTTCAGTGCTGGAATGGATTCTGTAAGGGTTCAGTGAAAACATGTAAATGGTCATTTGAAAAGACCACTGAGCTGTGTCAAGTAAGACTATCTGGGTGACGAGACTGGAGTGTCATGAGAACAGTGGGCACTGCAGCACTTTCTTTGCCATATCACTTCGTTAAAGACCAGAAACTTGTACTCATTACATATTCTCATCTATAAGACAGCAATATAGAGCCACATAGCACAGCTGGATCAGGGTCTGGCTTAGTCACAAAACACTGATTGGTTCAGGAAGCGATGGGCTGGGCATGAAGGAGACTTCATTAGCAATACCTGTGCATTCCATTCTCCTTGGGCAAGGGGGAGGCGCATGGAGCCCTTCTAAACATCTGAAGTGGTAATTAATTTCCCAGTTGAAGCACATCGCCTTCAACTTAACCCTTCTCCATAGTTTAATCATTCCTTTATTTAGAAAACATATAATCAGTGCATTTTATGTCAGTCACTGTCCCAGCTGCTGGGAATCAATAGCACAGTCATTCCCCTTCTTCAAAAATCATATTACATCAAAGTGACAAGCACTATTTAAAATCTTACACTAGGAATATTCCCATATTTCTACAAATAAGAGATAATACAACATCATTTCATATGAAAGGATACATGTTTCATCCAAAAAATAAAAATTTAAAAACCAGGAAAAAATGAGTGTGTCAGTCAATTTTTTAAAATGCTATTTCTGTGGATTTTGTGATGTCTGTTATATTTGTGAGCTTTTTAAAAATCTCTATTTTATTGTGATTTCCTTTCTCATTTTTGAATATTTACTTCTATACATAATTTATATTCTTGTTTTTATAGAGTTTTCTCAAGAAATTATAGAAGTTTGTGGCCCCACATAGCCTTGGCCCAGCCCTGCTACCAGGCTGTGCCTGAGATGACGCACGTGAAGTCACAACACTGGACATGGCACAGAGGAGGAGTTTGGGGTTTGATACATGGCTGTCATTATGACGATAGCTTTACTGGTTCTCTCACTGTCATCCTCTCTAGCTCTGGAAAGGGATTTTCCTGCAGAATCAGGGAAAATCACAACATCCTTGACTGCCCTTATCAGTTCTATAAATTGTTTTAATACATAGCAGAACCACGTTCTTTCTCAGGAACACCATATTAAAATTCATTTTCTACTTCATTTTGCCCAAAATTTATTGTCCCACATAAGAAGTATGAATCCTTTAAGAAAGTAAGTCTGGAAACTCAGGCTATTTGTAAATTGAAAGCATAGCCATTGGCAGAAAGAGATGGAAACAAATATTCTACATAAAATTTGACAGTTCTTTTCTCCATTTTGAAATATCTCTTGGAAGAGGGGGGGGAAATGAATGTAAAATGAACAGTTTTTCATATTGGAAAAAACTCACAGGTGTTTAATGTCCTCTGTAGCAAGATGTCCTTGACAGCAACTTCTCTCTCTTTCTCTCCCAAGGAAGCTAGAGAATGTATCAGGGTCTCTCCGTGCTTGGAAAGAAAAATACAGCCATCCTTTCCATTGGCTTCAAATAGCCTAAATAAGGTGAACAAACCCACTGCAGCTGAGTCAGAGGGAAGATAGCCATCTGTTAAAGATAAGCAGCCCTGGGTAGCTTTGAAACCGAGCCAGCCCAGGGATTGAGGACAAGCTTCAAGGAAGGACTTTTGACTTCAAGTTAATCACTCGGTGCTGGTTGATAAGGGGAAATGAAGGATTAGTGAGCAAGGCACTGACCTCCCTTGGAAGCATTTATTTTTTTAAAAATATGATTTAGAATCGGACACCTGTAAAGATGTTATTATTCAGGTTGAAGTTAATATGGCCTCACATTTTTAATAATTGTGTGAGATATTTAGGGCTCAAGGAACGTCGGGAGGGTCTGTACAAGAGAAGCAGTAGAGTACAAGAGGAATGTAGTGAAGAAAACTGGCTCCAGAGCCAGATTACCTGCATTCAAATCCTCACTGCGTAGCTCTAGGACCTCAGATAAGCTCCTGAACCTCTACAATACTGTTTCCTGAACTGAAGACATTCAATTAATGATAGTATCTACCTCATCAGACTGCTGTTGAGGATCAAATGAGATGATCTCTATAAAGATATTAACTTAATGCCTAGCAGACAGTAAAGACTCCATAAAAGCCAATGCCCCATTAAACCTGAAATCACCCATTTCCAGTATCTCCTAGTACACTGAGCTCAGCTTCAAGGGTGGTTTCTAGTTGCACTTACTAGTAACTAAAGAACATTGACACCATCTCCCTATTAATTTAAGAGTGTGCTTTACCTAAGAAAAATCTAAACAGCCCCTAGAGATGGTGACAACCCATGGACCCTCCCAAGAAAGTTAAACTCTGGTTTTGTTGCTGGGCAGCTGGCCAGAAGCAATGGACACACTTCCTCAAAATCAATTCAGGTTTTACGTCAAAAACAGATACAATATGAAGATCATGTACCATAGAAATGTGTACTTGAAACCTATATAATCTTATTAACAATGTCATCACAAAAAATTTAATTTTTTAAAAGAGAGAGATATCCAAGCAAACGGATCTAATTCATTAATCCCAATTCAAAATAAGAATTATAAATTGTCACATTCTTATGAGGTAGTTCATTGAACCTGGAGCTTTTAATTATCTTTTCTCCATGGTGCAGGAAGAAAAGATGTAGATGGTGGCAGCAAAAACAAAGAATTCTGACACGTGACTATCTTAGAGTCACATCACTTAATGTCAAGGCATCTAGGGAATCATGGGGTTAGACACTAAAGTTAATAGCTTGACTATAGCAACACATATAAGACTGTATAATATTTTGTTGGACAAAGAGAAATAATCTGGGAATAGCTGGGTTTTCAATACATATGCTATTAAAGAAAAGTACTTAAAGAATATTCACCAGGTCACCATGAACACTGAACTGGCAAATGAACCACTGTTCCCAGAGGAAGGGTACAGTTAGGCTCTTGCATGCCTCTAGTCACATTTTCATATAAGATGATTAATACATATCCCTGTTTCATGTGTGCTTCAGTTTAAAGACACATTTATAATATATTGTTGCTTCATTAACAGTTAACTTACAGCCAATAGCACTATAACTCATGCCTGAATAAAATGTATCTAACACGCATTTTCTCTATTAGGCACATCGCAGCTGTCTTGTACTCAGGATCACTATACAGCACTTCAGCACTACAGTCAGGAGCCACCTTAAAGAGCAAAATCACTCACAAAAAGCACAAAAATGCAGAAAACACAGCAATAAATAGGTGGCAAAATGGACAGTTTACAGTATTAGAGCTGAAACAAGAAGGCTCTATTACAGCTTCAACTGGGAAGGTGTGCGCTCGGTGACTCAAATTTTTCACTGCTCTGAGAATATCCATGAATGACTAAGAAAGCACCACCAGTACTGACCTTGGAGTTAGCAATAAATTTTAACTTGCAAGCAAATCTGCAAATATGGAATCTAGGAATAGTAACGATAAATGGTGTTTGTGTATTATCTGGAGGAAATACTATTTGAGGTTGTATACTCAAAATGATTCCAATTTTATACTAAGAGCTTTATGAAAAAAGAAAGTTGAATGAGCCCCTCTTCAGAATCATAGTGAGTTTTTATCTTCCAGGACCAACCTTTAAAAAGAGCTGTAATTTGAAAACCAATGTCTCTCCATCTAAGAAGGCTATACTTTTGCAGAATAAACTTAAGGTAGGCCATTATTTCTTCTTAAACCCCTCAACTCTCCAACACCCCCACCCCCAGAAGCCACAGAGGATACTACCCTTCTTTCCAAACCCCACATTAATGACAAACACTGTTATCTTCAATCTGCAAGCTAAACTTCACTCAGTACTAAATCCATCCTCATCAAGACAGGAAATGTACTCCTAGCCTCACAAGTATAGGGCTTAGGAATCAATTTGATAGTTTAAGTCCCGTAATTGGGAAGTTCTTCCTCAATTCCGGCCTAGAAGAGTTTCTTTCTAGGCCCAAGTCCTTGCTCAGGTCTCAGTTGTCTGATAGCTGCCTTGTTCACAGCAGACTCAGCTTCCTGAGGGCCGTACCCTTTAGATGTCCCCACCGTTATGTATTGCTGCCACTCAGCCGACATCACTCTGCTCGAAGAGACCGAATGGCCAGCCCATTGGCCAACTCAAAATTGCATAGAAAAGCAAAGCTCGCCTGAGGTCTGACGAGTCTTTAAGTCGTAATTCAGACTGTTCCTTCCAATACCCAGGGGCCAGCCCAAAGGTTAATTCGGCTCCCCATTCATGTGGGCCCCTCTGTAATTCTACCTTACTCTCTGCTCCCGCCTCCCAATATTATAATCCAATTCTGCCTCACCCTACACAAACATTTTAAGAGGGTAAGAGAAGGTGCCATTTCAGGGACTGAGCAGAGACCAGCTATAAGGAAGATCTGTGAAATACATTGTCTCCATAAACCAGCAGAGGTATTTCATTCAATCTGTTCCAAATATATGAAATAAGAGCAATTACATCTATCCTCCCACCTGGGGTACTTCAAGTCTTTATTTAGTGCTTTAAAAAGACAATGAGTTCCTTCAACCAAAAAGTGTTTGGTAAGTTGAAAGGTTCAATCTTATTATAAAGAAAATGTCATGTCAATTAGTAAATCCTTTTTAACTAAAAGTCAAAGAATTACTTTATAATACATTCTTTTTTGAAGCAAAATGCATCTCTTTCAGACATTGGACTCTGCATCTTTCCTTTAATATTTATTTTACTACTCTGAAAAAAGACAAAATCTGCATAACTTATAAACAATTACATTTAGGAAAAGGAAGCACTGTGTCTTCATATTTTACAATTACGTATTTCTCTTATATACTCATATGTTTCTTAGAAAACATATGCGAATATAAACAAAATAGAATGAAAAAGTAACTCAACTTAATAAAATAATTTATCTCTTTGGAGGACCTCCATTCTCCCTTTATTTTAAACTAAAAGAAAGCATTTTTGTAATAAATATGAATTTACATATTAGCAGATTTCAAAATATCAAATTTATTTGATGTTTAATATGTGATTAGTGTTTACCAATGCTTACATTAAATTTAATAAAAATGTCTACTTCTATTTTATAGCACTTTTCTATGCTTCAGGTATATCAATTTTCTTTAATCAGGCAAAGATCTAAATTGTCACTTTAAAGGCAAAATTTCCACAACCAACTATCTCTAGCGTGAAGGCATTTGTATCCCAAAGATTTGCTGTTTCTGTTTGACAAGTCTAAGCACCAACAATGTTCAAATTTATGTTACCCAGCAGAATTTTACAGAGAGAACCTGATCTTTAAAAAAATAAAAAGACTAAAAAGTAAAGTACAAAGAACATTAACCGCTGCAGAAAAGGAGAGCTTTTTAAATAGTAGAACTTTTGGCTGAAACACTTTGGATGGAAGTGTTTGGGTAGAAAATAACATTTTACCAAGAGGCTGTGATATTTTGTGCTAATATTTCACACCTAAGGTGTTGTTTTCTTCATGCTGAGGAAGCAATTGGTTGGAAAATAGACAACACAAACTAAAACACTTTTTTTCTTTTAATCTTAAGGCTTAAGCTAATTTGCTACATGGTGATTAATGCCTTAATCAAGATTCTTGTGTTTGAAAATTAATCATTTCATCAACTGAATATGGAATATACATGGATGAAAAAAATGCTATAAATCAAAAGGAGAAACACTGGAACATTTAAACATTTTTAAATCATTAATTTTTCAAAGAAATCTCTGTCCACCTTCCCCTTGGAGTCTTTCCTGCGGAAGCTCCAATCCACTATTTAGTAGCTCCATTGCTCTGAGTAAATGTTTAACCTCTCTAGTCTTTGTCTTCGTTGCTTAAAAAGCAATATTAGAATTTCTGAACTGACCCCTCTGGCTGGCAGCAGCAGCGGTCACTCACAAAGGGCCATGGGCACAGGGAGGTAAATGCACTGGAGCCCTTACTGCAACAGTGTGCCACACGGCCGTGAAGAAACAAAGGGAGGGGGCTGAGGCCAGCGCCGTCTTGCAGTAAGTTCCACCAAAAGGTGTTGGGAGGCGAAGGAGGCAACAGATATACATGTGTCCTAATCTTATGTGAACAAAGTTCTTTTCTCTGGACAGAAATCTCAAAGCAGGGAAATACGTTAAATAGGTTGAGCTGAAAGGATTATAGGTGGAGCTTGGGGCCAATATAATATCAGAATTTTTGGAAAGAAGCCACTTCACAGAAGACACACAGGCATACACCAACAGGGCAGCTGCGGGAGGTCAAGCAGCAGGCTGGGCAAGCTGAGGGGCAGAGCATCCCGGTTCCAGCAGAGCTGAGCTGCCGGTGGCTTACAGGGGCCCTCTAGTGACATTCCATGGGAGTCGCTGAGGGGAGGGTGCTGGGGCTGGGGGTCAAGGGGAGGAGTTGAAGGGGTGGGGTAAGGACCTTTGGTCAAAGATTTCAGGTTACACGATTTCAGTCTGAGGGACATGCAGTGTCAGCAAGACAAAGGCAGGCTCTCTGCTGAGAAATAACAGCTCTGGGTGACAAGATCTAGACTGAAGTACTGGACATCAGCAGGGCAACAAGAGTCCTAATGAAAGTGCAAGAACCTCAGGGGTGGGTCCTGAGTCCTCCCCTTTCCAACTGCCTCCTGGCCACACGATGTTCCTACTCTGCCCCTCAAGCAGGCTACCAGGAGAGCCGGGGAAGGGAGAGATTTCAAAGTCTACACAACTGCCTGGAGGAGTTTAAATGTTGGAATTAAAATGAGATAAATTTTCCAAATGGGAATAAATGTGGCTTTCTCTTCGAACCATTCTCATTTTCTAATAATACATAGGTTTTACAAAGAAGGACAAATCAGTTATAAGAAAATAAAGTAGCTACATTATTTTTGTACTTTTAAATTAAATGTAATATCTAAAATGAACATAACCCTGTTATTCTTCCCTTCCAGTGTGGTTATAACAATTAAATTAAATGAATTAACAATTAAGTGAAACTTGTAAAGCGTCAGGCACAGTGTCTGTGACTTACAAGACATTCAAAAAAAAATGGTAGCTTCTATTATTATCAGATGGCTACACAGGCGGGCTCTAGGACCTCCTTGCCCCTTATAAGAACTCACCCTCCCACCTGCACTTCGATCGTGGTTACACAGTTGCAGTGTGGCTGCCACATGCCATTCTATGGATTACATGGTAAATGATCTGAGGGCACCGAAAGAAATTATAAGGGCCATTTTAAAAACCATGGGAGTTATTGATGTTGAACTATCAGCATAGAAAAGCTAGTAAACTCTCACATGTAGTCTCTCAGGGCCAGAAAGAAGACTGCCCTGCGCAGACTACCTAAATACCATCAGCACGGCCCTGAGCACATCTCCCGCCGGCAGGAGGCGGCTGCGGGCGCTGCACCGCACTGAAGAGATGCCTCACTAGTACTGATGCACATGGCATGCATCACAGAGAACTGTAATTTTTACATCACAAAAACTGCAGTTTTGGCCATATCAATGTGACAGTGTTCACATTCAACAATATGGCTATATTTCACACCAAACCAGGAGGCAGGAATGCCCCGTCAGGATCCACCATGGAGAGAATAAAGCGCGCCTCAAACCTGTCACACAGCCTGGTTACTGACTCCTGTGTCCCCCCAGGATTCCTAAGGGAACGCTGACGGACCCGCCTCCTTGAGGGACCATGAGGCCACAAAAGAAGACTATACTGTTTCTCTGGGGAATGTGTGGGGAGGCGCATTAGATAAACCCATTGTTTAAAAGCTCTGACAGGAATTGTTTTGTTATTGCTATGAAGAGAGTAACATTTGAGCATAACTGAGGTTTTGTAGCTGTAATTTGTTTTGTACAACTGAATAACTGCTGCTTCCTTTTGTTATTTAAAGTATGCTTTTGGAAGAATGGTTTAAATGTTTGAACAATTTAGAATGTCAAAATGATGGTTTCTTCCTGCAATCCACTTCCTACAACACTCAAAAAGCTTGCACAGAAGAGCCACTGTGGCCCCAACGAAACAGGGCAGTTCCCTTAAGCAGGTCTCTAAGTACTATACTTGTCATAATTAACATTTATTCTGAAACAAACAGCCATCCTATCTGATCCCCATCCTGTGGAACACAGTGACCAAAAAGAATTCTGCCTAGTGGCCACAAATGTGGCATAAAACACCTTCCACTACACTTTGAAAGCATGCCCAATATGCTGACCATTCATAATAATCCTATGATTATTAATTTGGCTTCTCAAATACCTGAACCTTAGGGAAGAGCTGCCCTAGTAAGGTAGACACAGTATCTAATTTATGGGAAGTTACAGTTCAAGGAATGTGATACGTGTTTTGTAGCAGATCAGTTGGTTGTCCAGTAGGATTCCCATTGTCTTCATCTTCGCCAACATAACCCAGATTGTTTTAAGCCAATCAGTACATGGCATTTCCCTGATTATTACTATCAATCTAGGAGGGGTAAGAATTTAAGTAGGCCCAGTGAAGCTAAATAAAAGGATTTACATTGAATGTCTGGAAAAAAATAACTTCTTAGAAATGCAGATTTTTGGGCCTACTTGAGACCTACTCTGAGGGTTAGTTTTACGTGTCAACTTGGATAGGCCAGGGTACCAAGCAAAATACTTGGTCAAACGCCAGTCCAGATGTTGCTGTGAAGATATTTTTAAAGATGTGGTCAACATTCAAATCAGTAAATTTTGAATAAAATCTTCAGAATGTGGCTGAGTCTCATTCAATCAGTTGAACACCTTGAGAAAAAGACTGAGGTCCCTGAGAAAAACAGGATGTCTCCAGTCTAGCTTCAGACTCGAGCTGCCACATCAATTCCCTGGGTCTCCGGCTTGCTGGCCTGTGCTGCAGACTTCAGACTTCCAGTGAATCAATTCCTCAAACTAAATCTCTCTCTTTCTCTCTCCCCCCCTTCCCCTCTCCTCCCTCTCTCTGTCCATATATATATATATATATACATATATGTATATATATGGAAAACAAAAGATATACTGTAAATGTATGTGTGTATGTGCATATATACAGAGAGAGAAATTTATTTTAAGGAATTGATGAATACACACACATACACACACATTATATGGTCTGTTTGTCTGGAAAAACCCAATTACTTTGCCTACTAAATTGGAAAATAGCGGTAAAGCCCACAAATCTGTGTTTTAACAATACTTCTAGGTAATTCTAATGCTGCTAAAGTTTCAGCTCTACTGTACTACAGCATCTTTATCATAGCTCATTGACAATTTAATGGAGGAAGCTGGAAATTATATTGTGGTGGATTTGCATTTTATCAATTTAACCAAGATGAAACTGTTTCTCAGAATTCCATCCCTGCACAGTTCCCGATTAGTGTGAGCCACAGAGACAATTTTCGTGAAATTTGGAAAGCAGAAGTGGAGCAGCAGCACCTCGCTTTGCCTGAAGTCTGGGGCAGGGCACGGGCTTTGTTGTAGCTCCCACAACTTGTGGCTTATCTGCTGGCTCAGCTGCTTGGCATGAGCAGCAGCCAGACCCATAGAAACTGCACTCCTTCTGAATTCTCTGCCTGGTTTTTCAACAGCTGGGCCACGAAGAAAGAAGGGTGCCAGTTTTCTCTACAGGTTCCTCCCATCATTGGAATTGAAGACATGGAGGTGTCGGGAAGCTGAAGCGGATTCCAGCCCGTCCTCAGGGCTGTGTGCTCATCCTCCCAGGTGCCAGCCTGTCCTTCTTTGCTCCACTTCACATCCTTCTTGCTTTTGCAGATGCAAACATACCAGCTTCACCAAGACTGTTTATCAGTTCCCACAGTTGGGCAAAGTCAAATCCCTATAATAAATCTCCTATTGTATCTCCCCAGAAGTTCTGCTTCTCTGATCAAATCTGACAGACGCATAAACAGAATCAGTTACCACTGCAGAGAATATTTTATTAAAAATAAAGTCAGAAACATGAGGGAGGAGAACATGAAATGTTTTTACTTTGAATAAATACACTCCCTAATAATCCTGGCTAATGCGGGGTGTGTTCTGCCCTTGAACTTTGCAGTATATCTTTCTTAAAGCTTCCTTCCTGCCCACTTCCTTTTATGTTCAGATTTTTTCTTCTTCTATCCCACTCTTTATCTTTCCCTAGACTTTAGGCCATTGCTCCTGGTCCTACAATCCTCAGAGACTATTAATAAATGACTCTTTCCTTCCAGTATGTTGTTTGTGGCCTGGAAGGCACAGAACTTCCAGTGATCAGGTCTTGCTGGAGCACCCCTTTCTCTAAATAACTTTTATTTTCCGAAGTTCCTTCTACTCTCTTATCATCTGATCCTCATTTATTTTTGGTGTCTTTCTTCTCATTTGTACCACACTTTATTTGCATTAAAGCATTACACTGAGATCACAGAGAAGAACCCAAGTACAAAGAGACTTAAACACCAGTGAGTTCAGAATTGGTTTACATCCATCTTCCATAACAATTCTAAATGACGTCGATTTCTAAATGTCAGTGGAACTTTTGCATTTCACCTAAAATAGAGATGTATTAAATTTGTATTTCTAATGCATTATGTGACTTGCCACCTGAGATGATTAGTGAATGCCTTATGTTGTCTTTAAACGCACCTGCAATGTTCCTTCCACAATTAGAAATCACCAGAGGAAAAATAGGTTTTACATTATTTCACTTATATGTGAAATCCAAAGAACAAAATAAATAAACAAACAAAACAAAAACAGGTTTATAGGTACAGAAAACAGACCGATGGTTGCCAGCGGGGAGGGCCTCGAGGGGCTTGGTGGAAAGGTGAAGGGATTAAGAAGCACAGATTGGTAGTTACACAATAGTGATGGGTGTGCGGCAGAGGGAATACAGTCAATAATATTATAACAACCATGTATGGTGCAGGCAGGGACTTGAAATCCTGGGGGGATCGCTTTGTAGAGTAGATGATTGTCTAACCACTATGCTGTACACCCGACACTAATAGAAAATAATACTAAATGTAAAATATAACTAAAAAATAGAATTTTAAAAAATATTTCATTTAAAAGAGGTTTTGCTTATTTAACACGAGCAAGTGACCTTTAGTAGAGTCATTTATAATATCAGTCATTATCAGGCGTCTATGAACTAACGGCTTGGTACTACTGCTCCACCAGTCTCAGCAGCTCTGCTTTATTCTACAGTTTGTAATCAATTATTGGTGGTATTGGTAGATGACTTCTCCTATTACATTCTGTTCTGAAATGCCATTAGTCTACAAAGTACAGCACAGTGTACTATATTACAGTATAGTACAGTATAGCATAAAACTTTTCACCAAAAGACTAAAAGAACCCATTTCACCACTTAGGAATGCAGGAAACACCTTAACTGTGACCCAGCTGATTTTTAAGGCTTAATATAATCAAATCAGATTTCTGTTTGATAATACAGAATAAAAAATGAAAGGGAGATTTAAGTAAGAAAGTTATTCTTTCTAAATAATAAGGAAAAAATAGATATTTCAGCTATGTTAACTGACTCCATTGCTATACTTACATGAAAATTAGTCTCTGAAGCAAGCAGAATAACCTGGTAAATAGTAGATTTAGTACTGATTTACAGACATGAATTAGAGTTTTTAATCTCTTAATAAGAATGTAGATGATTTAAAAATCAATGAAGTTTGGCCCAGCCAGCGTGGCTCAGTGGTTGAGCATCAACCTATGAACCAGGTCACAACTGATTCCCAGTCAGGGCACATGCCCGGGTTGCGGGCTTGATCCCCAGTCGGGGGCATGCAGGAGGCAGCCGATCAATGACTGTCATCATTGATGTTTCTCTCTCTCCCCCTCTCCCTTCCTCTCTCTGAAATCAATAAAACCATATTTTTTAAAAAAATCAACGTAGTTTGCCTTACATTTGATTAAATCTAAAAACACATAAAATATCCATCCACCCTTTACCACACCTGTCATTTTTATCGTAGTGACACACCTCATTTTGTGTGTGTGTGTGTACCTATACATACAGTAATCCTCCTAGGGAATGCTTTCAGTCATCATTATAATTCCCTTCAACAACTTAATTTATTTAGGACCCAACATAATATCCTGAAGGACTCTGATTTGTGGGCTTACATAAATGAATTTTAGATTCTGATTATTTCACTTTTATCTCCATAAAGTTCATTCATCTCATTTCACAAAAGACTTCTGTTTTTACATTGTACATAGTAAGATAGAAGCAAATATATGCAGAAAACCATCTTTAAATCCCCAGTCAAATAAGGAGGAAAGAAATGGTGTGTCAAGGTCTCGGATTGTCATTATGCTGTGCTTAATAACCTCAAGAACATATGCTTCTCAAAGAATACAAATTAACGTGGATAAGTAAAGGCTTATGTAGACTAATTGCTTAAACAAACAACATTTTGTATTCTTACAACAGAAATTTTTAATTGCAGTGAGAAGAAGTATTACAAAAAATATTTGTACCAAATATTTTTCTATTTGTATTTTTACTAGAAGGTGCTAATTTATTTAACAATAGAGGGCTTACTGAGCCCTCTACTAATTTCTACATTGCTACCTAAGTGTCTGGAACTGTACTGTAGGTCAGAGGAATTCAGAAAAATAGAGGAAATAATTACCTTAAACAACAAAATTTGAAACAAAACTTTCTTAACTGTCTTGGAAAGTCACCAAAATCATCAAATCTGAGGACAATAAGTGACAGATACTTTCACTTTCTAAAGAAAAGAACTACATACTCTTGAAAGACTAACTAAGGGTTAGCCAATATGCTCCATCAACCTAACTCTTTCCTTTGTTCGATATTAGACAAGGCTAGAAATTCACTTAGGGAATCTTCTTTACAGGATTGGTAACATTGAAGGCTGCCTTCTTTTTCCCTTGCCTCCCCATGTGAGACATGGATAGAACAGAAGAGTTCTAAAGAAGACAGATTGGAATCTTATGCCCCAGCAGAATATTTGTAGAGAAATTTGTCAGCCTGCCCTTTGCTGTCATGGGAGCACGTGAAAAAATGTTTCAGAGAAAGCTTTCGCCATGTCCTCTGCAGTGTTCCTCTCTCCTAGAGAAGTCTCAAGGCAAAAGGCAGTCCAGAGTAGCTTGTAATGATAGGATGAATAGAGAGGGGAAGAGTGAGAGTCAGTGTTGGAAGAGGCAAGGGTAACTGAGTTTTCCCTTTCACCAAAGTATCCATACTCTAGTGGCACTGAAAATATCCCATCAGAAAACACTGCCTGGTGGGTGAGGCAACACTATCATCAGGAAATGAGATGCTGCAGCAGGAAAGGGAGCAGAACAGTGTTTGCCTAAGAACCTAATAAATGGCACAGGGGAGTCAGCATGTTGGTTCTGCTACATAAAGAAAAGGGCCTTAAAGGTGTAATTGTTATAACACTAGTCATATACATCTTCCTCTAACTGTTTCTTCCGCTGACCTTGGACACGACCCTGGAGAGGCTAGGACCTACATAAGAATGGTAGGTGAGAAAAAAAGAAAACAATGGCATATGGAAGATCGCAGAGATAAACAGCAGCCGTAATGGAAGCAGACCCAGCTTCCTTTTTCTTTCACTGGCCCTAGATCTCACACCTGGACAGTACAGAAAGGATGGAGGGAAAGATGTGAACTGGGTCTGAGATGGAAGTGTGATTAAGTTGCTTGGGAACTAGACTGACAGACAGAGCAACCAGACACGCTGTGCTGTGAGCCCGAAGAGCCACCGGCCGGAATGAGAAAGCATCACAGCACCTGCTGCTAGTGATGGGAAAAAACCGCACGGAAGTTCCTGATTTTCTCTACCAAGGTCCGCACATACAAAAATCAATTACACTTAAGTATGCCAAACATTCAGCAATGTTGAACAGCAATGCTGTTTCACAGAAAACACATGGCCTTTAACCTACTGGAGGTATCTAGAAACACATGAAGGAAGGCTGAGCCTTTCCCTTCACCATATTGAAGTGATGTGTATGTGAGCACACACACAACTTTTGACAAGGGGTAAAAATTTATGTGGAAAAATAGCGGTTTGATCACTTCCCAAATATTTATGTCTTCTGTGTGAATATTGAGGTGAATTTTGTAAAAATCAGCACTGCACTTCCTCTTAGTATTGTGACCCACTATAAGTATTAACATTCCTGAGAAGACAGACAAATTGTACTGGAAGAGGAAGGGGGGGAAAGATGTCTGAGGAGCCTAGTATAGATCTTAGATTTTCTTGATAAAAAATATAGTAAAATGTTGTAAGTTTAATGGTTTTGACAGAGAAAATGTGGAAGTCATAGAATATAAGAAGACTTTGGCTCATGAAAGAATGCATTCATCCAGTCTTTCATTCAAAAACACACTGAGTTCTTAGTATGTGCAAATACTAGATAGTTATAAAAAAGAAAAATGTAAAAAAGATAGCATTTTTATCATAATTATTTTATAACTTTCAGAAAAAGTATATACACACCACACACAAACATGTGCATGTATGCACATACACACACGTGTTAAGAGGGCTTTTCTAAACATACGTGGTGGTTTAATAATCCAGAGAAACTGGAGTGATGAGTGACTACTGTTTGGAGAAGATAATCTTTAAAATGAATCTTGAAAAAATGACTGGGTATCATCCAGGCAAAAGGGAGTAGAGGTTAGGCAGTTGAGATATTTGGAGGTGAGGGAAGAAAAAGCATATGTAAAAATAGACTTTGGAAGGACTGGAAAATGCCAACTGTTCAGTCAGCTTAGCTGACATGTGAGGCATGTTCAAAGAAAAGCAGCAATAATAGAAGGCATACGGACAGACAAAAAGCACCGATAATAGAAAAAATACCAAAAAAAATACCAAAAGAGATTAAAAAAATGCTAAGCCACAACGATGAAGGACTTTCAATATTATTGATCTTTCTTGAAACTCTTCTTCCATGGTTTCTTTGATTTCTGCTTCCTATTCTTATCCCCAAATGCCTTTTGATATTTTCTTTCTCTGGCAACTTTTCTCAAACATACACTTTAAATATTCGCTCATAAATTCATTCTTACATTAAATGTCTTTTGAGGGCCAGAAAAATGCAAAAACTAATCAAAATACCCTGGCTCATAAGAAACTCCCACTCTAGTATACAGGGAACAATTGTGGAGATCAGATAACTTACAATATGATATGCTAGCGCTGTGTCAGTAGCATGAATAAACTTCTTGATTCCTAGAGAATGATTCCTAAAAGAAAGAGCATCGCCTCTAGATTAGGTGACATTTATAGTAAAATCTCATCTCTGCCATTTTCTACCTATGTCCCCTTGCCTTTATTCAATTACAAGCTCTAGCTGCACCTCAATTTTCTCTCATGTACAACAAGAAATAATAGAAGCACCTGCCTTATTGCTTCAGAGTGAAGACTGAGCATCACTAAGGACAGAAAGTGCTCAGCACTTAGTCTGCCACATGAGCCCCGGGTAAGAAAGAGTGAGTGCGCTGAGAAGGGATGAGGGGAGCCCGGGCAGGAGGAATGGGAGAATAAAGGAAAGCTGCCAAGAGAAGGTAAGTTTGCGCTGTGTCTCAATCACTGAGTGGAAGTCCACCAGTTTAGTTAGGAGGGAAAGGGATTTCCAGGCAGAGGGTCTGGTGTCCCCAGGTTGTCTCTTTAGGTTACCCTACCCATTTCTCTAAGAAATGACATCCACTGCTACTGTGGCTTAACTCTCAAGGAGGCTAATGCTTCCTAAGATGACCAAATTATATTTCTAATGCACTTCCTTTCTATCGGAACTCACTATTTTGATCTCCTATAACCACCACAAACTCCAACACTTTAAAAGTAAATTCAGTCTTTCTCTGCCCCTACATTGTTGCTCCCCTTCCCATATTCTCTTAGAAAATACAGAAATTTCAGACCATCATGGACTCCTCCTCCCTAAGCCCCTCTGCCTTCTCCATTTGAATCATCACTGAAGTCAGCTGATTCTACACCAAATTTATCTTCCAAATCGGACTCTACCTCTCAAAACTCATTCATCATCTCTTGCCTACACTTCTGAAATAGTGCCCCAACTATACTCCTCTATCCAACATTTCCTTTATTCAGTAATTGGCTAATCATGTTTATTCATTCATTCCATGAAGATCAATCGAGCAACTAAAAGATGCTAGCCCTAGCTGGTTTGCTCCGTGGTTAGAGCACTGGCCTGCGGACTGAAGGGTCCAGGGTTCGATTCCAGCCCATGGTACATACCTCGGTAGCAGGCTCGATCCCCAGCCCCAGTTGGGGCACATGCAGGAGGCAACCAATCCATGTGTCTCTCTCACATCAATGTTTCTCTCTCTCTCCTCTCTCTCTTCCACTCTCTCTGAAAAGCAATGGAAAAAAAATCCTCAGGTAAGGATTAAAACCAAAAAAAAGATGTCAGTAATTCCTTCACATGCTAGAAAATCAATAACGAATACCTCTGAGCCACTGAGGCATTGATGTATATTGTCACAGTATAATATTTGCAAAACTAATCATGTCAAGTCTGTTGAAAACCTCAATCGACTCTGTACTGCCTACAGACTGTGACTCAGAACAAATTCTGTAGCTTGTCGTAGAAAGCCCTTCACACTGAGGAGCCAGTCTACTTAAAGAAGGCTTTTCTGCAAATCACTCATTTTCCAGCTAACAAAGCGATACGGAACTTCTCTCCCATCTCTAAGTACCCCATGCTTTCTCGCCTTTGCACATGGTAAGTTTTACTTTTCTTCCCTCCATCTCTGTCGGGAGAATGGTCCAACCTTTAATAACCAGTTTCGCATCTTCAATTCACAAGTTTCTACTACCCCTTTTCCTGCTTTCGTCTCATCATTAGTCGTCAAGCCCTTCAGCCCTTGTTTTCTGACTGCTTTTATTAATGCTTTCTGATTACCTACAGAAAGGAATTCTCTGTATCTCCTTAAAAAACTTACCCCTTTTGATCTTGCTCATACCTTATGCTACCCTTTTTATAATAAAATACTACAGGGCTGTGTAACAGAATTAAAACATACAGAGAACAACCTAAACTGATCCACATTTGGGGAGATTATTAGAGCCACAGAGCACTTTATTCCTGCTCTTTTCCAACATGCAATTTCTGAAATAGAAATCAATGGCATATGTTGAACCAGCTCAAATCTTAATTATAAGTTCAGAGTAGAATTAGCATTAAATACACAATAGTTAAATCATTTAGCTGACTGCGTGACTATTCCACTCTTTTGCTAAACACATGCTCCTAATTTCTTTAAACGAAGATATGACTGAAACTAATTTCACGCCCCTCCCCCCCATGGAAAGTATTCCAGTACAACGTTCCAACCCGATAGTGAATTCATTTGTTCATTTAATAAATATTCTTGAGATGATAACTATGTGCTAATATGCACATTGGAAGGCCCAGGGTATATGGGGTTAAATAAAAACTCTTCCATCCCAAGGTACTCACAGTCTAGTAAACAACTGAAAAAAAGAAAATCAACAAATACAGCATAAAATTGTAACTGCTATAAGAGAGGTCTATATGGCAAACTGTGTGGTCCAGAAACTGAAGTTGTACGAAGGAGGAAGACATTAGATAAGGAGAAGAAAATTCCAGGTTAGGTCAGGTCAGGTGTCTAGCATGTCCAATTACAGAAGAGAGCGTAAGTGTTCAAATAGCCCAAGATAAGGGTGTGGGTGTGGGTGGGTGTGAACTTAAATGTAGAGTCCCTCCTGAATTACAAGTTCCTAGAGCACAAGGGAAGCATTTTATTAATCAGTTTTGCCCAGTGTATTGAGTAGTAGGCACTCAGCAAATATTTATTGAATAGATAAATAGCTGTATTATAAGAACTAATGAGAAATAATAGTTCTCAATTTAGATGAAAAGTCTAATACGTGACAAGAAATTAAGGCCTCGGACTAGAAGCAGCAGTGTTTATGTAAATAGAGATTTTTAAATTTGATCTTTAAGGTTTAGTTAGATAGGGTAGATTATTAGATAAGTCTGACAAGAGATCCTACATCAGAGAATATCAAGAATGTTAGATTAAATTCATTATGGACCAGGATTTATTTAAATTTTCAGGGAGAATTAATGCTATCGAGACAGAACTGGCAAGCACAGTTCTACCAGTGCAGAGGAAGTTATTTAGATAAAAAAATGTGTGTTTATCTTTTAAATGTAATAAAAGTAGAGTGGTAGGGCAATGAGGCAGAAGAACTTGCTGCCTCTACAATTCATTCTGGGAACATGCCTAATGGGACCCTTCAGTCTGCAGGTCAATGCTCTAATCACAGAACCAAACCTGCTAGGGCCATCGGCCATGCTTTTGTGCACTGTTGTACTACTGTTATTTCCTTCCTTTCCTTTACAACTCTGAAATTCCAGAGAAGACAGCGGGGCAACAGGTAAATTATCCCTAGATGGATCGTTAAGGACAGAGTAGAACAGTGTGGTAAGAGTATGAATGCTGGAGTCAATCAGACCTCAGTTAAAATTCTAGATCTGGGCTGAGTAACTTTCAGCAAAGGAAAGCTTTGTTCCCTCAGGTCCCTCATTTCTCCTGGTCCTGACTTTTTCTCGACCTTCAGGTTCAACTAAGGTCACAACCCTAAAAGCTTTAGTAGTTCCAAAACGGAACTCGCCATTTCTCCCCACTCTCCATTCCCTATTGCCTCGAAACTTGCTTCCCTGGTTAGTAAAACGATCCACTTTTCATCCAGTTTCTCAGGCAAAAATACTGTGTGACTGCGTTGCTTTCTTTTGTTCAAACATCACATCCAATCCATCAATAATTCCTGCCAGCACTGTCTTTGAAATAAATCCTGAATCTGATCACTTCTCATAAACCTCAAAGCTGCCACTTTAGTCCAAATCTCCATCACCTCCTGTCTAACCTCCCATCATCCACTCCTGCCATAAAGCATCTTATTCTTTATATGATGGTTACAGATACTTTTTCTGCATCTATTGATATGATCATGTGGTATCTATCCTTCATTTTATGTGGTGTATCTCATTTATCAATTTGCAGATATTGCACCATCCTTGCACCCCTAGAATAAATGCCACTTGATCATGGTGTATGATGTTTATAATGTACTGCTGGATCCAGTTTGCTAATATTTTGTTGAGGACTTTAGCATCTATGTTCATCAAGGATACTGGCCTATGATTTTCTTTCTTTGTGGTGTTTCTATCTGGTTTTAGAATAAGGATAATGCTCATAAAATGAGCTTGGGAGTCTTCCCACCTCTTGAATTTTTTGGAATAGTCCTGACTGGCTTCTGGCCCTGGGGTGACACTTAGCACATTGGTCTCTACCCCAAGATTATGCTCACACTTACTAAAAGGGCTTTTTTTTTTAACATCTGATCTCTAATCCATCCAGGATTTCCCTTCCAAATAACAAAAACGCTATTTAAGATAAAAACAAAAATGTGTGAGCTGACACAAAAGGGCACCGATTATAAGATTCCATTGATAGATAATGTCCAGAACAGGTAAAAACAAAAAAACAAAAACCAACAGAGACAGAAAGCATATCAGGGGTTGCCAGGGGCAGGAGGCATGGGGAGTGAGTACTCTTGGTGCAGGGTTTCCTTTGGGTGAACAAACATCCTGCAACCAGATAGTGGTGATGCTTGCACCGCATCCTGAACATACTTCATGCTCAGGAACAGCACCATTCAAAATACGAATGATAAGTTTTATTTATTACTTAAAATTAATTACATTATGGAAAAATGAGGGCTAAGAACAGAAAAAAAGAAAATGATAAAACTCCCCCCAAAACCCCCAAATAATAAAAATAAAAAAATAAAAAACTGAATCACACTAAGAAGAACAGAAACATATAATAATTAAAAGAAAATTAAAGAAAAAGGCAAATGAGTGTGGGTAAAGCAAATTCTTCTGGTGGGAGAGGATGAGCACATTCAACAGCAGATCTAGAGCTGGCCCCATTGACTTTTCCAGGGGCAGCTCCTCCTCTGTGGCAGGAACCAGGGCAGGTTCGCAGGAGGGTTTTTCAGGCAGGGCTGGTGGGGCCTCAGTTACGTCAGCAGATGCTGCACAGGCTGGTCCCAGCTCCAGAGCTGCAGCTGGAGGGGCTGCTGGAGGGGGAACCACCACTAGAGGTAGACACCCCTCCAGTTCTGCATTGGGCTCCTCAGGATGGACGTCAGGTGCTACAGCAGGAGCCTTGTCTGCCTCCTGGGCTGGTCCTGGAGCTGCCAGAGGAAAGCATCACCCATGTGCCTGCATTTCCGTGTGCCCCCCAAACACAGAACACAGCCACAGCCACCACAGGATGTCCTCCCCTCCGGCAGTCCAGCAGATGGGTGGTCTGAGGCCGCTGTTTGCTCCTGGTTAGCCTCTGGGGGTGCTCCTGGTGCGTCTGCACCAATCCCTTCCCATAAGCTTTCATGCACCTCCCCCACCCATCCCATCCCCATCTTCCCCACCTTCTCACCCTTGGGCTCTGCCTCCTTGGGCTCCAGGTCATCTGACCCAGTACATTTGACATAGGTGTCATGCTCCAAGTTACGCTTGAAATTTTTGAGCTGCCTGTCCAACCTGGGCTTCTTAGGAGTTGGAGGCCTGTGAGGCCTGTGGACTCTGGGGGGCTTTGGGGGAGGAGTCATTCTCTGGCTATCCACGGACTCTGGTTCCCCAGACCCCCAGATGGCCACACTCACTTCGGGCCTGTTTCGGCCCCTCATGGTGTGGTTCACCGGCCCCGCACTGGTGGACATGGGGTGGGGGTCTGCGTCAGCCAGCTGCTGATCCTCTGTGTCCTGGGTTGAATTCTTCAATGACAGTGACTGGCAGCCATTTGGGAGGCCTCAAACCCTGCCTGGCCTTGGTCACTGCTCCTTCTGCCCACTGGACCTTCTGCTCTTGGATCAGGCCCAGCCCAGTGTCTGCACAGACCTCTATCCAGGGGAAATGAGATTCACCTCCAGGGCTCGGGATTAACCTCAGGCAGAGGGTGCCACACACACTCCATGTCCACCCAGCCAGCCTTGACCTGGGGTATGCATGACAGGCCCACCAGGCTTCTGACACCCCCTCAACCTGTTCCTGCACCGGACAGGCCCACCCCACGTGAACCCCCCCTTCTACACACACATGCAAACACATACATGGGGAGGGAACATAGGGCTGCTCAGATGGGATAAGAGTAGTCTGGCCCAAACAAAACTACCCCAGGGCCTCCCTATGTTACCTCTGGGTCCCACCTGGAAAAGGGCCACAGGCATCTGCGCCAAGTCCAGACCCCGTGGCAGCCGTCGTGGAACATACTCTGACCACTGTCTTTTTTGAGGCCTCAGCCTTGGGACACTGGCAGACAACACGAAGACATGGTGTCCCCTCCAGTGTCTCTATCCAAGTGAGCTGGGTCGGGGCAGTTTCAGAATGTGGCTGCCTGGTTACCAGGGTTTCAAGTTCTATTGGGCTCCATCATCAGGAAT
Source organism: Miniopterus natalensis (assembly GCF_054644295.1). Taxonomy (NCBI): domain Eukaryota; kingdom Metazoa; phylum Chordata; class Mammalia; order Chiroptera; family Miniopteridae; genus Miniopterus; species Miniopterus natalensis. The sequence goes on along the minus strand of NC_142092.1, from coordinate 24,797,428 downwards.
TGAGGTCACTGCTTGGTGTTGCGAGGTCACTGCTCGTCAGGAAGTAAAGTCGCTGCTCTTTTCAGAGGAGACACTCAGGGTAGGGGACCCAAGTAGTGACCAGTGGGCAGAAGCAGCAGCAGCAAGAGCCAGGCAGGGCTTGAGGCCTCCTGAGCAGCTGCTGGTCATTGTCATTGCAGAGCTCAAACCCACCCCATGTCCACAAGTGAGGGGCCAGTGAGTCACACCACTGAGGCCCCAAGCAGGTCGAAGTGAGTGTGGCCACCTGGGGGTCTGTAGAACCAGGGCCCATGGATGGCCAGAGAGGGACTCCTCCCCTAAAGCCAAGCAGTTCCCCCAGGCAGCTCACGACTTCCGACTCCAACCTGGAGCACCATGCCAACAAACTGGGCCAGATGACCTGGAGCCCAAGGAGGCAGAGCCCAAGGGTAAGAAGGTTGGGGAGGTGGAGGTGGGATGGAAGGAGGAGGTACATGCGAGCTTATGGGAAGAGGTAAGTGTCAGACACCCAGGAAGCATCCCCAGAGGCTGGCCAGGAACAAAGATCAGCCCCCCAGACCACCCATCTGCTGGACTGCCATGGGGAGGACATTCTGTGGTGGGTCCTGGGCTGTGTTCTGTCTGTGGGGGCACATGGACATGTAGGCATGTGAGTGATCTTGTCTCCTCTCACAACTCCAGCACCAGCCCAGGAAGCAGAGCCGGCTCCTGCTGTGACACCTGACATCCATTGTGAGGAGTCCGATGCAGGGGCAGACCCAGAGAGGTGTCCACTTCCAGGGGTCATGCCACCACCAGCAGCCCCTCCAGGACCAGCCTGTGCAGCATCTGCTGATGTAACCGACGCCCCACCAGCCCGGCCTGAAGAGCCCTCCTGCGAACCTGCCCTGGTTCCTGCCACAGAGGAGGAGCTGCCCCTGGAAGATGCATCAGGACCAGCTCTAGATCTGCTTGTTGAATGTGCTTGCCCTGTCCCACCAGAGAAACTTGTTTTACCCACATTCATTGACCTTTTATTTTTATTTTCTTTCATTGTTGTGTTTTTCTTTTCTTCATGGCATGATTCAGTCTTTTATTTTTTCATTTCTATTATTTGGGTTTTTTTTCTTGTATTCTTTTTCTTTTTCCTTTTTTACCCTTCTTTCTCCCATGATGCAATTCATTTTAAGTAATAAATAAAAGTTATTGTTTGTATTTTAAATGGTGCCATTCCTGAGCATGAAGTATATTCACGATGCTGTGCAAGCATCACTGCTCTCCAGTTGCAGGATGTCCCATCACCCCAGAAGGAAACCCTGCATCGAGAGAGATCTACAATAGCCAAGATCTGGAAACAGCCCAAGTGCACCCATCAGTATAGATGAGTGGATGAAAAAGCTGTGGTACTTTTACACAATGGAATACTACTCAGCTATAAAAAAAGAAGGATGTCTTAACTTTTGTGACAGCATGGATGGATGGATCTTGAGAGTATTATGCTAAGTGAAATAAGTCAGTAAGAGGAAGACAAGTACCGTATGATTTCACATATATGTGGAATCTAATGAACAAGATAAACTAACAAAGAAAGTAGAGACAGATTCATAGAGAAAGAACAGACTGACAGCTGTCAGAGGGGATAGGGGTCCAGGGTTGGGTGAGAAGGGTGAAGAGATTAAGCAAAGAAAAAAAAGAAAGACTCATGGACACAGACAACAGTGTGGTGACTGCCAGAGGGAAGGCAGGCGGGGGCAGGTAAAAGAAAGGAAAGGAGGGATAAATGGTGATGGAAGGACAGTGGGCCTGGGGTGGTGAGCACACAACACAATATACAGATAATGTTTTGTACAACTGTGTAACTGAAACCTGTATAATTTTATTAACAAATGTCACTCCAATAAATTAAAATAAAGCATAAATAAGATTATGTCACTTGTTCAAAATCCTCCAGAGGTTTTCCATCCCAGTTGGGAAAAATAATTCCAAGGAGTGGCCAGTGCATACTAGATCCTACATAATCATGGCCCCTGGCAAATTGTTAAACATAATTTCCCACAGTCACCGCCTCCCTCCCACCTCACCGGCCTCCTTGCTGCAGCCTAAACGATACCAAGCAGGCCCTGACTGTTTCCTCCCTTCACAGGGCTTACTCCCTCTTCTCAGCCAAGTCACTACTTACAACCACCTCCTCAGGGTCTTTCCCAGGCCTCCCCAGCGGAGGGCTCGCCCTTCCTCCGCTGCTTCCTATTACGCTATTCACTCATTCCTACCTAATATTACACATCTATGTTTCTGCTTATTATATATCTCCTCTAATGAACAATAATATCCACGATATAGGAATCATGTCTTTTGTTTGCTACCCCAGAGCTAATCATGGGGTAAGTGCTTTGTAAATGTTTACTGAATATTCAAAATGTCCTCTGAACTATTCCCAAATATCCCCTGCAGAGACCCATTTTGGTGTTTTCTGTGGTGTTGTGTTCACTGTAACCATCACTTTTTTCCCCCCTAGCATTTATGATGCACCTGCTTCCTTTTCTCATCCATCACTAGGCTATATGCTCGTCAGTGTCAGAAGAGCGCCTGTCTTATTCACCACTGCATGTCCAGTGTCTATCTCAAGTCCATCTCAAAATCCAGTGCATAATAAATGCTCAATAAATATTGTTGAATAAAACAGTGGTTAATCATAGTGTCCAAGACCTGTTCACTACCAAATAAATGAGAACCATGATAATAACAATACATACTCTTACTTAATACAACTGGAAACCTCTTAACTACTGCCTGCCTAAGGAAAGGAAAAAGCTGATTAAGAAGGTGTGAAAGACAAGCCATTTGTCATTTCTATTTTAATTTTAGAAGACACAATCAACTTAATTTAGATTTATCGTCCATAGGGTAGTCACTCTGAGACAAGAAAGATGCCTGCAGTTTATTTTCAGCATGCTAGGAAGCATTTTCCCAGCCTAGAAAAATAACAGCCATTAACAGCATTGTATTCATTTCTCTTCTCTATGCCAGTGGACACTAAAAAGAAGCATACTTGTAGTCTAGGGCTATTGTAATACTTGTATTCAACATAGGACTGGATTTAAGCATATGTTTATAGAAGGCTTTTGCAATATGGAAAAAAAAGAAAGACGCAAATTGCTTTGTAGTTGAAAAGCAGTTGCTAACGTATCAGGAAAGCTGTCAAGAGATTACACCTTTACTTTCAAGAGAAAAGACAGGAGATGATCTTAATCCCTACAAAGAGCTGAGTTAAATGACTGTCAAAGAGATGAAGTAAAATCTGAACTGTGAGTGTCTCCAACACTGTATCATTTTGAATTGGTGTTTGGGGTATTTATTGAAAACAATATTATGTTCCTTGGAAAGCTATCTGAGTTTTACATTAGGATATGCAAAATTCAGGGGGGTTAATTTTTGTTCTCTCATAGAAATTTCTAGTATTATAAATTATTAGAATTACAGATCCTAATGTAATCCTTGGACAATGCAAGTATTATTTAAAAAATTTGGGAAAAATAAACATTATGACAATTTGCTATATCATTAGAGTATATGTGAACAAACCTTTTTTTAAAATATGTTTTAACATGTTTTTATTGGTTTCAGAGAGAGGAAGGGAGAGGGGAGAGAGACAGAAACATCAATGATAAGAGAGTTTCACTGATTGGCTGCCTCTGCACACCCCCTACTGGGGATCAAGTCAGCAACCTGGGCATGTGCCCTGACCAGGAATCGAACCGGGATCTCCTGGATCATAGGTCAATGCTCAACCACTGAGCCATGCCAGCCAAGTGAGCAAATCTTTTAAAGTAAAATAATCATTCTAATTCAAACCAGGGTCACAGGCATTATTGTGTGGTTATGATGATACAATGAACCAATGTATAATTTCAGATCCAACACTCTCCATTTACAATTAATACCTTTTCTTTCCTAGGTGAACAGCATCAACAAATTTTGCTCTCTTGGCCTCAGACTTTAGTGAATCTTTAGTTACTACCTATCATTCAAGAAGTCTTCAAGAGAAATTGTTTCCACTTTGGACGTTGGACATGTTGGAATACACTTGAAGGCTACAAAAAACCAAACAAAACCTCTCCCCCGTTTCCTTCCCCCCACCACCACCACCAAAGGACAAGTCCTATGAGGCCAACTGAGTAAAATGTAGGTCTCAGTTTAACAGTCTCTCTAAGTCTCTTATCTTTGATGTTTAAAATCTAGGTATGATTTGGACTTATTTAAATGCCATATTACAAATCTTTTGTTTGGAATCTTGTATGTATTTAAAGTGGTTGATGATGCATTATTGCACTACAGGTGATATTTTTCCAAATAATGCATTTGATACACCATATGGCAATAGGAATCCTGTAGAAGCCACAAAACATGCAGTGACTTCCTCTAAGTTAATTCATTTCCCTGCTTTATTTTTCTAGAAAATGCTCTTTCTTCTCCATCCTTGCTTTCCAAAGCCTTACCAGTTTACCACATAATCACATGGTTAATAACTTCAGATAGTAATTCATTTGATAATAATGTGGCAAATGCTTTAAAAAAGGGTTAGTTTATGTCAACTTTTGTACATGTTTCTACAGCATGTTCGCAAAATATAGTAGAGAACATTTAATGTCTTTGGTATCTATTACTTGATCATGACCAGGCCTTCCCTAAAGAATAAATATAGCCCTGGCCGGTGTGCCCTCGGTAGGAGCGTCATCCTGCTCCCGGGTTTGGTTCCCAGTCAGGTCACATGCCTAGAATGGGGGTTCGATCCCTGACCCTGGTCAGGTACATATAGGAGGCAACCAATAGATGTTTCCCTCTCTTTCTCTCCTTTTCCCTCTCTCTAAAAATCAGTGAAAATGTCCTTGGGTGAGATTTAAAATATATATAAATCTTAGGAGGCAGCATATATGAAATACTTGAGGAAACTGTGGTACACAGGTATTTTCTTTAGTCTATTTCAGCCATTCAGGGTCTCTTTTGTTTTCTGAAAGCTATGTTCAATGTTCCAAGAGAAGACATCCTTTTATGTGTCAATTTTTATTCTGGGGCACAGACATACTTGCATATAAAAACAAACCATCAAACCTAATTTTTTTTTAAAAGGAAAAAAAGCTCCTCGAATGGTACAGTAATAAAATTATGAAAGTCAGCATTTGTCACTGTCGTCATTTAATGTTCCCATTGTTTACTTGTTTTCATTTTTTATTTCCTGACATTACTTAAAAACTTTGTTATACAAAACCCTTAAAAGGCCTAAATAGGGAAAGGAGGATACAACCTCAACATACTTTACCCAGTTACCCACAGTTACTGCTAAGGAAGACTTTTTTTAGCCTGTTGTCCCGAATAATTCCTAAAGCTTTCATTTCTACATTAATTGCCATCTATCTATCTATCTATCTATCTATCTATCTATCTATCTATCTATCATCATCTATCTATCTATCTCTGGTTCACTCTTGCTCTCTCACTCTGCCTTCCTCTCTCTCTCTTTCATTACCAAAGGTACTTGGAAATAAGTTAAAATTCTCGGGGAATAGGAACCATTATTAAATTGACATGACCAAATATGTCCTAAATTTATACTTTCTATGCTCATATCTAAGTTCAGATCTAAGTTCAAAGCTCTAAACTAGCAGATGCAGCATCTTTACAGATTCTAAGGGCACAGCTATGAAATTTTTACATTTAGATGTATTTTTTTACTGTTTGAAAAAGTCGGATCTCATAAATCTGCTAGTTTCAAAAATCTGCAGCTTTTTGAATAGTGGTCCTTGTATTTCTGTTTAAACCAAATGGGACCAAACTTATTACTTCTGTTCTGAAAGGTCATTTTTCATCAAGATTGTATTAGAAAATAAATCATTCAAAGCCATCTTTTGGATGGTTCCTTGCATGAATGTCTTAAGAACACGTATTAAGAGTCTCTCTACAAAGCAAAGCTGATTTGTTAATGCAAAGTGGTCTGAAGCTGCCACCTTCTGGCACTTGGGTGATATTCCTCTAAATTCAGTATTCTGCTGAGGTAACACAACTTAATTAGAACAACCTGCATAGTACCTCCATCAATATTAGAGAAGTCTGTTAAGCACAACAAAGACAAAATGTCAACATCGTGTATTCATTAGTGAGTGGGTGTGAGTGTGGGTATGTGTGAGAGTGAAATATTAAAACACTATTAATAGAAACAGACTGCAGTGGTAGAGTTCTAGGCACCAAGGAATTACTACTAAAATCAGAAAAACTCTAGTACTTGAGACTGGGGCATTCATATAAGCCTTAGAAAACTGAACACTTATTTGGGATGAAGGTTCTGATTATAGTTTTTTCAGCGTTCTCTCACTTTGCCAGAATAAAGCATAACTTGGTACTTTATCAGTACCTGCTTTAAGAGTAGTTAAATCAATTCCTTCCTAAAGAAGACTTCAAACTTGGAAACTACTTAAAAATATAAAACAAAATATATTTCTACTTGCTAAATATTCAAATATGAAAATTCATATTGTTAAAAGATTTTAAGTGTTATTATTATTTTTCTATCAAAGAGAAAATGAAGTTCGTCTGATTATATAGATAACTTGTGACAAATGATACATTTTTCTCTTTGGAACCAACTCTTGAGATCATTCAGGGGCAAATCCTACAGCCTAAGTGAGGGGTCAGCTGGGAAAACTCACTGAGCTCCATGAATGACCACTTTCTTGTTTTTCCGAGAAGGCCATTTTCTTTTTGTAATAGTCAAAAGAATAAATTGAAAGTTTTACTATTTTTTTTCCACTTTCCTATTATTTCATATAATGCTCTCCTTCAAGTGAAGGGCATCAGGGTTAGATATTTAGAATGAATAAAATAGTTCCGAGAAAAGAAACTGGCAACTTCTTCGGTGGTGCTGAGTAATTAAACAGACCTACAGAGCTGCTGGAATTACAGAACACAAGCGAAGATTAATGAGGCCGGAAAATGTAGGGTCCCACGGTCTCCAGACCACGTGCGAGGTGTCTCACCTCAGCCCTCTCCACGTTGAACAGCTGCCCATTTTCAAGGCAAGCAAAACTGGATTGGTTCCTGCTTTGACTCAGAAACAGTTTAGTAAAATCTAGAACAAAAGAGTTAGTTTTTTAAAATAACTTTTTTGTTCCTGCACAATAGTAGTTGGCCTTGCCTTCTGTCCTAGATTACACGGTGCCCATGAGTTGGTATGTGTGCTCTGAAGCCCTTCCCTAGTTTCCTTCCTAATCTGGGTGATCGAGGACCAGTCCTTATTCGGAGCTCCATTTATTAGGGTACAACAGTCAAAACAGGAAAGATGGAATAGCTTCATTTCCCTTCCCTCATTGCTCTGTCCTGCCAGAGGCAGAGTGCTTCTGGTGGTAAGGGAGCTTTGAAAGTTTGTAATATCTTTGATGAAGGAGACAGAGACTGCAATAAAAAATCATTTTCTCAGATTGATTCCAGATCCCTGATTGTTGCTAGTGCCACACAGTTATCCCAAGTAGACATGGAAAAATAACGGTTTGTTCTTAAATTTAAATGGTTATAGGGACACACAACTGACTACACTGTGATACGGACTTCATGTATTTCATGTATCTTTTCTTATTAGAAATGGGGACCTAATACAGGTGCTTCTAAAATGTTCTTAGCATATATATACACATATACATATATGTATATATAAAGATTCTTTATATATATAAAGAGTACATATATATAAATTATTGTAGGTTCAAATTCAACGTAGAATTCTTGGATTACCTGTCTCCTCCCCATAAACAGTTATTAAAATCAAACCACTCAAAAGTTGAATTTTACAGAGATTTTTAGTGCTAGACCAACATGGTCCAATACATCCACATACAGAAGAAACCATGAATTCCAATTAATAGCAGACACCACTCTGTGAATCATACAGTACAAGCAGTAAGATACATGAAAGCTGACTGCTTCCTCAGATCATTTCATATGATTTTAGTGTGTGTTTAGCTCTCCTCTCAAGAGGACTTCACTTCTACCCCCTTGACATTTTCTATAAGCTCTAGGCCATTCCTTGGCCACATCTTCCCATCCCTCCCCCTCTCTTCCTTTTTCCCTTTCCTCCCCTTCCCCTCCCCTCTCCTTTCCTTCCCTTCTCCTCCCCTCTTCTTTCTCTCCTTCTTTCTCTCTCTCTCCTAGGTATCTAATGAAGATGAAATCAGCCAACAAGATTGCATATTTCATGAAACTTTTAACCCTCGCCTTGTCTGTTGATTTAGTGTAGATGACATACTGTGTACATTTAATGATATTCATTATAAGCACTGTTGATCATTACATTTCTAAAGGCTTATATAATGGCAAGAATATTGCTTTAGAAATAAAATGATTCCATTACCAAATGTGAGAGGATATATTTTTGAAAGTAAATGTCCTCCAAATAAGAAACCCTTTGAATAATTGTTGGCAAGAAACATTGAGAGACTCTTAGAGATTCTGGTACCATTCCTTCTCCTATAAGTATAACAATATTTCCTCTATTTTCAAGAAAGTCCTTTACATTATTTGAGTTTGTATAAATCTATAAAAATAAAAAGGCTGACAATTCTGTATGGTATTCTAAATCACTCTCTTTAGGGATATATTTGTTTCATTAGGAGAGCAAGAAAAATTGTACGTGTGTTTATAATTCTATTTCGTTTAGATAGTTCAAAAAATTTATTTGACTAGACACATGATAAATTTACATAAGATAGGTAATTAAAATAAAGGTAGTTTTAGTCCTTACAGTCTTTGTTTTATTTTCCAAATGCCATTTAGCATGCCATACATTCCTACACCTCACTTGTTAAACACGCTTCTTCAATTTACACATTTAGGATCTGAGTCTAAGAAGAGTTCACTTTCATACATGGTTTGATAACCCTCAGAGCTAGAAAAAGTTATGCAAACCCAAACAGAAAAAAGTCATCATTGGATGTTCTTACTTAAGATACTCATTTTTCAATTTCAGCCACAAACTGTTCAAAGAAATTTGCTCGAATTTGGCTAGTAAGTAGACACACTTCTTGATATCTTTTATATTTTTTGAGCTGGGTGAATTCAGCTGTGCTATATGACCACATACTGGCCGATGAAAGAAACAATGTCAATCCATAAAATAATGTTAAATTACTCTCATTTAATCAAAAGTATATTTCCTTAAATATCCCAAAGGAACATTTTTACCCCCTGATGGGAAATCAGACCCTCATAAACAACAAATTTTTATGGCCTATATTCTAAAAGTTTGAAAACTCAACCAATAAAGAAATTGTTTAAGTGTGATACCCGTTTGGACAAGTCCTGCGTCTTTAGAGAGCTTCAGTGATTTACTCCCCAGGACAAACACTTGCTCCCTTTATAGATTCTAAATCTTTATAACAAACACTGCGATTTATTTTAAATGCATGATGTCAGGTCCCTTTCAAATAGCCATTTTGGATTTTGCTAATTTAGAAGTCTAAACAAAGTATGCTTTTTTCTCCTTTACTGGTGGAAGTAGATGCCATAATCTCACACACCCTCTCCCCCACTACTAATCACAGGCACATCTTAAATCAAGGGCATTTTAGGTGAAATTTTAAAACAGCCTGAAATTGTTATTTGATAAGGAACTGGGGTATACAAGTTCCAGCTCAGACTGATCGGTACCCTCCTGCCATCCTGGAGCACAGTTTCATAAACAGGCTAGTGTGGCATTTAAATAATGAGCCTGTGCCTGTGATATTTTCTCTGGTGACAACACTATTGTGGGGGAGGGGTGGAGAACAGCTGGGAAAGGGGTTTCCTCCTTTACTTTGGGCTTTGCTTGTCTAAAAATGGTTTAAAATACAAGTTTAAAAATTGTATGTCCATTTGTGTTCATAGAATAGGTAAACTATGCATTCTCATTAGCTAGGTCACAAGAAAGCTCGTTTAAATAAAGAAAAATAAGAATTTAAATGTTAATGCATGGTTCTGAAATCCTAGCCCTGTTTAGTAATTTTGCTGTGTGCCTTTTTCCATCACAAATGGTGAAAAGGTCACATCTGATTGAAAAGCCCATCAGGGCAAATATGAGATTCAACAATACAATAACAAGAAGATAAAGATGTGTAATTCAGCTGACAGCCATGTTGGGTTATTTGATGCTTGTCAGCTCCTAGAAACCTTATCTTTATTTGGAAGCACCTGCTAAAAGATTCTTCAATGACTCCCTATCACAACACAAGCATGATTGTGCACTTAATGCCATTTCCTGCTGTCCCTGGAAAAAATAAAAACGATTTCAAATCAAGATATGAAATGATGTGAAAGGCATCTCGAAAGGCAATGGCCAAGTTTTAAAAGCTGTTTCATTACACTACTAAAATGATGAGAAAGTTTAAAGCACAATCTACAAAACAGACACAACAGACTTCTATAAAATAATTACATATTTCAAAAAAGGGCAAATAGAACTTCCTAGATTTTTTTTACATTGGTAGAAAAAAATGAAAATCTCGGCTGAATGAGTTCCACATGCTCAGCAGACCTGTTCTCCATCACCCAGAATGTGAATAACGATTGCACAATAAATCACTGCTTATTCCATCTTCCTCATGCAAGCATAAACAGGAGCACGACAAACAGCTAAGAAACTACTGCCAGACCATATCTCCAGGCCTCTTGAAAATTATTTTACATAGTACCCTATACATACCAAATCCCACAGGGAATAGGAATTGAAGAAATGAGGTAAGTGTCCAGATAACTTAGTTTCAAATCTTATAAAAATTCAGAAGGGTTAATAAATGAGGAGCTTGGTTCTCAGAAAAGCACTACCTATAGAGACATAGTCTGATCACGTTATATTTCCTGATGCCACTGTGTACCTCTCTTGTTGAGAGATTGCCAGGCTGTGGTCAGATATAACCTGAAAGAGCCTCTGATGATTTGCTAGGACTCACTGGCCCAAGCCTCAAGAACACCATGGATGGGAATGTTTCCTTATATCCAGGCCTTCAAAGATATATTCTTGGAACAATATATAAAGTTTAGGTTAAAAGTGACAGAGAATAGTTAGTAAGGCATGTTTGTTTGCTTGTTTTTGTTGTTTTGATATATACTCATTTGTCCATTGTCTTATAGTAACAAATGAATAGATTCTTATTCTGAAAATACTAAAAATTCTCAAAGAAAACCTGTTTTCATATATATATAATCATACTGTCCACTGTGGGACAGGATTGTGTAGATACTGAAATCCCAGTAAGCAACAACTACTTCCTGACCCTGGGAGTTCTTATTCTATTCGAGTAGGCACGATATTAAGTGCCATAATATGTGTAATAAAGGACAACAGGGGAGGGTTTTTTTTAACTATTTAGTTCAGCTTAGATTGTGGATGAGACGAGTAAGGACAGACCTTCTAGTTTAAGCGCCACTCAGAAGACTTTACTGAAGGGAGCAGGAAGGAGGGTGAGAGAAAGACAGGGTTCCAGAGGCTGTGAGCTGCTCATCATGCATCAAGCCCAGAGCACTGCACAGATGGGAAAGCTGAAAGCATTTCAGTGTGGCTAGAGCACAGAGACCGAGAGGGGAGCTGGCAGAAGATAAAACTGAAGAAGCAAGCGCAGACCTTGAACTGATGTTGTCAAGTTTGAATTCTATCTTGAGAACAGAGATGAGTCTTCTCAACAATGTTCAGTGAAGGGCATTATTATGTGCACTGTAAAAGAAAAATTTGAAATTCAAAGATAAAATATGATTCTTCCAGATAATTCAGTGTATCAGTCTTAGTTCTGGCTGAAAACAGATGATACACTCAAACAAGGCAACCGAGAAGAGTTGACTAAAGGTGCTATTTATGAAGGTGAATCCAGGGTGTAGAATCAGTAAGGTACAGGTCTAAGTAAGAACTGCTTACTACCTCTGGGCTTGAAGGACCATGAGGACAGAGTATTACCAGGATCAAGAGAGTAAAGAGTGTGGAGAGGGCCATCTGACATTCCATAAAGACAAGTCCCTTTCCCACTGTGACCAGCGGGAAGGGAGCAGGGCAAATTAAAACCCTGATCCACCTTGCATTGGCTGCACCCAACTGGAACCCAGAGAGTACAGGAGCCTTTCGGTGCAGTCACAGTACAGAAAGACAGAAAGAGGCTACAAAGAGACAAACACAACAAGGAGGAAATTAGTAGCAGAGCTCAACTTAAGCCCAGTCCTGTCTTCAATTCCAAAACCATTTGACTGTGTAAAAAAAAAAAAAAGATCATTAAATTATCAAGAACAAAAGTTGCCTTTACAGGCCACTATTTCTTTTCCATTTCTATATAAATAATAAACTCTATTGACAAAATATTCAATGAGTAGAATCATTATTTTTAAATACTTGAAACTCCTGGATAATAACTGAAACTTATGTGCCATAGAATTTGGGCAGTAGGGTGTGCCTTTATGTTCCCACAAAGGGTGCAGTGTTCTTGATATTGTAGTGATAATAGAAAAGAATAAATTTATATTTATTTTAAATGTGACTATTAAAATATCTTTAATTTCATGATAAAATTTCTAAAATAATCAGAATTCATGCCATTTCAAATTTATTTACTTTACTGATAAACTAATTTACCAATGTAAAGTGCCTTAAGGAATGAAGAAAATTTGTTTTATTTCTTTTTTCTTTAAGAACTAACTATGCTTTTCTATTTTCAATAAACTAGACAAGTTTAATTTCATCATATTGATTTTTAGATAAACTTAACTAAAGTAATAATTGCATATTTCATTTTCAAAAGACAATACTTAGCCCAATGCCATGTTCCGTAATGTACTGTAATAAAACTGAAAAAAACCTATGGATATTAATAAATTCTTTTAATAATAAAAATTATTCTTTGTGAAGCATACTCTGTAATAGCTTCTAGGAGGAATATCAAAATCCAGGTACAGAATAGAGCCCAGCAGTATTTTACTAGAGACCAGAGATGGCTATTTTATCTCTACTAAGGCATAACCTGGCTTGTTAACATGCTCAGTTCACCCAACTTCCCTAGGTCTCAGTCTCTTCCTTTGGAAACTGAGGTAGTTAAATGACCACTGAGATTCGCTCCAGTGATACCTGATAATTAAGACAGCCGTACTTGAGATGAGATATGCTACCCCAGCAACACAGATTCAAAGGGCCCTGGGTTTTGAATCCTCCACTTAAACGTTAACAAAACTTAAAACTTTAAGTATCAGTCTACTGGCATGTAAAACAGCAACAATGATAATCAATTCCTCACAGAACTGTTGGGAGAATTAAATTTTTTAAATGCATGTGAAGTGAATCTAAAAGACAGCTAGTATTTCTATACAAGAGAACTAATAGATATCACTGCCACTCCATGAATTTGAAAGACTGAAATAAGCATTCCCTACCCTATTTTTAAAGCTCCTTGATGATAACAGGTTTTTATCTCACTGAATGTTGCTCCCAGTACCTCAGGGACTACGACTGCTTAAGAAATTACATGTGTTTTATTGTTTCCCTATATTTGATCAGAGCCATCCTGTTCACCAGAGCAAGAATGAAAAGTGTAAACACAGAAATGCTACTGAGGATAAAATGGTGACTAACAGGAGCTGGATTCCTCTTTAATTCCCCAACCCCAACCTCATTCCAGTGATGTCTCCAAAATGTGATGAACATTTACAGATTGGAAAAGCTAGTGGAAACCTGCAGGAATCTTCCATGGAGACAAAATGTATGTGGGTCCCTTTCTGTTCTAGGGAGGAGCCCGCCCAGAGAGCACAAGAGGAAGCCAACACTGGGAAACTGCCCCGGGGAAGATATGTTTGGTTGTACTTTGTTCTTTCATACATTTTCCCTGGGAGGATCATCACCTGCCATAGAAAAGGCTGAAAACAAAGGCTGTAGACATTCTCGGTGGTGCATCAGGTGATACTAATTCCTGCTTGGTGATGGGTAAATAAGAGGTAAAGGGATTTCTGACAGCCCTCAAGAGCTCCCTCCACCAGCTCTACTCCAACCCAAACCCAGGTTCTCAGTAAGCTTCACAAATGGGCATGATCTGAGGACCAGGGTCTTTGAAGAGGAAGCACATGGAGAAAGACAATCTTAGATTATACCTGCAGAGACACCGCACTCTGAAGCTCGCCTCTTTCCCACTCTTAACTCTCCAGATTTCCCGCAATGCTAGGACCTAGGCTTTAGTCCTTTGGGATGAAATACTATGTAACTGACACCACAGAGAAATATGAGCTCTCAGGGAAAACGAACAAGACTTCTGACATCCATCGAGCACAAATATTACCAAAAAATATATATAAATTAAATTAATTTTGTTTATCATGGTGGCATATATCTGGTTTCTAGTTTTATTAGTCACAAATTTTTTCCCCAATTAAAAGAAATTTTCCTATTTGGCTGTGAATGGTTAGGAGAATTGAGTTGAGTCTTATTATCCCTAGCAATTCCTTAAAAATAGTCATGTTTCACATTATAAAGAGTATGCATCTTACTCTTTTAATTTAATTTCAAGAGATTTAGATTTCAAAATCAGAATTATTAAATATGTCTTAACAAGAATTCATGCTCCAAGATGATAAGAAAGAATCATTGAAAAAAGTGTTAAGCCACTTATCTGAATTAACTGGTTTTTCTTTGTCATTCCCACTGAGTTTGAAATTTTACAGCCTAGAAAGGAGGGTAGGTGTGAACTACTACCACCGGAGGCAAAACATACAGTAAGCTACCACTACCTTGAAAAATTGATATGACATTTTAAATTAAGAGCAGAGAAAATATTTTCCCTCAATCACATGTAATATTGATTTTAAATGATTTCATGTTTTCTTTTTAAAATTATCCATTTACCACTAGCTTTTTGTTTTTAAAGTGTATGGCCTTATCTGAAACAGTCCATAGATGATCGAGAAGATCTATTCTTAGGACTTTAAATCCCATGTGTTCTTATTAAAAATAAATAAATAAAACCTTTAATTTAGAAATACTTTTAAACTTTTAGGGAAATTTCAAGAACAGTATAAAGAGCACCCATATACTCTATCCCCAGTCACTCGGTGTTAACATTTGACTCCATTTACTTTATAATTTGCTCTCCTTCTGTCAAATCAAGGAGATAAGTCAAACAAGCATCTGGATGTTCACTCACAAGAGTATTGTTTTCTGTTGTATTCTCATTATACAATAAGGTATGAGAAACACATCTTTCAGCTTTGGGCTGGGCTAGACGCTCTGCTCCAATACCATTATAGGATCTATTCCATTTTTTTAAACTGATCTTAATAATCTCCTTTATAGCAGCTTTCCTCCAGTACAGGATGAGGCTTAAAATCTGGTATCATATCTATTCAGTTCCCTTAATCAGAATAGTTGCTCAGTTTTTCTTCATCTTACATCACTATGAAATTTTCTGCTGAATAATCTCTAACCACCTCCTATTTCAATAGAATGTTCCTCATTTTGTTTGCTGATGTTTCTTCATGATTAAATTTAGGTTATACCTTCCCCGCCGGAATACAATGTAAGTGATGTGTGTGTTCTTCTCAAATATCACATTCTATGGTACATTAAGTCAAACAGAAACAAACAGTGTGTTCCTACTTCTGAAATTAATTTTAATTACCTACTCAAGGTGCTGTCCTAGTCTCCAACTGTACAGTCTTTCCCTGGCCTCTAATAAGGATCTGCAGGGAGATTCTTTAAGATAAAACAAATATCCTGCTCTGCATCAAAATGTTCATCTCAGGTTAAGCATTTGACTATGATTCTTGCCTGACACAATCTTTACTGTGATGTTTACAAAAGGGATTTTCCACCTCCAGCACTTGCCCCTTATTTGATCATCATTATGAGGCATTTTCCTGTAAACAAGATCCCCATGTTCTCTTTTCCCACATTTATGTTTATTCTATTTATTAGTGATATGAATTCATGGGATTCCTAAATTATCCAATAGTTTATAATTCATTACTCTCCTTAGTTTGTGGATGCTCAAATTGTTCTTGATTCGGCAGGAAGGAGCCTCTTTAAGTTGACTCCTATATCTGTGTGACAGGTCTCATTGTTTTTATGGCTTTCTTATTTGTGAGCATAACAAGATGTTCCAGGTTTATCTCCTCTGCCTCAGTTCCGTGCTCAACATCTCCTCAAGGGTCTCTGATCCCTTTTATTAGAGTTTGGTATTGGAAACTGAGATCTGGGTGCTATGTGTGCTATTTAATACCCAGGTGTATGTTTCTAGGCCTTTTCAGTAGACAGAGTTAGGAGCATATGCATGTTTATAACGCCATACACACACCAACATACACAAATATATAACCACATACAAATATTTAGATACTTAAATCTGTAAACATATACCTAATACACACATAGACAATTTAGAAATCAAGAGTCCATTCCAATCCCTCAATTGCTATCCATTCTCACATATTTCATACTTCTCTCATTTCACATCTTTATCCCCTTCCTTCCTCAGTGAGAGCTTTGTCTCCCAACAATGGTAACACACTTACCTATTTGCTCAATCAGGACTGCTTCATACATACTACTACAAAAACAACCCACTTTTAAAAGGCTGCTATTTGTGTGCCACTCAAGACTATGGGTACATATTTGAATGTTGTGCTCACAAATTTCTCAGTCCCAGATATCCGCATCCTTTGTTACTCTCTGCTACTATTCATAATCACATACCTTAGACAAGGTTCTTCACTTCTCAGAGTTTTGGTCTCCTCATTTGTGAAGTAGGCATGAAGATAACTCTTACTTCATAGGGTTGGTGTGAGGAGTAAATGAGACAAAGAACTTAACACACTGCTCGATGCTGGAAGAACTCAGTAATTGATCTGTAGTCTGAAAAGGAAGGAAAGATGCTGTAGACTTGATTGTCTTAGTGGTAATAGTAACAGTAGTAATAACAGAATTAAAACTTTGATTTATAAAAAATTCAGTCTATTCTACAGATTATTATTGAAATATGTATACACTTAAGCCTGATTCTAAAGAATGAAAATTCATTCCAAATGTATCAAATTATACCTTTATTCAAAAAACACTGTGTCCACTATTTTCTAGGTGTTGGGTTTAAAAATAGAAATAAGACATGTTCCTTGACTTTAAGTATTTATAACAGAATATGAAGATGTAGATAGGTAAAATCATTGTGAACACAAGTTACTATAAAAGGCAGATGCTGCTAAAAGGGGGTGAGATTCAGGAGAAGGTATTAAAACTAGAAATAAAGTTTAATTACATATACAGCCCAGATTCTCTTTATAATACTTACAGTATCTACCCAAATATTGACATGGGAAATTTTAGGGTGATTTCTATAATAAAATAGTATTTTTCTCTAATTGTAGAATTCCACTGAAACTGTTTATAGTAATTGTTCTATATTAAAAATGAGGTTTCTGAGACAATTTCTATAATATTTAATTAAAATGCAACCCCAGAGTTGGCTATAACTTACAATTCAATTTATTTTATTTTATTTTATTATTTATTTTATTATTTTATTTTATTTATTTTATTATTTTATTTTATTTTCCTCTCTACCAAATTATAGAGAAGTATAAAAATATGAAAGTTTTGTTGCTTCATGATGTATATGCCTATTTCTAAACTCTAAAACGAAAGAAAGTGAGCACGTCAAAGCTGAAATATATACAGGGTGTCCCCCCAAAAACTGTAATACACTATGAATAATTATAAGGGCAGTGCTTATTAAAATACATTTCATTTTCAAAATGTAATAGAAATCAGCTGTTAAAGTGTGTATACATTTTTTTGGGACACCCTGTATTACTGTATTAGAAAAAAAAGAGAGAGGCATCTTTAGTATAGAACAAAAATGAAATTAAAAACAGAAGTACTACAAATAAACATACCTGTTCTAATAAAACAGGGGCTCAACTAAGAAACAAAATGTCACTTCCATCACCAAGGGGAAAAGATCTGCTGGAGGAGGGGAAAGTCTGCCCCTTATCCCTTACAAAGGTCTATATAGACTAGCGGGTGCCCAGAACAGTGCCAGACACTTAATAAATATTTGCCAAATAAGTGAATAATATCAAGCAAGAAACTCAATTTATGGGAATAAATGGTCAAATTGAAGACTGAAGAACAAAGGAGACAAGCTGGAAGACCAAGAGAAGAAATGTTTTTAGAAGGTATTGGGGTAGAAAACCAGAATGAAAAATAAAATTACTCAGTAACATTAAAAATCAACAAATCCAGAACGTCAGATAAAGTAGGAAGAGTGCAGCCCAGGGAGGCCTACTATCAATACACCAGTGAGTTACAAAATTTTTCTGAAACAGACAATCCATGCCTAAGAACACTTCCAGAAAAGAGAAGAGGGACAGCCGCCAAACTCATTTTATGATTCAACTACTTTTATGCCAAAACCAGATACAGTTTCAGAAAAGAAAATTACAAGCTCATTTCAGTTACACTCACAGTCATAAAGTCCAGAATAAATTATTAGTTAGCCAGACTCAACAGTGCATTAGAATAATAAAACATCACGATCAAGTAGGGTTTACTCTAGGAATGCAAAAATGTTCAAGGAAGGTCAAATTACAAGTCTAGAGGCAGAAAGACTATGGTTATCACTTTTCTCTGCCAGAAAAGTTAGTTTCCATCAGAAAAAGAAACCTTTGCTTCCACATGTCCAGAAGACTCCAGTCAGCACAATTAACCAGCAACCTCCCTAGGGTTGGAGAGGAGGCCTCCCTCATTACAGACCCCACACACCATGGTACATGAGCAACCGCCTGCGGACCACTACCTGCTACGCTGACACCCTGAACACAGGAGTGTATTCCTAGGTCTTGATCGCCGAGGGGAAAAGGTTTGCTATTTCAGAAAGCAGAGTCCTGGTCCCCACAAAGGGAACAAGATTAGCCATGAGCAACATGAAAGGCCTTTATAACATTACTGTTATTACCCCAAAGTTTTAGCATTATGCTAAAAAAACGAATGTCCCTAAATACCAGGTATTTGTGTTTCTCATGGTTTTTAAAGGTGTTCCAATGAGGCTTATATCTTTTAACTAGAATGTGTGTAACATTAAAAAAAGTATACATGAGAATAGCCCAGTTTTGAATATGGAACTAACCAAAATTTACTCATAAAAACTAACTAAGCAACTCGTCACAGGAAATGACTGTTGTCTGAATTCTGATTTTCCCTACAGATACCAAACAGCATGGACAAACAGTGCCAATAAGCATTTGTTAAAACTGACTTGAGGTGGAGGTAAAGTTGAATGCTGCCATGAGGACAGTGGCCACTTTATTAGGATATTTAAATGTATAAGTCCTCCTACTAACAACAGTGAAGTCAAAGTCTTCCACCCCAAGTGAATATTTGAAGATTTAAGGTCCATCTAATAGATGTTGTAGTGTAATTTTTTTATTCATATGGAAAAGTACCAGATCATTGAGAATGGAGCCTGTAATCATTTGTTTCTTTGCTTCCAGAATCAATCTTTCCATGGCCATTCATCTAATCTATAATGGGTTGGTAGGGAGCACTACATATAAACTGAAAGAAAGGCAAAGAAGGATCTTCACAGGCTGTTTACATTTAAAATTGAGGTAGGGGAAAGAAAGAAAAAAAGGCTGGGAGGTAGAAGCTGGCAGGGGAGGAGCAGGCTAGGAAATACAGGAGCAGGGGAGGAGCAGGCAGGCAGGGGAGGAGCAGGCAGAGCAGGAGCAGGCAGGGCAGGGGCAGGCAGGGGCAGGCAGAGGCAGGAGAGGGCAGGAGAGGGCAGGAGAGGGCAGGCAGGGGAGGAGCAGGCAGAGCAGGAGCAGGCAGGGCAGGGGCAGGCAGGGGCAGGCAGAGGCAGGAGAGGGCAGGAGAGGGCAGGAAGGGGAGGAGCAGGCAGGCAGGGGAGGAGCAGGCAGGGAGGGGGGAGGAGCAGGAACAAGCAGGGAGGGGAGGAGCAGGCAGGGAGGGGAGGAGTAGGCAGGAAGGGGAGGAGCAGGCAGGAAGGGAGGGGCCCATTTATAAATTATGCAGTATTTTAAGAAATGCTCTGTTTATCTATGATTTAAATTATCCAACAAGTCTTGAGGGACTGAAATATCTTGATCCACATTCCTTCTCTCATTGGTTGGCTCAGAGATTTCAGCAGCTCCGCAAATCCTAAGTACAAAGAAAACAACACATAGGCCCATTATAAGGAAACTGCTGCGAACCAAAGTCCTAAAGAAAAGTCTTGGCCCTGGCTGGGTAGCTCAGTTGATTTGAGCATCATCCCAATACACCAAGGCTGCAGGTTTGGTCTCTATTCAGGACACATTCAAGAAGCAACTAATGAATGTATAAATATGTAGAACAACATATCTATGTCTGTTTGTCTGTCTCTTTCTCCCATCCTCTCTTTCTCTAAAAAATAAAATCCAAAGAAAAGAAAAAACTTAATAGATAGCCATAGAAAATAAAGGGGGGTATGGTGGAGGGAGAACATAATACCTTGAAAATCTAATTTGAAAAAAAAGAACATGCACCCTGTGTTCATTGCAGCATTATTTACAACAGCCAAGACTTGGAAGCAGCCCAAGTGCTCATGAGTAGACAAGTGGATGAAACAGCTACGGTATATTTACGCAATGGAATACTACTGAGCCATAAAAAGGGAGAAAAGTTTACCCTTTGTGACAGCATGGATGGACCTGGAGAACATTAAGCTAAGTGAAATAAACCAGTCAAAGAAAAACAAGTACCATATGATTTCACTCATATGTGGAATTTAATAAACTAACAAGCAAAATAGAGACAGGCTTATAGACAGAGAGACAGCTCTGTGGGGAGAGGGGTTAAGGGGGGAGAGATTGAGCAAAAAGGAAAAATAAGAGAGAACTCATGGACACACACCACAGTGTGAGGACTGCAGGAGGCAGGGAGGTGGAGGTGAGAGAGGGTATGGAGGGATAAATGGTGATACAAAAAGATAAAGGAAAAATATTACTCCGTTAAGCTAATATATGAATGAAAGCAATATAATCACGAGTGTGAATGACAGAAATACAACTGAGGTTTTGGAAAAAAGTGGAACAATAAACATACAACTAATTTTCCATAGAAACTGTAGAAGCCAAAGCATAATGGAATTACACATGTAAAATGATGGAAGAAAATAACTGAAAACCTAGAATTTTGTATTATATGCAATGAAATACTATTCAAAAATGAAGTTTATAATAGGCATAGAAGTTAAATATAAGACAATAAAAGAAAAATATGTAGGAAGTTAAAAAGAAATTATTGTTTCTAGCATAGTATGAAAGTGGTAAAATAAAAAAGTCACAAAGGTATATAAGATTTGAACATTATTTGCCAACTTTACTTAATTGGCCTTTATTGGACATTCCACTGAAAAAAAGTACAAAATATAAATTCTTTTCAAGTGCATATGGAAATTAACTGAAATCAAACATATTCTGGGTCATAAGTCAGGCCCAAACAAATTATATAGGACTAAAATCAACAGAGTGTCTTATGACCACAAGAACAGTGGAAAATATTTGGATTTAGGTGAACTGGAGAAAATGAGAAACACAACTTTAAAAAGTGACAAAGAATAAATAGAAATCTGAATAATACTATATTTTTTCAAGAAAATTTAAAATGTTCCCACAAGAAAAGTCAAAGCTCCAGTTTGTTTCACCAGTGAATTTTAAATAGCATTTAATAAAAGATGTTAATTAATTAACATCCCAGAAACTCCTCCAGACAACAGGAAGAAAGAGGAAACTTTGCAGCCCATTTTATGATGCCAGTATATTAACACAAACTTCTGATATTAAAAGAAAATGACTGGTAAACATTATTTGAGAACACAGATGCAAAAAAAAAAATAGTAAAACAAAATATTAACAGAAGAAATCCAGTGATATATAAAAATAAGTATAATACATAATGAGCTTATCCCATAAATGCAAAGTTGGCTTAACATTACAAAAATAAATCAATACAATTCACCACATTAAGTGAATGAAGGTGAAAATTGTATGATAATCTTAAGAGATGCAAAAAGATTCAATCTCCATTTATGATCGTTAAAAAGTGTCAGCAAATTAGTAATAGAAGACAATACTCTTAATCTGATTTAGAATATCTCCTAAAAATCTACAGGTAACATTACAATCATCAGTGAAATGTTGAATGTCTCCTTCTGCATTCAAGAACAAGACAAAGATGCCTTGTACCACCACTTCTAGTCAAACATTGTGTTGGAGGACCTTATTTATGCAGTAAAGCTGGAAAAATAAATAAAAGGAAAGGAGATTAAAAGGAAGAACTAAAATTGACTTTATTGTTTGCAGAGAAAATTTGAAAAGAATTTACAAAAAACACTATTAGAATTAAGGGAATTTAGTAAGGTCATATATATAAAAATATATATATATATAACATATATATATAACATATATATATAAACATATATAAAAATAAATTGCATTTTTATATACTAGACAGAAAAAATATGAAAGAGAAATTTTTAAATACTATTTAAAATCCCATAATTAAATATAAAATATCAATAAATAAAAGTAATGAAAGATATATAAGGCCACTAAACTAATAGTCACATATATAGCTGAGAAAAATTAAAGACCGAATAAATGGAAAGTGTATAGCAAATGATAAATCCCCTCCATTGCTGGTATGAATCCAAATTTGTACAATCTCCTAGGGAAACAGTTTGGCAAGAACTACTCACACTGTATATGCACATAATCTATGACCAAGCAGTTCCACTTTGAAGTATAGTCCCAAGAGAAACGCATACTTTTGTGCATTAAATAATACACAGAATGTTCATTCATAGTAGTATATTTGTAATAGCCCCAAACTGAAAGCAGTATAAAGACCCATTAAAAGTTGAATAACAAATAAGTTGTGATATATGCATACAATTATTTATTACATAGAAATACCAAAGAATACAACATCTGCGTCATAAAGCAGCATGCATGAATCTCAAAGACATGCTGAGTGGATGAGTTTAGAACAGTCTTTGGAGAGGCACATTAACTGGAAGGAGGCATGTGGGACCTTCAGCATCTACTAGAAATGTTCTATATATGGCTTCAGGTAGCTATTACATAGGCGGAATACATATGAAAAAAATGTATCAAGATGTGCTCTTAAGATTTAGGCACTTTACTATATTTAAATTATATTTAAATTTTTTAAAAGCCAAGGGGATAGGGCAACAGAAAAGAACAATTCATCTTCTGAACCACAACTGTCTCTTACACAAACTGTCCTGACTTCATGGTCACTCAGTATTGCTAATATTAATGTACATGCATGTTTTCAATTAATTATTCACCAAAGCACCAGATCCTAAGATCCTTATTGTTCTTTCCTCAGTGTTTAACTCCTTGGCTCACATGTAATATACATACAACAATAAACATAGAAGCCGATTGTGAGGAATAAATGGTATGGCATTTATTATGATCATATAACCCAGCACAGTGCCAAGAAAGAACATGCTTTAAAAAATACTTACTAGTTTCCTTCCCTTCCTAGCAATATATACAAACTAATTTTATGCTTAATATGCAGAATTTACAGCAAACTGCTTCTTTCCTTCTACAGTTCTTTCTGAAATGCGTATTTCCTTTTAATAATATGGATTCCTTGTAAAGTATGATTCGTAGGGTATCACAGAATTGCTGTTAGTGGTCAAATAGCAAAGGTTTGAACAATGTTGAGTTTCCATTTAAAAGTGAATTGGTGATCTTCTAATTATTGCAATGCAATGATATCTGGGGTATAAACTTGATTTTTCACCTTGTTTTTAAATTAATTTGGTTAAACAACAATAGCTAAAATATATAATAGAAAATATTTCCAAACAGGAGTGATGAAAGTCTAATTTGATTAGATATTTCAATCATTTTAAATGAAACGTAAGAGACTAATAAATGTTCTGAAGTCATTACTAAAATTCTATCTGTTTCTATTATAATTACTTCTAGGTTATGTGGCATAAATAATGTTTTCTTTGCATAGATCTGAGGCAAAGGAAGGTTGCTTAAAAGAGATAGACAATTAGCATTCAAAGTAGCTGAAACTGAGGAATAGGAGAAGCCCTTGTATTTCCTAATCAGAAGTAAATGGCATGATTCCAATATGAGCCTTAAATTGTAATTCACAGGGACAGACACAAAATTACTAGCACTGATTTGTGATTAAACTGCTGTTCACATGAGCAACTCTATGAAGTGTATTTCTCGGGTGAGTAGCATCAGGAATATATTCATTTTATGATGAGAAATTATTTTCTCTGGAATGACCAGAGAGGTCAGCTAATCAAACATAAATTCATATGGCTGATAAAAGAGGTGAGGGGTTTGTAACTGTGCCATGAGATAAAGAGCTATTCCCAAGGATGTAGTCATCTAGAACATGATACTGTGTTATTGGGTCACTTTTTCATACTATACAATAATTGCTCTTTAAAAAGATTTTCAAAGTTGACTGGATTATCCACATAATTTTACTGACTCTATAGTTTACATTTAGCAAGTTGTCTGGTGCATGGGGGGGAGGGGGGGAGAGAGAGAAAGAGAGAGAGAGAGAGAATATCTTCCAAAGACACCTTATCTATGTCATATGAGAATGCAGAGGTGATTGATCCCTCTGTTTTGACACATCTCCACATACTTTTCTTTTACTGAGATTTTATACAGTACATATTTTATTTGTATTACAAATAAACCAAAGATAAATTTGGCCAAAAAATAATCTGGACAAGTTTACTGCTGCTGCCCAAAGAAAGAAAATAGTAGCATATTTCCATAAGATAACAGCTAATTTCTATTTTTTTTAAAGAAAAAAGTTTACACATTTATATATATCTAGGTGTTTTCTCACTTGCAATGGTCAGAACATTCTACCTGTAGTGGACTCTATGGAGAAAGTAAATACCTTAAAAGCATTTTCAAAAGGTATATAGCCTCTCTAGCCAGCTACAAAGGCGGATGGAGTGGGAACCTTCTCAGCAGATGGGATGGTGTAATGTGTCTGGGGCTGGGGATTTGCATGAATATGAATTACAAATAGCACAGATAACATGGTGCTCAAAAGCTGTTAGGAATCTTGAATGTCAAAGTCATTTAGCTGACATTTGGAGGGACATAATTACCTTAAGAACATGGAAATGGGTTGGTCTAAATTGCATGGGCAGAGAATCACAGAACAAACAATGGCATTGCTTTGGCAATAATTGTGACAAGTGGGCATGGCCAAGGAAGCCAAGAATGGCACACATTAATGCAGTGACATTTTTTCAATGTGTGCTGCCCTTTCAGAAATATGCATATGAGGCCTAAATAACCTCTGACCCATTATAAAATAACAAGAGACAAAAAAATAAAATCTACCATAAGCCCTATTACTGACAGTCTAAAGAAAAGAGTTCATTCACATTTCATACACACAGCTTTACATGTTTCAAAGATTTAAAATGCACTTAACATTACCAGACTTCAAAGTTTCATCCTTTGTAGTAGGTTTACTTACAAGTCACTAATGGTACCTAGAGTATTTGCATTGAAAAGACTGACATTTCCTGAGTGTAGAATATGATGCTGTTAACAAAAATAATTTCCTATGTTAACATAAATTATCAATCAAAAATTAAACATGAAGTTATAAAGAAAAAAAACTTTTTCCACCAGGTTCTCATTTATTCAGGTATATAAAAAATGATATTTGAAATGTTAGACACTGTGAGATCCTACGGAAGTATACCAGGCATGGTCTACACAATAATAGATAAATTCATGGATCCCTGGAGGAGGTAATTTACAACATGTGGTAGAGAAATACAAGACAGCATATTTTACTCCCTAATTTTTGTCATGGGTACTAGACCTTCAGTATAAACTACGATATGAAAGGAGACTGCAAGAAAGTAATGCTTCATTAATATTTCATCAGATAATTCACATGTAGTTTCTGAAATATTAAAATTCAACACTAGTGATGCAATGAACACTTTAATATCTATCCACTAAAAGGGAATTTGTGAAGCCTAATTAATATTTAATTTTCAAAAGTGAACGAGATACTTAATTTTTTTAACAGATCAATATTCGGAGCCCAGCACGTAGAATTCAATTTACACTTCTGTTTACCTCCATTCTTATGCCAGCCCAGGTGAACCCCAAACTCATTGATCGCCATTTTCCCCTAACTTCAATGGTGCTTGCTGTCTACCCCACAGCATTTAACACTTATTCACTCCTGTATTGTTTGCTAATCGTTCATATGCATCAGTATTTCCTCCTTACAGGAACTATATAGATTACTTATAAAATTATTAATATTATATTAAGGACGTAACCGTTACTAATAGTATTTGTTGATAGATTGGCAAAACACTAGTTGTGTGTGGTGATAAAAACAACAAACGTATATGATTTTACTTATAGGTGGAATCTAAAGAACAAAATAAACAAATAAACAAAATAGAAAAAGACTCATAGATACAGAAAACAGATTGATGGTTGCCAGAGGAGAGGAGGGTTGTGGGCTGGGTGAAAAGGTGAAGGGACCAAGGAGCACAGATTGGTAGTTACAAAACAGTCACAGGGATGTAAATACAGCATAGGGAATATAGCCTACCTAGGTACGGGGCCAGGTGGGGACCTGAAAAATTAGAGAGGACACTTCATAAAATAAATTATTGTCTAATCACTATGCAGTTCATCTGATACTAATACAGAATAGTATTGAATGTAAACTGTAATTGAAAAATAAAAAATAAAATTATAAAACAACAAACATGAATTGCCTATTGTATGCTAAGAATTGTGCGTTAAAACATAGAATAAGAAGACAAATACCATGCAGTCCCTCTAAGGGGAAGTCACAGGCTGTGGAAAAGTCAGAAAGTAGACAGAGGGATACACAGAAGTCCATGACTGACAGACAGATATGATAATTACTACAACAGAAAAACACTGTTATACCCAGCAATGGGGAAGAGTTGAGGAGTTTCTGCTAATGAAAGCAATAAAACCATTCTCCATAGAGAAGCCTATGCCTTAATCATAAACCATTTCAAGGTCAAATTTCAAGAATAATTCAAGATTAGGACAAATTCAATTGACATAACATTTGACAGAATGGTGGAAATAAAATCAATATTAGATTATCTTTAATTTAATCTGAGTTGAACAAGTACTGAAGCCATTATAAGATATGTTCAAGGTATCCTGGTCTAAAGAACTGATTCTGAAATACAGTCATCAGAATCAAAACCAGTTTATTCATTCACTGTATGAACACTAGAATAAAGAAGTGCAATAAAAGACACCCGTCATCACAGATTTGATCATTACTTAATGATAGAGTCCTTGAAATGTCGTAAGCATGTGCAGTTTAATACTTTTGATACATACTATAAACTCTCTTTAAAGAAGAATTTTGTAAATATACACATGCCCACGTGCTGTGTATGAATGTGGACAGCATTACTCACTAAAGGCTATAAAGGATGTTTTTTAAAGTCTTCACCAATTTGACAGTCAAAAACAACATTTGAAATTGTCTCAGCTGATTATAAAATTGCACAGGTTTTCGTAAATTAATTGATAATATGTATTTCAATTAGTAAACTGCCTGAGCAAAACATCTGCCTATTAGTCAATTGCTGGTACCTGTGGGATTTAGCCTGTAAGTTTTATAAATATTGTCCCGTTAACAAAATGGACTTTGTGCTGGAACCAAGCGCTTCTGTTCATTTCAATTATTTACCTCTTTTTATAGAGATTTATATTTTACATTATCAACTTCAATCCATTTAACCTATTTTTCTTATTGATATAATGTATAAGATAAATACCTAACTTGATTGTCTCTCCTATCCTTACCATCAGCATAGCAGAAGCACCAAAACTTATCTTTTTATTTCCAATAGGTATATCTATTTTTTTCAATTTCATGTCTCACTGAATTAGGAAGAAATTCTAAAACAATATTCATAATTGAAATCATCTTCATTTCAATAAAAATTGCTAAAATGTTTCCCTTTTAACTGCAATGTTAGCTAGCTAATAACTTACGTGTGCATTTTTAATGAAGTTAAGAAAATATTCGTATTAGGTCACCAAGATTTTATTTTTATCAGATTGTACTTATTTTAGAAAACGTATTTTAAGCATTTACTAAAATTGCCATTGTATTTCTTAGTTTTATATATTGATAGAATATAGTATTCATTTTCATAAAATTAAGTTCCCATTTGTATATAATAAATAAATTATTGATTCAAATTTATATATTTGAATAGCTACTGGAATTGATTTACTGGTATTTTATTATACAGTTTTGTATGTACATTCCTATGTGAGATTTATCTGTTGTTTTGTTTTTATGTGCTGTCTTTATGAGGTTTTGGGATTAAGGTTTTTAAAGCTTCATGCAATAAATTTGAAAAAATTTAACACTTTTCTATGTTCTAGTGCAATTTTAGAATGCTAATGGTTTTCTTTGGACTTAAATCACTGCCTGAACTTAAGTACATTTTGCCATTTATAGATGGAACATTTTATTAAAAGTAGGGAAATGTCTGAAAATATCTGGAGGATTAGTGAAAATCTATTTGTATGACAGATAGAAAACAACTGGGACTAGGATTATCCTAACTTTTCTTAAAAATTTCTAATGATCATAAAGATTCTCAGGGTGTCCAAATTTCTCATCAAATATTGAGGAATATATATGGACTCCAAAGAAACTTTCCATGCCTAGTAAACCAAGAAATGTCATTATTTAAAAATATGTAAAATATTATTATGTATGGCCCAGAGTTCAGTCTCAGGAAACCAACAACCATAATTACAATCATATATTTATATGAATTTTTTTGTTTGCACTGACTCAGGTTTCTCTTTAATGTAGACCCAGACAGCAAATAAGGCCCCACACAGATTTTATACCTGCCTTTCCATGCTAACATAATACTTGTTTTTTGTTCATGTGCTTTTTTTTTAAAATCACTATACTCAACAGTGTAACACTTTCAGTCTGGAGCTACATGGAATGGGTTTATTTTTCAGTTTAAAAATTAATACTTTTACCATATTCATTTTAAATAACTAATGTGATTTGTACATCTGATAGTAGTTCTTTGGTATTAATTATTCCCCAGAAGGTAATTTCTGTTCATGTATAATTAACAAACTAGTATGTACATGAGGTGTCGCTTGAGTATCTGGCAGCTTGTCTTTAAACAAATAATGTTTTCTAACTACTGCACTTATTTCAAGGTGCTATTTTCCTTTTTAATGCCTTTAAATCTCAGATAACTACATAGAATAGGCTCACACTGGGCGCCTAACTGTGGCATGACAAACTTAATTAAAAAAGAAGAGATATGGTGCTGTTGAACTTGTGGGAAAACATTTTCAAATTTTAAACTGGTGACTTTCAAGCTTGTGAGGGAAACACAATATTGCATTCTTTGTCTTGCAGACCATGGCTTATGCTTGTACTTATGCGTGCGTACACGACTGACGTCACTTGGCTCAAAGAACAATGCCAACTTATCAAGACATCCATGAGAACTGCATTTATGGAATTCATTTAGCTATTTCCTTTTGTATATATTCCCTTGAAATTTCCTTCTATTTTAAAAAAGTAGAATTATTTTAACTTTCTTACTTTGGAATTTCTCCAATTTGACTTGGTCAATATAATTAACTCTTTTGTGTCTTTTGAGTTTTACTTTCTTCATTTAAATAAGTTCCACTGGATTTGATGATTTCCAAGATCTGATGTCTGTGTAACAAGATCTAATTTGTAGTTAATAAAAGATATTGGCATTTTAAATCACATCGATGATCTAAAGTGAATTCAGGTTTTTTTGTTTACTTGCACTTATTCATAGCTAATTTATATAAATCCCCTATCTCTGAATATCTGCATATGGAAAATAATGATAGTAATAAACCCTAACTTACATGATTGTGGGGAAATTTAAAAAGATATGTCTATAAATGCTTTTATAGTAACCAGCATAGTGGGTGCTCAATAACTATTATTATGATGATGATGTTATTCTTCCTTCATCTTGATGGGGATGATTTTATTCAAGTACTAATATCAATGGAGGCATGATATCCTATAAAACATTTTTTTTAAAAAAAGAAGGTACAATCACCTGTATCATTTTAGTTAAATTTTATTCAACTGTCATAAAATTTCTCATGTGTGTAATTTTCAGATAGATTTAACAATTTCTTATTTTAATCTCTACATCTTTATTGTAAGATTGCTAGACCGTTATAGGCATAGTGTGGCCAATTTTGAATAAGTCATTTTGATGGTCTTATGATTTTTGTCTTACAAAAGCTAAAATAATGAGTGCTGAATTAATGTTAAGTGGCTTCTCAGTGGGCTGGATGATTATTCAATGAGTCATTACTAACAAAGCAGAGTCCACAGAGAAGAACAACTCAGTGTATAAGTTAAGCTGTTACAATTGTGCCAACTTTTTGAATAAAGAGATAGGAGGCATGAATCAAATTCACAAGTGACACAGAAGAGGGTGTAAAAATCAGAAAAATAATAGGTTAGAATTACAAGGGATCTTATTAGTCTATAAAAATTGGCAACACTGAGCAAGTGAAATATAACAAGGACAATCAAATACCAAAAGCAGAAATACAAAAAAAGAAATTTGAGGGAAATTATTTCTCTATCAGCTACATGTGAAAAGAATTAAGGTTTGGATTGACTACAACCTCAATGGATGAGTGAGGCTTCCTGGTACATAGATGATCGATAATTTGTGGAATGAAATAATGATCCCACATCACTAACCAACATTAATCACTTCATGTTCTATATTCCCATGTCTTTGGTTGCTTACCGTCATTTTAGAAATTACCATTGTGTACCTTCTTTAATGACTTAAGCTCTGTGAGAATAGGGGGCACATCTGATTTGTCTTGGTGTGCTGTTCCATTACCCAGTGCCAAGTCCACTGATAGTTATTAAATGGTAGCTTAAAGAGAATGGAAAACAGAGAAAGCTGTTCTATTACCTTCTTGCAACAAAGATATGCTTATTTGGCTAGAGACTTTGAGATGCTTAATCACTCAAAGGCTGGATTTCAATCTCAAATCACTGGGTTTCTTCCAGGATCATATAAGTTACACCAAAAAAAAATAAATAAATAAATAAAAGAATTGCAACTATTTCTGCCTGAAAGCATGTTCTTACCCTAAAAGTCATATGAAAAACCCAGAGGCATGTTACTGACAAATCACAAACATTGCTGTAGAAGTTTCTCGAATTATACATTTCAAATATTTTGTATTAGGAAACAAAGAAATAATAACATGACCTAATTCTGATGTCTTCTCACTTCTGGAAAGCCGGGTAATCCATTTGTCTGAGAATATTACAAATAGCTTCTTAAATCTGTGTTCCTCTCAGAGAAACAAAAAAAAGGTAACTTTACTTTCTCTTTTAAGGCTGTACATTTGGGGCGTATAGGAGGATTGTGTTAATTTTTTTAAACAATTTGACACAATGCAGCGTCCACAAGAATGAATGTGATGAATTGGTGAAAGGCCTGCACTGAGGTGATGCTGGCAGGCAAAGGGCCCCGTGGTTTGCCTACTGCTGTCATCACCTGCTGGCTTAGACCAAGCAGCAGCAGCTGGTTCTTTGCACTTCAGTTGAGGAGCAAAGAGTTTATCAGTTTTATTCATATCAAATTATCCACATTCTTTGAGAATAATCCAGAAGGATAATAAACAACGCCTTCTTCACCTTTCAATGTTAAAAATATTACATTGCTCTTTAGAATACAGAATATACTGTGATTATGGAATCATAGACACATTGTAGGCTTTGAAGACTAACTTAAGGTTGCCAGATATAGCAAATAAAATTATAAGATTTCCAGGTAAATTTGTGTATCAATAAACAAGTTTATTTTTGTTAGTAAAATTATGTTCCATTCAACATATTTACACTAAAAAAAAGTTATTTGTTGTTTATCTGAAATTCAAATTTATCTGGGAGTCCTTTATTTTATCTGGCAACCATACTCTAAATTCACATTCCAATTTTTCCACCAACCGCTTCTTGCTAGTGATTTAACCTCTCTGAGCCTGGAAAATTAAAATGAACATAGCTATCTTGCACGATTTTTGAGATAATCAAGTGAGACATTTTTGTGTTTCCTGATATGAATGCCAAGTCAGAAATAAGCATACCTTTTAGTCTAAAGGATATTAATAGTCAAGATAAGGTTAAGCATATGTTGTGCTAACAATGTCCAAATCTCAATCTCCTAACATAAGAAGTGTATTTCTCGTGTGTGCAGGATTCCATGTAGCCTCTCAGTAATCCAGACTGCCTAGATGTGGTAGCCCCGCCATTTCAGCATGGCTTCATAATTGTAGGGCACGAGTGACAAAGATATAAAACCTGTGCCAGCAGTTACACGCTGCAGTCTTGAAGTGATATACTTCACTTTTGCACACAGTTCATAAACAAAACTCATCACATAGGCCCACCTAGCTATAAAGGGGCAGCAACATATAATCCACATATGCCTGGAAGGAGAACGGAACCCGTGTAGGTGAACACTACAAGTCTTTACCACAATATTTACCATAATATTAGAAGCAGTGATAGAATCTAAAAGTTAGATAAGCACTCAGTGATCCAAACTTGTTCCTAATGTGAAAATCTCTTCCAGAATGTCATTAGTACTCCATTTCTTGAATGTTCCCAATGACATGGGACTCACGGCTCACTATTAAAGATTTCCTTCTTTGTTGAACTTATTAAACTAAAGTCTACTTCCTTACAATTCCTAAAATTTGCTCCATTCTGTGGCTGTCACTGACAATGTCTGTACTTTATATTAACAAAAAAAAAAAACAGGAAATAAAGTAAAAATTGAGATGGTATAATTGTGTTAAGAATGAGGAACAAACACTTGAATCAAGAATAGGTTACTTTTAAAAGCTAAGAACGCTCAGTGAAAATTACAGTATATAATCAGTCAATTAGAGTTTCCTTTTAATTTCTTAGAAGTTACTCTTCAGAAGGTGAGGATAGAGGTGCAGTGCAGGGGAGTTTATTGCCTTGCTTTTTGCTTTTTGTTCTGGTTGTTGTGTGTATGTACTACTTTTATTTTGAAAGAATAATTTTATATGGAAAATTTATAATTGCAAAAAAAGA
The DNA here is from genome assembly GCF_054644295.1 of Miniopterus natalensis. Taxonomy (NCBI): domain Eukaryota; kingdom Metazoa; phylum Chordata; class Mammalia; order Chiroptera; family Miniopteridae; genus Miniopterus; species Miniopterus natalensis. Next base: position 24,764,175 of record NC_142092.1, on the reverse strand, counting down.
AAGCTTAATTGTTTGGGCCTATTTTAGGCTAAACTTCTAAATCTATTAGCCAGGTAAAAGTATTTAGTGCACCACATATGGTAAAAAAAATAAATAAGTAACTAAACTGCAATGATGGCAGTGCCTAATGTTTTAAGGGCCCGACTTTTTTTTAATTCATGGATGAAAATAAAGATAGCAATACATATTTTTTTTTGCTTCCCATTTGATTTTTCCTACTGATTAGTATCTGGGCTTAATTTTCTTTCTCATCAGTTTCCTATTTTGTTTGTTTAAACCTTTCATGCATGTTGGAGGAAAATCATTGAGCACTTCAGAAAAAATAGAGAGCTCTATCTCTACTGGACCTACTTTTAATTCTTCATAAGAAAATAACCTACTGGTAGAGCTCATTTCAAATTATAAGAAAAGATTCAATAATGACACTGACTAAAAGGGGACTCGAATACACCTTGAACATTATACCAGGGTGAAACAAGAAGTTCAATAATAAAAGGTTATAGTCTGTAATTGTTAAGACACGATATTAACACAGCTCATAAATGAAACATGCCTTCTATCAACCAATTTATCAGTCCCTTAGACATCAGTTGACTGCTTATTATAATTCCCTCTCTGTTCCTTCCATCTCTATACCCTGCTTACAGTTGTCCCATTTATTTCAAATTGTATTATAACAGAACCACAGTCAGCTATAGTGTTGTGGAAATACTGCTCGAAATGGGACTAAGAAAACAATTGCTTATTTACTGATACACAGACTAGAGTAAATCATGTTAAGTTTATGAACCTCTGCAAGTAAGGAAATCTACCCTATAGAGTTAGTGTGAGGGTTAAATGAAAAATGCATTGCAAATTTATAACTTAAGTTATTGCCCCTAATATTGTAAGTACTCCCAGAGTAAGAGTTCGCTACACTTTTTGATGTCCACAGAGACAAAATGTTTCAGAATGAATGATTAAACCAGGCACATCTTTACTATCAACAGCCTAGACAAAAAGTTAAGTTATGGAACATGCAAAAAGCAAATATAAAAATTGAAGAATGGAAATTAATGAGCCCTTGAAAGATATAAAATATAAAATAAGCAGTGCTAAAGTTCATTCCTTAATAAAAGCAAAAGACTTTTTCCCTATAGAGTCTATGTAAGCACTATTCCTAGAATCATGCTTAAGAATTTCATAAATATCTCACACAAAGGTAAGAAGTCACTGTTGACGTCAACAAAGCCTTTTTCGGGAGATTTCAAGAGGCTGAGAGAAACAGATGTGAATAAATAGGCACGACCACATCTGTGATGAGCAGTGTTGCAGACACTATGAATGGCCTCACTTTCTCAGCGTGACCCATAGACAGCCTACACATCTTTATCTGCCACTTTTCTCTATGCACTCCTGCCCGAGGACTACCACTTCCTACCACTCCTTCACAGTGGACATTCCAGGAAAACAAGCGGGTGCAGAAATTCCTTTCCATTACTGCTAGCTCCTGTAACCCTCTGCTGTGACTTTAATGTGAAAGCGCCGGGTCGTAGAGCACTACCTGATAAAAGCCTTAGCTGATGACTCAAAGACACAACTTCTGCTAGTCACCACCTCAATTTACATTTAAGTGATGTTTCTCCACCACGCAGACCTCCCGAGGATCACAGTGGAGAGACTGAGCGCCTTCTCTGGCCTGCACGTGTGCTGGAGCACCCGCTGGAGGGGGCCGTCACTCTCCCGACACAGCCCTCCTCGGGCACCTGTCAGCAAGCCCTCCGCTCCCTTCCCCTGCTGCCCTCTCTCCTCCAGCACTGCAGTGCTGCCGACTTGTTCATCCCCTTGCTCCAGAACTTACGATGGCCAGTCCTCGTGGTGGATTATCAGAGAGAGAAGGGAGAAAGGAGAGGGTGAAGTCTGGTTCTGGTGAAGAAGTAGAGAAGGCAGGGGTCCCCTTCACTGTCTACCTTCTGAAAGGTTGTCTCCAAAATATGAAGATGTGCTTAATGTATTACCAAATGTTAGCTGTCTCCCCAAACTTCTTATGGATAAAAAAAAAAAAAAAAGAAGAAAAGAAAATGGAAAAAAAAATCTCTGTCTTTTTACCTAAATTGGATTTACATTGCCAAAGTCCCCTCAGGTCTATGGATTTCATAGTAAGGTGGGGTGTGTGTGTGTGTGTGTGAGTATGTGTAGAAAGGGAGAAAAGGGAGGGATGATAACCCTTCTAAACATATCAAAACTACTTGTAAGAATCTCTACTCAGTGACACAAAAGCACATGTCTAACATTCTTCCCCTTTGCTTTCACTGAATTTAAGCTTCTCCATGAGGTATAAACACATGACTGGCCTAACAGATGACTCTGAGTTGCCTTAATGCCTTTGGAATTCTAACCATTAATCTAAGCTTAGAACAACTAAGCATATAATTGAATAACATGTACTCCAAATGTACAATGAATATATTCAGTATCATTTGCCACAAATATCACTACAGATATTAATATGTATTAATAATTTTTCTAGAAAAAGGATGCTCCTGAAACTTTTTCTCCTCAACTTAACCTAAATTCCTGGTCTTTTATCATTAGATTTTTTTCTTGCTTCTTTCATAAATAAAAATCACAAGACTTCAAAGGAAAATACAGGGAGGGAGGATCAGTCCCTCTTCCTGAGATATAATCTTCATTCATATCAGTTATAAATATATGACACAAACTAATGGTGTTTACTAATAAGTCTTTGTATGCTGCTGTGTGTTTTTCTGAACAGCACAATTCTTAACTCTGTTAAGTACTCTTTCTGCGCATAGCTCCCTATGTCTTCAAAGCTATTTCTTTGGTTTAATAATGCTTTAACACTAAGATAATTTATGCAATTCAGCTGTATTATTCATTGAGCATTTGCTATTGTTAACTAGTAATAATTAATTATTCAGATGAGGAGCTGAGACTCAAGAAACAAAGGCAGTTGCTCACTGAGTCAAAGCTGGTGTATTTCGTGACTTAAAATACAGTCGTCTCTCCATTCCCCAGCCTTCTTCTTTTAGAATGTGAGCAGTACTTGCAAACCACAAACATTCTGGAACAAAGTAAGTTGGCTTCAAAACCTGAAATTTCTAATTATAAACTGCATGATTTTAAAAAGGTTTTAAACTCCATAAACCTCTGTTTTCTCATCTGAAAAATAGGAATAAAACTAATGTTTTAATAATATTTGGAAAGAATGATAGTTAATGTATGTATAGTATTTAGAGAAATAATAGATGCTCATTAATAGTAGCTAATGAAAATACTGGAGGTAGTTTACATCTATTCCCTTCCCTGAGAGTACTGATTACCATTAGACTGGGAATAAATTATAAATCAGGTGTCTACACCTAGCTAAATTTAAAAAATAGCTATGTGGCTCTCTAGAGATAGCTTAGGTCAGTTCTGAAAAAAAATGACAAAAGTTTTTCTTCTGATAAGTGAGACAAACAATAAGGAAGTGAAAAATGAATAAGTAATAAAAATTTCAGGCAGTGTTTAGTATTATGAAAAAGACTGAGTCTTAAAAAAGAAAGTAATGAACTGATGATATTAGGGATGGAGAGGTCTATTTTGGGTGGGGCAATTAGGCAAGGCCTCTCTGAAGAGGTAACATTGGAACAGAGACCTGAATGAAGTGACAGAATAAGTCATAAAACAGTAAATATAAGGGTACAGTAAATATAAGTAAGGCACAGAGGCTGTGATACGCTTGCTATTAAACCAAGGAGTAGCGGGGAGGACAGTGGGAGGATGGTAGGAGGCTGTCAGAGATGGGAGGGGCCGGGTTATGTAGGCTTCTATGAGCACTTGGATTTATTCTAGGTGTGTTCAGAAACAATTGGAGGGTCTTGCTGAGAGCAGTGATACCCAGGTATCAGTGATCAAAATCTCTCTCAGGCTGCTGAATGGAGAATAGCATCTTCTTTTGGGGATAAACCCCTGTGTGGTCAAGCAAGGGAAGTGAGGGGATGAACCAGGTTGTCACAGGCCAGGTGAGAGACAGCGATGCTCAAAGCTAGACTGTCAGACCAACTGATGAATGCAGTCTGTGTGAGACAAAGAGGAATATGTGGCTTTTGCAGGAGGGTGTATCTTTTCCCTAAGCAATGGGATAAACAGTAATTTCATTCACTGAGATGGAAAAGACTGAGGAACATGTTTTATAACTGACCAACTAGATATCAAAGTGGACTTAGTAATAGGAAGTAAGATACATAAGTCAGATCCTTAGGGAAAGACTGTTACTAGCGTTATTAATGGGATTCGCCAGCTCACAAAGAATTCCATGTGACTGAGTAAGATCATTCTTAGGAATGACATCCAACGTGGTCTTTCCACAGTCCCCTAGAGGGCACACAAATCCATTTGGGTCCAGAAAGAAAATATCAGACCATAATTTCATATTTATTCTTATACTTAGTTAATATGATGTGATTTGATATTGATTCATGCCCCATCAGTCATTTATGCATCACACTGTCCTGGGGTAGCTGTGGGAAACAAAGAGGTGTGATGGGCAAAGGCTCACTTTTCTTTTTGTTTATGTTCTGGTTTCATCATAATATGACGCATTGTAGTTTACTTATGTCTACACACATAAATGTATATAGATAGTTTACCTAATTTTGAAAACAGCTTTTTACTATAAACATTTAATTTGGGGATAATTTTAGATATACAGGAAAGTTACACAGATAATACAGTTTCCACACACTCTTCACCCACTTCCCAATGTTAACGTACATGATTTTAGTACCTTTGTCAAAACTAAGAAACCAACCTTAGTACATTGCTGCTAAAATTATTCAAGAGAGAAAAATGATGATCTACTTCGATCCAGCAAGAAATCAGACTAAAAAAAAAAAAAAAAATCAAAACAACCAAAAAGACTATGTAAATGTCATTTTATAAGAATTATTTTTTACAATTAATTTTACCCTGAGTAGATATGAAACTTTAAGATATTGGTTAATGATTCTATAAGGCCATTAAAATTATCAAGGCATTTTAAATAATTTAAAATTAGTGCCACTGGCTTGAGACTGCTTGAAGAAAATGTAGGCAAGAAGCCATTAGCAGTCATCTTCTAAACCACAGAAACAGCCGTGAGCCTGTGGTGCTTTGACACAGAGACGGACACCACCACAGTGCAGGTAAAGGGAGCTGGGGTATCCAACTGTCAACACCAGTAGGCACCAGGAGAGCCAAAGTCATGTGACTTGGTGTCATTGCATCTGATGCCTTTTCTACAACAATTATTCTCTCCAGAAATTGTAAGAATGGCAGCATCTTTTTTCAAGACGAAACACTCAAAAGCTACCATAAAGTACAGGCACGAGCCCTCACCTAACCTTGTAACACTGAGAAAGGGTAAGTATTCTGATTTTACCCTCCAAATACCTACCCGTCAGAATTACAGTCTCTGCGATGGAAACAAGAGCTCTCTAGTTTCTCTGACTTACAGTTTTCCAAATTAGTGCCTGTGGCCTTTCAAGCATCACAAGGCAATCAGTGGGGAGTGAATCATGTGCTAACCAAGCACTTAAAGGGCAGAAAAACTCACTGAAGTGAAAGAGGATTAGTAAGGGGTGGAGGAGAGCACCTGCCCCGCCCCCTTTGGGTGAGCAGATCTGTGATTAGTTATCAGGCAGAAACCCACAAGCAATTAACAGCTCTGACATCAGGGGACTAGCAAATATAAAACACTCAGCTCTAAGAGACGCTCAGCAGAGAATCCCCTCAGGAGTTTAAGGTACTGGAGAGAAGCTCCATGGGAAGTGGGTGGACTCCTGCCAAAACTCCATTAGGATGGGGGATTTTAAATAATGAAAATTAACTTGCTGGAAATCTGCTCCCAATTCTTATTTCAGCCCCATGGTTAAATGTAATTAATGGTGGTGACCTGCTAATGACTGCTTTTGATAAATGACATCCAGGATAACTATTTTTTATAAATAGAAATTTAAAGTGAAGAAAACTAAATGATTAAGATAGGGGGGTTAATTATGTAGGTATTATAAATGTCAAATTTGTAAAGGTAAATTACTATTTTTATTATTTGAATTGTCATTTTACAGATTTGGAAAGCATTTTGAAGGTGGGTTGGAAAGGGCTCATGCCATTTATAACAGTACAAAAAACCCCCAACCTTGCATAATTCCATTTTGCCTTCTCCTTTTCAGCTTGATTTTTATCTATGCGCCTCAGTCTCTACACAAAGGGCTGCAGAACCAGAGGCTTGCTTCAAGCAGAATGGAAGTTCATAAACTCCTCTCTTTAGGATACATCTTGCCCCTGCTTTTTATTCAGCAGGCTTGGGCTCAGTTTCCAAGAGTGTGTGCCACCACTGAGGCTTTGAGAAATGGTGTGTGCTGCCCAGACCTGTCCCCTGTGTCGGGGCCTGGGACTGACCCCTGCGGCTCCTCATCAGGGAGGGGCAGGTGTGAGGCAGTGACTGCAGACTCCCGACCCCACAGCCCCCAGTACCCGCATGATGGCCGGGATGATCGAGAGGCCTGGCCCACACGGTTCTTCAACAGGACGTGTCGCTGCAATGGCAACTTCTCAGGACACAACTGTGGGACTTGCCGTCCTGGATGGAGAGGAACTGCCTGTGACCAGAGGGTTCTCATAGGTAAGTGGGGATATGAATGGATAGATAGTCGTGCAAGAGACCCAAATCATTGGAGCTGGAAGAACACCTGGAAATCATATAGCTCAATCCTCTCTTCACTGTTGAGGGAAGAGGCTTACAGAGATTAAGAAACGTATTTAATTTAAAGGAATGAGCTTGAAGCTCAGATCATCTAATATTTCCTTCCAAAACATTTGTTGAACCACTGTATGCCTGGAACTGTGCTAGATGTTTATGACTATGCTTTCTATAACTCTTCAAGGTAGTGATGTTCATTATTGTAAGTGTGGTCCAGAAAGGACAAACCCACATAGCTGGTACTTGGGAAATCTGGAATTCATGCTGAGATCTGTCTAATTCTAGTACATGAGCCTCTTCTACTCCACTTGCTAACCAAGGAAGAAATTTTCCACTGTGATGATCAAATATAGCCATTTTAGATGATGAGCCCAGCCTGCAGCCTAAATAGCAATAAATAGCAAAGCATTAAATAGTAACAGCCAGCAAAACTTGATTGTTTTCTATGTGCAGGCCAATGGTTGAAGAGAATGTTTACTGAGTTTTTATTATGAGCCAGGCTCTGGTCTAGTTGCTTTTGATGTGCATTCCCTTTAAGTTTTACAACTCTGCAAAAAGATATTTTTACATACACTTTACAGATGCAAAACTGAGGCTTAGAGAAATATGTCATAGAATGAGTCTCTCGTGTTAGCCGCTATGCTACACCACATACCTTGTTTTTGCAAGATTTATGATATTAAAAACGTAGAAAATTTGAAGAAACATGACAATAGGGAGCAGAAATAAATTGAACACAATCATAAAGTCCACAAGTAAGATTACAGAAAGCTAATGGAAATCCTCTATTAAGTTGGAGAGGGAAGGAGAGGGGGACTGAGGGAGGGGAGGAGGGAAGGAACGAGGGAAAGAAGGAGGGGGTGAGGGGATGACGAGGCAGGGGAGGGAAGCAGGGATATTTTAAAGGTATAAAATTATTTAAGCAGATATGCAAATTATCATCACGGGTAAATGGAACATGGTGTGTCACAAGATTATTATGCTCATTCTCTACCCATCTCCACAAGGCAGAGGTTTTCATGTTTGAATTTTGTATCCCTAAAGTCAGGAGAAACATTCTGGACTTAAGTACAGAAGAAAAGAACTACTTTGTCCAGGCCCTGGATATGGCAAAGCGTACAACTCACCCTCTGTTTGTCATTGCCACCAGAAGATCAGAAGAAATACTGGGGCCAGATGGCAACACACCACAATTTGAGAACATTTCAATTTATAACTACTTTGTTTGGACACACTATTATTCAGTCAAAAAGACTTTCCTTGGCACAGGACAGGAAAGCTTTGGTGAAGTGGATTTCTCCCATGAAGGACCAGCTTTTCTCACCTGGCACAGGTATCACCTACTGCAGTTGGAGGAGGACATGCAGGTATGCAAGAAACATTTCAATTTACAGACCCTTTACCCACAAAGTGCCTTGTTTGTAAGTCGTCTAATTCGCTATGTTCCAAACATGGGAAAACAAAGCAATGCCTTAGACATTCTAAGTTTCTCCCTGTGCTAATTCTTTATTTATTTATTAATGAAGCTTGGTCTTTTGTGAAGTGAAAAGAAGGTAATTTCAATGCTGAGGAAGCCAGATGAGACATTTGTGGGTGCAAACTATGTTCTTTAGCTCTGTAATTAAAACAACTCTATAGTTTGCAATGAAAGAATCTCATTTGATATGTCTCTTCCCCAGTGTAAACCAATGCCCTGAACTGGTTTGGATGAAGCAAGAGTATATGAACTCATCAGTCTTCCAAGTTCCAAATATATAACTCAACATACCAGTGGACAATACTAATTGGTACAGGGTTTAAATGATGTAAACAGTTCCTTTCCACTTATATTGTCATATTTCCATTGAACACCATTTTTTTCCATGCCCCTTACTACTTTGAGGCTTACAGAAGACATCTATTAAAAACATCCCATCAGTTAGATACCATTTTTACTTAAGAGGCACGGGCATAAAGTGAAGCTCAACCCAAACACAGTCATTTCCTGCTTATTTTTAAGCAGATAAGCTCAAAACATTATCTGTTAACAAAGAAACTTTTGTGTTGTATCTTTTACTAATTGCTATTTCTTAAGAAAAGTATTGTAATTTTAAAATGAAATTTTAAAATTATTAAATCTTAATTAAATTATTAGATCTAGGACACCCACAAATTAAACCAGTTTTTCATGTGAAATAACAGCAAAGAATCCCTCCCCCCAAATTAAAATCTAAAAATTAACCGAAAAACATCTGAAGGCAGGAGAGGTGTTCATGTATCAATTTGTAGTATGTTTGTACCCAGCATTATTCTATTCCAAGAAAATAAATGGTTAAAAGAGAGAAAATGAATGCACTAAAGTACAGAATAAGATATTTGTATGAAAGTAGTCTATTCATATGCAGTTTGAGGATGATTAAATGAATTCACTTGGTACTCTGCACTTCATATGTTATAGCTCTGATTACAAGTAAGACACTTAGTAGATTATGTGTAGATAAATCTGTCATGTGTAATCGACTCCAGATCTTCATGCCTTCAAGTCATTTTCCCATGAGCACACCAAAATGAAAGGGCAGATTTTGCCTGTGTAAACTTCAACCTCTAGGACTACCTACATTTTTAAAACCCAATAGCACAAGGGATCCAACAAATTACAGTCTATATATAACGCACAGTTGAAATGCCACATGAATATGCTCTGGCTCCCAAATGTCAGTTGCTGAACCACGAACTGACTTTTAATAATCCCTCAGAAGCTGTCACTAATATTTGTGAACCAGAACAATGGCTTCTAAATGAGGACTGCAAATCCCTGGAGGTCAATAACTGGAGATGCCTTGGAAAGCTCTTGGCCTCTGTAACACCCCAAAGACAAGAGAATGCTTCCTAGAAAGGGTTTGGAGTGAAAAAGCAGTAATGTGCCAAATGCACGCAAGGTGGAATAAAACAATGGCAATTCTTGCACTTAAATCCGAGACTAAATATAACTCCCCAAAGACCAAAAGGAATGAGAAAAAACAAGTACCATAAATATATGTTTCAAGGAACCCAATAAAAATACTCATGTGATCTTAAGTCCAGCATTTTAAAACTTGTTGAGATCCGCTCTAAATGGAAACTAGGTCTCTGTTCTAAAGAGCAGTATGCACAAAGAAATATTCTGCTTCCCTTCAGCATTTCCTATAGGTATGAGTTTCAGGCAGGAGGTTGTCTTCATAATTTAGACTCTGAAGCAGAGGTCTCTAAGTAAAGCATCCTGAGTGCCCAGCAGATAAAGTAAGTGTGAAAGAGCCTATGTAGCCTGTGGCCAAAGCAGAATCTAAATGCCTCAAGTCATTCAAGTTAAACTAAACAACAGAAATAAAACAAAAGATACTGCTCCACGTAGCATGTTTCAAGGCTGAACCTGGCTCCAGACCAAGAGTTAGCAGTGCTTGAATTAGAGACAGGAAAATGGAAGGAGGTGGAAATGTGAAGGAGTAGAAGTTATTGATAATGTTTGGTATAATCAATAGAAATATAATTACCTGTCTAAAAAAGAAAAGGAAGACCTTTCCCCTGCCCCCTAATAAAAACTCATTTGCAGGAACTTCTGTATAATGAGTTGAGTTTAAATGCCTCTAGTGCCTAAAGTGACTCCTTGTAGTAAGTTAGAAGCTTTGTTAATAAGGTAGTTAAGTCCTCCAGCCCCTCAGACACCACTGACACACTTACTGGTTCTTAAGTAGCTGAAAAGAACTAACAGAAATGGACTGCCAGGGAGTAAACCAGGCAAAGAGGGAGTTTTAAACAAAAGCAGGAATGCTAACAGAGTTTCTGTGATCTAGGAGATGCTACAGAATCCCTCGTTCTCCCTTCCTTACTGGAATTTTGCGACTGGGAAGAATGTTTGTGATATCTGCACTGATGACTTGATGGGATCAAGAAGCAACTTTGATCCCAATCTTATAAGCCCGAACTCTGTCTTTTCCCAATGGCGAGTAGTCTGCGAATCCTTGGAAGATTATGACACCCTAGGAACCCTTTGTAACAGTAAGTTCCAAATGACCTCTGGGATTCAGAATTTCCTAGTAGAGAGAATAAATGTGCCGTCTGAAGGCCCTTCATTCTACTAAGGACTTCAGACTAAAATCTACCTTTATTACAGAGAATCAATGTATACATATTCATGAAACAACTAAGATATTCAAAGCCATCTATAAGGTGTGCCAAGGGAAACAGAGTGCCTGTATATTTTTACATTGCTTTTCTTGAGCAATGTGGTAAGTGGATGCTCACATTCTTATTTTGGAAAGGTCTTATTGTATAAATTAATCCTATCTGTACACTCAGCACTGCTTAGTGATCATGTATCTTGTGTTGGAATTTCACAGAAAATGTGTCCCTAGAAAATATGAAGTATGCAGAAAGATTTGGAAGTGCCCAAGGAATAAAGTAATAATAATATATTTATAATAATTATATTATTATGTTATTATGATGTTAATCCGGTCAGAGAGTTAAAAATCAAAAGATGATGTAGAGACTGCTTAGACAGGTGTGCTAGCACCCTTCTTCCAGGGGTCTAAATGCCACCTCTGCCATAGGTCGTTTCTGGTATATGTAGATCTGCCCCTGAGCTTCCTATGCTCTTCCCTGGATTATCTTATCTGTCCCTGTGCTAACACAACTTCTTAGCTATTCGAGTCTCCCTGTCCCATCTTGCTTTTCCTCTTTAGGCATGTCTGGCTATTTTGAAATTTTGTTCTTCCATGTAAAAACTAGAATTATGAGAATGTATTCTATTATTATATTCATAACATTTATTCTGCATATATTCTATAAAGCATCAATTATTAAATTATTTTCTAAATTTAAAGAGAGACTATTCTAAAACGGAACACAGGAATTAGATGGGTTTTCACCATTAGATTATTTAGCTGTGTTTGGGAATAAGAGAAGTGATATGTATGAAATTTTCTTCCATAAAAGTTTAACATTAGAATAAATGTTTGTTTGTTTGGCATGCTTAATAAGTGGTTGCACCTTGTGTTAGGGAAATGAAATTGAGGATTAAGAACTCTTTAGATGCCAAAACATTCATCTCTTTCTGACCAGGCTATTATATTCTGGCCTAGGAGCTTTCCAGACATTTTCTGATCACCCTGTTGACTGAATAACAAAATAGAGCACTACTTAAATGAGTAAATCAAATTATAGCATAGGGGGAGATTTTTTACCACAGTTTTTCTTGCCCTTTAATATAACACAACTCTAACACAGTTTCATGAAAAACTGAATTTTAAGATTGAAACAAATTTTAAGATTACCTGTCGCCTTAGTTCAAGATATAAATACTAAACATTTTATTTATTAGGCCAGTGGGGGGTGGGACACTAACATTTTATTAAACATGTTGTATCTGGTATGGTGTCAAATGCTTTAATATGATACTGCATCTTATTTATTCCTTGCAGTAATTCTTTTCTCCTTCTACTTTTTTTCTGAATGAAATTTCCATTCCTGTGGTTTCCCTCATCTCTTACAGGACACCCATACATGTACATCTTCACATCGAGTAGTCCTTAGACTTTCCACACCTGTTTTCATATGCTTGGTGCATAGTATCTCTGCAACATTCCATTAATGCCCCAAACTTGGCATGTAAATTAAAAGAGTGAATTACTGACCCCTAACATTCTTCCAGCCACTAAAGTACAGTCTTTGATTTATCAGATGAAAAACATGGTTCTTTCTTCACAATACTTCTCAAATCTATTTTCTTCTTCAGAACTCAGAAGTTTTCATTCATTCTTGCATGGAAATTCTACAAGACTCCAATCCATAGGATGTTAATCGTTGTGATGGAAAGGGGATGTAAAGTACAGTATAGGAAATATAGTCATTAATTTTGTAATTATGTATGGGGCCAGGTGGTACTAGACTTAATGGGACATCACCTAGTAAGTTATATAAATGTCTAACCACTTCGCTGTACACCTGAAAGTAGTGTAATATTGTCAACTCTAATTAATTTTTTAATTTTAAAATAAAAAATAGGTGCAATGGTAAAAGTTGTCCATGTACAAACAGATTTTAAAATCACTAGGTTAAAATTAAATTGGTTTAACTAGTTTCTTTATTATTAAAATTCTGCACTATGAAACTCCATGAGGGCAAATTCAGATATAATATTTTTGAAACCCATGTTGTTAATACTTTTTTCTTAGGATGTATCACTAGCTCTCTGAACAGTAAACTCCAAAATATCGGCTTGAATTGATGTTTAGCTAGGACAATCTGAACGTTTTAATGATAATGTATACCTAAAAAATGCACATGCACTTTCCAGTCTCACTATAGCATGTGTTTTATTTTTATATTATACAAAGTTAGTTATGCTAATTCACCAGGTACTAATCATTATGTTAATTATAAAGCATACAAATAGGATTTTATGAATGAGGTAAAGTGAAAATGAGTATATGTTGAAATATTATCTCTCTCACCCAGTGAATTATTCTGTGTGTCCCCTCTAAGGCACAAACACTCCTCTTTGGAGACCACTGAGACTAATGCAAAATGCTCCTAACCAAACTCCTCTCTTCCCACCTACCTAAGGCTTCTCCCCACTTCCTGAATTAAATATAACTTTCTCATCTTGCTTTTCAATTTCTTCACATTATGGTTCTGGTCTAGCTTCCCATACTTCCCATCATCCAATGCTTTCTTACATTGCCACATACCCCAGGCAAGCTATCCCCAAAAAGGCCCTCTTTTACAGCCAACATGATCTATCCCATATAGCAACAGGTACCAAAAATTATTTAGCAATTATTATATGCCAGGTACTGCATCAAAACGGGAGATATACTGGGGAGCAAGAACAGACAGTTCTTGCTCTAATGGAAGAAACATAGAAGAAAGCTTATCATCTCGTTATTATCTCTGCCTAAAAGATCTCCTATTTCACATATGGAAATTTTCAGTCCTTCAGGGCCCTTTCTGGATCCACCCAACTGGGAAAGACATCTCCCTCCCTCCCTTAAGAGGCATCTATAATATGATCCCTAGTATCACAGTTCTGTTCACCTGTTAGTCTTACTGCCCTTCAAAAACTTTATTTCTGACATAACTCACTGAAAAACGTGTTGACTGAAATTGAAGATTGTTTTTTCTTTAATTCTCTGATGGCTTGAAACAGAGAGCATTCAAGTACAAAACTCCATATATAAACAAAATACATATTTCAGTATGGAATTTAGGTTTATGAGATTTTGGCAAAATTCAACTTTCCATGGAATGTTCATTTTAATACCTTCTCATGAAACAAGCATATATTGATTTAACAAATATGAGGATCTCTCTCTGTTATTGTGATCAATTCTTCTTTCAGATGATTTTATGTATCACTTATTTACTCTTCTCAGAGAAGTTAACATAATAACTTAGATTTTTCTCACTTTAATGCCACTAAAAAGCATTTTTTTTTAATTTTCTCTTCTACCAAGAAGAACCTATTATTCGGTGTCCATGTTATATATAACATTTTAAAGAGCAATGATAAGATCTCTAAACATTCTATACATGTTTGCATGCCCTGTCTTCCCCCAGGCACTGAAGGCGGGCCAATTAGGAGGAATCCAGCAGGAAATGTGGCTAGACCAATGGTGCAACGTCTTCCTAAGCCACAGGATATCACTCAGTGCTTGGAAGTCGGTTTATTTGACACACCTCCTTTTTATTCCAATTCTACAAACAGTTTCCGAAACACAGTGGAAGGCAAGTAAACTAAATTGGTGCATTGACTTGTTCAGTTGCCACAGTAAACTGAGGTACTCAAACTCAGGTCTCTCTGAAAAATCTTTAAATGCCATATGGACCCAGTGAGTTTACCTGAACTGTGCTGCCTATTATGAGCAGTCACAATTCTCTGCTCAGAAAAGCATTTGTTTGCCCTGACCAGTATTCAAACCTACAGCCTTTGGTGTACAAGACAATGCTCCAACCAACTGAGCCACCTGGCCAGGGCCCATGAAACTCTCTCAATCATAAGAGAAGCTCTTGGAAATTATTCACCAATCTCCTAAATACTTTAAAAGTATTTAAACTCAAATTTCTGGTAGGTGACTGGCCAATATGTGAATAACTATATCAAATTCTAGTATAGGCAAATAATACTGAACACTTTCAAAGCTCATTAAATTTTTTTCTTAATTAAAAACTCTGAGCAATTCATTGACATTCAATAAAGCCCGGTTTGGGCACATGTTTATTTAGGTCTATGTTATCCTGTAACTCTCTTTAAGGTCTATAAGAATTCATTCTAGCATCTAGTGGTATTTAGTTTTGTTTTCCTTATTTAATTCAAAGTATTTTAAAGCTGAGCAAACTGAAGTCCAAATAAGTGAAATTAATTTCCCAACATATTCAGCTAGTTAGTAACAGCACAGATTCAAATCCAAATGTTCCTTTATGCAATAAATTTTGAAATCTCTAAATCATGCTAGATACACACAGGGTGGAGCAAAAGTAGGTTTACAGTTGTGAGTAGGTGAAACAGAGTTTATTTTTATATTATTCTTTATTGTATTATGTTCCATGTGAAAAACTATAGACCTACTTTTGCCAAACTCTGTATTTAAAGTTTTAAAAGAACAGAAAAACTTTTAACTTTATCATAAACTTGTAAATTGTCAAATTTTACTTTAAATATAGCATCGCACTTGTTAGACCCCCCCACACACACACAAATGGGAATTGATCTCTGTCCCCATAATTTAAGATATTTGATGTATAAATCTGATCATTATTTTCAATTCTCTTCCCTTTTATTATTAAAATTATATTCCATTCTGTTCTCTTTATGCTAATTTTAATAGCTATATACGAATCAGTAATTTTGAGATAATTTGATAAATAATCACTATATTTTGACTACACTTGTACATATAAACCAAGGTTATAAGTACCGATTTCTAAAACAATGTGCAGATTACATCTTATTGATGCCAAATTGAATACAAAATACACTGATTTCTTGACAGAATGCATAAAAAGACTAGCACCTAGCCACATGCCATATACAGTACAGGCAATCTTCAAACTTTTTAAAATAAGGCAATAATGGAACAGATGTATGAAAGTGAATAAATAAATGCATGTAATTACACAAGTAAGTCAATGTATCTGAAATTCTAATTTTGTTTTATAATATAGGGTGCCCCCCAAAAACATATATACACACTTTAAGAGCTGATAACTCAATTTTGAAAATGAACTGTATATTAACACTGAATTTATAATCATTCAAAGTGTGTATACATTTTTTTAAAATATGTCTTTATTGATTTCAGAGAGAGGGGGAGAGAGAGAGAGAGAAGGAGAGAGATAGAAACAGCAATGATGAGAGAGTCGTCATTGATCGGCCACCTCCTGCACACCCCCGACCCAGGATCGAGCCCGCCTGAAATCCAGGCCTGTGCCCGGACCAGGAATCAAACCACCATTTCCTGGATCCTAGGTCAACATTCAACTGCTGAGCCACGCCCAGCCGGGCAGTGTGTATACATTTTGGGCAGATGCCCTGTATATAACCTTTCGCTGCTCTCCTAACTCTGATCCTTCAAGCCAAGCAAACACACATATAACTCCATCCCACATCACAGGCACTCTATTTTTGTGTGTGATCTATTCTCATCTTCTCTCTAATATATATACATATACATGATACATATAATATAGGAATATATATGGGAAATAAATATATAATATGAACTATATATGTATATTATATAAAATATGGAACTATATATGTATATTGCATATAATATGGATATATAGGTGAAATATATATGATATGGAAATATGTATATGGAATAAAGATCATTATCAAAAGTTCTCTAAATGTTTTGACAGCAGACTTTTCAGATGTTTAAAACTAGTACAGAGGTGTTAAGAAAGCTCTGAGAAATTGTAACTTCTCCACAAAAATAACTTTCCCAAAATAAATATGCTGACAGTCATTCAAAGGGAAAATAGAGGAAACTAAAGTAACATCTGGCAATTTAAGTTCCAGGACAATCAGATTAGTCTCCCAATCATGTCAGCACTTTTTAGCAGAAGCTGGAGATTTCCACTCTCCTATAGAACAATGTTTGCCTTGTTGAAATAGAGCATTCTATACATTTCGACTAGTGTCCTTTGCAGGTCATTATTTTTAACCTGGGGGCTACATATAGAATGCCATGCTAGAAGCTTAAAGCTAACCTAGCTCTGGGTATAGCAAACCACGGTTGCTAACCATAGGTAGAGAGAAACAATGCTATTATACGGATATGGGATAAAGGTAAAAATTGTCCAGACAAGCTTAGGAAAAATTGTTCTTCAGTATAATCACTGCTGTTGACTGGACAAGTAAAATGTGTAGTGATTTTTACTGTTCTGGTTCTATTTTGCTATCTAGGTTACAGCGATCCCACAGGAAGGTATGACCCTGCTGTTCGAAGCCTTCACAATTTGGCTCATCTGTTCCTGAATGGAACAGGGGGACAAACCCATCTGTCTCCAAATGACCCTGTATTCATCCTCCTGCATACTTACACCGATGCCATCTTTGACGAATGGCTGAGGAGATACAATGCTGGTGAGACACTTTTACATGCTCTTTGCAGGCTCAGCAGAAAAAGATTGTTCGGATGGCATAGTTATCACTCCAGGCTAAGCACCTGACACACATAAGCTACATTTCAAAATACGGATGAAATAGCTGTGATATCTAGCCATTTGCAAATACTCCAACCACTTGGAAAATGCAGATAAGAAGTCTCTCTGAATTGTTATTTTAAGATGATATTTATTAGCATTCAATAGGACTAAGCAGGTAATCCCTTCTCATTTTTACTGGTTCCCAAAGTTTTCATCCTCATATCTTCCAATGAACGTTCTCATTGCTTTTTAATATAAATGGGAAGTCCTTACAGAGCTCTTCTTTGATACCTCAAAAGATAAAAAATATAATACTCATAATCTGCAGTTTCGATTTTATTACTGTATGAACTGCCACAAATGGAAATTTTGCTCAACTTGAAAAGTTAATGTTGGTTTTTATATCACACCATAGGAAAAAAATCTCTTATAAGTTCATTTTAATGTATTTTTTAAAATATCATTTGCTTCTACTCAGCTGAGAGGCTTGCATTGCTTTTCTTTTTAAAATTCTTCACATTACTTTTAAAAAACAAAGAATATTTTCCTCTTGTTAAAACATCATAAATTTTTATATTTTAAAAATGTTCTAAATTTTGGCTTCTGTGCCTTTATTTCATCATGCACATCACAAACAGACTATTTGAGATTAAATATTCATTTACCTATCCAATTTAGCCAGTCTCTTATTTTCCTGTGTGTGTGTGTGTATTTGTGTGTGTACACTAGAAGCCCTAATTCAACCTGATTAAGACCATTAATTGATGAGTTGGTCAAAATAGTTTGTTCCATCAGAAAATCATTTAATAAACAAATAACTTACATATACATATTTGTTCACTTGTCAATCTGCTATGAATTCACTGACTGGTATTCCACCTCATTTTTCATGTGTATTTACATACATACATATAACCATAAAGTATTATGTATTATTTATAAGTTATAGTGTTTGTTTCCTTAAAGCAAAACATGAAATTAACAACCCTTCAGATGCAGTCTCAGTGTAGTATTATTCTAGATTTTCACAATGCTCCCCTAACCATTTATGATCATATTGCCCACTCCTAATTCTCTAGCAATATTTCAGCCACTCATCTTTAACAATTTTTCAAAAGTATATATTTATTATAAAAACAACATCCCTCTCTTTTTCATTCATAATGATCACTTTACATATATTTAGCTAGATTACTTTTATTCTAATAATAACAAGTAAACCGGAATACATTTAGGAATGAACTAAACAAAGTTTGTTAAACATATACTTTGGGATCTAAACAGCAATGTACAAGCTGCAGCTATGCAGCAATACACAATGCCATGGAGGCCAGCCTCCAGGAGAAATGGAGAATCCTGAATGAACTGGCAAGTCTCTTACGTGGAGCCTTCTCTCAACTCTGAAAACATGCATTCCTTTGCCTTACATATCTTAATTAAAAACATAATATTTCACATACAATTCAATTTGTTAAAAGTTATCCAGATCTACCTAAGGGTCATTGATGAACCAAAAAAAAAAAATACCTCTGTTTCTTAGTTATTTTACTTTTTGCTCCCTCGGTTTGTACAAAGCTGCCATCACATGTGAAGGGAGAAGTATCATATATTAAAAATAGAGAACTGACTTGCAGCATATTTCCAATAAAATGTGGACATAACCTCAGAGGACAAGGCAATGTAAACACTCACAAATTGCACTGAAGCTAAACTCAAAAAAAAAAGTCATAGAACTACTATGTTAGAAAGAAAAGAAAAAAGATCGGAGGAATTTTTAAAACACCCATATAGCCGAAGTCTTTTTTGAAAATAAGTCTACGAGTGAAAAATGGAATTATTTTTCAAAATGTATCCAAAGGTTTTTACAGACATAGAATATGCTTCAGAAATCATAGAATTGGAGCATTAGGCTCAGAATAGAATAAGAATTACATTTTACAGGCGGAGGAAATTACAGTCATTCGCCTTGTAATGCATGTTACAGAATCCTCTGATTAGACAAAAGAGTTTGGATAGAGTATCTAAACTCTATTTAACATAATGTTAATTTATAAACACTGCATTACGTGTCCATGTACACATTTAATCCAGTTCCATTTCTGTTCAATTGAGAGTCATGTGAATTAAGTTTTAAATATAGTAGCCTGGAAGTTCAGTGCATTTTTCAGAAGAAGTTTGTTCACTTCCCAGATCAATCACTACTTTACTTATTAAACCCCAAGAGAAATGAAGTAATCACGTACACACACTTAATTTTTTTTTTTAATTTAAGCAGTTGTGATTTTATTTTTTTATTATATTATATATTTTTAATTTATCTTCATTGTTGAAAGTATTACAGATGACCCCCTTTCCCTCCCCCTTGATCCCCTCCACCTGGCATAAATTTTTTAACAAATATTTTATTCCCTATCTTGGCTATTGTGAATAGTGCTTCAGTGAGCATGGGGGTGCAGTGTCTCTCTGAGATACTGATTTCATTTCCTTTGGCTATACATCTAGAAGTGGAATTGCTGGGTCATATGGCAGCTCTATTTTTAATTTTTTGAGGAAACTCCATAGTGTTTTCCATAATGACTGTACCAGTTTACATTCCCATCAAGAGTGTACAATGCTTCCCTTTTCTCAGTACCCTCACCAACAATTATCTTTCATCTTTTTGATAATAGCCTTCCTAATAGTTTTGAGGTGATAACTCATTGTGGTTCTGATCAGCATTTTCTAATAATTAGTGGTGTTGAGCATCTTTTCATATGCCAGTTGGCAAATCATAAAGCATCATGATATACATGTTAAATATATAGAATTTTATTTGATAGTTATGCCTCAGTAAATTTATTTTTAAAATGTTGAGTGCCTACTATTTCCTAGCCAGTATTCTAGATATTGGAAACACAGTAGCATACAAAACACACAGAAATATTTTGTCCTGGAACTTTACTATGTTGGCAGAAATGACAATAAATATATGTAAAGAAATAAATAGCATGTTAGGTGATGTAAAGGCTTTGCAGACAAATAAAATCAGGAAAGAGGATAGGGAGTACTCTGTGAATATATGGAAAGCCCTCCCAAGACAAAGGAACAAAGGAACCCACTAAGGCTGAAGCAGTGTGAAGAGGGGAGAGAATGGAGGGAGGTAATAGGTCAGAGGGTAACACATTGCATTTAACACTAAGAGAGATGGGGAGCCATCCAAGGGTCTTGCATAGAAAGGTTTCATTATAATCCAATTGCTATTGTTTGTTATTTTTCCTATTATTCCTCCATTCATTTTAATGGATATAACTTCATCACATAGCTGATGCTAAACTGGGTTGAGGCGGATGAAGTCAGGATTTAGTAAAGGTGAAATGGGAAGTTTAAAAAACCAAGTTATTATCTTTAACATCTAACTTCAATAAATAATGAACAGTAATACACCAAAATGTGAGATCCTTGAGGACAGGAATTTTGTCTGTTTTTTTCAATGCCATAGCCCCATGACTAGATCAGGAGCTCAACAGATGTTAATAGATAAATACTTAATTAGCATTAATACATAGTAAATTTAAAGTGACAAAAACTATAAACACTACCTGCCATTTCTATAATCAAATGATCTTCAAACTAGATTCTAAAATATTCGCCTGTGCTTCATGGGAACAAACTGACTGGCCAGGTAATACACTTCTTACAAACGAAATCTAATACTTCATTAGCTCTTCTAAATATATTTCCACTATTGTAATGCCCAAGCCCACTTCCAACTCTGGTTTTGTAACGTTCCACTTGTTATTTAACTGTACCAACATATAAAACAACAACAACAAAGAACAATTTTTGCCACAAAGGTTATTTCAGTACTTTTATCCCTAATGACAAAAACTCACTAATGACTAATAATACAAATACCTGTGAGTTGTATTTAAATAGAATACCCCCCTTATCTACAGGGTATATGTTCCAAGACCCCCAGTAGATGCCTGAAACCATGGATAGTATTGCACCCTATAACTGCATGTACCGTATTTTTTTCCTATAGGTACATACCTATGATAAAGTTTAACTTATAAATTACACACAGTAAGATTCACAATAATCACTAAAAGTAATATAGAACAATTATAACAATATACTTTAATAAAAGTTATATGAATGCCTTGGGAGCATTTACTAAGTAAAATACGGTTTACCTGAACACAACTACTGCAATACCACAACGTGGATCTGACAACTGAGAGGCTGCTAAGTGACCAGTGACAGGTAGCATATACCAAGTGGACACGCTAGACAAAGAGAGGATTCACTTCGTGGGCAGGACAGAGCAGGAGGGTAAAAGATTTCATCATGCTACTCAGACCTGAGCACAATTGAAAACTTATAAATTTTTATTTCTGGAATTTTCCATTTAATATTTTAAACCACAGTTGACTGTGGGTAACTGAAACCATGGATGGCAAAACCATGGATCAGGAGAGACTGCTCTAGAAAGAAGAGAGGTAGCAGGAAGCAAACAGGATTCCAGAATCCTGACTCAATATTTTGAGTGTTTTTTGCTAACAGAGTAAAACCTGAGGAACAAGTTAATATTTATTTCTCTAAAAGTAAACAGGCAAATTGAAAAATACTAAAGAGAAATATTCACAGTCAAGAAAAAACCTCCATTAGAAATTATCTCTCAGATTTAAATTACAGATGATGCTACAGCAAACTAAAGGTCCATCTTTTCTTTAGCTTTGAAAAATAAGTTTAATGCATTTTATTCAAATTAGCTTGTTTATTTAAAAATAAAACAATTAATGATCATCAAAGATTTCAAAATACTAAAACATTCCTGCTTTTGAACCTTCTTTTTCTCTTGGATAATATGTTAGTGCTGTACTCAAAGCATTTGAAATCTTTCTTATGCAATTCCCTGTCCTGCTGTAGTAAAACTTATGTCTTTATTCAGTGTAGAATATGAAAGAATGTCTTTAGTGTGTTTAATGTTATCCTTGAATATTTCAGGATACCTTCAGAACATAACAATATATTAATATTAACAAGGTGTTTTGGCATATTTTAGATATATCCACATTTCCATTGGAAAACGCCCCTATTGGACATAATAGACAATATAATATGGTGCCATTCTGGCCTCCAGTTACCAATACAGAAATGTTTGTTACTGCTCCAGACAACCTGGGATATACTTATGAAGTTCAATGGCCAAGTGAGTATTGAAAACATATTTTCACTGTGGAAATTTCCAAAAGCACATTTGTTACCTTTAAAGTAAAGTAATCACAGTATTTCTGAGGCTTACCTTTTCCACTTGCACTTAGAAACTTTGATTCAGATTTTTATTTAGGGATAAAGAGAGTGAATTTAACATCTGTTGCCAGCCCACTCTGACCTGGTATTGAGCTGATTATACAGCACATTATCTCATTTAATCCTTACATCCCTCTGTGATAAGAATTATAATCCTGATTTTACAAATAAGGAAGACAAGGTTTAGGGAAGGTAGCTGTCAAAGATCACATTTTTATTAAGTAGAAAAACTTAGTTTCGAGGTTAGGTCCCTAATTTTTTTACAATATAATGTGCCTCTGTTTACCTATCCTAAAAAAAAATTAATTAAAAATGGCATGAGATACTCTGAGCTGTTTTTTTCTGAGATTTTGAAATTCAAAACTTTCTTGTCTAATTTTAAATTTCTTTCTCAAGAAAGGCAGTAGGGTATAGTGAGTGGAAGAACACAGGATTTAGATTCTGAAAGACCCGGGCTCCAAAACCAGTTCTACTACCTACTAACCAAATGACCTTGGGCAAGTGGATTAGACTCTGAGCCATCATTTCTTCACATTTAGAATGAAAATAATAACTATCCCAATAGAGTCTACTCATTATGACAAATTAGGAAGTACCGTCAAGATGACCAGCTCTATGATAGGCAATGTGGCCAATAAAAATTCAGTATGAGGTTTTCTGTAACGTGCCTAATTTTAGGGTATCCAATTTTTGATGGCAACTATTATAAGATTTATTTTTTGCTCTGGTTTTATTTTTCATATAGGTCGGAGTTTTCGTATTTCTGAGATTATTACCATAGCAGTGATTGCAGCTTTATTACTGGTTGCAGTCATTTTTGTGGGTGCTTCTTGTCTGATTCGAGCCAGAAACAATGTGGATGAAGCCAATCAGCCTCTCCTCACTGACCAGTATCGACACTATGCCGAAGAATATGAAAAACTCCCGAATCCGAATCAATCTGTGGTCTAACTATAAAAGGCATATTCTCTTATACGTATTACAAAACCCATGGTTGAAAAATAATAGATTAAGTTACTAACTGTATTTTCTTTCACTCTGTTATTTTAGATGTTACTTTCCAGAGCAGAGAAGAGTCAGCACCTTTTAAGTAGGCTCTATTTTCCAGCTTTATTTTAAATGGTAGGCTGCACCAACTCCATGGTATTTAAGCAGAAAGTGTCAAGATTTTTGGCATGTTTTAAAGGTCAACTATATGACAATGTAAATAAGCTGCTTTTGTTTTGTTTATGTGTAAAGAAAAATCATGATTGATAGAAAATCCTTGATTAAAATACACGAGTAGACATTTCTACAATGTTAAAATGTAAATACATTTCCATTCATTGACATTGACCAACAGATATAAAGAAAGTCACATTTATTAGTTAAAATAATTTATGTGGGCCCTGGCTGGTGTGGCTCAGTTAGTTGAGCATTGTCCCATGCACCAAAAGTTCGCCGGTTAGATTCCCAGTCGTGGCACATGCCCAGGTTGCGTGTTCAGTCACAGTCAAGATGCATGTGGGAGGCAAGCAAGCGATGTTTCTCTCTCACATCGATGTTTCTCTCTCTCTCACTCTTCCTTCCTCTCTCTCTAAAATCAATAAAAGCATAATTAAAAATAATAATTTGTATGGAATTATAAATGGGATCCCAATTAACTTCTTCAAACTGGTCTTCCTCTTCGGGCATTAGCATATATTATTTAGTCTAAGGTTCAAGGTCACAACAAAATCACAATCTTTGTCACACTTTAGAGAAAGAAAAGCTTCACTTTGTTTAAGAGATAACTGATACTGCCTGTCTGCCTCTGTGTTCTCCTACCTCTTAATGTGCTGAAAAAGAAACTACCCATCCATACATTTCACCGCTCAGTCCCTCTTCTATCATCTCAGAGAGCCACAGGAAGGCATACAAGTGAAGAACGTGCATCACAGTGCTCTTCCAATGGCATTCAGTTAACTGTGTCTGATTCAAATAGCATTCTCTTATCACTTATCAGACTTTTATGTCTTTTCAAATAAAATATTAAAATATTATTTCACTGGTCCTCTTTTTTATGCAATTCTGCAAGAACGTCATTCTTTTTCTTTCTATCTTCCATCATAAAATATTTTTTCTCTTTGACCTTCTGCTACTGAAACAATATTCCCAATGAAGAACTCTATAGGCTGGTCACAATGAACAAATATGTTAATTAAAATTGGTAAAATAATAATAATAATAGTAATACACTATAGAAAATGCCTACCCTGATATTCCCAATTCAATAAGCAAAGTAAGGTTAAAGTTACGTATACCTGATTGGTTACTCATTTTCCCTACAGTAAGCAATCAAAAGTTATGCATACAACATAGACAAAATATGTTAATAAAATAGGATGCATAAAGGAATAGCATATTTTTAACTTTCAAATAGCATTACTAAATTTATCTTCTTGGAATACATTTTGATTTACATACTCATAGTTTTTCAGATAAATTATTGTATAATGTTAAGATTTTTTTATATAAACATCAATGAAACTAAGTCCCCCATTTTATATTTTTGGAGTGATTTGTAGTAATTTGCTGATTACCCATTTCATAAACATTCATTAAGCACAGACTAGGTTTCAAATATAGTTCAAGGTCATGTTGATTTGGGGAAAGGAAAGTCATAAACATAAAATTGAGAAGGTCACATTTGACTTGGACCTCAATGAATGCCAATGGATTTACCAAATACAAGATTAGAGAAGGATATTCCAAGTAAGAGTTACAGCATCAGCAAAGTCACAGAAGTATAAAAGAGCATAGATCACTGAAAAATATAAACTAGGTCAGTGTGTTTAGAGCACAGTTTTCATGGAGGAGAGTAGAAAGATAAATTAGGAATAAAATGTGTGCCTTATATGCAATTCTAAGAAATTTAGAATTTATTTTATAGATAAGAGGGAATAAGGGCGAGTCACAATTAAAGTGTGTTTTATAAAGAAAATGGTGGTGGTGGTATCTGTAAATAATGTTGATTAATTGTTAGAGTAGAGGTTAAAAGACTACTTAATATTGAATGGCTCCTGAGAGGAGGACCTGTCTCAAACATAAACATTAATTCTAAGAAATCCTAACCAAAGAGAGAGCTACACCCATTATCTTATAAATACAGTTTTGATAATTTTTCCCTAAGTGTGCTGCTTTATTTTTCTTTCATTCAAGGCCTTCTTTCTGTTTATTTTACAGTTCTGTAAGATCTTGATCAGGTGCCCATTACTTTTTACCCATAATTTGCTAAATTATTCATTGCAAATAATACTCATGTGCAATCTTGGATATTTCCCACTGTTCTCAGCCCTCCAGTTCTCTTTTAAAACACTGTAAGTGAAGTTATTAAGTACTAATTGGAAAGCATATTCCGTACCACTTAAATCCATTCTTTCCTATTGCATAAGCACCCACTGCATGGCAATGCCTAAAACTGAGCTAAGCTTAATAATCTAAACAGTGAGTAAAAATGTCTGACTACACCGTCCTGTGCAATCAAGTATTAAAAGCTATTACTTTTGTGTCCCTCTGAAGTTATACTCTGTCCTCATTCCTAGAAGCAGATTTCAGAGATAGTGCTCATTTACAGTTCCATGTAATCTTTAACACTGAATGCAGGAAAAGAAGATCTGGGTTATCAAAATAGCTGTTCTAAGGTTTGGTTATGAGACATATGTTCTGAACTCCATGAGTATCCAATAATATCAAATATGTTGTCCTTTGCCATTTCTGAGTCCAATTTTTTATCAAGCAACCAAACAATGGAATATCAAATTGGATAGAGCAAACGAATATGAAATAGGAAAAAAACCCATACCCCAAAATTTAAAAAAAAATTTTAAGAGCCTGATATGAAAGAGATGAAGTTTAAAAGGAAAAAGGCAAAAACTGGCCCTTCCAAATTACAACTGCAAAATTAAAGGGTAGAGGAAAACAGGAATTAGCAGGATTCTTTACAAAATAACCAGGAGATTTCAGTAGATTTCAAGTTCAATATAAGCCAATAGTGCAATGAGACCAATAATGGGGGGAAATGCTATGCAGTTGATAAAGGGGGGATACACTATGCAAATGCTAATATATTGTGTTTCATTAATACAGAAACAGAAATCTGCAGTGTTCAAGTCACATGTGAAATATTCACTCAACTTTAAGGCCACCATTTAAGGGGAATGTTGATAAATTAGAATGTGCTCTTCATCTTTCAAGTGATACAATGATACCATTACTAGACCAAGAGAGAAACCTGGAAGTCACCTTTGACTTCTACCATCTCTTTCAATCCTCACTTCCAACTAATTTTTGTTAATATAGTCAATATCTATTGATGACCGTATCTTGAGCGCTGAACCCTATCATCTAACACAGTGGTTCTCAATTGGAGGACAATTTTACCCCAGGAGAATTTTGAAGGTGGAGCTGCTACTGGCATCTAGCAGGTACAGGCCAGGGATTCTACTAAAGATCTTACAATGCACTAAACAGTCCACCCCTACCCCGCATAAAAAATCATCCAACCCAAATGTCAATAAGGCTGAGGTTAAGAAGACCTGATACAATGCTACAAGGATAAACAAGTTTCACAGTGCTCCTGGCTTTACAGAGCTTCGGATCAAATGAAAATGAATGACAAAACCAATGCACTCTATTGGAGATTTATTATTTTCTCACAAGCCAGAAAGTTTGAAAAGGAAGTGTCCAAGGAAGGTGAGGCAGTGCACTGATGCCTTCAAGGACTCAGTCTCTTTCTACCTTGTCTCCACCACCACTAAAGTGTGTGGTTTTTACCCTTTTTATTCACACTGCCAGGGCTGTAAAAATGGCTGCTGCATCTCCAGATTTATATCTGTGCCACGCAGAAATTTTCCTTTTATTCAGAAATAAATATCCTCCCAAGAATTCTGCCTGTATCTCATTAGAAGTTTATCACATGGCAAAGGAATATAAAAAACTGAAGGGATTTTTCTTTTTGTTAGTTGGTTACTATCCTGAATAGAATAAAAATCCAATAGTAAGGAATAGAAGAGAATGAATTTGGGATTGTGGCAACTTGGAGATTGCCACAGCAAATAAACAAGCAATCAAGATACTTAATAATTATAGCAGTATGAAAGAAACACAGTGTGATCCCCTTAAATATGATGCAAAGTATCTAATTTAGATAGGTGACTAGAGAAGAGTAGCTGAAAAAGTGAAAATCAAGTTGAACCCTAGAGGATGAGTAAATTGCTGGAAAAGTTAACTAGAAAGGGTACGATAAAGCCAAGTCCTCACTGTCCAGAACTGAATGTTCAAGAATGCTACCTCTAATTTCTTAAGATAAGAAATAAAAGCTTAAATATACGATTTAGAAATACAGAGGCAAAATTAGAAGAATCAACTTTAAGAGCTGAAATTATTGTGCCTGGAAGTGTGATCTGTGTGTGGAGAGAACTGGGTCAGAGGACCTCTGTAGTTCATGAACCTTGGCTTTTTGAAAGGAAATTTTAAAGAAAAGGGTAACTCTTCTGAAAATCTCAGTAAAAGATGATTGATTTCAAAATTTAGGTCATCAAGCAGAAGTTTATTCTTCATTTTTTCTCCTGTAAAATAGGAATCTTTGGATGTTTAATCTTGGAAGAGGGAAAGAAAGGACAATAAATAAAATCTGTCATGGCTTTCAAACAAACTGTGAGCAAAATGCGCAAGACCAATACTTAATCAATTAGATTAAGTAAATTATACATGGAAATACATTCTTGCATTACTTTTATGTAGGCTTCAAAACACAGGCTTCTGACAGGTCCTAAAATGTATTTCTGCAATGTTCTTTCCTTCCAGTTTCAGATTTAGCCAGACTTGTATCAATATATCTGCTAAAAATTGAATAGAATATGACCACAAGATGGCAGCTTTGAACATATTTCAAATGTTGATTATGAACATCAAATGCTTCCTGAAATGAACAGTGAAGACATCTGTTATTCCTCATCTGGTTTAAAAGCGTTCATGTGATCTCTGAAAGCAGAGAAATGTACATTTTTTTTGGTCGAAAAAAACCTTGTGACATTAGTAATCTTCACATGTCTTAAATTCCCAACCAAATAATAATAACAAACAAAAAACATGTATCTCCTTATTGACTAGAACCCTCTTGCAGACATTATCCTCCTTCATCATGATCACTTATCATCAGGCCCTTCTGGGCCCCAAAATGAAGAATGAATGGCCTATCACCCACATGGTTTCACATACAATAGACGATGGTGCCAGAACCAAAGACACTGATAATTTGTGACATCGGTGAAAGGGTTAGCCAGCTATGGAAATCAGCTCCTTTCAGCCACTGAGACAACAAATAATGAAAGCCATAGTTAACTTTGTAAACGCACACCTAACACCTTCAAAGAAAAACTGGACTAACAGAAGGCTAAAAAAGTAACAATTCATATTTAATTTACTTTGAAATCCAATTTATAGAATAGTTGCAAGAATATAATGAACTCCCACATATAATGCACCTAAATTTACCAATTGTCAATATGGTGCACATTTGCTTTGTCATTCTATTTCCCACATACCTATGTACATATTAAGAGTTTTCTTTCACAAGATTGAAAGTAAGTAGCAGATGTCAGGTCCCTTTGTCCCTATTTCCCTGGGTCTCCTGAGGGGAATGGCATTCTCTTACATAACCACAATACAATTGTCAAATTCAAGAAATTTAACATGGATACAATATAATTTCCTAATATACAGCCATATTAAATTGTTCTAATTGTTCCAGTAGTCTTTTAGAGTAATTTTTTTAAATAACCAATTTGATACTTTTAAGAAGAAATAAAAATAGTATGAAAGAAAAATATCAAAATATAAGAAAAATTTATTTAACTCAAGTTGAGTTAAATATACCCAAAAAGTAGAAAGGGGGTGGGGGGGGTGGATATTGTCTATCAAATTTCCTTACCAAAAAAAAGTCAACCTCAGTTTATGATAGACAGCATTATAGGATCAACTTTGCAAACAGCCCTAGGCTTGCTTCATGTCTCCCCATTATTGGCAATGTCTCACTGAGAGAGTTGCATTACTGCTTAAACTTCAGTTTTCTTATCTGTGAAATAAAGGTAGTTCTTACAATGTAGGGAATTTTAGAACATTAAAAATAACAGTTTGTGGCAAGTATATTCCCCAATGCCTGGAATACAGTAAGTGGTTAATTAATTTTTCATTCCTAGAATCATATAAAAACTCTAACAACCTTCTTAAAAAATGGTATGGTAAAAAGGAATTTATGCTCCGAAGTTACATCTTATGGTTCATGATGCCATGTTGCACACTGGTTTCCAACTGAACGCTCTCATCCCACTGCCATCGAGGGGCATGTCACAGCTAATTATCTGTCATCGCGCCCTGTTGCCTGGGCAGCACCTCGCCTGCTGCTGCTGGGACCTCGGCGCTGTCTGCTGATGCATTTGCATTGCCTCCCGAGCGGCTCTGCTGTGTATGGATCACACAGAGTGACGCCCAGGGGCCAACTGGCAGGCCCATCTGAATCGTGGAACAGATCTAAGGCCCCTCCTCATTACTTAGTGAGTAATGTGAGGGATGTTCGCTGGTTCACACACCCTGGCAATGTAAACGGTCATCTGCTGCCTCATCTGCTTTTTCGCGTCTGGGGTGCAGGACCAGATCGGCTGAGGAACTTTGCTAGCACTTATGCAAATAGCTAAGGGAGCTCCTGGGTTTGGCAACATTTCCTTTCAGAAGCCTCATTTGTGGCTGCACCGTCTGCCTCTTTTGTGCTTTCACAGCTCTGTGAGGCAATCTCAAAATAGATCTCTCCCATAATCATGCTATATTTATGTCCCTTTACCATGGAAAGGCTAAAACTCTTCTCAATATGCTTAATAGGCCCTGTTCAGTGACTCTGATGTTTCGGTTTCAATTCTAAAGGAACATATATTTAAGATAGAATCAGACTTACATACCTAGTTTTCCAAATTAAGAGAAAATACACTGCCTAGCCAGTTTTGCTCAGTGGTTAGAGCGCCGGCCCACAGACTGAAGGGTCCCGAGTTTGATTCCGGCCAAGGGCATGTATCTTGGATGCAGGATCGATCACCGGTCCCAGATGGGGCATGTGTGGAAGGCAACCAATCGATGTCTCTCTCACATTGATGTTTCTTTCTCTCTCTCATTCTCTCCCTTCCACTCTCTCTGAAAAGCAATGGAAAAAATATCCTCTGGTAAGGATTTAAAAAAAAAGAAAGAGAAAATACATTTCCTTAATTAATTTCCCAATTTTTATTTAAGAAATTCTTAAAGCATGGGTAGACATAGAACAATGAGTCCTAAACTGTTAGGCACACATGTGTAATATTATAATTTTGTTCCATTACAAACTTTATTCTTCCAAATATACTGCATAATACATGCTTTAAAAAAATTTGATTCAAATGGATGAAATTTCTTAATGCTTTCTTCTCTTTTCTCTGTATTATGTTATACCATTTACTGTGAGATGCCTCTATAGAAACTAAATTCAAAGTTTGTTTAGAAATGAAGAAAAAAAAAGCATTATAAATAAGCCCCAACTATAGGAAATTTATCTACCCCAGACTGTGAAAACCACTGGAAATAAGTGATGCTTAAATGATTTCCTCTAGATGTCAGTATAGTCCCAGGACTTATAAACCTTAGCGTTAATGAAAGAAATAAGAGCACAGTAAATATGTTTACTGCTAGTCTATACTATTAATACATTTGAATAATTTTTCTCTTGAAAATTGAGCTAAATTTGCAACTGTGAATGTTCATCTGCAGATGACAGAATGGATTTTGTACTAGAAAGGATAGGAGGTGGCTATGATATATTTCTGCAAACACACATTATTTTCCATATCTCTGACATTGTAAAGGCTCTATCATTCATTGTTGGATATCATCATTTATGTTTTCCTTGATAGAGACATTAATATTTTAATTCTTTTTCTCTTATATAATTATTGTTATCCATTACAATCACTGGCCTCAATCCAACATGCCCATTGGTATGGAGTCTTGACTTCTATCTTTATCATCCACAGTGTAGATTTGCCTACTTAGACTAACATAGAATTTAAAAAGTAATAAAACAGCATACAAAGATTTGAATGAGTGTGTAAGTGGATATGTATCACAACATATACTCTATTAAAATACTAGCATCCCCATTCCTTCAGCAATAGAGAATTTTTCTCTTCTCTTCAAACTAAGTTTCCTAAGCAGTCTTGGTATCATCTAGATGCCTCTCGATAATCAGGCAGGAGAAGTAATAGTGACAATTCTACACCTGTAGATTTAGTGCATTTCAGAAATTCATTTACACCCTCTCCTCTTAATTTTTCTCCATACTTTATTTTGAAAAATGTCAAACCCTCAGAAAATTGAAAAAGCAAAACAATGAATACTTACATACACCCATTTATTTCATTAATCATGTTTTATCCCTCTAAGCAAAAACCCTGACACTTACTTTTAAGTAGAAAATACTTCTGAGGCATAGAAAATTGTTGTTAATCTAGAACTTCAGTAGTACTAAAAACCCTGACTTTTTTCATGAAATCTTTAGTCCAATTTTTACACTGTATGACATACAAAGAGTTCATGTGTATATGTATGATATGTATGTGTCTTTCTCACTACTGGTATGATTGTTAGTCCCCCAGAAAGGCTGGAGTTCTGGATCAGGAAGATAATCACACAGAGCACTCAGGAAAGAGTAAGATGGGAAGACCTTTGTAATCCCTGCCAGAGCTCACGCTATAGAGTCAGCACCACCTCTATTCCTCTGAGCACCCAGGGCACTTCGGGTCTTACTTCACTGACTTTTCCATCTGAAGGAGAAGTTATGGAGGGGGCTTGATAACCTGGGTTACCCATCTGATCCGTAAGGGTCTGGAAGACATCGCTGGAAAATTCAGAAATATGGTTCTAATGACCTCACAGACAACTCCTTCCATTTATGGCAAAATGTAAAGTGGTCCCTCTCTGATCAAAAGAGACAGAAACTTAAAAAAAATAAAATAAAATAAAACTAAACTTCATGATGGAAGTGATCCTGCCTACTAAGTAAATGAATATATTCTTATTCATTTATCACTTCGAATGGCTGAAAAATTATTGGCCTATCCTGAGCACCAAATTTCAGTCTACTGAATTTGCTACCATAGTCTATGGCCAACCCTACTGGTCTATGTCACTCTCATAGTAGAAGGTTAAAGTTCATTTATCAAATTTCTCCAGAAAAAAAAGAAAATAAATTGGAACGGTGCATACTTTTTGACGCTTTATTTTGCACTTTGTCAAATCATTAAAAATTTTTTTTTTCAATCTTTGCTTAAGTAAAGGTTTTTTCTTCTTCTTTAAGAACATTTTGGGAGATCTCTAGAGCAATTATTTTATAAATTTAAAATACTGGTTTAGTTTCCTACTTGCCACTGTAACAAACTACCACAAACTTGAGGGCTTAAAACAACACAAATTTATTCTCCTACAGCTCTGGAGGCAGATATCCAAAATCAGCTTCACTGGGCTGGAATCACAGTGTACGCAGACTATGCTTCCTCAGGAGGCTCTAGGGGAGATTCCTTTTCCTGGCCTTCTCGAGCTTCTGCAGAGCCTTGTCCCTCGCATTCTTTGTCTCACGGGCCCCTTCTCTATCTCCAGAGCCAGTGGGGTTGTGTGTCTCTGATTTTGCTCTGTCACATGGCCTTTTTCTCTTCTGTTCCTCAAATCTCACTATGCGTTCTTTTCAAGATACTTGCAATTGCATTCAGGACCCATCCAGATAACCTAGGATAATCTCTCCATCTCAAGATCCTTAACTTAAGCAGGACTGCAAAGTCCATGTTGTCATATAAGGTAACATTACCAAGTTCCAAAGATCAGGACCTGGATATCTCTAGGGGCCATTTTTCAGCCCATCACAAATACTTTCTTTGTGTGCCTATTTTGAGAAACGGGCTCAGTTATTACCAATAAGGAAAAATAAAGCCAGTTCCAAATTCTTCATTTTTCTTCATTAAACTGTCAGGAAAAGTTTATGTTTAGCCTCTCTTCTGGCAATGATAGAAGATACTAAATCAAGGCTGTAAAACTGACAGAGGAATTCTGCTACGTCTTCATAAATCTTCCATGAGATATCCTGCTCTCCAATTATCTTCCCTCCTCTCCACAAAGAACCCTTGTTTTCCCTGTTCAGACTCAAACTACTATGATAAACATTTTGGTGTAACCATTTAGCATACATTTTCAAATTCTTCCCCCTTAATCCTAGTTTTAGTTTTCCTTTTCTTTAAACGCTCATGTAATCACCATAGCTTTATGTGCCACGTCACAGCTTTCACAAGAAAGGTAAGTAGCCCAACAGCCCTTGTGAAAGTATCTTTCAAACATAGGAAAAGTCACAAGGGGGCACTCTTAGTCCATTGTTCTTTGTAGACTAAGGACTCCCCTTAGGTTTTCGCAACTATTCTAGTAGTTTTCATTACACTTCTCTATGCTGATAATCCCCAAGTCTCTCTGTTTAGCCTCATCCACTGCCATCAGCTTTGGTTTCACATATTTAACTGTGGGCTAGACAAATTCGTTTGACTTGCTCTCAAGAACTTCAACTTCTACATATCCAAAATGGAACTATTCATTTTTCCTACATAAAAATGCCTCCATCTCCTTTACGCTGGGCCTCCATCCGTGAGTCACTGAGGCAGGAACCTGGGAGCTAGTTGGATTCCCCCTTTCTCCTTCATCTGCCAATTGGCTTCCCCATCTTTACCATTAGTCCATCCCATCTCTATTCATTTGTCCTCCAAAATATTTTTCAATTATCTTCTCTTTTTTACTAACTACTGCCTAGCTACATTTTTCCAGAACTTAAGAAGGGCCTTCGGTATTTTAATTTGGGGAGACTTTTATATATTAACAAGTGGAAAAAAAGATAAGTCAGTTATAAACTATAAATTATATACTAAATACTTAGGTTGAATAATGCTTCAATATAAGTAAAACTGTACTATTCATGAGGAAATTATAAGACATAATTTCAGACTGTATTACAAGAAATACTAATGTAGGAGCACACGTTTAAAATTGTATGATACTGTATTCTTTCAAACTTGTCAATGTTCACCTGAGTCTGGATGCATGATCTCACTTGGAGAGAATATCAAAACTCTAGACGTGAGGCCCTTTGTGGATCAGTCCAATACCATGTGGCTTTCTGGTAAATGCCCTCAGCCTTCCCTCTTCCTCACTGAGAGAACCTCGAGCTCGAGGAGCCACACTCTCCTTCCCCTCTCTAATCTAGCCTCCTTTCTGCCAAGAGCCTGATCTACTAAATCCTAACCATGCCCCTGCCCCACTTAAAAGTTAGTAAAGCGCAGTCTCTTTAGCATGGCACCTGTGCCTTCTATGACCAGTCCGGGGTAGCTCTGCCAACTCCTCTTCTGTCTCTTCCTCTTCCCAAATTTTAAATTGTAGGACTACAAATTGCTTGCTTTTCTGAAAAAACAATGCTTTTCCTTACTCCTGTGCTATTGTTCATGTTACCTCTGGCCCACCATTTCTGCACCTGACTTCTCAGAGGTCTCCTCAGGCAGGAGTCGTCCACTCCCCATAGCCTCCCTGCGAAGTGCAGCTAACTGTACCCCTCCTCCAGGGCGCAAGCCTTCCTCTGCACAGCAACTGGCGGAAGGCGTATCCTTGGCCATTCCACATTGGCAGCCTCATGACGCTGCTGTTGAGAACAGAAACTATTTCTTACTTATTTTTGTAATAGAACCTGAAGATTATCTAGCACAGGGTTGAAGCAAAAAGATATTTATCAAATTGAACCAAACTGAGTCAACCTGAAGGAGCCGCTTGCACATCTAACTTCCACCAGGTGGCACTATTTTTTTGGTTTGTTTGTTTTGTTAAAAAGGCACCATAATAGATACCACACAAAAATGAGGCAGATGTGTAAGGACTGTGTTGGGTGTATTCAGATACACAAGTGCACGTGTATGTGCGGGTACAGAGTGGACCTCTTCTCACTGCTACCCATTTATACCAATTTAAAATATGGATGGTCAACTCTGGTATTTCCTTTTTGATCTTTACAAAAGCTGAGTAGGAAAAGAATATTAAATTACTGGGCACTTATTGTAGTCAATATTTCCAAAGAGAAGGGACCTGGTGTCTTTTTTCATTTATAGTATTATCACTTAAAAGTTTTCAGGAGTAGAGATGACAGTGAATTTCCCCTGTCGAGATCATCCAAGTCATTCTGACCTAGAGAGACAGGATGGAAAGCTGGTGACCTTATAAGCACAGAGCCCCTTGCTGGGTACGGATGTAACCCTCTGACATTCATGGTTTCAAGTACAATAACCAGTTAATAACGTTTATCTTTAAATTCTGATGGAAAGATTCAACATTTTGTAACCTATAATACATTTAAAGTACTAGGCACAGTGAAGAAACTGAGGAAGTAATAATGATTATTAGAGAACGATGGACCAGGAAACACAGATTTCATCTGGTCTTAAAGTGTGTTAAAAGATAAACTGAAGCATTTTAAAAATTTTACAAGTTTATTTAAGCCAAAATCAATTGGAATCAGGGAGCGCTAAACCAGATATGGTTAGGAGCACTATGCCAGCAGGAACCAGGGGAAAGACTTAAAGAAAGTGCGGAAGCAAAGAATGGAAATTAGTTGTTTGTTTGTGATTGGTGGTCCTTAGTGTTTTGATTTCGTAACCTTGAGGCATTTACAGGCTTAGATTTTAGTTTGTTTACACTACAGACTGCCAAAGCAGTAGAGTGACATCAAGCCTCCTTGTTTAATTAATTTAACAAGTGCAAAGAATTCAAAGTGCTTTTTTCCCCCAACAGACTGCCTGGGCTGGAATCTATTTCAACCACTTTTTTATGTGTGGTCAGTCACATAAGCCTCTTTTTTTCTCAGCTATAAATTGGGCCTTGTAGCAATCCCTGCCTCATTGACTGTTTGGAGGATTTGACTTTAAAATGAGCTATTAGTTTATTGGTAATAGTGGAGCAAGAGTGGTAGAAGTCTAGATGTGGCAAATTATTTGTCCAAATCTATACCCATTAGTCCCAAAACATGGTCCAAACCTCAAATTTTAGTTTAGAATGTTGATCCCACTAATGGCTCTGGGTTGAAAGGAATCGTATTTAGATCTTTCAATGGAGTTTAAAAATTGAACTTAATGTATATTTTGTGACTACTCTCATCTGTAAGGTGTTCCTTCCATTTAAGGAAGCAGATCTGCTTTTCTTGACCTGTATATTTACATGACCAATGCAACCTGAATTCTTATGATGCTGCTCCCTCCATTTGGGTAAAAAATATTTGATAACAATGTCATTGGAAGTAATAATATTTTATTTGGGAGCTCTGCCCCTCTTAAATAGAGACTAGGTACTTATTTCTTAAATATTGAGCAGCCACAGAAGAAACAGAAGAAACCTGGTGTCTTTCAAATAAAGCATAATTACCTAGAAAATTTTCCTTTTTTAATCTTACCTATTAGTCAGCAGTGTGTGCTTGGGGTTGGAACACAAAAGCATGGGGAAGTGAATAGCTGAGCAAAGAATTTCTCCCTCAGTAAGTAGTTAATTCCTAAAATTCCATAAATAAAGATTCATTCTTTGGCCTTAAAACCTTTGACCCCTGATAAACAAATAGAAGAGCAGGAGACTCTTGAAGTCTTATCAGTTATTTGCATCTAAATATGAGTGACCTTATCTCCCCTCTCCCCTAAAGCAGGTTTGAAGGGTAAAGGTGGACGGAGCACGAGGTCTCTAAAACGTGGAGGGGGAGGGAGAGGCTGCTTGGAGTACACTAATTCCATGGCTTTTCCATACCACCAACCATGTTGGGAAGTTCATATTTTTAAGATGTTTACTCACATTTTATAGGTAAGATGAAGCTCAGAGAGGCCATGTAACATCATGGGTTAGAGCTTGAAAATCAGTATCTCCAAATCATACATATCCAAAGTTCAGATTATGAGACCAAGAGGAGACTGGCTTTACCAATGCCCCAGTCCTGTGTTGGGGGCTCTGCCTTTCCTGTTTCCTTCTGCCACAGGCTGCCAGGTTACGGACGGTTAAAGAGAAAGGTACTCTCTAAATCAGGAACTCTTGATAAAATGGCAACCCTAACTCTACAGCTCTTGTCCATACTTCTACATCTTCCTTGTCAGTCCACACATGTTAATAAGTCCAACTTAGTTTTTAGAAACTGGAAGATTGTGTTTTAAACTCCAGACTACCTTCCAGAAGCTACGAGCACTCACAGAATATAGGATCCCTAGGAGTTCATTATTTCATGAACATTTCCCCACATTCAAGAATCATTCACTCACTATATAGCTTTTCCTCCCCACCACTCAAAGCAACTACAGTGATAAGAGAGGTGATGCTGCCTTTCTCCACAAAATTGAACACAGAAGTTAAAACTGACTGCTGTTAAGATTCTTTCACCATCACAGCTTGGCATGACTAAGAGTGTTTTGGAAAAGTGGTGGCTCTATCCTGAAGTTTTCAGCATTCCTATCACTGTCTTGTTTGACAGGTAGTAAAACACATTTCTGCCAGTAAAAGGACAAAAATGAATTAATCAAAATTTTTTGTAAGCAAGTCATGTTTGTTAGTGCAATGTGAGGCCAGATCTCATATAGCACCTTTAAAAACCAACTACTTCGTTGAAACGCAACAATGATGCGGGGCCTGTTCAGTAATTGTCATTCACGGGCAATTTTCTTATTTGCCCACAAATGTGGTTTTCTAATGTGCTTTCTGCAGCTGACTAATCGAAGCAATTATATTTTTAAAAAAAAACCACAAAAAAACAAAACCACAACCCTCTTTCAAGTAAAGAATTTATAGGATGTGTCAACAGTTTCATTTACTTGTTCACTGGTTCAAATTCATTCAATAAGTAATATATTACGAGCCTACTATGCATAAGGCACTATGAGTTTACAAATATGTGTAAAGCACGGGCCTTGGCCCAAGGAGACTTACACGATAAAAACAACCAACATATGAAGAACAACCATGCAAAGTAGTATGTAATAAGCAAGCACCAAAATATCCTTGCTGTGCTGAGTCCCACCAAGCTATGGTAGGAGTCAATGACATAACACACATGAAAGAAATGCTTCAGGAAACAGAAACACTTTCAAGGGCAGCTGCCATCTAACCTCAGCTAATTGTTATCATGCAAGCATAGGGGTTCAGAACCAGCCACCCCAACGTGTGCTTCAGTGGTATGTGTATTGTTTTGATCAAAAATCATCTGCGACCCTACAGGCTGAAGACAAAGGTCTGTTCCACTCTCTCCTTACCTCTCTAGAAGAATTTAAATTCGGGGTCTGCCCATGATAACAGTAACACTAGAAATAAACTAATCTTTACGGAACATGTGCTCTCTCTACAATTACCTCTTGAAGCCCCAAGGTTCCTTAACACATCCCTAGCTCAGAATGTCATATATATTTCCCTTTCCCTTTCTGTCTTAGAACCTTTCATTCATGTGGGGTCTCTGACTCCCTCATGTAAGTGAGGTTCCCATACACACGTACGTAATTAAATTTGGTCATTTTCTCTTGTTAATCTGTCTCATGTCTATTTGATTATTAGAGGAAGCAAAAGAACCTTGTAGTAGAAGAGAGTTTCTTCCTCCCCACAGTGGGTGCATGCCAACAAAGGTAAGAATTTTTGCCAAGTCAAACACCCAGAGACTTCTACCTACAAAGTTTGGGGAAAGCAAAGTGGCAAGAGTCTTTTTTCTTTTCTAAATTTAGTTTAGCAGGAGAAAATATTTGTGAAATTAGTTTCTTGGGCATTTAGTATGAATACACGTGAGTTTTGTTAATTCTGTTTTATTCTCTGCTCTCTCTGTCTGGTGTCTCTCCTTTTACCTAATTACATGTCCTAAGAGCTTCACCTTTATGACCAGTGAGAATATTTTCTCTGGTTTCCACCATCTGGAAGGTGTACGTAGCAGAGTGCATCTGGTGGCCAGTCACGTAGACTGGGGTTTCAAGCCTCGATTAAGTCATGAAAGGCTTATCGTTCCTCCTTTGTCCAGTCATGCAACACTCAGAAGAATTTGTCATAAGGAGCACTAGCCCATAATGAGCCTTTGTTATCTCAACATTCGTTGCTTGTTAATACTGGAAAAATCTCATTCCAGTAGTGCTTGCCTGGTATCACAAGTCAGCAGGTTTGTGGCTGGAGGCATCTCACAATTTTGTAGGAGATAGGAGCTATACCACCTTCACGTCTGTGTAACAAAGGTCTTTGCTTTCTCTATTTTCTTGCTGCCTGTTTAAGCCATAAGAGGCTTATAAGTTTGTGCCCCTATTAAGTTCCTACTCATCAAGGCCAGATGATATATCCCTTGAACTGGAAAAACTTATAAATTGAAAATAAAGAAAACAATTTTTTTTAGATATCTCTTACATTGTTATAATGGCTAGTCATTAGGATTCCCTTAACAAGATGGAAGGACAGAAATCAGAGTCC
The DNA here is from genome assembly GCF_054644295.1 of Miniopterus natalensis. Lineage (NCBI taxonomy): Eukaryota > Metazoa > Chordata > Mammalia > Chiroptera > Miniopteridae > Miniopterus > Miniopterus natalensis. The sequence goes on along the minus strand of NC_142092.1, from coordinate 24,723,920 downwards.
ACTCAAACCAATTTCTATTTGCCTTCAGTCATTTGCAGATATTGTAAAAATGAGGCCATTGGAAATACAACTGTCCTGCACTTAAGATGAAAAAGTATTAAAAAAATAGTAAACTCTTACTAAAAAAAAACCCAAAAAAACTAAACTAGAAATTGTATGCCCTAAGGACTCAGCTGGTTGGAAGCTCTAAAATGTAGCCAGACAGAAACGTGGGCTAAACCCCCCTTACATATAGCGAGGGTCCCTTCAAACTGCTGCCAGCAAACAAGGAAATTATAAGCTAAAATCACAAGGTGATTATGAGAAATGGCCCAATTAGATTAGATCATTTAAAAACTTATAAAACAAATACTTTCAAATCAAATAAACAGAATGAGATAGCTATTTTTAAATAGTGATGAGGGTGAAACAAAGAAAAAAATAGAGAGGAGAGTTATAGGACTTGTCCCGGCAGGGTGAAAATCTTTAGATGGTTACTTTAAAAAATTGATACAAATAAAATGAACATTGATGCAGTCAAAACAGAGGTTTGAAAATAGCACTACCATGTTCCCCTGGCTTGACCCCTCAAGGGGACCCAAAGCCTTTTTACTCAAGAGTGGGATAGAAAAGAGAAATTTCCAGGACTCCCTGATATGAGAATTCATGAACTCTGGTATCAAAAACCATTTGTGAAGCCCTGGCTAAGGCTAAAATGAGATTAAAAGAATAGAAATATAAGGATTATGAAAATTGGAATTTTAAAATGAAGGTTAAGAGGTCTATGTCTGTGACTGTCTGTATGTTCCCGTGTGTTGTGTGGTATTTTCTACCTTTAGAAGACATTGTTAATTTATAAAAGAGTTCTATCAAATTGGCTTAAACAAACAAGTGCTTATATGGGAATTCCCAAAAATATAATAGAAACTAACCCAAGTGCTTTTGAGAATCACATGACCTGGGAAAATATTTGATACTAAAACTTGTTTGAGTTTGGTTTGGTTAAATAGGCATGTCTTTAGAGTCATCAGCATTAAGTATAATACTTTTATTCTAGCTAGGCTTATTAGCCAAATAAGTTCATGTTGTCTCTGTTGCAAAACTGTCAGCAAGAAAAATAACTCAGTATGATGAAATTCCAAGAGTAATGTAAACATAATGGGCAAGTAAATTAAATAAAGGTAAATAGGATAAAAAGTTTCTTTTTTAGGTAAACTCTTTAGCAATAATTATATCGTACATGTACTTGAAGATGGTTTCCGAAATCTCTTTGGTAACTTGAAACTTTAAAGTTCATTGACTGTTTAGATCATTTCCAAATAAGATAGAATAATGAAAGATTAATTACTGAACATAGGTTTATCTATTTTTTGCTTCTTATTATAGAGGAACTAAATATATTTGGGTCTATTAGTGAACATGTCTTGTGCCACATTGAAAAAAATATTGTGCTGTGAAGAAATATACATTTCTAGAAATTATGAAATGTGTTCATAAACTTGGCAATGTAAAGAATACTGGTGTAACAGACAGTTCACAATTGCTTACTTCTTAGTTGTAACTAGAAATTAAGGATTTTAAAGCATTCTACTACATATAATTGAAGCTATAAAAATTAACAGCAATAGGGAAAGAACTGTATATACAAGAAAATAGAATATGTTTTGGCTTAAGAAATAGGTATGAGACATAGAGATGTGTTTTCGTTAAGGGAAATTAAGTAATTTGGTCCTGATTATTTGTGAATGGGTAAGAGAACAAAAAACAAGCTAAAAGGGGCACTGAAAGCTGAAGAAAATTTATGAAAAATAAATCTTGAGAAAGGAAATTTTATGTGTGATCAAGCTGAATTCAAAGATTGAAATAAATTTAATCAAGTAGGTGAATTTAAGTATCAAAGGTAAGCTGATGCAAAATTAGAGTTTGGTTCTCCCTCTCTGCTAAAAGGACAAAGTTTTCTTGGACTATTGGTCTGCAACTGATAAGAATTGTTACTCGGCCAACTTGGCTCAGTAGCTGAGCATCAACCCATGAACCAGGAGGTGGCAGTTGGATTCCCAGTGAGGGCACATGCCCAGGTTGTGGGCTCAACCCCTAGTAGGGGGTGTGCAGGAGGCAGCCGATCAATGACTCATCATTAATGTTTCTCTCTCACTCTCCCTTTCCCTTACTCTCTCTTAAATCAATAAAACATATTTTTTAAAAAAAGAAAAAGAATTGTCTTAATCACATCCTTGATTACTAAGAAAGCTAAATCCCAACAGTAAGAACTAAGTTTTGCTAAGAACTATGTAAACTTCTGTATTGTTTAAATCATTTATTCTCACTTTGGTTAAATTGATAATTAGTGTTGGTTCATAATGACTTATGATCTTATTTAGTCAAATGTCTAAAGCTTTTGATATATTTTGACAAACTTCCCAAAATACAGATTACAAATAGGCTCTTGAACAAAGAGTCACGGTATTCCAGAAGGGTCCTTGGAATACCACAGAAGATTTGCTTTCTCTCCTTATGGAAAAAAAAAAATTAAGTTAATTAGGCTATGTGGTATGTTAAATTACATGGGAAGAATGTACAATTAGTGATAATAAATTTCTAGGGTATATTGTATGGGTAAATAATGGATATAAATCAAATAAATAGAGCTATGAGAAACCCAAGACAGCCATTTGGTTGTTCCAGCTCCCCAGCAAACTCCATCCTTTTGTTTTTTGCATTCGTTCATCTACTACAGTACATTTAAGCTGGACTTCACTCAACCTCCATTTAGAAAGGGTTTTCAAGACATTTGTGTTCTGGATGTGTTGGCGCTTCCCCTCCCACAAGGCTAACGACCTTACAATGACAAAAAAAAAAAAATGTGTTCCCCACCTGGGGTATAACTTCCACAACATCTAGTGATCAAACCACCCACTTCACTGAGCGAACCATACAAGTCTTGACAAAGATCCTTATAAACTTCTTGAAATGATCACTGTCCCTATCACCTTGAATCATCAGGCAAGATCCAGAGAACAGATAGAAAAACTGGATTCAAGCAGAACAAGTTTTGATTACACAGGACTGAATGTTCTGATGGAATGATTAAAAATTTTATGACTTTTTGTTTGAAACATTGTTTGTTCTTTTTTGTTTGCTTGCTTTCCTGATATAAGAAATTATTTTTCTTAGCTAGCTAGCACTTAGGATAATTTGGTGAATTATGCTTTTGTAAGCAGAAGTGAAAATGTTTATCTTTTTCTCCCTACTCGATCCCCTCAGAATTTGGAAATTTGAGTATTCTTGTTTTCATGACATTATTGTTATTTGCATAGTTGCAATAAAAATATGTTTTCCTTCTAACAGGACACAATTGGAAACTGGTTATTTATCAAGGTTTTGGCTGGAATGGCAGACTCACATGTGACCAGATAGCTTTATGGAATTAAGACTGATTTATGGAAGTCAATAAAACCCTTGGAAATATCCACCTCCGAACTTGCTTACAGGTTCCCCAGCAGTCTTACCAGTTAAATAAAGAAAGTCACTTCCTGGCAGGTGCAGGAACCTCAGGATATTTGGGGCGGGGGGGGCTCGTGCAGAGAGGAACTTACCCAAATGAGGAACTTACCCAAATCTGTAGGTATTGTAGGCAATTTCTGATATCAAGTCCTTGAAGAGGCCTTTTAAGTTCAATCTGAAGATTTCTAATGAAAAATTCCAGCAAAGCAAATTTAAAAGAGCGTATATGGTTAACTACTATTCTTGCTGAACTTATACAAAGAAACAGGCCAAGTTTATTGAAACCAGACTTGTTTTGCAAATAAATCAAGTCTTAATTTGGCTATCTTCAATAAAAATGAGGGTTATTTTGGAAAGAAAAATTGAGTTTCAATAGAACTATAATACACCTTTGTGGATATTAGATTCTAGTGCTGTCATTGTCCACTGAGCTTTGTTTTTTTTCTACTTGTAAACTGGACTGGATCCTGAATTCTTTTAGTTTCCTCCAACATCTGCCTATGACTCTAAAAGTAGTATTTCTAATTTTTCTCCCATCCTTTGACTTGGAATCAACTGCACTATTCCCAAGGCCATTCAAGGTAAAGGTGGACCACTTGATATAAACTTCAGAGAAATCACCACAACAGCTCATATATGGACAATCTCCAATCCCCATGCCTATTGCAGAAAAATCACAGGAGACTTGAGGTAGTGAACGCACAATACTATATACAGATGGTGTATTACAGAACTGTACACCTGAAACCTATATAATTTTATTAACTAATGTCACGCCATTAAACTCAATTTTAAAATAAACAAAAAGAAAGATCACCAGAGACATCAAGTTGCAGATTGCAGACCAGAGCAGTCTATCAGGCTGTCACTGCCTACACTCCATCTGAAGATGCTTCAAGACTGACATCTAGAAATCTTAACTGCTTGCCTTCAGAAAACTCAGAAACCAAGATTATAGTCTGCTCCAACCTTTTTCTTTTGTTTCCATAGTGATGATTAACTTTGGGAGCCCACCAGCATCACTGCCTCCTAAAATGAGACACAACTGTTTAACTGAGCTAACTTTTCTCAAAACTGATATAAAACAATCTATCAACTCAACTTCTGGAATGTGAAACTTCCAGACATGTTTCAGATGAGGTGTTCAGAAAAGCCATCCCAAGATGAACCTCAGTGGTATGTGGATAATTTTAAGCTAAAGGCCACATAGACCCTGGGGCTCAAGAGAAACTTTTGTTCCTCTTACCTATCCAGAGGAATTTTAATTAGGGGGCTTACCCATAATAGGAGATTATCAGAGATAACCTATCTATATGGCAGGAAAAAACTACTGATTACTGAGCTTGTACTCTCCCTGCAATTACCTCTGAAGCCCCAGGGTGCCTTGCCTCATCCTCAGCTCAGAATGTCACAGAGACCTCACTACTCACCCTTTCTGTATTGGGACCTCTCATGTATGTGGGGTATCTCACTCTCTCATGTATGTGAGCTTCCCATACATATGTATGTAATTAACTTTGGTTATTTTCTCTTGTTAATCTGTCTCCTGTCTATTTGATTATTAGACTAGCAGAAAGGACCCCGAGGATAGAGGAAAGTTTCTTCCTCCATACAAAGCCAAAAATTAATTACCATATATGTACTGCTTTTTAAGATCATTTAAACACAAAAATTATTATGAATACCATTCTAGGCCATTATATCTTCTTCTAGTATCAGCTTTAATTCCTATTTACTATTCCATTGTATTTGCAATTTTGATTTAACCAGTTCTATTTGGTGGATATTTAGGATGTTTGCAGTGTTTCCTTCTATAAAGTACAAATTTTGATGGATTCAACCAAAAGACAAGATCCAATATAAATTGCTGAAACAACATTAAGTGGATTATTAAGAATCATATAACTGATTGAAATTCAGAGGTGGGGCACACAGGTCAGCTATGGTTCAATCAGAGATAAGGCTCTATTCCTCTGAGATCCTTTAGGCCCGAATTTTTCAAAAGGTCTGCTTAGTCCTTTGGCTGGTGAAAAGATATTTTAGCAGCAGTTCTGGGCACCGCGCACAAACACAGAAACATCCAGAAGAACAGAAACTACCTCTTCCTCTTATCTTTCATATACCCATTTATGAATGATTTTCTGTGATGGCAGGAAAGCCATCAATAGGTTGGAATAGGCCAGTGTTTCTGAAATAATCACTGAAAACAAGAAAGTAGATTTACTCTAAGACCAAGGAGGCTCAAGTCCAGGAGTACAATAGGAAAATGTTAGCCCTGAAGAAATAGAGGTGAGATGGATAATTAAATGTAAATAAAAAGTTGTTGGGAAGGGAAAAATAGGTTAGATAAGCAACCAATGATGTTCACTACAATAAATAACAATACAACAAACACCACTGGAAAAGGAACAGTAGAAAGACCATGTATCTGCAATTATTTCCTTACTAATCATTCCAAGATGAATTATTAAAGCAAAGGAGATTTGTATAAATGTGGGATTTTTTAGATTTGTTTTGTTTTTTTTTTATGTAATGTAGTGTAAGCAGATGACACCTGATAAGACTAGAAACATAGGTGAGGATGAACATTGGGCATCTTTAAATGTCATAATGAGGAACCTGGCCTTCAGTAAGAATTTAAATATTTTAACTATTTTTTTATTTGACATGCTACTTTTTAAAGAGTTTTTGAAAGGGCTTAGGGTAAAATAATCAAAATAGTATTAATTAAATATAAACGTGGAAGAAGGAAATGACAAGCCACAGACTGAGAGAAAATATATTCAAAAGACACATCTGATAAAGGACTGTTATATATTATACAAAGAACTCTTAAAACAACAATAAGAAAACAAGCAACCCTATTTAAAAGTAAACAAAAAACTCTTAACAGACACTTCACAAAGAAGATACACAGATGGCAAGTAAGTATATGAAAACATGTCTACACCATTTGTGATTAGGAGATTGAAAATTAAAATAAGGAGATACCTATTACAATGGCCAAATTCAAAACACTGACAACACCAAATGCTGGCGAGGATGTGAACAACTGGAATTCACATTTATTGTTGATGGGAATGCAAAATGGCGCAGCCACTTTGGAAGACAGTCTGGCAGTTTCTTAAAAGACTAAACATACCCTTATCATACAATCCACACATCATGTTCCTTGGTATTTACCCAAATGAACCTGCACACAGATGTTTATAGCATCTTTATTCATAAATGAAAAATATGGAAGCAACGAAGATGTCCTTCAGTAGGTGAATATATAAATAAACTATGGCACATCCAGACGATGGAATATTATGCAGTTCTAAAAAGAAATGAGCTAGAAAGGCATAAAAAGACATGTAGGAAACTTAAATGCATATTACTAAGTGAAAAAAGCTAATCTAAAAAGGCTGTATACCCTTCGATTCCAACTATATGGCACGCTGGAAAAGAAAAAATATATGGAGACAGTAAAAAACGTAGTGGTTGCCAAGGATCTGCGGGTTGAGAGGAATGACTAGGCAGAGCATGGGGGAGTTTTAGAGCAGTGAAAATACTCCATGGTGGATACGTGTCATTATATGTTTGTCAAAACCCACAGACAGTACAATACTTAGAGTGAACCCTAATGTCAACTATTACTTTGGATGCCGAGGATGTGTCAATCTAGGTTCATCGGCTGTGACAATGTACCACTCTAGTGGGTTGATAATGATGTGTGCATGTGTGGAGTACATGGGAACTCTGTACTCTGTTCAATTTTGGTATGAATTTAAAACTGCTCCAAAAAATAGTGTGGACCTACAGGGTGAGGCAAAAGTAGGTTGACAGTTGTTCGTATGGAAAATACAATAATAAAAAAATGACACAAGAGTAAACTGTTTTGCGCACTCACAACTGTAAACCTCCTTTTGCCCCAGCCTGTAGAAACAGCTTTTGGCAAAAGGGAGTGGCACGTGCTTTAGAACATTAACCCAGCAGCATTATTGAGGAAGAACTGAAAATAAATGAAGCTAGTGAAAGAGACAGGTAGAAAGCTGTTCTAATTACCCAGACAAGAAGTCATACAATTTCAGAGTAGGATGGTACCAATAGACTATAGCAGGCGACACCGGGGAAGCCAAGAAACAATGAGATTTACCATCTGACTGCATGCTGACTGTTTGGGGCACGCTTCCACTGAATAGTCCTGGAATTTGAGGGAAAGTGCTTAATTTTCCATTATTTTTAGTTGGTGAAAATTCACTTGGCGCTAACCCAAGTCTAACTTTCCTTCCTCATCTCCTGTAACTTTTCATTTATATTTTTGGTTAAGCATACTGAATTATTTAGTGTATTCTAAACAATACCACTTTTTTCAGGCCTCTGTACCCTGCACCATCTGTTCCCCAAGACTGAACTACCTTGCCCTGGCAGAGCAAGGTAAAAATATCAGATGCTTGACTGTGTGACCTCAGGCAAGTTAATTCCCTTTCTGAGTACTGTATCACTTTTTTAACCCATAAAATTGAGGTAATAAATAAAAATATACACCTCACAGTACTTTTGAGGTAATTAATTAAGATACTATACCAAGCAGTGTGCCAGGAACACATTTGATGTACAGTATTTTTTTCTCCCTTTCCAGTGACCCTTAAACAACACATACACGTACACGCAGGTTGATGCCAGCACTCCCATTTACTCTCTCCCCAGCTCCTTTGAAAAACTCGCTCTCATGTGACAGACACCTACAATTTTATGTTCAGAAAATTACAAGCAGACTGAGGGAAGAATGATCTAACCACCATCAAGAGCACAGTGACTTTACATTTCCTTTCCCTTACTATGGTGAAAGCCAAATGGAAATTTTGTAGCCTCATGCTATCATAATGAAGCTCATTTTCCTAGACCTTTGGGTAAAAATTTTGCATGTGTTCACTACAGTTTTGCCATTAAAATAACATTGCTTTGCTAATCTATTCTGAGCATTTTTGAGCATCCTTTAAAAAAAAATGGACATGTCTGGTTAGTTTACAAATAGTGTGTATACATGAAAAGCTCAAGGTTATTGTGAAAATAAAAAGGCTGAAAACCTATTACTAGCTACATGTTTAGTCACAGCTTTACATTATGATGTTTTCATGAGGTCATTTTATTAGACAACAAGCAGCAAACCTATCTGGGTCGTGACAGGATAAGAGGTACTAAGGACACTTCCTTTCTCAAGATTTCCTAAGTAAAATTGCACTCAGGATGCAGGAAGTTTCAAAAATACTTTTGGGGGATTTCCTGAAGGTGGTTATTGAGAACTAATTTTAATTTGAAAAGCAGCAGCATTTGGCATAGGAAGACAGGAGCAACAGGAAATAATGCTATATGCCAAAGCACATGCACATTCAATAGCACTAAACATGGGCAATGGGACAAAGACCATTGTTCCACCTTCCCTATTCCATCTGCTCAAAAGGTAATTTGAAATACTTTATGTATGATTGCCTGAAGGCATCAAAGACAATGAAACAAGGATGGAAAATAGAAGATTATTCAAAATGTAACTGCTCCAATATGTTCCCAAACATGTACATTTAATCACCGCTTTTTAAAATATTTAATCATATCTTTCCCTGTGCCATTTCATTTATTGCTATTTAACTTTTTAATAAATAATGTTTCAGAAAAACTATAAGCACCATGGCGAATCATTTTTAATCCATCAATTTAAGAATGATCAGAAATTATGGATAGATGGTTTTGATGAAATATTAATGGAATACCTTTGAAAAACGTTAACTTTCCCTTCTGTATTTATTCTGCTATATTAAAATGAGATCATGCAAACTGCTTTATGTATGTGGGGGGGGGGATTAGGAAACTGGATATGTGGTGACCTCCCAGTAGGTGGTCTAATTCTGAGGTCCAACTTTGACTTGATGTAGGTACATCTGTAGCTCCAAGTTTAGAGACTAGCTCTGTGCAGCCCTAGAGTTTAGCATCACAGCAGCTGATCTGACCTCCCAGACTTCTCATTAAGGGAATGAAATTAGATGCCTCCTAAGGAGTGCCCATCAAGACATCATGCCACCTCCAAGGTTAAGACTGAGAATAGAAGGTTCCCCTATTAACACCCACTAGAGCTCCCCATCTCACATCTATTTTCCCATCTGAATAAATCATTCCTACCAGGTAACTGGCCCAAAAGTGACCTTAGCCCCCAACACTTCCATGTAAAGGCACTGTATTAGGGCTCAGGCACATTCTTACAATTACAGTTTAAATCAGCACACCAGTAGTGTCACTCATTCAGGTGGCAGAGTGCCTGGAAGTCATGGTTACTTTAGCAATACTCCACAGAACATTTATAGATGCTTAAGATAAATGAATACATTGTTTTATTCTAAATGACTTGTGTGGGTGGGGGCACAAAAAATAACTTCCTCCCACCTTCTAAATTCTTCTGGCTGGGTAATAATCAAATAACATGAACCAGAATAACAGAAGAAAATGCCCAAAATTTATTACGATGTATATGTGGGAGTGCCATAAGAATATGAGTCCCAAAGACACGTTGGGCAGTTGAGAATTAGATGCCATTATGGACAAAAGAGATGGGGGGGTATTCAGGGGGAGAGGGCTAGGATCTCAAAGGGAAAATAGGCGATTTACAGGTAAATGAGAAAGAACAAACAGAACAAATGTGGTAAATAAACTCTTGCTGGGCTGCCCAGAGACTATGGGACACAGAAGGAAATTCAACAAAGAGGCTCTGAAAGATTTCCCCTGGTTTTCCGAATTTAGTTTACATAATGATGCTAAAGTAATATTCGCTTCCTTTAAGGTTTTTCTATCTGAATTCCTTGAGACAGGTAAGGGGGGGGGGGGGGCAGCACTGAATGGTTTTTTCTGAGTCTTTTGTTTCTTAATAACCAATTGGAAATTAATACCCCAAAAAGTATATTTTTTAGTGCAAAAGTTGGTCCCCCTCAGTTGAAACCTCACACTGGACATGTGGTGGCAGACATGAAAGGTTTCCAAAAAAACTTATGGGAGAAAGATTAAAGTTAAGAGAAATCTATACATTAATTTACTATATTATTTCCCTAAGTATAAGGAAAGATCCCTATTGCAGAATTTTATTTTGTCATGAAACGCAAGTATCGCATCCGAACATAATTTGCAAATGACTATAACCCAATAATCATAGTGTAACACAAGCAGTAATATGGGCAGAAACTATGGCATCTGTAAGATTAACTGAGAATTACAAAAGTGAGAGTTGTCCTCTGTCCATCAGGATACTGACATAGGGATGTGAACTATCTTACAAAAAATTTGTTTTTCAGCCTCAAAGTCATACCAAAAATTCACTACCCAATAGAGTCTAGTTCTTCTGTTTAGCATTAGTAAAATAAGGCTCTATCATCCTATTTCTAGCCATTGCACAATGGTACTAATACAGAAAATGGGTCGTAATTTAGGATAACAGAAACTTCTAAGTCTGAAGACACAAGGCTTCTTCAGTGGAGTTCATTTCATGCCACAGAGTTTGACTGGGTTTTGAAGGAAACTTGTGGCCAGGGTAAATCAGTTTAATGATTCTGATCATGTATTTCTAGAACTGATACTGTTGTTATTGTTATTATTGGGGTGAAGTGCATTCCTCTCTATTAATGAGTCCATTTTTAAGTGAATCCAGCTTCTCTGTCTCTCAGAGATCTTTCAGAAATATTAACCATGTGATTAAGCATGATTAAGCAGCAACATCTGCGCTGATTTTCAGATCTCCTTAACGGGGTGTTTTTCAGCTCTTACCAATAGAGTAAGATCATTTCATATGAAGCCTCTGTCTTCAATAAGGCTCTTTAAAAAGAATGTTTAAAAGTACTCTTGAACTGTTTATTTCATTGAAAAAAGGGCTGTAGCTGTGCCTCATTTTCAGGTATGGGCTGAATGAGGAGTGAGACGGCGGGACTTTAGAGAGATTAGATGAGTGCTGTAAGGCAGATTCTTATGGTTTATCACAGAGTGTGGACTAAGGCTAAGCACAAGACAATTCAGCAAATAAATTGTAGAGAATTAGAGCCAGGATTCTCAATGTCAGAGACAGAAGTTACAAATCAGCAGAGGTCAGGTGTTAAAATGAACCTTGTGACACTGCTGGATTGCAGAGACATCAGTGTGACCTCATGTTTGTTCTACTGTGTGTGTTTATGGTAGAATCTGGACAGCTAACTCTATTTATGTACATACAGAGAGTAGATACAGAAATAAATATAGGTTACATGTGTACATTGGGTTAGTGGAAATACATATATTTCCTAGATGTTAACATAAGGAGTAGTTGGGTGTAGGATTTATAAGAACGCTCTATAACATTTTGCCTCTTCTCTATAAGTCTAAATTATTTAAAAATAAAAATGTAAAAGAGTAAATTATGTAAACTTACAATTACATACATTATACTGAAAATAAGAAATGAATAATAATGAACTACTAACAGATGCAAAAACATGGATGAATCTCCAAAAAGTTATGCTAAGCAAAAGAAGCTAGAGTACATACTGTGTGATTCTACTTATGTGAAGTTTGAGGACAGGCAAAAAGTAATGATGATAGAAGTCCTGTCAGCAAGTGGTCCTGGACAGGGAGAGAATGACTACAAAAGCATATGAAGGAACTTTCTGGGCAACTGGAAATATCCCTGATCTTAACTGGGGTGACAGTCACGTGGATGTTTACATTTGTAAAATCTCATCAAAATGCACTTTAAAAGGTGTATTTATTGTATTTAAGTTATAGCTCAATAAAATTCCTTTTAAAAGGGAAAAAAAGACTAAGCATAGGAGAAATGAAAGGTTTTAAGCAAAGGTGACATAATGCAGCTACATTGTGAGAAAAATCGCTTCTGCTATATGGGTAATGGATGGGAATGGGGGGAGAGAGAGAAAATGAAGAGACACCTGAAGAGACTCATGCAGAAGTCCAAATAAAAGAGGATAATGGTGTGGAATAAAGGTGAAGACAGCAAAGACAGAAAGAAATGGAAGAAGGTGAGAACATTTGGAATTAACAAGGCTGAATACTTGGGGAAAAGAAACTGGGCAACCGGAAATTACTCTGGCCTCTATTACTGGGTGGCTGATAATCTTTCTGAGATGTGGAAGATTGTGAATGAGGAAATTAGTGGAGTGGGGGAAAACACGTGAATTATACTAGACGGTTTTCTAAGAAACCGTTCACTATAACTTACTACGTGGGAAATAAGAGAATGAACAGGAAACACTAGGAGAATTTAACTGAGTGTAATATATATATATATTTTTTTCAGGTTAAAAGCATTCTAATAGATCTGTAAGATTTCTATTAACTTGGATATGTCAGTCTTTTAGTGAAAACCCTGTTCCCACAATTTTTTAGCAGAACCTTCAACCTTAACTGTCAATACTGGCAGTTATCTGATTCTTGTCCTTTCACTTATAGCCCATGTTCCAGCGGGGACTTGTGGTTGGTTACTGTTACCCTGAGCTCTGAAACAGTGTGCTGCAATAGGGAGTGGCAACAGACTGCTTATTAAGTAGTCATGACAATATCTACCCACCCTGTGACTTCACTTCTGCTTTAATGAAAGGAAGGGTAAGTGGGTGGATATTGTCTGCCAAAAAAAATGTAAGACTAAATTATTATTCTACACCTAGCATATGCTGGAAAAATGAGAGGTATTAACAATTTCCATATTATTATGATGAAAATGTTCAATATACAACAACATTGAAAAAAATTATAGTGAACACCTATATACCCACCACCTAGATTCTATCAGTAATAGTTTAGAAAAAGTGCTTTATATTGTATCTTCCCATTTATCCATCTTTCTATCCATCCATTCATTCATCTTAATTTTTGATGCATATCAAAGTAAATTGTGAACAGTACACTTCACACCATGAGTACTTCAGCATGCATATCATTAAAGTCAATATCTGTTTAGCTTTTTTTAATAAAAGATTATATATGTAATGCACAATTCTTAAGTGTACATTCACCAAATTTTGACAAATCTATACATCTGTGTAACCCAAACCCATCAAAATAAAGATTACCATCATCTCAGAAATATTGTCCATTCAGTCTTTACTTCCCATTCAATCTTTACTTCCACCTCATAACAAGCAACCACTGTTCTGATATTTTTGTTCATTCTAGGACTTAAAAGAATGAGTACTCTTTTGTGTCTGTTTTTTTTAAATTCAACATGTTTTTGAAATTCATCCATGTTTTGTGTATATTGGTATTTCATTCCTTTTCACTGATGAGTATTCCGGTGTATAGCTATACCATGGGTTGTTTATCCGCTCTCTTGTTGATGGATATCTGAACTATTCCAGTTTTTGCTATTATGAATAAACCTTCTATAAATTTTCTTAAAGAAGTATTGTTGTGGAAATACACTTTTCTTCTCTTGGGAAATACTTGAGATTAAAATGGCAGGGTCACAATGGAAGTACCTGTTTAGATTTATACGCAACTTCCAGAACTTTTCCGAAATTAGTTGAACCATTTTGCATTCCAACCAGTACAGCTCTGGTGGCTCCACAATCTTAAAACATTTGGTTTATCCATTTTTAAAACTCTAGATATTTCAGTGACTGTATAATGGTATTTTGTTGTAGTTTTAGTTGGAATTTAACCTGATGACTAATGATGCTGATCATTTTTTGTTGTGTTTATTACTGTTCCTGTTATTTCTTTTTATGAAGTATCTGTCCAAATATTTTGCCTATTTCTTAACTGGGTGGTTTGTGTGTTTTTATTACTGAGCTGTAAGATTCATTTATACATCTTTGAGTCAGTCCTTTGTCAGATATATGTCCTACAAATATTTTTCCTAGCCTATGACTATTTTCCTAATGGCGTCTGCTAATAATCAGAAGTTTTACATTTCAATTAAGTCTATTTTTTCCTTTTCATTTCTTTTATGGTTATTACCTTTTTTGATACAAGTAACCTTTGTTTACCACTGAATCAAAAAGATTCCTCCGTGTTTTCCTCCAAAAGCTCTCCAGTTTTAGCTATAGGATCACAGGTATGTAATTCATTTTTTATTTATTTTGGGTTATAGAGTAAGACAAAGATCAAGGTTCTTTCCTTTTAATATAAATATCCAGTTATTTGGTAACATTTGTTGAAAAGACTTTTCCTTTCCCAAGCAAGCAATTACCTTCCCATTATACATTGATTACTTTGAATTGTACTACTTTAAAACACTATTTTCTTGTAAATTTTATATGCTTTTTTTTTTTTTTTTAATGTAAAACAAGCACTTTTTATGTTGCGCCAATAATATAAAACCTGCCTCATCCTTTCCAGCAAAAGCCAGTCATAACAGACCAGCTGAGTCTGGCTCATGCTGTCATTTCCCTCTAAGAGACAAAGGCTTCTGTTACACAGAATAAGGCAACAAGTCTCCACAGTGTGATGATTCAGAGATCCAGGGTAATGCTGAGCTAGCCTTGATTCACATGGCACTTCCTTTAGTGCTGCTTACTAGCTGTGGTTTGTGGCTCATCTCCTACCACTCCCTGGCAGACACCCTGCCCTCACAATTCTGAAATACTTGTTCTCAGGAAAGTCTAGGCTTTTCTCACGTCCAGAGATCTACATGTGATATTCTCTTTGCCCATGATGCCCTCATCCTGATGTCTGAGGAACTCTATCCATATCAGCAGGAGCTCTTCTCGACCTCCTCATAGATGTAAAATAGTCCCTCCTAGATGCTCCCATGGTACATCGGTCATAAACGTATTACATCACTTACCCATATTCCTCTAATTACTCATGCTATATTTGCCTCCCTCCCCACACACAGCATTCTTAACATGAGCCTCAGGAAAGCATGAATCTAGTCTACCTATCTTTGCACCCCAGCAAGTTAAAACAACAAACACAAAAATAGATTTGTTAGACAAAATAATTTGAATTTTCTGATACAATTTAAATTTCAAATCTCTTTTATCTAACTCATAAGTATATTTATATTTACAAGATCTAACATCCTGATCATTCTGAAACTTTAACCATCTTCCTGTATCATGGAATGGAGGAAAACAGCTCTCATGAAAGAAAAGAAACAACATTTGTAATTTCATGCAGTATATATTCTGAAATTTTCTTATATATGGAGATTGAAATAATGATTGTAGCAAGACATTTGAGGTACAGCTTCTCAAAGAAGTATATTATGTGCAGCCTACTGTTTTTCAAATGAAGTTTCTACTTAGCATGCTACTGCAGATTCTGAAAAGAAAGCCTACTAATAAATAGATGAAGTCCCAACTCTGCTATTTACTAGCTGCGTGAAAGTATCAGTGAAGATGGGCTGGGCTTTGCTGCAGTAATAGTGATCTCGAAAATCACAGTGGTCTCACTCACATTGCAAGACTCCTCATAAATCAGCGGCAACCCTATTTCACATTGCCATCACTCTGGAGTCAGGGTAGGGGAGCAGTCTGTGTTTGGAATACTGCCAGTCACTGAGATGAAGGGCAAAGACCCATGGCAAACCATACCGACTCTTGCAGTTTCTTCCTGGGAATGGCATCCACGTTACTAATGGCCACTCCTGAGTTCATCACAGCAGCATGCATAACCTTCAACTAGGGAGGGAGTTTGGAATATGGTGTTTGGCAAAAGTTATTACTCTACCAAATAAATAATCTTGGGAAAGACATCTATTCTATCTGTATCACAGTTGCCTCACTTATAAAATGATAATAATGCAATGATAACAGTAACTACTTTATACTGTTACAGGGATTAATGAAGACGATGACACGAAACAGCACAATATCTGGTTTGTAATTATTGCTCAGTAAATGTAAATGTTTACTTAAATATTAAAAGAAGCTCAGTTTCTCTGTCAAACAAGTAATAAACTAGTAGAGCTACATAATATCTGGGGTTTTAGGTGGGTGGGTGGTTAGAATAGCTAGAGGTGACCGGGACAGCCCAACTGTGAACAAAGGCCTAGGATCTTGGTTCTTTTCTATGTGGAGTCCATTTGGCTGATACATGTAAAATGACTCCTTCGCTCACGTGTCTAATATCTGGGCTAGGATAGCTTTAACTTCTGAGTGCTGGTCAACATTGCTCTCTAGCCACACGTGGTGGACTCAAGGTACCCTTACAACTTACATGGCAGCTGGCTTCTCCCAGAACAAATATGACAAGAGTAAGTCTTGCAAGAAGTGCAAAAAGAAGATGTAAAGTTTTCTGACGTAGCCTCAGAGATCCAAAATATCACTGTAAAATTCAGCGTATTTTACTAGTCAAGCATATCACTAATACCAGCAATATTCTTATCTCTATATTAAAATAAGTTAGCTAAAAACTAGAGTAGGTACTGCTACGGAAAAAATATTATAATAGGTGTGCAGTGGTTCATTTATTTTGCATTTCCCTAATGGCTAGTAAGATTGAGCATCTTTTCATGTGCTTATTTGCCATCATATATCTTTTCTTTTAATATCTTTACTGACTTCAGAGAGAGGGCAGGAGAAGGAGAGAGAGAGATAGAAACATCAATGAGAGAGTCACTGATCAGCTGCCTAGCCCGCAACCTGGGCATGTGCCCTGACCAGGAATCGAACCCCGATCGCCTGGATCCTAGGTTGACGCTCAACCTCTGAGCCACGCCCGGCCGGGCTCATATATCTTCCTTAGTGAAGTGTCTGCTTATATTGTTGACCGATTTTTAACTTGTGTTGTTCGTTTTCTTATTAAGTTTGGGGAGGTTTTGAAGTATATATCCTAAATATAAGATTTTTGACAAATATATGATTTATAATTATTTCTCCCAGTCTGTACTTATCCTTTATCCTCTTCAAAGGACTTTTATAGAACAAAGGACTTAAAAAACTTTTTTTTAAGATGCAGTTTTCCAAGATTTTTTTTTTTCATTTTATGGATCATGCTTTTGATGTCATTGCAACAACAAGTTTAATTAACTCAAGGTCACAAAGATTTTTCTCCTATGTTTTCTTTTAAAAGTTTTTAAGTTATACATTTCAAAGACACATCTACAAGTTATTTTGAGTTAATTTTGTATGGTGTGAGGCAAAGATCATAGGGTTTTTTTTCTTTTTTGTTTTTTTTTTCTTTTGTAGATTGATTCCCAATTGTTCCAACACCATTTACTGAAAAGACTATCCTTTTTCCACTGAATTGCCTTTGCACCTTTGTAAAAAAAAAAAAAATTGACCATGTTAGGTAAATTTTTTGACTCTATTTTGTTAATCTATATGTCTACCCTTGTATCTTCATTTTTGATTAATATGACATTATCTTGATAGCTTTATAATACATTTTAAAATAAGATAGTTTGAATCCTCTTTATTCTTCTTTTACAAAATTGTTTTTGCTCAATCTAGTTCTTTTTGCCTTTTCATATAAATTTTAAATTCAGCTTGCCTTAATATGCAAAAAATCATGTTGATATTTTGATTTGCATTGCATTAAATCTATAAATCATTATGGTAAGAATTGGTATCTTAACTTTGTTGAGTATTTCAATCATGGTATCTGTATGTCTCTCCAGTTACTTAGGTGTTAATTTTTTTTCTTTTTTTAAAATCAGGGTTCTGTATATTTTGGCATACTAATCCTGTACATTTTATTGAATTTATACCTAGGTATTTCCCTATTTGGAGCTACTACAAAATATATTTTTAAATAAAATTGTTAATTATTCATTGATAGTATATAAAAATATGACGCGCATGTTGAACTTGTATAATGAGAACTTGTTAAACTAAATTATTAGCTCCAGGAGCTTTACTGTGGATTCTTTGGGATTTTCCATATAGACCATGTCATCTGAAAATGGATGACGTAGATGATATGTGTATGTATGTTTAATTTATTTATTTCTATAATGCACTTCTGATACAATGCTAAAAAGGCATAGAGAGAGTGTCCATCTGCCTTGTGTAAAATCTTAGGTATAAACAATTTAACCTTCCATCATTAAACATTATGTTAACTAAAGGTGTTTTTTTAAATATGTGTCCTTTATTAATTTAAGGAAGTTCCCTTCTTTTCCTTGTTTCCCCAGAGCTTTTTTTCATAAATACATGTTAAATTCTGTAAAATACTGTTTTTGCAAAAGAGTTATAAACATGTGGTTTATCTTTTTAGCCTATTAATCTGATGGATTACATTAACTACTTTTCAAGTGTTGAACTAGCCTTGCATTCCAGGGGAAAAGTCACTTGTTTATTATATATTACTTATTTTACATATGGCTAGATTTGAATTGCTAACAGTTTGGTTTTTGTGGCTATATTCATGAGGTAAATTGGTCTCCCATTTTCTTTTCTTGTATGGTCTTCTAGCATTAAAGTAATTTTGCCCTCATAAAATATGTTTGAATGTATTCTCTCTTACTTAAATTTCTTGGAAGATATTGTGTAAAATTGGTGCTATTCCTTCTTCAAAAGTTTTGTAGAATTCAACATTGAAACCATCTAAGACTGGAGATCCCTTTTATGGAAAACTTGAACTATAAACTCAATTTCTCTCATAGTCATAGGCCTATTCATGTTATCTACTTTTTCTTTGGTGGCTTTCAAAGAATTGATCTACTTCATCTACACTGCTGAATATATGTGCATAGAGTTGTTCTTGGTATTTCCTTATTAGCATTTTAATGTCTGTAATGATAAACCCTCTTTCACTTCTGACAATGATAATTTTCATCTTTTCTCTTTTTCACTTGTTCATTCTAGCTAGAGGTTTATCAATTTTATTGTTCTTTTCTAAGAAATGAGTTTTTTATTTCATTGACTTTTCCCTCTATTTTGTTGAGTTTTATATTTATTTCTGACCTTTATTATTTCATTTTTTCTGATTCTTTTTGATTAATACTGCTCTTGAATTTCTAATTTCTTAAGGTAGAAACTTAAATTGTTGATTTCAGACTTTCTTCTTTTCTAATGTAAGCATTTAATGATATAAACTTCCTTCAGAGCACTGATAAAGCATCATTCCATACATTTTCAGATACTGCATTTACAATTTAGTTCAAGTCAAAATATTTTCTAATTTCCCTGAGGCTGCATCTTTTATCTCATGATTATTTTTAAGAATTTTATTTGGGAATTTCCCAAATATCTTTCTGTTATTAATTTCTAGTTTAATTACATTATTGTCAGAGAATATATTTTGTATGAATTCAATTATTTTATATTTGTTAAGGTTTGTTTTATGATGCAGGATCTGCTCTATCTTGATAATTGATAAATATACCAAAAACATGGATATTCTACTGTTGTTACATGGAGTGTCCTATATACATCAAGTAGACCCAGCTGGTTGATGGTGTTATTTAGTTCTTTATACTTGCTAACTTACTGTTAACTTGTTTCTTCAAATACTAAGAGAGTACTGAAGTCTTCACAGCCATATTATGAATTTGTCTATTTCTTGTTTCAGTTCTATCAGTTTTTGCTTCATGTATTTTAAAGTTTTTTTAAGACCATAAACATTCAGTATCATTAGGCCTTCTTGGTGAACTGACCCTTTTGTCATTATATAATACCCCTCTTAATTCTTGGCAGTTTTCCGTGCTTTGAAGCCTATTTTGTCTAATTTGAATATCGCCCTTCTAGCTTTCTTTCATTTGGCTTTTGAATTGCATCTTTCTTCATCCTTTTACTTTTAACCTATATAACCTGTTAAAATCCAATGGAGAATGTTGATTTGTTGTGACTCTTTTTGCTATTGCTGTTTCAGTAGGATTGTTAGGTTCTCCACTTATTTTGACTCACATTCTGTGGATTGTGGTTCATATCAGTTCATTACCCAAAATCTTCACCCTGGCACTTACATCTTTTCTGTGTGCCCACCACCCAGTGGCCAGTCAGGGGCCTTGGGCTGTAGTCTACCCCATAGTTCAGTTCTCAAAGCATCTGATAAGCTATTTAGCATCAGTTCAACCCCTGCTCAGGGGGGAGCTCAAGAGCTCACATGCATTTTATGGGATCATTTTCTCAGGCTGTCTCCTCCATTCAATCTCTCTAGCACTCTTCAACTCTCAGACGTCCTCTTTTCCGGTCTTCCGCCTATAGGGTCAAGGCTTGAGTTTCCCTGCTCCACTACACACTTCTCATGACTGAGCTGGCCTCTGGAGTCTGGTTCTTTGAAGGACTACCAGAGTTACTGATAACTTCAGAGGCTATGAATCTGTTGAAAATTTAGGCTAATTTTTGTAAAAATGTTCAAAGATACCAATTTTTCTTTCTTTTCCTTCTTCTCTCTGGACGAGTGTTCTCTTAGAATCATCAACTTCATGTCACCAGTGAACCAAAAAGTATTAAGAACCTTCTACTACAGGCAACATAGTATAGAAGCAGGAGCACAGACAAAGAGACTTTATTTTCTGTAGTTCTGGAACTTCATCAACTTTCAGTCTTGTCTTTCCAAACTAGGATCAAACTATAGCCCATCCTTTCAAATTTACTTTTGCCAATTCTACCAAGTTCTTTGCTTATTTTAAAAATAATTTACTTCTATCACACAAGCAAAATATTAAACTAACCATTCTTGTTCTTCCATCAACTTCATTTCTGCTGAGGCTATTAGATAAAGTTACTCAGACTTTTATATCCATGCCTTACGGTCTCCCACTCAACTCCACCCTCACTGACACTTAGGTATTTATTAACTGTTACCCTAGTTAGCTCCCTTTTCTCATTATAAACATGTCCAACAGAACAGACTGACATTTCTCTCCTGGCCCAGAGACTATTATCTATTATCTATCTCCTGAGACTATTGTCTGAATATGTTTTAATACTGGTTTCTCAAATCAAGTTCATCAGAGGAAAAGTACCTGAACACCCAACTGGATAGCCTCTCACCTTTTCCCAAACAGTAAACTGTTATTCATTCTTTGTGCACCCTATAACTGAAGGATGCACTCTCTGAATACCAGAATTGGTCCTAAATCAAAGGGTGTGAGTGGGAGATTTGTCTTCAGTTACCTGCTGCACTCTGCCTCAACTTGCAGTTCCTTTTTCTGTCCTCTCAGCACTTAGCTCAAGCTATTTAACTGGCCAAAATCCCCAGGCTTGCCTGTTCTCTTGTATAAAAGGAGAAAGTGTTAGGATAAACGAAATCATATGGAATTGTTAAAGTCATACTCCTTCAGGGAATATTCACATTTTAAATAACTTTGTCAAAACAAGTTATTCCTTTATCTTAATTCTAGATTTTTCTAGCATGCTGATACTTGAAAAGAGGAGCTAGTATGAGGCACAGGCACCCTTAAAATTAAATTTTAAAAAAAGCACACCTTCTGGTAATGTAAAGGACTGAAAGTGAGAAGAATATTTGTCTTATTGGACTGCAGGGTGTGGGAGTGTCCTGCATTACTGTGTGAGAAAGACAATTTGTATATTTTGCTGTCCACAATAGTCTAAGCTTCAAAATACTTACAGTGTGGTGATTACGGGGGAGGGGAGTGGGGGTGTAAGAGGGCATAGAGGGGATAAATGGTGATGGAAAACAATAAAATATAAAATAAAAAATAAGAAAATGTGTGACATTTTTATTTAAAAATCCTTATAAAATTAGATGGATAAAGTAGCGAAAGAATCTATTACATTTCCTTAAAATGCATCTCTGATTTACCTAATCAAATAGCATGCATAAAAAATCTTCACAAGCTATGTGTAGTGATTATAAATATAATGATCTGCAAGTATTTGTAAAACACTTCCTGTTCTTCAGTCATATTAATAGTCTTAAGAGTATATAGAAAAGACCCATTTCACTCACAAAATAGCTATTATAACTGATTATGTGTGAGTGTTATATATTTTTATTTAAACTGTGGAAAATATATCACAAAGTGTTTGTGTAGAACAACAGTCTCATAGATGTTTCTGAGAAAAAGGGAACACATGGCTATATAAGTTTAAGAAAAGCTATAAATTATTTTCCCCTCTTGGAAATTTAAAATGTATTTCACCATATAAAAGGCTCTGAGTGGCTCTGCAGAAAAGAAATCTAACTTTTTTTGGTAATTTCTCCAAAGTGATTAGACGGCTAAACTCTTCATCTCACAGAACGCCCACTAACATTGTGATCCAATATACTGTTTGGCATATTTTGGGAAGCATTCAAGAAGACTCCTGTCAGTTGGGAGGGACGTATTCTGTACTTTTACAAACCCTCCAATTCATGAATACCATTGTAGCACACCATTACTATCATAAAATACACAAATGTTGACGCTTATTGAAACAAGCACTGAGCCCAGCCAGCGTGGCTCAGCGGTTGAGCATCAACCTATGATCCAGGAGATCATGGTTCGATTCCCGGTCAGGGCACATGCCCAGATTGCGGGCTCCATCCCAGGTGGGGGGCGTGCAAGAGGCAGCCGATCAGTGACAGCTCTCTCATCATTGATGTTTCTATTTCTCTCTTCCCCCTCTCCCTTCTTCTCTCTGAAATCAATAAAGATATATTAAAAAAATAATAAATATATATATATATTTTTTTTTAAAAAGAGGAAGACACAAGCACTGAAACAGTTTGTTGAATTGTTTTTTTCTGTTCCTGAGAGGAGTACATGGTAGATTCATTCATGATTTCAATTCTAACTCCTTTCCACAGAGTAGGTGTTAAATGGCATTTACCCCAAGCTTCTTTGGTTCAAAACACTAGTTTTTAAAACATCATTGTTTTTTCTTTATTTCTATCACAAGGATTAGCAGAGGGTAATTTTGGGGACAATTTCTATCTCTGACTTCCTCTCTCCCCCTCCCCCTTCAATATGCACACATACACATGTACAATTTTTGTGGGTTTGTTTTGTATTCTGTGGAGTAATAAAGCTTAGAGTAATGCACATAAAGAGAAAAAACATGTATATAACATGCAGCAAATATATATAATCAGCCTTATCCTTTAAACCATAAAGACCTACCCATAAAGCAGAAAGTTGGGAGAAATGTTGGTGTCATATTTGAGGTGGTTTTGGAGTAAAACAGAACTGTGTAGATTCTAGGTGACCTTGAGCTAATTACTTTATCTCTCTTGGATATGATGTCCGTGTTTGTTAAATGGGAACATAATAGTTATTTGAAGACTATTTGAGATAAAGTAGGTAAACTGGTGGCACCTAGAAAGTAATCACAAGGAAGTAGTAATTGTGTAGGGAACAGCCTCATGGCAGAAATGTTATTAAAATCTAATTCTTTAAAAATTACATGAGTGCCATCTATACAGAAATCAAGGCTAAGAGTATGTTTGATTTTATCAATGCCTTTTGCAAGCTAGTTCAGATTTATGCCACATTAAAGATTCAATAAACATCTACTGGGACACTCTTTTCCAGCCCTAAACAGAGAGAACAATATTCTTTGACCCAAATTCTGGAAGCTAATAACCTCCAGGCACAAGTCTTCTCTTCTGAGTAGAGGCAAACAGGATACTCAATTTATACACTTTTCCTTTATCTTATATTTCTTTGGGAATTACCCAATCATTTTCTATGCAAAGATACTTCTAGACCAGTGTTCTACCTATTCCTATTTAGGTCAGCACTCAGTAAGTATTTTGGTAAATAAATGAATCTTCGATAAAATTACCAATAGTATGAGGAGCAGGGACTTATAGCAATGACTAATATGAAAAGAAAAAAGAAATCATATCCATATGTCCATTTTTCTAAATACTTTTTTTTTTAATATCCTCTATTTGACCTCCCAAATGCTCTATATATGACCTGAAACAAAACGTGTGAATAAAACATAATGGTAGAACATCTTCAGGTTTAATCTTCCTTTGTTCAACTTCCTGTCCTACGGAGGTGAAATGGGACAGAACCTCTCTGATGCAATGTCTCACAAATGGCTGAAATACAGCACTTACTGCACTGTCATCTCTCTTTGTCTTACACACACACACACAGATGGGAACCTGTAGTACAGTAGATGGTGTTTTCCCTCACTGAAATCAAACAGAACAAACAATGGCTGCATTACTACGACAACAGAGTCAATGCCAGGCTCTCTGGGAAGCTCTGGCAGTTGACTTTTTAAAGTGTTTGCTCTGCTACCTTATATCATGTTAGCAGCTCTGTGGGCCTCAAAATGTGTGCCCTGGCCATTTAAATAAGTTTCCTCATTCTGTGTGCTTCTAAGCACACAGAAATAAGGCCACAGCCAATGAGTCAAGGTCAGGGCTGAGCCATTTCACAAACCTCACTCACAGAGAACCTAGGTGGTCTTCTCACTGTCCTATAAGCCAAGGAAAATCTGCAGTAGTGGGATGGCACTGGTCCTCTTTTAAATTAATTACTGCAGAATTCCTAATTTCAGAGGAAGACAATGTGGGTTTTATGTGCTATCATTTTTTTCCTGAAAGCTAAAAGATGCATTTAAAAGGCAAACAACAATCTTCTCTGACAGACATCGCCACAGAATCATAACGGGAAATGTAAAGATGTGAGTGTTTTGATCCCAGGTCATCTGGAAGAATCTTTAAACATTACTGAAAAATACTTGATAGATTATTTAATCCATTTATATAATAGTTTTTCCCAAGTATAAAGTCAAATTGTACAACTTGAGCGAGTTGTAAAAAGAGTAAGTTGATGGTGATAAACTTAAGTTTACAGTATTACTGCCTACATAATTTAATGCTTATACACAACCAACTGACAATCCTCTATTGACCAAGTCAGTTCTAGACGCTCTAGGAGGTAAAACACAGATGACAAATGAGTCATCCTGGAAGAGCCTCCCAGGAAGCTGGTGAGACAGATTCAGACACAGAAGAATCAGAATGCTCTATAGAGTACAGAATCAAATACTATGAAATATCTTGTCCCCACCTAGGCACTATCGTTAGTCACATTTTTCCCCAAAACCAGCTAAACCCTCATTTACTCTGTGAAGCCTTCCCTGAATTTTCTAGCTCATAGTTTCCTCCTTGACCCTTTATATTTTAAAATGTGTTACTATATAACCTGTTTTCCCAACTAGGTTGTAAGTCTGTTGGTCAGGAACTATGTAGGATTTTTCTTCCATCTTCAAATTCAGATGCTTTATTTTGCACAAAAGATATATCACTGATTTTATATCTGATTATCATAAAAATGATGGCAATTGTTAGTGAAATACAAATTCACAGAATGGGGCAACACTTATATGAGGTCGTTATGTTGCAGGAACACAGGTTACTTTGTGAATTCCTTAAGCACAAGCATTGTGTCTTTTTCATGTTTATTCCTTGTTTCTGTCCTAGCATGATGCGTGACACATAGTAGAAATGGCAATGTTTGACTAAGGAAGGAAAGTAGGAAGGGAAGAATTGAAAGGAGGGAGGAATGAGTAATGGGTAATGAAGAATGGACTCAAATATGAGAAAAAGTCGGGAATTCTAGACCAGAAGGACATTATCAGCAAAGGCAGATGGTTGAAATTGGCAGTGTGGGAGCGTGTGTGTCTGTGAAACTATGTGGAAGCTGTTCTCACTGAAACAAGAAATTTACTTTATGATGGCACAGCAACTATGTAGAATAGGTAAGATGTTTTTCATGCTGTGGAGCTCATACTGTGAAAATCAGAATAAATTATTTAGAATTGGGGCTAGAGACAAGGGAGCCATTACAGGTTCTTAAGAGGATGAAAAGGATTTTTTGGAAAACTACTTGGAAACAGCATTATACATGGTAGATGAGAAAGGAAACATTAGAGAAGGGAAGATCATTTAGATCCAATTGTGATAATGCAGTCATGAGGTAATGAGCCTGCTCACCAAATAGAAAATCTTTTTATTAAAAAAAATCAGTGGGGTTTAATAATTAACTAAATGTAAGAGTAAAAGAGACAGGGACAGTAAATATTCCCAAACTTCTAAATGTGTGAGAGAGATTGAGCTCACAAATTATGTTGCCATAAATTAAAATAAGAAAGTACAGAAAATAAGTGGTTTGAGGAAAATGACAAATTTAATTTTGGCCATGATTTTATATAGCCGAGGTAGTAGAAAGAACATATTGTTAAAGACAGAAAAAGCAAAGTCTCTAGTCCTCTGCAGAACATGAAGAAGGTACTTAATTAAATGTTGACTTTTTTATTGATATTAAATCACTTACTACATCTAGGTATTAACGTTCCCTAAAATATTAAAAGGACGCATAAATTCCTGCTAGAATTACCATACTGTGAGGATAAGATGGTGATTGTTAGAACTGTTGTTGTCAAAGAACGAGTGTCAAATATATTTTTTTTAATCCTTACCTGAGGATATCTGTTTTTCCATTACTTTTCAGAGCAAGTTGGGGGAGAGAGAGAGAGAGGGGGAGAGAGAGAGAGAGAGAGAGGGAAACATCCATGTGTGAGAGACACATCGACTGGCTGCCTCCTGCACATGCCCCGACCAGGGCCGGGGAACAAGCCTATAGCTGTGAAATCCTCACCTAAATTACAAATCAGGGGCAAAGGTATATATTTTTGCCTGATCCATATAAAAGTGGTCTTTCTGTTCTTTTTAGGCTCTTACAGAATGTTACTCTCCCATATTCACTTTCAAAGGAACGGAGGATAAAAAAACTAGAGAGAACACAGAACTTATTCTGGGGGGTCCTAGGATTGGCTGAGCTTTCTTCTGTCAACCCAGTACCACTATCTTCCTAACTACACAGTAAGAACAAGACATCCCGTAACCATTTAACCAATCTGTTCTACAAGCTCCAGCAAACACAAGAACAGGGATGCTGAACCGGCAGAAGAGGGGAAAGGTGATGGTGAGTGACAAGGATGAATGGCTTTCTAGATTATAGCAGATCTACAAGGAGCTAGAACCAAGCAGAAGGAAGGGAGCTGATTACAGGGAATTCTGCTTAAAAGGGGAGAAAGCACTCAATGATTAAGCGCACGGGCTCTGGAATCAGACAGAAGAGTGTTCATCTCGAGATAAAACACAGCTCCTGGCTGTGTGGCCACAGGAAAATTGCTGAACGTAGCTAAGCCACAAATTGTAACATGGGTACGATAAGAGAACCTACCTTCTGGAAAATAAGTACTCAATAAATGCTAGCTAACATTATTAAAAGGAAAGAGTGTGAAATCTACTTTAATTAGCATGAGGATACCACTAATTTCTAGCCTTTAAATATGAGAACAGGGGGGAAGAGAGAGAGAGAGAGAGAGAGAGAAAGAGAGAGAGAGAGAAGAAAAAGGAGGAGAGGGAGAGGAGGGGGAGGGGAGGAGAAAAGAGAAGAGACAAGAGGCAAGACAGCAGCAAGGATAGGTAATGGCAAAATGGGATAAAAATGACAGAATGAAGAGAAAAGTGGCAGAAAACGTTGAAAAGAACAGTAGTAAAAGGGAACAGGGAAAGGGTTCTTAAAATTAATACTTATAATTTGAAATTTTCATATATTATTCCTTTGTTATTTAAACAGAAGCAGAACAAAAGAAAATGTAATTCTGAATGAAACTGGAAACAAATGTTAATGGAGAACGGGTTGGAAAGATTAATTGGGGGGCAGGATAAGGGAGGAAAGAGCCCGGGCACTGGCCATACGAGAATTCATTAAAATAGTGAAATGTGACTTCATCTAATTCTTTCCTATGTCTTGTTTTTTCATATTTCTATAGCTATATAAAAATGCTTGTTTAAATAATGTACATTGCAAGCCTTCTTAGTCAAATACGGTTTGGCCTTTATACACTATTTTAAACGAAGTACACTTACATAATTAGGAATGGTATATAATACAAAGCAAAGATATTATATTACACCGTGAAACTTAAGTTCTATAAAACAGAGGCTACATTCCAGCACACTAGCAAATCTTTCTTTATAATCCCTATTCATACACAATTTGGAATGAGGTAATGCCAGGTTATATATCAACTAAACCATTCTTTCAATGAATCTCTGACCCAAATGCCTGAAGAATCTGTCTGAAGTTGATGGCATGTTGAAGAAATGAATACACTCTGTGGTCTGACTATTTATTATAGATTACTACAGTTCTCACACAGGATCCAAAAGTAATTCAATTTAAGTTACTCACATTATGCTTAGAAAATAAATAATAAATGATGACAGTTCATTGATTTAGAACTTAATGCAATTTTCTTGTGAGCTGGGAAATTCTTCATACAGACTGAGAGTTACGTGTTTAGTGACCAGAGACTTTTGCAGACTCATAATGTATAAGACATTTACATTCAGGGTTGGCCAGAGGGAAAACTGTGTAGTGCCTGAGCTATATTTAATGACTCATCACCTCTCAACTCTCTCTACCTCCCACATACCCAGTTATACCTACCCAGGGACTCATCCATCTCTTCCAACACAGGACTTCCAATCAAGTCCCTGCCCTCTAGTTCTGGCTTTCATTCTTTTCTTTAATATTATCTTGTATCTCAATCCCTCCTACCCAATTATGTGCTGCCCAACATGGCATAGCACAAACCTGAACATTCATGGACTGAATTCCTTTCTAGTTAATATATTTAAAATTAAAAGGTATTGTTAAAAAAAAAAAAAAAGCTCAATGGTAGTGCTGTGGGAAGATAATTTTGCTAGATCACTTATTAAAAACATAGAGAACTCATTATTTTATGTCACATATTGTGTGCTTTTAGCTATTTTATTCCATGTTGCATCAGGCAATAATCCTGCCCAGTTTCTAGAGTTATCCTTTGCTCCCTACTTAAGGGAGTTATTTCAAAGCCCGATACTGTGCCAGAGTAGGCAGCCTACTTCATTACGAGAGAGGCAGAACACAAATTTGCCATGAGGTAGTCAGAGAACAATAATATTACTGGCACTGTATAGTATTAGGGTTTTAATAGTTATATTAGCAAAGGCTATTTAGAAAACTAAGATATAAAGTTATTAGGTAAATGACATTAGTTATAAAAATAACCAGAATTCCCCTTCAAAAATATTCCACTTAATTTCTTTCTTTAGGGTTAAAAAAAACCACCTGTTATAAAAGGTATGCATAAACAGTTAAGAATAAAATGGAAAGCACTAAAAAGAAACTTTAAAGAAGAATGTTCTGAATTCTTTTTATAATTAAAGTTAATAAAAATAGAAAAGCACAAAGATTAAATTAAACCCTCCCATAATCTCACCACAAAGTGATAGCTTCTTCATTATTTGTAACTATGCTTATATTTGTAACTATGCTAAACTATATTTGATATGAATTTAGGTGACTATTATATACCTCCATGTATATGCATATGAATATGTATATACATACATATGTATATGTGTGTGTGTATATTTCAAGATGTTGCTGAGACCAGCATTTTTTTAGCTTTTTAAAAATTTAACAACATATTGGCAATATTTTCTAGGCTATTAAGTATTTTTCTATCACTTCCCTTTCATTGGTTGCAGAGCTGCCCAAGCTAGAGCTATACATAATTTATTTAACTAATTGCTTACGGCCAGACATTTATATAGCTGCTTTTGCTTGCTTGGTTTTTTCTTTGGTATTTCTATTGAACACATTTATAAATAAATCATCCTACATATTGCTGATTACCTTTTTAGAGATAAATTTCTAGAAAAGAAATTGCTGAGTCTAATGGTATGCTTAATTTTAAAATGTGATCATTGGTCCTCTAAAAATGTTAGCAGTTTATATGCACACCAACAATGTATTTATTCACCCCAGATATAGTCACAACTCAGGCATTTTTAAATTTTAGATAAGTGAGTAAGTAAATAAAGAAATAAATAAATGCTTTGCTTTCTGTTTTTCTTGCAAAGGAGTTGTAACAACCTACTTACAAGTAACCAAAATTTGTCTTTTCAGAATCCTACTATTCACCCTAAATCATCTCTAGCATAAAACCAAAGCTGAGAGAGAAAATGAGAATGAGAGGTGGTTCTGCTCCAAATTTCTATACAGCTGTCAAGTGAGATTGGTTGCTATTGTAGCAAGAGCGGCCATACCTGTCTCGTGAAACTGTCAGGTTTTTTACATGTCAGGAGAGCTTTTGCACTCTCTCTCCCGCATTTGCTCTCTTTCCCCTCACCCTTTTCTGTCTTCTTTTCCTCCCCTCCCTCTCTGTTTCTTCTGAGACCATATCTCACCTGATATTTACAATCACATCTTTCCAAATGACCCCTAAGAACCAGCACTGACTCACATACTCAGTCCAAATGTGAAGTGGTTCTGGTAGAGCATAATGAAGTTTAAATGACTTTAGCCACCTTCTAAAAACAAAAGTTGACGTGTTTGAACGACCAAAGTATAGCCTAAGCTTGTAAGCTGAAGGTTACTATGGAATTGAAGGTCAGCTACCACAAAATCAGCTACAGCACACAGGTTCGGTAAAGGAAGTGACACACACACACAAAAGAGGTTAAGCAACTGCACTCTCACTGCCTTTTATCTTTTGGAACCGCAGGGTGCCTCTGGCTTTTTCCCCCTGTGACTTTGCCATGCCCTTGGCATCTGCCACAGCAGACTGACAAGGGAATTTTCAAAAGGTCATAAACCTTTCTGCCCAGCCCTGATCATTGCACAACCTTTCATACAGCACCCTTTCATGACTGCTTTGCTCCCCCAACTCTTTCATTTCTTTTAGGGCCATCACCCTGTAAGCTGAAGACTTAAGACCCTCATCTATTCAGATGCGGGTCCACAAAGTGTGACATTCGGTCTCAAAATATCTCATTAGCCACGTGCTAGAGGAGAAAGTGGTGATTCACAGGAAATCAGAGGTGAAGCACAGAACAGCCAATATCTTAATGTCCTTTAATGATGCATTATAAATAAATCTTCAATGAATGCACTTATTTTTTAATCTATTTTAATTTTTATCTCTACCTCACTTAGAATATGAATTCCCCCCAAACATCAGAAGCAGTAACTTGATATTGGCTTCTTAAAAATATATGTTCAGCACTGGAACACTTTAACAGTTCTGAAGGAGAGCTAAAGCCCATCTGTAAGTAATGGAAACAACATGAGTTTGGGAGTAAAATATAACTTGGGGCAAATCCCAGCTTCCCCACTTGAAGTCAATGAACATTGGGCGAGTAGAGTAGTTTCACCTCCTGGGGCTTCAAATTAATCTTATGAGAGCAGGGCTAATATCACTTGTTTCTCTGGGTTGTTGTGAGAATTAAACAATACAAAACATGTGAAGAGTCTATCATAAAACAATGTTTGATCTATAAGAACTCCCCTTGTAGCCAGTACTTTTTCAGTTTCCTCACTTTATTTTCTCACTGTGATTTGTGCTTCTCTGATCTAAGTGTTTTTCTACTTCAAAAAATGTTCTTGCTGATTCATCAAATGAATATAATAACCAGTAACTATCTGCCTTAATATTTTGAAGACATAATTACAGTATTTATCTTTTATATAAGGTGCATATACTCAAAATATCTCATTATGGTCACAAAAGTATTCACATTGAGTCATACCTACCTCTCAAAGAAAATAACATTCATATTCTCTCTTACCCTCCTCTCTCTCTTCTCTTTTCTCCCACTCTCTCTCCCTCTCCCCCCTTTCCCCCCCCCCCCCATGCATGCAGCAAGGCTAGTTAATAGCTTAAGAAGGCTAACTTTCAACTGCAGAGTAATGCTCTTAACTCATAAGACTAAGATCTGAAATTCTAGTATGGGGAGTTCTCTATTTTTAAGTTCCAAATAATGTTAATTTTTTCATGAGTGTCTTTACATAGAATCTTTGTGATGTTTTTTTAAAATTAAAAAAAAAGCATACAAACTTTTATTCTTTATTCTCTTCTTTTCAAGACTACTGAAGGGCACATCCACTACATGTAACACTAAGGATAATGAGAATCGAGAAGCCTGAACTATAGAGAACTGAACCATTCATAAGACACTGCCAGAAACAGGTGCTGCTCATGAAGCCAGGACCTCCAAGTGGGAATTCTGTAGCACGTGACACATCTACACGTCAAGACCTTTGTGGAAAATCACAGGTTTCTCTAAGCCTCTTAGACACCATCCCCTCTGTGCGTGCTCACCACTGCTTCCCTCTGCCCTCACTGGGGTTCTAGTTCAACATGCTTAGCTTCCATGTTATATAAAATCAACACTTCAAATAAAACCTGTCAAGTCTTCTTCAAATCAAATTCCTAAGGATGTCTCTAAGCTAAGACATAGAAATAGAATAATTCTTTAGGTCTTTTAGGTTTATTTTCATGTTTACACTATTGGTTGTTAGACTCCCACCTCATATTCAATTTTAGAAATCATCAAGGTGTTTGGTAAGAGATATCAAAGGTGGCTGATATGAATTATGTCCATGACTATGCCACTGGATTGCAGGATAAGAATGTTTCTGTGATCAAAGTTTTTTAGCCTATAAAAAGCATACTTAAAAAAAAAAAAAGCTTACAGCTGTTATTATCTAACCATAGGTGATTATGAGTAAAGGGGCAAACTAGCCTGTCATTTTTCATACATGTTTCCTGATTAAGAAAAAGCCTGTTATCTATTTCTTCCCTGTGGCTTCAAGCCCTCAAGGCTACCTCCATAGCTTGAAATCAGCCACAGTGGAATAGTTACACCATGAAAATTTTCAAAAGCTACAAACCTGTTATTTATATATTTTCAGAGCAATATTTGTAAACATTATCAGCATGCCATTGAAATACAATCTATAAGTCTATTCTATAAGCCAAACTGGGAAGTCTACAGAGGAGCACACCCAGGTTAGCTTCACTGAAGAGATCTCTTTTCTGGGCCCTACTCTGCACATTTCAGTAGGAATTCAGAGCTCAGTTAAATAAGTAAAAGCAAATAAAGGACTCTATTACAAATAATGAAGGCAGAGAGATTTGACAGGGATTGTGAAGAGGGGATAAGACTGACTTATATGCTGGTGACCTACTTTTAGTATTGTCTACTAAATCTCCCAGGGAAGTGTTCAGCTCTGATTATAAATATTAATTAGATTACAATCAGAGTACTATTTAAAGGATCTGTGCTCCTTATGGAGAGACATTTCTGATAGATACATAGATACACAGATTATAGACAGATAGATGATACATGCAGTGATAGATATGACATACACATGCATAAGTTGCTCAAGTTGGTAATAAACCAGGTGATTTTATGCTATAAAACAGACCCAGCTACAAAATTATAGGTGAATGATATTACCCCATATATAGGCAGGATAAAATCTTTGCAGTTTTAGCAGATATATCATTCTACTATGTATGGATAGGATCAACATTCTTCAGTTTTGCTATGACATCTTCCTTGTTAAGCACATCATCAGCTAAACAAAAATATTTATAGAAACAACACCTCTACACATTTAAAACAAAGATGCAAAGGAGCTGATACCCATTAAATAGTTACTTCTTAAAATTCTTAAGAGTAATTTGAGGCTGTAAGCTGCTTGATATTATTCTGCACTGTGGGGAATGAAGTCTCAGGTTAGGGAGTCTGCCCTAGTCCTTTAACTTGGTGCCAGCAAGAGGTGGGAATGCTGAACACTTTCAATCAGTGCCTGAGAGAAGGTGAAAGGTCTTTTTTCTTTTAACCACAATGCCAGCAGAAGATTAGGAGTGGCCTTACTCACAAGGTCTTGCTGAGCCTACTTTTGCTGTAAGTCTCATACCAGAAAACATTCTAAGGGTGGAATGTGTAAAGCATACACCACGACACTGTTTTTTGGGGAATGGCACATTGTTTTAAAACCTATCATATTAGTCCAATAATGTTCCTATTAAATTAGCCACTAGGTTTGCCTTTTGTTTTTTGGTGTTTTTTTTTTGTTTGTTTTTAAGTGATAAATGAGAGGCTCCCTTTCCTTCTCTGTAAACACAAGTCAACTGGGGAAGAAACCCAATTTCTTAAAGTTCTCCATTGTTTAATGCCCATTCTTAGGTTCCTTAGTGTAAATAGAAAAAAAAAAGGCAAATCTAGTTCATACATAAGGCAGTGAGAAAAGAAAGCATATGTAAGGTAGTCTAGTTCTAAAAAAATATATCACAAACACAATATAACCACTTTCACAATTTTATTTTTCAATATATCAGCCTTGGAGAAACACCCTAAGTTTAGGTTGTTGCCTGCAGGTGCTATTAATGAAAGAAATAAGAAGTGGTTAGAGATGAACAAGAAAGATTGAAGCAAGAAGGGAGTGCTTCTAAGACTGAGGACTCAGTGAAATAGAAAATCACTGCTCTGGAGAGTTTTTCTTTATTTTTTTCTCAGTTCTCCCTATGTGCCTTCTCCATCTCATTGATAACCTCAATCACCCCTGTCCCAATTCCCCATCCTGGACCAAGTTCTTGCAACTAATTCCTCACATCAAGATGTGTAATTAATATACCAGGCTAACAGCGATGGGTTAAACATCTCACACTTTTTTTTTTCCTTAATCATAGAAGAATCTTAAAAGGAAGCAAAAAATATTCTCAAGACCCAAAGGTAAAAAGACTCTTATTTTTTAACATTTTGGATAAGGAATGTCCTGAGATCAGACCACATAAAGCAGTAATGACAGGGTTAACACAATCTATTAGAGGCCTAATAGTTCTGTAATTTGAGTATGTTTTGAAAATTAGCATATCAGCATTGAAAATGTCTCTATTTTAAACTAAAATGTCATAAAGCATTAACTTGAGAAATGTTTTAAGTCTTAACATTTGTTTATATTGCACTGGCACAAAGTATTACTTTCAATATAGGTCATATTTTTAATTTCAAAGGACTTTTGTCTGCAGACATTTAAAAGGCAAAAAAAAGCTTTCTATTTTCGAGTTATCGTCAGTATCAAATACTAATTTCACTGTCTGTGACTCACAGCAAAAGAAGTGTTCCTTTTCTATAGAGTATATTGATGATAATTTGACAGTAAACTTTTTTATTGACCAAGTTCAGGGAAGATATTGCATTTGTAAGCTACTCTTCTCAGCCAGCTCTATGCTGAACTTTGTAAGGGTTTTGTAATTAAAAACATAACCAAAAAAACAAAACAAAAAACTACTCTTCTTGACTGAGATGCAAGCCTTCCATAATTACATGTCACAGTGCAATTCTTACCCAATGAGCCTGTGGTTTTCCAAATTTAGTACAAAGCATGTAGTTTCATCAGTGAGTTGAGATTTAGTCTTGTTCTCCTTTGATTCCATAAATGGTTGTTCCAATTTTAAAATGGGCCACTTAATTTACAAGTATTTTCTTTATTTTGTTTAAGAGTGAGAAATAACATACAAATATTTGACATGTTGAGAAGAGAAATTCAGCAACTTTCTTCCTGACATGAAATATATCATTCAGAAGGCCCGTTTCCTATGCCTAGACTTGCTAGATGAGGTTATGCTAAAAACAAACTCTGAGATGTGTCTGCCTATGAATTTACAAGTGTTTACAAATCCCGAGTGATGTCTCTGGGAATGGAGGACCAAAGGACCACAAATACTTATTTGTCCCTGCAATAGAGGGGCCGTATTTCACAATATTCCAATGCAACCTCCAAATTAGAGTTCATTGTACTGAAAATAGCATCCTCCCTCCGAGCGGCCCACTGAAATGACCCGGCTCTGCAGTGCCCGCGTTCAGCCCCTCGCAGCGCTGCGGTGGGAAGGACCTGCAGAGCCTCGAGGCTGCGGGGATGCGGCACATTTTTGGTCCAGAAATTGAAAGAAAGCGGAAGTGACGTCACGGTTAAAACAAGCCGGTGGCTTGAGGGCCTGCAGTGAATCTGCCGCTGCAAATGGAAAGGCCCAACTTGCTTGCTGCTGGCTGTCGATGGTGGTCGTGAGGCCCCGCTCTCCCACCGGGTGGGCTTCGGGCCCGTCCCCAGAACCCACCCGATGCAGGTGAGCCAGAGCGTCCCCCGACGGTACCTGAGCTGAGACTCTTCGGGACTCCTCGGGACTCCTCGGGACTCCTCGGTACTCTTCGGGACTCCTCCGGACTCTTCGGGACTCTTCGGGACTCCTCGGGACTCTTCGGGACTCTTCGGGACACATAGGGCAGAGCTGGAGCCGAACAGATGTCCCTCCCCACAACAGTTTCACCTCTAGCGGGCTCCTGTCCTGGGATGGCGGGACACCTGTTGCCTTTTATTTAATATCCAAATTTCAAGAATAGGCTGGATACTACTCTTAAAAAAACAAGAAAAAATTATGAAAAAAATGTTTTAATTTTCGAAACGACAGTTGAAATCATGGCTACATCAGCAAATCTGGATCCTGGAGCCCAGCTGAGAGGGGGCAGCGCCCCAGCAGGTGCCCGTCTCAGCGGCCCGCCAGACATTAAACTAGAACATCAGCCAGGCTCGCATGCAGAAGCAGCGTCCGCGCACGGTGTTGCCATGGGGATGAGATTCACATCGCCTAACCGACTTGATGTGAATGCGTGCCCCGATTTGTGAGTCCTTAAATGAAGAGGATACTAAAAATATTCAAGATCAGGTTAACTCTGACCTAGCGGTGGCATCGTCCTATTTAAAGGATGAAAGTTATGATATAAATATCTGCATTTGTTTTGTGTTTATTTGGTATGGGGTTTTTTTCTTTACTTTTTGATCATGAGATTTTGAGTTTGGCAAGAAAGTTGGAAGTCATCTTTTATTAAGA
Organism: Miniopterus natalensis; assembly: GCF_054644295.1. Classification (NCBI taxonomy): domain Eukaryota; kingdom Metazoa; phylum Chordata; class Mammalia; order Chiroptera; family Miniopteridae; genus Miniopterus; species Miniopterus natalensis. The sequence goes on along the minus strand of NC_142092.1, from coordinate 24,686,829 downwards.
TTTTCTAGAGTCTCACAGAAACCCAAATGAAATGACTTCGTGTTACATAATGCCCACAAATACATGATGACTGTTTAAAAATTTCTTGCTTAACCTTTATTTAGAAATTCTCAAATAAAGTTCCTTCTTGTACTTTTTTAAATCATAGGAGAAAAATATTATTGGTGCTTTTTACAAATGAATTAGCTTAACATTTCCTATCCTATGAGTATTTCATTAACATTAGCTTCCCATGCTTTAACTGAGCGGAATCCGTCGTCATATTGTAGATTTACTTTTATAACAACCTATTGAATAAAAATACTAATTCCAGAATAAAATTGCTCAACATTAATATAATTTTTTTCTGGAACATTCACTATGGTAGTACAGACTTTTTATGGCAAAAAATAAGATCACTTGAGAAACAGTTGAAGATATACCTCATGTATTTCTTTTTTAATGTAAACATTGATATAGAATTTTGAGACGCTTTGTCATTCTTTAAAAAAGGAAAAAAGAAAATAGTATCCTCTACTTGAAGATTATTAGCACAAATTCAATGTTGAATCCATACACTTCATTACTTGGTAGAAGAATCTCAGATGGACAAGTTGAATGCTTTTAACAAGTTGAAAAACACAAATCATCAAAGACAACTTTTGACTAGTTGTGCTCAATATTTTTCCTCCATAATTAAAAGTATCTCAGCCACTTCCCCTTTTAAAATCCACCGCTGTCTTTAGTAATCATAAAAATTATTCTGGCTGTTTAATTCTTCACTTCTGCTTGTAGTGGCATATTGTTACATTTGGTAAGGCCACTGACTTTGGTTGTAAATCCTCACTAGTTACTTTTTATTCGTATAAAATTAATTAGGAAAGACTTCTAAAGCTAGGTTTTTGCCTTAGGAAGATGGGGAGTGGGGTGGGGAAGGACACTTCATTTAGAGTCGTTTTCTGCTTCTAATGCTTGTCGACTGTTGTAAGGTTGTCGATGCCAGGCGATTCCGCCAGGAAAACGGAAAATCTAATACTCCTATTCGAAACGCGCAGCTAAAACCGGGCGCTGAAAACTACTGCTGGCGGCAGGGCGGGGAAACCGACTGCTCTTCTTGCCTATGATATACGGTACAGGGGTTGGCCCTGGTTTGGTCCACCTGCCAGCGGAGTTTAAAGTTTCCGAGGCTTGCGAGAACACAATGACTTGGATCAAACAGCCTAAATAGCAAGAAGGGTATTTCTGCTGCATCGAGGAAGCCATTAAACTCCTGCGAACTATTTCCTTTTATGTGTCCCTGCACACGACTGCCCTCCCCTATCACTGACCAGAGATTACTTCTGAGGATACTTCGAAAGCTTGGCGATTTATGGCTGGAAAGTGAAACGACGCTGGAGTGTGGCCACATCATTATTTTGGGTTGCGCGGTACCAGATGGGCAGTCGGTGAATGGCGCAGGGATGTGACGGACAGTTTTATAATGTGATTTTCCCCCATAAAGCTAAAACAGGCTTCATTCCCCTCTATTTTCTTTCGGCCTATAGTACTTGTATTTCTCCCCTCTCTGCAATATCAATTAACTCAACTTTGCCGAGGAGCGGCCAAAAAGGAAGGCGATCAATTGGTCTCTATAACCTCGGTAAGTCAGAGGAGCTGCTGTGACGGGCGCTGCGGGACCCGCGGTGCCCTGAGCGGACTGCGGGCTGAGACCGCGCAGGCGGTTATGGAGTCATCCGCGGGGGCTAGAGACCTGGCGGCAGGCGGGGTCCCCTGATCTCAGGAGGGGTTCCCTGATCTCGCGACTGACTTGGAGGCCGCTGCTACCTCTCATCCGCAGCATTTTACTACCATTATCATCGTTCTTGAAAAGTCATGGAAGACGAGACACTGCCAGACCTCAGAGACATCGAGCTGAAGCTGGGGCGCAAAGTACCGGAGAGCCTAGTGCGCTCGCTCCGTGGGGAGGAGCCGGTTCCCCTGGAAAGGGACAGGGACCCCTGCGGGGGGAGCAGCGGCGGAGGCGGAGGCGGCAGCTGCAGTAGCCGAAGCAGCTTCCCTCCCTCGTTGTCATCCTCCTCTTCGTCTTCCCCAACCTCTGGCTCCCCAGGAAGACGCAGCCACTCCAGCACCCTGGAGAGGCTGGAAACCAAGCTTCACCTCCTCAGGCAAGAGATGGTGAGTGCGGTGCGCCAGCTGTGGGAATGGGGGCCGGGCCAAAAAATGCGAAGATCGGCGGATGGGGCCTGGGAGAAGGGTGGCCAGGCGCTGTAGGACTGAGTGCCGGGTGCGTGGGAAATGGACAGAGTAGGGCACGGGGTGCAGGTCTGGAGGCAGCCGTTGCAAGGCTTGTTTAACTCGGACTTTGCTCCGTTCACGGTTCGATAAGATAGCAGAGCCTACTCTGTTCTGTGTACTTTCTAATGGCGCGGACTCGGTATCCCGGGCTCTGAGCATTTAGAGGACAGCGGCAGCCTCCGGGGCACCAGTCCCCCCGAGGGTCTGCAGTTACTACACAGGCATCTGGGGCCTCTTATGAGCCGTTCACACTTTCAGTTCAAAAGGTGGCTCGGGCCATTGCACTTAGTACAAAAACGCTTCCCCGTTTGCCGAGAGGTGGCGCGGCGGGGTCCCTGCAGCCTGCCTGCCCTGCTCCCTCCTCACCCACCTCCACGGTCTCCACCCCTTTGGTGCAGCTGCTGTTCCAAGGCCACTGTTGAGCTGATTCTCCACAGCTGGTTCTGAAAACAATGGCCCACTCGTCCTTGATGTTCTTATATGTAGCTTGTTACACTGTTTTGATTCAAGACAGCAAGTGATCCCCAGGCCCAGGGATTTGCTAATGACCACTACCCCCCCCCCCCAATCTGCAGTTGTTTTCTGTGCTGTTTGCAAATGTTAGCCTTAGAATGGGAAAGTGGGACTAGTACAGTGTCAGAGAATACTCCTTATCCTGGGTGTGCTTAGATGTAGACACTAAATTCTACATCTCACTTGGCATAAACTCTCGTGAAGACAGTTCTCTGCGGGCCTCAGTTTATTTGTACAATGAATTGGTTAGAGGAAATGAGTTCTTCCCAAATCTTTTGACGAAAATGACGACAAATGAAAAGCATTTTCTACCAGGTCGAGGAGGGGGAAAGTTGAAACGGGGCTGAGAAGGGTGGTGAGAAGGATTTTCTACATAAATGATGCTGTTTGTTGGAGCTTTGCATTAGAAAGTAACCAGAGGTGTTTCCCTCCTCTCTTTCTGCAGTTGGAACACTCACTCCAAAGGGGGGAATAAATCCCACAGCATAAAATAAACTTCGCAAACATTAGGGCCAAAAGCCAGTCTTCAAGATATATCCCATACTCAGAATTGTCACCAAACTATCCAAACAAAGGCTCTAGGAATCACTCTAAAAACCTCTCTTAAGATCTTAAAGCTAATCTATAGTTTTTATGCCTCAAATATTCATTTTCTCCCTACTTGGAATGCCCAAATATTTAAAAAATATATAACTATAGCCCTGGCCAGGTAGCTCAGTTGGTTGGAACATTGTCCTGTACACCAAAAGGTTGCAAGTTCCAGTCCCGATCAGGGCATGTACCTGGTCAAGGCGTGTATGGGAGGCAACCCATCAATGCTTCCCCCTCTCTCTCTCTCTTCGTCTCCCTCAAAAATCAATAAAAACATATCCTTGGGTAAGGATTAAAATATATTTGTGTGTGTGTGCGCTCGCGCGCACACATGCGTATTTGTATATGTTCATATATCGTGTAATGCAAATGATTGTATACTGTATGTTTCACTATCCAGATACACAGGTCATACATATTAGTTATTCAGCAAATTAACTGGCTGCTGAAAATACAAAATGAAAAAGTCAAGGAGCCTCTCTATTTAGGGCTCTCAAATGTCTTGCACTCATTTGCCATTTATGATTTGTAGTATATCAAGCCAAGTGTGTTCTAGAACTCTGTAGAGTAATAAAACCAATCTGGTTATTCTCAGCTAAAGACACTACTGAGGAGGAAACTTTCCTCCTACTCTTCTAGGTTCTTTGGCTGGTCTAACAAGTAAATTGACATAAGACAGATCAACAGGAGAAAAACAAATTTAATTTCATACGTACGGTAGCCCTATTAAAATGTGAGACACAAGGTCAAGTTAGGCAGTTGAAGCTTATTTGCCTTCCTGAGAAAAGTAATGGGATAGGGGCCCTGGCTTCAAAGGGGAGAAAGGTAATTCACAAGACAAAGAAGAGCAGATGTTTGGAAATTAGATGTTTGCCTGCCTTATAAATAGATCATTCCGATAAAAGTTATCTCTGGTAATAGCTCTCTCTCTCCCTCTCTGAATCAGGCCCCCTATCTAAATTCTTTTGGGTAGTTAAGGGAGAGGTAAAAATTTCTCTTGAGCCTTTTGGGTCTTGATTGTCTCTGGCTCAAAATAATCCAAATTCCAGAGTGGCATATATAGGGGTCATGTATTCTGTCTCTCTTCAGCACTTTCTAGATATATCTATTTTTCTTAATGAAAATGTCATAGAGTTAATAAAAACCTATTTCCCAAAACCAGATCTTGCTATGTGTAATTATTATGGTATATTAATAAATACATTTTAAAAAGCAAATAGAAACAGTAACAGCAGAGGCACACTGCTAAATTGACTATTCATTATATTTTCTATGTGAAACATCAGTATCTATGCACTAAGGAGAATTCATGCCAGAACAAATGTTCTGTGTTCAACTTTGTACTCTAATAAAGGTCTCCACTTAGCAAATGATAACACTGGCTATGAGAGGTTAGAGAAAAGGGACTGAAAACTGGTATATTCCCTGGCCAGTGAGGGTTTTTACCCCATTTTACAATAAATCTGCGGGTACTGAAAACCCAGCTTCAATATAGTTGCAAAGCAACAGATTTGTTTTCATGTAGACTTGGCAGTTTTGTTACAAACACCGAACAAATGCAGTCCTTCCTTTCTCCCCCTGGCATCTCCATGCAGAGAAGTTCAGCTATGACCTCTTAATCATGATGCTTATGTCCTCATGTACCCTCCACCACGGGCACTGAGTTAACCTCCTTGTTACTGCTCATGACCCCATATTTCATGCTCATTAGTTTGCACTGTTCACAGATTTTTCTTCTGGATAGTCTAGGATGATCAGGCTTTGGTCTTGTCCTCAGAACTCCTTCCTAAGAAACATCTTAGCCATGCACCTGCCTTTCTAGAGACTTCCAGGAATGGCCTTCCTCCTTTTCCTATCAGAATGGATGTGTATACCATTGACACAATACAGCATAGACTTGCAGGGAAGTAGTCTCAGTGCTTAAGGTTCTTTACGTACACATGACTTTATCATCCTGTCTCTCATCTCCTTTTATGCTTTTATAAATAATTTCCTTAACTCTTATCGGTTAATGTTATAATCCATGCTCTTAGAGGTCTGTGAAATGCAACTGTAATGGAAGTTGAAAGAGATTGAAGAAGGGGAGAAACGGTTCCTGTGGTCAAATTTCTTAATGTTGAAACTCTCATAAATACCATAAGTAGCACCATACATAATAAAGGATGTAGGGAGGAAAACAGGAAAACTGGAAAAGAAAATTTTCAGGAATATATTTGGTATGACAGGCCAATTCAAGGTAACCATCAGGAGGTTTGGGGGTGGGAACAAATTTTCCCAATTTGTATTTTTATTTTGAATTTAGAGATAAGGAAACTTGATAATACAATAAGCAAATGAGGAGATACACATAGGAAATTTATAATGAAGTTGGAAATAGATTTCAGATCTCTTGTACAAAGTCTGCCCATTAATATCTGTTCACTACTTTTCAGTTCACAGAGTGTTTTAATATCTGTCATCATTTGAGCCTAAGGTTCATACTAGGAAAAAGGAATTATTTTCTTGCACATTTTACAAATGTGATCATTGTGGCTTAGAGAAGATTGAGAAAGCCGGCCAAGGTCACAGCTAATTAGCAGGCAGCATCACAACTTGAACTTTTATCATCTGAGTCCACGTACTATGCTTTTTTGCCCATTCTAGTCTGCATCCCAGTAATTTCCCTTCAAAGTAAAGTATGGCTTTTATAAATCTGTGATATCTCCTCACCCCTAAAGTACTAAGGGACCAACAAAAAGAATCACCCAGGGTGCATATCAGGGTTGTTTCAGATAGGGGCTCATTCAATACTTAACAAATATTTATTGAGTGCCTGCAATGTACCAGGCCTGCCTCAGGACCTTGGGAATACAGAACAAAATGCCTACTTTAAAATGCCCATCATCCAAGGTTCTGTCCTGTTGGAGGTTTTCATCCCACTGTCTGTTCAAAGACTCCTGTTGCAAAATCTTCTTAATAGCAGGACTTTAAGCATTACTTATCAAATAGTATTACTCTTAAGTTTTAGAATACCTCATACTCTCCAAAATATTTCCCCAATAACTATAATCTCTGCCAAAACCTGCATTTTACTTCTTAGTGATGAACTTTATATTGCACTCTTACAATATGTTCAAAGGATTTTAGCGCTACCTGAATATGTCCCTATAACATCTCTAGTTTGAGAGTGGAGATTATCTTTATCATCTTACTCTGGAAGAAATTTGAAATATGTGAGGTTATAAAAGCAATTACTAAAGAACTGGAACCTGGAATTAGAAAGAGTCTAATGCACCTCCCACATTTGCCTTCCTACATAATTACTATTTATAAAATTAAAGTATAGTTTGTAATGAAGTACACATTACCTGTTGATGCCATATTCTGGATTTTAGTCAATTATTTTTTATGTTGGGATGGTTAATGCAGCACCATTATAAAAAATAATTTGAAAATATTGTGTCCTGATTTCCATATTTTTGGCAATTATCAGCATAGTAGCTATGTAATAGTGAGGTATAAACAACCTCAAGCTGGGTACTTATCTTTTCCTACTATTGAAGCATTCAAATACCTCACCCAACTCATCAGCTCTTGCTTTAATTACATTTTCTAGGCAATACCCAGTACTAGACATAAATACACACACATACATGCAGACACATCAAGTGACACTGGAACATAAATCAAAATGTTATCGATACATTCTCTTACTGATCTTTTTCATGTGTTTACTTATTTTGTAATAAAAAGAAAAATTATGTTATATACCCTCAAAATAATTTTATTAAATGAACTCCATAGTTGCTTCAGACATACTTGAAAGTAGGCAACAAGATTTCTATCATTTGTTCTAAAATTTAGTTATTTTTAAGTTGGACAAAAACTTAGGGAAAACCCTTACATAATTGAGAAGCTATAAAGTAGAAGGCAACTTCTTTGCTGCATTCACAAGAAAGCTAAAAAGATAACATGGGAATATAATTTGGCCAAAGAAATATTTCAAACAAATACGTCAGCAGGTGCATGATGCCACAGTGGAGATTAGACATAAATGTTGAGACTGACAGATAAAGCTGAGATTTCTCACAGCAAATGTGCTCGTACAAGGCATTAAAAGTGCTAATAACTATGCAAATTAAAGGCTTAATTAATATTAGGGATAAAGACATAAAGGAGATGAGGAAATCTGATTCCTAACAGTAGTTTCTCCTGTCATTTTGTGCATAGAGTATCATTATGCTCCCTTACTCTAGTAAACAAATCTTGTTGAAACATGTTCCCTTACACAGTGGCTCAAAATTGACAGCAGTGCAGACAAAGATAGTAATGTTGCACAGGCAGAATGCAGAGGATTTATACTTAACTTGAAAACAGTGACATTTCCAAACACTGAGGAGCCCTGCCCTGTCCCTAGGAATATACGTTGAATGATTGGTACACACGTGAGAAACATATTCTGACAAAAAAGAATTACCTTCCTTTTTTTTTTTAAGTTACACAACTATACCACCCCGACCTTGGGAGACCACATTTTACACCAATTTTAAAACTGGTATGTTCACTTTGGTGATAGCATAAAAACACGTATTTTACCTTCCACTTCATAGTGGTGAGTCACGATTAAAAAACTTTTTCACATACTAAGACTTTAGTTTCTAAGATACTACCTTCTGAAACTGGAATTTTACGTCTAGAGTCTCTGGGGTCCCCGAGAATTTGTTACTTTTTTGTTTTTTTGAAGGACATTTGTTGTTGTTCTTTAAAGGTTGTTTATTTACTACTCAAACTGCGGGCATCTGGTTTGGTGGAACCTTCACAGGATTTGGAGTCAGACAAGCTAGGATTCCAGTCATGTCTAGAGTAAGTCAATATACAAACCAACAGGGCCCAGCAGGCTAAAGCCCAACACCCTATCCCAGCCAAGACTTTTAGCCCATCTTCCCTAGGGGGAGGCCAGCTCTCAGTGTCCCTCATTCTAGTCTTGGCTCTTTCGCTCACTATTATGTAGCAGTGAGCAAGTTATATAACCACTCAGACTCAGCTTTCTTGTTCACATACGGATAAAGGCAGCTCTATTAAAGTGCTGTAAGAATTCAGTGAAATAATCTAAGAAAGTCAGCTATTATATAGGCATTCAAAAACAGTGAGGATGGTAACAAATAGGTATTATGTCAATTACATGACTGCTCTGATGATCTTACACAAGTTGCCCTACATGGGCAATGTGGCTTTGTAACTAAAGAAAGCACAAGCACCTCTTCTACCAAACTGACTATCATAGCACCTACCATGTCATCAGATCTTCCATAGAGACAAGATTTCTATACAAAAGGTTATGTTTGTATAGCCTTTCCCTAGCTCCAGTACGAGTATAGTAGCATATACTAAAGAATCCAATTTTCAGTATCCTAGGTAGTCTGAGGAACTGGAGACTGGTATTCAGTTACTTATAATGACAGCTTTCGTTTATTTATTTATTTATTAATAGTGAATTTATTGGGGTGTCACTGGTTAATAAAATTATACAGGTTTCAGGTATACAATTCTATAGTACATCGTCTGTATATTGTATTTTGTTCACCACCCAAGTTAAGTCTACTTCCATCACCATATAATGAGACCTTTCTGTGTGCAAGGCGCTGTGTTAAACATTTGATATGTATTATCTCACTGACACCTTAACTAACCATAATTTTCACAACTATCTTATAGATAAAGTATTGAGGTTTATTGTTAATGCTCAAGATTAGCAAGATAGTAAGGAGATAAGCTAGGTTGAGGTCAGAATCTGAGCTTTTAACTCTGACTGTGGGATTACATGTCATGCTCATGTTGTTACTCATGTTACATTTCATGAGTACCTCAGTGCTCATGTTGACACCAGGATTAAATGTATATAATATCTGTTCTTCTAGAATTTCAAAATATTAAACCATTTAAACAGTATGCTTATTTACCATAAGCTCTCCCAGGAGGAATAAGAACTAATACGTCTCTGTCTTAGGAACACTCAAGATTTGGATGAACATATTCAAAAGTAACCTGGTTCTCAACAATCGTACCCTTTCTTTTTTTGCCACTATCACCAAGACTATAAAAACTTCTTTCCACTTCACAAGAGCTGTTAGTGATGAATTCCCCGCCCTGACCAGTTCAAGGCTCAGAGTTCAGTAGTAGAGGTAAACTGTGTTCGTGACTTAAAATTTTAAAGCTTACCTCTGGTAGCATTTTATTCCCCGAGAGCTTCTGTTCAGGATAAAGCTTGGATCTTAGATAATTCACTAGAAAGAACTAGAAACTGGGAATCCTAATGCCTGGCATGACTTCCCAGATACGTGCTGGAAACACATTGGTCCAGATTGTGCCCAGTGTAAACTGTGTTTATAGAATTCACAAGATAAAAAGGTTGTACTTCAAACATATAGGTCAAAAGTCTCAGAGTCTGAGACTTCAAAATAAAACCTAATAATTTATCTTTCTAAAAAATGGGCTAGATATTGTATTGGGTATTTACATATAGCTATTTTTATTTTGTCTATTTTTTACCAATTTTCTAAGAATGTTAAAAATGGCTATACCAACATGTACTTCTTTCACCAAAGCTAAACATACTTTATCTGTCATAGAAACAAACTGCTGCCACCATCCCACCCACTCTTTTTAAAAATATTTATCTTTATTGTTGAAAGTATTATAGATGTCCCCTTTATTTTCCTCCACTGACTCCCTCCACTCCACTCCCGCTACGCCCCCTCAGGCCTTCACCACACTACTATCTGTGTCCATGGATTATGCATACATGCATATGTTCATTTTATAGATAAGGAAACTGGCTTACAGGGGTTAAGTAACTTGACTAAAGTCACTGGAAGTGGTTTCTCAACCATTTATTCAAACAAGAACCACTGTGAGCCTGGCTATATGGTACATCCATATTACTCCCAAATTATACTATAAGTACCATGAAGTGTGCTCATTTATTATGAATGAACATTTTTCCAGTAATTTCATCATGAATCTACCAATGGATCTTTTGGTATTTCTTCAAAAACATTATTGTTTCCTTTCTTAAAATTAAAGATATGCTTTTTCATTTTAAAAAACTTCCAGAGATATAGACATACGATAAAAGAAAAACAAACAAAAGTCCCCCTTCACCTATCCCCAATACCATCTCTGCCCCATGTTACCCTGTATCTCAAAGGAAACCACTGCTGACAGTTTGGTGTGAATCCTCTCAGGTCTTTTTCTGTAAGTGTGTGTGTACACACACACATATTTACATAATTTTGGTGTTTTATATTTCATTTTCCTTACTTTACACAATACATTTTATGTTACCTGAAATTTACTGGATGATTACCATATGCCAATTAGTACTGTAAACAGTTTTCATGTAGTGTGTCATTTCATTCTCACCCCTCACCCACTTTTGAGGTTGGCACTGTGGGGTGTTAAGTAACATGAACAGATCCCTGATAGAGCTTAAGAAATGTTAATTTTTATCCTATTTTGTCACTTCTCTTAATAAACCTCAACAAGTTACTAATTAAAATAAAAAGTAATTACTTCACTTTTTATTACAGGGAATTATACAAATATTTAATAGCTTTTAGAAAGTAAATTCCATGTATGGATTGCTGACTTAGAACATTTCATTCTTCCACTGAAGAAATAATAACAAAGTCTTCAAATTAGGATGTACCTTCCTCAATTACATACCATTTTAACATAACCTTCTTGTTGAGTTTTCCCAGGTGATAACAACATTAATATACCCTCTAAAAGTTGGACCAAAAGGCTAACATGGCACAAGGTGACCCACGCCACATGGAGAAGGCAGAATGGCCACTCAAGAATTTAGTGTGTCTCAGTCCTCATGGCACACAAAAGATTTGTTCAGACTTTGGAATGCTCATTATGAAAAAACAGATTCTGTTCCAAGAGATCAGACATAATCAGAACTTTTGATTCTTCAGTTGAAGAAATAATTAACATCCTTCAAAGTGGCTCTTACAAAAAAGTGATATATAAAATTAGAACACTATGACTGACTAATAAGCCCTCTCTCTGAAGGCCCATGTCACAGAAAGCCAGAAGATGGGCAAAGCAAGAAATCAGGGCAAGAGTGAGTTAGGAATTGGATTGTATCCTGGCACCACTGAACCCAGCTCTTCACTTGGCAGTTTCAGGAAACCTGCCAATACAACTGTCTTGGTTGGGTCTGCCAGTATGTCCATTGCAGTTAAGCCTATATTCTAACTAGAACATCTTTTCCTTCAAAATGTTAATCCCATCAGTCAGGAGTCGGGCATACTGGACTGTCCTCAGAGGTGAGTTTTCGATCCTGACCTCTGATGTCTTAGGATTGATTTCAGATTTTCAGAGGATGATCATTCCCTCATTTCTAAGTTCTAGGAGGCACATCACATTCACATGCATGTCCCCCTCTACTATCAGCATCACATTGCTTTTTTTTTGCTTTTTTTTTAAATATATCTTTATTGATTTCAGAGAGGAAAAGAGAGGGAGAGAGAGAGATAGAAACATCAATGATAAGAGAGTCACTGATAGAGCCCACAACCTGGGAATGTGCCCTTACCTGACCGGGAATCGAACACCGACCTCCTGGATCCTAGGTCAACGCTCAACCGCTGAGCCACGCCCGGCCGGGCACATTGCTTTTCTTGAATAACTTTTAAGTTTTAAAAAAGATTTGATGGATATTATGGCTTCCTTTTATGTGAACTATACAAATGACTGGGATTATCTCTTTGTAATTAAAATTATGGAATTTTCTTTTTTCTCTGTATTTTAAGTTAGGATTTAAGTCTTCAACTTTCCATATATTTGATGAGCAGAATAAAATTGTTGCTATATTAATACCTACCTCAGTATACTCATAAAAAGGTTTTTAACACCACATCCCAAATGGTGAGATATATCTGTTACAGTCAGTGATTGCTAACTCAGGATATTATTCTAAGATTCCCTGAATTTTTTGCTTTTTTTTGCAAAAGACATTAAAATTTGTCTACATTGATTTGTTGGCTTTGATGCCAACGGGACAAAGCTTGAGACCAATATTGAGAAGAAAAGTCCCTTCTCATGGTGATACAGTATGACTTTTCAGGCTGCTCAATTCAGATACCTGTAGTTCCTAATTTAATTATAAATAGCTACCACTGACTTTTTATTGGTGTGAAAGTTAACTTTCTTTCCAAATTGTCTCTTAATTTCATAAAATCTTAAAATTATTATTAAAATGATGCATGCAGTTATTGAAACATGGAAACAGTATAAAAGGATCTAAAGTGGAAAATAAAAGTTCCCCACATCCTTCTACCCAATTTCCAATCTTAGAGACAACTACTAAGAATAATAATTTCTGTATCCTCCTAGAAATTTTCTGAACATATGAAAGCATACCTAGGTTTATTACATACCTTTAGCTATAATTAATTATATATATATTTGTGAATGAACAAGAATGCATAATTTTCAGATTGAGACTCTTAGGAGCTCATGTTGGAGCTAATTTTCTAGCTTAAGCAAACACTCTGGTATTGATTATACATATTGCTTCAAAGCACAACTTACAGTGCTGCCACACTGGATAGATGATTAGCAAAGTACAGCAGTCAGAAAGAATCACATTATCTGAATAAAAATATTGCAACTGATGAGACAAAAATACGGAGTCAATAATCTCCAGAAATAGAAAAGAGCATCATAGGGCCCTCTCCTCCAGGGATCACGCATGTGCCTTTCCCTTCCCCCTCTCCTCCCACAGGCATGCATCTCCTAAACCCCAACAGACTCCATGAGTCTTGCAACCAGGGCAGCAATGGGTAGTGGGAGCTCAGTCCCAGGGCACTCTCCCTCCAGGGAGCACACCCATGCCATTCCCTTCCCCCTCACCTTCCCCCACTGGCAGGTATCTCCTAACTTCTAAGGGACCCCATGAGTCTTGCAATCAGGGGAACAATGGGCAGTAGCAACGTGGTCCCAGGGCACTCTCCCTCCAGGGAGCACACTCATGCCATGCCGTTCCCTTCCCTCTCTCCTTCCCACACAAGAAGGTATCCCCTAAACCCCAAGGGACCCCATGAGACTTGCAACCAGGGGAGCAATGGGCAGCAGTAGCTCAGTCCCAGGGTGCTCTCCCTCCAGGGAGCATACCTATGCCATTCCCTTCCCCCTGTTCTTCCCCCACAGGCAGGTATCCTCTAAACCCCAAGGGACCCTATGAGACTTGCAACCAGGGGAGCAATGGGCAGTGGCAGCTCAGTCCCAGAGGACTCTCCCTCCAGGGAGCACACCCATGCCATTCCCTTCCCCTCTCCCTCCCCCACAGACAAGTATTCCCTAAATCCCAAAGGACATGAGACTTGCAAACGGGAGCAACAGGCTGTGGCAGCTCAGTCCAAGGGTGCTCTCCCTCTAGGGAGCACACCCATGCCATTCCCTTCTCGCTCTCCTTCCCACACAGGCAGGTATCCCCTAATCTCTAAAGGACCCCATGAGACTTGCAACCAGGGGAGCAATGAGCAGCAGTAGCTTAGTCCCAGGGCACTCCCCCTCCTGCGAGCACGCTCATGCCATTCCCTTCCCCTCTCCTCCCCCATAGGCAAGTATCCCCTAAACCCCAAGGGACATGAGACTTGCAACCAGGGGAGCAACAGGCTGTGGCAGCTCAGTCCCAGGGTGCTCTCCCTTAAGAGAACACACCCATACATTCCCTTCTCCCCTACCCCACAGACAAGTATCCCCTAAACCCCAAGGGACATGAGCCTTGCAACCAGGGGAGCAATAGGCTGTGGCAGCTCAGTCCCAGGGTGCTCTCCCTCCAGGGAGCATACCCATGCCATTCCCTCTCCCCTCTCCCTCGACCACTGACAAGTATCCCCCAAATCCCAAGGGACATGAGACTTGCAACCAGGGGAGCAATAGCTGTGGCAGCTCAGTCCCAGGGTGCTCTCCCTCCAAGGAGCACACCCACGCCATTCCCTTCCCCCTCTCCTTCCCACACAGGAAGGTATCCCCTAATCTCTAAAGGATCCCATGAGACTTGCAACCAGGGGAGCAATGGGCAGCAGAAGCTTAGTCCCAGGGCAGTCTCCCTCCTGGGAGCACACCCATACCATTCCCTTCCCCTCTCCCTCTCCCACAGGCAAATATCCCCTAAGTCCCAAGGGACATGAGACTACAACCCGAACCAGGGGAGCAATAGGCTGTGGCAGCTCAGTCCCAGGATGCTCTCCCTTCAGGGAGCACACCCATGCCATCCCTTCCCCTCTCCCTCCCCCACAGACAAGTATCCCCTAAATCCCATGGGACAGGAGACTTGCAACCAGGGAAGCAATAGGCTGTGGCAGCTCAGTCCCAGGGTGCTCTCCCTCCAGGGAGCACACCCATGCCATTCCCTTTCCCCTCTCCTTCCCACACAGGCAGGTATCCCCTTATTTCTAAAGGATCCCATGAGACTTGCAGCCAGGGGAGCAATGGGCAGCAGAAGCTTAGTCCCAGGGCAGTCTCCCTCCTGGGAGCACACTCATGCCATTCCCTTTCCCTTCTCCCTCCCCCACAGACAAGTATCCCCTAAATCCCAAGGGACATGAGACTTGCAACCAGGACCAGGGGAGCAATAGGCTGTGGCAGCTCAATCTAGGGTGCTCTCCCTCCAGGGAGCACACCCATGCCATCCCTTCCCCTCTCCATCCCCCACAGAAAAGTATCCCCTAAATCCCAAGGAACATGAGACTTGCAACCAGGGAAGCAATAGACTGTGGCAGCTCAGTCCCAGGGTGCTCTCCCTCCAGGGAGCACACCTATGCCATTCCCTTCCTCCTCTCCTTCCCACACAGGCAGGTATCCCCTAATTTCTAAAGAACCCCATGAGATTTGCAACCAGGGGAACTATGGGCAGCAGTAGCTTAGTCCCAGGGCACTCTTCCTTCTGGGAGCACACCCATGACATTCCCTTTCCCCTCCCCCACAGACAAGTATCCCCTAAACCCCAAGGGACATGAGACTTGCAACCAGGGGAGCAATAGGCTGTGGCAGCTCAGTCCCAGGGTGCTCTCCCTCCAGGGAGCATACCCATGCTATTCCCTTCCCCCTCTCCCTCCCCTACAGGCAATTATCTCCTAAACCCCAAGAGACTCCATGCATGAGACTTGCAATGGGGAACAATGGGTAGGGGCAGCTTGCCCTTGGCTAACCCCCTGAACCTGTCTCCAAGGCCCCCCTTCTCTGACTTCCCAGTGAGCCAAGGTAGGCCAGCTTAGGTTCTCCTGTTGCTTCTTCTATGCCCATCCTAGTTTCACTGTCCTAAGTATATTTTTCCTGTGGCCAGTAAATTCTTACTTGCTTTTCTAAAAAAAAAAAAAAAAGAAAAAGAAAAGAGCACCATGGAACCTTAAGGTAGAGAGAAACTATAGAGGCCACCTAGGCTGATTCCCCACTGGCCACCCAGGCAGCTGGTTATCCATTGTTTGCTTCACCTTCTTCAGTGATGGGTACTTCCCTGGCTCACAAAACAGAACATTCCATGTTCAGGCACCTCTATTCATTATATTTGCTAACAGGCAATTCCAGTTGTTCATCCAAAGGCAAACTCTACAATCATTCACTATGGGGGAAAAAATGCTCTAGCATGTGTGTCCAAAAGCCATGGATTTATTTATAACTTCAGATGGAAGCTCTTGGGTGTAAATAAAAGCTCAATGAGTTCCTCCTGGGTTTCTATGTAGATGTGTAAAATAGAAGACTTGCTTGCCTTTCAAAATAAGAAAAGAATGGCAATGCCATGTACTGCCAAGCGTGGAGAAAAATGATCACTCTCCTGCACTGCTGATAGAAGTGTGCATGTTCAAGGCACATTTAGAGGTAAACTTGACACTGTTTCAAAAAGGGAAAAAAATATTCTTTGACATAGCAATTCTGGTGCCAGGCATACTTAGGATAAATATAGAAATTTACTTACCCTAAGATAATAATGAATTTGTACAAAAAAAACTATATAGTCAGTGTAATTTTGGTATTATTCATGATTGAAAAATGAAAATAATCTAAATGACCAATAATGGTAGATAGGTTACTTATGTGCATATGAGATAAATTTGTTTAGCTATTAAAATTATGTTGTAAAGTTATTTATGGAAAAGAGAAAATAGTTTTGGATATAATATGCTTAGAACAAAAGGCTGGAAATAAAATATCCTATAATATTCACAGTGGTATCACTAGGTGGTGGGGTTACCGGTGATTTTGTTTGTTTGTTTTTCTGTGGAGCTCTTTTGTTTCATCTATTTCCTCTACACTGAGTATATTTTGTATTTTGATGAGAAAAAAGTATAGATGGAATTGAATAAAAAAATTAAAGACTGTGTGCTTTAGAATAAGGTAGAGCTAAATTCAAGAAATTACAGCCCTGCCTTTTACCAGCTAAGTGCCTCTAAGCACACAATGAGTTTAATGTATGTAAATAGCTGGGATTCTGCCTGCTAAATAGTAAGAGCTTATTAAGCATTAGTTTTTTTTGCCCTTCCCATTTGATTAATGGCTTAACTCTTTGATGCTTATAAGAAGAGATTAGAACCGTTCCTACTACTCATTTTTCTCTTTCTTCCTTTTATTCCATTTCACAAAAGAGGGGGGGCATGGCTACATGTAAAATAACTTCTTGCCCTGCACATACTGAGCTGCTAAATTTGGCATCGAGCATCCCTGCATAGAAGTAACGCCCGGAATGCTTAGTGCGCAAGGAAGAATAGGCCACTTCAACTTGGGAACGTCCTCTCTGTAGAATAAGGTGAATTTAAAGCCAACTGACCTTTCAGGATTTTAGTCACAGTGGCTGATGCTAAACATGGACAAGTTCACCACAGGAAGGTAATGGAGGTGACAACTAGTCTCAGAAATATTTACAGAGCATCCTACAGTCTCTGCATACTGCTTTTTACCAGAAATGAGAGAGGAGAAAATACCAGGACTCAGATAGATGGTCATACACATTTTTAGAGAGAAAATGAGTCACTGCTCAGAATGCAGAAAAGGATAAGAAATACGATTTCATGGGCGAGAACCTGAAGCCATTTTCTAGTGTTCTACCATTTTAAAAGGTGATGATAAAACTGTATTGCACAGAAATAACACATAAGGAACTACCAAGTATAACTTAATCACTGAGATCAGAGATTTTACTCCCACTATAAAACTTAATGATTTAATGATAGACTAAATGTTCATTGAAAAAAATCTTTCCATAGTAAGAGCACATTATTATTATATCTCCATTGAAAGTATTACAGATGTCCCCTTTTCCCCCCACTGACCCCTCCACCCAGCTCCCACCCCCTCCCCAGGCCTTCACCACACTATTATCTGTGTCCATGGGTTATGAATATATCAGAAACACATTATTATTTAAAATACATTTATAAGTTTCTGTGGCTAAATATTTCCACAGGGTAAAAGTCTGACAAAACTCTATGTACATGACTTCATTTGCCACTTTCCTATTGTGCCAAGTGTTAGGGTATATATTTCAGCTTGGTTAATAATATTACTCATTGTCTGTTTCTCCCTCACTGTAATCACCTTGAGGACAGAGGCTATGACTAATCAATGCTTATATTTCCATTATGTCCAGGCAATTACCTAGGGACTGAACACTGAATGTCTAAATTAAAGTACACCTCAGTTCTGCTTCTGATTTTTATGTCTGGAACACATTAGCAACATTTCCTTTTGGACTGGAACAGAGAATGCTAATCCCTCCTCTGCCTCCCACCAGCCAAACCCAGTGACCTGGAACTTAGGTTCTAGGTTGAAGAAAGACTAAAACATCTTTGGAGTATCTGTTACTGTGCAACTTTGCTAGGGAGGGAGGGAGGGAAGGCAGAAAAATTTTCTGCTTTTTTTGAAGGCATATGGCAGAATTTCTTCCTGGATGCAGAGCCTACTCTACCCTCAGATATTGTCCATCTCAAGAATCACTGTTCTAAGGAGTACTGGCAGGTCATAGAAATAGAGGAGTTTTTTCTTCTCTGATAAGTCACCAAGAATGTTCGCATTTTAGCTTTTGTCATCCTTTACTCCTACTCTCGAGTGAGGTTTTGATGTTTCAGAGTGAAAAGAACTTAAAAGAAAAAAAAAGACATTATTTATAGTATTGTATAGCATGCATACTGATATATATGGTGCAGTCTATGTGGCTTTGGCTGAATATAAATAATCATTGACTCCAGCAGCCTAATTTAGTACCTGAGTAGCATTAATCATCAGGGCATCAATTCTCTGGCTGTTCTTGGCACAGCCCTCAGTACAGACTTGGGGCTCAG
Organism: Miniopterus natalensis; assembly: GCF_054644295.1. Classification (NCBI taxonomy): domain Eukaryota; kingdom Metazoa; phylum Chordata; class Mammalia; order Chiroptera; family Miniopteridae; genus Miniopterus; species Miniopterus natalensis. The sequence continues at coordinate 24,668,122 of NC_142092.1, read as the reverse complement.
GAGTACAGTGTGACTTGGGCACACTGCAGCATAGATGTTTGGGGCAGTTAAGCAAACTTCAGTGAGCATCACATTATCAATGTCCAGATGGGTAAGCTGGATGGACAGAATGCAAACAGTTCTGTTTCCTGAGTGTTCATTGTAAGATTCTAAACCAGCAACAGCACAGGCTCCCTTCTGGACTGTTTTGTCCCTATGTGAACTTTTTAAATGCTCATTTTCCCAGAGGCATTAGTTTTACCACTTTCCAAAAGCTACACTAATGGGTTTTTGCTGCTTTCCATCTTCCTCTTTCTAAGTTATACCCTCCACATCCACAGGAGAGGTTCCAAATATGTGGCAGGCATTTTTAAAAACCTTTTATTTTATAATAATGTTAGACTTTACATAAAATCTACAAAAATAGTAACAAAAATCACTATATACCCCTCATCCACATTCTCCCATCTGTTAACAATTTACATTGACCGTCTTATCCTCTCTCCTCCTCCCCCCTCTGTCTCTGTCTGTCTGTCTCTGTCTCTGTCTCTCTCTCTCTCATACACACACACACACGCACACACACACACACACACACACACATACATACATACATACACACACCATTAAACATTCTTCAAATTAAGAAGTTTCAAAGTGGCAAACTGGCAGGCTCTCCCTGGAGCATGCACACACCTTTCTCCCCTCCCCTCTCAGGCTTGCATCTTTTCTCTCCTAAACTCTGAAGCGTCCCCATGAGACTTGCAACCAGGGAGCAACAGGCAGCAGCAGCTCATCCCAGACTAACCCCTGAACCTGCCTCCAAGGCCCCATCTTCTCTGGCTTTTCAGTGAGTAACAGCAGCCCCACTTTGGCTCACTTCTTTCCTATAACATTTTTAGGGAGCCAAAGTAGATCACCTCCTAGGCTGTCCTGTTGTTTCTTCTACCCTAAGCCCTTCCTTTGTTTCACTGTCCCCAGCTTTAATAAACATACTCTCAAAATAAAAATAAAAAAGTGGCAGACATGATATTACTTTACCTCTAAATACTTCCATGCACATTTCTCATAAACAAGAACAGTTACGGGGCATGAATGTCCTTCGTCCCTCTTGCAGAACCACAGTCCTAATTAACGACCTGCATCTCTTTCCTGCTGAGTTCAGGCGTTTCCTAAAAATACCTTTGGAAGAGCACTACAAGTGGCCACCTCACATCAATCAGACCAGCACTCAGTCAGATTATATAACAGGGTCCACCTGAAGCATACTAGTGGTAATCAGAAAATGCCCTCAGTTTCTCACCTTCCTGTTGACTTAACACCAGAAATTCTGTTCTCACAAAATCATCTTTTCAGCCAGAGCTTATGATACATATGAAAACAGGAAATAGGAGCTGGAATATTTTGGACCATAGGTGGTATTCAGTCTATACATTTTGAATGCTGAATAGAGTAACAACACTATTGCCTTCTACTATTTAACCTGTATGGGAAGAAGGATTTGAAGAGTGAGTTTTGTTAAGTGAGAGAAAAGAGAGAAAAGGTCACACGAAAAGGAAATAATGTTTTACCATTTTTTTCTAAGAAAATATGTCTCCTGTGAGTCATTATTTTGCACTATACCATAGTTTACAAAGCATTTTCACATACGCTATCTTCTTTACTCAGACCTAGAGTTAATGATGTTATAAATGCTTAGACAATGAATATAACATGTGCTACATATGTTTCGATGCAATGTCTATAGCATATATTTGCTACAATATAGTATATGCCCAATAAATATGACTATTAATAATAGCCTTCTGACTAATACTATAGTTACTTGTCTAGAGAAGTAATGAATTAACCTATACTATCACTACTGCCATGTGCTGAACTCCTTTTAAGGATTACTTTTAATAGTAATATCCTTATGTTGAATTAACTCTTGAAAAACATCCACTTGGTTTTCCTTTAATCTGGCTATGTTCAGAGGTTGCCAGGAAACATGGCCCTGACAACTCTGATGAAATGAAACAGAACTTTTATATTCTATTTCTTAACTTTTAATTTATTCACTTTTTTAATTTGTTTTTGTGTTTGCTTTGTAAATCAACATTTGTTCCAATAATCCCTTATTTGGGAGTTATTAAAAATTAGTTTTGGAATGCCAGAATACGTATGTGAGAAGAAAGTCAGGATAACTAAGAGGTTTAAGGTCTTTTATATGTGGTTTTTTTCAGTGGGGGAAAAATGAACTAGAACATGACAAAGATTATTTTGGTAGATTTTGGACTCATGATGATGAACCCAGATTATGTATTATTTTAAAGGGACCAAATTTAAATAAGGACTTAAAAAATGGATCTTAAAATTCCCCCCACTCTTGCCAGTTCCTCTCCCTCCAACTGCCATCCTTCAGTAGCCTGAGAAATTATATAAATTACTACCATGTCTACAAATATGTGTCCTGCTTCAAGGTAATCTTGTACCATAGGGAAATGAAATCTGTATCCTCTACACCAGTTAACATAAAATAAAACTATTTTCTTAGATGTTAGCATTGGTATGATATATTTGGGCTATCACTTAAGTTGATTTTTATTAGTATACATATTTGTCCATGATCTTGATCTATACTTTGGAGTACACTTAAACTGATAAAAATTGTTTATGTGATAGTAAGCATTTTTTGGATGTATTCAGTGGCACTAATTTTTTTTTTACTATATCTTTATTGATTTCATAGAGAGGAAAGGAGAGGGATAGAGACATAGAAACATCAATGATGAGAGAGTCATTGATCGGCTGTCTCCTGCACACCCCCAACCGGGGATCAAGCCCAAAACCTGGGCATGTGCCCTGACCAGGAATCGAACCCAGATCGCCTGGATCCTGGGTCGACACTCAACTGCTGAGCCACGCCCGGCCAGGCCAGTGGCACTAGTTTTTAATTGCTCTCCTTCCCAACCATGTTACAATTTACATTTATAAGTGGTATTAAAAGACTGACTTCATAGAAGATGGAAAAGTTATTTAGTGAAGCGACTGACTACTTTCTCTCAAAGTAGAAATCTTATGTGGACTCATACATGATAAATTCAGGAAATTTGAGACGATCTTAATGGTTGTCATGCATTATATTGATATATACTATAATATAACTTTACTATCATTATTACATTATTATAGTGATGTATACTGTGACTTTAAAGGGCAGCTAAAAAGAGTGAAAAGTCGTCTTCAAACATTGCTTCTTTCAGTCATGATAGAAAGTAATCTTTTTAGTGAACCACAACTTTACTTGGCATCAGACATGGAAAATCAACATGCTTTGAAGCTCAGTGCCAGCACAAAATGGAACTGCTCTAACATTTTGATTTAATTAATACATCAAATGAGTTCTGATATGATCATTAGCAGTCAAAAAGTAAATAAATAACAAGGCTGAACTCATAAATGGATGCTACTTTCTGTGTTGGAGCCTTTTAAATAATCATAGCACAACCATCTTACCTTATTGGCACTGATAAGCAAGTGGGTTGAAATGATTATCATTAGACTCTGTAACACTGTTTTATTCAAAACTACTAACCATTAAGTCTCACAGGAGCACTATCAAATGCTCACATTGCTGAGTTGGAAATGGAGATAGGGAGTGATTTACAGTAGATAAAGACAAGGCCAGGATTTTCCACTTTCCAAATTGGTTGTTTTGTGTGTCATGGAGTGGCCAATATAAACAGAGGAAAAGAATTTGCGTTTACACTTTAATTCCAAAAGTCCAGACATCATTGCTGGGGATGCTCAACAATTTCATAACATTAAGTGTTGGGTTATTTTTGTGTGCTGTCAGTCTTAAAACAAATTGATTCTATCTGGATTTCCGCCAAAATTCTTTAAGGAGAAATGCACTTTTACTTTTTTTTTTTTTTTTTTTTAAGTATTATTGAGTTAATTTTGTGACAAGAGTATGAAATAACTTAAAAAATTATCCTTTACATGAAAATAGCCCAGTGCCTTTTTGTAAGCAGATTTTGGGTGCTACTCATACTCGCTAACTCTTCTGAGAACAAATAAAATAAGTATATACTATGTGATTCACACACTTGGAAATGAGTCCAACAAGAATCTATTTGCCATCTCTTGACTTTACACATGCAATTAATTTTGGCCCAGTCAAAAATATTGGTTGTTCTAATTAAACACTGATGATGCATATCCATAGGAAATATACATATTTCCAAATCTTCACTCCCCCTTGATGGGCCTCAAAGACAGATGGAAACTCTCAGTTGCACATCATTTAACTATGTAAATATCCACCTTGGGCATTGTTCCCCACCTCTGCTTCTAGAAATGTTACTGTAATAGTAATCGAGTGAATACAACTCCTATTTTTAAGCATGAACCATATCCCACTCCTGCATAGGCCCCAGAAGAAAAACAAGTATAATTGAAGACATGGATTTCAGGTTACTTGCAAACCAATGAGGTTATTACTAAAACAACACCAATATTTACCCCCATGATATTAAAAATTCTGGTCTAATTCCAAAGGCCCATGATCTATAACAAAATATAATTTTTATATAAAACAAGTTATATGTATCAAAACCATTTAAAACTTACCTAAGACCTGGTCGTTTACATCTTCATGTACAACTCCAGCCCCACCTCAGTTCCTCAGATGTGCCATGTATACTATTATTTCTTGACGTTTGTACAGGTTGCTCCTTTTGCTGGATACTTCCTTTCCCAGCCCTGCACCTCATACCTCACCTGGTTAACTCTAACTTTTTATCCTTCAAGTCATACCACTGATAACACTGTACTATATTTTGTTTTTATTTTTTACTTTTTATATCTCTAGACTATATGTTCTTTCATAGCTATAACCATGTACAATATATTTCATCCCTATAAATTTAGCAGAGTGTAAGAGGTCAGTATTGGAGGAATAAATAAAGCTATCTAGAAAGTGACCTTCAAAGAAGTGATTGGAGAGGTAGAGGTCAAATTAGCATGGGCAAATTTGGAGGTAGAATAAGTACTGATTACTTAGGAATCTGTAATGAGAATGACCGAGGTAGGTGAGGAGGTTATGTTGGAATTAATGTAAATAAGATAGGAAAGATAAAACAATCACAATTAATTGAGAATTCTGAGCTAAAATGCTTGAATATGGCTGGATAGGCAATAAGGACCAACTGTAGTTGTCAGTTTAGGGAAGCTAGTGTAATGAAAGCTGTGTTATATTTTTGCATACTTACTCTATTTTTTCTTAAAATTTTCTTCTTGATAACTAAGCAGTTCCATGTGTTTTTTATTATGGGATCCTTAAAATATGCTGTACTTTTGAAATACTCATAAACAAGAAAATGCACTGTTGATTACTAAGGAATGAAAGTATGCAATAAAATAAGAAAATGACAAAAATATTTTTGGAACAAGGAAAAAGAGGTTATACTTGTACAAGATATAAATATTTCCAAAATGTTTTTTTTTTGCTATCAGATATAATTCCATAATTACATAGATTTTATAATTATACAATATGCCCTCAATAAATTAATCTAAGTTGCCTGTATTAGTATGTTGATGCTTTCTAAACAACAAAAAAATTAATGTTATAATCATTCAACTGCCATTGAATGATCAGCTATTTATATAAATTTCCATGTTTACGATTATGTGATTTATCTTGTAATTGAGCTTTTTTTCTGGTTAAAACGTAATATACACTCCTGATTAATATTTTAGAAAAAACATAAGTATAAGTGGGAGACAAAAATAATGATTATATTACCCAAGGCCATCATTATATAATTTTTTCTTATTCTATACAATTATTTTTCTTCTATAATTTTTCCTTAACAGTGTTGAAATTATATACCATATATATTACTTTTTTTGTAGAGCCTACATTTTTGCCTGACATTGTATCATAAACCTTTTCCTTATGTGATTTTCCTAAACCTAAAAATCACATAAGTGCCTGAGTGATATTCTATCTTATATGAATTTCTCTAATATTGGATGTTTAACTTGTTTCTTATATTTGTGTTGTGATGATGCAACATTTTAGGTTCTTTCCTTAACAATTCCTAGGCTGAGGGAATAAATTCATTCTTTTTGCAACATGATTTTCTAATACAGGATTTTTTTTTTTTGGTCAGACTGAATATTCTACTAGGTTTTTTAAAGGGGTTCATGAATGCTGTGTTTTCTGAGCTCTTGCAGAGGGGAAAGGAAGCATATAAGTGATGAGATTCAGAGCCAGATAGATCTAGATCTGAATCCCAGCTCCATTGCTTCACAGTTGTATGACACTGGCAAATTACAGATCTGCTCTGGGTTGCAATTTAGGTATCTACAATTAGAGTTTTTATGAAGATCAGGTGAAAATATATACACAGAGTACTTGTCATAGTGCCTGGAACTTGTGCTTTATTAAAGGCTAGCTATTACTGTCTATGCTATTATTAATGCTGTTGGAATTCTTTGCTCTCACTATGGAAGTTAGCCTGAGTTAAACATTTCTATGTGGGATTACAAAAACAATAAGAAATTTAAACAGCAAATACCTCTACTATCACTTAAATGCATTGCTATCAGGACTCTTCCTATCAACCCAGGAGGCTTTACTTATAAGAACTATGCTTATTTCCTAGAATTCAATACACCACCTCCAGGTTTTCTTTACCCTACTTCCTGAGCAGTGAATTCTGATAATAGCAAAACCATCCTGGAAAGATGTTATTGCTATTATTCAAGACTGACAATGGCAATCACACTGATTGATTTATAAAAGCAGCACATACAGAGTTTTAGGAGAGACCAATGCCAAGTTTTAGGTCATTGCAGAAATCACATTTCTGAATCAGGAAACAAATAGTGGGAAAGAAAATTGGCTATTTTACTTCTTTTAGAGAAGCCTAAATACAATACTTTTTACAGTTTTTAAGCTGCATCCACGAAGATTTTAATTAGCAGGAAATAACCTCAAATTCTAGTGAAGGTTTGCGCTTTTACTGAGATAACTTTGTCTTTTTCTATATTATAATTTAGTATAAATTTTTGAGTTTAACTTCAGAAAATTCTTTAAGAATTCTGAGTAGGAATCATATATATTTTCTTTAATAGAGAGAGATTAAATCAACCTGAATAGTCTTTTTTAGATAATTCACACCCAAGGGAAAACATGATTTGGCATTATCTTTGCTAATTATATGGCAAGCAGTTTTATCCAATAAAACCCAGCTATTATTTAGTATGATATGTATGACTATAAATACTTTGTGTGTTTTTTATTATCTGAGTTTATGAACTATATTTATGGAATCAATTCCAAATAGATAATAGAGTATTCCTTAAAAATGAATAGTAATTTAGTTGCTAGTTCACTGGGCAAGCATCCCATCTTAGGGTATCTCTGCAATATTTTATGGGTATTGAGTCAAAGTTTTATCATAAGCATCATTCTTATTTTTAATTTATAATAAAAGGCATGTGTAATTATAACATAAATTTTTAAAGGCTTCATAGATGAAATTTTCAGTGTAATGTTAGGATAAGGCATCATCTGAGCAAAAAGAGTAAAACACTTGGTATTGTTGTGAAACTGGGTGTCTGGACATGTCCTGATGAATTCATCATGTACCATCTGCTCCAATAATTCTTGCCACCAGCAGCCATAGTTTGCCAGTGAGTACTGTAGATTCTTACCTATATTCCTACCTTGACTCTTTCTAGTATGGATTTTTCTACATGGTGTGACATGGAACATACTAGCAACCTACAAGTCCTATATTTTAGTAGGACACTTAAAAGATATAGGAAAATTAGGACCAAGTTAAGTCTGCATTGCCTTCATTGTTTTCTTCTCCATACTTTTCACCTTATGTGATAAGAACTGAGAAAAGTGAACCATCCTATTCCCACTAGTTCTTTTTAAATGTGGTGACCCATCTGTTGCCATATGCCAGGCATCTGCTTTTATCATCCTCACTTGTGATCTTCAAAGACAGAAGTGATAAATTAACATTGAATTTATGCTAATCATTACTGCAAGAGAACAGCTACTTGCAAACCATTTAATCTGGCAGCAGCGACTTTCAGATATAAGGAAATACAAGAGGATAAGAATAGAAATAACAATGTATTTTTATTCCCAGCTACCTTTTTGAATAGGTGTAGAACTTTCAGATAATTGTAATACCTCCATAGCTCCATTTCTTTAACTTTTTTATTTAATTTATTGGGGTGGCATCGGTTAATAAAATTATATAGGTTTCAGGTATACAATTCTATGATCCATCATCTGTATATTGCACTGTGTGTTCACCACCCCAAGTCAAGTCTCCTTCCCTCACCAGTTATCCTTCGTATTTTACCTCCCTCCATAACCCCTTTCCCTCTGGGAATACCCATGTTGTTGTCGGTGTCTAGGAGGTTTTCTTTCTTTGCTTACTCCTTCACCTTTGTCACCCAGCCCCCCACCCCCTCCCTCCCCTCTGACAACTGTCTGTTTTCTGAGCCTGTTTCTATTTTGTTAGTTAATTTTGTTCATTAAATTCCACATGAATGAAATCATGTCGTGCTTGTCTTTCTCTGACTGGCTTATTTCACTTTTTTTATGGCTGAGAAGTATTCCATTGTGTAAATGTACCACAGCTTTTTTATCTACTCATCTACCGATGGACACTTGGGCATAGCTCCATTTCTTTAACAGCAAAATATGAGGAGTGATCCTTGATTATAAAATGTGTTGACTTTACAGCAAAGTAAATGTAACATCATAGAGGGTAGGCAAAAGTAGGTTTACAGTTGTGACTGCAAAACAGTTTATTATTGTTTTATTATTTATTGTATTATTTTCCATACAAATGACTGTAAACCTACTCTTGCCCCTAGAGTTATTAATGAATACTTATGCAGGTCAGTGTTTGTTTAATCCAAGTTATGCAATTGTTTCTTTTTCAAAAGATGAATAATTTTTAACCAATCCTAAACTGTCATCAGAAAGTTCATAGAATATTAAAGGTTAATACCACACTGATCAGACTACAATGTAATATTTTTCAGTTAATTATATCAATGAATTGGAATCAGAACATCAAAGTGTCAGTCCTATTTCTACCACTAACTGGTAATAAAATTTTGGCAAGTCATTCCATCTTGAGTCTACATATGTCTCATAGACTGTGGTAGCCTGACAATTAACTATGGTGTCTTTTAGGACTAGAGGTCTGCTCCTGCTGTTTGCTCAGATTCCTTCAGCTTAAAATATTTAATATGCCAAGGTGCCATTGCACGGCTGGGGGAGGGGGGAGGTAGCCTGTCCTAAAGGCCATCATAGGTCTGTTTAAATTTTTTATTCTTTACGACTGTCTTGGTAGGTTTTATGATTCCATAAATGGTACCCACTTCATCTAGATTATCCAATTTGTTAGCATATAATTTGTTCACTGTAGTCTCTTACAATTCTTTTTATTTCTGTGACATAAGTTGTAATGTCTTCTCTTTCATTTCTGATTTGCATTATTTAAGTTTTCTCTCTTTTTCTTAGTCTAGTTTAGGGTTTGTCAAATTTTGTTGATATTTTCAAAAAAATCAACTGTTTCATTAACTTTTTTCAAGTCTCTATTATGTTTATTTCTATTGAAATACACATTTTTTAATTTCCTTCTTTGTGCTCACCTTTGATTTATTTTGTTTTCCTTTTCTATTTCCTTGAGGTATAAATTTAAGTTGTTGACTTGAGATCTTTTTTTTCTTTCCTAACGGAGGTGCTCATCACGATAAACTTCAGGAGGCAACTAGATTTTACTGAGCACTAGATTTTACTGAGCAACTAGATTTTACCGGGCAAGGCTTTATGCTACATTTATATATTATCTCATACAGTTCTCCCAAACATACTAATTGAATAATCCATTTTGCAGATTAGAAAATTGATGTAGAGAAAATATTAAATAACATTAAAATCCAAGAAGATAATTAGGGGAAGAATTGCATTTTATTCCTGGTCTTTAAATATCCAAACCCATATTTTTTCCTTGGGTACCAATCTGTCTGGGATACCATTTTCCTACACTATTTTTATTTTGAAGCTCAAAATAAAGAACATAACAAAGAAATGCCCAAACATACTGAGTCAAAAAGGAAAAAACAAAACAAAAATATATATATTGTTCCTTAGTTGGTTTTAGGGAAAGCACTTAGGTAAACTCTCTATATATGATTATATTAAATTATATTATGATATAAAATATAATGTTAAACTAGAGTGGCATAATCAATGTGTAAGAAAGAATCTGTTAAGACCATCTGACTGATATCTTTGTAATTTTCACAATGGAAAAGAAATAGTGTTTGGATGGTAGTCTTTCTTGACAAGCTCAAACAGAAAATGAAATTTTAATTTTGACTAGGCATAAAGTTAATTGTGATATCTAAGGTATAAAAGCAACTGAAAATATTTAGGGCTTTTGCATAATGATAATTACATGATTCTTATCCTTGGTGTAAAAATATTTTCCTAATGTAAACTGAGAATGTGATCTCCTAATTATTATAATAATCATACTGCAGTTCCACATAGCACCTTTCATTCAAGACCATCTGTAACTATAATTGTTAAAACTATAAATCATCATCACAAGCTATGGCTAATTGGATCTAGGTGCATCTCTCTGAAGTAGCATCAGGATATTATTTTAATGGTGGTTAAGTATATTAAAGATGGTGAAAGCTGTTCAGAAACTTGCTCATAGTGAAGTAAATTAGGAGTACCTAGAAGAATTTCTTAGGAATATATATATTGTCCCTTATCATGGAGCACCAGACCTTTTTTTCCCTCCCTAAAGGGGAACATGGGATTCTCCAATCATTCATCATTTTAAGAAATTTTTACTACACTATCTTCATTAAACTGCTATTAGAATAGAACTTAAAGAGGAAATCTTGCTTTAAGAACATTTTTAAATGAACTCAATTAAGACAAAGCATGTTTAGCAATTAGTTTAGGAACAACTAATGTTACATTTGAAAGGCAAGTAACAAACTTCTTTTATGTCCATTAAAAAAAAAACACCAAAAAAAAAAAAAAAAAAAAAAAAACAGGAAAAATGCACAGACTTCAGAGAAACTTAAGTATGTCTCCAAATTGGGAGAACAAGTCAGAACCCAAGAGGAAAAACATATTTGTCATGAGAATTTTAAGGACAATAAGACTGGGTTTACGGACAGGAAATGGGAGAGCAGAATAAGAATTTGGAGTCAAGACCTCTGCCTTTCTTGTCAGATACTTGAAAAGCACTTCACCCCATCTTTGCTTCTGATTGAAAAATGGAAAACAGTCTTGCTTCACATATACAAATGGACTCTATGAATTCTCAGCAGATTCACCCTCAGAGTGACTCTTTCACTTTGGATTCTGGAGAATGAAATAGTAACTTAGTCACAGTTTGGCAAAATTATTCCTGGAAGAAGAGTTAGCATCTGTTCCAGAAAGCGATAGACATGATAAGGATGGCCTAATGTCAATCTAAGCTGTAGTCCTTATCTAACTTCCCTCTACAAATTATTTTTTTTCTTTAATATCATTTGTTGTTGCAAGTAGTAAAATTTCGCCCAAACTAAAAAACAGGTCTGAGATACTAATGGAACCTCCTTATGCTCTTTTGAGGTCTGCTTAAAGTCAGTAACCCAGATCACAGCAGTGAGGTAGTACTCTGATCAAGGGCTTCTGTTTAAGACAGTGTCGTCTGCTCCATGGAATGCATTGTCACATCATTTCTGAGTAATCTTGCTCAACACTTCAGACACGATATACCTCCAAATTACCTTCCCACCACCTTCCAGATCCTCAGCCCCTCTGACTGGGTTGCCCCTTTCTGAGCATGAAATGAACTTTTACCTCTCTAGGCCTTTGCTTATTTTCCTCATTGCAGGCTCAAATTATTACATCTTTCTGAGCACAGGCCACCCATACCCACCTCTCTCGATCCAAATCCATTTTTTTATTATTTAACTGACATATGATCTTTTCCCAAAGAAAACTGACCCACACTTCTTCTCTGCTGCAATACCACATACATAGGTTCCTGTTTTTTCCCTCTCTTATCCATTTCTTCACTCAACATATGTTTACTGATTTGCCATGTACTAATAATCCTAGTTAGAAACTAAGGTTAATGGACAGGATGGACCCACTGCACTAGCAGAGTTCATGCTTACCACTTCTTTGTCATTTGTCTTTATAGTCAATTGTTACCTATGTGCCTGTTTCTCACATAGCTTCAAAAATTCTCTACCTTGAAAATTCCTTTGTTCATATGTAAACTCTTTCCACCAATGTAGTCATCTCTCAGAATCAAACTCTAAGATCATTTCAACTAGACTATTAGATACATAGATAAACCTTTTTTTTTTTTTTTTTTCAGATTGTACACTGATCATACACTGTTAATGTGCTATACCCAGGAATCAAGATATTTTAGGGCTGGGAGAAATTTTAAGAATGATCTCCAATATTCTCATCTAACAAACAGAAACAGAGGCATGGGAAGACTAAGTTGAGTAACTTGTTACAAGTCACAGGTTGTTAGTAATGGAACCAAGACTAGATAGACCCAAAATTTTATTTTCCTTGCTAGTCTCTCTAAACTGCATCATCAATTGGTAATTGGGTCACAGGCATCACTGGTATAAATAAATAACAAATCAGCCATCACCTCTGTTTTAAATTTCTTTGCATATTATTGCTGCTGTAAATGGGTCAATATAGGTATAAACATGAAAAATTACATCACATTCAAAGGAGAGCAAACCCTCACATATCCAGGTAAAATCAATTACGTTAATTAGAGTAAAATTCTAGGAGAATACCAAATTGGAAAAAATGAATGTAATAGTTTAGGCAATGTTATTTTAATGACTATAATTTTATTTAAAATAAATCAAACAATAATTTTTCAAATTGTATCATGCAAAGGGATAGTTTAAACACTTTAAGTTCTAAAAGACTAAAGATAGTAGCACATAAATTCAGACCTTGATAATCTGCAAGTGCCAGAAAATATCATTAAGCTATTTGTAGAAAATAAAATGTGAACAGCTCAGTAAGATTTTGAACAATGAATCATCACAATACTTGGTATGTGCTGAATCACAGATAATCAGAGAGATAAATCCATTGGAAATAACAAATCCATTCCTTCCACATAGCTCACCTTGGTTCACACTGAAAAGACAATTTATTCTTATTTGAAATATTTAAGGTATTAAATGTTCTCTTATGGAATGAGAACTTTCCCCCCCTAATAAATAGAAGAAGTGATTAAAGGTAAAAAGAAGTCAGACTTAGGGACAGATACTTAACAGACACTTTTGTTACCACATTTCTAAGTTCTTTACATCATCTGCGTTATCTATACCGTTCTGGGCCCAAATGCATTTGTGCCAAGTCTAACAGATTTCTGTCTGTGGCTCTGTTATTTGATTCTCTCAAACTAAATTTAAAAAGTCCAAAACATGATTCATACAAATAGCCAAGTGTATGCTAAAGATTTAATTCTTTAATGAGGTGAACCATCAGGATGGAAAAGGTGGATAAAGGATGAAAGAGAAAAGATGACAAAGAGTCCACTGGAAAGATAAAACTGAATTACATTCACCAGGAAGTGCGCTTTTTAAATTTGAATCCTGAAAGACTGGGACGCCACACCAACAGAGTGCCTAAATCCAGCTTGCCTGTTTTTGTAAAAACTTAGGCCCAATCATTACCAAGACTGCCATGGCTGCTGTCTAGCAGTCTTCATCTAAGGCACTTGCCCAGGAGCCTCTGAGTATAGTGTGGGGGTAAAAGACATCTTAAATTTTTTCAACTTTGAATTTAGGGTTTTATCTTGGGAAGGCAAAATGAAAAGGATGTATGTATTACTACAGTAGATTTAACTATTTGATTACAACACTCTCATATGTGTCTAGAAACAATGCATTGCTATAGTTTGGAGTAAGATTGCAACATAATTTTAACTAATCGCCCTCCCTTTTTTTCTGTCTTCTTTTTCTTTTTTTTCTTTTTTTTTAAGCCAGGACAAGCCAGATTCAGCACAAAGCACCAAACTTTCAGGTTAGATAAGGAATCTCTGCTATCTGAGCAGATAACACAAAATACTGACCTTTTGCTATCTCTCCTTAAGAGCAAACTAAATTCTTCTAAACCAATTTTTCATTCCAACAAAGGGCAAAGAAAAAAAAATAGTTCTAGCTTTGCATTAATATTTTTACTGACAAGCTCCTTTGAAAACTTATATCCCAATAAATCCATCTAAACTGAGCAAATTTTATCAACACTTTTATTCGTTTCATTATTTTCAGCATTATTCTTTGTAGATATAATTCAAGGCAAATAAAGGGCTTTTTTGTCTATTCAGTTTTCTATATCAAGTCAAGTTCTGTTCTTCACTATCTTCTTTCACGTTCTGAACAAATTTTGTTCTTATTTAATTAAGAACAAAAACACTCTCCTCTTTGATATATAAAACCGTATTTAAGTTATATCTTTGCCATGATTATTCCCAGTGTAGTCTCAACTACACAGATAAGCCATAATTTTTAATCAAACTTAGTAATCTTTCAGAGATAAACTGTAGAGTAATCACAGTCTGTATTATACAAGTATTTTAGCTGTCCAACAAAACTTACATACTACATTATAAGACCTCCACAGCCAAAACCGTATTTTTCACACCTCTATAGATGGCAAAATTAATATGGTCATTAAAGTGATCCAAAGATAGAGTCACTTTTTTACTATAAAATAAAAAGCAAAGGTATCGATAACAATTGGTGACCAGTGTTTCAATATTCTAGCCTACTTAGAATTTATACAGATATCGTAAATTTTTATTAACTTGGTATTAGTCTAAGTTCTAAATAAATAAATATCTTGCAAATTATGTTTATGCTGATACAGTACAGAAAATAATTACAGTAGAATTAAAAAGACTAAGAATTATAATTTAGTATAGAGAATACATAATTGCCCATTTTCTTAATTTTATATAATATATGGAAGGCCCATTAGCTTATCAGTAAACCAGTATAATAAATTTAAGAAGTTAATATTCATTAGTCTCTTTATTAGATAATAAATCCAAATCTTAAAAAATAAAATAAAATTATGTTTATTCCCCATATTGAAGAAATCAAGAAAGACATTTAGCTATTTATAACCTAAAATTACTAAACCAATTCATCTCTAAAGACTCATTTTGATTCTTCTACAAAAATGCTTCTGAGCTAGCATTGTCCATAAGGAAGTTTTTTTGTTGTTGTTTTTCCTTAAAAAGGTCAGTAATTCAGTATATTAGAGCTCAGTTTTATTTTCTTGAAATTCTAGGAATATTACATTTTTGCAAGCATTTATAGCCTCTATAATTAGAAAACTCTCCTTTTTCTTAAAGAGACTTTATAATTTAATTTATTAATGTACTCTAGAAGTAGAAAAATATTTCATTTTCTTATCATGAGCAGTAAAAGTTTTTTCTCAATTAAATGCTCAACCATCAACAGGGCTTGAAACTTTAATTCTACCTCCTCAGGGACAGGGCACTAGAAAACAGAACATACATTCTCAAAGAGTTATTCTCCTAAACTGTGGAAACAGAGTATTTTCTACATGGACTTGAGCATTCCCATAGACAAACAATATAAACCAACAACATATTTGTTGTTGGCCAAGAATCTGAAACAATAGCAACTAAACAAACCAGAACAAAAAAACGAATCAGAAGGAAAATGGGAGTCAGAAAAGGTAAAGTTCTATTACTATTGGTGATTCACCCCAAAAGCCTCTTTTTGGGCAACTCTGTTTTAACTAGATCTAGCAGGTG
The DNA here is from genome assembly GCF_054644295.1 of Miniopterus natalensis. Lineage (NCBI taxonomy): Eukaryota > Metazoa > Chordata > Mammalia > Chiroptera > Miniopteridae > Miniopterus > Miniopterus natalensis. Next base: position 24,652,256 of record NC_142092.1, on the reverse strand, counting down.
AGCAAAGTATACTTTTCAAAAAAATGAAAACATGACCCTCATACAAACATAGAGGGAGCTCATGTCCCAGATTCATTTAGCCCATTTAATGAGATAACCAGCAAGACAGCGTGGACGTGAGAAATGTCCAAACCTGTAAAGAATTTTTATTAAGAGTTTATCTCAGTGAAAAATGACTGACAACAACTGCTGTTAAGCAAGATCTCAAATGCTCCGGGGAATGACAGTTTTGAAATTAAGGAGGGAACATAAGGAAGAAAATTTTCTCCAAGCAAGGTGGGGATTAGATTACAGGATAGTTAACAAGATTATGTGCTCTCTTGAGGGTGCTATGCTTATTTCAAAAGTGTGGTTAAGGTACACGCTCGCTAAAAATGTACAGGGCTTGCTTAAGGCGGAAGATAAACCTTTTACTAAAGAAGTTATATGCCTGGGGCATGACTTACCCATCGGGACCTGCCCAGTTAGGAATTTATGATCAGATCACCCTGTGAGATTACTTTCCGGTAACGTTACAGTTCAAAAGAGAATTAGAGGAAAGGTGGATATATTTTCTCAAAAAAGACAAATGAAATCCTAAGTTAGAGACACAAAGTGTTTAGTGTCCATCAGGACAGTAAAACCCTAACTTTTGAGATTATATTTTAGCTAGACAGAAGTCATTTTGCATCTCTTCCAGACATACATCTATAAGCCAACTTAAAACTTCATAGGTATGGGCCAAATTAATGGTAAAAGGCAGGTAATCTCATAGATAATTAAAATAATGCTTTGCTGGGCCTCTAAGACCCTCTTAAGCATACCATTAAAGAGGCATTCACAATATTTACATATCTTTAAGCTCACTGATTCTCTCTTTGGTTGTGTCCAGTCTACTGATATATTCATTTACATTACAGTGTTTTTGATTTATAGCATTTCCATTTTACTCTTTGAATTTTCATCTTTGCTTTCTTTATATTCTGTTCTTGCATATTGTCCATTTTTTTTCACTAGATCCCTCAGCATATTAACCATAGTTGTCTTAAATTTCCAGTCTAATAATTACAAAATCTGTGCCATATCTGAGTCTGTCATTTCTCCTTCAGGATATTAAACCACCTTTTCTTAGGAAAATGAAAGGTTATCCCTTGGGAAATGAAGATGACGCCCTCAATGAAGGCCTTGACTTCCCATGAACATTTTTTGGTCTTCATCAATAAATACTTACCTATTTATTCTATGCTTTACTTTTTTCAAACTATAAAACAATGTGTCAGTAAATTAACCATTCTGTCAACAAAGTGGTCCATCATCCATTACCCAAAAATTATCCACAAGCAAAAACATCTGTAGGCCCTTGCTACCCAAAGTGTGGTCCATTTACCAAAAGCATTGGTGTATTCCTTATTCATGCTGCATAACAAACACTCTAATAAAACTTGGCAAGGTAAACAACTAACATGTTATCTCACAGCTTCTGTGAGTCAGAGTTTGGGCACAGATTAACTGAGTGCCTCTGACTCAGACCGTTTTAGCAAAAGTCTGCAGTCGCCTCAAGGCTGGATTCAGGGAGGATCTGCTTCCAAGCTCACTCAGTGCAGCCTGTAGCAGTTGGCAGGCCTAGTTCTCACTAGCTGTAGTCCAGAGATCTTAGTTCCTTATCATGTAAATCTCACAATAGAACAGTTCACAGCCTGGCAGATGGCTCTCATCAGAGCAAGTAATGTGCCCCAGACAGAAACCACCTTCTTTTTGTTACCTTTTCTCAAGAGTGACATCCCATCATCTCACCATACTGTTCCTTAGAAAAAAGTCAACAGGTCAGTTCACAACAAGGGCAGGGATCTGCACAGAGGTGTAGATACCAGGAGAAAGGGGGTTCTTGGGAGATACTTTAGAGGTTGCCTACCTCTATTGGCATCAGCTAGGAACTTGTTAGAAATGCAGGGTGACAGAACCAGTGAGGAGAATCTGAATTTGAACAAAATTCCACAGTGATATGTATGTGTATTAGAGGTTGAGAAGCACTGTTCTAGGGAGCAAGGCCCATGCACTTGATCCTGTTGCAGAGAATGCTTCCTCACCTAATTTTACTCAGTTAATATTTCTAAGAAGTGCAAAGATCAGTTTTCCTTGCAACTCAGTTCTCCCTTACTCAACAAAGGAAAAAACCATGGCTCAACTGATGTACTACTGGGCTGCAGACAGCCGATCAGAAATAGAATTAAGAGAGTGAGGAAGAAAAATGGGACATAAGGACTGACAAACAGATCTAATCTGAAAAGAAAGAAATTAATGAAAGGAAAAAAAATTACAGAAAGACAAGATTACTACGCATTTGGTGTGGAGAGATGGCCAGAACCACTTAAAAAAAGGACTAGGATCCTATTTCCTCAACAACACTTAAGTGCATTGCTGAATAACTGCATTAGGAATGCTCTGTTTATACCTGATTCTGCTTGGTTCTGTTTATCTAGAGGAGTGGCATATTTTAGAAATATGTCCATCAAAAATTATAATATCAAAGCACAAATGCTTACATGAGTTTCAGATCTAGATTATTCCTTTTCCAAGTACATTTCATATCTCAATAATGCTTAAAGAATAATCTATATTCAATATGTGAAATCTTTCCATAAAAAGCACTAATAACTTGATAAAAATATTTTACATTTTCCTCACATTCTAGTCAGTGGAAAAGATACAATTACATTGAGCTTTTAATCCTTTGTAGGCAAATAAATGCCCTAAGGGGGAAATGAAAGTCTCTAATCTACTTATCAAAAAGTGCACTGGATTAGGTAAACCTTTACTCTGCACCTTCAGTGATACACTAGAGTTAACTCCTCCTGGCGGTGTGAGCCGATTGTTAACTTCTCAGTTTTATGAACTAGTATTAAATCACAGTCACTTTTACAACTTTAAGTATATATTTATATAAACCTACAAATAAATAAGTTATATGAAAGAAAACTAAGGTAATAAATACTCAAAACTCATCACTTGGTAATTATTTTACTGTATTTTATTATTATTTTCTTGAGGTTATTTCAAACATTTATTGTTTCTATAGGGTGAAAATACTGTCTAATGCTGTAGTAAGAGAACCTCTTACCAACCCTATGTTTAGTGACATCACATTGGTAGCTTGAAATTGACCATAATGGGAGTATTTACAGCACAGAAATTAGAAAACACTATAAATCATTACTTGACTTTTATTTTATTGTCATAAAACAGTGATGGGGGAAATGTTAATACTGCAAAATACACTTAAAATGGGGTCGTGTCTTTAGCTATGATACTATCAACAACACACAGAAAAAGGGAAATATTCTTCACATATTCAAAAGCTATTATCTGATTTAGCAAAGTTGCCCACACCACTGACTAGTCAAATTTGGACATAACTAGTGCTAAGGCACATAAGTAGTGCTGCAGCTGAAACAGGTTTCAGTTCAACACATATAATTTGTGGTGAATAGTTTAACAGTAGATCACATATCATATTGAATGACAGAAAACTGAGAAAATAATGGATTAGGATCAATTCTATTTGTTGACTTGTGACTGAACTGCAACCATAGGTTCAGTTTAGCAAAAATGAACAAAAGCATTCTCTGAGGATCAGTGTGTTACATGAAATTCACAATAAAAGGCACTGTATATTTCAGTGTTATTTGTAAAGTGTGTACTATACATCTTTTATGTCAGTTCGGTCTCTATTGTATGTGTGTAGCTTCCCAGGGAGACAGTTGTTAAGCATTTACCAGCACAGACCCTGCACCCTCGTCTTCCTCCCAGTGTAAGCACAGCTACTACATATTAAGAGGAGTGCATTATATGTCCTAGTCTTCCATGTAAAAATACTATCTTAATTTTAAATCAGAAATATACACATGCAGAAATAACACATACTTTTATTATAAATTAGTGGAAACACTTGTCTGATCTCTGTGTATGAGCTTCTCTGGTACAAATGTGGGGAGCCTGTGTTCATGTTGCATCACTCCAAAGAATTTCAGCCCAGGTGATTCCACGTTGCACATACATATTGAAAGCACTTGGGAAAACAGTTTCACTATATTAGGATATGGAAAAGGAATTGACTTCACACGCATCTAAGTATCAGCTGTACCTAAAACCTGATGCAACAAAACTGAAAAGCTCTCTGTCTAACCAGCAGAAACAGTACTGATCTCATGAGTAGGCCTGGTGGCAGGAATTTATGTTTAAGATTCAGGGGAATCACATGTGCCCCTTTCAAATAAACCAGATGCAGCTTTCTAATTTATCAAAACAACATCAATTACTCAGCTGTGCTGATGGTAGTGTTTTTATGTATGTAATTTAGTCTTTGGGGAAATTACTCTTCTATAAGGTCTTGAGAAAAGAGTGAACTGTTTTAGTTATTGTTCAATTCTCCAAATAAACAACACAAATTGAGGAAGACAAAGCAGACTGATATAAAAATGGAATCCTCTGTTGCCCAATTAGAAACAAATTTTGTTGTAAATTTTGAACTGGCTGAGAAAGCAGAGGAAAACAGTGGTGGGGTAGCACTGACTTGTAGGTGGCTTCTATCCTAAAGCATTCCAATCCAAAGGCAGTGGGTGGAAATGTACAATATCTTCTGAGTCTGCACAGGACAATAATATCCTTATAGATCCTCTGAGAAAAGAGAAGAGTGCTTTATAAATACAGCTATTAATAAAACTGCCAGAAATTTTAAGGATGGGTAGGCAGAAAATTTCCTGTGATCATCAAGTTGAGAATGTGGTGAATTTAGAGAGAGAGCGAGTTTGGACACAAGGAGGTTATGCAAAGTGAACATGCAGATAAACTGGGATAAACTGCTGGAAAAACAATATTCCAAGCATATTTAAAACAGCTCTTTAATTTGTCAGACAGATGCTTTTGATTATTTTTTGTATATTTAGAAATAAATATGGCTAGAAAAGAGAGCTTCCACCAATTACAAATCTGAAAAAAATGTTGATTGCTTTCCTCTGATTTGAAACTAGAATTAGAGAATCATATTAAAAGACAAATCTAATATGTTTTCCTTTCCGCTTGTACATTGTTATGGACTTGCTTGCAAATTAGTCTTTCTCCCTTCTAATTCACATTACAGCTTGCTGGACATTTGGGATTTAGGTCATGGATATTGTGGATTTTACAGTAGGAATGTGTAACTAAGAGATGGCTTGCTTTTCTCTGATTAGTCCATTCTCATAAATAAAAGGATAAAAACAGTTGAAGGAAAGCTTTGAGAGAGATGAGAACATGGTGCTATTCAAGCCTGCAGTATGACAAGATAGAGTGAGTAATGTCCTTATTTGGAAGGTACAATTCTGCAGTTTAGGCATATTGAAGAGAATATGTATGTTTATCTTGGAGCAGAACACAATATGATTTTTATTAAAACCCAAATGGTAAGAGCTAAAATTACTATTACCACAGGTGATTAAAATTCACATAGAGCTCAAACTTCTGGCTTTAACCATGAGTTTTTACCAGCTAAACATTTTGCTGGAGATAATGAGCAGCAAAATTGATAAAACTTCTCTATAACTTGCAGAATTTCTCATAGCAGAAAATATTTAGTAATCAAATGGCCATGGGAATGACAAAGAATCAGAGCCAACGTCAGAATGGAGGGAAAAACTGAGATGATCTGATCTACAGAATCTTATCAAATAACATCTTAATACCAAAAGCAGAAAAATGTGGTAGCTGGGTTTCTCAGCCGAATTAAATCTTCATTATTGGGTACAAATTAACAGACTGTTTTACTATGTCCACTGAGTCCAGTGGTTCCCTGTAGCTCAAATAAAACCCTTGATTTTGTTTTCAGGTCCTATGTGCCAGGCCACATTGCCCAAAGGTCACATAGGTAGACAGGAGCAGTGGCAGGTCAGAACCCTGTACTAAGTTCCTCATATACCACCACAAAAGAAGATGACTTGTCAACTCCCTTAATAATTGAAAATTTGACCGCATTGTCTCTTTCTTGGATTCCACTGAGCCAATTCATAACCCTGTATTCTTTCAGTATTAAAATGATAGTCTGAAAGAAAACATAGATCTGGGAAAGTTTATTATTAAGAATATTTGCTCTTTCAAGAGCCCTTATTTCAAGTTCTACCATGGAACCATTTCACCACCTGTTTAAAAATGACATGAAATTTCAGCATTCATTCAGTCTAGAGTACAAGACCTATAAGGGCTAAAGTGGGAGAGAGTGAACGGGGAAAGAGGAAAGACACCCACTTCTCTTTGGATCAATTACTGCAAACCTTTTTTTTTTTTTTTTTTTGGTAAATGTCCTGTTTGTTTGTTTGTTCCCTTTGTTTAACACACTTCACCAAGTGTTTGCAGAACACTGTACTATGCTAGTACCAGTTATTACCTCCGAACAAACACAGTAATGTTTGGAGTGTGATTCACACCTTGAAGTCCACTTCCTTTCAGAGATACTAGTTTGTAATCTGTACATAAAGACAGGAATAATCTTGCATCAGTTTCTCAGTGTTGAAGCCTGTGAATGAACAGGGGTGGGACCGCATACTGGGAATGCTTCAATACTGAAATGCTCCTCCTAGAAGCTGCCTCTCTCTTTCCTCTTAAGTTACATATAACTGGCCCACAGCAAAGCCCAAGGCAGCTAGTCCAATATGAAGCAATCATTCAGCCCTTGAATGAATACTAATCGAGCACCTACTATGCACCAAGCACTCCTGTAGGTCTTGGGCACAGAGCTGTGAAGAGGACACATCGAGTCCTGTGCAGTCTGTGGTACTTTCATGCTAATGGGGGGAAACAGAAAATAAGTAAACAGGCAAGAAGCAGAATGATTTCAACTAGTGATAAATGTTGTGAAGAGAACAAAGAGCCAGAACTATGGTGTGGGGATTGGGTATCATGTGCCCCACTCCAAAGAGGGGACACAGACTCACACCATAAGGAGGGCCTCCCAACTCTTGCCATGCTCAGAGCAGAGTCGCGGGGCCTTGTAAGATCTGAAGTGAAAGAATTGCAGTTTCCTGCCAACAGGGCCAGTCTACTCTCCGAGCTCTCTCTTGTTAATCAACGGCCAGACTTCCTAAGGACTGACATGAATAATAGGAAAGGTGGGGCAGCGACTGGAGACAGGAATGACACTGTGATTTAGTTCTGTGGTGGATTGCTCATACTTTCAAGGTTCATCAGCATTGGCATAACCACACCTTAGCTCTAGGAGAAAGCAGTGAGTGTGAAACCAGCAGCCTGCAGCTCCAGGAGTCGGATGGGCAGCCGTGTGAACCGGCCAGCCCGGTGCTCCCACAGTGGCAAGCTGTTTACACTCTCACCCCGAGGACAGGGAGTTAGACACAGTACATCTGTAATCATTATCAGCCAGATCAACACGTTCTAACTGACCTGCTTTCGTCATTTTTTTCCCCCAACAGTGGTTCAATGGCCTGTGAATGTTTGCTTTCAGAAGAAAAGAATTTCTTTATTTAAATAAATCATGTCATGGTCAAAGGAAGCTTTTGTTACTTCACAGCCTACTCCCCTTTTATTCATATTGTGCAATGAAATTTTTAAAAATTGTATTTGGTGCAGCCACTGTGTGGCTCAGACAAATATTGCTGAAAAATGATCCTAAGCATGTTTTAACCCCTGAGTGACAAAGTTGCTGGGAATGTGTATTATTATTATCTTGAGAGCTGAACTTCTACAGATCCTAAATTTATGACTGTTTCTTAAAAAAAAAAATAAATGAATAACCAATGCTTAGCACACAGTGAAGAGATGAAAGAAATGAAAGACATGGCTTCTCTCTTAAATAGAACTTTAAATTTAGTTGAAGAAACAGCTAAAAGGCACAATAATAGGTAGCAATGGAAGACAGCACCAAGTTAAGTTATACTGTGAGATACAAACTAAACGGACTGCAGAGGAGGCTGGAATCAGCATGTAGTGCTTGACAGGCGAAGTAGGACTTTAAGAATGGAGAGGAATTAGAGAGGGAGGAAGTAAAGTATTTCAAGTGAGGGGGACAACAGGAACACACCCAGAGCTGAGCATGGGCCGGAACACGTCATGGGACAGGGTGGGAATGTGAACAAACGCAGCTGTGGTTCATCTGGGGAGCTCTCGGGAAATGGTCACATTTACATTGCACCACGCCTGCAGTGGACACAGTGAGTTTCGTGAGCTACAGATGCCTAACTGAAGAAGTCTGTAAGACTTTGGCTCATACTGATTTTCTAGGCTCCTCAGTGGACTTAGGCAAATTGTTGCCGATTTGTAAATATTTGTTGTCTTACAGTATCTTGATGGCTCATGGGGTATATGGGTGAGTCGCAACATAAAAACTACCAGAAAGCCTCCTTCCCCAACAGGTTACTGCAAGGTCACTGAGATGACACCACAAACAGAAGAGCATCTCAGGACCTACTAGGTTTACATCCTTCTTTTCGTGAGCACCTTACCAAGAAATGATTTTCCCTGTATACCTTCCAAAGAATTTGTTTTCAGTGATTTCTCAGAGAAGATCAGGAAATCACCAAGTCACTTTATTGAATATCCTAGCAAACTTAAGGGTTTTAAAATTGTACTTTGTGCTTTTTATATTTATACGTATACATTTTATCCTGGAACCTTACATCTTTGAAGTCCCTGGTAGATATCCCATCTCTCCTAATGTTTGTTCACATTCACTAAATCCAAAGTTTGCCTTCAGTTATGGATTAACTCCTAACCAGGAAATATTTTAACAAAAATGAATGCATATATTTCAAGACAATAGGATCCTTTCTCCCTTATGGCTTGAGTCACTTGTGACTGAGTGCCTTTGACAATTCTTGAAACCCACAAATTTGAATTAGCCATGGATCTTAAAGAGAATTAGCAAAGCCCAGCCTCTTGGGTTAGGCTCCAACTCAAAGAACAGGAATCCATTTCAAACTGTAAGGAATGTGACTAGGGCCTCTAGTGGCCACATGTGTCCCTGCCTCCCAGTCCAGGCACTGGAGTCTTTTTTTATAGGAGCCATATTTCTCCAAGAACAAAGGAAATTATCAGACTTCTTGCAGCCTCCCTTTCCCCACCTTCCCCAGAACCACCACACACTTGATGTTAGTGTTCCATTGAAGTGTAAGACCCACAAAGAAATTCTGCTTTGTGGCTTTGAGGACAGATATCTTCAAGGTAACTTAGAACTATCAGAAGAAATACACACCTAGAAGGCACTTAGGGGGAGTTTTAGAACCTTCTCGGAGTCTAATATCCCAATTTTGATTGGGGCTATCCCTGACATATCTGAAGCAAATAATCGGACCTACAGAAAATATCTGTATGCTTCATCTTATAAAGTAGGTCAGCCTACTATATCAGTACCCTTTTGGATTCAGGGAATATTATAGCAATTTGGGTCCTCTTAAAAATAAAAGCATTATTCAGTACTATATATGTGGATATAGTCATAAAGAAACCTTTTCTGTACTGTCAAATCTATTATTATAAAAAAAATAATAGCTGTGGTACAGAGTTGTTATAATGAAGGCTGAGCTTTTATAATGATGCCTGGCACATTATGACACACAAAAAAAACCCTGCTACAATGATGATATGATTCCTTGATTTTTACACATTCCTCCTCTCTCCACCTCTTAGCATCCACACACATATTCCCAAGTGAATTTGCGTATACTATTAATCTGGCCAGAGAGAGAATATGTTTTTTAGCTGAGAACCTAACATTCAATATGGCATTTCCAGACATCTTGGTCAGGGTCAGGGATGCAGTGGGAGTTTTATTTCCCCTTCTGGAGCCTGATGTGTCTGGGAGGAAATGAGTTCTTTGATTATGACTCCCACCACTGGCCAGCAGTTTCCAAAACCATCCTGAGATCCAGTGAATTCATTCTATGAATTTAAAATTAAGGACTGAAGAAGACAGAATCCAACTGGATTTTCGGTCTTTCAAGAATGTAGACTAACTGGAATGTCTTTCCTCTCTCCCTCTTCTCCATAGGTTAATCTCAGAGCCACAGACGCCAGGCTCATGCGCCAGTTGCTCGTTATCAATGAGAGCATTGAGTCCATCAAGTGGATGATTGAAGAGAAAGCCACCATTACTAGCCGAGGCAGCAGTCTCAGTGGCAGCCTGTGCAGTTTACTGGAGAGTCAGAGCACCTCCTTACATGGCAGCTACAATAGCCTACATGAAGGCAGCGATGGGCTGGATGGTATCTCCGTAGGGAGCTATCTGGACACTTTGGTAGATGATGTCCCAGGCCATCAGACCCCGTCAGACTTGGACCAGTTCAGTGACAGCTCCATAATAGGGGACTCCCAGGCACTGCACAAGCATCCCAAATTAGATTCTGAATACTACTGCTTTGGCTAATGACCCAGTTTTTTGCATGGGATTGGTGTGCAATTAACTTGTATTTATCTTTCTTCTCTGCTGCTATATTTTTGGTGTGATTTCTTTTTTACATGACACCCTTTAAAAAAGAAGCATATTTTGAAACTGCTTGATGGTATTTCTGTTGCTCCTAATACTTCTAATCTGGAATCATTTATCTTTCTCTCTTACATCTCTATTTTTATTTATTACAATGATTTTTTTTTCCCTCCCTTCTTTTATAGTGGCACAAATAAAGTAGGAGGGAAAGAATAAGCAATAATTATGTTTTTGCTTTTGTTTTCAGAGCAAGGGGTCAGGGATTACATTAAAAACTTTGCTAAATTTTACAATAAACCAAAGTCTGATAATAGCTCATTTTGTTGCTTGTATTCTTAAGTGATTCAAAGTTTCATTGTGTAGAAGCCACTGAGGTTTATTACTGTTTATACAGTATACTGATCAAAATGCTTGGGACAAAGTCAGGCATTATTTCTAGTCCACAACTTCCTAGTGTGAAAATCAACAATACTGTTAGTCATGTACTTTTATGGCCATCATTTAGAAGCCCCAACTATATGCAATCTGTTCAGTTCAACTTCGTGTTCATCCTGTAGATTAGCATTTCCTAATCAATGATTCTAACTGAAACTGTAGACTGTGCTGTATGACAATATTTGTTTCTCCCAAATTTCAAAGATAGTTGAGATCAGGTATGATGATGATTAGAGGTTAAGGGGTCTTAAATTTAATTGTATTTTGAGATTTTGTTGACATTTGCTCATATGCATTTTGCAATTCCGATAGGATATATAAAAACTTAGATAAGACATATGGATGGATAGATAGATATATTACATGCAAAGTGGAATCGCTACTCACTTATATGATACCATTTCATCCTGGGATGGATAAATAATCTCTTTCTTATCTGAAATTACATATGAAAATATAACTTACATGGTAAACATTTAGTTTTGATGTGATATTATTAATCCTCCACATTTCTTTTACCTTAATGATTCCTAGTGAGTGAATCTATTGAGATATCAAACTGTATTTTGTAATGATACATGTTTCTGAAAAATATTTTACAATACAAATCAAAAAGTCTTCCTATTTATAACTAAAAAATGTCCATATTCAATACATGGTTTCCCCAAAATTTCCTTTGTTATTATGTACCTATTACACACTTATCAAAAGTACTGTTTGTTTCTGGGACATATACTATTCAATTTTCAATTAAAATGTATAGGGTCTATATTTTACACTGGTCCTTTTTCACAAACTTCTTGACATAACGTTCCTTACAACAATTTAATAATGTAGGGGTTGTCTCTATGTTTGAGCAAAGAGGCACACAGAAGGGAGGCAACTGGGTCAAATCACCTAGTAAGTGTCAGAGCTGGGATTTGAACTTGGGTATGTCTTATTACTAACAGGAACACTCAGTAGACCTTTTGGTACTACTGAAGTTAAAGTATGAATAAGAAAGCAAATATAAGCCCATGATGAAAAGAAAAAAGTGGCCACCATTTTCCTTCCAGTAAGGGAGACCTGCATTTTCCAATACTGAGCTTCCAAACCCTTCCTTGAGATCACATGTCCAGCGTCAGTGTTATGCCTATAGGTGAATCAGGGAGTTGGCCATATGCCAATTGTTCCTCATATATTTCACTCTTTCTGCTTTCTTTTATATTCAACTTAATAAAGACTGGTTGGTTGCTGTTTTGTTTGGTTTTAATCACATATGACCTAGCCAAGAAAACATTCTTAGAACTAAGACTGATAAATTTCAAACAGAGGGTAATGAAATATGTAACCCTATGTCTGCACCATTGCAAGAACATCCCCAGTAAGAGGGAAGTGGGCAGAGAGCAAGAGTGTAGGAAGTATCAAGGGCAAATTCCAACACCTTCAAACTCAAGCATTTGCCTAGATCAGGCCAGGCACGTGCAAGATGATTTGTGTTCTCGGATCACAGTTTCAGATTGTAAATTCAATCTGGCAAATTTCTTTTACACCCTCCTTTTTCCAATCAGCTTCCCCTGCTATTTGTCTATCCCACACCCCCTATAAATTTCCCTTCTGTAGAAAGGAAATGAAAAAGCACAGGAGGATACTATGAGAGAAGTGTGTGGAATAGTTTTCATTTTACACATTATATTTTAAATAACCTTTAATGAACTTTGGCAGAGTAGTTAAGGAGAATTTTTCTTGGCTCTATGAGTTTCAATATTTTATGAGCATTACAGTTATGCCCGTTTTTCCAAAAGATACCAAATATAGAGTCTGTGGTTTAGATATATGGAGTCATATATAAGCCAACAATGTTTTGATAGTTGATTTTACTAAGAGGAAGAGAATATGCAGTTAAACAACACTAATTAATTACTAACATATTCACTGGTCTCAAGAGAACAAATGCATTTTCAACTAAAGAATCCCCATAACTAATGTCTGACCTGCAGCATCTGATGTTTGATCTCTGTCAGCACCATAAGGAAATGGGGTAAAAATGTTAAAGCAGAAAAGCTTTCAAACTATTCTGTGTGGACTGAGTTGTGTTCTCCCAGGAAAATGGAATTTTCCTCAGTTACATTAATCTATTTTTCTAGAAAAATGAGAGGGAGATAATTGAAGGTAAGGAATTCAGACAACTAAAGCTAGTACATTTTGAGTTTTGCAAAGAAATGAGCTCTAAATGACTAACTTAGAAGTCTTGACTAAACTTCAAAGGAGCTCCAATATTTATACTACCAGTCAGCCCCAAATTCCATAGCATAGTTTTAAGTATTTGTCAATGTTTAGAAATGCAGTAAGAATTCTTTGCTGTTTGGCGGATTATAAAGGTCCTTGGAGTTCCATGAATAACTTCGATCAGGCATTTGTATCCCCAGCTCCCATCAAAACACAATCACGTCCATGATGTCAAAATAGGTGATTATTTTGAGGTACTCAGCTTACTGACATCTCAGCAGCAGCAAACACATTTTGTCACTCTTATTTTAAAAAATGTATTGATTTTAGAAAGAGAGAGGAAATTGGAGGGAGGGAGGTAGAGAAGGGGGGAGGGAGGAAGGGAGAGAGAGAGACATCGATTTATTGTTCCACTTATTTATGCATGCACTGGTTGATTCTTGTATGTGCCCTGACCAAGGATCAAACCTGCAGCCATGGCATTATTGGGATGACGCTCTAACCAAATGAGCTGCTGGGTCAAGGGTGATCGCTCCTTTCTTAAAAGACTGACTTCATTTGGCCTCCTGGACCTCACTGTCTCTTGGGTCCCCTCATTCCCCACTGCCTGCTTGTTAGCATACTCTCTTGCTAGTTTCTCCTCAGATTCCTGACCTTCAAAAAGGAGTGGGTCTGCTCAATGCTGGCACCACTCCTATTCTTAAATGGCTCCCCAGGGATTTCATCCAGCTCTACAGCCTTCAGTGTCACCTCGGTGCTGAGATTCCTAAGTGTATCTCTAGCCCCAGCTTCTCCCTTGAACTCAAGTCTCCCATGTCCATCAGACCCTACAGTATCTTTACTTACTGTCTGATAAGCATCTCAATGTAAACATATCCAAAACTGAAATTTTGTTCATGTTCTGTAGTCTTCCCCAGTTCAGCAAACGGTGCCTCCACTCAAATGCTCAGCCCAAATCCTTGCAGTCATTTGTAACTGCTCTCTCTCACACCACAACCCATCCATCATGCAAATCAAATGAGCTCTACTTTAGGGGGAAAAAAACAACACAGAATAAGCTACAAATTCTCATATTACCACTGCTACCACTCTAACCCAAGTCAGCATTTCTCCCCAGCACCACTGCAACAGCCCTGTCTTGTCTCCTTGCTTCCACCTTTACCTTCCTGCAGGTAGTAATCAACACAGCAACCAGAATAATCTTTTAAAATACAAGTCAGATTTTTGCCAGCCTGTTTCAACCCCGTAATGTACTTCCATCTCCGAGTATAATCCAACTCTTTACCACAGACTACAAAATACTATACAACCTGTCACCTTTCTACCTAACCTCATCTTGTTCCACCCTCTCCCCTCATTGTGAACTTCATCTGCATTCTTACTATTCCTTAAAAGTCTCAAAACCCCTGCATGCCCCTACCTCATCACCATTTTTCTTTCTGAAATGCTCTCCCCAAATTTCTAAGTATTGATTCCCCAGTTCTTTTTGGTCTCCAATCAAATGGCACCTTGTTTGACAGGGTTTCTTACATAGCACACCTGGCATATTCTACACTTACCCTGGATGATTTTTCTTCATATCACCACCTAATACTATTTAGCATATGTACTCTGTAAGTCCCCATACCAGAATGCAAGGTCCATGAGAATAAGAACTTTGTTTTGTTCACTGCTGTATCTCTTAGAAGAGTGTCTGCCACATAGCAAATGCCAAATACATGTTATTTTTACTAAAACAATTACTAAGCATTTACTGAGTGCCTTCTAGGTAGCAGGCAATAACTGTGCTAGGTTCAGGTAATGCAAAAAGAAGGAAGGTATAAACTCTCCTTTTAAAAACCTCATTTATATAGTATCGTTCTCTGGTACAGAAAGTAATGCTCCACCTTCTCAAAGATGGCCATGTCCTAATTCCTGAAATCTGTGAATGCCTTACATGGCAAAAGGAACTTTGCAGATGTGATTAAGGATCTTGAGATGGGACGATTACCCTAGATTATCCAAGTGGGTCCAATGTATATATAAGATACCCTGTAAGAGAGAGAGGCAGCAGTGTGAATATGTTACACTTCCGGCTGTGACAGTAGAAGAGCCATGAGTCAAGAAACTTCTGGAAGCTGAAAAAGGCAAAGATAGATATCCCCTAGAGCCCTACTGACACCTGATTTTAGCTGAGTGAGACCCATTTTGGACTTCTGACCCCCAGAAATATAAGATAATGAATTAGTGTTGTTTTCAGCCACTAAGTTTGTAATAGTTTGTTAATGTTGCAATAGGAAACTAACGCAGATTTTGGGAACTGAAGTAGGATGCTGCTTTAACAGATGTCTAAATATGTAGAAGTGGCTTTGGAATTGAGTAAAGGGTAAATACTGAATGAATTTTGAGGAGCATGATAGAAAAAACCTAGATTGCTCTGAATAGACTATTAGCAGAAATATGGATTTGAATGCCTCTGCTAATTAAGAGCCAGAGGAAGTGAGAAGCACAGAAGAGAAAATCTATGCTGTCTTAGAGAATACTTAAATCATCACAAGATGATGACTGGTAGGAAGGGCAGTAAAAGCACTGCTGGTAAGGGCTCAGAAGCAAATGAAAAACATATTACTGGAAACTGGAAGAAAAAGAAGTCTTGTTACATAGTAGCAGGAAGTTTAGCAGAACTGTGTCCTACAGTTACATGAAAGGCATAACTTGTAATTGATGAACTTGGCTATTTTTCTGAGGAGATTCCCAAGCAAAGTGGTTAAAGATGTGGCTTGCTTTCTTCCTGCTTCTTATAGTCAAATGTAAGAGCAAAGATATAAGGAAGAGGGAAGAACTTAATCAAAAAAGAAGCAGGACTTGAAATGAAATGTTCTTGGCTATACAGATTTTTAAAAGACACTAAAATGAGGAACATCACTGTCAAGAAAAAATGTTCTGGATAGAAAGCCAAGAGTGTGCCTGGACAACCTTTTTCTAATGTCTCCAAAGGCTGAGAAGGGCCAAGTATTCAGTCACAGAGAAGTCGCTTTAAAGGTATTAGGCATGTGATTCAGGAACCCCCTCAACCATGTCAGCAAAACATGAGAATAAAGATATGACTGTCTAAGAAATGCCTGTGAAGGAGCTTCTTGTCTAATGGGGAGAATTCCTGTGACATACACAGGAGACTCATATGGGCCTTGAAAATTTTATACTAGTAGAAACATTGCCAGCTTGGACTGGAAGGGATTGAGAGGTCAAAATGAAAAGAGGCTATAGAACCTCCCCAAATCCCAAAGTTAGGAGACAGGCTAGTAAAACTACTCAGCTGCAAATACATACGACTCCTGATGAAAAATGGAACATGACTAAAAGGGCAGATCCTCAACCTCAGAGGCAAGAGTCATAAATCCAGAGGACAGAGCTGAAAACCACAGAGGATTATTCCCAGGTCTTAAAGCCTAATGTTGATGTCTCAATTGCATTTTAAAGTTGCTTGACTTATGACCCTTTTTTTTTCCCCCTTTCTCCCTTTTTGAATAGAAATATCTCTAACTGGTATCTGATGCCTGTCCCACCATTGTATTTTGGGAGCAGATAACTTGTTTCTTGAGTTTCATAGGTTTGCACATGCAGAGGGATTCTGCCTCGGAGTGTATTATACCCAGAGCCTGACCCATACTTGATTTAGATGAAGTGTAGGACTTTGAGATGATGAGCTTTAAATGAAATTTTAGATTAAATAAAGTTGATACTTAATACATTGAGTTGGGACATTTGGAAATCTTGGAATAGGGTGAATGTAATTTTCATATGAGATGGATATGCACTGTGGTGGTCCAGACAGTGAACTTTGATCTGCAAAGATTTCTCCATTCTAATCCTCAAAACCTGTGAATGTTACCTTGTATTACCTTACAAATACAATGCCTCTACCTATGTCTTTCTCTGCTTTATTCTATGTTTTTTTTTTTACTGCCAAAGAAGAAAATACATACCTGAACAAGGAGAGGTTCTGGGCTAAATTATAAGAGAGAGGCTATATTAAGATTTGGCCAACTGCCCACAATTTTCACAATGTTTTAAGATAACTGCTGTGGGATCAAACTCCTATCCCTTCTGACTTCATGAATAAACATGATGAATTCTGTAAATATTCCTGGGCTCCTAACAGCTAAAGTGACACCACTATCAGCCTCTGCTCTGGGAGGAAGCCCTGAAAGTGTATCTTCCTGAGAAGCACACACTTAGGAGGGTGACCTGAACCATTTCACACGGGCGGATCAGCTGTGTGCCCTGTGATCTTCCAGCACACTGGTTAAGTGAGCAAGTGGCCATTTTTTAAAACTGGGCATTTTAATTTCCATAAGATAATATTCATTTGCTTATTTCTTCAGTGATTCATAACTCAGAGTTACTGTACCTTGAAGTGTTTGTTATTTGGTGGCCGTTTGTTTGAGGAGCTGTTAAGTTTCAAGTACATTTTCTGTACTGTCAAAAAAGGATATTATAAAAGTACTTATAATTATTAGTTTCAATAAAATGAATTTGTAGCCAGTAACACTGCCTCCTCTTCTCTTTATTTTCAATGCCACCCGAACCACAGCCAAAAAAAAAATTGTTCTAAATATTTTTAGTTATTTATGTCAAAAAGAGATGTTTCTTGCCCACATGGACCTTATAATCTAAAGAAAAATAAAGAAAGCAGTTATGAAATAGTATGATAGATGCTAAATAAGCAGCATGGTCCAATGTGGAAAGAGGTATGGTTGAACTAATGCAAAAATCACTAAATTATATCCTTGGGAGTATATCAAAAGTATATCTTAAGGAGGTTTATCTTATGCATCACTTCATTAGTAAGAGAGACATAGTATAATACAATTATTTCTGCATAAATCTTATTTACCACCATTAAACTGTGTTTTAATCCTGAACAATTTTCCAAGAGAACTATTTAAGATAATTCCAATAAACTGATGGTTTAGAGTTTGTCAATAGATTTCTTGCTAACATAGTACTCACTTGTTACCTGTTCCAAAAAAAATGGGTTTACTGAACAGAATCAGTTTAAATTCACAAGTGAGCAAAAATATATTTCTTAGATTAATTCCAGACACTGAATACCAGAAACTGCATCACATGAAATACTGTTCTGCTGGAGGAGTCTGATGACCTCAGGTATGGTAGCAAACCCATGCTATCTCTATCCTTGGTTAATCTCTAAATAAATTACTCAAGTTTGTTCAAATAGTAATGGTCAGATCTAAGATTTTAACTTAAGCTTTACAGACTCCAAAACTTCTCACAGTTTGCAGATTATAGCACAAAAATATTATACTTAACTCAAAGCGTCGTTTCTTAGCTTGCGATGTCAAAAGAGTATTTGTCGGCAGGCAGTTATATTTATAGCCAGTATGCCTTTGGTATGGTCCAATATCATTTAAGTCTGGAAGATTTAAATCCAGTTTTGCAAAGCAGAAGAATTTCTCAGGCTAAGTACAGAAAAATATGATAGAGGTATGATAGAAGGAGAGAAAAGGAAGTAGACCCAATTGGATTTTCACAGGGTTCTAATGCCTTGCACAACAGTATATAGTTTCTATTTGGATTTTATTGACTGGTGCATCAATCCTTACACTATTTCTATGTAATCACAGTCATCATTGATTAAATGTTTAGTAGAACACTCCCAATAAACACACACTCTTTCAAATCTTCTCCCCTATCATTCTGGATCATTGTGTAGCATGCTTACTCTACGGTTTGGTCAAGCTAAGCCAGAGCCAGTGCTGGGATCCTATCACATCCACCTGTATTTAGAGTGCTGGATTCCAAACACTGCCCAAAGCTGGCATCTTTCAAGCTGTTAGCACCGTGCTCAGAACCTGTGTGTCTCTCGTGGGAGGAAGAATTGTCAGAGCCTGCATTATTTCATACTTAACTAATGAGGAATTGTGTGCCAGTAGGGAAATGCTGCCTTCTTCATGTTTTTAGGTTATTCTCAGAGTAACTTACTACAATTATTTTTACATCAGCCAAATCCACCTACAAATCAAATATAGTTTTAGCTATCAACTTCACATTTTTTCCTTCTCATGCAAAGGAATATATGTGAGAAGTCATAAAATCTCTTACTCCTTTATCACCGATGCCTTCCAGCTTCCTGTCCCTTTGTGTTCCTCTCAAAGCATTATCTTTGTGTTTTTTATTGAAAATTCTTTGCAAACAGATTAGTGATGCCTCTCAATCTGAAAATTTTATCAGTCATAAAAAGTGGGCTGGGGTAACTATTCTGTTAGACCCTCAAAGATTAGAGTTTTGTGGGGTTTTTTTTAATTCAGAGATTATATGTGTTAGGTCTTGAAGAACTGCAAGAGAACATAATCTATCACTTTGCATAAGAAAAATGAGGGATTTTGAGCAACTTGTATCATATGATAGTGCAGCCAAGTTGTCTTTTTAAATGTTTCAGAAAATTATCCCATCCATACATGCCCCAATAAACAAAAATAACAAACTCCATTTAAAATATAAAGAGTTTTGGAAAAGTAAGACATTTAAGGACTGATATTGGATAGTCATTAAGCTGCAATTAAGAGGTGGTAGAAAGTGTGTAAAAGGCACTGGTTTCAGATTGTTTCTCTTCTGCCAATTCCTGAGATGCATGAACAGAGAAGTGCCTTGGTTTTCTCATTTGTAAAATGGGCATAATGAAGCCTGTCTCATAGACTTGTTGGAGAATCAGTATTTAGAAAGTACTTGGAATACTACCTTATACATGGCAACACTTAATAAATTACGTTACTGACATTATAATAATTAAGTAAAGGAATCTGTTTATATCTAAGGAGGAAGAAAGTAAGACTGGCCCATCATAGGGAATATAATTTAGGTACATACACTGCTATATGACCAATCCAATAATCATTTCCAAACAACTTCTCTATAGATGCTGACAACCTCCTTTATAGAGGCTGCAGAAGTAAAACTGTTGCATTTGTAGCCACCCTTGTAGCTAGCCATGGCTAGGAGACAAAATTTTGGCGAATAAGCTGTATGCAGAAACCTGACAAGGGTTTCTGGAAAACCTTTTGTTGACTTTGAGTTGTTTATATAAACCACTCCTGAATTTGAGCTTCTGACATCCTATTTCCTATGGCAGTTGTAAAACTCTTGCAAGAAAAGGCATTAAAAGTGCAACTTGCATTTTTTTAGGACTGTTAATAGTGCCAGCAGTGAATTACACAAACTAAAAACAGTTGTTTTTCTTCTGTCCTCAGAGTCATCATTATACAGCTAATAAATCTGGGGATTTTTTTTTTAAGCAAAATAAGTTTTTGCCTTTATAGTACATGTTTTACAGTAATGGTCAAGTCTCTAAAATGATGAGAAGATGCTAAATTCAGATTGTTTTCTCAATCTTAGTTTCTGGAAACCAACCAAAGTGCACAGAAAATTCTTGTCATCCAGACTTTCTAAAACATTGTTAATCTGCCGTCTCAAATTTCACTTGGAGCTACATTTCAAAAATGGAAAAGAAATATTTATATATAATGTGTCACTTTCTTATTTCAGGTCCCTTACAGATATAAGACTTGCTTTGGTAGATTACAGAAAGAAAAACAAAGCCAATATAAGTAAGAGTGCAGTTAAAAATGTACCATATCTGACCTACTTTTCCTTCTAGGTTTGTCAAATCAATCAGTGAAAAGATAACAGGTAACAAAATGAATGGTAGTGATACCAGTTACAGTCACATATACCATTAATCAGAGAAATCATTTTAATTCAGTAGAAGTTCACCAAATGATTTACCAAAAATATATTGTGACTCTGCCTTCTTCAAAATTCTTACTACCCACAGAACTTTAGAACATTAAAATTCTTGTGGATTTTCATTGGCATGGTTCCAGGATTAAATATTTGCCAGAAAGTTCTATTAAATTGATGACTAGGGGCTCCCACTTGAGTTAATGAGAGGCACAATGCAAATAACTTCAAATTCTGAAAGACTGGCAGATCTATGAAATCTCAGCACTCCAAGATGACCAACTAATTAGAAATGTCAAAGAACTTGAGAAGTTAGACAAGTTGGGTCCATCGAATGCTGTTTTGGAAAAATAAAAATAATCACTGTAAAATAACAGTTCTTTTTCCACTTCAGGTTCTTATGTTTGATGAGTAACACATTTGAACTTACAGACTTTGAAGGCCTTAAGAATTCAATTTCAAGGCTTTTACTCAGGAATTGAGAACTGAAATACAAAAAAATTTATAGTTTTCACCACAAGACTGGATCTTAAGAGTTCTCCAGGGAAATCCGAATAACTAATTGCTGGGATCACTGTGATTTGGTAACTGGGAATTACTAGGTTTTGTTTTAAGTTAAACAATTCACTTTTAAATAAATACTGTGATCCATTCTTTCTTTTACTCATGCAAATACTTACACATTTTTGCAGAGGCTTCTGTTTCTAATTATGGAAGTCTACCCTATTTCATATTTCACATAAGATTAATTTTGAAGAAATAACTATAAAACATATTTTCTTATGTAAAATGTCCTTTTAGTCAGTTATTTTTCTAAAATGTCCTTTTAGTCATAGTTATAGTTCTACACTATAGCACACTCCCTTTAAGAGCCTTCTACTTCAGAGTAATTTCCTCCCTAAGCATTCAAAAGCTTCATTTGCCCAATATCAGCTCTGCAAAGTCAGAGCAGACTTCCTTCCCAATGGACAGAGCAAAAAGATTAGGAATGTCATATAGATTTAAGGGATAAACCAGATAATAAAATTCTTACTAAAGATTTTCTTAATAATAAAGGTCAACAGTAAACCCCATGATAAGTTACAAAGCTACAAATCATGCTAAACAACCAAGGTCCAAAGGGCAGGGAGATAATCAGAAAGAGACCACATTAGAAAGTAAATCAGAATACAAAGCTAAAACTGCAACCTTGACAAAGGAAACCAGGGGAAAGAGGTTTGGAATCAAACTGGGAAGAGGGGAAACAATCCACTATGCAAAACATTAGGCAGTTCTTTTTTTTTTAAACAAACACGTTATTAAATTTATTGGGGTGGCAATGGTTAATATATAGGCTTCAGGTGTGGGTTTCTATGTTACAAGATCTGCACATTGCTCTATGTGCCCACCACCCAAATTCGTATTTTCTCCCTTCACCATATATTAAGACCCCCTTCACCCCCACCCCCTTCCCTCTGTCAACCACCACACTGCTGTTTGTGTCCATGAGTTTCATTTTATACCCCACATATGAGTGAAATCATGTGGTTCTTAGCTTTTTCTGGCTGACTTATTTCACTTAGCATAGTATTTTCAAGATCCATCCATGTTGTAGCAAATGGCAGTATTTCCTTCTTTCTAATGGATGAGTAGTATTCCACTGTGTACATGTCCCACACCTTCTTTATCCAGTCCTCTATCGAGGGACACTTTGGTTGTTTCCATGACTTGGCCACTGTGAATAATGCTGCAGTGAAATAGGGCTGCGTATATCTTTGTGAATACGTGTTTTCAAGTTTCTCAGGTATATACCCATGAGAAGGATTGCTGGGTAGTGTGGTAGCTCTATTCTTAATTTTTTAAAGAATCACCAGACTGCTTTCCATAGTGGTTGTACTAGTCTACATTCCTACCAGCAATGAATGAGGGTGCCCTTTTCTCCACAACCTCTCCAACATTTGTTATTGCTTGTCTTGGAAGTAAAGGCAAAAATAAATGAGTGGGACTGTATCAAACTAAAAGGCTTCTGCACAGCAAAAGAAACTGACAAAAAACAAAGAGGCCAACCAAGTGGGAGATGATATTTACAAACAGTAGCTACAGTAGCTCCAACAAAGGTTTAATTTCCTAAATAAATACTCATAAAACTCAACACCAAATAAACAAACAACAAAATAAAAAAGTGGGCATAGGACCTGAACAGACACCTCTCCCAAGAAGACTTACGAACAGCCAATAGACATATGAAAAGATGGTCAACCTCACCAGCAATTAGGGAAATGCAAATCAAAACTACAATGAGATACCAGCTCACACCTGTTAGAGTGGCTGTTATCAACAAGATAGGCAGTTCTAAAGACCAGCAAAGGCATGGCTCATGAGCAGAGAAGTGAGAAATATGATCCAGGGAAAGGAAAGCACCCACTGTTTTCACCTTGAAGACTGATCTGCCTATTCTCTGAATATGCCTTGAAAATAAAATAGCCATGCCTTTGCTTTTTTTCCTCCATGAAGAATGCCTTTCTTTCTGCTCTCTATACATCCAAATCCATTCATCTTTGAAGATCTATCTTCTCCAGGTAGCAGTCAACTTTTCTGTTAACCTGTAGTAGTCACTGACCATACCACATGCTTTGGTACTTAAAAATTTGCAAATTTGCTATAGCCGTGGCCGGGTGGCTCTGTTGGTTGGGAGTGTCATCCCATACACCAAAAGGCTATGGGTTCAATTACCAGTCAGGTCACATACCTAGGGCAAAGGTTCGATCCCTGGTCAGGCAGGGTGTGTACAGGGGGGAACTAATCAATGTTTCTTTCTCACAGCGATGTTTCTCTCTCTCTCTTCCTACCATATAATAAACCTTTTAGGGCTTTAATAATGAAAACAATGTGTTGCTGGTAGAAAAACCAAGATTTCCTGGAATGGATGAAATTATAGATTAAAATTTAATATTTATAAAAGAAGTATCAGAAAACAATAGGAAAATTAGTTTATTTAATCAATGACACTGAAATAAATCATGTTAGGAATCTGAAGACAAAAATCTGTTTTAGACCAACAACTCACACTACAAAGCAAAATAAATCTCATGTGTATTAGTGTTACTTTAAAAATAACTACAAGAGAGCTAGAGAAGGAAACATTTAAACTTAAATATATTAGCATAAAAATCAGATATTAAAATAATGAAACACTTTATATGTAAAAGTTAGAACTGAAATTAGGAAAAAGATTAGTAAATTTGAGGAGAATAACTACATCAAATGGCCTAATAAAAGAACATAATTAGCCCAACCGGGCGTGGCTCAGCAGCTGAGCATCATCCTAGGATCCAGGAGATCACAGTTCGATTCCAGGTCAGG
Organism: Miniopterus natalensis; assembly: GCF_054644295.1. Lineage (NCBI taxonomy): Eukaryota > Metazoa > Chordata > Mammalia > Chiroptera > Miniopteridae > Miniopterus > Miniopterus natalensis. Next base: position 24,628,090 of record NC_142092.1, on the reverse strand, counting down.
GCACATGCCCCACCTGCAGGCTTGATCCTCAGTCGGGGGTGTGCAAGAGACAGCCAATCAGTGACTCTCATCACTGATGTTTTTCTCTCTCTCTCCCTCTCCCTTCCTCTCTCTGAAGTCAATAAAAGATATATATTTTTTTAAAAAGAATATAATCAGAAAAAGTCATCAACATCCCAGTAAGTAAATGACATGAAAATTTCAAAAAGGGGTGCTCAATTAATAAAACATATGAGAAAGTAACCTTAGTGGTAATTAAATAGTGACCAAAAATAAGGTCAATTTTGTTTATTCTCCAAATCTTCAAAAATATATTGGTACACATAATTGCTTATGTCCAAGTAAATGTGTATTATTCTTTACAATTTGAAAGTAACTAAATTTAAAAGATTTGAGAACAAGAACTACAGAAAATAATCCCAAGGGAAGAGAAAGCCGTTAAGTACCAAGATGTTTACCAAGACATTAAACTAGTGACATAGAAATAACCTAAATATCTACCAGTAGGGACATGTTAATTAAATAGTACTACATGCACTGGAACTGATATTGTTAATACAACTATTAATAATTATTATTATCATCATGAAGTTTACAGTAAAATAAAAACATTTTTATTAAATATAAAGTTACAATTATTCATACTGTTTATTAAGAATGACTGCAACTTTGTCAAGAAATACGTGCCCATGAGAAATTTATTGTGTGCATTATTGTGGTGTTTTTCCTATTTGTATTATGAAGTACGTTAACACTGCAGTTACATTTTTAAAGATAACTTTCAAAGGCTTGCCAAATTACCCTTTTACTAGGTTGTACCAATTAATCAGTCCATTAAAGAGTCCATTTTCCAACACATTTACCTACTCTGGATATTACATCACATTTTAACTTTTTGGTTTAGTTTAAAAATTATTTTTCACTGTTATTTTTTCATTCTATTTCCTTAATATTTAGTGAAGTTGAACATCTGTTCATCCTAATGGGCCATTCATTTTTCTTCTATGACTACACTGTTTATCTTTTCCCATTTTTATTGATACTTTTCTTATGGTTAAGTAGATTATTGTCTATATTAAAGGTAAAAAAAGTAAAAAACAACAACAGGTGTATTATATTTTTTAAAAGGTTATTTTAAGTGTGAAGACTTAGATTTTATAGCACATGTTGAAACCTTGATTACTGGTCCACGTATCTCTACTGTTTTATAGTTTATAATTTATTATCATATACATTGTTTGATTTGATTTTTACAGATTAGATTTCATGAATTAAATTTTAGGTTGTTTATTATGGGAAACATCAAATTTACATTATTGTGTGAGGTTCCTATATTCTGGTGAGACGTTCTTTAGACTTATAGTCAGCTGTTCTAAGTTTCAATCTGAAGGTTCCTCTTGCAAGCTGTATCATCAGTCTGCAAAACTGTTTTCTCATGCATTAAGTTGAAACTTATCTTTGAATGCTGTATTAGGAGTAAATCAGACAGCATTATTTAACTGTTAGAAACATACTTCCTACTTTATTTATGACATGGTTCCGCAGTATTCCACAGAAAGCAGCGCTATAGGGAAGCTCTTTTATTGATTGATTTATTTTTACTGACTTTAGAGAGATATCACTGCTTCATCTTACAGATGAAGAAATTATCAGAGGGCAGGGAAAGTATCTCAATGTGTAACCAAGATCATAAAGCCAACAGACAACAGAGCTACTAATGGTATCAGCTCAATTTAGCACGGAAGACTTCTGTGTCCTTTACATTACATCATGCTGCCACCCAAGACATACGACTGTAACATCGCCTGCACCAGTATCTAGACATTGCCATCACTAACACAAATTCAGCATCTGCATACCAGGTTCATCACTGTCATCCAAAGCAGCACGTTGCCTTAAACCATCCATCCTGCTACAATGCTAGCTCTATGAGTAGCTGAGAAACTAAAATTATGTGTGATTCACCTTCCCACTAGTGGACTGCCACAGCCAGGCAGATAAAATTGACTCTTAGTTTAGGAATTAAAAAGAGATAGATGTTTAAATAACCACAGTATCTGCAGAGAAACGTATATTCTGTAATGTCAGTTTCTGAAAAGAGAAGCATCACCCCTTAATTTAATTGTTTTGTAAATTAGGAATTTGGAGTTATAGCCTTCCTTAAAGCTAGACATCTTTAGAGCCAACACGGATTCTCAATAATATTGTGGCTTAAATAAAGTTGGTTTTACTGCAGGCCTCATGTACCTTCAGCAGCACCGGCTGGTTTTTTATATTTAGTGATCTGGCATCCTAATTGCAGATTTTCCACAGCAGGGTTTCAAGGAAATCTGTTTTCCCAATCCTAGGGACTTATACACTAGACCTAAGATTATTTTTATTCATTAAAGAAAAATATATATACTGATTTTTTTGATATAATTTACAGTTTCAGATTTCTAAGGGTATACTCTCTTCCAGCTTCTGTATGATGTTAGGCTCTTTCCAATGCCTTTAAATAGCTGTATTTAATATTTTGACCAGATTTTATAATGATTATATGTGGAAGGATTTGTGCAACCACATCACTCCAACCCCATTACCAGAAGCTGTCTAGGCCAAAGTCTTACTATGAGATTCAAAGAGGGTTCATGTATTGGCATGGAAGGGAGTAAATTCATGAGTATTTTTAACTGATGCAAAACTGTGTGTGAATACATTATTGTGAGGAGAGAGACCACTACTTTCTTCAAATTCTCAGAGGTTTATGACAGAGAGAAAGGTTAAAAACCACTGCCTTACCAAAACTTAGATGTGCTTTTAAATTTCACTACAATTATGCTACAAAAGTGGCTTTCATCTTAGTTATTCCTTTATAGATTAATTCAAGTGGATTTAAAACTATAGGTAACTGACAAAGGAGGAGAAAAGCATATCTCTCCTTATTTCTGATGATCTGAAGGCCAGATGTTTATGTTTTTACTCATCTCTGTTCCCAGTAAGGGTTCCAGAGAAAAAACATAGAATTGTGGATTCTGCATCCCTGTGCTCCAGGAAATGGATGGGGTTTTGCATAAAAAGCTGTGAGAACCTCCTTTATATACATCATGACATAGTGGTAATAAAATCTAAGCTTTGCTTGCTGACTTCTGGCATTGAATGCATTATGCATAATCTGATTCATCAGAATGGAATGGAACATACTTAGTGTTTCCTTCAAAGATTATGTCTGAAGATTCACTTTAATCTCTCTAAACAACACTACGCCATTCCATTTTAAAACCTGATGGAACCAGCCCAGGTTTAGAACTAGCTACAAGGAGAGCTCAGATTGAATCCACATTATGAAGTTATTGGATTTTAAAGAGTTTGCTTAATTAAAAACAGGCAAACAAATGTGTTGGTTCTTTATTTTTAAACTATCTGGACCTATATTATGAATTGTGGGGTTAGAGCTGTAATTCTATTATACTGTGGTGAGTGACTTTTATTCACTCATTTATTTCACAATTTTCAACACCTACTCTAAAATGCCAGACACTCTTTAATACAGTGTAGTGTTTGAGCAATAGGAGAAAAGGCAGATGGTCAAACATACTGTGACAATTGTATCAGATGGACTATATATCAGCAAGCAAAGGGACTGGTAGGATGACATTAGCAAGGTATTTAAAAATATTGGGGATAACATCTAGGGGGAAGATGACCCCAGGAATGATTCTTACAAGATTACAGCAGTGACGAGGTATTTATCATCATGTGATTAGGAATGGGTGATAGGGTTTAGTGATATGGGAGGCATTCAATATGCTTAGGTGCCATACTGAGGTACAAGTGGTAGGAAATGAGGCTGAAGTGTTTGGGACAAGATTATGAAAAGCCTTATAGCCTAAAGGGAGTCCATGACCATTAAGAATTTGAGATATGGAAATAAAATAGTAAAACAACTTTAAAGTCTCATTGCCCATGTAATTTCACGATTGGCTTAGGTAATGAAGAGAAGAGGATCATGCAATTCTTAGCCAAAAACGCTACTACTAACAACTTATGGGCAATATTAAATACTTGAGTAACCAAAGCGCTAATCCATATTTAACATATGACTCTGGTGTGTTTTCTTACCCACCAAGTGGCTTTAAATGTACAGTGCTAGGCAAAAGTAGGTTTACAGTTTTAATACAAAGAAATAATACAATAATTAATAAATAATAATACAACAATAAACTCTGTTTTGCAGGACTCACACTGTAAACCTACTTCTGGCCACCCCTGTATGTAGTATCCTTACTTTCTTCCCCCACCCCCAATTCCTTTAATTCTTGTTCTCAGGTGAACTTTATTTTATGGAAGAGAACTGTTAAGAGCTAGAAAAGAATCTAGATGTTGCCTGGAGAAGGAGAGAAGAGAAAATTAAATCGTTCATAGTCTCTACCGGGATGATACTAGTGTCAAGAGAGTAACTCCTGCTTTTACAACCTAGAAACCGTATCTGCAGCTGTATGAGCCCTTTACCTTTCAGGAACTCCAGTAGGCCCCTATCAAAGTAGGCAAGCTGCATGCTTCCCAGGCAAGAGCTAGGCCAGTTGTCTGAGAAGTGAAGACCTCCAGATACAAGATTCAATGTCTCATTTGTCATAAAGAATCCCTTTCAAGAAGGCTAAAGCTAAAAATGTGGAGCTTGTGTTTTTGATATGAACTTATGAGTCTGAGAAGGTAGTATGCATAATATTATGGTCAAAATATACAAAAAGCACTGATTCCAATTTTTAAAAAGATACAGTCTAAACTCATATTACTATACAGTGCTGAGATACACATACACACACACACACTTTTGTCCCTTTGTTATAACAAAAAGACAGAGTTACAGACTGATACAGAAAGTAGGGCGTGTTTTAATTGGGAGGCACAAACAAAAGATAAATGGACTCTTCCCGTGTGAATCCTATAGAACACTTGGAGGCAAACTGGTGAACTCACCCAGTTTGCCTTATTAGGAGTAAACTTGGCACTTTGTTTTATAATCATTGTCTCACTGCTCCTTTCCACAAATATCACAATTGCATAGACTCATGATACCTGCAATTGTTTGATTTTTGGGAACAAGCAGTGCCATCCATCATCTTGTATTTCCACATATTTCTAACCACTGGTTTCAATCACTGAGGGAAGTAAATAAGCAGCACAGTCACCGCCAGCCTGAGAAGCCTGGTGTATGATACTGGAAACAGGCAAATGGATTGGAAAGAATGTAATCAGTTGGTAAAAAGGCCAAAGATGCTACCTTAATATTAATTTTAAAACATTTGTCCTCTTTATGTGTAAGTGTGTGTGTGTACACCAGTCTCTAGCAAAAATTTTGGCTTGGAAATATTAGTGAAATAAAAGATATTTAATTGTTTGAAGGACAGTTGCCATGCATATTCACTCGTATGTACTTCTTGCTCTCCCAGGTGATTAAATTATTAATGGCTACCCTTTATAATCAATCTAATGTTCTTACCTTCTATCAAGAAGCTGATTGTGATAAAATACTGAGTACAGACTGCCAAAATGATGGTCAGAGATAGAGAATTAGGTAGTCCCTAACAACCAAAAAAAGAAGCAAGGATTTATCTTTCCTGACTTATAAAAGAGAGAACACATGGATATATGGTTATAATGTAAAGATCATTCAATCCTAAAGTCAACCGGTATGTCAGGTTGCCCTTCCAAAAACAATTTTCTACTAAAAACAAGTGCCAATATACATGTATAAACGACCTTTGCAAGTCACCTGTCTCTTTTTAAGTCAAGAATCTTTAAATATTCATAGAATTTTCCGTGAGAATTCCAATAAATGAATGGTGTCTTAGAAATAACCTAGTTTGGGGAGAAAATATATTCCTAGAGGTATTAATTATAGTGTTACTTGTAATAGAAAGGAAGTTGAATAACCAAAAGCCCTAAAACAGAGTAACAATTAGGTACATTAACTACAATATAAGCTAGAATATTACATAACAATTGAAATTATTTTTAAGTATGAAACAAAATATAAGCTCATAAATTTAAATAAAAATTTATAGCTCAATAGTTAAAGAAATCACCCATATGTGCACCAGGATACCTACATCAGAACATTCCTAATAGCCCTAAACTGAGAAAAGCTCAAATGTCCATAAACAGTACAATGAAAAGAAACTGTGGAATATTTAGACAAGGTAATACTATGTAAAATGTAAGTGAACTGTAACTACAAGCAATAAAGTAGATGAAACTAATATAATGTGGACCAAAGGTACAAAATACATATAGTGAGATGCAATTATATAAAGCTAAACAACAATGTTACTTAGAGAGGTATGCATAGGCAGTAAAAGTCCAAATAAGTAGGTACAGTAAAGGAAGGACATAACTGTTACAAAGTCAAGACAGTGATTATCCCCAAAGAACAACAAAAAGGATACACTCAAGGAGTTAAATCACACACAGGGCTTCTAGGATGTTAACACGGTCCTGTTTCTTTAGCTGGGGGATGGTTATATAGATAATTCTTTTTATATTAACTGTTTTCTGTATTTTCATATCTGAAATGATATATTTCACAATAGTAAGTGTTTTTAAAATTAAGTCAGAATACTTAATTTTTTCCCAATTCTGGAGGATTCGCAGATAATAGAAATTGAACTAAGACTTGAAGAATAGATAAAATTAATAAAAGGTAGGATGGAAGGAATTTCCAAAGATATAAAATTGCATGCCCAAAAGGAAATATTTAGGATGACAGAAGAGACAATTTTGGTTGTGCTGATGTGTATATGAAAGAGAAAAAAGGGAAGTTAAGCTGAAACACTGCAGGCAAAAGGAGCCCCTGAACACTAAGCAAATTCATGACGGCACTAGGAGTAAGGTAATGGTATTCCACCTGACCTGGATAATAATGCTAATACAGACCTGGCTTATTCTTTTGCTTTCCCTATATCCCACCTGAAAAATCAGTATCATCCCAACACCTTGAACCATGGGATGTAGAACAGGCAGGGCTGGGACAGTGCTGGCAATTTCCTCCTCCCAGGTCTGACAATAGTTTAATATCACCACTTTCAAACACCATGGAGTTACAAATCCACCAATTCCTATGTATCCTGGTCTCCAAAATGAAAGTTCTGCTTTAGTTCCTGTGGACTGTTATTTCATTAGTTCCTATTCCAGAGAAAGCCCTGAAGTGACTGAGATTTCCAGGTTTTAACTACATAATTTAGATTCCCTTCCTCCATGGTCCTTTGCTAGTGGGGAGACCTTCACCACACTGGGGATTCAGTGCTCAATATACTTTGCCTTTTGTCAGTCGGTGCTCCTCTCTCTGACTGCCCTTGGTATGTAGGTCTGCTCTACAGTTAATTTGTGCCTAGTGCCGCCTCCTCAAAGAGCGTGGTTTTAAGAGGTGTAGACAAATTCAATGATTTGTTTGCATCTCCATTTCCAACTTTTTCAACAAGTAACAGCAGGGATAAAAATCAACTGCTACATATGTAAAGAATTAATGTTATCATATTTTTGCTATTTTTATGCTAAAAATGTTAAGTAATGGAAAAAACTGAATAAATATATGTTGCAGTTATCAAATGTTGAATAATTTTTTAAATGAAAAATAATTCTATTTTCATTTTTCAGGAAAATGCAATCATACTTGCCTAAACTTATTTTTGAAATATACCATTGCAGTTTAACTCATTGATAAGAAATGAGAAAACCTAAGAGTAATTTCTAATGGCCTATAATGTTCTAATCATTAGTTCTAATGACTCAGACAACATTTTCCTCTCCCATAAGAATAAAGAGCCTCCATAATCCACACCACCACTACAGGAAAAAAAGAAAAAGACATTTTTTAGTCTTGGGTGTTTATATTTTAGCTAAATAAATTATTTCTTGATTTTAAAAAGAATGAAGTGTTTTGTTTCCAAATATTCTGTTTACATAATATTTTCCCAAAAAAAATCATAAAAGAGGGTGGTACAAAGCAATTAAAATAGCTTTGATTATAAATTATCCCTCTAGAGACTGTGATTTGTAGTGATACAAATGTGAAATGTTCTTACAAATAATGATTGTAATAACATTGCATTACTGAATTTTCTTCTATGTAAATATTTGTTCTAACCCAACTTATCCTGAGTTACTCCCAATGAAGCTGCCATTGATGTGTGCTCCTTAGAAACTTCAGGATTTTGATATGTCTGTTCTCTAGTTCCTTGACTGCTGCATGAGCCAGGGTGCAATCCAAGAGATTTGTCAGCTGTAAATTATTGATTCATGGGCTGCATATTATTAAAGTACAATGTTTTCCCTCTGGTTGTTTTCTGTGCAAAATTATATATCAATTTCACTTTCTAAATGGGAATATAAAAGAATATCTACCTGTATCTGCTTATATATTTGTCAAGACTTTTTGACTGCTGGTAACTGGTAGTTATTCAAGCTAGCTCAAGCAGAGAAGAAGAAAAAAAAAGTTCAGGCAGCCCTCAGAGGACAGGAAAGACACCAGGACCTTAGTGGAATTCTCTCAACTTTCTTTATGTATCTCTCGGTGAAAACTGGCTTTCTCTGCTTCAGAGTGCACATGGGAGATTATGGATGACCTGTGCTCCTGAGTTTTTCAGTTGAAGTTCCAAACACTTGTAGAATGCAATGTACTATTTCTTGGTTTCTATTCTCAACTTGCAAGAGGGGAAAGAGGTTGCCTCAAGTCCACCATGTGTTAAATGCTGGTCATTCCAGGGAGTCAAAACAAATCTAGCTGCTGGAAAGCAACCCCTTTAGATAGGAGTGAAAAATGCTTTAAAAACCATCTACTGTAGGCTGTCTAGTCCAAAACTGGCCTTTTTTCCCCTTCAAATATAGATCTTCACTGTTAGTACTACCTTTGGCCTAAATTTGAATTCATGCCTAGAGCTTGAGAAGAGCCCTATGAGCCTAAACAGATGCATTTTGTAGTAATTATCCTTTAAGAGAAAACACAAAAGGCTTTCTGATCTACTCTGTGGTTCAGTTCCCCCAGGTAACAGACATCTACAATGAGGCTGCTGCTTCAATTCTCACACACAGGTTCACTAAGCAGGTAGACGATTTGAAGCAAATACTAGGAGTGTATGTTACAAGGAAGACACTGTGTGAGGATTAGGCAAAAACAATGTGCAATTCATTCCTCTTATTAATGCGCCATTTCCCTTTCAGGCAAATTATTTCACTAACGTATGATAGTGAAGGGCTTCCGTCAGGCCTTCTTGACAAGTTGGACATGTTGCTGGACAGGTGCCAAAATTTGAGAAAGAAACACAAGGCTCTTTCAGCAGAGCTTTCTCACAAAGCAACCTGGAGCGAGAACACACAGTTCCATCAGTACCAGATTATCTGATGTGAGACTTCAGAGATTTCCTTATGGGACCAAAAAGAGAAGAAGTTATTTGGTCAGTAAAGGAAAATTGAGACTTACAGAGAAGAAAGTCAGAGATGAACTTAATTAGTGGTAAGAGATACTGACAAGGCACATGCTACAGAAAATGGAAATTAAAAAGATTATCCCCTTACCCTTTTTCCCCCTGTTTTTTAATAAAACCAATATATGGCTCAGAGGCAGAAGATTCAGAAAGATGAAGTCATGTCATCAGTACAGCAAAGTACTTTTAATGAAAAAGCTTGGTTTTGTATGTGTTACTTAAAAATATTGGGGCATATTTAACAAAACTAACATTTTGATGGGATTAAAATTCTTATAGCATATGCGTAACAATAAATTTAAGAAAATTATCTTCTTTGCTATGATTCCAAAATTACAAAGTACTCTCTTTCTTGTAACACCATTTAGGAGATAGGAAATGAATGGCAATAGAGCAAAACTGAAACTCAGAAATATCTACAATGTTACCAGTGGTGGGGGGGAATCACCTTGCTATAAAACTTTAAAAAGTGAAAAAAGGAAAGAGGGAAGGAGGGAAGGGGGAGGGAAAAAAGAAGGGATGAATGGAAGGAGCAGAAGAAGGGACAGAGGGAGGGAAGAAGAGAGAGGGAAAGAGATAGGAAGGGAGGAAGGGAGGAAGGTAGGGAGGGGAGAAGAGCAAAGAAAGAAGTGAGAATCTTGCATTATTGCTTTGAGAAGTCCCATAACCAATGTCAGTTTGGCTCCTTCTCCCTTTACTCTGTTCATTTTACAAAATGTTATGGTTTTAATCACATCAGGGAAGGAAGTACAATACAAGTGTGTGATTTTCTAAATATACAGACTCTAGTAATTCCTATGAGACCCCTGTCAGGATTTTGTAATTGAGATCATGAGTACTCTGTGAAAAGTATCCACTAAAGAGAACTCATTTGTTACTTTGGTTATGATAACTAGTATTTACATTGTGCCAGGAAACATCAAGGTGCTAAACCATAAAATGAACAGTGTTTTAATATGAGCTTTGGCAGTCCTGCAAACTCGAATTGGGATACCTGATTCAGGTTACATTTTACCTATGTCTTTCATCCTAAAATTCTATCACTGTAACCACTGAGTATACAACACTGATTTTTCAGTTCATAATATTTTCAGCTTCACATCAAGGACAATGTTTAAATATTTTAATGTCCAGCATAAGGAAGCTAATTTCCCCCCACCCCAACAACTCCTCCACTCCACGACAACATAGAAGACCAACTCAGCTCCATCCTGGCATGGAGCATTAATTCCCAGTGAAATGATGGTAAAATGAGACATTTGGATGATAACATTTTATCTTCCTTCTATGAGGTTATTATTACTGCAGGGAGATCACACTGAATCCGATCTTCCCAAACTCTGAAAAACATTCTGCCACAAAACTGTATTACCTTCCTACCTGACCTGAATTTTTCAGAACAAGAATCCCTGTTATGGGCTATACTACTACTTCAGTTGCAAATAAACAGTTTTATTTTTCTCCTATGCAAATTATTATACAAATGGGAAATGTTGAGAAATGGTTTTTCAAAGACTACTGGTATTTGTAACAACTGGTTTCTGGATTAGGAGTTCTTGGTGATGGAGGGTCATGCCTCATTTATTTTTGTATCTCTAGCTTCTAAACAACACTTGATACACAGTTAGAGCTCAACAAATATTGAAAGAACAAATGGCCTCTAAATGAAGCATCATATGGAACAATGAGACCCTCCATTGCCCTCCTATTAGACAGTGACACCATTTAGGAAGATAAAATCCGGTGTAAACTGAGTTTGAATTTTTCTATTTTAGCCATTGGCCAAGATCAAGTAGAAAACAGCACATTTACAAGGGTACCAGATGCTAAAATCCCGAGAGTTAAGCCAGGGTTAAGTAATCAAACTAAACTTGATTACTGTGGCCTGTTTCAATAGAAGATAAATAACTTGTCTAACAATTGGGAAATGTTTCAATAGGTCAGGGTGTACCAATGAAACAATGAAATGAAAAATTATATAAGTCATAAAACGTTAATTCTAAAGAGTCTTTAATAGCACGATGTATCAAATTACTTCATGTCATACTTCAGACCTTATGCACCTATAAGCCTTGCTCTTTTCAATTCTAGATCTGCTACAGTGACCAGTTTTGCCTAAGTTCTGACTTACAGGAGCTCAAACTGACACAGTTTGTTTCACCTCAAACAGCCTCTTGCCTTCCTCCCCAAGGCCTCCCTGTTGACAGAGGCATGACTCACCACAAGACTTGCTCACGTCCACACACATGTGAGGGAGCTGATACCTTGCAGGGCAAAAGGCCTGGGAGAAAGAGTGGCTAGTAGATAAATCTGTCCCCCATGACTGACAATTCTATGATACAGTTCATAAGCCTGTTGGAGGATGTTTTGCATTGGTTATACCTGCTTCACCTCTCTTTTCCTTATGCCTGCTCTGGAATTGCATTCCCTAGTGTAGCAGTGGCATGTAAGCTTTTGTCTCAAGCTCTGTTTTCTGGAGAAACCAGGTAAGACATTTAAAATGGTCCTATAAAGAATACTTTCAGGTTGAGATTTTGTGCTGGAATATCCAGTTGTAGATGTAAGAAATCATTTTGGCTTCATAGGGTAGGAATAGCAGTGTACTTTTAAGGTTCCTCCCCAGAGATGTATTACTCCCCCGTTCCCTATGATAGTATAACCTGCAGGGTTCTTTCATCATTGTTGGCATGCGAGTGAACATCAAAACTGGTCTACTGATTTGATGATTGCCTGCTAATTTCACATGGTGAGCAGAAAGTGGCAAATATGCTAACGATCTAGTAAAATACACGCATGTCAGATGACTAGAAGTAAGACCACGAGGCCTCAGAGTCTGCCATTTTAGCAGGGTTCTTCTGGATCTAGTGGGCGGGGCCCTGTAAGGTTAAGTCTGCAATTGTACCTGCACCTTACCAAGAAGAAAGACACAAAGCACTTGGCACTCTTTGGCTTTGGAAGGAAGCATATATTATACCTGTGTTCAAATCCATGTATTTTGAGACTCAGAAGACTACCAGTTTCGAATGGCACTCAAAGTAAGAGAAATCTGTAGTAGACACAGGCTGTGGTGTGTGCTCCCTGGCAACCTGGACCATGAAACCAGCTATTCCAATGGTGCTTAAGGCTTCCACATGGATCAGAGTGCTATGTGGAGTTCCTGGCAAGCCCCAATAGGAGATACATAGTGCAAACTCCCAGAGTTATATAGGGAGCAAAACTACACCTTCAAGGACAAAACTACTCTCTGTGTGATAAACAGTTCCCAGGGTGCCTGGGCTGTTAAGAGACTTAATAATGGTGGTTTAGGAACTGGCAAAGTGATTTAGGATGACCCATTGTGAATGGAGTGTTTCCACATCTGAGTTATGATGCAGGATAGCAGAGCACCGTTTTATTATACAAATTATATTTTGGGGAGGAAGCCTCAGTAGTTCCCAGAAGAGCAGCAGGTTATCAGACTTCCATGTCAGTTACCTCTGTTACACTGACATCCTGACTTCAACGCACACCTATGGCCATATAGAGATTTTTTTTTTTAATAATCAACAGAGAAGAAATGAACTTGGGCCTGATTCACGGAGGGGTTGGTACAATATGAAAATGGATTGCTGCCATGGTAAAGCCCCACAGACAGAGGCCTTCAAAAGAGTGGGGAGTTGTGAGGTGTATTAGATTATCCGCTTTGTATAGAGGGAGCAGTGGTTTGAAGTCCAAACATATAAGGACTCCTGAGCAGTTTGGGGTGATTGGTAAAGGGCTAGGAAGGGGAAAAGACTAGGAAATTAGGTACAAAAAATATGGGGGAATCCTAGGAGATTCAGGGTAGTACAAGGGGTTTACTGTATCAGACACAAGAATTGCTTCAGATTCTCTCAGCCACACTGTCTCTTGCTGCAGCTGCCACGGTGGTGACGAAGTGTGTGTGTGTTCTCACCAACTCTACATAGATGCAGACTGACATATTCATGCCTGTACTGAGCCCCTCGCCTCCTGCCTGGACTGTTCCTCTTAACACCAAGCTTTCAGACTCAATCAGACCCCACTGAACCCCACTTTTATGTAAGCACACACCATGCAGAAGTTAAGGGGAATTCATATCCTGTGGGGAATTAGCTGGTAGGGAATGGAGCCAATGGACAGGGGTGCGCAAAAGTAGGCTTACAGTTGTTCATATGGAAAATAATACAAAAATTAATAAATAATAATACAAGAATAAACTCTATGTTTTTAAAAAAATATATCTTTATTGATTTCAGAGAGAGGAAAGGAGAGGGAGAGAGAGAGATAGAAACATCAGTGATGAGAGAGTCATTGATTGGCTGCCTCCTGCACACCCCCTACTAGGGATTAAGCCTGCAACCCGGGCATGCGCCCTGACCAGGACTCAAACCCCAATCGCCTGGATCCTAGGTCGACGCTCAACCACTGAGCCACACCCGGCCAGGCTAAACTCCATGTTTCACATACTCACAACCGTAAGCCTACCTTTGCCCACCTCTGTATAAATTTACTCCTTTCCTCCCTGGGATGAATGGCCCTTATACATAGTTTGTGAAGTTTCTCACATGATCAGTTTCTTGGACTCCAAGACCGAGTAATCAGTGCACTTAATACCAGTGCACTTGCCATCACATCTCTGTATCAGCTTTCCCTCTCCCTGCATTACTCCTTTCTCGCTCTCTACCCTGCTCCCTAAATGACACTCCAAAATAAAGCTCCCGGTTCTGATGTCTGGAAAACTAGCTTAAGACACATGGGAAAATCATAATGCTATAAAGTTATGTGACAAAAACAGGATTCAAGATTGTATATGAGAATGACTTTGTAAAATTGATGTCCTGAAAAAAATATTAAAAATAATAAACAGAATGTTAACAAGTGTTATTTCTGGGGAGCAAGATTAGAAATGGCTATTCATTTATTTTATATTTCATAGTTTCTAAATTTATTGCAATGAACATATGTTACCTTCAAAGCCTGAAAAGAAAATTTCTATGGGGAAAACTGTCAATAGGTTTCTGCAACAGAACACGGTCTAAGAACATAGTCACTGTGATGTCCCCAATTTCACGGAGACAAGCACGCAAGTCAAAACCAAGCAAACACAAAGTAAAAAGTCAGAAGCTATCACAGAGAAGCAGTCTGTTTCTGAAGAGCTGAAAGTGGCCATTTTATTTGGGGGGTGGAGCCTTTTTTGATATATTACCTCTTATAGAAAACCTACCACCAAAACCTAACGGAGGTATGGTGCCATGAATTTTTGCCCAGCTAAAAATTAGACAATATTTGGGAGTATAAGAGGGTGAAATCTGAAAAAATCCAGAATTCCTGGTCACTGAAGTCATGGAACACAGGAGAAGCAAATTTCATTAAGAAGCAATTATGCCATAAGTATAAATAAAAAATATTATATTAGCATTTGTCAAAGACATTCATTTAGGAAGTAAACCGTACTTAGTCAAGCTGATGAAGACTTGAGAATACAATTTAAGACTCCAAGGGACTAGTAGGTCGGGGAACTGGCTCTTGTTTGGCATGAAAAGAGGAGGGGTTTTCTCCTGGCTTAGAGGAGGAGTATGTGAAGGGATAGGTGGCAGAGACAAGATGAGCAGGCATGAGGGGAAAGATGGGTGAAGGCTGGGGGTACAATGTGACCCTTCCCTTTAAACCTGCAAGTCCTGCTCTGGGACCCTGGAATGCTGCATGGTAGTGGACTTCTTGCACAATAATGAAGAGGCGCTGAGTTTTGGAACCAGTCCAGTTTGTTGCAAAAAAGAGATGGCACTCAAAGAAGCAGGGGTGCAGAAGCAGAGAGAAAGGAGAGACGGTCGGAGACGGAGCAGGAGCTGCGGGAAGATGGGGGAGGATGGTGCTGGTGCAGGACTCACGACAGTGAGATATCAGGAAGCCAGTGTAAATCTGGGGTACGCAGGGGTCAGGATGCACCAGTCAGCTGGAGCTGAGGGCCAGAGAGTAATGTGAGGAAGCTGCGCTTCAGGAAGGATGGTGCTCCCTCGGTTACTTCATCATCATCCTGCTGCCAGTCACCTTCTGCCAGATTTATAAAGTAGAACCAGAAATGAGCCGTAGCCACCCTGGAAGGATTTCCTACACTTGCTTATTAAAAAAAATAAATAAGTGAGACCACTGTAAATGGGTTTAGGCAAGTCATTATAACTTGGAAGTACATTCAAATAATTCAATTTTAAAATCAAATAATAAGCACTTGGTAAAATTAGTGTCGATCAGTCCCACAGACACGGCGACAAAGCTTCATATTTCCTCTGTTACCTTTCAGGGAATGATCCCAATGTGCCTAATTCAGGAGATGGAAACACTCATGTGGGAAGAAAAGAGACGTGGTGGTGTTTGTCAGAGACAGAAGGAAATAGGGGACAGACAGAGGATACTAAGGAAAAGAAAGGGCGCGGTGACATTAGAGGGGGACAAGGCCAGCTTTCTGATGTGTGACTTGTGCCGCTGCTCAGGGCCCTATGCCCAGAAAGATTCCAAGTGGGGCTGATGCCCTGCTATCAGGGAATTGAAATTCTTACTTTTTTAAAAAAGGGGCCCCATTTTCACTTTGTTTTAGGCCCTACACTTACATAGCTGATCCTGAGGCAGAGAGGAAAAGGAAATGGGAAGACACATAAAAATGTTTTGTTCTGGTTAAGATGAAAGAAACTGGAAGAGAAATGGCCTTTACACAGTAGGTGCTTGGTGAGTTGGCACAATACTGAGCTGAGTGGGATGGGGAGAGACTGAGGAGTACAGGATATCTGATGCTATTTCTTTGGTATTAACAAAGTGTTCAATGAAGTGTTCGATGTGGCATGCTCTTAGTTTCTCTAGATCCATGGCATAGCAAAAAAGTAAAACCAATATGCAAGTGTGATATGGGGAATAAGTGTGAACACTAAAGCTGGACACGTACATGTGCCTGTGTGAGGGCTGGCGGGGGGGCGGATTCAGCGCTTCCTCTTTCAAAGGATGAGACCAGGGGCATCTGTAGGACATTGGAATCGTGACCTGGAAGGGTATGGGGGAGGGGGTGAAACAGATAGTGAATTTATACCATAAAATGATGATACATAAAAATGTCAAAAATCTAACCTGAAATGAATCTACCTCATGTGAATTTTCCTTAGAGGATTATACAATAGTATTTCGTTTTGTCTCAGGAACTGTTCTAGACTCTGGGAGTTTGTTGGTAAACAAGAAAAACCATGGTGCCAGTCCTGAGAGCTTAGAGCCTACTGAGCCTACTTGTTATACAAGCAACACCTTATGAAAACTGTAGTGCTTTAAAGGCTATATAATGAGTTATGAAAATTCATATACTGGAAACCTTATCTAGTATGCGGGGGGTGGGGGGTTGAGAGCCTTCCAAAACGAGTAGCACTTAGGTTGAGATTTGCATGAATTAGGGTTTAGCCAGGACTGAGGTGAAGAAATTAAGGGAGGATTTCAGGCCCATAGCTACTGCAGCACTGTGGAAAATTAGGTGAGGCCAAAGGCCCCAGAGCAGACAGTTTTGCTTTTCTTCTGTTCCCTGCTACATCCTACCCCCCTGGGACAGTGCCTGGAACATAGTAGATGCTCAATAAATTCTTACTGATGAAAGGATGATTGAATGATATATTCTAGGATACAACTAAAGTTTGAAAAGCCCTGAGCCAAAGGGATCATGAAAAATGCAAACCTTCGAAGAGGAAGCAGATTGTAGCCACGAAGTAGACATGAAAATAAATTCAAGAAGTAGGGAGAAGGACACCACTACTCAAGCTCCTAGATCTGAAACAGCTTGAATCACGCCTATTCAGAATCACAGTCCTCAGAGCCCAGCAGTTTTTCACAGGCCCTACATTAAGGAAGTCCACAGTTTAAAAGTTGTATCTCCTATGCATATGTAACGCAGCTCTAAGTAATGGAACACCCTTTATAGAAACCAGCTCAACCCTAGTAATTCCAGGTACCTTTGAGTAAACTGTATCATGCATTGCTTGCGAGTAGTTAAGACTTGGGTAGAAATGCTCTTTTATCTTCTTTCAGTCTAAGACAGGCTGACCACTAACCAAGACAGAGAGTTTTTATTACATAATCCTTAAGTCACTGCTGGATTGTTTGGCTTGGCCAGAAATTTAAGGCTTAACACAAGCTCACTGTGGTGAGTGATTCAAGACTTGCCCCCCTTTCTTTCCTGTGATTCCACTGTCTGCACTAAAGGACTGCCCCACCCACAGAGTCAATTTTCTGAAAGACTGACTTCTGTCCTCACAATAAAAACAAAATTGGAACTCTACTTAAATTATTGTTTGCTCTCTCAGACTATATAATCAACTCAATGGTAATTTCCTGTTTTAACCATCTAATCTTGCTACCTCTAGGTGAACATGGTATAATTTAGAATATTTTGTTAATAGGCATTCTTTGCCTTCACATGAAATAAACTGCAAATACCAGTAGGATCTATATAGAAATTACATCTGTTCTTATTTCTTTGATGAAGCCCAGTACACATAATATCAGGAGCTACTAAAGGCAAGAACTATGTCTTATCCATTTTTAAACTATTTAAAATCCATTTTTAAATTGCCTAATACACATACATTTCCTATTCACAGCCTATTTTCTCATTGAGCAATTATTAAAATTTATTTTTATGTACCATTTACTTGGTGCCAGACACTGAGCCAGGCACCGTATCACATGATCTCATTGATTGAGTCCATCTATATAGAGAGAGTTCTAAAAACAATAAAGGTACAAAGCAAGCACTCGATGAACACTGGCTATTAACTTCTCATTTAATCTGCATGTATCTAATAACACCTGACCTGGGAGGCATATTATCCCACAGCGTGAATGCGGACACAGTGCTCAGTCAGGTGAAGGGTGAGGCACCTTTGCCCCAAGTGACCCAGCCGGTATGTGTCTGAAGTCAGGGTTCTCTCCTCTCATGCAACCACCTTTCACCACACATGACTTCAGAATATGCTTAAAAGGACTTTTGTGGCTCATCAAGAAATATATGCACTGAAAATACAGTAACCTAAGCCCAGGTCAGAATCTGGGGAAGTGAAGTGAGCAGGATGAGGAACACAGGAGGCAGAGGCTGCTGTAAAACCACAGGGGCACCCAACCTGCTGTGGACGTGGCACAGCGAATAGCTGGAGGGATTAGGGCTCACTCCTCCAGCGCTGTTATGTACTGAGCGCTAGCTGTGTATATGGCACTGTGTTGACACTGGACCATCAGGCAAAGGTGGGAATGTCAGAAGCACTACTGCTCTTGCGAAGCAAAATAACTAATAGCAAAACAGACCCAAGACAAAGAAACAAAATAACTCCAAACTGGGATATATCCTATGAAGACAGCAAACAGGATGCTGAAACAGAAACTTGGTTATAACTTTAGAGGCTCAAGAAGCAGTCCTTGTAGTTTTCCAATTTGCATATTAACTTTTAAAATATAATGAATGCTATTCACAACCACGAAAGTACATCATGAGTAAGTAGAGAATGTCCAGTAAGTACAACGATATTTTTTAAAAATCCATTAATATAATCCATCATATTGAGGAGTTAAAAACAAAACACCATATGGTCTTACTAGATTCAGAAAAAATATTCATAAAATGTATCATGTATACATGAGGAAAACTTAGTTACATTTCAACATGGGGCATCTCGTAGCCTAACGGAAAGTACAGAAATAGCTAGAGCAGTGGTTCTCAAACTTTAGTTTGCATGAGAATCACCTGAAAGGTGTGTATGTGTGTATGTATGTGTATGTGTGTGTGTGTGTGTACACATACATACACATGCATACATATATTTCTATATACAGCAAAAACGAATCAAAAAATTAAATGTTTTATATAAAATTGCCTAAAAATTATAAATTACTTAGGAATATAGCTAATAACAGCTGTAGATTCTATATGTAGAAATATTCTTTAATTTACTAAAGCAGGCAAAAGAAAACATAGGAAAATTATGGAAAGATATACAATATTAATGATGCCATGCCATTAATCTATCAATTTACTTAATCTATAAATTTAAAGCAATACCAAACAACAACATCACAGAAGAGTTTTTTATAGGATGTAACAAGATAAACTTAAATTCATTTGGAAGATTATAGGAACCAGGAATGTAAGGAAATTTGGAGGGGTGGGAGGAAATATATAAATTAGAACTGCAGGTATAATCAGATACACTAATGATGAGAACAGAGCCGAGACATAAACACACAGATGGGAAAAGTCAAACTCCAAAATTAGAACATTGGTGGATGTTTTGAAAACCTACAAGTTAATACAATGTATAACTTAATAAAAATATTTCTATCACAACTAATGGGTTACCTACCAACTTCAGATCAGTACCACTTGGGAGATGGGAGGGTTAGCTCAGGGCATCCACCTGTATTCCCAACATAGTTAGCCTCATAAAGTTTGCTTTCATCAGCCAGCTCACATGAATGCATGTTACTACAGACTGTAGTGACTCAAATAATTCCTTTCTTCTTTACTGATGAGGGAGACTCGACACACTTTTAAAAGGATCCCATCTCTTTTTTCTAAAAGTTACTTTGGGAAAATTCAATGAAGCAAAACACTTCTATAATCACTAAAGTTGGCAAGTTGCCTTGATTAAAATTGTTACCATACTGGGATGAACTTTTGGAAGATGTGTTAATCAAACTGCAAGAAAATGTCATCCCCTTAAAGGAAATATTTGGTTTCAGCAGCCTGTAAATCTGTATCGGCTATTCTAAGTCACTGGTTCAAACTGAAATCCAGTACCTGGTTCATAATAATCAACTGCAGATAAATCAGTTTGAGTCCCAGTCATTTGGCTATCCTCTCTGAGACACTGTTAATATTACAACACTCAATGGCACCTGCTTAGCATGTTTGCCTTCATAGGCTATTTCCAGTTTCTCTGTAAGTTTGCCAAGTGTTTTCAAATGAGTCCCCTGGGAAAATGACCTATCAGTAATTTTTTCCTGCATTTTCTCAGGCTGATAGGAGAGCAGTTCTTTGATCATGCTAAGTGAAGGCTGCACTTCTTAAGTGTTCCAAGCACAGAGAAACCTTATGCTTGTGCAGCTAGGCAGAGTGTTGTGCCAGCGCTGGATAGTTTTATGTCTTCCATAAAGCATAAAAGCTGAAATCACAATCCACACATCGGAGCAAGAGAGACTATCTCAATGTTTAACGAAAATTATGCTAGGCTCTTTTCCAGTTTATTCCTGAGAATGCCAGCAGTTTGCTCTTTTCCGTTACCTTTCTCAACAAAATCCTCTTTCCCTTCCATCCAATTCCTCCTCCCATCCCCTACCTCAAACACACTGAAAGCAATCAGACTTCTTTCAGAGAAATGCTTTGTTTCCATTACCTGAGGTAAAAATCTAACAGTAATAAAGTCATCATTTTCAAGGAACTAAGAAAAAAAC
Source organism: Miniopterus natalensis (assembly GCF_054644295.1). Classification (NCBI taxonomy): domain Eukaryota; kingdom Metazoa; phylum Chordata; class Mammalia; order Chiroptera; family Miniopteridae; genus Miniopterus; species Miniopterus natalensis. The sequence continues at coordinate 24,607,163 of NC_142092.1, read as the reverse complement.
TTCTTTGTTTCTTGGAGTAGTGAGGAGAACACGTGTTGTTTAGAACTGTCACACCCTATGACGGCAGAAAACATTAGAGGAATGGATTTCACATCAGGAAACCTAGGGAGGAAAAATCTCTCCCTCTGGGATGGTGTTAAGTTTCTTTTTCCAAAGAGGGCAAAGCATCCACTAATTAAGATGAAAGCAAAACCAGGATGCCTGTGACAGCAGTGAAGCTCATTTAGTTTCTACTAGGCAGAGAAAGAAATCTGACAGATTAATTCTAATGGGGGGAGGGCGTCAGATTTCATTTTCGGATTGAATTTCCCTATATTTTGAGTACCTTTGCATTTAGAAATAAAGCAGTTTCAACACTCTGGTCAATCATGGGTTTTCCCACCTGTGAAATGTGGCTTTTGTTTTTAAACCTACCTTGGAGAATAAGTATAAAGATAGGCTGTTGAGAGAAACAGAGCTGGCAAAGGAGAGGAAAATCCAAACATTTGCAGGACTTTAGGAGGTCACTGAAATGTGATAACCAAGGTGAGAGGAGGAGGGGATCTGTTGGATTTGGGATGAGCAAGAGGACTCACAAAAGCATTTCATTTCTTTAAAAAATGTTAACACTATGCCAAAGAAAAGCCCCAACAAATCTTTGACAGCTCCCAAATAATAGATGGCAGCCCTCTGTAGTAATTTAAAAAGGGGGTGGGGGGGGGGCCTCTGGTTTGAGTTTGAAATTACCTCAAGTACAGGTTCTACCTCGTTCTTAAGTAACACCTTAGGAAAGTTACTTTTCTTTTTCTCCCAGCTTTACTGAGATAAAATTGACACCTAACATTGTGTAAGTTTAAGGTATACAATGTGTTGGTTTCAAATGTGTTAATCTTTAAGCTGGATTTTACCCTTTAGCCAATATCTCCTATTTCCTCCAGCCTCTGGTAACCACCACTATACTGTTTCTGAGTTTGTCTTTTTTAGATCCCACATATAAATGTAAGTGATATCATACAGTATTTGTCATTCTCTGTCTGAGTTAGGAAGTTACTTAATTTCTTTAAGTCTTGATTTTTCCCCCAAATGATAATACTGTAACATAATGTTTCCACACTGAAACATAATAATAGTATATCCCTCCTATGGTGCTTCTGAGACTTAAACAATATCTTGTATGCTCCTCAATAAATGTTACTTGTTACCACCTCATGAGAGTGCTTTTTATACAATAATGTTGTATACAGATGTAAGGTGTATTTGGCTTATTTTACTATCATTCATTATATATTTAAATAATAAATTTACAAATATCAAATCAAGTAAAAAGTTCAGTTACATTAATCACTTCTGGGTAGAAGTGGACAGACATTATTTTAACTGCTATAATTATTTAATGTGCAGATAAATGTTTGTTTAATTATTAGATCCTTGTGGAATACATTCTTGTGAATAATATCAAAAGAAAAGTATTCTATTCTGGCACAACTAACCTAAAAACTATAACAGAAATATTTGTATTGATTACTTTGTAAATAATATAAATAACTCCCAACTCAGATATTGGCCATTTCTACATGTTTCATTGTATATTTTATGATTTTTAAATTTTCAATGAGAATAACACTAGATCTTAATAACAGAATCTTTTTCTTTAAATTTCAGACAATAAGAAAGAGAATATTGGACATAATCCATCAAAAAATTAGATCTACAGAAGCCCTTTTTTCTTATAAAATATATCATACACACAGAAGCATATAAAAGAATGTATAATTTCAAGAATAAAAATAAAGCAATCAGCCTTAGATCCATCATCCAGGTTAAGTAATAGAACACTGTTAGTATCTTAGAAGCCTCCAGCACCCCCTTCCCAATGAAATTTCCTTCCTTCCCCACAGAAGTAATCATATTGTCATTACTATTTCTGTTCTTTCCTTCTATGTATGCATATTTAAACAATACATTGTTTAGCTTTACCTGTTTTAGAACTTTGTTAAAATGAAATCATATTGTATATATTCTGTATCTACTTCTTTCATTCAACATTATGTTGACAGAAAAGTTGTTCCACTTTGGTGTGTGTTGTAATTTGTTCATTTTCCTTATAGTACATTATTATAATACATTTATATACCATGATTTATTTATAGAAGATAAACATTTGGGTTGTTTCCATTTAGGATTATATCAGAATTGCTCTGAAAATGCTTTTGTAAGTTTTCAGGTAAAAGTAAGAATTTCTCTATGGTATAAATCAAAAATGGAATTCCAAGCTCATAAGAAATATACATCTTCAAATATGCTGGAAAATTCTGTTCCAAACTGGTTCTATCAACTGACCACTGCAAAGGATAAGAATTCTCCTCGCTCCGCATCCTCACCAATATTTGACAGTCCACCGTTTTCCTTCCCAGGCTCCACACAGCACTTAGAGGAATCTTTTCAGAACTTGAATCTGATTACATTCTTGCTTTCAATTCTTCAGTGCATCCCCTCATTGTCAGAATACTCAAATCCTTGGTCTAAACCACAGGCTGTGCCTTATCAGATCCTGGTTGTTAGATATTTAAATTTTGCTAGTTCCGTGGGTGAACAGCTGTATGCTATGGCAGTCTTAATTTGCATTTCCCTGAATGTCAATAGAATTGAGCACCTGCTCTTAGTTTATTGGCTATTAGTGCTTTCCCTTTTGCAAAGTACCTGACTCTATCTTTTGCCTGGTTTTCTCTTATCCCTTTATATGTGTTCTTTCTTATGTTTCAATAATTCACTCTGTCAATTATATGTGGTTGCAACAATCTCTCACTCTCTGACTTCTATTTTCAATTTCTTTATGGTATTTTTTGGTGAAGAGAAGTTCTTAATTTTAATATAATTGAACTTATCTGTCTTTCCTTTATAGTTTATAGACTCTGTTTTAAGAAATCCTAAGTATATAAAAATATGCCCCTATATTAACATCTACTAAAGGGGTGGGCAAAAGTAGGTTTATAGTTGTGAGTACACGAAACAGTTTATTCTTGTATTATTATTTATTAATTATTGTATTATTTATTATTATTATTAACCTACTTTGGCCCACCCCTGTATTTTTATAATTTGCTTTTCAAATTTATAATTGAAAGTGAACTAAAATTAATTTTTTTGATGTATTTTTTTTTTAATTGATTTTAGAGAGAGAGGAAAGGAGAAAGAGAAAAAAATGGATGGGAGAGAATCAACATAAATTGACTTCCTCCTGCATGCCCCCTACTGGAGATTGAGCCCCAACCCGGGCATGTGCTCTGACATCAAACCAGTGACCTCTTGGTGCATAAGTTGACACTCAACCACTGAGCAACACCGGCTGGGCATGGAATGAATTTTTTAGAAAGTGGTTATCCAATTTCTTTTTTTCCTATATGCATTAACCAATAGTTCCTGTTCCATTTATTGAAAAGTCCCAGTTTCTCCACTGATCTAAAATACCTCCTCAGTGAAACTCCAAATGTCTTTTAAGCATTTAATTTTTACTGGTCAATTTTTTGTTCATTTGACAATTTTTATATCTCTGCCCCATTACACACTGTACTAATTACTACACCTTTTAAATCTTCCTGTGTGGTAGGTCCAGTTCACCCAACTTGTTCTTCAAGAGTATTTTGGTGGTTTGGGCCCTTTGTAAATTTTTCATTCGTTTTTCCAGATTCCCATTAAAAGGATACAAATTTTAAACGCACTGGCTCTACAGAGCAATCACAGGAAAAATGAAACATTCACAAATTGAGTCATGTCATAAATATGATATATATCTGTTTCTCCTTTAAAAATGATTTCAGTAAAGTTTTGCAGGTCTTTCTATACAGAATTTGGACATATTTTGTTAGATTTATCTCTAGTGACCTGAAGTTTTTATACTAAGTTAAATGGTATATTTTTTAAATAATCATTTTTAACTGTTGCTACTATATTAGATATGCAACAGATTACTGTACATTGATTTTATATCTACACACTTGCTAAACTCTTATTTCTAATTTATTCTTTCGGTATATTATTATTTTAGATATTTTATGTGCCATCTGCATTTAAGGACAGTTTTGTTTCTTCTTTCATAATTTTCATATCTTTTATTTCCTTTCCTTGCCTTACAGAACTGGCTCAGACCTCTAGTACAATACTGAACATAAACAGTGATAAAAGGCATCTTTGTCTTTTTCAGAACCTAAAAGGAAGGGCTTTGGTTACTTACTATTACATGTCATGACTGTGTATGAATGAATGTTGAATTGTATAGGAAAGGCTTTGAGGGGCTTATATTAAGATGCTATTTTATATATATTTTACATTCAATCTGTTCATATTTATTCCCTAATTTTAAACAAGCTTTGTATTCTTAGGAAAACTACAACTTGGTCATGATGTATTATTACCTGTGCTTTACATTGCTGGGATTCAGCCTGTTAATATTTCATTTAAGCATTTTGCATTTATGTTAATTAATGAGTTTAACTTGAACTTTTCTTACTCATAAGCTCCTTGTTAGTTTTGGTATGCTAGCTTTAAAAAATGAATAAGGAAAAGAGAGTATTTTTGTCTTTTTCTATATTTTCAAATATTGAAATTTATTTCTTTAGCATTTAAAACAGTACTGTGGCAGTTGCAATGACATGTCATCCCCCAATCTCATTTCCTTTCCTGCATGACACACAGACTACATACATTTCCATCTCCTCAGAGTTCTGTGGGGCCATGGGACTAAGTTCTGGTCAATGGAATGTGGTCTACGTTATGAGAGTAAATGGGATACTGTATGCGTAAGTGCCCTGTCATAATGAGTATAGACAGTTTTCAAGAAAACGTTCCTCATTTTTCTAATGGTGAATAATAATGTAAACAAACAAATAATAGTTGTGTTGCTCAATATCTGTATGTAAAGGACCTAAAACAATAAAAGCAAAATTTAGCCCTGGCCAGTGTGGTTCAGTGGTTGGAGCATCAGCCTGGGCACCGAAGGATAGCAGGTTCGATTCTTGGTCAGGGGCACACACCTGGGTTGCAGGTTAGATCCCGACCCCAGTTGGAGCACATGCGGGAGGCAACCAATTGATGTGTCTCTCTCATATCAATTGTTCTCTCTCTCTCCCTCCCACCCTCTCCTTTCCACTCTATCTAAAAGCAATGGAAAAATACCCTCAAGTGAGGATTAACAAAAAAAAAAGGAAGAAAAAAGCCAAATTTATGTTTAACAAATGTAAATTATTACTATCATTTGATACAATAATGGTCTATTTATAACAATACTACTACAAGTTTCAGAAATTTAACTCTGAATCTACATCCCACATTAAAAATAAGTCCATAACTTCAGTTTCCAAAAAATGTATTATAAATATAATTATGAAAGATTAAGTCTTTGGGATTAAAAGTTACTCTACTGCTATCATACAAATATTCCAAATATTTTATTTTAAATTGGGTGAAATGGACAAAAATGTGTTTAGGGAGCATTCTTAGAACTTCAGAGCTTTTTGTTCCATTTTTTGTGAGGCATCAAAAAGAGCAACAGCAGGGATAGCTAGGTGGTCAGCCTTTGAACCCTTCTGCACAAGGTCCCTTTCTATGTTAACAGATACGAGATCTGGGAGCCTTCTAGATCTTTTACTGACTGGAGGGCTTCCCATTTCCTGGAGTGTCACCACCTCTGTTCCATTGGGAGCAATAACAGGTTGAATTTAGGCATGAAAAATAATACTCTCTCTACGAGGCCTGCTCTTCTGACAGGTGAAAATTATAGACAGCTGAATCCAGTCTAATTTGAACAGCAAAAGTAGACTTTGAAAAAAAGGTGTACAAATGAAGTAATATAGTGATTATTTTTATACAAATCCAGGTATTGTTAAAATAAGCTTTCTTTACTTCTTCCCACTGCCACTGCCCAGCTGGCAGTGTCTTTGGATTACAGGTAAAACAGAATCTGCACTAGACCACACAGTTTAAGGGCTAGGTATATGAACAGGTAGGACACGGGCAGGGCCTTTACGATTTGGTCAGCCAGACAGGTTTGGTGAAGGTGATAATTATTAACATGGTAGTTACAGGCATGGTAAATGGTCAAGGAAGCAGTATGGACACTAGTAACACTAGGATCTGTGGAAATAACTAGATTCCATTCCTACTACTTTTCATTATGAATTATTGTGAAATCATATTTCTTCACTTCTAAAATGGGGTCATTAGGAGGACTGAGTATCTTACTGGTTCACGGCAAGGAGCAAGGAGATAAACGGAAGCTTTGGAAACTAGGAAGGCCCAGACACATTAGGGGACAAAGAACAATTGTATGAGAGCTAAACCCACCTGGACAAAGATCCTGCCTAGCAGAAAACTGGCTTTGTAGAACAATTAGCTTATGAGGATTTTATGAATATAAAAATACGTATAACAGATCGTATATAGTATCAGGGAGAGAAAAGTAAATTGGATTAATTCTTTTGTGGCAGTCAGTTGTATAGTTCCAATATGTTCTAAGTTCTGGGGCTAAAATCAATGTTCTTTCCAATGTGACCTGTTCCAAATTGCCTCTGATATGATCACTCAGTAAAATGCTGATATTGATGTGCCTTGGTAATCTACTTACTGCTAAAAATAAAACTGCCTATTGTCTTCATCAATGATTAGAGTGAGACCTTTTGTCCAAAACAAAAAGCCACAAGCCCTTTACTTTAGAGGTAAGGTGAGTTTACCTCTTGGTTATAAAAAGACCTCTTTTTATATTAGAACAGGATTGAACAAGTTTTCATTAAAAATAAATAAATAAAGTATATGCCAAGTAATTGTGGGGAATCGGTGCATGGGTTGTATAAGGCCAGAGCAGAAGTTTCAAATCAAAGAGGAGCCTAAATACCACAGAAGAACTTAAAAATTTATAGTCATTGGAGGAAAATTTAAATATACAAAAATAAATATAAAACCATATGTAAAAATCACACTTTGACTACCCTCAGAGTTAGTTATTCATTAATGTTTTGACCTTTATCCTTCTAGACATTTATTTGGGGAGGAAGGTAAAAAAAGCCAGTTTTCTGCCAGGGACTTTCCTCTCAACAGTTTTAGCAGTGACTCCACATTATCTCCATTTTACAAAGCAGGCACTGAAACTCAGAGAAGTCAGTCACTTGTTTATAGACCAATAAAGAGCAAAGTAGGATTCAGATACAGACAAAATGATTTCAAAGTCCAAGGTTTTCTCTGAACCCAAAGACGCTGAAAAGAATGGTGCTCAGAATGACGTCAGTAAGATGGAAGAATAGGAAGCCAGACTCTCCTCCTCCCGTGCAGATAGCGATTTAGCAACAATGCATGGATCAATCTCTTTGTGAAAAATCAAGAAGCCAGTTAAAAGGCTCTTTCTATCCCAGGCAAGTGCAAAACAAGACACATTAAAGCCTGTAGGATAATTTGGGACACTTTCTCATATAATTCCCCCAGCTCCCTCAACCCCCAGCACAGTGTCATGTAATTGAGAGGGAACTCCCAGCTCCCAGCTTCTTCTTGGGGAAGGAAAGAGAAGACTGGATGATATTTCGAATATTCTGACTCTTCAGAATGGGCTGCCTGAGGGATTGGCTTCTGTCTCGCCTAACTCAGGGTACTAATGTAAACAGCATACTCCCTATGCCAGTGGGCTGCTAAGAACAGTAAGATCTGGGAGGCATGCTGCTGCTCCAAATAAGACAGGGACATTACTATAGACACAGGCAATACCATAGACAGAGGCTTTTCAGGACACTGCCCAGGGGCTGGTTTCTGTTTCACCAGTATTGATTGGCATGCTGATGGGACCTAGCATACTCTAGCTGCCTGGGGCCACTGAGAACAAAAAGAGCTGGGTAGTGTGCTGCTGCTCCAGAGGACCCTTGGTACAACAGACAGATACCAGACAGTGCAAAAGATTACAAGCTTGCGGGGGGGGGGGGGGGGGGGGGGGGGGGGGGGGGGGACAGGAAATTCTTCTAATTGGTAATCTACATGCCCGAATGCAGAAACATACCTCCACAGAAAAGGTTTGAAAGGGGCCCAGAATCAATAGCTGGGCTAATTAGTGAAGTTCTTTCTGTGTATGAAGCCAGTCATTGAAGACAACAGGTGGCTGGGTTTCCCCCCCCCCCCCCAAAATGTGGATACCAACACCAAATTACAAGGAACACAAAGTAACGGGAAAATTTCAACGAACATAAAGAAAATATTGCCTGGCCGGGCATGGTTCAGCGGTTCAGAGTCAACCTAGGATCCAGGCGATCAGGGTTCGATTCCCAGTGAGGGCACATGCTCCGGTTGCAGGCTCCATCCCCAGTCAGGGGCATGCAGGAGGCAGCCGATCAATGACTCTCTCATCATTGATGTTTCTATTTCTCTCTCCCTCTCCTTTCCTCTCTCTGAAATCAATAAAGATATATTTAATAAATAAGTAAATAAAAAAGATTTTTAAAAAAAAGAAAAAAAAAGAAATGCTAAGAAGAGTCCAAGTTGAAATAAAAAGACACTAAACAGCAACACAAAAGTATGTGGAAGTACAAAGTTTGCTGGTATAGGTAAATATATAGACAAAGTCAGAATACTATAGTACTCTAATTATGATGCTTCAATCACATTTAATTCACTTAAAGAGGTTAAAAGACAAAAATATAAAAAATCTTAACTATAAAAATATGTTAATGGACAACCAATGTATAAAAAGATGTAATTTGTAACTTCAATAACATAAAGTGAGTGGAAAAGTAAAAGTGTTGAGTTTTTATATGTAGTTGAAATGAAGTTGTTACTGCCTTAAAATAAATTATTATAACTACAAAATATTTTATGTAAGCCTCATGAGTATCACAAAAATACCTATAGAAGATACATTTAAAAAATGAGGAAGGACAAAGCATACCACTAGAAGAAAAAATCAGTGAAACTCACAGGAAGACAGGAAAAGAAAAAAAAGAGGAAGAAAAGAGCTATAAGACAGACAAAACAATTAACAAAATGGCAATAAGTCCTTCCCAGTTAATAATTACTTTAAATTTAAATGAATGAAACTCCCCGATCAAAACACACAGAGTGACTGAATAAATTTTTTTAAATCCCCTAAACCCAAGATACAACTATATGCTACCTAAAAAAAAAACTCACTTTAGCTTTAAGGACACATATAAAGTGAAAGTGAAAGGACAGAAAAAAATATTGAATGTGAACACTAAAAGGGGCATAGGTAGTCATTCACAGCTACATCAGACAAAACAGACTTTACGTCAAAAATTGTCACAAGGGACAAAGCAGAGCATTATGTAGTACTAAAAGGGCCAATTCATCAGGAGGATGTAACAATTATAAATATATATGCATCCCACATCAAATCACCTAAATATATGAAACAAATGTTGACAGAACTGAAGTGAGAAGTATAGAGCAAGCAACTCAATAATAGTAGATTTCAATACCCCACTTTAAATAATGGATAGAACATCCAGACAGAAGATCAATTAGAAAATAGCACAGATTAAATCAAACTAACAGACATACACAGAGCATTCAACCCAACATCAACAGAATACACAATCTACTCAAGGCACACAAAACATTCCCCAGGACAGATTACATGTCAGGTCACACAACAAATTGTACCAGATATAAGAAGACTGAAATCATACCACGTATCTTTCCTGATCACAATGGAATAAAACTAGAAATCAAAGCAGAAAAATAATACTAGAAAATTCACAAATATGTAGAAATTAAAAACATATTCTTGAGTAACCAATGGGTCAAAGAGGAAATCAAAACAAAAATTAGAAAGTGTCTTAAGAAAAATAAAAAATACATTATACCAAAACTTATAGGGTGCAGCCAAAGCAGTACTAAAAGGGAAGTTTATAGCATTGCACACCTATATTAATATCGAAAAAAGATCTCATTTCAACAACCTAACTTTACATCTCAAAGAACTAAAAGAGAAAATAAACTAAGCCCACAGTTAGCAGAATTAAGAAATAATAAAGATTACAACAGAAATAAAATAGGAAATGGAAAAACTAAATAACACTAAGAGTTTTCTTTTAATCAACAAACTTGACAGACCTTTTTTTAGTCTAAGAAAAAAAGAGACTCAAAATCAGAAATGAAAGAGTAGAAATTCCAACTGATACCTCAGAAATAAAAAGGATTATATAGACCACTATGAACAATTATACATCAACAAATTGGATAACCAAGAAAAAATAGATAACCTACTAGACATATACAGCCTACTAAGAGTGAACCATGAAGAAATAAAAATTAGTAAGGAGATTAAATCAGTAACCAGAAACATTTTAACAAAATCCCAATCCCACTTCATTGGTGAATTCTACCAAATATTTAAATAATTAACACTGATTGTTCTATTTCAAAAGTTGAAGAGGGAACACTTTCAAACTCATTATATGAGCCAGCATTACCCTGATACCAAAGCCGGGGAGTAGAGGGGACCTACAAGAAAACTACAGGCCAATATCTCTGAAAAATATAGATGCAAAATTTTCAACAAAATACTAGTAAGTTGAATCAAACAGCATATTAAAAGGATCAAACGCCATGACCAATTAGGATTTATGCCTGGGATACAAGGATGGTTCAACAAGAAAATCAATCAATATGATACACCACATTAACCAAACAAAGGATAAAAGTCATAGAAGCATCTCAATAGATGCAGAAAAAGCGTTTTACAAAACTTAACACCCTTCCCTGAAAAAATGAACAAAGAAAAAATACTAGACTGGTAGAGCCACTGTGGAAAACAGTATGGAGTTTCCTCAAAATTATAAAAATGGAACTGCCTTTTGACCCAGTGATCCCACATCTGGGAATATATCTAAGAATCTCAAAACACCAATCAGAAAGAATATATGCATCCCTATGTTTATAGCAGCATTATTTACAATAGCCAAGATCTGGAAACAGCCCAAGTGCCCATCAGCAGATGAGTCGATAAAAAAGCTATAGTACGTTTACACAATGGAATACTAACTTACACAGCTGTAAAAAAAGAAGGAACTTCTGCCATTGATGAACCTGGAGAGTATTATGCTAAGTGAAATAAGCCAGTCAGAAAAAGACAAATACCACATAATCTCACTGATATGTGGAATTTAATGAACAAAATAAACTGACAAAATGTAACTGGAAGCATGGATACATGGAACAGACTGGCTGGTGCCTGAGGGGAGAGGGGTGGGGGTGTGACTGGATAAAGAAGGTGAAGGGATTAGCTAAAGAACATATATGCATACCCCATAGACATGGACAATAGTTTGGTGAAGGCCAAGGGAGGGGGAGGGAAGGGGGTGAAGGTGGGCAAAGAGGCGAATAAGTGGGACATGAGCAATTATGTCAACATTAAAAAAATTTTAATTAAGAAAAAAACAAAAAATTAAAAAATAAAACACTCAAGCTAGAAATAGAAGGAAATTACCTCAACATAATAAAGGACATAAATGTAAAGCCCACAGCAAGTATCACACTCAATGGTAAAAAACTGAAAACCTTCCCTCTAAAATAAGGAACAAGGATGATCACTTTTGCCATTTTTATTCAAAATACTGGAAGTCCTAGTCAGAGAAAACAGGCAAGAAAAAGAAATAAAGGGCATGCAAACTAGAAAGGAAAAAGTAAAATTATCTCTAGATGCAGATGGTCCAATCTTCCATGTAGAAAATGATAAAGATTCACCACACAGGCACAGTGAAAACAAATAAATAAACTTAGTAAGGTTGCAGGATAAAAAAAATCAACATGCAAAAATCTGCTGTGTTTCTATATGTTAACAACAAACTAAAAAGCAAATTAAGAAAGCAATCTCCTTTACAAGCGCATCAAAAAGGATAAAAGTTTATTCCTAAATAAATTCAGCCAAAGAGGTGAAAGACTTATACACTGAAGACTATAAAAACACTGCTGAAAGAAATTAGAAAGGACACAAACAATGGGAAAAATATCTTATGTTCATGTATCAGAAGTCTTAATATTGTTAAAGTGTTCATACTACCCCAAAACAAACTACAGATCCAATGCAATCCCAAGCAAAAACCAAATGACATTTTTACAGAAACAGAAAAAACTCTTAAAATTCATATGGAACCACAAAGGATCCTGAATACATAACACAATCTTGAAAAAAAAGAACAAAGTTGGAAGCCTTACATTTTCAAGTTTCAAAGCATTACAAAGCTATACATCAGAATGGTAAGGTACAGGCTCAGAAACAGACACGCAGATCAATGAAACACAATAGAGAGCCCTGAAATAAAGCTACCCATATATCAGCTGGTCTTTGATAAGGGTGTCAGGAATACACAATGAAGAAAGCGTAGTGTCTTCAACAAATGGTACTGGAAAAACTGGATATCCAAAAGTAAAAGTGAAATTGGACCACTATCTTACACTATACACCAACACATTCAAAATGGATTAAAGACTTTAACATAACATCTGAAAGAGAAAGCTTCATGACATTGGTTTTGGCAATGATTTCTTATATACAACACCAAAAGCACAGGAAACAAAAGCAAAAATAGACAAATGGGACCACATCAAACTAAAATGTTTCTTTTTTATTGAATTTATTGGTGTGACATTAGTTAATAATATTATATAGGTTTCAAGTGTACAATTCTATAAGTCATCTGTATATTGTATTGTGTGTTCACCACCCAAAGTCAAGTCTCCTTCCCTCACCATTTATCGCCCTTTATCTTCTGCCTCCCCCCTCCCCCTCCTCTCTCTCAGGTAATCACCATACTGTAGGCTTTGCCTATGAGGTTTTTTTGTGGGTTTTTTGGGGTTTTTTTGCTTAATATTTCGCCTTTTTAACCCAGCTCCCCAACCTCCCTCCCCTCTGACAGCTGTCAGTCTTGTATCTGTATCTGTATTGATGAGTCTCTTTCTATTTTGTTAGTTTATTTTGCTCATTAGATTCCACATATAAGTAAAATTACATGGTATTTGTCTTTCTCTGACTGGCTTATTTCATTTAGCATAATACTCTCCAGGTTCATCCATGCTGTTGCAAAAGGTATGATTTCCTTCCTTAATTTACAGCAGAGTAGCATTCCATTGTGTAACTATACCACAGCTTTTTATCCACTCATCTACTAATGGGCACTTGGGCTGTTTCCAGATCTCAGCTATTGTAAATAATGCTCAGTGAACATAGGGGTGCATATATTCTTTCAAATTAGTGTTTCAAGTTTCTTCAGATATATTCCCAGAAGTGGAATCACTGGGTCATAAGGCAGGTCCATTTTTAATTTTTTGAGGTAACTGCATATTGTTTTCCATAGTGGCAGCACCAGTCTGCTTTCCCACCAACAGTGCATGAGGACTCCCTTTTCTCCACATCCTTGCCAACACTTGTTTGTTGATTTATTGGTGATAGCCATTTTGGCAGGTGTGAGGTGATACCTCATTGTGATTTTAAATTGTATCTCTCTCAAGAGATACATGGAGTATCTTTTCATGTCTATTGGCCATCTGTATGTCCTCTTTGGAGAAGTGTCTATTCAGGTCCTTTTCCATTTTTCAATTGGATTGTTTGTTTTTTTGGTGTTGAGTTGTATAAGTTCTTTATAAATTAAGCACTTATCAGATGTATCTTAGGAGAATACGTTCTCCCATTCAGTGGGTTGTCTTTCCATTTTGTTGATGGTTTCCTTTGCTGTGCAAGTCTTTTAATTTTGATGTTGTGCCATTTGTTTATTTTTTCTTTTGTTTCCCTTACCAGAGGAGATATATCAGCAAAAATATTGCTATGAGAAATGTCCTGGCAGTATGGCAATTATCAAAAAAATAAATAAAAATAACACACTTCTATGGACACAGGCATTAGTACGGGGAAGGCCTGGGGGATGGGGTGGACGCGGGGTAGAGGGGATCAATGGGGGGAAAAAGGGGACATCGGTAATACTGTCAACAATAATGATAAATTTTAAAAATAAACTATAATGCATTTTAAGCAAAATAAATAAATAAATATTAAACCATAAAAAATAACAACAACAACAACATGCTTCAGCAAGATGTAGAGAAATTGAAACTCATGTGCACTATTCATAGGAATATAAAATGATGCAGTACTATGGGAAAACAACACAGAGGTTCCTCAAAAAATTAAAAATAGAACAGTCATATGATCCAACAATCCTACCTATGGATATTTATCCAAAAGAGTTGAAATCAGGATCTCAAAGAGATATGCATTTCCATGTTCACTTCAGCACTATTCACAATAAGCAAGAGGTGGAAGCAATGTAAATGTCCACAGGCAGATAAATGGATAAAGAATTTATGGTAAACACATACAATAAATATTATTCAGACATACAAAAGAAAAAAACCCCGTCATGTGCCACAGCATAGATAAACCTTGCAGACACTACACTAAGTAAAATAGGCCATTCACAGGGAAAATACTGCATAGGTATCTAAAGTAGACAAACTCATCAAAGCAGAAGGCAGAGTTGTGGTTGTCAGGGACTTGAAGGAGTTAAAATGGGGAATTATTGTTCAAGGAATATAAAGTTTCAGTCATACAAGATGAAAATATGTTAGAGATCTACTGTACAATATTGTTCCTACAGTAAACAATCCTACAGTGTAGACCTAAATATTTTGGTAAGAGTATAAATTTCATGTTGTGTTTTTTATCAATATAATAATTTTAAAACCTTTTTAAAAAAGAATGACAGTGCTCTTCTCTTCACTCTGAATTCCTAAGACAATGTCTATTCCATTCCTCCTGGTGTCCTATTTCTGTTTTATTATACCTTCATTTTACAAATATTGATTGAGCATTCTGTGTGTATGTTATCTATATCTCTCATATTACCTAGGGCAGGGTTTTGAACATGGAAGACACTCAACAAATACTTGTTGCATAAATGCAATTCTATTAAAATTTTCCAAATGTTAAAGGCTAGCCAATATTTAGAATTCACTTGAAAGTTCACAGAACTTTAAAAGCTACAAGGTCACCAGGAATTCATAGCAGGTAACACCATTACTGAGAGAAATAACTGGGAAAGAGTTAATGGAAGATGTTGGTCTTCATTCATTAATTCATGCATCAGATATATTTAGGAACTACTGGACACGAGGATGAACGTAAGTTCACAATCTAATAAGTAGCCACACCATATAATAACACAAATAGATGTCAATGTAAGTAGTTTTCAGTACAGCAAGATTAGAGCAACTGGCAACTATCAATGCCTTATGGGGTCACTGAAGGCTTTACATATATATTGAGTTTTGAGGGTTTTTAAAAAATATTCACCTAAGGATATGTTTATTGATTTTAGAGAGAGAGGAAGGGAAAGAGGGAGGGAGGGAAGGAGTGAGGTAGGGGGGAACATCGATCGGTTGCCTCCCATATTCACCCCAACCAGGATGGAAACCACAGCCTAGGTATGTGATCTGACCGTAATGGAACCAGCAACCTTTTGGTATACGGAATGACACTCCAACAACTGAGCCACCCAGCCAGAGGTACATTGAATTTTAAAGAAACACTATACGCTGATAAGAGAAGGGCATTCTAGGCAGAAGGAGCAGTGGGTACAAAGGAGAGAAAACTTGAAAAAGCCTGGCTATTTAGGGAATTTGTAAAAAAGTTCAGAAGGTCTGAGGTATAAGACATCGTAAAGAGTAATAAAGAACATGTGGCAGATAGTCAAATTGTGAAAGACTTTAAGGTCCAAATTAAAGAATTTAGTGGAAACACACAGACTTATGTCAGAATTAGTCTCATCTTCTCTCCAATCTCAATTAAATGGGAGAATTAAAAACAACAAAAAAAGATGTTTCTAATAGTGTACCTGTTGTCAAGATGAATGCATGTGAAAACTGTACCCATTTGTTAAATAAGTTCTAGGCAATGTATTTCATCCCCTCAAGCAGAATTAATCTTGGCCACTTTTTGTGTAGTCATAGTACTTTTTACTATCTTACAATATTTGTCACATTTCAACTTATATTCTGTAAGTGAATTGTGCCATTTCCCCCAACTACATTTTTATCCCCTTGCTTATTTCTATATCTACCACAGAGGTTGGGTTAATTGAATGGCAACAAATGGGCTAAAGTATTATTTCTTTTTCATAAATTTTGCAATTGTGATCTTTATTGAATGAATGCAGTACCAGAAAAGGTCTGTCACAATATGGTTAATTTACATTAAACACACACACACACACACACGCACACACGCATGCACGCATATGCACACACACAAAAGAACACCGAGTTTGGTTACTGACACCAAACCCTTTGTTTTTCTTAGACTTGAGTCAGTAGAAATATGAAGCCTATTAAGACTGCCTGTATTTCCAGCTTTTCTGACCCTGTTTATTTATCCAACTATTGTGAACTTTAGCTCAGTTATTCTTTTGCAGCCTGTATATTTATATACCATTCACCTGCATAAAAGAGAAACTCCCTGTTCTAAAGAATCCGTTTACAGAAATTTTTGAGGCATGGAAAGAAAAGGATGGTCAACATACATATTTTGTGTTTCTGTACAGAATGACCAATTGGTTTGTTTCAAGGTAATCTCAGCTCTAACTGTTAATCCAGATAGGAAGTGTCTAATCTTTACAGACCTACTGAAGAAAGGGGTATGTTTTTCTTTGCTTATCACAAGTTCAATTTTAGGATAAACCTCAAAGAAGTATGTGCCAAGCCATCCAAAGGGCTCAGTGTAAAAAAGAAATTTCTGAAATTTTAAATGCTAAGAAAATGCCATAGTTATACAAACTGAACCACACATCAGGCTTTAAAAGGAATGTGGAAATCAGAAGTAGATGAGGGCAAAGACTTTTCACTTTGCTTCCTAGAATTTTCATTTCATTTTTTTGTAACTAATACATCACACATTTCTGATTAGAGATACTTATGTGAATTTACCCGGCCATAGTTAAAAGTCATTTTAGGATTTTTTTTTTTATCGTGAATTCAAAAGGTATAAATCCTACATAGCTAAAGATCTTTAATTTCATAATCAGATACTTATGCTAAACTCTTGATAATCATATCTAGCACTTTTATTCCATAATCTTATTATCTAGTATACAAATACATTAAATTAGTTAATGATGATCTAGGTTCCTAAGGGAATTAATATGATTTCTAAAAGTGTGCATAGCTAGAAATGCTTCTTAAGCTCTGGAAAAATTCAGTCAACAACTAAAACCAGTGTCATAGTTC
Organism: Miniopterus natalensis; assembly: GCF_054644295.1. Taxonomy (NCBI): domain Eukaryota; kingdom Metazoa; phylum Chordata; class Mammalia; order Chiroptera; family Miniopteridae; genus Miniopterus; species Miniopterus natalensis. Next base: position 24,589,922 of record NC_142092.1, on the reverse strand, counting down.
TTAATGAATTTTGGAAGGAATCAACAGTTCCTTAAGTATGTGATTCAGGGAAGGGGCAGTACCATGGGAGAGAGGTTGTCTCCGATAAAGGGTTTCAGATTCCACTACTGCAAAGAATTTAGAAAGAGAGTCCTTCTTAATTCTCTGAGGCTTGTCCATTCTGATAAATTATATAAAAAGATCTAGGTGGATAGCTTTCAAAAAATGATATGTTTCTTTCTCTCCTCCTTTTGGTACCAGAAAACGCAATGTAATTTATTTTTTAATTGTGTGCATTCTTTTACATCAGAATAAAGGTAAAACTAAGTACCTTCTCTGCTTTCTGTGTTTTGTAAAAATATATATATATATTATTTCTGATCTCTTTTGAATCTTCCTATCAGTGCTGTCATTATAATTGGCAAAAATTATTCTCAGAAAGGAGAAAAGGATGCACTGTAAACCAAAGGACAGGAAATACACCAAATTACAATTCATTATTTTAAAATATTCTCTTTTCATCACCTTGGAAAAGATGCAATTTCTGTAATACTTTATTAGCTAAATGTTTGGAAAGATTTAAGGTTCCTTTCCCTTTCATTTTACTTTTTTCCTACTGTCAAAGAAGACTTAATTCTCTTCTAATGAATTTCTATTAAACAAGACAATGGAAACAAATTATGGGGACTGAGTCAGATGGAAAGTGAAACTAGGAGTTGAAACTCCCAGTGAATGGGGAGAATCAATGACTCCCAGTATAGCAGTTTGCAAAGCTAATGCGCATACAGACTACAGACGGGATGACAAGTTTGAAGAGGAAGACAGTGAGCTCCACAGTAGTGCTACCATGCATTAAAGCAAGTGGGGGGAAAACAAAAACAAGAGAGACAGAGGGAAGATGTAAGCATCTAAGGTAACCCATGGAACCCTACCACAAACACCTCCTCCAAATACTACACGGAAGACCCATTTCAAAGGTGAGGTTTCCAAATGCTGATCTGAAAAATGGACCTCAGTTCAGGGAAGCACATAACGCCTTATAACTTAGATCATCCCCTGGGGTTGAAAGGTAAAGTATACTGTAACATACCCCATAGCCAAAGGATAAACCGGCTTGGGTTACCAGGGCATTATTTGGCTGCCCTCATCAGAAACATAAACCGTCTCCACAAGTTTAAGATAAAACAGGAGAGGCCTGATCATTTGACTCAAACAAAACCATCTTAAGTGCAACTGCTATCTTCCCTCCTGGTGTGGCACAAGACTCCTTGTCAAGCCCAGCTGGAGACTGTATCTACAAAGATTACAGTTGAGTTTTTTGAATCTGCCCTTTTCTCTTCCACACACTCGCTAATATGATCATCTTGTTTTTTCATTGAACCAACAAGATAAAAGTTGCATAAAATCTGCAAACGGTAACTACACATGGAGAAATTCCTCCAGGAGCAGTACCACCCTGAGACAAGTCTTGAAAGGTAATAGCTTTGTGGGATTTGGCTGCCTGTTGATAATATTTCACATCAGTTTCCACAGCCAAAAAGAAACACATCAATCCAACGGATTTTTGCAGTTTTTTCCCCCATGTGTGAAAATACAAAGGAAAAAAGGGCATAATACAGTCTTCTAATAAAACTTTGGGGACCATTTTTACTGAGATGGCCATACATCTGTGAATATTAAAAATAAACCCTGGCACTTTTATTCCTTATTGTAATATTACCATCACTTATTTCCTTCCCTATAAATATTTTATACCCCACCCATTCTATGACCCAACCCAAAATAAATCTACACCAGGCAAACTGTGTGTGCTTATCTAAACAATGCAAGCAAGTATAAAAGATTAAGATAAGCTCCCACTAAAAACTGAGAATGTTAAAAAAACACACACAACTGAAGCTTTTTTTAGCAATATGTTTGCTTTAAATATTATTCTCCCAGAGACACTGTATAAAGTGTTCAATATTTCAAGAAAGAAGCATTCCCTTTTGTCAAGTTTAATAAGCACAGAAATATATCTTTTTCAGAAATATATGTGTAGATCAGCCACATTGAAAAGATTAAGTAAATTATTTTTAAGATTCAAAGAAAGTAGGTGATTTAGTTTTTGTTATAGTGATACCTGCTTCAAACTTTTCTGTTAATTAATCAATTAATTAATGTTGAGCATCTATTATATGCAGAATCATAAATGTAAATATATACTCACATGTACACACCATGTATATAAATGTATATAAGTGTAGATACATTATTTTAAATGTGAAAATGTAAAAAATGGGACCAAGGATTAAAAACAAATGTTCTAAAAACCCTGATTCACTTAAGACTTGATATTTAAGATTCACAGGATAAATACACACTTCAGAGGAAGATATCCTTTGTGCAGTGAAGCTGAGAGAGAAAGATGGATGATTCTACTAAAAGTGACTCAGATAATTAGATTGTGCATCCTCTGTGGTCTTTCCAAATATTTGGTTAACAAGAACTCCTCAAAACAAAACCAAGTACTACTGATTTGGCCTCTTTCTCTCGGTTTAGGCTAAGTCTGGTGCGACTTTGACTCTTTATTGAGGTGTAATTGACAATGAAAAATTGTATATATTAAAGGTGTACAACTTGATTTGAAATATGTATACACTGTGAAATATTCACTGCAATTAAGCCTTTTTTGTCTTTTGTGCTGTGTTTACAGTTTGGATTATTTTTACCATGTATATGCATTAGCTATAGTTTAAAATAAATACAGAACATTGTTAAATAGAAATGATTTTATCAAAGATAAAATAATAATAATAGATCAACTTTAATTAGTCTTATGAACTGAAGTGGAACACTGCTTATACTGAGTTGACTGACTCCATTTATGCAAATCCACACTCTGGTCCTTTAATTTGAAGTTTTTGCAAAGCCTCTTGCGGTATCACCAGCTGCAGGCAGGAAGGGGCTATTTGGAGTTCAATATGGAAATGAGACCAGAGCTGGAGTGGGAGCTTGCGGAGTTTTACACAATGTCAGTCCACCCTTTCCCTGTGGAATAGGAATTGTTGGCAAAGTAGACATCCTCTCACAGTCTGAACAGTCTCAGCTTTCTCTTTGGAAGCCATAAAAAAAGAAAAAGAACATTCTAACATGCAACCATGAGGAATGTGCATTAGAATCCTGTTTAGAGGGATCAAAATCTGTATCTTGAATCAGGATTACTGACTGCCTTCCATATGTCTGTCTGAACTAGTAGTTAGATGATCCTTTTCTTCATTTTTATACAGTGATATCTGAAAGCCTATGGCATTCACTGCACTATATTAAGTCGCCAGTGAAAAGCAAAGTTGAATGGAATGTTCCAAAGTTATCCAGTAAATTCATCCTAAGAAAATAAACAACCAGAAAAATTCAAGTAAAAAAAAATTCCATTACCATTCTTTTTATCTAATTATCAAGTTTATTTTGGCTACATTATCCTAACATCTATTGTATCAAGATCAGAATATACCAAAATAACTACTGAGTTATACTTTTACTATGAATAGTAAGATGTAATAGTCTGTACTGGCAAACATATTTTGGAATTTTTTTTTTTTTTATCCTCATCTGAGGATATTTTTTTCCCCATTGCTTTTCGAGAGAGAGGGAGGGAGGGAGAGAGGGAGAAACATCGATGTGAAAGAGACACAATGATTGGCTGCCTCCCTGCGTGCCTTGACCAGGACATGGGATCAAGCCTGCAACCAAGGCATGTGCCCTTGGGTGGAATCGAACCCAGGACCCTTCAGTCCATAAGCTGATGCTCTAACCACTGAGCAAACCCGGCTAGGGCTGGAGCTATTTTAATGAATGTCCTAACCTTACATCTCCCTGATTTGCAAACCAAACAATTACTTTAAAAGTTGTGCCAAATAAGGTAAGAAATAATGCTGAGGCAATCTGAGGTGTCACAAACCCTTCAAGGATTTGCTAAGGACTTTTTATCAGCATTTGCCTATTATAGCTATTTTTATCCCTCTAAAATGCTACCATTCATGCTTACCATTAAGCAAGTCTAAAAGGGAATTTTTAAAAAATTTTCCTGGGATGGTCTTATAATATTTGTATATTATCAATTGCAGACTATGACAAGATTTTGGCATTGACATCTATGTGGTATTGCTGAGTTTTCTATTCTGTGATCATAAATTCTACTGCATACAAAAGAAAATAAATTGTGCACTTTGCACTAGTTGCACTGGAAGCTCATTCTTTTCAATAATGTAGGGGTACTGACTGTAACTTTCTTCAGGAATGGGAATATTGTGATGAAAAAGGGATCTGATACCCTAAGCCCATCACTGAAAAATTTCTGGTTTACTCGGGAGTGCATCGCCCAGCAGTCAAGAGAAAAAGAGATTTTTTAGAAGCCCCCGTCTCTCTAGCTTGCTTGCTCTCTCTTCTCCAACAATATTTTTTTTCACCATCTTGCCTAATGCAATATAGCACTGGAAGATGATTCCAGGATCTAGGCTATACATACAAGGGAAAGTGGCACAAACTCTATTAAATTAAGAAATATTATATAGTAGTATGTTTTACATTATTCAGTTCTTTATCTTCTTTCTCATACTCACCCTCCACCCAGCCGAATGTATAATCCTCCTAAATGCAAGTCTATGCTCCACTGCTTAAAATCTTCCAATGGCAGCACATTGCCTCTGAGACCTGCACAAATGCACTGCAGGCCACACAAGCCCAACTATTATCTCGTTGCTACTTGTCTTCTCCATCCTTCACTTGATAATCTACAAATACCAGATTATTATAGTTCCTCAATGCACATTATTATGAATCATGCATGCTGCTGTCCATGTTTCCTCTGCCTGCAATCTTACAAACCTTGACCTTGCGGACCCAAAGTTAACACCTGGCTCACAGATATCTGCTCCAGAAAACTACTTTTCAACCCATGAACCCTCCATGAACTCCGCAGACTAAACAATGGGTCTTCTTGTTGATTCCACCAACCTCCACTGTCTTCTGTTACAGAATGTATCATAGTAGGTTTTCTCCCTCTTTCCTTCTTAGGAAACTGTAAACACCTCAAGGTCAAGGACAAACGTATTCACCAATATTTTATTCAACTCTATACTGCCACCCACCTTCCAGGATGGGAATGGGTGGAGAGAAAGAGAGAGAAAAGCAAAGACAAAGATAATAAAACTGTCTAGAGAGAGACCACGCTACCAGGGGAATTCTAGAGCCGAGCAACTTGCTTAAAAGAAAACAAACTCCGTTACAGGAGACTGCCTGATATGTCTGTGTTGCTTTTGATCTGAAAGAGTAAAATGAACACAAGACTCAGTTAATGTTCATGGGGTAGCTTCCTGGTGAATGATGAATATTATCTTTGCTTCTACAACATGCTGTTTCCTCCTCCAATCATTTTTCTCACATAAAATGCCTGTTCCAACTCTCTAGACTCATTTAGACCTAACTCTTTAACCTGGGCAAAGTCCTATTGTCTCCATGATACCTTCTCCAGTTACTCCAGGAAACATTATTTTTATCATCTCTGAAACTCTAGAACACTGACCCTTTACTCTCATTACTTATAAATATTTTAGGGCTTTCTTTCCTTCATGCTTATTTAATCTCAAAAAATATGTGATATACATTGATAATTTATTGTAGTTAAACCACTGATGCTCATATTTGGTACTGACAATAAATAAAATTAATGTTCAATTAAATATTTTTATTTTTTTATTTTTCTTTCAGTTAGCATATTAATAAATCTATGGAAAACAATTGTTTAGATTTGAATGTATTTTAGAATTCTTTTACCCATCTGTATGTTCTTATAAAAAACTGGAATTTCAAGTGTCTGAGGGTAGATAAAAGAGCTGTTTGTAGACCAGGGAAAGCTTGCTTCCCCTAAAGTAACTGAAAAATATCTTATGTTCGAATTTGCCAGAAGTTGTCTATGTGACCTTGGGAAAGTATATTTCCTCTTTCAATTTTAGATCCCTCCTTGTAAAATAATACACTGATGATAAGAGAAATCTTCCCAAATATAAATGTCGAATGTGTATAAACCCATAATTTCTTGATTTGACTGCTGTTAAAGAGTAGTTTTAAATCGTTGAATTATTAACCTACAGATTGTTGAACACATGTAGCAGATAGGAGTCTTAGTTCACAACTCAAATGCACAAGAAATATACATAAACGAACAATTTCTATTTTGCACCTCATTCTATCTGGATGGCAAAAACTCTCAATTTGTGGTCCCCCCCCCCCCAGCTTTCCCTGAGAGGTGCCTAAGTTTGGGGGTTTAGAGAGTGTCAAAGAAAGGGGAATACAGTAGGGATCAAGCGCTCAATGGCTGTCCACAGCAGTATTCACTGAGGTACCCAGTATTTGCTGCATCATTCTCCACAGGTTATGCCAAGGCACCCATCCCTCAGTCCTGTCTACAAGCCCCCCTGAAGCCCAGGACTTCTCTCCATGTGGCAGAATGGAAACCATTCTGCTGTACCTGTGATACTCTGGGTGTCAAACTCTACAAATACATCACACGCACTCCATACTTCATCAGGTTTTTTTACCTCTTCCCTGAAGCCCTCTCACTGCAGTTTTTCTACCCCCTTCCCTAGCACCCACACTTCTTTTTCTTGAGGACTCGTTTCCATAATCTCATCACTCCCCCTCCCCCACAGATATAGATATATAATTAAATATAAACAGATTCATGTAAAGTGCCTAGTTTTGTGTATGGTGCTCAATAAATGCTAAGCACTACTACTATTATTATTACTTTGAATAGGTAACGCAGTGACATTGTTCAAAAATCAAAGATATATATTAAGTAGCCAGTTAAAAGCAAAGTTGAATGGAACGTTCCAAAGTTATGATATGATATCCATAAAATGGGACTGTTAGGAATTAATTTTCATATATTCATATACATTTGTAAGGCTGTCATCAAAACACTGCATACCACTTTGTGAAATATTTATGGGGCACTTCCAAAGACAGTCTTTTACTTGCTTTTAAAATAATACTAAGCTATTTCTCATGCACCACTCTGACGGATGTGCGTAGCAGCCTTCAACATATAAGAAACTGAGGCTCAGCCCGGCCGGGCGTAGCTCAGCGGTTGAGCAGGATCCAGGGTTCGATTCCCAGTTAGGGCACATGTCCGGGTTGTGGGCTCGATCAATGACTCTCTCATCACTGATGTTTCTCTCTCTCCCTCTCCTTTCCTCTCTCTGAAATCAATAAAGATATATTAAAAAACAAACAAAAAAAAAACAAAACCCTGAGGCTCAGAGAGTAACACCTAGAAAGTAGAGGTGAGATTTAAATTTTAGCCCTTTGCCCCTAACACAACTACTATAATTTATATCTCTACCCAGTTAGCCTTTGCATGTACATATATTTCAGTATTTTTTGTTGTTATGATTTCTTCATGAACTGTTGAAAGTTAGAACTGCCATTATTCACAGGAATACTTTGAGTAGCCTAAGAAATAACTTATGGAGAATAGGACCGAATAGGGGAGTAATCACAGACTCTTGTGTGCCAGTGATAATCAAACATACATTTAATCTTTACCTTTAAAAACATTATTTAAAAAGCATTGATAGTTGAATAAAATCAAGAATACTAACCTCTAATAATAATGACTTACATTAAAAAAGACACATCCAGTACCTCTCTAGTCTCACAACAACTCTACTGGGGTATCTTTCTTTTTATTGCCTTTGTTGCTTATTTTCCTTTTAATCCATCTTTTGCAATGTCAGTATATCTTTCAAAAATGCAAAATTTATAATGGAATGCATCTCTTTTAGAAAGTTTAAATATTTCCTAAACATTGTAACTTTTATTATTTTAAATTTACTAACTCATTGACTCATATGTTATATAAGTATATATGTGTGTAAGGAATATATAATACTTATATTACACTACAGGGTGGGGCAAAAGGAGGTTTACAGTTGTGCGTACATGAAGTCCTTTATTCTTATATTATTTATTAATTATTGTATCATTTTCCATATGAACTGTAAATCTACTTTTGCCCCACCCTGTGTATATAATACAACCATCACAATTCTAAGGCATTCAATTTTTAACCAACATTTATAGCATAATCTTTTACTCCCTGTCTTTGTCTCACCTTACCTCAGTATCCAATTATACTAATTATTTACTGTCACCTGAATGTGATATCTGCTTTCCATGCCTTTGTTTACACTGACCCCTTCTCCACTGATGGCATCCTATCTCTCCTTTAAGGCTCAACTCAAATAACCACCTACTCAACTTTCAAGATTTAAATAAAATGTAAACATGGAAGTCTCCCAATCATAGCAATATGCTTGCATAGCATTGTGCATTTGTGGCATATGTCACATTTTATTATCTTATTTCTTCATGTGCCTACTGGATTTATCATTGAGCCCTAACACAGTCCTGGAATACAGTAAGTGGACACCAAAGGGTTATAAATCCCTAAATTATAGTAAAATGGCACACCAGGAACTATGACTTGTATTTAACAGGTGAAGCACATTACAAAAATGGAAGTGACTTGCTCAGGGCTACAGACTAACTCCTTCAGAGTATTTCACACCTATATGAGCACATGAGAAAGCTGGCTTCCTAGACGTTACTACCTTTCTCATGGCGTGTGATAGGAACTGCAGGATGACAACGCTGGGGAAAAACCTGAGTACTTGCGAAGAATACTAGGGCAAAGTTAGAGGGAATGAGTTATGAATACTTCAATTTTATGACCACAAATCTCAATCGTCTCTGAGAATTCCTTTTTCTATTTTCTTGGTCAAATGAGACAGCTATTTCACATCTCTTCTTAATCCCCCATCACTCTCATGCATCTCCTCACTCTCCAAAGATGACCCTTCTTACTTCAATAAAAAAGTAGAAGTAGCTGTATCACAGCCTTATTGCAAGTAAGATAGATGAACAAATAGATATATGACAAGGGTGATCTTATTTTGACATGTGAGGCTTCAGTAATTACAAGGGCTTAACATCTTGACTTGGCTAACAAGGGGTCAGTCTCACTTTCTGTCCTTACCTTCTATCCCTCCCAATGATGTTCTCAGGGAGAGAATGAGACCTCAGATATACTGCTGTCTTGGAACATCTCAACTAGTTTGCTGAATCGATGTTTATTAAAAAAAGAATAATGATAGGAAAGAGACGTGAAAGAAGGAATGAGACTTAGTGAGTAAAAGAAGATGGAACATATCATTTTTTTGTAATGGTAAGATAAAAGTCTTGGGACATATTTTATAACTAATTGGATCTTCTGTCGCCACGTGATGGAAAGAAGGCGCTCTTTATTTCCTAGGTTTCTTTTAGGTAAGGCATACTTAATCGTTAGATTTCCTTTCAGTGCCTGTAAGAAGTGATAAGGGCTTTGGAAGCTAAGGGGAGATTCTAGGTGACAGTTAAGCTCACTTAGATGTACACGTTATACAGTTTAGAACACACCTCATCAATTGTACTTGCTTATGTGACTGTCTACTCCCTCAAACTGAGTTTATGTGTATTCCCAATACCTAGTATATTGCTAAAATACAATAGATACTCAATAAATGCTTATAGAGTGAACATATACTTGTGTGATTTTGCTTGTTCTAGAAGTTGGATGAAACTTCAATTCAGAATGAAATGCAATGCACCACATTTTAAGAAAATTATCAATTTGAAATCATAATGTTACTGATATGATTTGCATAGTACCTCATAAGACAAATACAACTTGAGGCAGTGCTGAAAACCAAGTACTGATTTTTTTCTAATTCATTTTTTAATGTGGGATCTAATAAAGAATTAAGATTTCAGAATGAACTCCTATGTTACTGGCTTGACCTTTTCACGTTTTAAAAAAACCTCAGGAAAAACACACATTTTAATAACTACTTTCACCCTAGATGCCACTACTAAGTAGATTTAATTCTTATCTGTAAGATTTACTATATGGTTCATCAGAAATTTGTTCAGAAAAATGGATTATTATTTCTTCAGTGTGTTTCAACATTAATAGGTTTGTAGTCATGATCTGGAATATTTGTAGTGTAGGAAGAAGAAACAAATTGAGAGTTTCCTGTATAATTTTTTTCCTCTTTGATCCTGGTTCATTTATAACTTTTTGATGTAGTTTTAAGGTGACATTGCCAGATCTAAGCATTTTCACATAAAATGAGAATTTACTTTAATCAAGGTGAAAGCACAAGGAAATGACTTTCCCTTAAGTCATTGCTTTTTACTTCAGTGGGTGCATGTTTTCCACTTCCTGTGGGATTGGCAATACAGTGTATGATGTTTACCCTTAGCTTCTTACAGTTCAGAGAGCCCTATAAGGTTCTGCATGCAAATATACTTGGTTGGTTTATTATAAAGAGGACATACTCCAAAGGAAAAAGGCTTATTTATCATTTTCTATCTGATCTTGAGAGGATCAAACTAGCCCCTGCTATTTAGAGCAAGTTCAAATATTTAGCCTTGCCAAACACAGGGTTTCTAATATTTTAACTGAAAGTTTAATGTTGCCTAACTTTGTTTTGATATTGCTTAAGGATCCAGTCAACGGAAATCCATAATTCTTTTAGACTCAAGACATAAGGCTTAGGGAAAAAGACTTTTGCAATTATTTCTATCTTGCAGGAAATTCTAATTTTGCATCAACCTCCAATATGCAGGGCAATTCACTGTTTTATTAGGCATTGTTCTCTCACCCATTAGGACTGTGCTTACCTAGAGAACACAACAATGGCCAGTTTTATTGAGATCAAGTGATTATTGGCTGTGAGGACATTCCTGGGACTCTACTCTTACTCAGAGTTTGTTCACTGACCTGTGGATTCAGCTGGACTCTTTACCTAGATTCAATAGACTTCTGCATGTCAGTAGAGCTTTGGCTTTTTAGTAGAGAGAAGCCTGAGTATGAAGCAGAAAAAAATGCGGAAGTTGGCAATGGGACCACTGTTTCCATTCCCTTCGTTACAGCGAGATATTTTTGTGCTTTCCAACCATGTCAAACCCCTGATCTGGCAGAGACCTGCCACTCTAGATTGATTTTGCATCAGTTTATTTGGCACATCAACAGTCATTCATACGGGTTCTACTTTTCCCACTCTTCAGTATTACCCTTTAATTACTTACAGGAATCTGCCATGGCCTCGCCAGGCTTTGGCTCTGATTGTACTGTTTCATCACCTTTGTCTTCTTGGTCCTCTCTCTTCCAAACTCTCTCTGCTCTGTGGGCATCCCAGCTCCCTCCGTAAGCTCTCTATTTGCAGACGAAGAACTGCAGGTTATCCCAGAGTGTGCATGGGGGAGGGTATGAGGAAGCCAGAAGAGTTTTCGTGTTGAGTTGACAGAATCCAAAAGGTAAGGGAGGGAGGATTTTCCCCCAGTCATGACTCACTTTCTCCATGTGCAAATATTTCAGTTGCAGGTGGTATTTTCAGAATTAACAACCAAAGGCAGACCTCCACAAGCAGATTTCCTGAAGTTTACTGGTTTAGGAGTGCATGCTTGCCTAGTTAATTAGTTAGCTAGCTACATGCAAAACTAATATCTTGCCTACCAAAAGTTAGGGAGTAAACATATCTCAGAGGAAATAAGCACACAGTGATGTCAGGAAGACCTGGGCGATCCCAGGTTTGTCGGTAATAAATTTTTTTAATATGAGCAAGCTTAGTTTAGCTCTTTATCATTCTGGGTTTTATTTTTCTCTTCTTTAAAATGGGAAATAATTTTGGACTCTTAGATGTGAGAGAAACCTAGAAATGACATCTATGAACACACTGATAGGGTTTACTTCACTGGTCAGGTTACCAAGGTAGGCATCTCTTCGGCCTCTGTGACTCTATATGGATCCAGAAACTTGGTTGATGAAAACAACATTCCAGTTTAGAAGACCACTCTTTGAAGATTACAGTACTACTTTTAAAAGTTGCTATGAAGTACAATTAAGAAAATAGACAAAATATAATGCGGTGTCCCTCAAATAGTGGGCCCTTAGTTAATGTTACCCTTTCATGTCTATAATGTTAATAACTACAATCATGATAATAAGCTGTGATGCAAAAATAGAGGTCATAATCAAAATGTGATGAAGCTAATAGACTGGACACCTGGAAGCAGGACTGGTCAGACCATCATAGTCTGAAGTTTGGCCCTAGCATGTTGGTCACGACTAAGGGATGATTCACAACCACCAAACTCACAATAAACTTAACAGGTTACAATGAGAAATGTGGTTATTACACAGAATAATCCTAGTATTCACAATTTAATTCAGCAAAAGAAATCGGTATACTAGCGTTCATAGGGGAGTGGAAACAGGACCAATGTAGGAAGCTGGCTGAACTTAAAGGTGCAGGTGACCACACTTTATTAAGCTGATGAATCCACAGCCACTATAGGAATTAATTTACCATATGGACAGAACAAGATACTACATAGAGGAGCCAGAACTTTCTATCACCCAGACATTGTTGGTGACACACAACCTGTTGGTCTTACTATTTCTTCTCCCCTTTTCTATTTCCCAAGTTGGCTAGTTTCCTTCCATTGTCACTCATTCTTTCTTCCTTTGTATTATCCTTCCTTTCCTTTGGCTTTATGTGTTTTTCTTTCTTTAATCTTTCTTTTTTCCTCTCCACTTTTTAGGCAGGGTAAAATACATTTCAGCAGCTTACAACTTGTTTATGTTAATAAAGCCATTCTTTTTTAATCCTGTTCAATGATCTTCCTTGGCTAATCAGGATTCATATATTGATACTGTGAGGCATATTTACAGCTAATTGATCTCATTAAATAAATGTACAACGATTTTGTCTCATTTGTTTCTTACAGATAAGGTTAGCTTAATATTCTGGCAGTAACATGCTTTACTCCCACCATGTATATTAGGAAAGTACTCCTTAATAAGTCAATTAAACACATAATCATCTGAAGTGTACCATTCCCACAGAAATGAGTGACTGACATGTAATAATTTTCTATGGGAAAAGGCTTCAGTGCTGCACCTAAGATACTAGAAACCTAGGTCATCTGCACTTACAAATGCTCCTATGATCCCCAGCATTCATGGCCCAGCTAGCCAGTCATGGTGGCTCCCAGTTCTGAGGGTGACTAGATTCCACACTATAAAAAAGAACAGGACCAATCTGTAGGCTTCCAACCAGGAACTGGTCTACCTGCCTCCCTTTTCACTACACTTTATGACACCCAGTCAGAATTTTTTATTTTCCTTTCCCACTGTGGCCTAGTCTAGAGATTTCTATACAGAGTGCTTTAATGTCTTGTAAAGTAGTTTTATTTGAGTAACAATGGCATCTACCTCCACATGACTGTTGGGGCTGGGGGCAGGTTAAAACAGCATAATACATGGAAATTATTTGAGTGCCCGAAAAATATTCAGTACCCAATAATCCTCTCCCTTCCCTCATACACTAAACAATGAGCACCATGAAAGTAATATTACATTCCCAGCATTTAGTGCAGTGCCCAGAAGATGGGCAGTGGTCAAAAATAGTGGTTGAATGAATAAATGTATAATGAAAGGGAAAGAGGAATCCAAACACTCTTTTATGTGGCTCCCTCCTCCTTTTAAAAACTGAGCCCCAGTGCCTTTTGTCCTTTGCCACCACAGAGCCCCAAGGGAGGAGAGTGAGCACTGCCTGGGAAAACATACCCTAGCCCAACACTGTTAGCTCCAGCACAAAAGGAGTCGTTTTTCTCTTCTTTTTTAAAAATCTTAAATTCTTATAGAATTTTTTAATACAAAAACTATGCTTTCAACTACACCATAACCCCTTCTTATGGATTTCTTTGTTCATCTTTATTCATAAGCTCTGGCATCAAACCCTTATCCCAAGAGTTTAGAACATTTGTGACAGTGGCAGGCATTTAGAATCCAGGTCATTTGAAGCCTTCTATCACTGAATTGGGATCTTCTGGCAATTTTACCTGGATAGGTATATAGACTGTTAAAACTCATAAGAACGAATACTGTGTGTGTAAATTGGAACTCAATGAAAATTACACACAAAAAAAGTACATATGTTGTATTTAATCCTCAGAATCTTCCTATGGGAAAACCAGACATCATGTTTAAGAAATCTGCCACCTTATTCAGTGTACAGTGCTTACAATAACTTACATTTTTAAAAATGGTAATTTTATATTACATCCATTCTCCCTCTTACAGGACATGAGCATAGATACCTCCAGGTAATTACTGTGTTAGAAAAATTAGCAAACTATATAGGTCATGTATGCAGAATAGTGGTATCTAGACTGACCGAGGGAATAAGGTATTGAGTCAGAAAACTGTGATTTATTTTTAAGAACAGTGACCTAGCAGGCATTTGGAATCCAGGTTCTCTGAAGTCTCAAGCATCAACCATCTTAGTTTGTAAGGTATCAGTATTACCAGCATTTCTACCATTCAGCCCTCAACTGGATCCTCAGTCACAACTGTCTGAAATAGGGAAAGTAATAAAGCCAAAGCTAAATTAAAGACACCACTGTGGAGAGTCACAGCCCCTTATTTGAGGATGAAACAAAATATTAGAGAGCCACCGGGGGGTGATCCGGACTTCCGAACTTAGCAAGTGAAAATCTGAAAAGTCCAGTGACTGTTCTCTATCATCTGTCAACAAAAGCCACTTTCTTTTCTGTTTTTTCATGTCTTCAATTTTCAAAGATTAGTTTAAGATTACAGGAGGCAGTGAGTTTTAATTAAAAGTAGATTGAGGAAATTAGTGGACTGGAAAATGGAGCAGAGCACTGATGCTTAATAAAGTTGATTATTCCTAATATTTTCTTGTAGTTCTATGAATTTATACTGTTCTACGGCTAAGCCCTATTTTTATTATCTTGTATTTTTAATGTAGTATACGTATTTACAAATACATTCCATGGATCCCTCCTATAATTACAACTGTTTAAATGATCCTGTTAAAAGTCTCTATTAAACAAATTATTATATATATCTAATCCTTGATAGCACATTGGCACTAATAAGAGTTAAAAATACTGTAGAAGGTTTACTATCTAATTAAGAAAAGATCGTGCTTCAAGAAGGAAAGGCAATTACAAATTCAGATTATTTCACAGCAACAGTAGGAGAGGAAGCTGCTTAGGAAAGGAGGGTTGTTCTTATGAAAGAAAGAAAGAAAAGATTACATTGGTTATCCCAAAGGGGAGCTATTTTGTAAAGATGAGAAAAGAGCCTAAGTACATTAAGAGACAAGATCCAGGAAGTCACTTAATGATTAAACATGTAATGACATTATGAACATCATATTTAAATACTGAAGCTCTAAAAATAGATGCATATTTGAAGAACAGATAAGGTTATAACTGTTACTGAAAATTTAGTTAGACACATACAATTTATTATTTTTCTTCCTTTTTTTTTATCATGTATTTTCCCCTTATTTCCTGTACAAATTAACCAAATCACCAATTTTTTATTGAATGCTTATCCTAGGTAAGGCATTCTGGTAGGCTCTGTGATATCCTTGCCATCAAAGAGCTAAGAAATTCTGCAGGGTTGGGAAGTGGGAGAAAATAAAGACATTAAAAAACAAGTGGCTAGACAAGATATAGAAGTTTAAAACAGTAGGTGAAATGTCACAACGCAGCTCCTGCTTCACTCTCTGAGGAATCCTTCACATGCTGTTACCTAGGAATTCAGAGGTGCCAGTAATCACTTCAACCTTGGATCATGACCAAGGAATTCATTTAATTTTCAGTTTAATTTATTCGTATTAAAATATGTTATAGACATAGAAACATGCACATGTTAAGTATTCCTTTCTAAGAGTTTTCACAATTACATACATCCAGGAAACCCTGAGCAAAGCAAGACATCAAATATTTCCATCACCCCAGAAGGATCTCTCAGGGCCCTTTCTAGACAATCCCGTCTCTCCCATACTGTCCTCAGGGGCAGCATTTTCTGATTTCTATTACCGTAAGTTAGTTTTGCCTGTCTGAAGTTTATATAAATGGGATCACATAATATGACTTCTTTTAATTTTGGCTTCTCTGGATCAACAAAAAGTTTCTGAGATTCATCTATGTTGTATATATAGAAGGTGGGGTAAAAGTAGGTTGACAGTTGTTTGTGTGGAAAATAATACAATAATTAATAATAATACAAGAAAAAACTGTTTCACATACAACTGTCAACCTACCTTTACCACACCCTGTATTAGTACTTTATAATGCTAATGAGAATGAATAAGTTCTAGTAAGCTCCTTTCTACTGCTAAGTAGTTATGCTATTATTAGTTTTTTGGTTATCTGTCCAGTGAAATATTTAAAACAATATTAGTTTTGTACTATAACATAACAAATCGCCATAAACTATTATTTCTCAGTTCTTTAAGTCAGGCTTAAGCTCAGGTAGGCTCAACTGAGTTCTCAGTTCAGGGTCCTAAAGGCCTAAAGCCAAGGAGTTGACTTGCTGGGCTTTCATCTGGAGGCCCAGAGAAGAACCCACTCTCTTGGGTTACTGGAAGAATTTTCTGTGTGGCTGTGGGTCTGAGGTTCCCATTTCCTGGCTGGCAGTTAGCTGGGGTCCCCTTTTGGCTCCTAGACAACAACTGCATTCCTCATAATTTAACTCCCCCTCCCCATCTTTAAGCCAACAAAAGCACATCAAATCCTTCCTGTGTTTAGAATCTGATTTTCCCTCTGCCTTCCTCTTCTGACACCAACTGGAGAAAGTTCTCTGCTTTTAAAGTCTCACATAACAACCTCTCTTTCTTAAGGTCAACTCTGCCATATACACAATCATGGGAGTAATATCACAATCACATGTTCTGGGTATTCAGGGATGTGAATTCTTGGGGGTTCTTCCTAGGAATTCTGCCTACTACATTAACGGAAATTATAATTTCAGTTTATTTATTTAAATAATTGAAAAGTGGCTGGAGGAGTGAGTGGGAGTCAGGCCAAAGAGCAGCCATCCTGGTTTGGACAGGACTGAGAACTATAGACCAAAAAAACAACAACCAGGAAACAACTGATACATGATCATTTGTAAAATCCCAGGCAGAAGGATTCACAATTCTGTTGGAGGCTTTTGCAATGCTTAATTATAAAGTGATAAGAGCACAGCAAACTAAGTAAGCCAAGAGGAAGGACAATACCTGCAGTTAGAACAAATAAGTTTTACAGGAAATGAAATAAATGTAATCAGAGTACAATATCTGGCTAAGCAAGAAACTTCACTTATGTAATCACATTAGGCAGACATGGAGTATTGATTTAACCAAATTATGGTCTGTTTTTATTGGAAAAATGGAAGACAGAAAAAGGCATGCATGATATAAACTGCTAAAATTTCATCTGCCATAATGTAAGGTAAACAAAAACTGGTAAATAAAGAAATACGTGTAATTTTAAAATATGAACATAAATAACAGAATAAATTAAAAGAATTTGAGTAGGTGGTGAGGAGATAGGGTGGAGGGCTTTTCTTTTTCATTACAAAATTTGTAATTATTTGAATCTTAAAGCTACATAGATTTAAAAATACAAATTATAAAAAAAAATAGTATTTATACAAATATTTCATGTTTTTAACAATTAGCCAAATATATTTAACTTATCATCTAAACAAAGAGATGAGCTTTTGTACACTAAGATTTTTAAAGAATTTCATTAGTTTTAGCAACTTTATCTCATTTTAATTTTTTTGCTGTTTTAATGATTAAAATAAATTTAAGTCACCTCTACAGAATATCTTTTTTATGTCTCTCACTTCTCTGCAATCATGTCAGCTTGCAGGGGACTGGATATAGGAGGTGAGATTAAAAACTGCAGTGAAATTGTGGAGGAAGCAGGCTATAAAGAGGGCCAGTCAGGTAGAATTATTACCAAACCTTCAGAACAAAGAAAGAAGCCTTTTTAAGGCTCAGTATTTTAAGAGGACTGCTTTAGGAGTTACACACACTTTGAGCACTGAATTCTAGACTTTAGCCACCCCCTGGGCCAGGTTGTACATATAACAAGTACAGGGGTTCTGTAAGATGGGACTTCACGAAGGCAACACAAGGATGTGTCTGGAATGAACAAACGCCCACTCATTAAAAGAGAACCATACACACAGCTTACTTATACCTGTATATATGCAAAGAATGAGAATTGATTCGGTGTGAGATATATCAGGCTCAAGTTTCGCCTCACCAAGTAACCGATGACAGCCCTCAACACATTTCTGTTGAGAAAATAATTCTACTCCCGTCTGGATCCTCCTTGCTGTGTCCTAGGTTCTTCTCACACACATTCCAGGTCTGCACTGGTATGACTGCAACTTGCTCCAAAACCCTTCTGCTCATCCAAGTCACTGTCTCTGAAAACAACCTCTTTATGATACGGATCCCTGTTTCTCTAACCTCAGTGCTTCCTGCAACCTTTTCAAAGCTCTGCCTATTTTTTGGAATCATTTTCTTGGGGGACTGTGACATTTCTTATGCATCACCATTAAACATTTCCTAAGCAAAGTGATTAGGACATTACCATTTAATCTCTTCTTATAAGGGATCTTACTGGCAGCCTAAAGTTTCCTGATTATGTGAGGTCTCCAAAGAGGTAAAATGGTAATGTCCCAAGTCACTTTGCTTATAATTATATGCAGCTAGTTTATATTATACATTTAATTTAATAAACATATGCCCAGAAGCTATTTTATATCAGGCTCTGAAATGCTGGGTCTCTGACCTCAACAAGCACACTGCTGAGA
Organism: Miniopterus natalensis; assembly: GCF_054644295.1. Lineage (NCBI taxonomy): Eukaryota > Metazoa > Chordata > Mammalia > Chiroptera > Miniopteridae > Miniopterus > Miniopterus natalensis. The sequence continues at coordinate 24,571,162 of NC_142092.1, read as the reverse complement.
GAACCACCACCGAGGAGTCAGGGTTTTTTGTGTTTTTTCATCCTCACTCAAGGAGGGTATTTTTTTTCCATTGCTTTTCTCAGAGAGAGGGGAAGGGAGAGAGAGAGAAACATGGGCGTGAGAGAGACACATCAACTGGTCACCTCCTGCACTCGGGGATCGATCCTGCAAATGAAGTCTGTGTCCTCAGCCAAAATCAAACCCAGAACCCTTCAGTCTGCGGGCCGACGCACTAACCATTGGGCCACACCGGCCAGGGCTCAAGGAGGCGCATTTAATATGGCTTCTCGTGCCCTGTGACACAGATGTGCCAGTGAGCTCGGGTGGCACCTTAGAGAAATACCGAACCCAGACGTAAGACAGTATGGGAGGTGGCTCTCTGAAGAGGTCAAACTGAAGGATCGTTTCAAACAATAGGTGTTCCTTGATCCACTTTATTTCTCTCTAGCTTCTGACCCCTCTCACAGAGCTTCCACTGAACTCCCAATTCACAAACTTCTCACCTGCCTTCCTGGCATGACATCTCATTAGAACCTAGATTCTCAGAGGATTTGCAAAGAGATTGTTCACTGTACAGAACACCCTCGTTCTCAGTATTGTGTGTAAAGATTCATGTCACTGAATTCAGCATTTGTTCGACATTCCAAACCATCACTTATAGCATACAAACAAACAAAAACCATGTCTTACTTACCCCTGTGGGCAATGCTACAGACTTGCTTTCTTATATTTGCTCTGCTGTTCTCAGGGGTAGGGAAGTGACACAACTGGAGCAGGAAACCTCATTTTCACTCCCTTTCTTTAGTCCCTATAAAAAAAGAATGGCCTCTTTAAAATTTTTATCGCAAAACCTCTAGGTCCACATTAGCAAATTGAATTTTTACAGTGCCTACATATTTTAGAGGTATGTGGAAACAGAAAATACGTACACTATAAACTATAAAATACCAGAAACTCCATTGGAGCAGTACATTGTGCGTGTGAATACTTGTTTTCCCAAGGCTGAATATTCTGCCAACTGGTGCCTGTCAAAAGAATTTGGCGTAGCTCACTGGAAGACAAAAGGCAGAACTAACTTATCTAGCTCCAATCCAGCACAAGAAATAGCAGGGAAACTTATGTATGAATCAAAAAGTAAGGCAGGAAAAAGTAGGCAGCTGACTGCGTTACCTATGTTTTGCTGTTAAATGTAATGATGCTGGAAAGTACTAAAAATTGTCCTAAAGAAACTTGGCCTCAAAAAACCTGGGCTGGCATAGGTTGAGGGGCGGTACATGGGGACATTGGGCCCGGCAGTACATGCAAGCTGTAAGGCCAGAGGGATGGCTTTGGGAATGAGGAGGGGGTAAGTATGGCCTCTTTGCTTCATTAGATTGCCCAGACATTGCACAGGCGGCTGGCACCAGATCTGAACTTCAGAGCAAGTCTTTGACCACCCATAGGAAACTGTTACAACAGCTGCAATGCAGAAATACCCAAGCCCCATGAACCCAAGTATGGTTGGAGCTGATGCATTGGACAGACACATAGATGCCTCTGGAAAGGGGCACAAGCCATAAACTTCTCAGCACAGAATGGGGCCTGCCTTCCATTGTGAGATCTCATTGGTACAGCAAGAAACAAACATGTACAACATTCTGTAGGTGACCCTGTAGAGAAAACAATTGGTATATATCAAAGGTCTTAAATTCTTAATGGCATGGACGCTAAGAGGAGCTCCTTTGGATATGCATATGTACCCACCAAGGTGACTTGGATGCAAAGGATCGTATCTTAGTGGTAATACTGAGGAACTAAGAGCAACGAGGGCAGCATTCCGGAGCAGGGTGAACAGGGCAACGGCAATTCTCCAGAAAGGAGAGAAAAAGGAAAAGAGCAGAAGTAAGGCGCAGATTTTTTGAAGAGTCTGAGGCTGCCTTTGACTGAGGGTAAAAGCAAACAGCCTCTCTGGGATGTTTACACAGTATAAAAGGAAAAGGTCCATGGCCAGGGAAAGAAGAGCCTGTGATAGATACCAGATGACTATATACGTACCGTACTTCATTTACAGAAAGTTCTAAAACAGGTGAAACTAAAATAAGGTGGTTTAGGCTACTCTAGAGCTATTCTACTATGGAATATAAATGGAAAAGTTAAGAACCTATAAGCAGGTGAACTGTAATAGCCTATGGCAAAGCAGGAGTACAAAAACCATAACAGAAAGAATAGTTATTTTGCAAATTTATCTAAGACAAATTGGTTATAGACGATTCAGGAGTATTTTGCTAGATATAGGTACCCTCCAGTAATGAGAATGTTCTGAGTCAGTGGCGCCAGACTCCAGGGGTGCTGGTGAGAATGATTTTCTGTTGGTTCTAAGGGGCAGATGAGATGGGAGGTTCCTACCATTGGTGCTTTGAAAGGACTCTGAATTCCTAGATAGGTCCCTTCCTCCACCACAGTGTTCTGGAAAACGCTTCTCTCACTGCCTCCCCCAGTTAGCCACTTTTAAAGGAATACTTCATCTGAACCTCTCTTGATATCATCTTGAATAATCTAATAGCATGTGTTTCTCCTTCATTGTGCTTATTAAAGCTGAAATTTTGCATTTGTGTGATTTTTAAAAAAAATTAATATCTTCCTCTCCCAAAAACTCTGATCTTCTGAGAGTAGGGAAATGCCTATTTTGGCTAGTTAGTATATTTCAGAATGCTCTCGCATTTATTATTTGTTGGAAAAATGTGAATAAATGAATAATGAAGTATGCCCGCCCGGGCATGGCTCAGCAGTTGACCGTCGACCTAGGATTAAGGCGATCAGGATTCGATTCCCAGTCAGGGCACATGCCCCGGTTGTGGGCTTGATCTATGACTCTCTCATCATTGATGTTTCTATCTCTCTCTCTCCCTCTCCTTTCCTCTCTCTGAAATCAATTAGGATATATTTAAATAAATAAATAAATAAATAAATAAAGAAAGAAAGAAAGAAAGAAAGAAAGAAAGAAAGAAAGAAAGAAAGAAAGAAAGAAAGAAAGAAAGAAAGAAAGAAAGAAAAGAGAAAATACATAAATGAATGAATAATAATGAATGAACAAATGAGTAAGTGAATGAATAAATGGTCTTTTCAGGTCATATGCACTTGAGGAGATTAAAACTCTGTATCTTCTGCCTGAAGTAAAGGATGAGGTCACCCTTGGTTTTGACGAGACATTAAAAGGCACACAAGTCACAACAAAGAACCTAGGCTCCTAGAGAACAGGTAGGATGCACCCAAGTTGATGCACCCAAGTTGATGATGGTGACTGACAGGGATGCCAATGCACAGCAACAACACCAAAGTGGTGTCTGTACCTAGGAGAGAAGATGCCTGACATTTATAGACATTTGTGTTGCTCAGGTGGAAGAGGTGTTTGCCTCAGTTGGTGAGTCCCCACAGTGCTGGATTCCAAGAATTATCCTAGTAGAGGCTCAGCCAAAGATACTGACATTGCTTCATCACTATAGTGAGCACAGTATGCACAGTTATACACTGTTTCATTTACTGAACTGCACTTCAGAGAACGAACTGCCAAATTAGAGTTAAGGGGAGTGAAACTGAATAGTACTGACTGAAGGAGCAAAGGTGGTAAGACCCTTTACTTCAAACAAAGTAACTGCAGCTTCGTCAGTTTTATATTTTGAAAATTGTATCATTTCCAACAGAATGTAAGCTCTGTGAGAGTAGAAATTTTTGTCTGTTTTGTTCAGTGCTGTTTTCCCCAACACATAAAGCAATGTCTGGTGCACTGAGGATACTCAATAAATTTTTATTGAACACATGGTCAAGGTTTTATTTAAGAAAAGATTTCACTGTTTCTTAATATAAAGTGTTGTTAATAAAATATTTTCCAGAGAACATAGCTTATCATTTTTTGAAGGATTGCTATACAGGTCAAATTATATTCATCATTCTGACCACCAGTTTTTAAGGAGCCATATATAGTCACTTATTCAGTGCAGCTGAAGACAGCAACAAAATCTATCTTCACAGTGTTTAGAATACCAATGTCATTTGCCTTTAAGTGTCATCTTTCTGAATTACTAAAGAAGGTCATCATCTCCTGTATGGTCTAAATTATTGCCTTTTGCTAGAAACAATTTTTAAATGTGAACTCTGACATTTCCTACTAATCTGTAGAGTTAAATAACTTGGTGGTTCATTTTTTTATATTTATTTGAATACCTGCATGAAAGAATCTCATTTGAATATAGTATGTTGCATGTGCTATCATTAATAGGGAGGGGATAAAGAAGGTATCTACAGAATAAAATATATATGGAACATTTGTTTCATTTAGTCTGCACTGCAATTGTATCACCTATACAGAATGTAGCTAGATCTACTACATATTCACATCAAAGCAAAATATAACTTCTAAGATTGGCTCAGTGGATTTTTTGGATACTTCTGTGTCAGAAGAGAAAGGTGGCAGAGGGGCTGCTCAATTTTTATTATACAGCTAGAGGTAATAATATTTGCCACTTAACAGAGTTAAAGTTACAGTGATTAGTGAGTTTCTTATTTCTAAATACTTATGTTCCATTTTTATTTTTCTCTTAATATAAAGTTTCTAACCATACAAAATATTAAATAGTGCATATTACACTATTTGCTGAAGAGTCTTTCAATGACAAATCTCCATTGCTAGGGTGTCTAAAAACCAAGATGTGTAACAGCCTTGGTGTGATAGTTAATAAGTGCAATCAAGCCAATAAATGGGTATACAAAATTCAGTTAAAAACCACCAGGAAATTTAAATTAATGAAATAGTTCTATATAAGTAAAAAAAAATTTAAAGGTCTGTAGGAGGATGGTAGCAAAAGTGGCATAATTTGCTGTTGTTTCTTTCATTTGTCTTCCCTAAATAAAAACAAAATGAGTATGATAGAAAAAAATTCTACAGTCAACACCTAAACAAATCTAGGTGACAAACCCAAAATACAAATAGAAGGGAACAAACCAGCAACAGGTATAAGATAGAGTATCAGTGACTATGCAAAAGGAAGCAAAGAGACGGCAAGGAACCTCTGAAAGGTCTCAGAGTCAAACTGTCAAAATGCCATCAGGTACTACTGGAATCTCCTGGGTCATTTTGAGCAAAGAAATAGTAACTGGGAGAGGATACTGAAGCTCCAATTTTCAGGCTGGAGCAAGGGGACTTTGAGAAATTCTGATGGTAGTCTGACTCTGGACCCCAAAACTTCCTAAAACTAATTAACTGGCATACCCTCCCAGGATAATGCCCCTTACTCTAAAGAACTGTTAGAAACAAAATTCAAGCTAAGTGCTACAGAGAGGATAATGCCAAAAAAGTAAAATTAAAATGAAACAAAACAAATAAAAGGGGCAGAGTATAGAGAAGGAAGATTTCAGAAAATATAAAGTCATATGTTTTATTACTTTGTGAAATAGGAACTCGAGCTGCTCTGTTGATTATGCAATATGAACTTTGGGCTACCCCAAATTGTAATATGCTATAGTTGTAAACTAAAAATTTGTTTTGAAGACTTGGTATGGAAAAAAAAAAAAGACTATAAAATATTTAATTAATAATTTTATATCAATTTGCACTGATATTATTATATTAATGTATTGATAATACATTGGTTTTAATACTCTTATTTATATTAAAACCATATTGGCCATGAGCTCATCATATTGAAGTGAGTGGTAGGTACACTGAGATTGGCTATACTCTTCTAATTTGAATGACGTTTGAAATTTTCCATAATCACAATGTAAAAAAACCAAGAACAAGAAACCAGTCTACTTCTATAGATTGAAAAGCACTAACAAGAAATAAAGGTGGCTCTCCAAGGTGCAAAATAAAGGGAAAAAATGTCAGAATAAAGGCTCCCTTTCTGTAATTTCAGTACTAATATGAGAATTGAAGGAGGCTTCACTAAAGCTGGTCAGTTTTTCCACTTATGAAATGTTCCAAATCTTTACGAACCATCTGGAGAACAAGGATTTGGCTAGATTTCCATTCCACAGTAATAATGAGACATTTATTGAGAAAGAATGTCAAAAGAAACAGCTTTTAATGTGGCTATATGCACACACCAGGAACTTAAAGCAATCTTCATCCCAATTTACAAAAAATAACATATAACATAATGTCAACAACAACATTCAATTATTCTGGTTATATAACACATTGTAAAACCAAACATCTAACTTTGGCAGCACCTTCGTTTTAAGATTATGTTATAATTTTGCCAACTATTTTCTTTTTAATGATGAGATAACCTAAAGAATATTACTAATATAAAGCACTTTTAATGTTCAGCGATTTTATATATATATATGTATATATATGAGGAAACAAAAATGAAACAATCTAGAAAACAGTATTTTTAAATGGTGCATTTTATAAAAGACTAAAAAACAGAGTGGATTTCAAAGTTTTTGCCTTTCCTCGTTTGGTCCCAGTCTTTCTGGATTTTCATGTTTTTCTACAAATGTATAAAGATCACTCCACATCATTTTTAACATAAATGCTGGTGGTGGTATAAACTTTGGAACAAATATTGCTCTGGCCTCTCTTTTTATTACACTCCACCTCCGGTCTGAAAATAAACTCTGGCCACTATATACTCAGGAATGGTACAAGAGAATGGGGGAGGAGAGGGTACAAAAGCTATACTTAGAGCCTATCTGGTCAGACAATGTGTTACGTCCCTCATGTATGTTATAGAAGTGAGTCTTGGTTGAACAACCTTGTGAGGTAAATATTTACATTTTACTGGCAAGGAAATTGTCAAATAATGTTCTCTTGGTCCTTCAACTGAACTTAACAAACCTTCTTCAAGTGCTTACTTTGTGGGCACTGCTGATGGTGCTGAGAATTCAGAGAATATGACATTGTACCCGCCTTGAATTCACTCACAGTTTACTAGGGATGGCAAACCAAAGAGAAACTGAGTAGGAAATAATATTGTGTGAAAAGTCTTGGGAAAGCACAGATGATTCCTATCCCTCTCATGTACCAGGAGGACTTCTGAGGTGAGATGTCCAGCTGGGCTACAGAGAGTGGGCTGAGGGTCTCTTGGTAGAGAAAGGGAAATGACTCAGTGTAAGCAAAGAACAATGTCTTCCCCAGGAAGGAAAAAAATGTGGATGGAAATAAACTACAATGGTCAGGGCTAAGACCCAAGAGAAAAAGTGGAAAGGAGAAAGGGATATAGAACACGAAAATATAGATGAGGGAATAAAGATTAAAGAAAGCTCAGAAAAGGAGCCCCTTATAGTCATCTCACCTGCATTTGGCAGGGCTTGATTTTTGAATCAAAGGGAAATTTAAAGATTTGTTTGCGCCAACCCCTGGCTTTCTTAAGTGTTCTTGATCACTAAATAATAAGCTCTCTTCATCATAAGCAATATCTCTCCATCCTTCCAAACATTATGGGCATAGCTAGGGTGTTACGTGCTCAGGAAAGATGAAAGAACTGCTTCCTTGGTGCTGAACTTCGCCATGGTGAACTCCCACCAAAGTGTTTCACAGCATCAGGGTGCATTTTCACAGCATAAGCTCCACATACAGCAGATGAAACTGCTGCCTATCTGCTGCCTATCTGCTAACAGTTCTTTCTTCCAACCCATTAGACGTAAGTGCGTCCTACAAAATGCTAGGGGAATCATGCGGTAGTGGAAAGAATGATTTCAATATTAGAGCAAGTGCAGTTGTCACTGCCAACTTGATTCCCTTAATAATAATAATAATGAGGAAAAAAGCAGTTGGCTGAGAGGCAGGTGAGAACACTTTAGGGAAGGCGGAGTCCCGCTGGAGCCTCCTGTGAGTCCAGCACAGAGAGCAGTTCTGCCAGGACCCACATGTGCAGCTCTGGCTCTCAGAAAGCCACACATGCTCTTAGTAAGAGCCAACGGAAAAAGAGCAAGGCAAGTTTGACAGCATGCACATTCCTGTTCGCTCTTAAAAACACACTGGGCTTCACAGGCTTAGTTTCATCATTTTGGAGTTAGAACCTGGGGTTGTCTGGGTCGTTGTGATTTTTAAGCAAACTCACTGAGAACTGATCAGAGATCATCAAGTGAAATGTATTTCTGCATAATGAGATATTAATGGAGAAGAATCGGAATGGTGAATATGCCAAGCTCTAAGGCATAATGTTGTTCTGTCAGTTTTTTTCAATTTGGTTATAAAGCATTCATCAACATTTTGGCATTAGGTAGAGCAGAGACTCAGTGAAAGTGACATTAGGGTAGTTTGGTTTCCTTCCTTTTCTCAGACAGAAGGTAGACTACCTAAAGCCCTGATCACACAGCACAGTGTTCCCGAGGCCTGGTCAGGCAATGGAGATGGGACTACTGCCTGCAAGTGTCAGAACAGTGCCATGGTGTGCATTCCCAGGCTTGTCATTTTCTCCAGGGTGTGCTGATCAGAGTCAGGAAAATAGTCTGCATTCCAGTTAAGGGTGGATGGCAGTGGTGGCTAAGGGGTATGGTGGTAACAAGCCAAAGAAAACAGAAAACCAGGACAGCTAAAAAAGATGAAGTTTTGAAGCTCACAATGGTGAACAGGATTTGGACACAGTTCTGAGATGGAAAACAAATGTCTGATTGTATGCAGTTTCTAAGGTTATGACCCTGGATGCACTGAGAGCTTAACGCCTACAAATAGCAAAAACAATTCAGCTAACCACGATTTATACTAACGTTCTCACATGACAAGGATTCTGAAAGTAGGCAGAATTCTGGCTTTGGTTTAGCTGCTCAACCATGGCAGAGCTCCAGGCCCACGCCTCCTATGGTCCTCTTGACATTCTTCTCATGGTTGCAGATTACTGCAGCAGCAACAGTCATCATCACACGACCATGTTTAGAGCCAGACAATGGAATGGCCCATGAAAGAGCATTTACCCTCAAACCAACCCAACTTGGGAAGGAATAAAACCTTTCTCAGAAATGATAACTCATCTACAAGATTAGGGTCATGACTAACTTGATCTTGTTTGCCTGGGACTTTCAGTTTGAGCACTGAAAATCCACATCTGAGGGACCCTCTCAGTCATGGACAACTGAGGAAAGTTGGTCACTATATTGGTCTCACATGGCCATCTCTGATCAATTTTCCTGGGAAGAATAATTCTCCACCCATTACCTGAATTAGAGTCTCTTAACCACAAAGAGTGGAGGATGGTTTTTGTGATGACAGATTCTCTCAACCTTGGATGCACTTTAGAATAATCTGGGGAACTTTTTTAAAAGTGACAATGCATGGGTCCTTCATAGAGTGATTCTAAATTAATCTGGAGTATTTCTTGAGGGTTGATACATTAAAAAGCTAACCAGTGATTCTAATGCACAGTCATGGTTGAGAAGTAAATTACTAGAGAAGTCTAACAATGGGATCAACCATTGAATACTTAATAAAACAGCCCTGGTACAAAGAATATAACTTATCATGACCAGCAACATAATAAATCCTTAAATCAATGTGTTTAGTTTTCTAATAGAAATTTATATACATGTCTTTACTGATACTCAAAGGTAAGCGAGGAAAATGTTATTTCCATTTATAAAGTTGAAGCTCAAAAATGTTGTTACCCTCAAGAGATCCCCCCCATCTACATTGCATTTAATGTGGCCTGCACTGTCAAATTTCCATTTTGCAGGACAAGTATACTAATATTGAGGTATCTGCTTGAAAACACTCTAATGTATACAATAGTAATTTACAAACTTCTATTTAACTATCATGCCTATAATGATGATAGAATGGATTTAACTCAGTATATCCTAACCAAAATTTTTCACACAAGTGAACCCTAAAAATCATCTACCATGAGTTCCAAGAATGAGATAAAAGCAAATGGGTATAAAAAAATGAAAATCACACTAAAATGACCTTTTTTTATGTTGGTGAGGAACGGGGTGAATAGAAAGGAAGGATGTTATGTGCATTAGAAGTTTGCTACCTCAGTCTCTGAGTTGTCAGTTGGACTGGTAGATCAGCTCTGAAATTCTTTCCATTGGTAACAATTAGATATTTTTTTTGTTTACTTTGCTTTAACCTTCTTACCCACCCCTCTCGCCACTTGCTCATCAGATTTCTCTGTTAGCAATAACTCTACCCTCGTCTGGGGCTGAATGAAAAGCTGGCCTTGGACATGAAAATGTGGGGTGTTAGAGGTAAAGAAACATATGCTGAGATGCTGAGACCTATATATTCTGTGGTAGGATTGTGGTCTCAAGTCTCTCCTTTCTTTAATCTTCTGGGTAATAGGAATGTGTTAATCCTTGCAGACTGAGCCGAAGGGAATTATATGAGTCTGTGTCTCACATGGAGAGTTGGAACCCATGTGGTGAAAGTATGCCCCACCACAGACGGTGAAGTAAGAGTAATTAACAGAGATTTACCCAGAACTCTAAGTAACATAGCAAGAATGAGAATCAATAGTGTTGTTTGGCAAAAGGCTATTGCTGGAAAAGTGTTCCAAGCGTCAGATCTGGGAAGTGAGACTAGACCACAAATGGAAATATCAACTACAATTTGAGATGTAAAATGCGTGGTGGGTCAGAGTAAGCGGTCAATAACAATGATATGATGAACTTTTATCAATGACTATGAGCCAAGCACTATGCTAATCACCTTAAAAACATTATTTCACTTCATTCTCACAATACTCTCAGGAAACCGATAGCATAAATGTCCCATATAACAGAAAAACAGACTCAGAGTAGAGTGAGTTGCTCAATAGCACATGACCAGTAAATGGTGAAGCTACGCTACACACACAGGCAGTTCACTCCATAACATTTAAGAAGCCAAGGAGCATTTCAGGATCATGTGGCAGCTTCATTCTCATCAGACTCCTTCTCAAAACTTGGGTCTGTTCCTTCTTTCTATTGGGTGCCCCAGAGGGGACCAATAATCATGCAAGTTTAGGTGGTTGGCCATGCTTTGGTGTGAGGGTTTGTAATGACAAGACAGGAGAATTAATTTCTCTGAAGATATTCCTCCTCTACCTACTTATTCTCTGCTGGATAACAGTCACTTGTAGCAGAACAATTTATTAGGCAATTAAATGCTCTTCCTACCTCCTGTTAGAAGAGATGAGCAGAAAGATGAAAAGATAACTCTGCCTCTACCAATCTAAGAAGTTCTGAGTTTCTGATTTCTCTCAGGTGTTGCTAATACCTTTTGTGCTGCCCAGCCCAATATAAAAGCTGCTAGGCACCTGCTGTCCAATCTTATCAAGGCTTTTTTGTGGGAGGGGAATCTAGCTGTGTTCCTCACAGGGAGAAGAAGGGGACTGGGTTGAAAGAAGGGAGCTGCCCAATCTAGCAGCGATTCCTGGAACTGGAGGAAAGGGATGTGGATGGGTTCCATCAAGGGTGTGTCCTATGTGGAAGTCCCCAAGGAGGCAGCAGGACCTCTCTGATGGGGACAGCTGCTGTGTTTCCAAAGGTGGGGTGCTGCTAACTATCCAGCACCACAGTCTTAGAAGCTGTAACTAAAGATGCTGGGGCCACACTGGCAGAGAGGCTGTGGCATTACCGCCTCTGAATGGACCATAATGTCTTGTATAATGAGCATCCTGGTGTCACCCTTGAAGGACCAAGATCAGAAGCTGTTTCCTAAGTTGCTGTTTTTGTGTGTTTTTTATGCTTACCCGAGGATCATTTTTCCATTGCTTTTCAGAGACCATGGAAGGGAAGGAGAGGGGGGGAGGGGGAGAGACAGAGAGGGCCATTTGACAGAGACGCGTCAATTGGCTGCCCCCTGCACTCGTCCCAGGGGGGCGGGGATCAAGGCCGCAGCCAGGGCTGAAGGTCACGCCCTTGACCAGCGTCCAGCCGAGGCCCTTCCGTCCGCGCGGACGCTCCCACCACTGCCCGCTAAGGCTCCTAAGCTGTTGTTTTGTGGGTGCGTGTTTCACCTCGGAGAGCATACATCACGCTAAAGAGAAAACAGAGCCCCCCGCAGTAAAGTATATCAGTTATCTGCCTACCCTTGTAAATGAGTGCTTAGCGCCAGATTCAATTTAATTTATAAAAATTAAATATCAACTTCCTTGTACCTCACGTTTGCGGAACAAATTCATGCTTTCACAGGGATTATCCTACTTAACAGGTGCAAACATCTTAAGTACGGAATATGGTTCAGGAGATATCGCCCTGCACAGAAGAGGAAGCTGAGACATCTCAGTATTTAGTTACTATCTATTTAGTGCGCCGACACAGAGGCAAGAGCCCTGAACCGCAGACTCCCGTTTTGTGAGGAACCGTTTGGTTACAGAGAACAAAAGTCACAATTCAACAACTGACCTGAGGACGTACAACGGACGAGGGGACCGTCCCCGCTGGGCCTTACACCCTGGCCGACGGGAACCGGCCACAGGGCCTGGGCCCGACCCCGGCGCCTCCCGCCTCCCGCCTCCCCCGCGGGTGACTTTCAGCCTGCACATGCGCAGTTCAATCCCCCTCTCCCCCCCTGGGGGCGGTCCCACCTTCGCGCTTGCGCAGACCAGGCCCAGCGCCCATCCCCCACCCCTGCGCCTGGCTGGGGCCCTGAGGCAGGCGCCGCCCCTGCCCCTGCCCCTGCCCCTGCCCCTGCCCCTGCCCCTGCCCCGTGACCCTGGGTTGGGGGGGGGGTTGTTGATGGGTGACATGGGCCACGCTCCTCAGAGCAGATTCTGAGGTGAGAGACGAGGGGCCTCTGACACTGGGACACCCGGGTTCTCCCATCTCAGAGGTGCCCCGCCGGTCTCCACAGAGCTCCGGAGATCCTGGGAGCCCCGCTTCCCCTGGGAAGAGGGGGGCAGAGCGCCCCAGGCCTGCTCCTCCATTCTCTGAGCTGCCCCACTCTCCACCTGGACCCACACGCACCCCTCCCCAGCCACACACAACACCCTGCGGGGCGGCGACTGCACCGCTTGCCTCCCTGGTGTTAAAATTAAGTACAAAGGCTAGAGACAGCTTGAAAATTCCCGAAGCAGACAAAACCCCTTAAACCGCATAGGGGACACTTAACTTAGCGTATTCTGCCAAACCGGCGAAACTTGTGCCGCTTGTAAATGCCTCCGATAATCCTAAAGGAGCTTAAGTCATCTTCCTAAAACTGGCGTGAGATAATCGCTCCTCTCCCATGCCCAGTCCTCTGGAACCCCCGCTGTAATAATAACCGATCCTTACGAAGTTCACCTCCTCCTTTGTACTTTATAAGCCTGGCTGCGAAGTCGTGCCCCAAGCTCCCTATCTGCCTTTCCGTTTAAAAGCTCCCAGTTCACTAGGTATTCTCACACACACAATAAACTTACTGATTACTAAAGACAAAGGGGAGCTTAAACCAAAAAGGGAATTAACTGACCAACGTAACTGTAAAGTCTGGGAGCAAAGCTGGCTTCTAGCAGCGGAACTTGGCTGCTGTTGTCAGGACTGAGTTTCTTCCTAGGCTGTCTGCTCCGACTTGATGCTCAGGTTTGGGTGTTGGCAGAATGACTGCTAACAAGTTCAGGGCTGTATTTCCGTAGGTTCAAGTGCAATGAAAGACGTGCACTTCTTTCACCGCACTTCCTGCAAAAGTCTCTTTGGCTCCAGTTGGGTCACTGAACCAGTTACTCTGACTAAGGTTACAGAAGGCCCCTTTGGGCCAGACCTGAGTCACCTGGGCACCTTGAGTGTAAGGATGTTTAGGGATTACAACTCTACCCCCACATGGCTGAGGCTGAAGAGGAAAACACAGGTACCCTTCCATAAGGGTGAATAAATCCTGTCCAAATAAAAACAAAGATGTCCACTTTAGCCCCCTCTCACTGTCTATTCCTTGCCCTCAGGCCTAGAGCCACATGATTGGCCCTTGAGGCTCTGAAATTTAAATTGAAAGATGAATGTAAATGGTGTATACAGTAGGCTGGATAACGACTCCCCAAAATATATCCAGGTCCTAATCCCTGGAATCTGTGAATGTTTCCTTCTATAGCAAAAAAAAAAAAAAAAAAAAAAAAGTGCTTTGCTGATGTGATTAAGTGAAGGGTTTTGAGATGAGGAGGTGATTATACTGGATTATCTTGGTCAACCCTAAATTCAATCACAAGGATGCTCATAAAAGGGACTTGAATCCATAAACTGTTTGGGTGAGGGAGGCCCAATCCGAGCTCCTTCCCTAGTCCTCTGTTCTCTCTTCAGTCACCATCTGTCAAGGGTTGTCTGCACAGCTGAGTCACCAAGCTACTTAGAACAAACCCTCAAGCAGATTGGGAAGACGTGATCACAAAAAATTGAGTCCCCTCCCTGGATAGTCCTCCATCTGCCCCCTCACCTGCGGGAGAGGAAGAACAGAGAGCCCTGAAATGGTGGCTCTCTGATATTGGCCATAGATTCACAGACCTCTCAGACAGGGAGGGAGAGCAAACTTTTCATGTCCTTATACCCATCACTGTTGCCAAAACACAACTCAGTGGGACTATGCTGCTGTGGGGGCAATGGAGGCAGTTCAGAGCTGCCTACAAGTCCAACAGTAGCAGAGAATACCAACAAATAAGAGTAAGAATGATGTCCCAGGAGACTCTGGTAATAGAATAGCAATGTTCCCAGAGGGTAAAGATGTGAGAAATGAAACTAAGAATTATTTCAAGGGTCAAAAGTCAAGGGAGATAGTCAAGGCTGAGTTCCCAGATCCTCAACAATAATCAAAAGACATCCTGAGAGCCAGTGAACCAGGAAACTCCCAAAATCTAAATGGAAATCTGAATAGTCTAGTGGCTCAGGAGATCAAAGAATGCTTCCTTATACCAAGGAAATCCAGCAAAGCCATCTCTTACAGAACATCTTGCTGAGAAATTAAAGCTGCCATACTAGGTAGAGCTGAATAGCCAGCCACCGGCTGTACCTCTGAAGAGCCCTCTTTCTTCAGACAGCTTTGCTTCCACTGTCTCAGAGTCCCATCCTCAGAATCGCCCACTGGGACTTGGCTCTTTCCCAGATGGCATATGACCACATGGAGGACAGCAGAAGCACTGATGAAGGCCAAGAGTCCTGGATTCCTAAGTTTCAGGCCCGAGGGAAGAGCCAGGACAATAATTTAGATCCAGCTGAAGAATGAGCCGCTCCTGGGAGACCCAAATCAGGAGAGCATCGAGGAACAGAGGCAGGACTGAGACCCTCCTGTGCCACAGTGAGGAGCTACCCTGCTCAGTGAATGGGTCAGCAGAGGTGCCTGTGAACAAGCATATCCCAATACCTGACACAGAAGGAACAGGCTCCTTCAAAAAGTAAATTCTGAAAGAGAATCAAGGATGTGTTTCAGTGACTTTGTGGCAGGAATAAAGTGAAGAGGTAGGAAGGTTCTCTGCATGAAGCAGGCCCAGCTGAAAGTGGAGCTGTCTTGATGGATAGAGGGTTATCTGAAGTGAGGGAGCCCAAGAGAGTCAAGGCCCTTACTGTGGAAAAGAAACTGGGATTAGATGTGGGCTTCATGCATGGGAGGAAAGTTAGTTCAAGGAGAAACTCCAGGCCCAAGCAGAGCTATAATTGGTCATTCCTCCAATAATTCAGGGGTGGGGAACCTTTTTTCTGCCAAGGGCCATTTGGATATTTATAACAACATTAGAGGGCCATACAAAAATAACTTAAAAAATAGCTATGAAAAAAGCTACTAGATTTACTGTATTTTGAGTGCAGCCTGCAGTTGCCTTGGCAGGGCCAGACCAAATGATTTTGCAGGCCATACAGGGCCTGCGGACCAGACATTCCCCACCCCTGCCTAATTAGAGGGCTCCTGCCCACCTAAGCAAAGGTGGAAATCCTGCTTGCCCCTTTGCTCTGGAGAGCGATGTTGTCTCTACCTTCCAAGGCTAGTTGCCATACAAGCAACCTTGAAAAGATGGTCTGGAATAAAGGTAGTCAGTGTCTCTGCTATAGGAGATACAGAAACATGACAGACACATGGAAAGTTGTCTTCCAACAACAGTTGGAAACCAACCTTTGTTTGTCTTATTTTCCCTTTAACTTATTTCTATCCAAGGTACTGTCACTTTATTCATCCATACAATGGAATTAGAAGCACTTAATGTTTGGGACTGATTCAATTTATACAGATTTATGATTATTATTGAATTTAACACCTTTCTTTTATTCATTAAATAGTTATATTTCAATTTGGGTAAATTCTGTCCGTGTCCTTTGTTATTTATTTCTTCCTCTCTTAGGCTACAATGTGCTGCTTGCTTTTAAAACTATAGTCTTGTCTCGACCTAGGATCCAGGCAATCGGGGTTCAATTCCCAGTCAGGGCACATGCCCGGATTGCAGGCTCAATCCCCAGTCAGGGGAGTGCAGGAGGCAGCCGATCAATGACTCTCTCATCATTGATGTTTCTATCTCTCTCTCTCCCTCTCCTTTCCTCTCTCTGAAATCAATAAAGAAATATTTAAAAACAACAACAACAACAACAACAACAAATATAGTCTTAAACCTCAAAAAAAAGGTCTGGTCAAAGTTGCCCAGGATGGGCTGAGCAACTGCTGTTGGCAGGATTTCTGGGATAAGGGCTCTGCTCTCCCCATTCTCAATCCCTTCACTTATCTGGAATTCAAGAACTCACCTTCTTTCTTTGCCTAACTTTTGACAAGGACAGAATGATTATAAAAGTATACACAGATCCAAATGCCAATAAAGTTGATATTGTAAGTATTTCAAAACTATGTAAGTTAGTTTTTTCAAAAATTGTCAAAGACCAAAGAAAGTGAAATATCTTTGTGGTTTAGAAAAGTTTACATACCCTAACCAAGAGTATGCAGTGACATTTTTGAAAAGAATAGTTAAGCATATAGAATACACTTTTCCTTCACAATGATAGAGATTGGATATATTTTTCAAATAAATTTATAAAATCCTCATAAAACCTATGACCTATACATTATACTGTTTGGGTACTGGAATTAGGATTTAGATAAGGAATTTTTCCTTTCTTTTATTTACATGGTCCAAAAATCCAAACACACAAAAAGGTCTAGAGTAAAACACATTCCCTCTCAACTCTTATCTACTCCATAAATATTTTTATTGGTTCTTTGTGCATCTTTCCCAAACAAATCATATTTTCTCATTCATTGCTTTTCCTTACATAAAAGTTATATGTATTGTTCTGCCCCTTGCTCTTTTCACTTAAAATTATACCTTGAGATTGATTGTTCCATATAACATAATGCTTTCTCATCATTTTTTGTAGTTTTTAATAATTATTTAACCTGTACCCTTTCGATGGACATTTGTGTCATTTCCAATTTCAAATAGTGTGGTGACAAATAATCTTGTATATTTGTTCTGTAATATATGTGCAATATAAATTCCCAGACATGGGATAGATGAAGCAAAAGGTTTACAACTTGGGTAGTTCCTGCTGAATTGCTGCCTATAGGACTTGTAACACTGCACAACACCCAGCTATATCTGGTGCAAATGGTGTCTGTCTGAGTGGTGCAAATTTCAGTGTGTGTTCATCAAAGCTAGTGAGATGTCCTCTGATAACAGTATTCATCAGGTTGACTAACAGTTTTAAAGTAACAGCCATCCCCATTTACATAGAATTATGACTTTGATTTCAAGCATCCGAATATACTACTGAGCAGTTTACATCTTTGAGAATGTAATTGTGGATTTCTGGAAAGTTGCAGAAAAGAGAACATTTATACACTACAGAAAATCATCAGATATCTGTAGATGATTAAAAAGGATTTTACTACCATAGTTACAGATGATAATCTTCTCTATGTCATAACTATAATTACATGATATTTTATTAAATTTGTATCAATTATTGAGAAAAATGGGTTTAGCAAATTTATCCTTACCTGGAAGCTTTCTTCAGAAAATACTAGTCATAAACCCAAATGAAGATAAATTAGGTTCTTATTTATTTAGAATGGGATAGTAGTTAAAATAACAGGGTTCAAATTTAGACAGTTCTGAGTGTAAATCCCAGGGCTGTTGCCTAGTGTAGTCAATTCTTTCCTCTCCATCTTTGCTATGCCCCACTGTGGACAGGGAATATTTCCCTAATTGACTGACTCTGGACTTGCTGTGACCCTGGAATGGGTAAGCGCAAGTAATAATTTGTCAGTTCCCATCATGCAATTCTCCTTTGCCCTTGAGCTCCTTCCTTTCTGCATGAGAAGAGCATGACTCAGACTGCATGTCTTTATTTGAGAAGGAAGAAGTACTCAGAGAAGACTTGAATCCAACCAGCAGTCTGGAGCCAAGCCCAGCTGAACCCAGACAAGCACAGCTAACCATAGAAGCCAGTCAAACCAGCTCATCCAAAGTTTATCCACAGATTTGTAAGCAAGAAATAAATAATGGTGATGCAATTCCCTGAGATTTTTCATGTTGTTTTTGCTGCAGTAAAAGCTGACCAATACAACTACTAACTGTGTAACTTTTAGAAAAGTTCCTCAAACTCTATGTACCACCACTTTCTTATATGTCAAGTGAAAATAAGAGTTTTAAGGATTAAAAGCAATAAGGAAGGCAAAGTGCTTAGCATGGGACCTTGCATGTAGTAAATGATCAATAAATGATCAAAATATGATCAACAGAAACAATTAAACAAAACATAGTGACTACAGTTAATAACACTGTACTGTATATTTGAAAGTTGCTAAGAGAGTAAATCTTAAAAGCTCTTATCACAAGAAAATAAAATTTTGTAATTAGGTATGGTGATGGATGTTAACTAGACTTACCATGGTTATCATTTTATAATATATACAAATATTGAATCATTTTGCTGCACAACTGAAACTAATACAATGTTATATATCAATTATACCTCAAATTAAAAAAAAAAAAAAAAAGTAACAATCTCTACTTAGACCATAACTTCTGTGGGGGTTTTTCCTTTTACAGTTCCTGGAACAGGACAGTGCTTAATTCTTTTGAATGAGGAAATGAATGTATCAGCGAAGTAATCTTGCTCCGTTATAAAGAAACACCTTCTCCAATAGGGACATACATTCAGTCCTCATGGTTTAATTTACATCACACTTTGTGAAAAATGGGAAGCAGGTAACTAGCAAACAATAGAGTGATCTGAGAACAGCATTGATAAAGCTACTCATGGGCTACTCGGCATATAGGAAAGAGCACAAATTTTAGAGTCTTAGACCTTGTGTTGAACAAGAGGTTGCCATTTAGCACTTATGTCACTTAGATGAATTACTAGCACTTGTAGTTGCCATCTTTTAAAAGAAGAATACTTGCCTTACACAGTTATTAAAAGAATTAAAAAGAAATAGTATAGACAAGTTTCCAGGAACATATTAAGGGTATAACAAATCTTAGATTGTTCCTTCTCTGGAAATATTCTTTCTGAGACAGAGAAAATAATGGGAATACTTTGGGACACAATGATACATGTTTTATATTATCGTACTTTAAATCCTAATGCTCAGATACTTATGCCAGATACACTATTTTAGAATCTTCCTAATCTACTGATTTAAAATGAAGTTCTTATTTAAAATTCACTTTAATGTTGCCTCTTAGGCTTCATTTAGTAGTTCTATACATAATGTACTTAAACTGAAAAATGCACTTTTAATTATAGGGAGTTTTAAGGAAAAAGTAATTATAAAGAAAAATTTAATTTAGGCCCTGGATCTTCAAAACTCCCCAGAGAATAAAATATGGCTAAATATACTTATACTCTATTTTCTTACCAACTTATATGAGCTCTTCTGTGAAATAAAGGTAATTGCTTTTTCTGAATTTGCCTCTCAGGATGCTATTGGCCTACATTAAGCAACCTTATAAGAAACAGGCCTATGAGACTCATAGCTGTGTCAGTTGAAAGGAAATTATTGAGGACATTGTTCAAGAATATTACAAGGTGCCCTCTTAGGGTAAACCCTCAGAGAAATTCCTTTCTGGTCTTGGCAGGAGTATGTGTACTTCACTTTAGTAGTCAATATGCTTTTAAAGTACAAAAACTAGAAATTGGGTAACTGTCCAGGTTTTCCTTGTTACATTGATTGCTAGGCATCTAAAACTCAATTTGTGACCTGCCCCCCAAAACAAGTATGCAACCAGTACTCAATGATAAATGTAAAGGACTCTGCTATATTCTGAATGTTTGTGCCCCTTCCCTCAATTCCTACATTAAAATCCTAACTCCAAGGTGATGGTATTAGGAGGTAGGGGCTTTGAGAGGTTATTAATTATCCTGAATGGGATTAGTGCCCTTAAAAAAGAAGACAAGAAAGCTCAATTGCTCTTTCAACTTGTGAGGTTACAGTGAAAAGATAAATGTCAAAGAGGAAGTGGGGCCCTCACCTCACCAGACGCTGAATTTGCTGGTGCCATTATCTCGGACTTCCAAGTTTGCAGAACTGAGGGAAATACATGTTTACGGGTTATAAGCCACCCAGTTTATGGTATTTTTGTTAGAGTAGCCTTAAAGGATTAAAAGAGACCATGGTATATATATTTTTATGTTAGCCTTGGATTTTGGTTAAATACACACCCTCTCCTGGTTTTATTTTATATACCATGGTGTGTGTGTGAGTATGTGTGTTTTACCTATTTTAAAATATAGAGGGAGGACTCTTTTTCCTAAGTTTTTTCAGAAGTTAGACTATATTATCTAAACGCATTAGCCTGAATTTTTTTTCACTTGAATGTATTTCAAGTACATATTTCCAAGTCAATACCTAAAGATCTAACATATTGTTGTTAGAAATTTCTAAATATATCTTTAACAGTTACTTCATAGATTATTAATAAGATAAAGAATAAGTTCACTTATTAATTATATTTAAGTATGTGATCTACGTCATTAAATTTTTCCATCTTTTTTCTGATTTCTTTTAAGTTTATTTTGTTACACCTCCGAAGACTTGATATTCAAATACACTTACTCACTTTAACAATAATTACTTTTTAAAATGTTTATGTTTGTTTTTTTTTAAATATATCTTTATTGATTTCAGAGCGAGGAAGGGAGAGAGAGAGAGAGATAGAAACATCAATGATGAGAGTCATTGATCAGCTGCAGCCCGAAACCTGGGCCTGTGCCCTGACCAGGAATCAAACCCCAATCTCCTGGATCCTAGGTTGATGCTCAACTGCTGAGCCACACCCAGCTGGGCTAAAATGTTTCTCTTTTTGACTTACATGTTATTTATGGAAAATGAGATGGCAAATGACGAATGTCCTGTTGATGAACTATGAAGCTAATCACAGGAGGTCAGAGTGATGTTAACAAAACACTTGAGCTATGTGATGCAGCAGAAGCCAGGTGAGAGGTTTCTTAATAGTTTCTTCTAGATCTTGGCATATGTTTGGTAGTAAGTCTCTAAACAAAGAACTACTAAACAGATCACACTGTAAAGTAATGACCATACAGAAATCGATTATGAAAATAAACCTGACATATTTGGCCCCCATTATTAAAAAGAGCTTATTTTACTAGTTAAAATAATTCTATTGAAAGTTAAAAGATTAACATAATTAATGGCGTACGTATAAGAAAATGATAAGTTTAAACAAATAGTAATATCAGTAAAGTAATAAAAACATATGTAATACCACAATAATTAGGTCTAGATGATAAATGCCAGTACTGGCTAAATATCCTATCAAAATGAGACTTTATCTTATATTTGTCATAATATCAAAGGCACAGATCTGTACAGTTATCATATAAACAAAACACTCCTATTGAAATAATAAACTTTAAAGAATCTATGATCTTTTATGGCAAGGTTTATCTGAGAAATAGTTGTAATTCTTTTCCAAGGATTCCTGTGAATCCCAAAATAAATTACCGTGTCAGACAGAACATGGCTTACATTATCCAATACAAAGAGCTGTCACAGTACATCTGTTGTTCTGTCTGACTTTTCTAGGACCTTAGAGTTCCAAAGTTGACCAATAAGGGAATATCTATCCTAAATTCATTTTATTTTCACAGAATAGATGATGTTAAATTAAAAGAATGAAATCTTCTAATTGTCTTGTTTTCTTCCCTCCCTGTTAAGAATTGAAGCGATTAACGCTAATAAACCTTGAATCTTAAGTTCTATTTCCCAAGGAAAACATCATCTAAATTGTAATTTCCTGAAGAAATTCTAGCAGTAATTCATTTCTGTCCCATGGTCAACCAAAATGCAGTTATGAACTCAAGTTTGAATGAGATTTATGAGTAATTCAATTAAGCTTGTAAATAAACCTCAATCACTAATTTTCGAGCAGTTCTGAGTTGACAGAATTATAGCCGTCTCTTCATATTGTCTAACTTTGATGTTCTCCTTTATTTTTCCTTGACAGGATTATTCATTGCCCAGGTGTTCTGAAGTTATTAGTAACTACAGATTTACAGTTATGGCAGATGGCTGAAAAGAAATGATAAATTCAACAATTCTATAAATTTGATATCTTACAGCACTTTTTAAAACTATTAATTGAGACTACTCTATCAGCATCTACCTTTAGTCACGTATTATCTATCTAGAAGTAGCTATACCCATAATGAATCCATTATGAACGAATTTGGCTGGCATTTAAGACCGTACAGAAGGTCAAGCTAACCTCTCAAGTCTGATCTCACTGCTCCTGTGTGTACATTGGCCTGGAATAACAGCAACTCATTATTCTCTGACCCTGCTCCACCATTTCCTTACATGGCCCTTTGTTCATTCAGCCAGCAATCATGTATTAAGTACCGAGTATTGTGTTCACTGCTGGAGCTGCAGTAAGGAGCATGGTATTCAAAATTCCTGTTGTAATATTTTAGTGGAACTTTCAAACAAGGAAGCAGCTATTACAACAGAGTGTGATGTTTTTTTCTCCCTTCCCATATGCCCTTCCCTGTTCCATTTCAACAGCAAAAATATTAAGCATTTCTCAAAAGTAACCTCAAATAGAACTTACACACAAAGCCTTGTCATATAATGCCTTCTTCATTGCTAATTGGTGGAACCACTGAACTACTGTCAGGGGGCATTCAGTGCCAGATTTTGCATCCTAAGCAGTGTCCCAACATAATTATTTTACACTTGAAAATGTTCAAGTATTTGTGCGGCTTTTATTTGTAATGTTATAGCGAGGCACATATTTCAGAATCTTTTTCTTTAGTGCAGTTTCTATTCGATTTTAGGGAAAAGCATGATATTTTAAACTTTGACGTAAAGTGTGTAAAATATATTTGCAGGTAAATTCAAAAGTTCACCTGTCTCCTAAAATTTGTATTAATCCAGAATATTTGTGTTAGTCTTCCTTTTCTCCCAACCCCAACAGAAGTTACTGTATTTCTTATGTTTTACTGCTGCCCTTTTCTCCATTTACAGTATTTGTGCTGCTGGAGGCTTCTTAGTGAGTCCTTCTCAGCACAGGCAACATGTACTTCACATCTTGGAATTCTTTGACTTGTACAAGAGACTCGTACTTTCAGAGGGTAACACAAGTCACTACGTAAATACCTTACATAAGTACAACATAGGGAATATCATGAATAATTTTAGAGTAACTATGCATGGTGTCAGGTGGGCACTAGACTTTTGGGATGATCACATCATAAGGTATATAAATGTTTAATCACTGTGCTATACACATGAAACTAATAGTACGTGTCAATTGTAATTGAAAAATTAAAAATCATATTGACACTTTCAAGTTGCTGAAAAAAAAATACTTGTTGGGCTTGTGGCCACCGCTTATATGCTGATGACTTCGGTTCCTCCTTTGTGAAATGAGTAGAAAACCTTGTAGGATTATTGAAAATATTAAATTACATTAAATATACAAGCCATCTGCAAAATCTCTAATGCAGAGTTAGCTATGATTCTTCAGAAAATGATATATTTTGAAATTGATTTTTTTCTATTTTCTGGCACCTAGGAAGAGTAAAGCCAACTATGGTGCCTTTCTGACACTTTGTGAATGGAGATAAAATCTTCGACTTCATCGTCTACATTTATCATCACAATCTCTAATTCTTTAATTTCGTTCTCTATTTGCTGTATTGCATATTACTGCATGTAATTGCACACCCCCTGTACAGGGTGCAGCAAAAGCAGATTTACAGCTGTGAGCACATGAAACAAGAATTTATCCTTGTACAATTATCTATTAATTATTGTCTTATTTCCCATATGAACAACTGTAAGCCTACTTTTGCCCCACCCTGAATTACTGGTGGAGCTAGGGAGCATAAAGCTGTGTGTACACATAGTATATTTTCATTTGACTCTTTTGCTACTTCAAGGGAAAATCTTTGGAATTAGTGATTGGGAGAGGGAGTAAGATTTCTCGGATTGTTCTTCTTGACTCCCATTTTCACTGTGTGATAGTTAATTAAAATATCATTTTCATTTACTTTTTGTATTCTTTTTGTTGATCATATTGCACATTAAAAAGGTTTGTATTTTCTATACTCTTTAACACCGACTCTTAACTCTTTTTCAAATCTAATAAAAGAAAATAGTACATTTTCTCACTTCATGTTCAGGTCAGGTACCTCATTTTTCTCCAGGTCAGGCTTAAGGGCCCATTCTATCATTTAAAATGTTTTCAGTTGCAAGTAATAAAAAAGCAACTCAAATGACTTAAACAATAAAGACAATTTTTCTGATTGCATAACTTCAAAATTTAGAGGGAGATCATTTTTTCTACAAGGTTTTGATCAGGGCTTCTGTTTTCTTCAGACATTTTATCAGTCAGCTTCTGTGGTTCAAGCTTATCTGCTACCTGACTTCCCTTAGGACCCCAAAGTGGCTCCCAGCAGCTACTATCCACATGCCCTCTCCAGTGCACCCCTGAGCTTTACAGAAGAGCAGCATTCCTGAGTTTCTCTCTGATTGGAACTACTTAGATAATGCAACCCCTAAAGTAATCACAGTCAAGGGAGATAATTTCATTCTGATTGAATCAACAAACCAATGCCATCTCAGAAACCGAGCATAGCAGCAGCCCCACTCAAAGCATATGAGGGTTTATAAAAGAGAAAGATAAAATGATTTTGGAATAGCAGATTAATTTATACGTCACTGTTGTTGTTTTTTTTTACATTTTGAGCTTATGACATAAACCATTTATATAAATAGATGAGGTCACCACAAACTATTAGAACCAAGGGCAAATTACTTGATTATCTGACTGAGTCATTCATTCCTTTATACAATAGAATTTTGCTGAAACCTCTATACAGACAGCCATTAGTATCTAAGCTTTTGGGACACTAAGAGTCCAATAACTGGCAATGCTACAGTGGTGGCAATGGTGAGAGTGTGGGAAAAACCCCCCACACTTGAATGAGCATCGGTGTTTGCCCAGTGTATCAAAATTTCCAGAACTCCCTCTGTGGGACGCATCAGAACTTAATTTTACTCTCCTTTACAAATTTGCCCTTGAATCTTCTTTGAAACGTGTGGTTTCTGTTATAATTCAAGCATAGGGATGATGATTTTACTCAGAACAAATTCTTTACTTATTTTATGTACTTTCTGTGGATTGAAATAAAGAGATCCTAAGGTATGTTACAAACCAACCAATCCCTAATAGCACTTTTTAATTACAAAACAAGTGACTATGGATTAGAAATGAAACTTATTTTAATACCAAGGTGATGGGTGGCATTTCAATAAATGACGTTTCTATTTTCACACATTAATTTCTGGACAAAATAAAATATAATATCTACTGAAATATGTACTTGCCTCAAGGGGAAATGGCAATTTATTTCCTAGCCTGCACACAATTTTCTATAGGTCTAAGCTTCATCATATGAAGGCAATACATTAATGTTGAATTAATCAGCACTGTTAAAAGGTCTGAATTTACTTTTCTAAACATATCATTTTCTAAGGTCTTAGGGATAATGATCCATGGATCTCAGAGATCTGCATATTAATTAAAACAAAGTAAAATGGAATCATTAGTCATTAGTACTTAATAAGAGGGAAATACAATTTTTAAAAATACTCATATTAAATTGGTCAATTTTTTAGAAGTCATTTCCCTTCTCTCTAAATTAATGAGTTATTTTTCAAGAAAGAGTCATCTCTACAGGCTACTACAGTACACAATACTATATTCTGGGCACTTTTTCAGTTTCTCTTATTAACCACCAATGAACACAATGAACTCTGGCAGATACTATCATACTTTTTTTTTTTTTTTTTACTAATTTTGTATTCCTTTTACTCAATTCAGTGTTCCAGATCAAAGTCTACTGCTGATTAAACACCTAGGTGTCAGTATCCCTACAGGCACATGAATTTATAATCTTCACCTTTAAGTTCCAGTGTTGGCTTTCTGTTTTCTGTCCCACATGTGAGTGAAACCATATGGTTCTTCTCCTCTCCAGCCTGACGTACTTCACTTAGCATGGCACTGTCAAGCTCTATCCATGTTGTCACAAATGGCAGTATTTCATTATATTTTATGGCAGAGTACTAGTTCGGTGTATATATGATTTCACTCATATGTGGGATAGAAAACAGAAAGAAACAAATTCATAAACACAGACAATAATGTGATGGCCTTCAGAGGGGAGGAGGGTCAGGGGCGGATGAAACAGGTAAAAGGGGCCAAGTACGTGGTGATGGAAGGAGACTAGACTGGATGGTGCACACACAATGCAATCAATATACAGATGACTTATTACAAATCTGTACCCCTGAAAGACATATATTATTAACCAGTGTTACCTCGATACATTTAACTTAAAAAATTCCATTCTTGGAATAAAGATATTAACTGTGGGATTCTTTTTTGTTCACATCACTGATTAAATGACATATACGATGAAAGTTTACATTCCTTTTTCTCTTTACAGCAGCTAACTTACGTAATGGCAGCATATTGCAGATATGCAGAATATTCTGATAAATGCCCTGCTATTTTATAGAATTGTGTAATACAGAAAGAGCGTTGGTGGTTAATGATCATTTTAATTCTTCTTTTCTATTTAGTAGATAGTGTTATTGCTTTATAAGTATTAAGTGGATCATTATGGCAAATGGTGCTAATAAGAAGCTTTACTTGGTTGTAGTCAATTTTGTACAATATTTGTTAGCACACATTTTGGCCAAAGAATGAAGTATGTTATTCATCCACTATAATAAGTATGATATGACTTGAACTTTTACTGCATTTTGTTACTTGAGATTTTCTTTAACTAAACATGATTAACATGGAATTTTTTTTTTTAATGTATCTTTACTGATTTCAGAGAGAGTAAAGGAAAGGGAGGGAGAGAGAGAGATAGAAACATCAGTGATGAGAGAGTCATTGATCGGCTGCCTCCTGCACGCCCCCGACTGGGGATCGAGCCCACAACCCGGGCATGTGCCCTGACCGGGAATCGAACCCTGATCACCTGGATCCTAGGTTGATGCTCAACCACTGAGCCATGCCCAGCTGGGCTACATGGGATTTTAAAACATGGGACATCATAGGGATACACTATTAAATTGATCAAAAATCAAAGAGTCAATACACATGGAGTGGGGTGGAGGGAGTCAATGGAGGGAAAGGGAGACAGCTATAATACTTTCAACAATAAAGAAATTTTAAAAAATAATAAAAGCATGTAATATAGAAATGCTAACTAAAACATGATACATCAGCCCTGGCTGGTGTGGCTCAATTGACTGGATCACTGTCCTGTACACCAAAAGGTGGTGGGTTCGATTACTGGTCAGGGCACACACCCAGGTTGGGGGTTCCATCCCTGGTCGTGACCTGGGCAGGAGTCAACCAATCAAATGTGTCTCTCACACTGACATCTCTCCCTCTCTCTCTCTCTCTCTCTCTCTGTTTCTCTCTCTCCTCCCCCTTCTCTCTCTCAAATCAATACAAATATATATATTTTTAAAAATGATACATCATTTTTAATCCATCAAATTGCAAAAAGGATGATAGTGTGCATTTTTTGTCATTTTTGTTGTTAATCTTTATCCAAAGATATTTTTTCCATTGATTTTTAGAGAGAGTGGAATGGAGGGAGGGGGGAGAAAGAGAGAGTAGGAAAGAAACACTGATGTGAGATGGGTTGCCTCCCACGAGTACCCTGACAGGGACCCTGAGCTGCAGCAGCCAGGGCCATGGCGTGCATTTTTATAAGGGTTAAAAAGGCATCTATATGCCATCTATAGGCTGAATAAGAGCTAAAAAAAAATTTCAACAGTGTACTGATCATATTCTCAGAGCCTTTTCCTTAATCAGAGTGAGTTATTTTTATTCTATTTCTTTAAAAAAAAAAAAAAAATTCCCTTTTGGCTTATAACTTTTTCTCTAGCTCATGAAATGACCTGATTTTGTAAAAGATTACTCTCATAGTAAAAGTATTTTATAGGAGTAAACAATATGATATATAAGAATCTCTTTTTTTAGGAACTTAAGCAACCAGGCACAAGCATATCAGCTTGTGCAATTTATTCATGCCTGCATAATGTAAAGTTGAGGGGGAAAATTGTGCAATTTTTCTGGTTCTTAGTTTTTAAAAGAGCAATCTTCTGATTATACTTAATCTTTTTGTGAGTTACGGTTAATTTAAAATTATTTTCCAAAAATAATTGGATCTGGCCTGCAGGCACTTCTGCTCAGTCTCATCCAGTTTTATTTACATATGTATCCTTAAGATAGTCACCAATTTTTACAAGTGGTTGTCCGTTTACTCTCAGTTTTGTTTATTTTCAACACATGTGGATCTAAGGTTACCTGGCAATAGGAGACCTACACATGAAATCACTTCCACTCAGTAATTTCCAAACCACAGCTGGAAGAACCAATGTTTATGGAGGATTGCCAGTAGCTGTCCTTTACTTAACACTTTACAATCTTTTGGATGGAGCCCCACTTGAGAGCTTAGTGCCTGGTTCAATGTTAGTGACCACTCCCACCTCAATACAATCACTTTCACTTGGTCCTGCGCTGATGTCATTGATCAATACCTGAAGGAACCTGGTAAGAAATAATTTTGTGGAACTCTGTTTCATCTCTTAGAGCATTGCTGAAGATCTTTGTTACATGTTATAGTCTTCTTTGTGGTCCCATAGGAGAAATTTCTTTCTATCTCACTATAGAGCATGATGATTCATTTCCACAAAGGTGATTTGTTTTTATTAAACAAAAGTTAATCTGATAACTAAATATTTTCTAACCATTCATTCAGAAATATTTACTGAGCATCTACTATGCGCTATGCGCTGTTCTGGTGCTAGGAATAGAGCAGTGAACAAAATAGATGAAAACATTCCCTGTCATCAGCCAGTTTTTGTCCTTGTGAATGTTCATTTGTATTTGTCATGGTTTTCCAGAGAAAGAGAGTACACACACACACACACACACACACACACACACTCATAGAGAGAGAGAGTGAAACACACATGATATATTTTTATTTATTTTTTTGAAACCTCACCAAGGATATGTTTATTGATTTTAGAGAGGGAGAAGGGAGAGAGAGAAGGACAGAGGAAGGGAGAGAGAGGGAGGAAAAGAGAGAGGGAGGGAGAGAAAAATATTGATGTGAGAGAGAAACATTGATCGGTTGCCTCCCATATACACCCTGACTGGGGATTAAACATGCAATCTAGGTATGTGCCCTCACTGGGAATTGAACCCTCAACCTTTTAGTGTACAAGACAATGCTCCAATCAACTAAGCCACCCAGCCAGGGCTATAAGATAGATTTTTAAATATAAAAATACACATAAGTATATATTCTTTCACATACCTATGGAATTGGCTTATGTGATCATGGAGGCTGACAAGTCCCAAGATTTGAAGGGTGAGTTGGCCAGCTGGAGACTCAGGAGAGCTGATGGTTTAGTTCTATTCTGAAGGCCAGCAGGCTTAAGATCCAGGAAGAACCTGTGTTTTAATTTAAGTCTGAAGGCTGGAAAAAAGCCAGTATCCCAGTTGAAAGGCTGTCAGGCAGCAAAGATTCTCTCTTACTCAGGGAGAAGAGAAGGCCTGTTCTATTAATGCCTTTAACCTACTGGGTAAGTCCCTCTCATATTACAGAAGGCAATCTGCTTTGCTTGGTCCACTGAATTAAATTTTAATCTTATACAAAAACACCCTTATAGAAACACCCAATTCAGTTGACACATAAAATTAACCATCACAGCACTCATGAATTAAAGTCTATAACTTCTCAGACTTCTCCTTCAAGTTTCAGACTCACATACCGATCTGCCTCCTAAACATATTGTCTTGGATGTTAGTTAATAGGCATCGAAAATATAATAGAGTGGCCCAGAAATGGAAACAACCAAAATGTCCTTCAATAGGTGATTGGATAAAGAAGATGTAGTACATATATACAATGGAATACTACTCAGCCATAAGAAAGGATGAGATACTGCCATTTGTGACAACATTGATGGATCTTGAGACTATCCAGCTGAGCAAAATAAGTCAGATGAAAAAAGTCAAGAACCATATGATTTCACTTGTATGTGGGATACAAAATTGAAAGCAACAAATGGGCAAATAAGAAAAGCAAACAAACAAAAACTCAGAGACACAAACAACATGTTGGTTACCAGAGAGAAAGGGCGTAGGAGGGGCAGGTAGTAAAGAGTAAAAGGGGTCAAATATATGGTGACAGAAGGGGATTTGACACTGGGTGGTAAACACACAATGCAATATATAGATAATGGATGTATCAAAGAATTGTATACTTGAAACCTATGTGATTTTATTAATCAATGTCAACCCAATAAATTTAATCAAAAAATTAAAAAACAAACAGAGTCAAAAGAAAACACTTGATTCCAAATTCTTGACTTCTAAGAAAGGTCCTGCCCCTCTCAGTGTTCCCCTTCTCTGTAAATGGCACCATCACTTGCCCAGTGGCTCAGGCCAACAGCTTTGGAATCATTCCTATTGCATCTCTTGTTCAAAGTCCTTAGTAAATGTGACCGTTATTATGGCAAAGCCCATCTTTCTCCAGTATTGCTTCCTTCAATGCATTATTTATTGAAAACAGAGCAGACTTATTAAAGAAACAAATCAGATGATGTTAAATTAACTCCACCTCCTTCCTTAACCAAATAGTCTTTAATAGCTCCCTATAACCTACCGAATAAAGTCCATTATTCTTAGTGTAATACAAAGGGCCTTTCATGAAGACTATCTCCCCTATCTCATCTCTCATCATGATGCACTCAAGCTATTTGTATCAGCCATCCAGCTGTCCTGGGCTCTTTGTATTTCTCTGAATGGTCCAAGCTCTTCTGCTTCCAGGACTTTACATTTGAATTTTCTTCTTAGCTTGTCCTCCCCCAACCTTCTCTACTGCATTCATTTTTGTCTTTCAGAACCCATCCAAATACCACTTCTTCTGGGAATTCTTCCTGACTTCCCAAGTCTAAACTAGATGCATAGCACTCAGTGGTACTTCCATTAGCACTTTTTACACTCTGATAATTATCTGTTTACTTGTCCATTTTCACTCTGAATTTTAAGTTTCTTATAAGAAGAAACTGATAGAAATTCACACAGAAATCACCAAGCATAGAACCTGATACAGATTAGGCACCCAAGTATTCTGGAAGGAAGAAAGAAAGGAAATGAGAGGGAGAAAAACAGATTGTATAAAGCTCATGGGTTGTTAAATTTCTGGAGTTGCAGTCCTATGTTGCAACTGGGAAACCTATGATTACCTAGGTGTATGACAGAAAGGATTCAAAGGAAAGAGATGTGATATAAAGAGTGGAAGGAAGTTCTCTTCCTCCAACCAGGCTGTAAGATTTCCTGCAATTCCCCTATCCAATGAGAAGATTGCTACCATTCCATGCATGGTGTTAATAATTTCTCTGTTCCGATGGGACAAGTTCTAACAACATACCAAAATTCCAGAAGGAGGGCACTAAGCGACACAATCCATGGATAGCCATGGACTTGCTTTATGCCTCAGCTGTACCCCTACCAACCATAAGTCTAGAGCAGTGATTTTCAACCCATGTGCTGCAAGAAATTTTAAAACACACAATACCTGACTATTGCATCAGAAGCACTGACCTCTTTTTCCTTATATTGTAAAAAAAAAAAAAAGAGAGACAACAGCCAACACAATAGCCATACAGTGTGAATGCCCCGTCTTGAATCATGAATATATGGGTCATATAATAGCGTTGCATTTTATTGGTCATATCACATAATAAGACTGCATCTGGTTCATTAATTCTTGGTACCAGGAGTCTTTATATACAAGTATAGACACCTGTTCTTATTAAAAAGTCACTTTGGAGAAAAAAGGATAGGTAATTACTATTTTATATATATATATATATATATATATATATATATATATATAAAAATATGGTAATTACTATTTTATATATATATATATAAATATGTAGTAAAAATATGGTTTTTACTACATATATAGTAAACCAATAAAAATTATACCTATTTTATGTTAGATATGCAAAAAATATAATACATTTTTTGATGTGCTGCAGAATTTTAGTAATTAGTTTATGTGTGCCATGAGATGAAAAGGTTGAGGGGACATGATACTACCAGAGAAACAACAGTCAGTATCCCAAAGTGTGCCTCACTCCCCAGAATAACAAGGAAATCAATGAATTAATTGATAGAAATATACACAATTTCCCAAAATGATTACAAATAATTTTTTCCAGGAAAAAAAAGTTCCACCTAATTATAAATGCCCTGATGGTGCCCAGATACACCATCTACTTCTTTAATGATTAAACACATCTACTTTCTGATTAAATGTATTTTTTCTTAAGTACCAGCCTTAATGATAAAATGTGAAAAAATGATCATCATTAAGTAATTATATTATAGTGTACTAGGTATCTATCGATGTAAAAAAAAAATTTACTCCAAACTTACAGCTTAAAACAATGAACATTTCTGTCTTACAGTGTAAGTGCATTAGAAAATTGGAAGTGGCTCACCTGAGTGGTTCTGGCTCAGCATCTCTCATGATGCTGTGTGTCAACACGTCAGCTTGGGCTGCAGTTACTGAAGGCCTGGCTGAGGCTTGAAAATCCACTCCCTAGAGATGGTTCACCCACAAGGAACTCACAGCCAGGTCCTTGTTGGCCATTTGCAAGAGGCCGCTGTTCCTCGCCACACGAACATCTTCACTGGGCTGCTTAAGTGTCCGTATGACAGCACATTCATGACCTACTATAGAAAATGGCATAGAATCATTTCTTCTATATTCTATCCATTACAGGCAAGTCACTAAGTCCATTCTGCATGCAAGGGGAGCGGAATTAAGCTCCACATTTTGAAAGGAGGAGTATCAAAGAATTTTAGACATATTTTGAGCACATATGGATAATATTAAAACAATATTGTTTTTTTACTTAACATAAATGCATAGTATTTCAGCTTCATTAAGTCTGCTTTTGGAAGGAAACCATGAGATGATAATATATATTCTATGGAAACACTTAGACTCCCAAGTGACATTTCAGAATAAACTTCTTTATAATGTGTATCGGCCTCTAGTTGCAATGAGTGATAAGGCGGGAAAGTGCACAGCTGTTTCCTCTCTATCCTCAGACTAAAAAGGAAGCATCGAATCCGTTCGATCCTCTATGCCTCTCTTTTCCTTCACAGAGTTTAAATTCCTCGATGAGAAGAGTGAGTACGCAGCAAATAAACAGTAACCTGAATGAGACTTTCCATTGGGGCTCCTGGTTGTATGTTGGTGAAGATTTTTGCCTCTCGCTTCTTCCTTCCTCCTTCCAATTCCCCCTGCCCCATTGCCTTCCCCTTCTCCTGTCTTTCCCTCCCCTCTCCCCTTCACTGGGAACCAAGGTTTCAGCTGACACACCCAACAGACCGGTAGGAAGCTAGCATTTCTGAGGCTGAACTTTTAGCAGCCCTCAGACTCCTTCATTTATTTTGTTCATACAAATTAAGCAATTTGCTTACTGTCCCCTCCATTTATCTTACCCCAGGGAGCACTTTTCTCAACTACTGGTAAGCTCTCTGCAGGTCAGGATCCTGGCTGAAACTCTGAGCCTTGCCACCCATAACAGCCATTGCACATATTTTGCTTTCCACCTGTGCTATTGTCTCCAGTCCTCTTATCCCCAATAGTATCGAGGAGCTTAATTCTTTTTTTTTTTTTTCAATCCTCACCTGAGGATATTTTTTCCATTGCTTTTCAGGGAGAGTTGAAAGGAGAGAGAGAGAAACATAGACTTGAGAGACACATCAGATTGATTGTCTCCCCAAGCACCCAGATCAGAGCCGAGGATCGAGCCTGCAACCGAAGTATGTGCCATTGGCCGGAATCGAACCTGGGACCCTTCAGTCCAGGGGCCGACGCTCTAACCACTGAGAAAAACTGGCCAGGGCAAGGAGCTTAATTTTTAACAGCATCTCCTCCCAACCTCTGCAGAACATCACTGGCCGGTGGGTTTTTTAGCTTTAGTATATCCGCTCTAACATAGAGTCTCTAAGCAGTTGAGCCCTTCCTCCTCTGTTTGCTCCCATGTTTCTGACTTTTCTACCTTAGTTAGTGTAGGCCTTCACTTGTTCCAAGCATCCAAAAAATTAGAATCCTCTACGTCCACCCCAGCAGCATATTAGTTGTATCTGCCAGAATGCTTGCCAGGGTATTAAAAGTGCTCTCACAGGAAATTGCTCCCATATTGATAAACTCCCTCTAGTCTAAGTTTGTCTTTCTTGACCCAGCACTCTCCAGATCCAGACTCATCCATATTCTGCACTGTGGCTTCACGTTAGGTCTCAGTCTCCTATAGTATGAGATCCCTGGCATGCCCATAATGTCCCTGGCCAAACATATTTTGTAAGTTTACCTTAGTTATTGGTCCGGCGGCCGGGAGTGGAGAGGACAGCAGAGCAGATCCTGCCGCATTAGGTGTTGTCTTGCAAGGCAGAGCCTCGCACCCTCTGCATCCGCTTCAGGTGAGGGAGGAGCATTAGTCTTAATTTGGAAACAATGGGCTACTTTTGCAGGCCCACAGGGTTAAGGGGCAGGTGGCGACTTAAAAATTTGAATATATCAACCCAGATGTCTCTATCTCAAGTCTTAGGGGCCCCACTCAAGCCCCAAAATGGACCTGACCTTGAAGGAGCAGACTTGAATTCTCAACCAGCTGCAGATCTCCACCTCCTTCCATGTCAGCTAAATCCCAGGCCAGGTGTGCAACTTTCGCCGGGTTGCAGAGGACGGACAACTATTTGTGCATCCAAGAGGTCCTCGGGTTTTCACACTTGCCTTGAATTGGTGGCTAATCAGCCTCATACATTCGTTAACTTTTTCCAATGCTTGACTGCCTTCCGCATTAGCCACCCGCTTTCATAGTCCTTATAAATACTTCTTACCCAGATCTCTCCAAAGTAAGGCATTTCACCTGCCATTGCATTCTCTTACACTTGTGTCTCATCGCCCCTCAGCACTGATGAACATTAAGCATCGCTCAAGTGTAGCACAGGTGATATGGTTCTCACTTCCAGCCAAAGTGTGATTTCTGGATGTGCTTCCTCCAACAACTTCTGGTGCCGAATGCCTTAAGTTCCCCAGGAAACCAACTCTGGAACAGAGATTTGCCTGCACGTAGTTTCTTGGGCGTTCTCTCAGAAACACCCTCTGCAAGGACAGAGGGAAGCAGGACAGAGTAGAGAGAAAGGTTGGGCTACAGCGCAGCTGCAGCAGAGACCTCATCCACTTCCGCAGGGAGCTCGGGAGCTAGACTAGACAGTTTAAATTGTTGTGGCCCGGCCAGGTGTGCTCAGCGGTTGAGCATCAACCTAGGATCCAGGCGATCGGGGTTCGATTCCCGGTCAGGGCACATGCTCGGGGTTGCGGGCTCGATCCCCAGTGGGGGGCATGCAGGGGGCCGCCAATTAATGACTCTCTCATCATTGATGTTTCTCTCTCCCTCCTTCCCTCTCCCTTCCTCTCTCTGAAATCAATAAAGATATATTAAAAAAAAAAATAGTTCTAAATGGAAGTAAGGAAGCCCCATCTGTACCCCTATTTCAACCAGTCATTTAGAGTGGGGTGACCGCTCCCTGCAAGGGGCCGAGCCTTTAAAGGGAACGGGGTTACTTAAGTAGAGGAGGGTGCTGGAGGGGCTCACCTGTGAGCTGTTTTTAGCCAATACATCCAGCAGCTGTGCAAGTGAGAGCTCCTTGGGAGCAGGGGAGGAGACAGAGCTAGATCCTGGTAGTAAGTCACCTCATCTGCCATACGAAGCTCCCTATAGTAGGTACAATTAAAGTACCATGGAAGCTGAGGAAGGAATAAGAAAACTAAATAAGCGTAACGTGATGTAGATGGTGAAAAACATGGTTTTTGTGAATAACGGCAAATAGTGTGTTTGGACTGAAATAAAAAAATGCAATGAAAGGGTATAAGAAGTGAAAGATGCCAAAAC
Source organism: Miniopterus natalensis (assembly GCF_054644295.1). Classification (NCBI taxonomy): domain Eukaryota; kingdom Metazoa; phylum Chordata; class Mammalia; order Chiroptera; family Miniopteridae; genus Miniopterus; species Miniopterus natalensis. The sequence continues at coordinate 24,534,774 of NC_142092.1, read as the reverse complement.
TGTAGTGAGTATAGTGGGAAAGTCAATTGGACCAAAGTGTGAAGGGCTATGGTTAATAGAGGAAGAACTTAAAGCTCTGTTTAGTAGTTGACAGGAAAATTTTTTTGATTTGATGGCATAAACATTTTTATTTGAATATGACATGAAATATTTTCCTGATATTGTCAAATTTAGTCTATTCATTACTCAATTTCAGTTTATAACACATTTTTATATATTTTAAAAGGTATTTCCCATATTTTTACTTCCTCTACTTTTTTTGGTATATTACATACATACATTGCACACTTGCTTTAGTAGCAAAAAAAAAGAACTGTGTTCCTGGTTGGCTTGTAAAAAAGGGATTTGCATAGAAACAGCCTACTAGGAACAATATATTTGACAGTTTTGAATAAGCAATAACATGTGATGATTTTCATATTGTTCTTCAATTATCTGAGAAGTATAAAAACCATTACTCGACTCATTAAAGTTAGAATGAACATTAGGGAATTCACTCTAGGCAGAGAATGTTTCCGTTAGCAGTTGATCTCATAATTATGTAACTCCTCATTTCTATTTAGCTAAAGTTTATTTAAATTAATATGGCTTTTGCCTGTTCCCTTGCGGTACCAGCCTCTAAAGGCATTTGGTAGCTCCACAGAGGAATCTAACATCTTCTGATTCTGCTTTTAGTTCAGGATGTGCTGACATAACTTCCATCTCATCTCTGCTATACTTTGGAACAACTGATAATCAGCAGTTTCTGAAAACTGCTTTCTAAACAGTAAGAGAAGTGGTATTTTAACATTAAGTGCGAGAAAAGTAACTGCCAGCAAGTTTACTTTCTCATCCTGTTTCTCACAACTGGAACCAAAGCATCACTCTAGTTGGAATACCTTGACAAATTACCTGCTTACTTTACCTTGATTAGTAATATTAATAATACCCATGATGGAGCAAGGTTCTCAGGTTTGTTCCTCCCCACACTTGCCGCTGGGGGGGAGACCATTTGTCTACCCCACTAACATACTAACATCTCAAAGTTGTGCTAGGAGAAGCTGTCTGTGCTGACATTAGCAAGAGAATCATCTGTATCACAGCATTTCGCTCTGAAGAATACAGACATAACTTGCTGATGAAATAGAACTCGCTGATACAACTTTAGAGAATGAAAACCCACACGAAGGGTGGTGGGAGTGGGGAGTCTGCCAAGTACGTAAGCAAGTCTTTGATCGCAAAGCAGCCGGAAAGAAATAATAAGCAATGTGCACGTGGCCCTCTGGACAGTAAGGGCGCTCCTGACCAACTACCAGGACATCAGAGGCTCTTCCTCGACATGTTTTTTGTCATATGGGCATAAAGACAGAGTCACACTTAAACTCTACCATGCTTCAGAGTCCATGAAGCACTTTCACATATTTATCTCCTTTGACCATTATGATAATCCCACAGGGTAGGAAGAGTAGGGACGATCCCACTGCATACAGATGAGGAAACTGAACGGAAACAAGCTATCCAAGAGGAAAGTATTACTAAGTGGCAGCAGAATCAACATGGAGCCTACGTCGCCTCTTACAAATTGTGCTAATTTCACTCTCCCATACTCTCTCGGATCTTGAGGGTTTCGTGATTTGATTGCCCTAAATTGTAAGTTAGCATAAAGGACATATCTCATAGTCTTTCTTGCTTTACGTTGAGAAATAATTCTTTAAGGAGTGATTTGGTGCTTTTGGTTGTATCTCTCATTTCAATATTGGAGACACAAAAGCTGAATCAAAAACTCCAACTTAAAAGAAAACTTCCACAGAACACCACATCACCTATGTTCTGTTCTTACCAAATCGTGACTCTAATCATAATATGAATATGGAACATTTTTCAAAACAGCTGGCCCTGGACTCATGAAACTTTTCATTGTCATTAAAGGCTAGAGAAGGAGGTGACTGTTTTGGATTCATGGAGAAAGAGAGATATGGCAGCTAAATGCAATGTGTGACTGGAGCAAGTAGGGGGTAAAAAGTAGGGGGGAAAACCACATTGCTGGGATTATAGGGAGGGACCTTACATTTGATATTATGGTAGTGATATAAAATTGCTTGAGAGTGATAGCAGTATGTGGGAGAACACCCTTAGAAGATATACGCAGAATATATAGAGGTGAAGCATCGAGAGGTCTGCAAGTTACTTATAAGTGATTCAGACATATTATATATATTCATATATAGAGACACATACATGTGTGTGCATGTGTATTTATGTGTGTGTTTGGATAGAGAGAAAGAAATGTGCCTAAAGGTAGCAAGCGAGTCTAGGCAAAGGATTCTCTATGGATATTCTTTACATTACTCTTTCAACTTTTCTGTTGGCTTGAAATTTTTCAACATAGAGTATGGAAAAAGCAGAAACAATACCACAATAAGATTTTTGGTACTGTTGATTTGAGTTGATGTAAAGCAATCTTGTATAAATTATTCACAATACTTGGAATTTTGATGAAGATGCTACACAGTGTTGGGTTTCTGTACAAAAAGGCAAGACTTACTTTGTGTCTTGGGATAGTATTATTTTGTATTATTATTTCTAGCATGAGTATTAAGCTTTTACTTTAGTAGTAAAAAAATAAATTAAATGATGGAAAGAAGGAGGAATGAGAGAAGAAAAAGGAAAAAAAGAAGGAAAAGCATATTTCTGTGTTTTCATTTATTAGTCCCATAGCTAAATTTCAGTCATTTTTCAAGAATCATAGCCAATGCTGTTTACTACAGAAGGTCATAAATAAAGACCCTATCTTCCTGTCTTCCCCTCGTTTGTTCTACCCTTGCGATCCTCTGTCATCTTGTGACATAGTCCATATGATAATGGGCATGCAGTGAAGTGGTTAAAAACTATATTTCCAGCTACTGTTTCTGGGGAAACCTTGAATGATAGACCCAGAAATTTATGGCTAGATGCTGGTCGGATTAGATTACATCTCCTCTTCCAGCAGCCCCACAGCATCTTTTTACCTCTGTTCACATGCCCATGAAGTCTGTGTTTTGTAACTGAGGAATGAAAGAAAAGGCAAGGCCCAGAAAAAGAAGAGAGGACAGGTAGAGGCTCTGTTATCTGGTCAGAGCTTGACGAGCATTATCAAGTGCTGAAATGCGTAAGTTTTTAAAGCTCTTCCATAAAAAATATTTTGGGTCTCTAGGCACAAGGAGGGTACAGGTGGGATGAGTGGTACAAAGGGAGAAGACAGCCTTCCTCTTACCTCTAAATAGAACCCAGCACTCTGCTGGCATCGTGAAGAGGGAAAAGTCATGGAACACGTTGAGGCAGCACTGTGACCCGAGCACGGGCATTTTCAGATGGATGAGGGCTTTCTAAGCAGCTTCACAGGTAAAGAACAGAGACTAACGGAAACTGGAGCGCAGGAGAGAGGAGAGGGAAGACGCGACTACATGACCACGGCTGAGAGAATGATCTGTGGGTACATATAAGGGGTTCCTCGTGGTCATCTCTGCAGAAGTCCTGCTTTCATGCTGGGTAGGTTAGCTATAGAAGAAACCTTGTGGTACAGTGATGTCAAAGCACAAGAACCAGATCCTGTATAATGGCTGGGGTATATTTTTAACTCAAGTTCCCAGCAGGAATTTTCTCTTCCCACCACAATAAGCTTCCAATGCCCTCCTATCACCAGAGAATACAGAGAATGGGCCCTGCTGGGAAAATGTCTCCATCAGAGAGCTGAAACATACCCACAGAACTCTAATCAGGTTGGGAGGTCAGAGAGCAGCTGTCCCCACAGATACTGCTATTAACAAATTTAGCAAGCATTCATTATTTGGCAGAATATATTAAAAGGAAGAAAACTCTCCCCCAGACATCACTGATAAAGGCTCCATAAAGACAGTGCTTAGAGCAGTTGAAAAGTCAAAAAGGAAGGACCTCCTAGGGTTACAAAGAAGGGTCTCAAAGCAAGAAGCCAACATCCCAGAAGAGGCAGAGAGACATAGAACACGCCCGAACATAAACCAGAAAGTGAACTTGAAAAGCGGTTCCCCATACGACCTAGGGCTTACGGAAAGAGTCTCCACAACCAGATTCCTGGTTTTGAATCCTGTATAGACCTCAGAGAAGCTATTTAAGCTACTAGTGCCTCAGTTTCCCCATTTGAACTATGGAAGTCACAAACAGTCACTTTCATTTCATTTTACAAAGGCCAACCTCTTTTCAAAGAAAACAGATTCCATGAAAGCCACTGCCATACAAAGAGAGCATTTAAACTTTTCAACAGATAGGATTTTAACTGAACAACAAAACAAGGAAAAATAAAGAACTACCATGACTTCTAAGAAAATGGGAAGTTTGGAATCTTTAGAAAACGTAAGGGCCTATACAATATGTGTGTGTGTGTGTGTAAACTATAAACAGAATTGTGTATAAACTCAGGCTGATTATTGTTATCACAACACAGCCTCATGAAAGAACACATTTTGGACAGACTGTCCTTCCTTCACTGTGTATTAAGTGAAAAAGATGAATTAAACCAAGGCAAATAATTTTTGTGTGAAATATATCATTTCTATAAATGGAAAAATGTATGATCCCAGGACTTCTGGAAGAGAGTGAAACGAGAAGCATCAAGAAACCCTTGTAAAGTTTTAATAAAATTGAGCCAATTTTCTAAGCAATCATAGGGAGGAAAAATAGAAAAATACCAAATTTTGATAAGAATATACATATATATATATATATATTTTCCATATATGTGTGTGTATGTGTATATATATATATGTTCCTGCTTATTTATGGATAAGATTTATAATCAGTTGTTTTCTAAGGCCTTCTCCATCATTTTCATTTGGCATATCCCTTTGGGAATTCAGACCCTGGCAAAGCATTTGGAATTTGGAATTTTAGTTCTGGGGACTGCTTTGTGAACTGATTCACATTTTATGTACCAAATGTTAAAAAAAAAAAATTTTTCATAACTAGCACACAGGCACAGCAGCACTGCCTTTGTGAGACTCCACAGGCAATGGTGCTACGAGGTCTCACAGTTGACAATGTGAAGACAGGAGAAGGGACGATTCTGTAGCCTGCCCACACTGGGACATTCTGCACAAATTGCGAGGCTCCTGGAAGAAATCCTCTCACGTTCCATCTACAGAACCAGGCACAGACATTTCTAAATGGGGAACCTCAGGAAGATGAGCCTCCAGGACTGGCAGAATCACCCCTCAGTTGGAAAAGCTTCTAGGCTCTACTGGACATGCCATAAAGTTGCAGGGACCAGAGCTTTAGGAGGAGAAAGGCATCATTCATTCCATCCCAAAACAGGCCTTTTTGCTTAGGATGCAGATCCATAGTGACAGAAATGGATTAGGACCCTGGAATACTCATCAGGTGTCAGAGCAAGGCCAAGGAAGAAAGACGCAGACATCACGTGAAACCCAAAATAAGTTTTCCATCCCTGTCCTGTGTGTGGCACTTTATTGCTTCAATGATCGTTGCCAAGCCCCACAGGGCCTCTGGAAGCACTGGAAGCACCAAACAGTCGATGTCCTCCCCAAGGTCTGAATGACAACTACAAAAAGAACTGTCTCGACAAACAGGACTCCTTCACTGCTCTCCCCACCCACGGTGCTGTCGGGCAGCTCCAGAACTGGAAACAAAGCAAGGCAAGGAGAAGAGCTTAAGGAATGCTCCCCAAGTTTCTCTGGTTGTTCTGGAGTTCAGGAGAGAAGCCTGAGCTTAGGTCGGTGTGCGTAACAGGAGCAGGTGCTATATAGGTCTTGAACATGTCAGTCCCGAACCATGAGCTGTTATCCTAGCTCTCGATGCTGGAACAGACAATTAAATATAACTTTAAACTCTGCCTGTGAATAAATGATTTAAAGGTGATGTCTACAATTCCTTGAAATTTTTGCATCAGATTTCCCGTTGGAGAGTTTGAAACAAAGAATATGGAAGATAAAGGAAACTCTGAGCCAACAGTCAGGAAATTGTTTGAATTTTGCTCTTTTCATTATTCTAGCATTTTTGTATGTATGACATGCTTGTTATCCATAATTTTTAAAAGTGTTTTAAGAAATTGTAAGTTATTTTTGAGCATCCTGGTGGTCTTTTTTGATCTGTTTCTCTTTACTTCCGTTTGTAGCTTGAAAAAATGCCTCTGGATCTTTAGCAGAATGTGACCCTTCATTTGTAAAATAAAAACATTTTAAAACTAAAAAAAAAATAAAAATTCTCCCAGGTATCCTTGTTTTTCACTGTCGATAGCCTTAGAGCCCAGTAACCACTGAAATAAGTCATTGGACTACTGAAGGTGTGGGATGATCTTTGTATGGTTTGGAGAAGTGAATCAGTGCACACCTAGAAGCAGGCCCCAGAATTTGCTGAAAACTTGCTGTGCAGGAACTCTGTGAAGATTAGCACATAACAGCCCAGCTCCAGCTCCAGCTCCAGGTCAGGACAATTATGAGGACATTGTCATAAATCCTTAAAACCTGTCTTCCTCAAACAGTTAGAGTAGAATGCTTTGTATTAGAAAACCAACATGCAAAAGAAACAGATACTTCCCCCTAAATATGCTGATTTTCAGGAAAGGTAGAAAGTATTTACTTTAGATACAAACAAGGTTATAAATTGTTATTGTATTAAATAAGAGACCAAAGTAATAAGAGGATAATAAAACTAAATTACAGGAACTGAAATAAAATCAGTGTTGAAAGCATAAATAACCTGAGACAGTGAAACAACAAATGAAGATTTGAAGGGGATGAGAGGAAAGAACACATTCAGTGGAGATGATATTAATACAGATTGATAAAGGGGAGCGCCAATCTACAAATAACAGGTATTCTGCTTAGAAAGGAAGCAGTAATAAAACTCTAATAAAGAAAACTCCCAATTTGAGAAAAATACCTCAGATTGAAAATTCATAGAGATCACAATATCTAAGAAGAGTAAATGAATACAGATGAATTCCAACACACAATTTAATGAAAATTTACATTTGTAAGATAAAGAATACTTACTGAGCCTTGGCTGAGTAGCTCAGGGTTAAAGCATCGTCCCGATGTGACAAGGTTGTGGGTTAGATCCCTGGTCAGGGCACATACAAGAATAAACCAATGAATGCATGAATAAATGGAACAACAAACCGATGTTTCTCTCTCTTCCCCTCTCTCTCTAAACATCAATAAATAAATAAAATGTAAAAAAAATAAATATTAAAGTCATTCATTCAGAATAGATGACACCATATTTTCACTTCAATAATAAAATTATACCAAAGAAATGCTCCTACCAGGACTTGAGACAAAATGACCATGCCACAAGTATATACCCAGCCAAGATTAAAAAGATAATTTCAGATATGCTATCTAAGCATTTATTCTATTTAAAATGACTTACGTATTTTTATCCAAGTACGAAGAACTGAATTAAGCACTGAAGACTGGGAAATTGTGGTAGCAAAGAGCTGGTGGTAAGAACTGAATATAAATATAGATAAATTATACCAAAAAAAAAATTAGTGCCCTTGGTCATCACAAAGGGAAGAGAGAAAAACTGAGGCAGTCCCTGCCCTCAGGTTTGGCTGAAATGAACCAAACATGCTGATCTGAACTGTAAAAAATTTAAAAAATTAAAATTACACACAAAAGCCTAAAGCTCATAGATATTATTCCTATAAAAAATACATAAAAATAAAACCTATTGAAATTATTGTAAAAATTGATGTGATTTATAACCCAAGATTAAAAAGTAATCAGAAATTAAAATAATGAAAGCACTACATTCTTAATTTTTTATTAAAGAGTGTAAAACCTAATATTTTAATTATTAGATTACTACAGATTTATGATAATTTAGACCAAATATTTATCTTTCAAACTACTGTAATAAAAGCAAATAAAGCATTTCCTAGCAAGATAGTATTCAGCAATTTTTAAATGACTGCAATAAAATAAATCATAACTAGGTTTAGAAAATTCAGACACTGTCTGGGTAAGTAAAATTGGCTTTAAAACAACATCAATAGCCCGGCTGGCGTGGCTCAGTGGTTGAGCATTGACCTATGATCCAGGAGATCGGGGTTCGATTCCTGGTCAGGGCACATGCCCGGGTTGCGGGCTGCAGCTGATCAATGACTCTCTCATCATTGATGTTTCTATCTCTCTCTCTCCCTCTCCTTTCCTCTCTCTGAAATCAATAAAGATATATTTTTTAAAAAAAAAACATCAATAATCGGTTGCATCCAGAGGGACTCTCGAAATAGTACAGGGCCATTTTCACTAACAGATGAAAAACCATATTCAAGGGAACACAGATATATCGCTATCAAGGTAAAATTAAAGCAAAGCAAACAAGGTGAAGCCAGGGTAAAAGTGCTGTTTTATATTGATAAAGTCAGAATTAATAGTGTAAATGTTGCAGTATTGAAACTTTAAGTAAAGGGAAATAAATAGAAACACAAGTGGAAGAGTAAAATTTTAAAATAATACCAGCTCATGGTAAGTCATATAGGTAAAATATATGGAATATCAGGATATTTGAATAACGTACTATATAAAATTGTTTACTTGCAGAGAATATCCCTTTTATTGAAATATAAGATACCACAAAATATATTTAAAGATTTATCCCCAAATAGTTTATACCTATTCTCATATCACAACCAATAAAGGTCTAGGTTAGTTTTTGTTGTTGTTTTTGTTAATCCTTACCCAAGGATATTTTTTCCACTGATTTTTTAGAGACAGTGGGAGGGAGGGAGGGGGGAGAGAGCCAGAAGGAGAGAGGAAGGGGGGGAGGGAGAGAGAGAAAGAGAGAGAAACATCAATGTGAGAGAGACACGTTGATTGGTTACCTCTTGCACACTGAGGGTAGATCCTATAACCCAGGTAAATGTCCTTGACTAGAAATCAAACCCAAGACCCTTTGGTGTTTGGGCTGGTGCTCTAACCATGAGCCACACTGGCCAGGGCTAGGTTACTGTGTGAGTGTGTGTCTATGTGTGTATGTAAAAAATATACAAAATATATACATAATAAACATAATAGAAAAAAATTGTTTTAAAGCACTGAACATTCTCCTAAGTAATCTCTAGGCAATAATGCAGGAAAATTACTTAGAAAATAATTTTTAAAATTACATTGCAAATCAAGGTTATCGTTGACTATTGTCAGGAGCAAATTTATGTCCTCAAATACCTTTATAAAAAAATGAAAAAAGAAATCACTTTATTTTCCAACTCAGACAAAAGACCTAGTAAAAGGACAAAAGGTCACCTGAGAAAGTATGAAAAAGAAAGTAATACAAGATAAAAAGAAAAATTATAAAACAGAAGTAGAACATATAAATTAACCCAGAAACTAGGGAGAACATCAACATGATAAATGAAGTTCTAGAAAATCTAATATAAAAGAAAGAAAAACATGAAGGTATTAATTTAAAAATAGTACTATAAAAAGAGAAGAAATTAAGAGTATAAAGGAAATTTTTAAAATTACAAGCAAATAAATAAAATCATACAAACCCATTCTGAAAACCAAAGAAGTCCTGGAATAGAGAAAAGTCTTCCTCCTTCACTATTTCACAGGAAGCAGTGTAGGCTATTTGCTTAAATTCCTGGGATTGATTCTAATATAAAAATCTGTCAAACCCTGGCCAGTGCTGCTCAGTGGTTCCAGTGTTCGCCTGTGGACCAAAGGGTCATGGGTTTGATTTTTGGTCAAGGGCATGTACCTGGGTTGCAGGTTCAATCCCTGGCCCAGTTGGGGCGCATGTGGGAGGCAACCAATAAATATCCTTGGGAAAAGATTACAACAACAACAAAAATCTCCGAAAAAAGAGATGAAAGAATCTTATATGGGATGATTATACATGGAAAAATAAAATAAAATTGATATTCTACAGCATTCAGAGCATATATCAATTAATATTAGAAAATTTGTATAAAGTAAAATAGAAAAATAATTTATATGTTAATAAGAGAAACAATAGTTATACTTAAGTAAATGCAAAAACCCATTCCTAATAATAATACTACTAAAAATGTGGGATAGAAGGGTATTTTCTCAACATTAAAAATCTTTATTCAAAACAAATAATTAACATTACATATATATAATGTAACACTAAGGTTACTCCTAATATAATAAATAGACGTGCTTTCTATATGTTATATTGGTAATATTGCTTTGATGATCTTATTAACAAGGCAAGGTACAAAATTAAACAGTATAAATTATTGAAAGAAATAAAATGATATGTAAATCTCTGTTTATGGTTGACTATATCTCAATAAAACTCAAAGGATTTAACTAAAATTTATTAAAATTAAATAAAAAATTTCAACAAGGTAAAAGATAAAGCAGGTCTACTTTTTAAAAAAAAATCAATATATAAGATATGGCAAAGGTAGGTTTACAGTTGTTTTTATGGAAAATAATACAATTAAAAAATAATATTACAAGACTAAACTCTTTGTGTTTCACTTACAACTGTAATCCTACTTTTACCCCATGTATTTCTTTATGAGTTCAGTCAACAAATATTTATTGAATACCTGTTGTGTGCCAAGCACTGCTCTAAGGAGCTGGGAATTCAGTAGTAAATAAACCAGAGTCCCTTCCCTTGTGGAGATTATAATCCAATGGGACAGTCAGACTAAACAAGTAAATAAGTGCATAATATAAATTCAGGTAGTAGAAATGCTCTGAAGGAAAATAATATAGGAAAGAGGAACGGAGAATGCTGGTAGAGAGTGTATTTTAGACATTTATTAGTTTTCTATTGCTGCATAACAGACCACCACAAACTTAGTGGCTTAAAGCAGCACAAATGTATCATCTCACGTTATCCAAGGTCCAGAATTAAGGCCTACGGTTCGCTGGGTTCTCTGCTTGAATCACGAGGTTGTAGTCAAAGAGTCAGCCAGGGCTGGGTCGAACGCGAGGCTTGGGGTCCTCTTCCAAACTCATGACTGTCAGCAGAATCCAGTCCCTGCAGCTGTAGAACTCACGGGGGCAGAAGGACAACGACTGTAACTGCTTCTTCCTCTTCTAAGGGCTACTCTGATTAGGTCAGGCCCACCCAGGGTAATCTCCACTCAGAGTCAAGGATTAGTAACCTAATCATGGGAGTTGGATCCCATTGGATCACAGGTTCCACCTGCACAAGGACAGTACACTTGGGGGGGGGGGAGATTATGGGAGCCACATAGAATTTTCCCTACGAGGGACAGGATGGTCAGGGAAGGGCTTTCTAAATTGGTTACTTTTGAGTGAAGACCTGGAAAAAAATCAGACTGAGCTCTATAAAGGTGACTAGTAGAAAACTGAAAAGTACATATGGGCCTGGCATTCTTGACTCACATATTTCTATTGTCCTGCACTATGAGAGACACTGAATGAATGCTTTGCACCAATACTGAAAAGAAGCACTATGCACATTCCTATTTTACCAGTGAGAAAACTGAGGTTCCGAGAGGTTGACTAACACCCTCAAGTTCACAGTCAAATGTGGAAAGTCCAGGATGTGAACCTAGGCGAGGAACAAAGCTGCAGAGCAGGTCTCAGGAATGCACCCTGTGCTGTCACTCAGGGGACACACTCAGGAGCACTCAGCTGGGTTTAATGCTCCACCATCACCATTTTGAGGTTCTTAATCATTTTATCTTAGAACTTGGGTTTGTAAGTGATGTCTGGGGAGACAAAGGAGCATGCTCATGAGCAGGGGGGATGCGCGCAATGTGAGTACCTGCCTTTTCCTTCACATGCAGCATTTGGGAAGCCCCATGGCACAGGATTTCAGTGGGCCATGGTGGTGAGCGTTCAGTGAGACTCAACATGAGTACAAGGTAAGCATGTTATGCCTACGACTAAGTAAATGGGCATGCTGACGGCCACCCATTTCAGCCAGGTGCCTTTTGGGGACCCTGAAAACAGCTGCACCCATGTGGCTCAGCCCAGGGACAGGGATCAGGAAGGGAGTGAGAGAGAGGGAGCACCGAGGACTGTCCCTAGAAAGCTGAAAACCTGTAGAGTCCTAAAGTAATGACTTATCTCCAATGAGCTGCCTCAAATAGCAGCACATTATTCCAGTAGAGCTTTTGGAAAACACTCCTCCTTAGAGACAATATAACCAAGTGCAGTCTGAAATCTGGGACCGGACTTCTGTGTGGTGATATACCTCAACTGGGAAGATGTCATGGGGAAGTACGGGGCTCTCACTCTACCAAACACCACCTTGGCCACATCTATGGCTGCCTGACGTGTCCTGGGAGAGCTTTATTACTAAACTTAGGGGTTGGTTAGATGTGAAATATGTGAGATGTATTCCTGAGAGAGTAATATTTCAAATTTTTATTATTCACTTACAACTTACTGAAAAAACTAAAATTTGCTATTTAACATTCACAAAACTAAGGAAGTCTAAAAGAACTTTAAGTCCTATACCTGCATTTGTGGAAGTTGGATTTGAGGACACACAAGATCCTCAGTGTAAGTGTCTGGGTACAAGCAAAATCCCCAGGCAGTATTTCAGACTTGCAAGGTAGTGGGCATGGTGAGACCGAAGTCAAGGTCTCTAAACATTAAAGGGGGACCCAGGTAAGATCTGGGTTACAGATGAAACAAGCAGAGCATTCAATAAGGTGAATATATGATATGCTAAAAGGCGGATTGGAAAATAGGATAGCACAGTAGGGCAGAAGGGCCTAGAGGCCCAAGAGGGGTGGAGGGAATCTGTGGGCTGGTTTGGGGGGACGGACTGTGGACACACCCTCTTGGAGGGGCACCCTCCCCCACCCTCAGGAACCCTTTGTGACTGCACAGTGCCCTGTGATGCAGGCCTGGCAATAAAGGCAAGTGCACTCTCAGAGCCCAGTTGCCTCAAGCAGCTTTGCCACTGGGAAAATGGGACTCAGCCTGCTTGTGAACAGCCTCCCAGAGCTTCACCTGAGCTTCAGCTTAGCGTCTTTATATAGTAACCTCAACCTCATTTACCTCGGTCTGCTGTGGTTGCTGCTTCTCTTCTTCATCTTCCTCCTGGGGATTCCCTCCACCCCAACCTTCCGGCGCCATGAGCACACGCACAGGGTAAGGAGCCCCGAGCGAGCCCCACCAGAGTTCTTCACTGTCCTTCCCGCTTCCATCCCCGCATTCCTACATGAGTTTGGTTGAGTCGGAGAGACACGGAAGATGGGACGTCTGAGGAGAGAAAGGAACATCACTCTCCAGGGGGAAGAGACCGGCAGGGCTAGGGGTTCAGGGAGCACCCGGTTTCCATGTGAAGCTCACAGACCATCTGGGCCTGGTGGCAGGCTCCTGGCTCCACACACAGTGATTCCCTAGTTCTGGATCGAGTTATTTAGAGACTTTGGGGCCTCTGTAGGACATCGGCGTTAACCAGCACTTCATCATGGGGCATACTCCCCTGTCGGGCATCACTGGACCAAGCCTCTGTGTCGGGCTGGTCAGGAGAGCAGTGCTGAGCCTCGGGGAGCCTCCGAGCGCCTCTGAGCAGAGGCTGAAGCCTGGGCACCGCGCCAGGTTACAGGGCCATCAGAGGGACCCGAGATGTGGCTGCAGGTCTGACTCTGCGCCCTCGCCGAGCAGAGGGCCTCTGAGAGTGCCAAGTGTGGACCTCCCAGACAAAACCCTCCTTGAGCATTTCAAAAAGGAAAAATTAAAACATTTCAAAGGTTTAAAATTTGGTAAAAGGAAGGAACACAAAGTTCTACTAATTGAAATGAGTTTGGTTGGCTCAGAGAGACATTACTCTTAGATACTGAATGTCTGAGTTTCCCAGGGAGAGGAGAGAAATGAGTCCCAATCCCTCATTATTTTTGTTCTCAGCGTCGGAGCAGAGACAAGAGGAGAAGGAAAGGTGGGACACAGGAAGGTAAGGTTCTGCCTGTACCACCCGAGCTCCCCAAGGGTGACCCTCTCTCTCCTTCCATGAGGAACCAGGTCCATGATCTCTGTCAGTTGGTAGATAAGCCCCTCTCAGGAAACAGAGTCCTCAGAGGAGAGGCTCATGGAGACAGTCAGAACCTGAGACACTTCTCAGTTTCTCTGCTCTGCTGTCCCTGGGAACAAAGCAGTGACGGACCTGGACCATGGGCATTGCCCAGTAGATGTCCAGAGTCCAGACTTCTGTCTCCTGACTTTGGGAAAGTTCTCTGGCTGCAGGTGATCCGATTCCTCTTTGTTGTAACCACTGACGTCCCTGCTGCACAGAGTGGTTTTGAGCATCAAAGGGGGTAATGTGTATAAAAGCACTTTACTAATGAAGCCACACACATGGGACCTTACTAATATTATCATTGACCACTTGACCTCATCCACCAATTCCTGGGGCTTTCAGAGTCTAGCACCCCAAGGGTCTCCCACATGGGGACTCCTGGGTAATGCCCGTGTCTGCCTTCATTACATGTAACACTCTCCTGGTTTCCCAGGTTTGAGATATTACCACAGGGAAGAGCAGGAGAAAAGGAGGCTGATTTCTGTCCTGAAAAGGTGACTGGTCTTCCCCCCTTTTTCCCAATCTCTCTCTAGCATGCTCTATGCAATTCCAGGGATTCCGTGGAGCCTTCCACAGTCATGGGCGGGGGTTGCCATAGGAACGGGAATGTGAGTGAATGCCTTGGGGTGAGTGCCACTGAGGGCATTGTGAAGTCATGGATGTGGAGCAGTGTGAAGGGGCAGCAGGCCAGTAGGTCCTTTCCTTGTTCTGGTCCTGGCTGCAGCTGTGTACCTCCTGTCTCCTGCAGCTCCCTGGGCCAGCATCATGATACCATCTACTTTCGTCAACTTTTGTGTCCAAAACCCTCCTGTGAGGTGTATAATAATGCAACCACTGAAACCAATCGGCTGCTGTCCTCAGAGGCCCTCAAAGTTTCTGTTCCCTCTGTGTCCCCTGTGGCTTCCACAGCTCCTGTGACTGAGCCACCATTCACGCAGTCCTCTGCCTTCTCAGCAGTCACTCCAGGAGACCTAATACCACCTCCTCTGCCTGAGCCTTCCCCACCTCCCCCCTCCGTTCTCTCCCCTAACCCAATGACCCCCTTGGGTAATTTTCTGTCACCCTCACAGCAAGGTCAAACTCTGCCTTCAGAGCCTTCTCCTCCCTCGGAATCCAAATTCCCAGTGAGCCATTCCCCACCCCAACCCAAAGACTTGTTGTCTTCAACCTTGACACAATGTGATTTCCATCAAGAGTTGCCTGCCCTCCATTCTACAAAGACCTCTTTTGGAGGAGACCCTGCAGCCAAACTTATAGATCCTCGACACCTCTTATTTCTCAGCCCTGATGAGCATGACTCAGTACAGCAGTACTCAAATCCTAAGATCTTGGAGGACCTTTTAAAGCAAAAACTTATCCAGCTTTTCTGGGGTCTTCCATCTCTGCACAGCGAGTCCTTGCCCTCTGCTGTCCATGTCTCAAGTGACTATTCCTCAATCTTTATTTTCAATAGCATGTCAAATGCGTTCACAGACCAAGAATCCCGAATACTTCCTTATCATCTGTCTCCATCTTTGCCTGAGGTCTACCCTCAGCCCTTGCCTCAAACCCTGCCCCAATCCCAGCCCCTACCTCTCACTCGGATCCAACCCCAGGCCCACCTTCAATCCCCACACCCAATCCTTCCATCCAGTCCCATTGCCCAGATTAGGGCCTGTGGAGTATATTTCCATAGACCTAAGAGTGAAACAGAACGTCTTACCTCATCTGAAATACAACACCTGGAATGTAATGTGTTGCAGAAGAAACAAGAACGTTTGTGGGGTTTACCCTCTGTGGTTCAAAGTTCTAAGAAAGACTCCTGTCCATCAGTTCCCACCTCTCCTTACCGTCGGCCCTCTCAGGCCCATCTTGCAATCTCCATCAGTCCTGTAGGGTTTCCTCTCAGCAGTGAACTTCGAGAGAAATTTGAGCATTACCTTAGAAAGAGGCTCATCCAACACCGGTGGGGCCTGCCCCACAGGGTCCGTGAGAGTCTGTCACTGATGAAGCCTCTGAGAGAATTTTCAGACATACCTGAGTCAAAGAGCAGTTGTGGCTTCTCATGGATCTCTGTGGATAAGGGCCAGAGTAGCAAAAATCCAAATGTTGGACTGAGCCAACCAGGAAACTTCTACGAGAGGGGCTCAGAAATGTTTCAGCTAGACCAGGATGAGGGGAAGGGTGCGGGACACAGCCAAGAGAATGATCCAAAAGTTCATCTGTCGAGTGACTCAGAGAGATCTTCAGATAAGGATGTGGGAAATGACTCTGACATGATGAGTCTGTCAGGAGAAAACTCAATAGTGTCAGGGCAGCCTGGAAGTCAGAGACAACTGGAAAAAGGCCTGAAAGCACATCTGAGCAAGAAGTTTGAGGAAATCAATGAAGACCAACTATCTAGAACTGTACATAGTTCACAGCACACTACCAAGCAGACACTTCCTGTAAAATCCAACACCGAAATAAAACAGAGAAGCTTGCCACCATCAGTGGGTGGGGACAACTGTCTGGACACATCCCAGGAGCTTTTTTTCCTTAAGTCTGGTACACAGCAGATGCTGGAAGCCCACATCACCAAGTTTCGTGTAAGGATGTTGAGGGGTCTTCCCACCAAAGTCCTTGAATCCCAAGAAGTCCTCAAATTGAAACATGCTTCATCCCATTCCTTGATGGATCCCAACTCTTCCTCCTCAACCAAACTGACTTCTGAGGTGAACGCCAAATCTGGGGGCTTCATGCCCCTGAGAGGAAGCTCTAAATCCCTTCATAGGGATGAGGTGGGAACAGAAAATTCAGCCACCGTCCTGGATCTTCCTCTACCTGCCGCCTCACTTGTGGGCAAGGAAGGACAGGGGACCCTGAGACAATCACCTGCTGATATCAAACACGGACTTTCAGAGGCAATTAGGAAAATTTGGAATTCCAAACCGACTCTTCTGCCTGTCACAAACAGCATCAGTGGCAAAACAAATCAGAGACATTCTCTAATAGCCAACATTCAACCCCCAAAGCTGTCTGCAAGGCAAGCAGGGACTGGACATGAGCCAGAAACTAAGAGGGTGAATGCTAGCGACAGAGCAGAAATACAACAGGGCACAAATAGAGAGAAATCAGAACCTGCTTCCATGTCCAAAGTGTCCAGGGCAATAGTCAGGGCTGAGGAGCTCGATGCTCTTCAACCCAAAACTGGTGACGTTTTGACAACCAGCAAGCTGGGAATCTCCCAAAGGATAAATGTGAATGAGAGTGATGGAGACACTGCTGTGACCACTGAAAAACCATCAAAAATATCAGCTCCCCAAGATCTTAACTTTTCGAATCTTAAAAAGCAAGTAATTGCTGAGTTAAAGCTGAAGTTGGAGGAGAGGAAGCACAGACAGGCCCAAGGCCAACCCATTGACATGTCCCATGACTCAGACAGCTTGACTTACAAAGCCTCCCTGACCCATGCTCAGGGTGTCTCCAGTGTGGACAAGGCAACTCCCCAGGTGCTCCATGTGCACTTGGAGGACAGAGGAGTCAGTGTGGACCCGCGGCAGGAACCTTGGCTTCCTAAGAGCTTGTTAAGGTCGTGCCGGTATAAGATTTTCCCACCATCTGAAAAGAAAATGAGTCCCAAAGGCTCCAAATCAGAAGAGCATGGTGCAGGAGATGCGGGGTTGAGAATTTTCCAACCTAGAAGGAAGAGATTTCCTTCTCAGGACACAGCTTCAGAGAAGGGACAGTCTCCTCCTGATAGCCTTTTCCTAAGTAAAATGAAGAGCTTTTTTCAATGGCTTCATCCTGAAATAAAATGCGAAAAGCAAGAAAACCCTGAGGAAAAGGGCAGCCCCATATCCTCTGTGCAGAGCAGAGGCCCAGTTAAAAGCAGAGCTGCCTTTCCTGGAATGATGCAAGTTAACAGAGTCATGTCAGACTTTGGGAAGTTCCGAAAAGAGAAACTGGGGCTCTGGCCTACAACAGATTCCACCTGCCCTAAAGAGCCCCTTCCCTTTGCAGAGAAGTTTGGGAAAGCTCTGCAGAAGGCACCAGTGCAGGCCCAAGCAGAGCTTGTCCAGGGGCATCCTTTCAGCTCCAGGGCTCCCTCCTGCAAAGTGACAAATACCGAGCTTCACCGCCAAGCACCTGTCTTTGCTGCCCAGAGCTCTACAAGTAGTAGACATACCAGAAACGAGGGCAGACACCCCCAGAAAGTTGTGGCATTAAAGGACCAGCAATTATGTCAGAAGCACCCCCAATCTATGCCCTGCAAGGGGGCTATGCCTCATCCAAGCCCCATCTGCAGGCCTCAAGCTGCCCAGGGGCCTCCTGCCATTCTCACCACTGATGAAGGCACTGTGTTTAGAGGTCAGTCTGCACGATTTAGACATGCGATGCTTCTCCAGAAGTTCTAGGGGCAAAAATCCCCCCCCCCCAAATGTCTTCCTTGTGAAGAATATTGACTTGCCTAATAAATGTTTCTCTAATAATAGTGATGTCTTTTCAGTGTCCAGTGTTGGGGGCATGGGTCTGGGGAATCTCAGGGCTTGTGCTTAGGGAAAGAAAGGAGTTCGTTCAGCTCCTGATTGCTTCCTTTGGCTTCCAAAAGTGAGCAGCCCCCTGGAGCTCTTGGTGAGAAATAGATATCCTGTGCCCCCCCCAAAGCCCACTTCCTCTCTGACAAAGTTTGAGGAGATGGGCTCTGCCTCCTACTGCATAGCTTAGCCTTGATGAACACGGATAGCAGCCCACACCTTCCCCCTCAGGGATGCCTCATACCCTTTAGGGCATAGGGAAGACAGACCTTCTACATCTGAAGACCAGGGTGGGTATATTTTTGAGAAAATATCAGTGAAGACAAGACAGTGGCTTAGTCATTATTAGAAGTCAGTGATCAGAGGGCCCCACAGGTGGGTGAACCCTGAGTGGGAGTGTTTGGGGGGATATTGCTGCAGTGGATCTTGGGCTGGCTGGGGTAAGGTCTAGGAATGGCATAGACGCTGCTCAAAAATCTTCCTTGCGGGTCACATTAATGTGTTGGGGAAGCATCCTTAACCTTGACACTGAAGTATGCCTACTGGAAAGTCACCTTTGGGGGGTGGTTCCTGACCCTGGGCATTTTTCCAGGGTGAGGGATTAATGATATTTTTTTTGCTGAGCAAAAGCATCACTCAGCTACCAGTGGTAGGAATGTTAACCAGGCAGCCCCTTACCGCTCAGATAAAATAAAGCTGAAAGGAAAAGATGCCTTAGAGTGAGCAAGAAAGTAAGAACAAATGAGGAGGAGAGTGACCGTGCTGGTGGAACAAAGGTTTATGCCTCAGCAGCCCCACATTGGGACACTGTCTTGCTTCCAGCTTCTCAAACTGACCTAAGCTCCACCTGCTGAGGATCAGAGCACTGCACAGCATGCTGACGCCTTACACCAAAAAGGCATGGGGCTGTTCCTTGAGCACTAAATATTGGCAGGAATGTCATCAAGCACAGCATCCCTGTCTTTGGGAAAGATGATCTTGGTGCCTTCCTTCCATCCATGCTTGATGGAAATACGTAGGATCTTGCCCTTAGTGTGTACAGTTCACCTACCAGGATGGAGATAGCAAAACCACCTTTGATACAGTTTTGGTGGAGCTGTAATAAATCTCCCAGAACACCTGCAGCTCATGAAGCACAGGTGAGTTCTAGACTATGCACCAGGGTTACAGACACTTCAGGGCTCACCAAGGACCTCCATGGAATGCTTTTTCTTTTCTTTTTTTTCTTTTTGGCCAAACCTGCACACATGCCCACACTTACTGTACTCTGGAGGGAAGGCAAATCCACTTGTACAGACTGAAACACAAAAATGGAATGTGTCCTTGTGAGCACTTCAGGTAGCTTTTCTAGTAAGCCTTATGAATCCTGAGTGTAAAGAGAAAAAAGCACAGATGTCTACCACAGCCCCCTCTCACTGCCACACTTGTGTCATCTTGTCCAGAGTTATGCCATTGGCCTTACGATGTCTGAAGCTTGGGATCAGAGGAAAAATGCAGACTTTGTGAAAGTCCTAGTAGGGACAAAAAAGTGGAATGGGGCCCAAGGCAGGGAACTTGAAGGGGTGAGCAGGCAGTGGGGGGCTCTAACACCCCTATGGACAAGCAGCCAAGAACCCAGCCAGCCAGTTCCTACATCATCTCCCTCAGGGTCCCTTACTTCCACTCCAGTGCAGTTACTGCCACAGCGTAGAGCTTACTACCAGGAACGCCTCTGCCATCGGGAATAATACAGTGTGACCACCTGCCCTTTGGCCCTGTCCCCTATCCTGCCAGCACAGATGCCCACTAATTTTCCAGCTCCAGGTCATTCATTTTTCCACTCACTCCCTGTCAATCCACCAAGCTCTTGTCTTCCTCCCTTACTAAGGTAGACTTGATGGTCCATCAGGCAAGTTGACATTTAAAAATCTCCACTACAATGGGCCCCTTCCAGTCCCCTTTAATCTTTCCTTTCTGGCAAAATTTCAACTTTGTCTTTTTCCAGAAATGTCTTCCTGTAAGTAACAGATCACTATGGGATTAAATCTCACAGTTCTCCTGGTGCCCTGGAACTACCTGGAAATCACTCATTCATCCCACCAATAAAAGCCCCCTGCTTACTAACAGGTGAACAAAACAAATGGAGCTTAGGTCCCTGTTTCCTGAGTCTGTTCTCTCCCCAAAGCTACTCAACTCTATTTCAAATCTCACTTTCCTCAAAGTGAGGCCATATCCACTTGCTCAACAGATGTGCTGGACCACTGTTCACAGAGGCACTAGAAGTCATGACATGGGAACTTTTCAACAAAACACTTTAAAAAAAACCCAGAACACTTTCACATTCTTCATTCTTCCTTTCCTTTTTTCTTTCTGTTAAAATGAAAGAGGTTTCCTTCCCAACCTCAAAGGAATGACACTCCCTGAAGTCACCTTACTGAGAGAGAGCTAAATTCCCGACTTGATGGACTGATGCATCCTTGCCAGGCATCCCTTCGCCCCCTCCCTCTCCTTATGAGGAACCCGACACCTTTTGTTTTTTTAAAGTTATTCACACAGAAATGTTTAAACATGCATAAGAGCAGACAGAACAACATATCTTCCCATGTACCCTCACCCTGCTTTCACAGTTACCCTTTGGCATGTGTAATACGGCCCAGGTTCACAGGGACGTGGACCAGCCCCCGAAACATCTTGTCATCCATCTCTCAGAAATATCCTGTGTGCCCATGTCCGAGCTCTCGTTTTTCTTTGATACTCGTCATGTGTGGAACACACTTATGCACCACAGATGTGAAGAGCATTGAGCTTTAAAGGCTTTGACAATCAGTTCTGCTCTGCCTTTTAGACAACCCCGAGGAGTCATTTGATGATTTCTTCTCTCAACTCCATAGAAGAGGGAATCTTACAGAGTAAACCCAGTGCTGCTCCTAATCACGCAGTAACTACGCTAACATGCTGAATGCATAGAACACGACAGAACTGGCATTGGTAAATGTTTTCAAGTATTTAGAAGAAATTTTTTTCCTGTTACCCATGAAAATGACTTCAACACAGTAGATCAAGCTCACTTGTTTTTCTTCCCAAAATGCCATTAAAAGTAAAAGATCAGATGAAAAGATGAAAAGCATCATTAGTCATTAGAAATAATGCAAATATAAAACACTACCAGATAGCAACAGGCAAACAAACAAAAAACAGCTAGAATAAAAAAAGTGTCACTGAGAATGTGGGGAAAGTGGAACCTTCATACATAGCTGGTGGGAATGAAAAATGGTGCAGCCACTTTGAAAAAGTCTGGCCCTTCCTCAAAATGTCAAACACAGAGTTACCATGTGACCCAGCAAGTCCACCTCTGAGTGAACACCCATGAGAACTGAAAACGCCCGCACCAAAACCTGTAAGCAAATGTTCACAGCAGCAGAATCCAGTATTCATCACAGTCAAAAGGTGGGAACAACCCTAACGTCCATCCACTGATGAACGGAAAATAAAATATGGTATATCCGTGCCATGTAATATGTTTCGGCAATAAAATATTAATACCTGCCGCAGCACGGAGGAACCTCGAAAGCACTGAGCTAAGTGAATGAAGCCAGTCACAAATGATCACATGTGACCCCATTCATATGAAATGCACAAAACAGAGAAAATTAGAAAAACAAAATATATTAGTGGTTGCTTAGGGCAGGGAGTGGGGGTGGGGAGGAGATAGATGTTAACAAAATGTTACCAGGTTTCTTTCTGAAGCCATGAAAATGTTTTAAAATTGGCTGGGGACACACATATCTGGGAATATACTAAAATTATAAAGTTATACAGTTTGAATATGAATTATACGGTATGTGAACTATATTTAAATAAGGTAAAACAAGTAAAGGATGTAAAAAGAATAAGTACTTGAGAAGGACAGTAGGGGAGAGGGAAGGTGAACGGTGTCAGCACGTTTCTGGAGCTGGGCCGGGGGAGCGGCTGGCGGGGGGCGCTGGCCAACCGCGCGCAGCGCCAACCCCAGGGCACGGGACTGGCGCCGGGCAAGGACCAAGGGGCTCCCTGCGGTAAGCATCTTGAACTTCTCGTTCTTTCATTGCTTTTGTTTCATATTATGTATAATTTTAAAACATGTTTTTATTCTTGGCGGGGTCATGACCTCCAGTAATTTGTAAAATCCTTCTGAAAAGTTCTGCGCTTCCGACGTGCAGGGGGCGCCGGCTTCGTGCCCGGGACGGGCCGCCGGTGCCGTCAGGCTGGCATCGGCTTCTGGGCCTGGGCACGGCGGGGGTGGCAGCCGTGGAAATCAAAGCTAGAAATCTCAAAGGCCACGCACAATTCAGGAAAACCACCAACGGTCCATTTAAAAATGTATTTATTTGAAAATAAACTTGTAGAAGAGTTGCATGCACGGTAAAACCAGAACCCCCTTAACCGGGTTTACCTACTAACATTTTGACTCATTTGCAGTTTCTCTCCTCTCTGTCTCTGTCTCTGTCTCTGTTTCTGTCTCCTTACCTCCCTTCCCTTTCTGCCTACATATGTGAACACATACACACACCTATGAAAACTATGCATGCATTCCCGCAGACTTGAGTTCATGCATCACGCACTTTTTCCATCAATGTTTCATTGTATATTTCTTTAAGAGATTCTCTTATGTACAGTACAGTTATCCCCTTCAGTAATCTAACATTTGGCATAAAAATGTTAATCTCCCATTCATAGTCTATTTATCTTTTTGTCAATTTATCAAGTAATGTCCTTTGTGACTTTTTTTCAAAACCTCCATTATGGGATTCAGTCTAGGAGCACACGCTGCACTGAGCTGTCATGGCCTTTAGTCTCCTTGGATCTGTATCAGGTTCTCAGCCTTCCCTTTTTATGTATGACAAGGTTATTTTTTGAAGAACGCATTCAATGTGCCATTTTTAAAATGCCTTCTCACTTGGAAAATTTTTGGTGTAGCTTTTCTTGTTCAGATCATGAAGGATGATTTTCCATCTGTAGTCCTAGGGACCTTAGGGACAGACGGGACCAGTCTTGCTAGAAGTAAACGATACCAGAAGTACAAAGGTAAGTGGAGGGGTTTTTCTAAACAGAGACACCTCTGGCAGTCAAGGGAGGCTAAGAGGGGGAGGCTAACACTGTACCTCGCTTTTGGATGGAGACAATGGGGAAGCTGTGCATGCAGGAGAAGACACACACAGCACGGAGCTGTCATTACTGGTAAAACATCCTCATATGGGAGGGAGAGGATGGGGGCCTGGGGCCAAGACTGTTTCATCAGCCTCAGAGGGAACACAGGCAAGAAAAGTAAGGAAATGACACAGGGCTTCATCTCAGCAGTTTATAATCTAAATAATGAAGCTGTAGTGGTTATAACTATTAAAGAATTAGCTGGCATGGGGAGAGGAAGTAAACACATACACAATATTAATAAAAACTACAATATTTCTTACCTGGATTCTTGCAGAAGCCTTCTTACTGGTTTTGCTGATTTTATCAGTCTCCTCCACAGTCTAGTCTTAACAACAGGCAGATGTCATTTAAAAAGATACGTCAGATCATGTCACACTTCTACTCAAAGCTGTACTCAACTAAAAGAAAAAGATTTTACTATGGCCTACAAGGCCCTGTTAGCTCTAGCTTTTCATGAATCCCTGACCTCATTCCCTCTGCTTTCAATGTCATTTGCTCAACCCTGGCCACTGAGCTTTCTGTTTGTGGTACCAAGCACACACACCATAGAGCATGTGGTATGTTCTTACTGCTCCTTGGGGCATTCTTCCAGCAGATATGCATGCACTCAGTTTATTTAGTTCCTCGCCTCATTTAGGTTTTTGCTCAGGTATCTGTCACCTTCTCAATAAGGTCTTTCCTAGCCACTCTTGCCATAATTGCAATTTCCCCTTCTCTGTTTTACTTTTTCTCCATGTTATTTATCACAATCTCCACTAAGTATTTTATTAATTGTTGTATTGCATTTCACCCCATTAGAATGTAAATTTCATGAGGCCAGGGATTCCTGCCTGTGGTGTTGTCTATAGTAGCCTCAGCATCTAGGAGCTCAACAAATAATTGTTGATTAAAAGAATAAAGGAAAAAACCAACTGAATTTTGAATAGGTAAAAATTATGGATTAAAATATTGCTGCATATGTATCCCAAACTTGTCAAAACCACAATTGTGGCAACCGTGTTTGGTGATGGATTATTGCAGATCAATTAGTTTTGTTCGTTGTTGCAGAGGATATTTAAGAACATAAAGAAATCAGATGATAGTACCTTTAAAGACCTTTCCAATGTTAAAATTTACCCCATCTATAAACACACATCCCCAAGCAAACACATTTTAGCAGAATACTAATTACCACCTCCCACCCTACATCTATACCACCTGTTATTTTCCCCTTCTATAGCAGCAGATGTGTTAGTTGAACGCGTGAGCTCTTAGCTGAAGACCCCACTGTGAGGTTCCCACCTCCTTTCCATTTTGATATTACACATGGCCCAAGGTCCTGAAAATGAGAGAGACAGAGAGAGAGAGAGAGAGAGAGAGAGAGAGAGAGAGAGAGAGGCAGCGAAGGGAGATTTAAATTAATATGATAGTCCTCAAAAGAAATGGACATTTCTCTTTCCCATGTTTCACTGGCTGTAATAAAGATGTGCAGTAAGCCACTGAGTTCTCCACTATAGGCTGAAGATAATACCTTAGGAGAGCACGGCTGCAAGAGGGAAGGACCTCGCCTCGCCAACTTTATTGCCACCAAATATGTTAACTATGACAGGAGAGAAAAATGAAATAAAACTCTCTCTTGTTTAAACCAATTTTTTATTAGAGCAGTCTAGACTGAATTCTAAATAATATATTTAAAATAATCCTTAAAACTCTAAAAGAAATAAAAATTCCAATATTTAAGTTAGGAAAGTTGTGGCAGTGATCTATTTAGAGGTGAAAAGTAGAAATCAATGTCAACTGGAATTAGAAACTTAAAAAAATATAATGTATATTAACTATTTACTAAGAACAAACCATTTAATCATTACAGTTACTTCCAATGGTAGATATTATATGTGCTTAACAGGTGAAGCTCATAGGGTTCAGGGTATCATGATTTTTTAAAGGAAGCACTGCAATTAAGTGCTAGAGCTAAGAGCCCAATCCTGTGAGCCTTTCTCCAAGTGTACGCTCCCACTCTCTGGTCTTTAGATTGATACATGCTCTCCCTCCAGAGGTCTTTGAGAATTTCAAGTGGAAGTCCAGTTGATTAATTATTTGAAAAACATATCTTTCCTCTTCCTGCTCCACAACGGAGTTCTGCAGAAGCCATGTCATTCAAAACCCTGAGCAGGAGGTGGAATAACTATTATGTTGAAGTCTAATCCCCAAATTGGACTTGGATTTCCACATTAAGATATTCAACCAGAGCCTAAACCTGTTGGTATAGTTCCTGCTATAAGATAATTCCAATAACAGGCTGCCTAAATGAGCTACAAAAGCATTGGCAATAAGTAGAATTTGGTTACCCCAGACATAATCCCCATTCATCTGAGCAGTCTGGAGTAAAAAGCAAAATTCAAATCCAAAAAACACAAACACAGTTCAGATTCAATAATTCCACAGATATGGTTACACAGTGGATTCAAAATTCTAATGTCTCTTTTTTCGTGGCTAGGGAGAAGGGAAGTTATTCAAGGAGTTTAACAAAAACAACAAAGAAAACTAAACTTACAGTCCCAAGGCATTTACATGTATGTATGTATATATGTGTGTGTGTGTGTACATACATATAACCTGCGGAATTCCTAGCTTCCAAGTAAACTACAATTGCGCAGGCTGAAATCCACTCTAATAATCAGTGCACAGTGTGCTCAGCTGCCTATAGACCTCAGATATAATTTGAATACTCAGGACATTTATCTCTTTTGTAAATTGAATTTATTGAGGTGACATTGGGTAATAAAATTATACAGGTTTCAGGTGTACAGTTCTATAATACATTATATGTATATTGTGTGGTGTGTTCACCACCCAAAGTCAAGGCTCCTTCCATCCCCATTTATCCCCCTTTCCCTCTTCCACCTCCCCCATCTCCCTTTCCCTCTGGGAATCGCCACACTGTTGTCTGTGTCTATGACTTTATTTTTTATTTATTTAATCCCTTCACTTTTTTCACCCAGTCTCCCCCCAACTAGCTCCCCTCTAACAGCTGTCAGTCTGTTCTCTGTTATCTATGAGTCTGTTTCTATTTTGTTTATTTTGTTCATTAGATTCCACATATAAGTGAAATCATATAGTACTAGTCTTTCTCTGACTGGCTTATTTCACTGAGTATAATACTCTCCAGGTCCATCCATGCTGTCACAAAAGGTAAGCCCTTCCTCCTTTTTCATGGCTGAGTAGTATTCCATTGTGTAAATATACCGAAGCTTTTTTATCCATTCATTTACTGATGGGCACTTGGGCTGCTTCCAGATCTTGGCTATTGTAAATAATGCTGCAATGAACACAGGATATTTATCTTGAGTCAGGACACTTTCCACATTGGTAAGAGCTCAATCTGAGCCTGCGGAGATTACTGATAAAACACAGAAATCTTGACTTTTTATATAGATGTACCAGCCAACACCATGCTTTGACAGCCAACTTAGAGTGGAGTCCGTGGCCTTAACATTGGGCTGTATAAAGAGAAAAAATACTTTCTCTTTGAACTCTAATTCATCATTATGGCTGCTTGCTGCATCAGGGCAGGCATTTCCCTTCCAGGCCATTTAAAAAAAAAGCGTTGCACCTGGTTTCTCCTCCCATCTCCTCCCTTCTCTCTCTCCACTTTTCCCTCCAAACTCTGGTCACATTCTCAGCAGTTCTAGGTCTCCTCTAGATGACACTAAAACAAGGAAGCATTTGGGGGGCAAGCTAGGAGGATACTGTGCAAGGATAACAGACACTTACAATTTTCTTCCCCTTCTGAAATGACCCGATTATTTGCAGTGTCTTCCAAAACCACTTTTAGTATTCACCCAAAGAGCCTGGAAAATGTTACTATTTTTTTATCCAATGCTGTGTCTCTATTCACTCTATATTGGGTGTCTCCTGGGTGCTCATGATCATCTGTTTGATGTATATTAGACAAAACTGTAGTAAATTATTTCCTGCTTAATTCATTATGTGAGCTAGTATATGTGTTTAGAGCAACTACAATTTGTTATTTGTTAGGGGAATTACCAAAATTCTCTGAGGATTAGTAAAGTATGTAAAAGGTTTCCAGCGTCATTGTGTCATTGGGAAATTGTTTTATCTTGCTTTTGATATGCATGTGTGTAGGAAGTGAGAAGCAATTTCATGTGCACAGTCTCCAAGGTGGGGAAAAAAGGTGGTAGAGCATGGACAAAATGGGTCATTTCATAAGCATTTCCCTCACATCTTTCAATATATTACAATTTCTTGATAAATTTAAATGTAGAATTCTTTCTTCAAAAAAAAATCATTTGGGGGAAATGTCCAGATAGAGTTTAAGAATTCAGGTATGTTACCACAGAGATGCAGTGTAGTACATGGGAAAGAATATCCTGTGTAAGACTTAAAAATATCGGGTGTCCCAAAAAATGTATACACACTTTTACAGCTGATAGCTCAATTTCGAAAATGAAATGCATTTTAATAAGCACTACCTTTAATTATTCAAAGTGTGCGTATACATTTTTTGGGACACCCTGTATATACAAAGTGCCTTGTATATGCTACATCTTACATGGCAACTATTATTATTACTAGGTCTCGTTTTTAAAAGTAGTTACACTCTATTTAGACCTCTGTTTCATTTAGCTATAGCCAAGTAACAAATCACAGCCCAGATTAGTGTCTTAAAACACCAATTATTTATTATTTCCTATAAGTTTATGGGCCAACTATGCAGTTCTGATCTCAGCGGGACTTTTTCATGCATCTGCATTCAGCAGATAAGTTAGCTGAGGCTTAATGCTCTAAGATGGTGTAGGCTGCAGGAATGGACTCTGTTCCACCACGGTGGTCTCTCTCTCATGGCAAAAGCAAGGGTCCAAGAGAGTGAGTAGAAACATGCACGGTCTTCAGTGGCCTCAGTTCAGAAGTGGCATGCCCTCATTTTCACCATATGCTTTAGCCTAAGGAAGTCATAAGGCTGGCCTAGATTCAAGGGTATGGAAATGGCTCTCACCTATGTATGGAAAGAGTTGCAAAGTTAAAATGCAAATAGCATGGATACAGGGAGCAGTGGGTTATTGTGCTCATTGTTGCAATCAATCTACTAATGTATCTCTAACATCAGGCACCAAAAATTTTTTGAAAGTTGGTGAAATTTCCATATGCTATTTTTTATACAACTATTTTTCACCATATATCAAGATTCTTCAAGCTTGAGAACTCTGGATAGAAAAAGTGGCTTTGCAGTTCAAGTACATTCAGTTCCTTTTCTTAAGGCTGGTCCCTTCTTTAGGGGGAAAAAGATGTTTCTGAAAACATATCACCATAATTCAGCCTTCATATATAATTTACAATACTTTTTTTTTTAACCAAAATCCTCTGAAGTGTTCCATTTGTTGGATTCTTGGGTAGTTTTTAGCTATGGTGTTGCCTGAATGTATCTGGCAAACCAAAAATGTGTAGGCTGGAGGAAAAAATTTTAGAACTTGAAGTATAAAGTATACATGGCCTTTTACATGGAAATATGTGTTATCTTCAGAATGTATTTTAAGTTGATGCCCGTGAGCCCTCAATGTCTGGACCCACAAAAGGACATAAGAGCATAGAGAAGTGGATCTCCTACAGTTAGTTCACTCTGTCATGCAAGGGAGGCTGAGTCAAGGGACTCCAGGATTCTTCAAGAGTGTTTGACCCAAGTTGATTTCCTTTGGCTTCAACTTACTGAGGGAAGGCCACTGCACTTGGCTGTGCATAGTGACCTTGCAGTGGAGTCTTTAATGACATCTGTCTCCAGTGTTTACCAAACCAAGTCTGGGAAGAAGTGAAAAATCCCTATTTTGAAAAAGAGGTCTGTCTTCTCAGCAGAAGTAAATCTCAAGTGTGCTGCCTGTTTCCAGATGTCTGCAGATTTCTATAGGCAAAGAAACTGAGAGGCCTGGTGACCCTCTGAACCAGCCAAGAAAGCATGTTCACAACACCAGAAATCTCACGCAACAGTTTCCTAATCTCTTTCACTAAGTGTCAGTTCTGCAAAAGAGATCTGAATGTTTCAGTAACATCCATCTCACTGATTGTCAGACCCTCAAACAATAGATTTATCTCTTTATTCATAAAATATATTGAATGAATATACTCATAAGGCTGAATCTGTACATATGCCATGTTATGAATGAAATAATTCTTGTCAAATTATTCAGAGGCGTTTTGTGAGATTCAAAAAGTGAAACTTCTGCATCGAGATCAGTGAAACACATCAAGACATGACCCATAAGAAGTCAGTGAACTTCTGTGAATGAGATAAGAGCTGCTTTTTTAAAAATCCCATTTATTGATAAGATGATGATTTATGGCCCTACTTCTCACACTGTCAGGAACTTCCATGGAAGGAGACGAGACTTATTTCAGGATTGCTGGCAGTATTGTTTTTATTGCAATGTATATCAATGTAAAAAAGTCTAAAATCATTATGGTGAGTGAGACTTTTTCTTCACATAATTCTTGAATAATAAAGGCTGCCAAGCTCTTAAGGAGCTACGTCACACAGAAAATACCTAGAGTTTCATCCAGACAAAATTTTGCTTGGAAAAGAAACTTTATACCATTTGAAAACCTTTGAATATTCCCAACGAGATGCACAGAAACAGGAATTCTTCCTTAATGACATTAGTCTGCACATAGCAGATGAACATTAGAATCTGGCTTCACTCAGAAACAAGAGCAATCTCTTTCAATTATTGCCAATTCTTCTATGACCTTCTTCTAATTTATAAAAGAAATGTCAATAATTCTGGAGTTGATGAGACCGATTGATCAAGACACTGCTTCATATTTTTCTCTTGCTCCTAGTTAGAAATCATCCTCTACTTCACCAAGTCCTTTCAGATTGTGGCTTCCTCCATTAAGGGATGTTATGAGCACCATTCAAGACAAAGTTTTTTGAATGCTGCAACAAATCTGAGATTTTCTTCAAGTTTCATGTACTTCAAATGGAAAATTTTTACCAAGACAATATGTACAAGTCAATGCATTTTAAGGGTGGAAAAGCATATCATATACAAGCAGTTTCATTGGCTTCCTTTTTCCATTGTCAAGAACCATATCTTATATGCTTTTCAATGTTTTCAGTGATAGACTTTCTTATTTTTCTTTTTAACACTTCCTAATTAAGTTTATCAAATGCAAATTAAAACAGATGTCCACAAGCAAAATGTCAGGATATGTTTTACTTAACTCCTATAAACAAAAATCTATTGTACATATTGTAGCATCATAACATGATGATTACAATTATCCAAACATAGAGTAGTTTCTCCTAGCACTCAATGATCATTTGGGTAAAAAGTTGCTTCCATGGCATGATTTGACATAAAAATAATTTATTTCAAAAATAACTTTCACTGAAACAAGAAAAATATCAAAAGAAAAAATACTTATAATTGCCCAACCAGTGTTTCTCAGTGGTTGATCATGGACGCATGCACCAAGAGGTCACTGGTTCGATTCCTGGTCAGGGCACATGCCCAGGTTGCAGGCTCAACCCCCAGTTGGGGGCGTGCAGGAGGAAGCCGATTGATGACACTGTCTCATCATTGATGTTTCTACCTCTCTCTCCCTCTCCCTTCCTCTGTCTCTAAAATCAATAAAAATATATTTTAAAACACACACGTATAATTAAATGTGGCTCATGAACCCCCAATTAAGGACCTCTGGCCCAGGAAGGGCCTTCTATTCTTCCATTATCTAATATTTTCAAATTTTTTGAAGCAAAATGGGCTGAAATACTCATTTTAACTAATTCCTCCCTCCGTATTCAGGGTCATAGGACACACACTCTATAAACTTTGGGGAGAAGAATACTCCTTTGGCTTATACTCCTTTGGCTCCCATCTGTCACAGGACACTCTCAAGTCCTATTAACTAAAGCACACTATCAGCCAGATCTTCCCAGAAAACTGCTGTACACTAATCATTGATAATTATGATAGTGACTACGTGGTTCACAAAGTTTATACAAGGTCAGTGAATCATCAAAAAAATACCAAAACTGAATCGTGCACAATGTATTTTTAGCTGGGAAACTCAGGATTTCAAATACTGCTGGCATTCCCTATGAGCTAATGTCAACCAGCCACTGCTGCTGAACCCATTCTCCGATGGTCACTTCTGGCAGAGAGCACCTAGGTAAGTACTTCTTTTTGAGATCCTGCAGAAAAGTGTTCTGCAAACATTCTGACCATTATATTTACCCAAAACACACATGAATATGTATATAATTTAACTATATTACCCATAAAACCACTTACCATTAAGTGAAATGCACTACAGTATTTTCTATTAAATGCTAATCTATTACATAATGTTAATGCCCACTAAATTTATTTCACCAACCAATAATGGGCTGCAACTTATAGTTCAGATGATACCAGCCAAATCCCAAAAAACATGTTTTACTCTCCCTGCAAGATTAATGGATTTACTTATTCAAATGTATTTCTAGAGTTTATCATTTGAAAATAGGAGTATTTATTCTTTTTTTTTAAATTTACAATTTTTAATTAACAGAAATATTCTACTATCCAGAGCACATTATTGTTTAGATAATCAATCTTAATATAATCATTATCATTGCTAGGAATTTTGTATGTTTATTTCTAATATTCACAATAAGCCTAACATGAAGGCTTTATGATCCCCATTTTGTCTTTGAGAAAACCAAGGTTCAAACAGGTAAAGTTTCTTTCTGGATCTTATTGCCAGTAAGTGACAGTGCCAGGTTCACTAACCCAACGCCTGAAGTGCCCACTGCTTTCTCTGCCCTGCCTCTGACATTGCCCTATAAGATAGGCAGCTACCATTTTCATGGGCCGTCATGAAATAGGTCTCTAGACCATGGGTTAAATAATTTAGAATGATGTCTCATGTGTTTCTCTATTTATTTGTTCAAGACACTTTTAGTAAAAACAGGCACATGGATGATAGATAAAGAACATAAGGACCCTTCCACCAGCAGCTAAAATCTTTTAATTAAATCCCATGATGAAAGGACCAGGCACGTGACCTGCGAGCACAGAAAAGAACTGACTTGTGGATCAATTAGAATTTGCAAAAAATATTTACCATGACCCATACTGGAAGGAGTGACATTTGGTCTTAAGCCATGAAGCAGGGATGGGGAACCTTTTATCTGCCAAGGGCCATTTGGGTACTTAAAACATCATTTGCGGGCCATACAAAATTATCAACTTAAAAATTAGCCTGCTATATTTGGTCAAACATTTAATTAGCTCATCTCTGATGTGATGGCTGGAACTGCTTCTCTTGGGTGAGCCTTGGCAGGGCCAGACCAAATGATTTCTTGGGCTGTATATAGTCCACAGGCCAGACAGTCCCCACCCCTGCTAAAGGACATGAAGGATTTCAAAGGGTAAAAAGGAGAGGCAAGGTTATTTTAGGCCCATTAAAAGAGCTTGAGGCAAATCATGGGAAGAAGGGGAGCACACTGAGGGTTAGGGTTAGGGCTCTGAGTGGGCCGCCCGGTAAGGCCTGTGGAAAAGATAAATGGGGAGTCAAGTGGGAGATGAGCGTGGAAATTCAGGGACCAGCCCCCTTCTTGAAAGGACTGAATACTGTGATACAAAACTTGTGCTACAGTCCCTATTCTTTCTTTTGGAAAATAGATATGCTTTTGGATTTTATAAACTTCCCTTAGAAAAGGAGATTTTGCCTCTGCTTCCCAGTCTTCAGCCCGTAGGAAAAGCACAGTGAAACACACGCAGACGGTTGCCTTCACAGCACTCTACGGAGACCACAGGCCGCCTAGAAACGGCTGAAGATCTGTAACGGTATGCGCGCCTGTGCGGCTGCTTGATATTACAATGCGTGCCGAGTAACATTACATTAACGTGTTTTCCAGGCTTCACGGCCATTCGGTGTTGGTGGGTGAACGCCACAGGTTCCCATGGCCTGGCAGCAAAACACAGGTGCCCCGCCGGCACCACACACTTGTTCACAGTGGGGAGGATGCGTGCTTGCGTCCGGGGTTTGAAATCGAAACCAAACAGCCTTTTAAGTTCACATAAGCTCCCACAAGTAAGGCTCAAAAGAAACTAGGTCACATCTCAAGAGTATCAACCTTGCTAAGGGTTGGGAACCAAGTTAAAATTCAGCCTCTCTCAGCCAAGTTTTCAATTCAGTCTGTTATTTACCATAACCAATCTGTTGTCTAATGACACTGATACAAAGTTAAGTCTTTTAGAAAACCTCATTTTTTAACTTTTTAGTGTTTTTACCATTAAAAAAATGGTCCCCACGCCATTTTTCCCATGGGTATATTCAGTTAAATCCAAGTTCTGGTTGGCCAGCCACAGCTTCATCCCATACGCACATCAGAGGTCACATGGCCGAAGATGATGCCGTCATGAGTGCAACGATCAGTCTCCTTCAATTTACAGATGAAGTAAATCACTCGCTCTCCAGGCATAAACTTTATGAAACCGGGCATTACTTTTTCAATGAAATTGTGCGTCATATACCTACCACCTAACACAACAGGGCACATGGTATAAACACTCCATAAATATCTATCAAATAAAGAACTAACTGAAACTGTAACTTTCAGGTGGGATAATTCTATTGTAATATGCTTTAGAAGTATTAACAAGTACAGGACTTTCAAAGGGATGAAAGGAACAGACCAAGAAAGAGAGACAGATTAATGTGTGTGCTTTCATTTTATCTTATTTTAGGGAACAATTAATAATTTAAAGCTAATAAGTGCTCCGTCATAGTGATGCTTAATAGTGTGAACAATTTGGACTTTGTAAAATAAGAACGTGCTCTTTCCACCTGGAGTTTTTTTTAATTATTATTATTTTTTTTATCTTTGCTGCCCTCCTCTGGAATTTTTATATCACCAGGTTCTCTTTTCCGAGGATATGTGTGTGCTTCATATTTGCCTTTAGAATAGAACTACAGGAGCAAATTCAAACTTTTTAGTTTCTATTTGAGAGAGCATTTTGTCCTATTTATAGCACTGCCTGAGGGAACTAGCAATGTCAATGACTGCAGATCACCCTGTGTTTCACCCCCTGGCACATTTGTGATACTTTGTAGAGCTTCCAATGCCACCTTCCAAACAACCTGGGAAATGGTTTGTTATTTTGAAATGTCTTCTGTAAGAATACTATTTGACTGTTTATTCTGCTATTAAGAAATACTTTTTTTCTGGCCATCTTTTATTTAATAGTCACGTTCCTTTCCCTTAATCATTAGGGCACCTGCATTGCATTACATCTTATGTATCATTTAATGTTTTAATCATGACCAACAGCTTTAAAAATAATTTTAAACATTTATAGTAGTTACTCTCTAAATGTGAATTTTCATGTAAATTTTTCTGTACGCTTTCCAGTTTGTGCTAATTGATTTAGCACCTAAAGGACTCAGAATAGTGCTAAACCAACAGTAACAATACCACTCAATTAATTCCCTGAGAGTAGATTATATTCCACTCTCCCATCTCCCTTGTAACATTACCATCATGATCTTTTATGCCCCTTAGATCACTGCTTCTTAAATCTTAATTTGCATATAAGGATCTCGGGGATCCTATTACAATGTGGATTTGGATCTGAGAAGCCCTGACTTTATTTCTAACAAGCTCCGAGGGGCTGCTAAATAAGCTGCTGGTCCAAAAGAACACGGTGAGCAGCAAGCCCTAAATTAGTGCTGTTTCATAGAAATGTAATGCGAGCCATGTATGTAATGAACACTTTTCTAGTAGCCACATTTGTAAAAAGTAAAACAAAATGGTGAAATTGATTTAAATTATATATTTTATCATAGTAACCTACTATCATGTCATGTAATATATTATCCCACATATTACATAAAATATTATATTAACCCAATATATTATGACTTCATTATGTAATCAATATAAGACGTTATAGAGATATTTTACATTTCCTATTTTACATTCTCTGCCACTCAGAATGCAGGCACCCACCCCCCAGAGGCAGAGCCACCTTGTCAAATGACAGTTCACCACCACGCAGGGGTGAGATCAGTAACGAGCAGAACTGACCGACTCCACCCACCCTGAACTGCCAACCTACAGAACTGGGAGCTAAAACACAGCTGTTGTTTTGAGCCTCTGAATTTTTGGTGTACAGTGAAACCAAACCGATAAAGGGCCTTTTGTCATTGTTTATTGTTGTTTGCTTTAAAAGGAAGATAATGTCCTATATTTGTGAATGGGGATGATGCAGAAAAAAATAAAATAATTATGATGAGAGATGGGAAAAATTTTAAGAGCAATATTCTGAGTGAGAAAGTGGAGGTGGAGTTCAGAGCCCGTGTGGTATTGGCCTTACACAGAGCATGGACAAACCACGGGTGTGAAAAGGAGCTGCAAGAAGGCCCTGGACACAGTCAGTGCTCAGCATGTTTTCAATGGTATCGCTATCCTGGGGGACATTTGTTTCAGGCCTAGCATTTGAAATAAGTCTTTCTGGTTCCAAAGCCATTTCTAAAACTGCCACAGACCTGTTCTTGGTTTTGTTTGGAATTCCGTTCTTTATCTCCACACATCTGATTCCATCTGATCCTTGAAGACAAGTGTCACCTACCCACAAAGTTTTCCCTCACTTTCCCATCTGGAATTAATCTGTCATTCCTCCAAGGCCTGTAACAAGCAATTTCATATTCAACTTACAATTTTTCTAACTTGTCTTGTAATTATTTGGGTTTACTGCATCTCTTCCTTAATGAATTATAAACTGATGAATATAGAGTTTATATCTGATTTATGTTTGAGTTACTGCAAGACCTGCCTGAACACAGTATATAATGTACAAATAAGAGGGAATGAAAGGTTAATGTAATTAAGCATTACATTTAATGAGGCATACAGAGCCAGTGGGGATACATTTAAAGGCAGACTCAGTTTAACAAATTATTTTAGGCAATTACTGATTGTCTACCTTTAGACACTTGAAAAATATGCTAATTGGTTTATGCACCTGAATGGATAGATGAGATAGTGTGGAATAGTTTTTCAGTAATTTTCTGCAAATGACAAGTGCATCTTAATTTCTAAAGTGGGGAATATTCAGCAATATTTCTTTTGCAATCTTTGTCCTTCTAAAGAGAGACTGTTGATCCACCGATTCCTAACAGTTCATTTAAATTATCCGAACACTGCCACAGCTGAGTGCAGAAAGCTCTCTCTGTGGACTTCAGCCAGTTGCAACATACAAAGGGACACACAAAAATGCTTAAAATAAACCTGCAAAAGAGTATGTCTCCCATGTATAAAACTCCTCTTCTTTTCTCAATTTTGCAGTAAAATGTATTCTAAAGCATTACATTATTATAGAAATAAACCCCAAATAATTCTTCTCAAGGCCACTGATATGTGCTTAATCCTGAAAACTCCTCGAAAAAGAGAAACTAGTATTAAGGAAGAATGATCCAATTCCGGTCTCTAGGGAACAACAGTCCTGTCCATCTGTCATCTGTCGGATGGACTCCCCGGGGCCCCACTTGAGGGATGACAGAGGCGGCACCTGAAGCTATAAGCTAGGGCAACCACTGCTGGTCACACCTGCGTTGCACAGGCCCCTCTTCCAGCAGAGGCATCTCACACACATGAAACAGTAACACGAGTTCCCCCCCACAGGTGTGTCTGTATGTCCCTGAAAACTTGAAAACCAGCTCCCTTAGATTATTCTCTGGTCCATTTTTTGACTATCTAAATATGGCTACTACAAGTCTTTCAGACACCAAGCATACCGTGTGGTGGGGGGACAGTATCTATACTTCACGCAAGGTAAAACCAAAACTAGATGATCTGAGCAGCCAACTGTGGAGTCAAAGGAACATTAGAAATTCAATGAGATGAGAACAGGTCATCTGCAGGTGGGGGAGAACAGCCTCAGAGCAGGAGAAGCGCATGAGAGAGAAGCTGCCCAGAGATGTGAACCTTTTATCTCTTGCAACTGTGATGAATTCTTAAAGACCAACTGAGGGCGAGGTGGACAGTTCAGCATCTATCTCTGGGAACCCCAATTATGTGGCGTCTATATCCACTGAAACCTTTCCCAAGGGTTCTCCACGAAGCACTCACGGGGAACATCAGAGGCAGGGCAATGGCCTTGTGCCTCCGTCAGTAGCACAAGTGTGCAAGGTTTGCCCAGGATTGAGAGGGAGCAGCTGCATCTTCAGAAGCCCATTCGCTCTCCAGAAACTCTGTGAATATAAAGAGAAGATTGGCAGCCGCTACAAACAGGCGCAAAACGTCCTGTGTCCTGAACCCCTTTTAAATATGAAGCAAAAGCCACCTGCCACTGGAGACTGGGAAAGAAACAAGCCCATGCCCCAGAGCTGACCTTTCCTTGCCATGAAGCAAAGCTGATTTCCTCTGGGCTAGGACAGGAAGCCTTCCATCCCTTATCCCTGGCAAAGATCAGCTGCAGCTGGGAAAGTAGCAAAAATCCTATTTGTGCCTAGAATTCTGCCTTTTTCGAGGCAGCAAACAGGAGGGAGAGAACCCTATTCACACTCCAGGTTTCCTGCTGAGAAATGACAGAGTTTAGTTGACACTAGTGGGGAGAAGTGGGACACCTGCTTGCACTCTCCAAGTGCCCGACAAGCAAGCAGGGCTGCTGAGAAAACGCTACTCCTGAGGCTCAGGTGCACAGGATCTGCTAAGATTGAGGGTGGAGGAGGAGGAACAAGAAACCACCCCTGTTGCCCCCAGAAGCCTTGCACCAAGTGACAAGGAACATGGTTGTGCATGAGGGGCGGGGCAAGGACATGGAGAGAGCAGCCTTGTATGATGCAGGCGTGCAGGGCCTGCTGAGGGATGGGGGTGATACAAGAATACTGCTGAACACCCAACCCCCGGACCCCAAGCCCCACACTAGCCCGAGGGAGTGGTAGCACAGAACCCGAGAATATCCATTTGCAAAAAGACTGAACCTTAACTCTTTCCATGAACAAAATTTGAACGGATCATACACCTACATGGGAGAGCTAAAACTATAAAACTTCTAGGAAAAAAACCCCTAATTTTTAAAATGCAGTACGAAGGCAAACAACCCAAAGAAGATACAAGAATGACAAATAAGCACGTAAAAGACGCCTCTCATCTGTAATCATGACAAAAATGCCATTTTAAAAACCATTATGAAATACTACTATCCAAACACTAGAATTACTAATCTAAAAAGATCAATCACACTGAATTTTGGTAAAGATGTAGAAAACAAATTCCCATTCATTGCTAGGGTGAATGCAAAATGATACAGTCACTTTGAAAAACGGTTTGGCATTTTTTAATATAAAGGTAAACATACATTTACTATATAAGCCAGATGTATAGCCAAGAGAATTGAAAACGTGTCATACAACAACCTGTATGTAAATCATTGTAGCAGTTTAAGTCGTAAATGCCCCAAACTGTAAACAACCCAAATGTCCTTCAGCTGGTGAATCACCAGTTGTGATTTACCCACAAATGGAATACTACTCAGCAATGAAAAGGAACAAACTACTGATATATGCGACAAAATGGATGATTCTTGAAAGCATTACACTAAGTTAAAAGGCTAGACCCAAAAGACTGCATAATTCCATTATATGATATTCTAGAAACATCAAAACCATGGAAACAGATCAGTGTTTTCTAGTGGCTGGGGATGGAAGGAGAGGACTGACTGAAAAGAGGCCTGAGGAAACCTTGTGGACTGATGAAAATTCCGTATCTTGATTGCGGTGGGCATTACACAGCTGTATACATTTGTAAAACTTGCAGATGGGCTTTTTGTATGTAAAAACAGAGACAAAATTAAAGCCTACAGTATTCAACCGTTTCCCCAGGGTATGAACCACTGCAACAGTCTACCAAATGGTGTTGCATCTGTATGAGTAGAAGTTACTGTTTGTATCTGAAATTTTTTGGCCACAATTTAGCACTGGAGATGGACCAGGTGCGTCCTGATTTAACTCAAGGAAGCAGGTGTGACTTATCTTACATTAGTTTTCCCCAAAAGGATTAACGAAGGAAACCGTCCCTACAGGATGTGTAATTGCTTAGAAAAACTATAAGAATAAAGGTTAGCAGGGAAACACTGGAGGTTGGTAGATGAGGTTCTCGGAGAGAAATAAACAAAGTTCAGGATAGAAGGAAACGTCCTTAGCTTTGCTCTTTCATAGCATCCTGGGTCATGATAAATTCTACCGAGCCTAATTGGTGCTGTGTACATTTCCTTGAAGGTTTTAGCAAAACAAAATTTTAAAAGTCTGTGCTTTCAATTCCTGTAAAATCTCTGAAAATGGAAAGACTAGTTGCCCCTAAAGAACAGGTCTTTGATTTTTTTTCATTTATAAAAAAGGCATAACGTAGGTATGTAAGAGAAACTCTTACCCTCTGTTGGCCGCAGCGTGCGGCAGGGTCCGAGGTAGAGCGTGGGGGGGGCTCTGAGTTGCTCTTGTTCGGTTTCCTAAGGAGGGAGGCGCTTCAGCTTCTTGGTTACAAAGCGCACGCAGGTGGCTGTCGGCCCCTCGGAGGGGGTTCAGGCGGAGCACATCGATCTGGGGATTGATGTGGCGGAGCGTGACTGCCAACAAATGCTGAGGTGGCAGAATTTATTAAGCACATCCTTATCGTGAACTCCTTTCTAGTAACACCCCATAAACTATATATACATCACTTTATATTAAATGCTTTGTGCTTATAGATGTTTTACCATATCCCAGAATTAATCTCCAGTTCTCCTTTAACACACCTCCCAGCATTCTGCATCCCTGATGTATTGTTTTTCACTTGGAAATACCTTATTATGTGTATTTCTTGTTGATTTTAATATAAATTAAAACTCTGAAATCAAAGAGGCTCCTTCCAGCTCTAAGATCCATGAACCTAGAAAATAAACTCTATTAAAATAAATGTATTCACTAAGCAGGTATGTAAACCAGACAAAGTATTAAGAGCACATTTTTCTGAACTAAATAAAAATGAGCTTTCAAAAGGTTTAAAATAATTCTGGAAAGAAAAGCCCTGGCTGGCGTGAGCATTGTCTGGTGTACCAAAAGGTTATGGGTTTGATTCCTAGTCAGGGCACACGCCCTGGTTGTGGGTCCCATCAGGATGCACACAGGAAGCAAAAGATGGAGCTCTCACACCGATGCTTCTCTCTCTCTCCTCCCTTCCTCTCTCGCGCAAATCAATATTCAAAAAAAAATTCTGAATGTATATGAAATACAGTTTTATATCATGTTGAAAAAAATGAACACCTGAGAGATATT
Organism: Miniopterus natalensis; assembly: GCF_054644295.1. Classification (NCBI taxonomy): domain Eukaryota; kingdom Metazoa; phylum Chordata; class Mammalia; order Chiroptera; family Miniopteridae; genus Miniopterus; species Miniopterus natalensis. The sequence goes on along the minus strand of NC_142092.1, from coordinate 24,493,816 downwards.
TATAAACATTCGGTGTTTTATTCAGATCGCACAAGTTATTTTTTGTGATTGTCAAAACCAGTAAGTATATATCTGATTACATTTTGTAAAGTAATGTTTAATCACTAGTTGTCTATGTGTGTGTTTTTTCTTTCCTTTGGCAGTCTCTAATTTTAGCACAGAATAAATTGTAATCAGGAAAGGAATTACCATATCAGAATTTATGTCTTGCCCGGCCGGGCGTGGCTCAGCAGTTGAGCATCGGCCTAGGATCCAGGCGATCAGGGTTCGATTCCCGGTCAGGGCACATGCCCGGGTTGGGGCTGCAGCCGATCAATGACTCTCTCATCATTGATGTTTCTATCTCTCTCTCTCCCTCTCCCTTCCTCTCCCTGAAATCAATAAAGATATATTTAAAAAAAAAAAAGGAATTTATGTCTAGTAGTCACAACTAATAATAAAAAAATAATAATAAACACAGCCATTCTTTCTCAGTATCATCAAATGTTCTAACATGACTTAAAGTTTCTGAGAACCTCATTTTTAACAAACAGTGTATTGAACGGGGACATTAACTCATCTACATTTGAAAAATACTTCAGTTATGTAATAATCCAGTCTCTGAAATTACACACCATAGGGGTGAGGTTATTCATTAAATATTCTACTTTTTTTCTCTTTGGATGTTTGTCACAACTTTATTATGTGAAACATTAAAAACAGATTAAGTGCCTGACATAAGAGAGTAGTTTAGAAAGATTATGGTATATCCATAAAATAGAATACTACAAAAGGATTCTAAGTCTATAAGGATATAGATATACGTTCATGATGTATTGCAAAGTGAGACATTAAGGTTACATAATACTATGTATACTAAAATACAATTTTAGGAGGGAAAAACCAATGCATTGTTTGCACACAAAGGTGGATGACTTCAGAGGAAGTACATTTAAAAGAATAAACACTAAGTTTTAACAGTGGCCATCATTTGGTTGCATTCTGGGCAACAGTTTTTTCATTTGTTTATATTTTCTCATTTGTATCATGAACATGAAATACTTGTGTACTCAAATATCTAAAACTCATTAAAAATTTCAAGTCAGATTCTTGGGCAACAGAAAACAAGAACCAAGATATATTTAAAATAAATACAGAAAGCCATATTTTTAATTTGTAAGTGCTACGTGTATGCTGAATGATTTATCGAGATGATGTTTTGCATAACTAAATGTAAAGTCAAGAATTTGGCACCACAAATATGTTGGTTGGAATAGCAAAGATAGTTTAATGCCTATATTAGCATAAGGGCAATCCTCTGTAAGTTTTCTGTGTAGTTTCACAGTAGTAGTCACAGAATATTACCTCTGGGTCGCCTCTTCTCTCCCAATAACCCTGGAGCTATCTGTTCATTAAAAATAATGTAGCCCGGCCGGGCGTGGCTCAGCGGTTGAGCCTCGACCTAGGATCCAGGAGATCGATGCCCGGGTTGCGGGCTCAATCAGTGACTCTCCCATCATTGATGTTTCTATCTCTCTCTGCCTCTCCTTTCCTCTCTCTGAAGTCAATAAAGATATATTTAAAAAAATAATAATAATGTACAACTCCTACCATGAAATGCGAACTTATAAAGAAGTATGTAATTGTAATAATAAAAGCTCTTGTACAGTGATTTGCTATGTGCCAGGCAATGTTTTCCATGTAAAATCCATTTAATCCTCAAGACATTCTGATGTCGTATTATTATTACCCCGTTCTCCAGATGAAGAAACCAGGGCACATAGGGGTTAAGTAATTGATCCAAATACAGATCATCAGTGGCAGAGAAGGATCCAAATGTCAGCAGCCAGAGTGCTTTTAACCACCATAATATACTGCTTTTTAACAAAAAAATTAATAGGATATTGTCAGAAAATAATACACATATGAATACATAAGATGTATTTATGGTAGAAACTATTTCAGTGAACTGTCTATAATTTCAGACCTTATCAGGGAATCTCATGCTCTATTCTCAGATGTTTTCTCTCCACCCAGAGTCACCTAAGGCCATCAGGGGACTTGCATGCTCCAAGGCTAGATAATCTCCTGCAAGGTTTCCAGATTGCGTACAACACCCCTGGGTATTTTCCATTTTCCATACTGTCTGAGAAATGTCCAAACACTATGGCTTAATGAAATGATACTGACAAACAGAATAACTGGAGGAAAGAAGAAAGTAGTCCCTCCCATGTCTCTTCTCGAGAAGCCACCATGAATTCCCTCACTGACCTTCCTCCCATGCTTTCTGGTCTTTTCACAGAACCCAGGAAACGAGAGAGAAAAAAGGTCCCACCATGTTCCCTCTCCCCCCGGTAAGAGAAAGTCCCGAACTTGACTAACACTCTAGTAACAGTCTAATTAATCCTACCCATTTTTACTGGATTTCATGTTACAGCTCTAGACCAAGTCTGACTAAGGAATGAAACTGTTAGCATGGTCAAGTCTGGCCCTTATGAAATCCAAGCAACAACAGCAACACTGACTGACATAACTGGGCTACTTAAAAGGTTAAACAAAGACACAATTTATAAATATACGAATCCTCTGCTCATTAATTATCTTAATGTTTTTTAGTCTTTGGGCAAAAAGTACACATTTAATAACATAACCTGTAGAATTTCAAAATAAATGGTTAAAAGGCAATACCAAAAGTTAACGATTTGCAATGTCCCAAGCAAAAAAAAATTATAGTATTATTTAGCTAATGGATTCTGACAAATATTCTGTGACTGTTCTGGATACAACAGTTGAGATAACAAACATCTGAGTTTCCATTTCCCTTGTCAATCTTAAATTTTCTGGAGATGTATGAGTAAAATCTGTAGCTGGTACAAACAGATGACAGACTTGGGAGAATGGAGCAGCTCCACCAATTTCTCCCTGTTTCTATTTAACTCTGAACTTGCTATAACCAATTACTGATTCTGAAAGTGCTTCAATCACTAATTTCAACTAATCTAGATCTGGACAAGAGTCTTAGAATCAGAATTACCAGTTCCCTATAGGTAAAAAACAAAATCAGGGAGTAGCAGGTACAGCCTAATTGTTTTTGTCTGGGCCTCTGGCCTCTCTTATGCCTTCAATTCCACCCCATTTCTCAAGGTCAGTATTCAAGGGACTACTTTAGGATTAGAGATTTCATAAGAACTCTTTGCCCCAACACACAGATGACTTGGACTTTTCTTCTTCTTTTCTGCCTAAGAGCATTTAAAGTCCGTGAATTCTTTTGATAGCCTTTCCCCTAGGTAATTGAGAAAATGTGTTGATAAAATGGAATGCTTACATTTGAAAATCTTGTGGAATAAATATAGAACAGATCAGCTCTTGAAAAAGGAATGTGTTTTTTAAAGAATGTTTGAAATTTTTTCAGTGACAAATACTCTCTGATCTTTGGGGTAGGAGGAGTAGTCATTAAAAAGTGGAAGTAGGTTAATGCACTTTGCTCCAGTTCTCACTTGCTGACTCTCCCCGAGTCTGAGTAATGACTACAACTACACAATACATAACCCAAATTTTCCACCTCCAGTGGGGCGTTTGTCCTAAGGCTGTTGCTAAACAACAAAATTGCCTCAAGTGACTGTGCTCCTGTGCAAGAAATTATTTTCAACAGCCTGAAGCGTAACAGAATGTTTTATGTGACAAGTTTAAGAAATGTTGCTTATCAGATGGCACAGGAGTCAGTATCTACCTCTGCTTCCAATCTGATCTGTCTGGTTTGAATATTTGTAAAAAAAAAAACAACAAAAAACACCACCAACAGAAAAAGTTCATCATATTTTCTCTGCCTCTTCCAGATACAGTGTCAAACTAATACATAAATAAAGTTGCCTTTCAAAGCGTGGATACCTTAATGTTGACACTCTGCAGTTCTGCCTTAGACATCTACCAGCTCCCCTGGATTAGTACAAACGTTTAAAGAAATGCAGAGTCAAACCCTGTCCAAGAAGAAGAACTGAACAATTACAATGGCAGGTAACTAATTAAAAATGACTTTTTAGCTCCTGAAAGACGCTAGCTTGATGCTTGAAATATGCAGATATGTAGGAGTGCAACTGGACGGATCACTTAAGCACTGACTCTGCCCTAAAATTACATAACACCTTCTGTCAGAGGCCCAGAGCATTTCCAAGTGTAAGCCTGTCTAGAGCAGAATAACAATGGGACTAACAATCCAGAATTAACAGAGGCCCATGGGCATGTCTGCTATTCTCTTCATTACACCGTGCAGGTGGTTTACCTCGGGGACTTTTCGACCACGGGAGCTGGAGAAGGCACTAGGCAAGTGTCATTTGAAAGAACTTAGCCGAGCTTCTTATGCTCCCGTTATGCTTTGTGTCAACTGGGCCGTTTTAATCTTATCAATTTATCATGCATTTATTCAACTGATTACTAAGAAAAGATCTATGAAGGGAGAAATCTGGGATCCTGCTAGTTTCATTAGTCACAATTTTCCATAGTAGTTGGCATGTCAGCTCGTGATCGTTAATAGCATATTTCCACGAGTTATTTTAGAGGAAGGGAAGGGAAGAGAGAAAATAACGAAAGGAAGAAGAAACAACTGTGGGTGAAAATGGGGCAACGTAACAAACCTGACAGGCTCGGGGGCTGCAGGGCAGTGACCGAAAGTAACCACACAGGAGGATCTGACCCTGAATTCCTGACGGGGCAGGTCGCGGCCGGTAGTCACGTCCCTCCCCTATAGCATCCTTAGCAAAGACCGGCTTTGACCTTAAGCGAGCCCTGCCGTGGCTCTATCGCATCTAGGGCAGCATACTTTTGAAATGTCAGAGGCATGACCCCCGGCACCACAGCACAAGAACATTCCCAAGGCCGCGAAACCCCCCTGCTACCTTGCGGCCCGCATACCATCTCTATGAGCTGTAAATGCCAAGGGTTAACTGTGTTTCTCCATTTTTCTTTTTATCCAATTCTACAGATTTCCCCGCTTTGCTTTCTCCTGCTCCCCACAATCTACCACCCATGGATTTCATTTTCTCAATCCGTGGAGATTTTGCTTCCAGGTATGTCCTAACATTTTGGCTCAAGTAAACTCTTATAAAATTTTTCCATAGGCTGGAAGTTCTTTCATCAACACAACAATACAAAAATAAAAAGAAGATGACTGTGGGCAAAGGAACAGGAACAGGGGTGTAACCGCAGATACTCTACCCGGTGAGCAAGGAGCAAAAACACCTATCGATTCAGGCAGGGAAACGGTGGAAAATTACCTCAGGTAGATATGAGAAAACGTTTAGAGTATCTGACCTGTGTGTGGGGATTTAAACCTCATGCTAAGTATTAGTTTTCCATTGCTGTGGTGATCAATGACCACACATCTAGTGGCCTAGAACAACAGCCTTTTATTATCTCCTGCTTTTGTAGGTCAGAAGCCCACAAACAGTGTGGCTCTGCTCTGTTCCTGGCTTAGAGTCTCAAAGGCCGAAATTAAGGTGTTTGAAGGCTGGGCTCTTTTTTGGAGACTCTGGGGATAAATCTGTTTACAAGCTTATTCAGGTCATTGGCTGAATTAGTTCCTTGCAATTATAGAACCGAGGTCTCTGCTCCTTGCTGTCTACCAGACAGGAGGCTGCCTTTGCCCCTAGAGTATGTCCCCCTTTCTTCTCAGGCCTTCCACGTGGCTCCTCCAACAACAGCAGCCGGGCTTCTCACACTTCCAATCTCTCTGACTCCCCCTTCGGCCAACATTCCTTTACTTTTAAAAACTCATGTGATTCTATTGGGTGGACCCAGATAACCCAGGATAATTTCCTGATTTTAAGGTTCATAACCTTAATTCCATATGGAAGGACCCTTTGCCATGTAATGCAACACAGTCACAGGTTTCAGAGAATTGGCCATGGACATCTTTGGAATGCCCTTATTCTATCATAAGCACCTTTTCAGATTCTCTTGGCAGCCTCCGCCCTTCTCTCTCTCTGTGAGTGTCCTGCGCATTCGGGCTGCCCTTTTATATTAGGATTGAATTGGAACACCACACTGCGGCCATTGACGTCAGGTTTCCTGAGTGACTACTGAAATGTGAGGAAGTATGCCTCCCATAGGGTGAGTATTTCTAGCGAAGTCACCAGTGCAGGCTGGTCCACCTGCTAAGTGACCCCTTGGTCTCTGTCTGGCCCTCTGTGGAGTGGTAACAGCATGGCAAGGCATCACAGCACACTGCTTCGCATCTTTATTGGCTTCATAGCCTGTTTTCCCCGGTGTCTTTTATACCCTGCACACTGGGCTTACATCTCCTAAATAAAATATTAGCCCTTCAATCCTTGCCTCAGGCCCTACTTTCCAAAGGAGATCGACCAAAAACATGCCTTTTGCAACTGTCCCCTTCATAGAGGTGGGCTGTTTATAAGGCAACATTGGATCTGTTGGCCAACACTGACTGGAGGGGCCTTCAGAGAATACTGCTGTCCGAGAAACAGAAAATTGGGCTAATAAACACTAATCTCTGTCTTCTTGCAACCAAAACTAAGGCAATGTAGATAACCCTGTACATTGAAAAGCAAAGAAAGGTGGGCTGCTAAGAAAAATAGATGTGAGACCATGAGGTATCAGACAGGCTGACCCACAGACAAACGGAATTACTGCTTACCTTTGCTCCGGATGGGTTTTCAGTTTGTTTCCAGGCCCTTATGATGAGACACACTTGTATCTTTGCAAGAATTTCCTCCTCTTGAATTCAGCTAGTTTGAAATGTCATTAAAGATTCCAGTTATTGTTGCTATATACCATCCCCAAACCCAGTGGCAAAGAAGCACCACCCCGTGATACAGATTCTGTGGGTCAGGAATTTAGACAGGGCTCGGTGGGGACCGCTTCTCTCTTATTCACAATACCTGGGGTCTCAGCTGGGAAGGCTTGAAAGCTAGAAGTGACTCAACAGCTAGAGGCTCGAAGCATTTTGAGATGCTACCACTCATTTGTCTGGGGAAAGATGTTGACTCTTGGCTGCCTGCTAAACACAGCCCTTCTAGGTGGCCTCTCCACATGGGCCAGTTGGGTTTCCTCACAGTGTGGCTAGAACCTCACAAAAGAACAAGGGCATGCGTGGCATTTTGGGATCAAACCATCACTTCTGCTATGCTCTGATAGCCCAAGTAGTCACAAAGGTCCACCCAGTTTCCAGAAAAGGGGACACAGACCCCACCCTTCCACGCGGGAAATGTCAAGGTCATGCGGTAAAAAGAACATGTGCGATGTAAGATCTCGTTACAGTTTTGGAAAATACAATCTGACACAGGCACTGGCCCTAAGACAACAGGTAAATCGGGGCTCATTCTGGAGGGTTCAGTGACAAGGGAGGAGGTTAGAAGTCCATCCTGGAGTCAGTGAAAAGCGAGATTTTTGAGCAGAGAAGTGTGACAGCTAAAGAGGGCTAGAAGCAGGTGGCTAGATAAAAATGATGAGAATTGTAGTCTTCTGAGTTTGTCCCATTTGATAGGGGCCAGGGTTTTTATTGTGTTTTGGGGGCAAGGCAGACAGGCCCTATCATTATATGTATCAAATGCATGTCCGGTGATTTTGTGTTACTCTACCAGTGTCGCTTCACAATTGAGCTAAAAACTAATTTAAGCCTCTATTTCACAATAGGAGTTGCAGAGTAAATCAGTCGATTTAAAACTTACACTGTTTTATTCTATTGGAAAGGTGATTTTCACTGTTGATCACAGCACTGACTACACACACAGAAAGTACTCCTCCCTCACCCCCTTCAAGCTCTACATGAAAGGGTTTCTGACACAGAAGTTTTGGCTTAAGTGGAAAATGTCTGAGTGACACATGACATTCTCTCTCACATACACAGTCTGAGGGTGATTTGAGATTTGGAATGAAAGCTCAAAAGCCAGCAAGGAAAGGCAGTGGAGTAGATTATTAGTACAATCTTCATCTAAGAAAATAGTCCAAAACCCTTCACCAGAAGCATTACCTTTTCATTTTTTCTTTTTCCCCAAAAAGCTTTTTGTTTTTTATGCTACAGAAACACACATTTTTACAGATTACCAACCTATCACATAGTGTCTAAAGACTTTTAAGAATCTAAAAGAACAACATGAATTAAAGATACCATGAAGAATGTTTTTGTATCCCGAATTTTTCCTAATACATTTGTTTTATTCATTTCAAAAGCTGTTTCCCCGGCTTTCAATTTACTAGAAACTTCTCTGCTTGAGTCTCTCCATTACAACTTGTCCATATTTTGCTTAATAAGAAGGTATAGCAATAAATTTGGCCTATTTTTTTTCAAGTATCTTTCTTAAAATATCACAGGGAATAATTCTAGAATAAAAGAAAGGTTAAATCTACCTTGGATTTTCCTAGTCAGTACTTTTATGCAAAGAGATCTATTGTTTTATAAAAAGATACTGGCTCAATGGGCTTCATGGAAGTAATATTTCATTTCCTAAAATAACTCCTCAGTTTTCATAAGGGGTTGAGTTTTGTATCATAATTCTTTACACTGGGGAAATGTGTCATCTCCATAGGACAGGTCTGCACAGTCTTTACTTGCTAAGCCAGAGCAGTGAACATTTCTCAGAGCACGTACACAGCAGAATACTACACCCTGTTTGTTTCACATGTTCAAATATTATCTTTATCTTCCAAGTGTTTTACATTTTTAAAAGTGAGACAGCATCTCTTCTCCATGAAGGTATTAGATAAGAACTTACTGGTGCTTTCATACAGCAATAAATACCTGAGCTTACTGCAACCTGGCTATTAAATGGCCATCTGCCATGCCTCTACCATCTGATTACTAAACTATTTGAAAACTTGGACAACAACTACAAATGTATGTCAGGTGACTCTCAGCATGATCTTTAATAGCCACATTAGAAGATGTATGTGTTACACTTAGTTATGTTATTGAGTCAAAATAATTGATTCATCTTGAGCTGACTGTGACCGAGACATTAAATTTCATTAAATCAATCAGCAGCAAATTAAATTGTGAATAAGAATATTAGTATTTTCTTCTTTTGTCATTATTGTTAAGAATCTATCTAGCATGCAATATATGACCCCAAAATCTATGCCACTGCTGGAGTTTTCCATTTGTAATTCCTTACAACTGCTGGACTTCTCGGGATTTTTTTAATGGGAAAAATAAATAAACAAGCCATTGTTTGCAATAAGAAAGTAGCATGATCTGTGGGAAAAGTATAGCTGGGCTCACCCAACTATTGCTCTTCCTTGCTGAGTAATCTGTGGCAAATTACTTATTCCTGCCAAGCCCCACTTTCCTCAGCTAAAGCAGGAGTATAATACACCTCCCACACTCCATGGAAGAGTGAGTGTGAATGAAGACCCTCCCTACATGCAAAGTGGCTAGCTTAGTGTCTGGATGCTAACAGGTTTTCAATCATGATATCTGTGATTAGGATTATGTTTACCAGGAAGAGATTTTATTAATTCATTGGCAAAAACCTATGGATACCTATTTTTTGGTGATGATGGAATACCCTTATGAAGCTTACATTCCAGAGAGCAAGACAGAAAATTAATAATAACCCACAGGATGTCTTTTTCCTGTCCTAGAAATGAGGTCTGAGGCTGCAATAAAACAACAAGGTCAGCTTTCTGCTGTTGCTGACTTTCTGGTCTCAGCCACAGAATCACAGATCTCCTCAACCTCAGGCCAGATTATCCAAGTTTTCAACTTGTAATGAGGCACCATGTGTGAGGCTGTGGAAATCACACAGCACTGGTTCCTGGGGCAGAAACAACAGAGACCTGGGCCCTCAGGCACGCTCAAGGGCTCATGCATGAAACACACGACAGGATTAGTCCTTGGGATGAGAGGCAAAGCGGAAACAGAGAAGCCACATCCATCAGCCAGCCCGAAACGTGAGACCCATGCTTACCTAAGGACAGCTGGAAGTGAGGACGGTCCACTCCTGTGTCCCATAGTCTGTTCCTCCACGTGCTTGCGCGCAGTCTCATACAAATGGGTAACTAGAAGATACAGGTGGGGGTGAACAGCTGGCATTATTTTCTGTTCCAATGAGTGCAAATAGTGAAAACAATGGGGTGTAGTCACCATTTAATTTCTGAGGTCAAAATGTGAGCTCACAGTTTTTCAGCCTGTGTAATTTTGCTGTGATCTCAGTGGCCACAAATGAACAGTGACAATATTTGGCCCTGATTGGGGTGTACACAGGAGACAACTTGGTTTTTCTCCCATCGCTGCCTTCGGAACGCTCTTGGATGCCCCTTTTCCACAAGTTACTAATATCCCTTCACTTTCTGGCCAAATTCAGGTACTAAAATGTCCAGTCTGGTCCAATTTTATTCAAAGTGGGGTCTGTTCATACATTCATTTTCCATCACTTTCATGAAGGCAGAGGGCAGGGGATGGTGGGAGGGGACAAGGGGATATGAGGCACCTGGGGGGCCCTCTATAGTCCCTGATGTGGACAGTGCACTCCTCAGCCGACCTCTCCAAATCCTCGTTTAGTTTGGGTACACCTTCAGCCAGGAACCCACAGGCAGGACCTACTCCATGGCTCAAACACCCTCAGCATCTTTGCCACACCAAACGTGGACCTGCAGTTTCCTCTGTGAGCCCCGAGCTCTCCACACGTCTATTCCAGCCATCAGCGCCTCTCTAGCTAAAAGCAGGCCCTGACGGGAATCATGCCCCCAAAGTCCTGTAGACATGTCAGGCTCTCAGGCAAGGACTCGTCACCAAGCTCCATCCCTGTGGCCTCACAGAGACTGGACCGAGTGGCTAAGGCTCGCTCCTCCCATCTGGGAGAGGTCAGGCTCTAGTTTTCACACGCAGCTCCACCTTCTGCATTTGATTCCCTTAGACTGTCCCAGGCTTTGGCCTGAGTGGGAGCGGGAATCAGATGGACAACTTCTCCCATTCTCTACCCTGGAAGGGGAGAGAAAAATCAAAGCTCTCTCTACTCCTAAAAAATGCCTTCTAAGGGTCCTCCTCTTGGATTTCCAGAGGTGGGGAGCAGTCACTGGACCAGTTCCTCTCTTGTTTATAAGTCCTGCGTGTATATATCTAGTAGCTTGCTTTCTGGAATATGACTTACTACCATATATTATCCCACATTTGAGGCTGAGCTGAAATTCCAAGACAGCAGGATAATCTCATTCCAGATTCTGTTACCTCCTAGTAAGATTATTTGAATAATGATCTAAATTGAGATTCTGTTACAGAACAGAAAGCGTTCGTCCACACGGTGCTAGCAGAGTGTTTAGTGTTTAGAGACAAACACTAAACACTGAGAAAGGCAGGGGTGTTTACTGGCTATTTTATGAGGAATGGTGCCCCCCAGGAGAGCAGGAAGCTAATGCATAAAAGCCCAAACTCCCCAGTGGTGTGAAGGTTACAGGTTTCATAGGGCAAAGTCACAAAGCGTTGTGGGTTAAAGGTTCAGGGTCGTGCTGGGAGCTGATGGGTCAGAGGTAAGGTAAGTCACCCCTTCAGGTCTTGAGGACAGTTCTGAAGTCAGTTCCAGTAACCTTCTGTCCAGTTTCATGGGAAAGGAGCCAGGGGATCATTCCACCTTAGGGCTCAGGAGCTGAAACAGAACTGAGGTCAAGATGTTATCTTTAGCCTGCCAGAGGCCCCAACCATGTGACTATCAGGCCCAGGCTACCATCCCCTGCAGCTTCAGGAACTGCTGAATATCCGTGCGAAAGGCTAGGTCTCTGCAGGGGCAGAGAGAGGGAAAGCGAGAGGGATGTGATTTATAGAGCTAGGATTTAAAGCTAAATTTAATCAAAGTCATAAGGAACCTTGGTTTCTATACCAATCAAGAAACTGAAACGTGGAACTCTAACACAGGAATCCAGACTTACCTGGTATTTTCTTTAACAGGAATTTGAATAAAAAGCTGCTTGCACTCTACCTCTTTTCTCAGCAATGGTTCCCATTTTCTTCTGTCATTTCTTTGTTTGAAATATAAGACTTGTATCTTCAGGAAAGAGAAACAGAGGAGCAAAGGCTCACAGGGAAAAAGTGCGGAAAGAGAAAGAGAATTTATGTGAATGAGAAGTTCAGAATTTTTAGATGGTAATGTTAGCCCATTATTCTGAATTCTTCATGCCACTTTTCCCCCAAAGAAAATAAAATTGCAGCTGATATGTGATGCTTCCTACTTTTCATGACATGACATGACCTACATCTTCCAATGGCCGTGTGCTTGTGGAGTATTTGGAGAAAAATATATGTGAATTTATCCTAAATAAAAGCAGAAATAATCTTCTCAGAAGCAGTATCATTCCATTCTGAGTCTGGCAGGCTTTTCCCAGCTGACCTTCAATTGGCATTGACGTGCAGAACCTGGTGACTGCTGACTGCTTGGGATGACACCCTCAGGCACTGATCTGCAGAAGTTGATAACCTGGGGACAAGGGAAGCTTCAAAGATTTGTCCTAGTTGCCTGGAGAATTTCAGAATTCAGAAAGTTGAGTAATAAAAAACATCAACGTCCCAGCCTCCCGGCTAGGGTCAGATCCCCATCAGAGAGGTCTGAAATTCTTAGAGGATTTTTCCTAACCAGTTTGTAGTTTGCTTAATCCTCCGAACTTTTCATTGGACAACGCGCTTGCTTTATTAATGGTCTTCTTACACATTTACGCTCTGCATTTGAGCTGGAAAGTCCATCAATGTTTTCTTATCTTGAAGCAGCTATCTTGCTTTCTACAGCGTATTGAAAACAACAACAAAAAGGAATGTTTACGCATTTGATTATGAGAAGTGGAAGCTGGGGCCTTAAAACTTTCATTCTGTTAACGCCCTGTTGTTCGCGCCTGTTTATGAACAAGGAGTGTGCCGGAGCTGTAGTGCTTGTTTTCATCAACAAGGAGTAATCCTAAGTACAGGACTAATTCCATGTCTGAGAACAAAAAGACTCTGTGCTGGGACAAAGCTCAAATAACACAATTGTCCTCAGACCCCCACCAAATAGGAAGTAAAGGAGTGACATAATACAAATCACTGCTTAAATATCATTCCTCCTCGTAGCCTTCCCTTGCCTAACTGCGCGCCCTTGGCTGCCGGCCTCATGCTCACCTACCAGGCTCCTTTCACTGCTTTTACCTTGTAATAGCTTTTTTTTTCCCCCCAGTGCAGGCTTTTTTTCTTTTTTTGCCCCCAATGTAACAAAAAATAAAGTCACTAAGATTAGACCAGCTATCTCTTGAGCCAAGTGTAAACTCTAAAGGCACAAACTGCCCGGCCGGGCGTGGCTCAGCGGTTGAGCGTCCACCTAGGATCCAGGCGATGGGGTTCCATTCCCGGTCAGGGCACATGCCCGGGTTGAGGGCTCGATCAATGACTCTCTCATCATTGATGTTTCTGTCTCTCTCCCTCTCCTTTCCTCTCTCTGGAATCAATAAAGGTATATTTAAAAAAATAAAAAAGGCACAAACTTACTGGGCCCGTTAGGGTAGGAACCAATCCGAGCCAATTAACTGTAGTCAGGGAGCCAGCCACCATGGACAAAGGCTGCTTCTGTCTGGGTGGGAGCTTGAGAATTATGAGCTGGACACGATTTCACTGAAAGTAGGAGTTTCCGAACAAGCAAATAATGATTTAAGTTTTCCTTCCTCCATTCATTCACCTATTATCTGCCAGACATCTTACTAGAGTTTGGGGATAACAACCATTAATAAGAGGGATAATTCCTGTCTAACAGAACTTATGTGTTAAGGTGGGGAATGATAATTAAACAAGAAAAAAAAATTTGTAAAAAAGTAGCTACCCTGAATACTGTTTAAAAAAGGTGTTGGCAGGGCCAGGCTCCAGACATTGCTTGTGGTAGCATGAGTCCAAGCTCTGCCTCCACTTTTACATGACCTTCTTTCTTCATTTCACATGACCTTTTTCCTGTGTCTTCACGTGGCCATATTCTTGTAAGGACATTAGTCATGTTGGATGAGGGGCCCACCCACCTGACTCTAGCATGACATCATCTTAAATTCACTAATTACATCTGCAATAACCCTACTTCCAAATGAGGTCCATTCTGAGGTATTGGGAGCAAAGACTTCAACATATCTTTTGGGGGGTGGATACAATTCAACCCATAACACTAAATAATTTCAAATTGTGCTTTAAGTTGGTTGTGCTGATGTTCACTTCCAGTAACAATGTATTAGAATTCGGTTTTTCCACACGCTAAACATTAGATGTTATAAATATGTTTAAATTTATGGCTACAAAGTGGTACTTCTCTGTTGCATTCTCTTGATTCCTAATGAAACTGAACATCATTTTATATGTATATGAGCATTCTAGTTTCCTTTTGTGTGAATTGCTTGTTCATGTCCTTTGTTTATTTTTCTATGGGGTTGTTTGTCACTTTTTATCGATTTGTAAGAGGTATTTATAGTTTTTGTATACTAATGGTGGCAACCTAAATGTCTGTTGCATTTTACATATTTAACAATTTAAACTTTATCTTTAGTGCAACTGACTTACTCTATTAACATAAAATAGGCAGAAATAAAAAGTTGCAGATGGAGGAGTAGTACATAGCATTGGCAACTATGGTGTGAGCATGTGAATAGGATTGGTTCTCTCTCTCTCACACACACACACACACACAATCTCTACACTGGTTAATTATTCTTATCCCCAAGGTGACACTGCCACTTCCAGGCAAGTAGGAAAGCTTCCCATGATGCCAGGTCCCTCAGTGAGTGGAGGACTCAGAGGGATTTTCCATGATTAAGGGGAAGACCAAGACCAGCCTCAATAACTGTTTTCAACCATTTCTTCTATTTTTTATATAAACCATTACTATAGAGCTAATGAAACAACCTGAGTGTCAACATGCTGAGACATATCATTTATGTTTTTATAAAAGCCTGGAACCATTTAAAGAAGCACATGGAGGAAGCCACCAATAAGAAATCCGAATTTGGCAGCAGATAAAAGGCAGCTCACCGCCAGAGTCCGACCTGCTTGCAAACTCTTAGGAACATGACCAGAAGGGAGAAGCTGAAGATCTCTCAGAGGAAAAGGTGGTTGTCTTCACTTTGTGCTCGTGAGGACTTTGGAGATCATGACTCTTTAAAGTATGATTTGTCTATTGATAAAAGAAGTGTGTGATATATAGATAGATATTCAAATTTTAAAAAAAACTGAGAAAGTATATGCAAAGTCACACTACTTAAAGTGAAGTCCATTTCTTTCCAGTTTTTTTTTAAACAAAGTTTTGCTTGTCTATTTATATACTTGCTTGACTGGTACATTAGTCAGGGTCAGTTGCAGGTTATGCTCAAGTTAAAAATTATTCTGATATCTAAGTGTCTTAATATAAGAGGCTTATTTTTTGTTAACTCTGTTCAACACAAGAATACTTCATTTAACTTCACATAATGGAAGCTCACTATAAAAAATGTGGTTTCAGAACTCCTTTCGGTGGGAGAGCAGAAACAGAAAATTGCACGGTGGCTGTTCTGCTCACATTTCATAGATGAGATCTAGTTAACGGCCCCGCCTCATTGCGAGGGGTCTGGGAAGGGTCGTCCTTCATATGCCAGGAAGAGAAGAGAACTGACTATTGGTAAGCATTACAACGTCCGTCAGAACCAGCATGCTTTATTTTCATTTTTATTTTGGAGTGGTGGTGTTTTTCCTTGATAATAGTTTCTGAGGAATTTCGCCTTATGTCTTTTGATCTTACGCAACCCCAACTGGTCTCAGAATCGTTGGGAATTTCCATGTGTAATGTTTTGTTGGCGCTTTTGAATCTAAGCACAATACTTACTAACTCCTTTCTGGAAAGGATCAGCTTAATATACTAGCAACATAACTGACAGACATGAGCAGACGGCAGCCCTGGAAGGTAGCAAGCAGGGGGTGTTCCACGGCCACGACTGCCGTGAGCTTACCTAAGGAATTCCAGTCCCAACACCCCAACAACGCAGGGGTGCCTCAGCCTTTAAATTAGAAAGTACCACATTTGAATTTATTATGCATTTTAACTCCATTCCTCCTCCAGTACTGCGGTCCTTTGCATTTGATTTTACTTTCAAATGTATAGGCCTTTCTCCTTTCCTGTAAAGCAGCAGCAATAAATCAGCCACAAGAAAAACTGAGATAATCCAAAAGATACCTGGAGCAGGAAAAGTCATTTTCAGGTTTAACGACGTCAAGTGTGCATTTTCACACCTTGGGGAGGGAGAAAAAGGCTACAGCCAAATTTTAAGAGAATCTTAAATTCTGTTCTATATTCATTTTGAGAACTGTAGCTTTGCCTTTTATAAATGGGCAGCTTCACAGAAATGTGTATCTGTATCAAAGAACACAGCGATCACTGCCCACAGCCTGCCTGGCATCTTGTGATATTTCAGCTTAATTTCAATCTCTGTTTTTTATGCATTATTTTTATTTGAGGAGGGGGGGAGATATAATGTATTAATCATGTACTTATGGGCTTTGTCACCAAAATTTTTTATATATTCTTAGTTCAGACTGAATGTGTTTGACTTCATGGTTCAGTTCTAATGCCAATTTTTATCACGTCTTAGAACTCACTAGAAGAAGTCATTTGTTCATTTGCCTGTCGGTTTGTAGCACTTTGTTAACCAACCCTTTTAATAAGGAATTTTTTACTTCTTTTTGGTTAATGGGGTGTTTGATGTTCTCACCTAAATGATTTTGAACTACTTGGGAGCAGAAAGTATGTTTTACTTCATGTTTAAAATCAAACAGACAGACAAAACACCTGTATGAGTTTCCTACGCTGCTATAACGATTACCGCAAACCTGGTGGCTTAACCATCAGAAATCCATTATCTTGAAGTTCCGGAGGCCAGGAGTCTGAAGCCAGCTTCCCTGAGACACACAGGCCACAGCCTCGAGGACGGGCTTGTTCCCTGACGCTTCCCACTCTGGCAGCTGCCAGCGCTCCCTGGTTCACGGCCACACGCTCCACCTCTGCCCCGTGGCACCTCTGCCTCATTCTCTTCTCTGTGGGTCTGATCCCCTCTGCCTCTCTCTTACGGTGCTTATGATGACATTTAGGACCCACCCAAGTAACCCAAGGTGATCTCTCCATCCCTAGATTCTCGTGACACCTGTCAAGGCCCTTTTCCCAAATAAGGTAGCATTTGCCGGTTCCAGGGACTAAGATGTGGACATATAGTTGGGGCTTCAGCAGCAGCCTACTGAAGACGGCAGCCTTGGCCCGGCCTGGAGCACAGACCTCTGAACGTAACCAGAACTCGGGAACGTCTTGAGAGGAGCATCTTTCTGCTTCTCTGTCTCTCTGGCTGCAATGTCTCTCATCTCTATTTCTCCTGTTATTCCCACTTCTGAGGACTGATGGCCATGCTCACCACCCATGCCAACCCCAAACGGCAGCCTTCATCCTTGGGACTACATCATTTTCCACCTCACTCCTCCACAAACGGCTAATTCATTCCTTCTAAGGTCTTATTTCAAAATTCATTAGAGAGACTGCCTAACCCATCCTTTGTATCTGGTATTTACTACTGATGCACACAGCTTAGGCCAGAAGGGAGATCTCAGGATTACAGACAGTTCAGATTCTCTCCTAAGGACGTGGGGCTGGGAGGAAAGAGAACTGGAACTTGCATGGCGGAGACATGCGATAGACACTGCGCTAACCTTTGAGACCCATACTGACTTCAGTCTATAGGTATGCTAGCCAGTGTTTTAGGCCCTCGATTAGAGGAAACTCCCTGAATCACACCCTTTCCTTTGTTTTCTACACACCATCTCCAGAAATCTGGGAACCCTTTCTTTTGTGGGCATCACAAGAATTGAACCTTGGCGTTTCTATAGGCCCAGGGCAAGATATCTGATTCCTAACCCCAGTTTCATCTCTATATATGTCATCTTCAAGCAAAATACATTCCTTCTACTTCTGATTTTCTAGCTTCAGTAGGGGAGCACTGTGTCTTAATGTATCATTCTCCTCTGACTTGAGCAACTCTAAACTAATGGGAAAATACGCTTTTAATGGGTAATTAAGAAGTAATGTAAATTTCTACATGAATGCATTTTATTGTCACTCCAAAGTAAATCATATGATGCATTATAAAATCCAATAATAGAAACAGAAACAAGGATTTAAAAAGACAGAGAAATTCTATTCTGTTGCTGCCAACAAGCTGGAAATCCCCTTTAAGAAATACTTTAAAATTAAGATAGCAGCTGGAAGCATTTAGATATTCCAAAATACTTCAACATTCCTCATAGACTGTCATTTACAGAGATTTTTAATAACGTATTTTAAAAAGAAACAAAGACTGGGCCTATCAGCAAAGCGATTTTTGGAAAAACTGCTTTCTTATTTGAAGTAAAGCAAAGATTACAAATATTTGGCTCCAGACAAGCCTTTTTCTTTGGAATCTGGAAGAAAATACCCCTCATTTGTGCCTGCTGCTCCCCCTGCCTCCATCCCTATTTTCAAAGGGGTCTAGGCAAGAGATGGAAGGGCATGAATCTCACATCTATTGAGCCAGTAATTAAGTAAAAAAATTTATGGAGTTTCCTCTTAACATTTTATACATATTTTTGTCGGCTATTTTACAGTTTGGGCTTTTTAAAACTTTGTTTTCCCAAGAGACTCCTAAGCTTCTTCCTTAAAATACTTCCATCCTTTTTGTTTAATCCCTTTAGAAATTTCCCAGGACATTCTTATGCTCCCTGAAAGCAGGGGCATTAATTTTAGGGAAGCTGGTTAGATTTGTGTGGGTGAGAGTTGTCCTGGGCACACAGCACAGAGTATCTGCCTCCTGATGGAGATGGTGCCCAGTCTGAGGTCTGTCCCTTTAATCTCTGTTTGCCCCCCTCTAAACTGAGCATAAAATATGTCACATCAAGCTTAATTATGGTTAATTTAGCATACTCCCTTCCTCATAGGAAAGATCGTACTCATGATTAAACTATGACATTTATATGTTACTTATAAATATACTTTATGAAGAATGCACCATAAATTCTTTGAGAAAACAATTCTTTCCTGACAATATTTTCACTTTTCTCTCCAATTTGGAAACTTCCCCAACAAAGACTGATGCAAGAACAAGACAAAGAAAGATGGTAGTTTAAGAATTCTGACTAAGGGGAAGAAAGTCTGCATTAGGGAACAGATATATTTTATTTCTGATTTGAAAATTCCAAGTTCCCAACTTTGCTTGCTTTTCAAAGCTGGGTATAGGGTTGCTGTTAGGAAATCATATATTTAATGAATAATAATCCATGGCATTCAAAGTGTGCTTTTGGGCAAGTGTGATTTCGGATGCTTTGCTGTTAGTCACATCAGGCTGGGACACATGCCCAGCAATTCCGACAGCGCAGTTCACAGCCACATACCCATTCGGTCCCACTAGAATACGCCCTCTCCCCAGGAACGCCAAGCGCATCTGACTAGGCAAAGTAACCAAATGGCTCTTAAGTTGCCCATGTCTGCCCTGTGGTATTAGTGAAAAGTGAAAAGGAGTCTGCAAAAGCATGAAGTCCAATATATAATATGTAAATCTTCTTTCTGCAGGATGCAGATGTTCCTATCAAATTAAATAGAGCATATTTTCCTTTAATTTCCTTCAATGGTTTATGCCAGAAACTTGGAACCAAGAGCACACAGCAGGCATCTTTTAGAGTTCCTTGAGGAGCTCCTTGACATTTGGCAAGATAAAACAATACAGAAAATAAATGTCTTCATGCATCTAAATCTTGTACTATAGAGTAAATATATATAAATGTCTACATTGGTCTTTAATGACTAAATACCTCCTATTTTCAACATTTAAGGACGAGAGAGGAAAGAACTGAGTTGTACTTCTCCATTCTGTCCTGAAAATCTCAGACTGAATGTTTGAGAGTAAGTTTGCAGAAATTAATGAAAATAAAATATGGTATATATCAAACAGAGCCCCCAAAATTATCTGTATTCTTATTATGCAGCTTTCCCCAGCCCCCCCAATACGCACAACACCCCTAGAAGCCACTGATGGTCATGCCGTCTCCATAGCCACGATGGAAGTCCCACGTGCGCGGACTTTTCAGATTGGCCTCTTTCCCGTAGTAATGCGCGTATCAGGCTCCTTCGCGTCTTCTCAGCCTGAGAGCTATTTCTTTTTAGCACCGAATAACAGCTGACTGCCTAAATGGATCACAGTCCATTTATCCATTCACTCACTGAAGGACATTTTGGTCGCTTCCAAGTTTTGGCAACTGTGAATAAAGCTGCTGTAAACATCAGCACGCAGGTTTTGTAGACACAAGTTTTCAGCTCCTTTGAGTACATACCAAGGAGCATGATTACTGTATCACATGGCGAGGGTCTGATTAGTTTTGTACGAAACTGCCAAAATGTCTTTACAACGTGGCTCTACCATTTTGCATTCCCACCACGTCCCACCAGCGTTTGACACCAGTGTTCTGGGTTTTCGCCAAATAGGTGTGTCGCGGTATCTCACGGTCCCTTCAGTCTGCGTTTTCCCGGTGATATATGACGTGAGCTTCTTTGGATATGCTGATCTGCCATCTAGTTATCTTCTTTGGTGGTGTGTCTGCTAAGGTCTTTGGCCCATTTTTTAATTGGGTTGTTTTCTTACTGGTGAGTTTTAAGAGGTCTTTGTATATTTTGTATAATTGTCCTTTATCAGATATGCCTTTTTCAAAAATGTTTTCCCAGTCTGTAGCTCATCTTCTCACTCTCTTGGCATCGTTTTTCATGAATCCTAAGTTCTAAATCTTAATGAAGTCCAGTTTGCCAATTAGTCCTTTCATGTATCATGTCTTTGGTCTTGTATCTAAAAAGTTATGAACTTACCCAAAGTCATCTAGGTTTTCTCCTATGTCTTACCTTCCAGTTTTATAGTTTTGTGTTTTACATTTATATTCAGAGGTCCACAAACAATTTTAATTTTATGAAGCACATAAGGTTTGCGTAGACGTTCATTTTTCACATGTGGATGTCCAGTTGTTCTAGGACCATTTGTTGAAAAGACTGTCTTTGCTCCATTGCATTGCTTTGCTCCTTTGTTATAGATCATATTTATATGGGCCTAATTCTAGGCTCTCTATTGGTTTCTATTGATCGATTTGTCTCTTCTTTCACCAATACCATGCTGTCTTGATTAGAGTATAGTACTTATAGTAAATCTTGAAATCAGGAATGTCAATCCTCCAACTTTGTTCTTCCCCCTCAATATCACGTAGGCTATATGACGTCTTTTACCTTTCCATATGAATTTTAGGATCAGTTTGTCAATATCCACAAAATAACTTGGAGAGATTTTGATTGGGATTGGTTTGAATCTATTTATCATGTTTGGGAGGAAGTGACACCTTGACAATATTGAGTTTGCACATGAACTACTTTTCCATTACTTAGTTCTTTGATTTCCCTCATCAGAGTTCTATAGCTTTCATCATATAGATCATGTATATATTTTGTTAGATTTCTAACCCAAGTATTTCACTTTTGGGGGGTGCTAATGTAAATGGTATTGTGCTTTTAATTTCAAATCCACTTTTTCATCACTAGTATATAGGAAAATGATTGACTTCTGTACATTAACCTTGTATTCTACAACCTTGCTATACTTGCTCATTAGTTCCAGGAGTTATTTTGTTAACTCTCTGGATTTTCTACATAGATGATCATTTCACCTGTGAACAATAATTGTATATATTTCTTCGCAATCTATACGCCTTTTGTTTCCTTTTCTTGTTCTACTGCATTAGCCAGGACTGGGCTGATCTGAATGCAATCGAGTAATTCAATCTTTTTCCTTATAATATCTACATACAGGGTAAAGGAAAGGAAAATGTGAGCATGAAAGAAGTTCAAGTTTAATAGAATATGGCCAGATTAATATCTTTTTAAATTATATGTGTTCTAGCATATGTGCGTGTTGGCTTACATTTATAGCTGACACCAGCTCTCGAGGTAAAGAAATAAATTTAGGTCTGAACTCTGACCTTTGTGGGATCACTCTGAGTCCAGCAGCGGTTTCCTCAGCCATGCAGGTGGGAGACATCCATAGTCAGCTCATTCTAAAAAGAATGAAAGATGAACGATTCATAATATGCAAATGCCAGTGAGACTCCCAACCAAATATATTCACTTGAACTGGAAAATAAGTTCATAAGCAATCATTTAATCTGTCAGCTGTACACAGCACTCCCTCCCTAGTATGTGATTGCCATGAATGAGCGTAAGAAGTTCCTTAGAGAATGCGGAATTAGATAGAAAGATAAAAAGGAGTTTGGAATGTTCTATAACTTAATGCCTGCCAGAGATGTATTGAGTGAGATGCAGTCCTTAATAGGATCTGAATAGATGATTATGTATTAATTACTATGACTATGAGTAAACAATTTCCCTTCTCTTATCACTGCTATGACTTTTAGCATAGTTTTTTTTTCTTCTTCAGTAAATACCCTGAATGTTTGATGAATTGCTTTCTGCCTTTTTCAAAGGCATCCAAATCAAATGTAAGATTCAAATTCTTCTAAATGAAATGACTTGTTAGTTTTGTGGTTTATTTGGGGGTTTCCCACACATCAAGCACCATGTTAAGCAGCATTTACCCCTAAAGGGAAATTTTATGGGGCTGATGAATAGGTAATGCAGGTGTGGAAATTTCAAAACGAATTGGAAGATAAATGCTCCACTGCTATGCCTTGGAGCCACAGAACGTCAGGTAACTCATCTTTCCCTTTCTTTATTTCTTTTTTTTTTTTGTCATTTTCTTTGCCAATAGAGAAATCTCTTTATTTCCTGTGCATTTACAGTTTGGCATTTTAAAATTTCCTCTTGCTCATTTCCAGACTCTATTAACATTGCCAGTTTAGTTTTAGCCTGTTAAAAATATTGGTTGGTGATTACAGCTTTACACAGTCACTAGTTTTCAACATAGGTAAGGAAGGTACATAAACTCCAGTACTAAGTAGAAATACTTCTATGCCATTGGCCACTAGCCCACATGTGGGTCACTGGACCTCACCATAACCTGGTGATGAGCAGTGGTAAAAACTTTCAGTTTTCAGTATAGCCTTTTAATTTATGATCTGAGTACCTATTATGGTGAGCATTCTATTTATTAATTCCAAAAAAGAAACAAAATATCTGCACTCAAGATGGTTATGAACCCTTCGGAAAGACAGGGGAGTTAAATAACCTATTAATGAAAACACCAGTAGAATAGATGTTTCCAGGAATTACACATTAATATGATAGAGACAATAAATACTATGACATTCAGATAAATTTAGAGAAAACTATATGCAAATTGGGTCAGAAAATGTTCCATTGTTGGTCAGATTTAAAGGACAGGTAGGATTCAGAAAGAGCAGAAGATATGTGAACGGATGAAGAGACTAAATGGTGTGAACAGGAATGCTGGAAATAAGAGTGAATGAGAAGATCAACTTTATCAGTCTAAACAGTTACAGAGGTGAAAGTTAGAATGCTCTACTTGAACATTTCTTCCTTTGTGTACTTGGGAACTATTTCAACAATGTTATAATGGAGCATGTCATATTGCTCAATATTGTTTTATATATTTGTTCTTCAACTCAAGAGTTCCCAGAGGCTGGGGCTGTATTCTTTCTCTCCATCACCACTAGCATCTAGTACATAACCTGGTACATAAATGTCTCTTACTAAACCTTAGTTGAATGAAAGGAGGCAAAATAAATACTTTAGATTTTTTTCTATTAGTAAAACTCATAATTTAGCATTAATTACTGGAGTTTACATTCTCAGTAAGAAAGGCATAAGATATTTGAAGAGTTTGTGTGTTTTTTTCCAAGTGAGATTCTATATGTCTTTCTACTAAAAATAGGATGTATTGAAAAACACATTTGAAAATGTTACATTAAAAAAAGTTAGATGGGTTTACTTTTAGGTAATCATTCATTCATTCAACAAATACTTATTGAGTACATACAACATGCTGGGCACAGATCTAGGTAAGTAGAATAAGATAGTTAACAAAATAGGTTAAAAACATCTCTGCTTTCATGGAGCATATATTCTAGTACAGGGAAACAAAAAAAATTCAGTGAAAGTTCACCCTGGACAATGTGGCTCAGTTGGCTGGGTGTTGTCCTGAGCACCAAAAGGTTGCTGGTTCCATTCCCGGTCAGGGCACATGCCCAGGTTGCAGGCTCCATGCCCAGTAAGGAGCGTGCAGGAGGCAGCCGATCGATGTTTTGCTCTCACCTTAATGTTTCTCTCTCTCCCTCCCCCTTCCTGTATTTCTAGAAATCAATAAAAATATGAAAAAAAATTAAGTGAAACTTCCAATATGTATGGTAGTTTGCAAAAATGACTCCAACTGCTCGCTTTTCCTCTCTCCACATCCTTAGCTGTGTAACACTGTAGTGCACACTCACTCTGATTCTGTGCTTGGCCATGGGACTTGCTTTGGCCAACAGGACATTAGCAAATTGACTTACACACATTGAAAGGCTTGCTAGCTCTTGCTTCTCTAGGACCATCGAGAGACTATGCCTCTGCTCAGTTGCTGAAAGATGAGAGATGCAGGCTGCAGAGCCAAGATGGGCCAGTCATTTCCTGGGGCCTCCTACATTAGCCAACATCCAGGAGATGTGTGAACAAGCCCAGCCCACATCACTAATGCTGCCCAGATGACCCACAGTGGGTCACAGACACAGGCGTGAACCCAGGACAGACCAGATAAATGCTATCCACTGGAGTGATTGCATACCATGAGAATTCGAGGTTGTCTGTTAAAGCAGCACTATTGTGGTCACGCAATTAGTGTGACAGAGAAACATAAAGCTGACAAGGTCAGCAGGGAGTGCCAGCAGGGAACAGTATGCAAAGTTAAACAAAGTAATGGAGGAAGGCTTTACTAAGAAGATGATCTTTCACAAAAGACAGAGATGGTAAGAGAGGGACCCAAGCAGGTATCTAGGAGGGAAGGGGGAGCATTTCAGGCTGGGCAAAAAATGTGCCCGAAGACAGCCGGGTGTGGCCTGTCTGAGGAATCATAGGCCAGTGTGGTCAGAGACTAGAGCGCGAAAGAGAGATGTGGGAGATGAGGCCCGGGGAGCAAAGGGAGCAGGGCAGACCCAATTTTATAGAGCTCTAGAAAATTTTCAAAGTCTTCACATACTAATAATCTTTGTGAGTTTCCAAAAGGTTTCGAATTCTCCAATTCCCCAAGTGATCTGATGACCCAACACTTTTTTCATAGAGTATCTCGAAGCTCTAGAGCTCTGCAGAATCCACCTGTGGGCAGTTTCAGTCTTAGGGTCCCAGGAAAGGCTGAGCAAGAAAGGTCTGAGCCAGGCTGAAACGAGCCCCCCAACTACAGCATTCCTGAAGACCCAGGCACTGAGGCGGAGTCGGCTCCAGATCGCGCTCCTGCCAGCGATGTGATCTGACACGCAGCAGATATACTGGCTTTTTTCATTAGAAAGGTCTCATACGCGGCATATTACGTCACCACATAATGTTCCAAACGAAATAAAATTCAACCAAAAGAATTGGACAGTGTGTAAAAAGGTACAGAAGTTATAAATCACTGAGCCTTCCAAGCTTTCCATTAATAAAAAACAAGGGTAGATGCTCCAGATGTTCCTAATCCACATCATTTGGACGAAGGGCCAGTACGTTAACCTGTCTCAACAAAGAACATCTCATTTCTAAATAAAAGGAAAAAATAAAATTGCTGCGATGATTTTAAAGATGGATTAGCATGTAAGTAACTTACATAAAAATGCACATGGCTATTGATTCGTTACAGGAAGTATCGTCTCAGTCCCAGGCCCCTGATGTCAGAGCAGTTGTGCTGTTTGTGTTGAATGTAGGACCCCGTACACGCGAGATGAGAGTTTTCAATCACACTGTATTATTTGATCCCAAACTCCCCTTCCCCCTTCCTCATTCTACCTTCCCAGCCCCACTCCTTCCAATTGCAGCCGCTTCTTCTGAAGGTGAGACAGCATTGTAAAGGTGAGCACGTTTAGCATCGCCACGCAAACAGGCTCTGCTGTTTTATATTTAATTTGGAAGATCTCTTGGCCATCAGAGGTACTGGAGCAGTTCCATCTTCCATGTTCCCCCTGTTATATTGTATATGAAACAGTGTGTTTAGAAACATCTTGAAATATTGTAAATTAATCATTTGCTAAGGAAACATGTTCCCTGAACAGCACATCCCATACATTAAACAAAATTGCTACGTAACTGCAAACAAATTACCTACCTGCAGACCGGAAAGAGGCATCTCTTCCTTTGCTCCCCTTAAAGATCCACAGCCCCTCCTCCACGGCAGATCACACTCCTTCAGTTCCTTTCCTGGGGGACACAATGAAGACTTCGTCCCCCTGCTTCTGTTCCATGTAGCTGCTGGCAGGGAAGACTTACCGAACACCTGTAAACATCAAAAGCAGGATGCAGGCACTGTTTCCCGCCAGGCTGGAGCCCCCGCCACTCCCCACACGAGCATGGCACTCACTCAGGTGGCAGAATGGGAAGATCCCTTTCGTCAAGTAAATAGCTATTTATTGCTTACCTGAGAAGCCCCGTTTGCTAGGTCCTCAGAGAGATCCAAAGTACAGCA
Source organism: Miniopterus natalensis (assembly GCF_054644295.1). NCBI lineage: Eukaryota > Metazoa > Chordata > Mammalia > Chiroptera > Miniopteridae > Miniopterus > Miniopterus natalensis. The sequence continues at coordinate 24,467,230 of NC_142092.1, read as the reverse complement.
CCAATCCCGGCTACAGGTAAACGCGTGATACCTAGGGGAGTAAGATAGTATTCCCATCTAAAGAAACAATCAGGAACTCTTCAAAATAAATTGTTGTTCAGATACTAACATCACAGAAGTTCCGTTGAATAAGATCTATTACTTCGGGATGAGCCAGCCACGAGGAAACTTCTTTCAGCTTTGTAACAGGAGCCTAAATTCAGTTAGGTGGGCTGCGAGGCCCCGAGATGGGTACAAGCAAGGCTCCTGGGGGGCACACAGATTCCTTCAAAACAGGTGCTGTCCTGGGTGGGGGGGGAGTGACAAACAAGATCGCGTGCCAGCGCCCTTGGATCTTACATCTTAGAGGAAGAAACAAGCAAGCAACAAACAACAGGCATCGCATCGAATTGTGATACGTACTATGAAGAAAGGAACACCGGCACAGCCCAGGGTGGCCGCTTTAACCGAGGTGGTCAGGGAGGCCTTTCTGAGGAGGTGGCATGAGACCTGCCACAAGGACTGGAGCAGAGAATGAATGCGGCAGGATTTCTTCATCTCTAGGTTGCAGAACCGTGATGTCCTGGGAAATACTGAAGAGTGACTGAGAGGGAAATAAAAATACAAAGCCCTTTTCCATAGAGATTGTCTTGGGGGATTCATCACACACACGAGCATACTTAAGACCCTTGAACGTCCCACAGTGGGGAGAGCCCGTTTATGTAAATGCAGTGCTTCCCCAATGGGCCTGGACAGGAGGGCCATTTTTTGGGGGGGCTGGATGTGTGGGGGGACCGGGGGAGTGGAAGAGCAGGCTGGGATACAATAACATTTCTACTGCGGGTTCTCAAAACAGTGCTTAATGCCAAACGGAGGAGTTGGAAGACTCCCGTAGACTGAAACTTGAATGGGGCTCCCCGTAGCTGTGCCATATGGCAGCCGGTTTGGAGTTTGATCTATAGTCAACGGAAAACCATTTTAATTGTTGAACAGGAAGTTCACAAGGTAGAAGTGCGCCTTTTGAAACTGTTACCCTCACAGCGATAACACTGAGTGGGTTTAATGAAGGAGAATACAGAACTAGGAAGACTAGTCAGGAAATTTTATTCTAGCTTAAGCAAGAATTTTCTGGACCAAGAAACAGCAAAGGGGGTGAAGATAAAAGGGGAGATATAAAAAGTTAGGAGAGCAGACCTTGCCAAATAGGTGGGTACCATCTGGAACATGAGAGAGACGCTAATTAGTGATCTGGAAGCGGTGGGTTGGTATTGAGGTGGTGGATCAGAAATAACAAATGAAAATTAAGTAACATTTCACAAGCAGACAAAGGAGAGGCAAGGATGGAAAGATGAAATGGCAGTGAGGGTCGAAAGCAGGCCGAGGTGAGGATATGAGTGGCCAGGACCGGAAACCTTAGGAGTTTCCTATTCATTTTACAAGCAAGCTACTAGGGTCTTCTTAGTGGGAACGATCTGAAGTACGTTTGAAGAAGTTCCGCTGGGTGGTGGTGTGCAGGGGGGCTGGGGGTCGGAGGTAGGGAAGCCATTCAAGGTCAATTTCCAAAGTCCAGGAGAAAGGCTGCGGTGCCTAAGAGAGAATGGGCCTGGGCCTGGGCCTGGGCAAGAGGAAAGAGAGGCCAGGCTAAGGCTCAGGTGGAATAAGGGGAGGGCTGGGACAAAGCTGAAGCGAACGCTGGCAGGGAAAGAGGAGTGAGGTGTGAGGGCGCCTCTATCAGAGCTGGGAAGGTGGGTTAGGCAAGTGATGGATTTGAAGTTAAGGGCGGAGGCAGCAGGTGCCTGGGAGCAGACTCTCCATTCAACCCGGGTCGTGCCGAGTTCGACCATCTCGTGGGTTCTTCAGGAGACGTGCTGTGCGGCCCGATCTGAAGTGGAAGGGAGGTTTCGGGCCTCCAGGTAAGCGTGGTAGAGAGGACGAGCTAGCGCAGAGGTCAAGGGTGCCTGAGAAAGCTCCGTCCTGCCTCCACACTCTGACTCTGGAAGTCACTTCTGTCACTTGTCTTCGTCTTCTATAAAATGGGGATAACACCAACCTCATAACACTGTTGCAAGGGTTAAATAAATTAGTATATGTGAGGTGTCTGAAACAGTATCTGGCATACAGTATCTTCTGGGACTACAGTTATGTTGCTTTTATTGTTGTAATTATTGTTATTAAATGACAGAGATGAGGGAATTTTAAAGCAATGAACTGAAGTAATAATCTGCAGATAACCCTACTCTCCGTATTTAATTATAAAAGAATGAATAAATAATGCATATTGCCATGGAGTATAGATTTTGATTTCAAAATCCAAGCTCAGAAAAAATAGCACATTAAAGGCACGATACACTATACCGTTGCCTTGTGAACAAAAGTGTTATTTTCTTTGTAACAGTTGATTAACTAGACCATTATTGTAACATACAGACTAGGCCTAGATTTTGAAGTCACCTTTAGGAACAGTTAGTGTTGCAATAAAACCGCAAAGCTGGTTGTGAGCTGCTACTTTAAAAATGCATGCCCAGTTCATGCAGCCTGTTTCTCACAGTGGCCCTCACAAAGGGAAGGATTATCTCCTCCGCACATCCCGTGCTGCTGAGCAGCGAGGATGCTTCATGGGTTCGACTGATGGTTTTCTGGAAGCAGTTAATGCCCTGCAGAGGCAAATGCTCAGAGGAGAGCAGCACAGTTCTCTTTTAAAAGGGAAAAAGGTTGGTTCATGTGTCTTAAATGAAAAAACCTCAAAATAAAATTGCATGGCATGCTTTCGGGGGACATTTTAGTGTCTGAAAAATATTTTTAATCTGTATTTTAAATGAACATTCAGGTCTTTAATTGAACTTGTCCTAATAGTGACTAATAACATCTGTTTAAATTCTGATGAAACATAACTCTTCTAGCTTATGTACGAGAACTTACAGATTAGATTTATATCTTCAAGTGTTTAAACTGGAGCTACATGGAAGAATTTTTAATATCTTAATTTTGTTATCAAATGTGTGTAGGATATACATTTTTTTAGCAGCTACAACCAGCTCATATAAACATAGAAATATTTAGGCAGATGATATTTTCCATTGTGAATCACAAGTTTTCAGTTTGTGGCTTTTTTTCAAAGATAGGGTTTTTTCGTTCCCTCTTAAGTGGTAGCATAAATCGAAAGACCTTTTTACCTTTAAATTCATAAAGAGCATAGAGACTGTTTGGCGTTTAATGTTTGAAAGGCCTGGAGCCAAAAGAACACTGCCACAGCATGAAATTTATAATTAGATTTTATATGAACTAACACATACTCTCTACCTTCAGTTTTATGAAAATCTCCCTGCAAATCTGAACGGATGATTCTTTTCAGAATCTTCCAAGAAGCTGCACAGGAAGCTGCTCTGCTTGAGCACAGGGCCCGGCTGGCTAACTCCGTGGGGGAGTAGTGGAGTCTGAAGGGGAGAGTCGGGGCCTCCTTGGCCCCTCTTCCTTGACATGAAGTCCGCAGCGATTTAGCACAAGCAGGGCTGCACGAGTGCTTTCCAAGTATTTTTAGTTGCGAAGTTGACCTCGTTATAAACACCAATGATAAAGGCTGAGCACATAAGAACAAGACCTAGTGAAATAAACCGAACACGAGATGCAGTCAGTTTCCTAAAGAGCCTCAGGTTCTTGATAGTATTCCATCACATAGGCTTCTTTTCCCAATAACTTTAACAAATACACATGCTCTTTTCACTCAGACCACATCTTTTTCTAGCTTGGTTGTGAGTTCAGTCTGATTATTCAGATTTTATCTCAATTTCAGGTCATGAGAAGAGTCCCTCTTTCCTGCTCTGACTCCCCAACTTGGATCAGAGAGAAAGAGAGCCCCCTGTCCATGGGCTGAGGCTCCAGTCCTCTCCCGATGGCTGTGGCTGCTGAGGCCAGAGGTGGCGTGGACACAGCATGCTGCCAACTTCCTAGAATCTGCTCAATGGATTATAAAATTCTCAGATTGTTCATGTTTATCATATGTGTGACCCTAAAACAGCCAGGAGAAATTGAGATTGGGAGGTAAGCCTGACAAACGAAACATTAATAGAGCCAAGGTTAGACGTCGCATCCCAAATTCCCACTTTATGGCTTAACTAGTAAATAAAACCCAAGTACCCTTCTGAGCAATAGGAAGTTAATTTCCCAAAACCCCTGAGGAAGCCAGGTTGATGTAAAATTCTCAAACTATCTTGAAATAGTTTGAAATAATTGTTTATACTCTAATAAGTGGGGAATGGACAACATGAGTGGGAAATACAAAATTAAAAGATAAACAAACAGGCAAAAAAAAAAAGTAGGAAAATAGCTTGAACCACATATGTGTGTGTGTACCTATCACACACAACATTTCTTGATGGTTCACTTCCCACACATAAGCTTAATAAACGAAGAAACATGGTCTGTCTTTGGCCCCTGCATCTGTCTCCCCCAGCACTTACAATAGTGCCTGACACATAGTAGGCTCTCAATAAATAACTGCTGAATCAATTATAATTCATAATTATAGCAGATTTTAGAAAGCGTGTCGGCCAGTGACACAAGTAACAGGACCCACACGGGCTTTCAAGGCAACAGAGCGATCATAGCCCCAAGGGACAAAGGGAGCATGATTGGCAGCTTGACAAACGTCCAATGCTCCCACGTGGCTGCTCCGCGGTGTCCCCATCCTTCCTGCGCTAGCGCATCTGCAGCACGGCTCTAACATTTTGTTTGCAGGCTTTTCTTTCCCACTAGAGCACGAGGCTTGCTTCTCTCCTGCTTCGCACAGGGCCTGGCCCAGAGCTCTATGTGGTGGATAAAGGAACAAATACTAGGTCCCCGGAGAGCAAACGCGCTTCCAGATGCGTCACTAACTGAGATGTCAGAAATCCCTTCTGCTTTTAGGTGGAAAAGAGTTACAGGGAGATACCCGTCTTGAGGTTTTTCAGGCCCTTTATAGGACTTGGGTTTGCAACGCAGGGGGAAGAGCTGGTTTCCCCCCTGGAGTTCCAGGGAGGGCCACATGGTGGCGCTGGCGCTGCACCGTAAACACCAGCGGCTGGGCCCGGAGGATTCCTCAGGTCCCTCCAGGCGCCTCCCTGGCTCTTTCCCGCCCCGCTCTGCTGGTTCCCTTCAGGCCTCCTCATACATGTAATAATTGCCAAGAAGCTGTCACACCGGAGCTGGGTGCTGACCACCTGAAGTTGGTATTTTCTTTGTTCTCCGACAGGCCAAATTCTGTGTATCCCTCCCCTCTGAAAAAGCAGCTGAGAACATTCTGCGTGCTGTTTAAAGCTGGGCATTCTGAGTTTGAGATACAGGTCTTTTTATTTTGCACTTGATTGGCTCTTGCAAGTGACCTATTCTTTCCTAAACCAAACAGCCAACAGAGCAAATTATGTCCTGGTGAGTTATTAAAATTCTCCCAGCTAAGGAAACAGAGACCTAAAGCTTCGCCAACATATAAAAAGTGTACTCTTACAGAGTATAAGGCATGTGGATGCCTACAGGAAAGGTAGATTGGAAAACTGAGAGAACAAAAATAAATTACGTGAAAATCACCTACTTAGTAAGAATTAAAAGTGAGTTCAGAAAGCAGAGAGCTAATGTAATTTTCAAAAACAGAAAAGGGATAAAGATTTTCATTAAATTAAACTAGAATTTTCGTTTCATTTTTAATTGAGGCAAACATTATATATGGTAAAATGCCCCAAGTTTGTTTTTATTAATAATTTTACTGAAATATAATGTACATTTTATAAATGCATCCACTTAATAGTCCAGTGAGTTCTGACAAATGCACACACTAATATGAACCCCGCCACAATCAAGATGCACCACTTTGCAACGGCCACCCCGGTTCCTTTAGGCTCCTCAGGTCCATCCCGCCCCTCACTGGTCCGACTTTTATTACCTGAGCATAACTTTGTCTGGCCTTGACTTTTCCATACATGAACTCGTACAATATAAATACTTTTTGTGTCTCTCTTCTTTTGTCTTCTGCTTTTTGTGTGTTTTTTTAACACTTATCCATGCTATGGAGTGTATCAGCAGTTTATTCTTCTTTTATGGCTAAATAGCATTTGACCATAGAAATATAACACAATTTTTTTCACCCATCTTGGGCATTTGATTTGTTACCAATCTTGGCCATTGTAAATATAGCTATGAACATCCTTACACAAGTATTTCTGTGACATGTGCCTTCATTTCTTTTGGTTAATACCAAGGAGGGGATCTGCTGGGTCATAAAGCAGGCATATACGTTCAAAGTTATAGGAAATTGCCTAAGTTTTCTAAAGTAGTCGTCTTAGCTCCCTTGGGCTGCCAAAGCAGAGTACGACAACGACAACCCGGGTGGGTTCAAACAACGCGAATGTATCCTCTCAGGGTTCAGGCTTGACGGCAAGATGCTGTCATGGCCAGGCTCCCTCTGGAGGCCTTGGAGGCCGCAGGGAGGGTCCCTCCCTCGCTTGCCTCCCCCGGGCTCTGCTGGCTGCTGGCAATCCTCGGCTTACGGCAACATATTCCAATCTCTGCCTCCATGTCCACATGGCTTCTCCCCCAAATGTCCTCTAAATCTGTGTTTCGATTTCCCTCTTCTTATAAGGATGTAGGTCATTGGATTTAGGGCCCATCCTAACCCGCGAGGCCCTCATTTTAATTTGAATACACCTGCAGAGACACTAATTCCAAACAAGGTCCCATTCTGAGGTTCCAGGTGGACATGAACGCGGGCGGTTGAGCCATTTCACACCTCCCACCGATGTTTAGGGGATTAGCTGCTCTGTATCCTTGACAGTCCGGGGCATGGTCACTTCTTAAAAAGTTTTAGCCACTCTCATATGTGTGCTGTAGAATCTCATTTTGGTGTTAACCTGTAATTTCATGAGTATCTTTCACATAATTACTGGATATGAAGCACTTGTCAGGTATTTGTCAAATATTTCCTCCCAGTCTGTGCTTTACTTTTCATTTTCATGTCTGTTGATGAATGGAAGTTTAATTCTCATAATATCCAACTTTTTAAAAATATTTTTTTTCTGTAGAGGAGTTATCGTACTTTCCTAGGAGAGCAGAGATATTACAGATATTTATTATTTATTCATTCACATATACATATTCTTATTGACTTCAGAGAGGGGAAGGGAGAGACAGAAACATCAATGATGAGAGAGGCACGCTGGCTGCTGGGGATCGAGCCCACAACTCGGGCATGTGCCCTGACCGGAAATCGAACCGAGATCTCCTGGATCATAGGTCGATGCTCAACCGCTGAGCCACACTGGCCAGGCCATAATATCCAACTTTTAACTTTTATTTTATGTTTCATGCCTTTTGTGCTCTTCTCTCCCTAAGAAATCTACCCAAACCCAAGCTTGTGAGGATGTTACATTTTCTTGCAGAAGCTTCATGTTTAGGTCTATGGTCCATCTTGAATGAATTTCTGTGCATAGTGTGAGGTAAGAGTCAACGTTCATTGTTTCTCCCCCATTCGTCAGTTCATACTGGCCCTGTTGTTGTTAAGACACTTATTCCATTAAGCAGCTTTGCCAGAAAAGTGACTGACGGTACATGTTCTGTTCCAAGGATAGCTGCCTGTTCTTGCCACACTGTTTTAATTACTGTAGTTTTCTAGTAAGTCTTGAAATCAGGTAGTGTGAGTCTTCTAACTTTGTTCCTTCTCAGGATAATTTTGGCTTTTCCAGGTACATCTCTTTTCCATATAAATTTCACGATTAGCTTTTTAATTTCCATAAAAGAAACCAACCTGTTTGTATTTTTATTGGGATTGAATGAAATATATAGTAACTAGGCTTAATAGTTAATTTGTAAAATCTATCTCTCGCTAACCTTTTAAATGTTCTCCAAATTGCCTTAACTTTGAAAAATATGTGTAACAGTCTTAAGCCAGATCAGATTTTATTTTGAAAATCTTGGAAATTATCCAATCCATTTTAAGCTCCTTTTCATTGGGAGAAAAACAACAACTTTTCAATAATTCAAGTCTGGGAAAGAATTTTTCTGACATTAGAAAAAAATGTACATACTTATGATAACTAAAAGCATAACTTCAAAAAATGTTTTAGAAGCTTTACCTTTAAATAACACACACTAATTCCCATATTCATTTAACTGTTAGCTACTAAATACTTTCCCTTAGACTAGATTGGATAAAAATATACTATCTAGTTATTTTAATGCAGTATATTCAAAATATTGAAAATTAAAAACAAATTTATTTTTAATCACATCACTCTCATTCCACTCTCCACTCTATTATACCTTCGCAATATATAGGCACAGAATGTTTGAAAAATCAACTACACAGGAGAAGGCATCAGGCATCTTTTATTTTTCAAATGCTTTCATTTTTAGGTGATTTTCAGTCATGTTGTGCTTCTTTCCACATGAATTATTTCAATGCTCAGGAAGTAAAACCTTGAAAACAAAGCACTGATTGTTGTCCTGGCCCCGCTTTTCTTTCACACGTCTTGTTCCATGGCACTGACACATTGTGAAGAAAGCAATTCAACCAACAGCCACACCTTCCCAGATATTACCATTCACTTTATCCCAACCTCTCCTAAATTTTCAGTGAATGCAATACCTGGATTGTAACACACCGTTTTTAATCTTTTCAAATCCAAAGTGATGAGAGTTGCAAAATTCAGGAATTATTGTTTATAGCATGACAGCAATTCAAAGACCCCGCAGCTCTCACCCAGGAGTTTGCAACTTAATGGACCCGTAGAAGGTGTCATCTTCTGGGATTTTCAGGGAGCAGAGAACTACTTGCATCTCCCTCACTAACGAAACCATTTGTGATTTCTACATTCCTTCTATCATAAGATGTGTATTTCCCCTCAGTGTAATATTTCCTAAAGTGAGGATGCAGTAGAAAATCAATGTTAAAATTTGACATAGCAACTAGTGTTTCTTCCCCCAACCAGAAAATATATAATTTACTATAATTAAGTATATCAGCTTATTATAATTGAATCAACGGAACAAAGCTTGCGAGGCTAGATCTGTTTGGAGGATGGCATAAAAAATACAAAGAAATTAATGTAATGAATTATAAAAACCTCCATATAATAACTTCAGTTATTAAGGATTATATTTATGAAAATGTTAGTGACAAATAGAATTGTTTGTATCATTAAAACATCAATGGGAAAATTAAAGAAAACAAAACATATGTACCATTTAAGCTCAGACTAAGATACTACTGTATCCTGGCTAAGAACACAGGATGTAACTGCCTTGGGTTCAAGTCCTTCCTCTGCCCTTTATTTCCTGTGTGACACTGGGAAAGTTAATTAACACTCTGAGCCTCAGTTTCCTCATTAAAATAAAAAGCTGAAAATTACAAAATTCATAGGGTTGTGAAAATTAAATGACCATGAAGCCCTTAGAACAACCCCTGGCACAGACTACACGCACTGGAAGTAATTCTGAGTTTATAGGAAAATAAAATAATTCAGGACAAAAATCAAAAGTTAATTTATAAGAAACATTTTTACTTCTTCATTAAGAATTTTTGCATTTCTTAATTTTCTAGAGTGAATATGTCTTATTTCAATAATCAGAGAAATAAAACAAAAATCAAAACAACATATGCTAATATGCTGCTTACAGGCCAATTGCAAATAACAAGAAGACTATACCTGCTGTCAGGTCCTGATGCAGATCTGAAGGGTGGCAGGCCAGCTAGCAGAAATGCAGCTGCTCCCAGGCCCTCTGACATCTGTCCTAATTTACCAGAATTATCTATGAGAAATGCAGTGGGCACCATTGGAAACATTTGGGCGTCTGAGAACATCAAGATGGAGAGGCTTTGCTGTCAGAAGCTTCTATACAGAGTTTTGAGAAAGTATTCACAAAATAAAGAATACAAGAAAGTGATGGGCCTGTACTTTCTGCACTGAGAGATGACATTCTCGAATTTTACAAGTACTGAGAATCACACAAGCCTAGCGTTTCCTAACACATGCATACCAATCAGAGAGGTGGGGATCAATCTAGTTTTCGTGCTGGTAGTTCATATTTTCCTTTAAGATCCCCCCAAACAAATCATTCTTCATTATACAACGATGAAAGGGAAAATTACAATAAAAATTCTCAGAAAGGATTATAATGCTAAACTCTATGCTGTTAGGAAATGCAAAATGTACCACTCTTAGTCATATGTAACTATTCACATGTATTATGGCTATACAACTCCTAAGGATGTAAAGGTCTGTTACACTTATATATAAAGAATGAATATGAAGCTGTACTTTTATATACTTAAGGCTACTATCATACGCAAATAAGTTTCTTGAGATTAACACTGTCTTAATATTTCTGTTTTCTTAGTGCCAAACAGTGGTTTATGCATATGCAGCAGGTATGAATTCGCAACCTCATATTTAGGCAGCAGAAATAGCACACTTTGTTTAAAAATTAACTTAAATTGGACTCCAAGCACTCATCCCAAAAGGCTCTCAGGAAATCCAACTGCAAGTGGGACTGGGGCTTTCTCTCTTCTGCTGCAAGGTCAAATGCTGCCAGAAAGCCTGGGAGTCCTGCCTGGCGTGGGGCAGGGGAGAGCCGAGCACCGGTCATCTGGAGACACTGGCAGCTGCTCTCACGGTCATCACTGCCTCTGTGTCACCCACGGGGCATGTGAAGTCAGCCCAGCATGGGAACCTCGCCGCCAGGAGGCCCTTTCCCCTGCAGTCCCTCCTGACATCTTCCTGCCACGATTCTTCAGGCTAAAGGGAAACGGCTTTGGGCTTCCCATATCCTTTATGTAATTTTACCCCTATTTGGGGTATAAAATAAAATTTTATGTCCTAATCAGGGAAAGATAAAAAGAACATTGCCCCAGCTGGTTTGGCTCGGTGGTTAGAGTGTCGGTCAGTGGACTGAAGGGTCGGGGTTCGATTCTGGTCAAGGGCATGTACCTGGGTTGCAGGTTCCAGTGCTGGAGGCAACCAACTGATGTCTCTCTCTCTCTCTCTCCCCCCCTCCCCCTTCCATTCTCTCTGAAAAGCAATGGAAAAAATATCCTCGTGTGAGGATTAAAAAAAAAAAAAAAAAATAGATAATTTTTTCCACTCTCAATAAATCCTGACTTTCCATTGCCCAGATGAAACCTCAAAACTTCCTTATCAAAGGACCAAGGCTAAATACTAATTTTTTTATGTTACATTGCTAGGTGCTCAGCCAGAAAGATGAATAAAAAAATAAATATATATAACCTCTTTTTTACAAGGAGGTGATAGTTTAAAGGAGAGGAGGAAGACAATCCGGTTAACAAAGCAACTACAATGTAACACTGCGGCCGGCAGTCCCCGAGCCCCTCACGCGTCCAGGACAGCTGGGTATTCCGTACGTGTTACTGCTAATCTGCAGAAAATGAGGGCGATTCCTATTCCAACCTGACAAATGGAGAAACGGGGCTCCGAGAATGTAAATACGCTAGCGCTTAAATCCGGGTTGGTTTGATTCCAAGGCTCTGTTCTTTCCACTGTGTCGCAAGGCTGTGCCTCACGTATGTGGAGAGCGGTGCTCCAAGGCTGACACGTGGCAAGGGACGTGCTCCGCCACCGCGGTGGCTAATAAGCGGGACAGAAGGAGATGCGAAGTGACGGGCCCGGTGCACAGGAGCGAAACAGGACACACTCCAGACTCCACAGAAAGTCATTTTCTAGGAACTGCATGTAGTGTGGAAGGAACGGACCACGTAGGGACATAGGGAGCCAGAAAGTGAGGCAAAGAGCCACGTGGCGTAAGGGCTTCGCGGGCCCATCAAGAGCTTGGCCTTTTTTCGGCTGGTGACGAGGGATCGGGTGGTTGGGAGGGTTGACGTGGGAAATGACACATCAGGTGAATTTTAGAAAGACATCTGCTCCCAATTTGGAGAGAAGAGATTAAGAGAAAGAGCCTACAGGTAGATCACTCAGCAGGCCCCTCAGTCCAGGCAAAAAATGAAGCCCGCCCCAAGTTGGTCCGTGAAGAATATAAAGAGATTATATGACACAGCAAGGAGAGAGGGGCGGCTTCCAGTTACATCAGGATTCGGTGATGTGTGGACAAGGAATCCAAGTAGACTCTAAGGGTTTCTAAGGCAAATAGCTGAGTGGATGGTTTTTAACCCGATTGCTCCCTCGGATTCACAACCCCAAGCGAGGGAACTTTGGAAACTTTACCTTCTGTTACATAGTCTTCCACTTGAGAAATGGTAACTGCCCTCTTGTTTTGTTTTTTTCACAATTGAAGCAAACCTTCATCTTCTCTTTCCCGAATCACATTATTTTGTGGTTTCTTTTTTAACGGAAGGCCTGCTTGAGTTCAATACTAACTTAATAGGCCTGTCTTTCTTTCTTTCCAATTATTCTCTAAGAAACCAGGTGCTATTCCAGGATCGAAGGCTCCACGTTCACACTGTTAATACGTCTCTAAAGCGCCCACAGCATTTCCATGAACATTTTCAGTTGGTTCCCCTGAGACAGCTAGAGAAAAATGATGACAGTGAAACTTCCAGAGAGTTTGTGCCATTCCTGTTCAAACAGGGACAGCACCCCGGTCGCAGGTTTTCTGAAAACATGCCCATTGGTCTCTAGGACTCCTCTTTCTCCCAGACAGATCTTTATCGACCAGTAATAAAGTCACTGGAACTAAGCATGAGAACTTCTTTTTTTAAAACTTTTTTAAAAAATTGATTTCAGAGAGAGAAAAGGGGAGACAGAGACAGAAACATCAACACAGAGATACAAACATCAGCCATGAGAGAGAGTCATCTATGGGCTGCCTGCATGGCCCTGACTGGGGATCAAGCCCACAACCCGGGCACGTGCTCTGACCAGAATCAAACCATCATCTCCTGCTTCCTAGGTCAATTCTCAACCATTGAACCACGCCGGCCAGGCAGGTAATTTCTTTTTTAAAAAAAATAAGGGACCAACAACTTTCAGGATCTGGGGAAGCTCAGGCCCAAGCCAGTTTCTGTTAAATAAGGATTCATCCGGTCACTGGAGTTTCCTTCTTGCCCTCCAGAGACATGAAGTGTGACTGGATTCAGGCCGTTTGCACAAGCAGTGGATCCCGTACTCGCTCCTCTGCTCACTCTGCGCACCACTGGCTCCACGGTCAGAAAACCAACCCAGGGAATAGACTGGAATTGGTGCTGGAGCTCTGGCAGCAGGCTGACTGTTCGGGATCCTGAATGAAAAGGGAAAACACAAAGCACAGCTTGTTCTGTTTTGTTAGGTTTCTTTTTTTAACAGTAATTTCCAGCGGCGGAGACAGATGTTTCTTCAAGTGGCAAGAGACTTGCCAAGCAGAATGTTACAGCACTTACTGCAATTGCTTTATTAATATTGTATGTGTTTACGGCCTCTATCTTTTGGCTTGTGGCACCTCTTACTTTAAACGCCTTTGGGTTTCCTGATGACTAGCAGTTAATCTTTACTTCAGGGATCCTTCGAGCCACATCCCCAGCTTCACTCTGCACAGTCAAATATTTCACACGAAGCCGCGTTTTATTGACCCGAGAAGCCCTCAGGGGCCACTGGACCACCACTGGAGAGAGCAGTCCCTCATGTGCAGAACTTCTCCTTTGCTGAGAAAGGAGCGCCCGGTCACATGCCCATCCCTTAGCCTAGTCTCAGGACTTGAAGTCAGCTACAGCATCACAAGAGGAACCTAAGAGACTGTAAACCAGGCCCCTGTAAAGGCTGGATCCATCTGGAGGACTCAAGTTTGCAATGGACATATCCTAATAACCTCCTTTAAAAAAAGAAGTAAAAATGTTTATACTGACTTCAGAGAGAGGAAGGGAGAGGGAGAGAGAAACATCAATGATGAAAGTCACTGATCAGCTGCCTCCTGCACGCCCCCTACTGGGGATGGAGCCCACAGCCTGGGCCTGTGTCCTGACCAGGAATCGAACCCCGATCTCCCGGATCATAGGTCGACGCTCAACCGCTGAGCCAGGCCAGCCAGCCATAACCTCCGTTTTGGTGCTGTGAAGAGTAAAGACCATATTTTAATTCTCTCCCAATGTGTTACTAAAAAGAGGAAAGCAGAAACAAATAAGGAAATAAAGCAACAAACGAATGTTAAATTTGGAGCTGGTAATTTCTGAGCCTTGCTAGCTGCCCATCTGAGTGGCTCCTAGCTGTTCCTGCATATTCTCTCCCAGGCTCTTGCCCTCCTGCATGTCCATTCACTGGGCTTTCCCGGGGGAGGCGAGGAAGGGGGTTCTTCCTGGGAGCTTTAGTCTGAGTTTCACGGCTGACATCATTATTGTTGTCCTTTGCTTGAGAACTGCCCCTAATGACAGCAAGCACAGGCCCCACTCAGCCAAAGGCCCTAAGAGGTGAGTGAAAAAGCGGCACAGCCACTGGAGGATCCTGATCAGGGAGTCATTCCTGAGAACCATGGGGACTCCCTTCTGCAACCAGCCAGCAGGGGAGGGTTGAGCCGGGATCACGTATTCGGCGTTTTGCACTATGTTGTGACAGTCAAATTCCTTTGTGCAAATACAACTGAAGGCCTCCATACTTCACTCTTGAAAGGCAAGCATCTTTCTTTAATTCATGTCTCTAGGAGAAGGCCTATTCAATATTTAATTTTAATCAACCGTTGCACATTTTTTCTCATGCCAAGAAATCGCCCTCCGGTTATGCATAATTCATTGCAGTGGACAAGACCTCCATCAGTCTTAGAGGAAATGGTGTTGAGAGGGGCAGGGCAGTGCCAGCACAGTCGCTTCCAGTGACGCTGGGATGAAGGCTTTTTAAAATCAAGCAACATAGACTGTTCATACATAGACCAACCAGTTGATGGTAAAAAGGAAGAACACTAAATGGCATAAAAATACATAGAGTTTTGACGACACCATGGTCAAGAAGCGTACGTGCAGCTTAGAGCTGAGCACAGACACCTTCTGTACTTCGGAGTCTTGACTGGTGCCAATGTCCTTCTTTAGAGCGTGCGTGAAATGGCTTCTGGAACAATCAAAGACAAAAACAGGACCACATATAGCGCATATATTTCCCAGATGCTCCATTATTGTTGCCTTCAGTTTGCAAATATTAAGATACTGAGTCAACATTTTTGTTGCTGTTAATCCTTACTAGAGGGTATTTTTTCCATTTTGTTTTTGTTTTTAAAGGGAGAGGTGGAGGGGAGAGAGAGAGACATTGATTGGTTGCCTCTCTGCATGTTGCAGGCTGGGAATGAAACCTGCAGCCCAGGCACATGCCCTTGACCAGGAATTGAACCCGAGACCCTTCGGTGCCTGGGCCAACACTCTAATCACTGAGCATCACCAGCCAGGGCAAGTCAACATTTGTTTTTAATTCTCATTGTCATAAAGTATCAAATGATAAAGAATTACTGGATCCTATATTCGACCAGGACAACTCTACAGTCATCAACATCCCCTCCCCCAAATCCACTCTAATTCATCTCCTTAAAAAAGACAAATGCTAATACAAATAATAAACAATGGGGGATAAATCTCTATAGAAGCTGCATTTCAGGTACTTAAGCTAACATCTTGCAGGTAAACAGCTTATTTATAAAGGCCAGGTTAACATATAATATTATTAAAATACTGCCATTCCCTCAAGCTGTTCAACTGCACAACCAATCTGACACATTAACATACTGCAGAGGGAAAAGGCGGCACTTGCTACATTTTCCCCAGATTTTGTTTCATTTAAAATATTGTGTACAAAAAAAAGTCATAGTCAAGATACTGCTTATCCACAACATCCCTGAAGTGCTTTGACAGCCAGGAGACTTTTTTTTTTAGTAACTGAGCCATGTATACATGCATTTGCTCCCCCATAATGCCTTTTTTTTTTTTCCTTTTTGTATCGCTTACCAGCATTTAATTTCACTTTTCCTTATGGATATGGTTAGTTCTTGCATTGGACATTTTTTTCCCTGTGTGGTAACCAATTTTGCAAGTGGTTACTGCTGACCGAAGCTACCATATCTTACCTGTATCCTCTATCTGAGGCCTTCCTGGTCTGCAGTGAAATATTTTCCATCAAGGAAGGAAGGAGAGAGAAAGAAAGAAACTCACGGATATTTTCCTTCCAATTTCTCATTTTTTTCAATTCCAAGATGTGCATGTCTCAAGAATATTATGTCCCCTGGGCTGATCAGTATTCTCTTTCAATAAAACCACAGGACACAGCTGTTGGGCACAGAAACTAAATGTCATGAATTCAGTGCCCTGCTACTTGGCAGGAAACTCCGGCTGCAAGCTTTTTATGTAATGTTTTTTTCACCTTCACTCCCTTATTGTGCTTTTTCTCAACAAAAGTTAGACAGTAATAACTAGTACATTTACACACCACGGTTAATGATTGTAATAGTATAAGGTAAGAGGATAAATACTTATTAACACAAAAAAGTACAGTATAACCCTACAATGAATAGAAAAAATTATTTCAGCAGTTAATGAAAACGGGGATACATTTGACAGAATTACTTCAGGGAAGATAATCGCTTGCATGCCTCCTGGGGGCAAATCAACTGGGTGTGTATGTGTTTAATCCTTTCAAGACTGTAAAGTATAATTGTTATAAACTGCCACCCTCCCCGCCTCCTACCCAAGTCGGACCCGGCACCCCCCAGCTCTACCTTACCTTTCGGTGGCTAATTTGAGTTTCTCTTCCCAAGATGCACCACAGTGTCTGCGGGAAAGGAGGCTAATGACGCCTTCCGAGGAAATTCTAGATTCTGTTCCCTGGGGCTAATTGTTGATCGAATAGTGGACAATCAGAGCAGCAGCCATTTAGATGAAGCAGGAGGCGGGGCCTGCGGATAGAGCAAAGAAACAAAGGACACGCGCAGACACCAGCTACAGATCATGTCAGCTCATTTCTCAGGATCCGTACTTTTGCGCCGGCACTCTTTCGATGCTGCGCTCTGTAGTAACTCGCGGGCCTAGTCTCCTTAAGTAACGTATGTATCAACCAGTTTTCCGTTAACATCCTGTTCCTTGCTAATCTAGCTACGGGCCGAGAGCTTTCCCTGGAATATATGGAATATATACCCCGGAGGCCAAGGCACTCATCACAGACAGCGAGCTAATCTATCCAACCTCAGTGAGTAAAATAATCTTAAACATATTAGAAAGTAATTTAATAAGATGAGTAAATGAGCGGCTTAGCGCTAGAAGCTGACACCTCCTGATTAGAAACGTCGTGAGAGTGAAGAAATTCTCTCGAGACAATTAACTTATAAAGGAAATTCATTTTATAGTTCTAGCAATTTGAGATGAATCACTTAACTGCTCTGGCTCTCAGCTAAATCAGAGCATCTGTGAAAGACGGGGGCCGGGCAAGGTGGCTGCAGCTCTAGAATTACTTGATTTAGGTTACATTTAAAATGTGTGATGATTACCAACAAAGGAAAAAAAACAGACTTGAGGAGATGGGAATGTAGACAGATCATCTTAGAGTTCTCGATAATACAGACTTTAACAAAGTAGATTTCAGTATGTTATGTGTAAAAATATGTGGGATTCTAGTGCCAGAAAAATCTAAAAATGTCCCCAAGAAAGGACTGGAGACGCTAAGATTCTCAAGCAATCGCAGAGAGCAAAAGAAATAATTTAAGGAACTGTGTCACTTGGAAGCAGATATGGAAATGGAACTTGGACAGCACGAGGTTTATCGGGGGAGAAGGGCTGGTGATGCCGGAGAAAGACAGGAGGAGGGGGAAGCAGGTTTGGGGAAGCCCTAAGATGACAGTAGGGATCTGACCCTTGTGACAGAAAAGCGGGGAGGGAGCAGGACTGGGCAGAGCGTGGGACAAATTCACAGCAAAGCCAGCGGGAACTGCGAGTAGAAAACTGTTGATTAGACAAAGCCTGCCGAAATGGCCAGGCCCTACAGCTCCCTCCGCGTGCTCTGACATTGGGGACCTCCCAGAAACTCTGTGGCCTTGGCCCAGAGCTGAGGCGGCGATATCTCACTGTGGTTTGGATTTTCATTTCCCTGATGGCTAGTGATGCCGAGCACCTTTCCACTACCTGTTGGAATCTGTATGTCTTCTACAGAGCAGGACAGTTATTATTAAAAAAGCCCAAAGACAGCATGTTTTAGCGAGAATGTGGAGAAAAGAGAACTGTTGCCCTGGCCGGTGTGGTTCAGTTGGGTGGAGCATCGTCTCGTACACCAAAGGGTGGTGGGTTCAATTCCTGGGCAGGGCACAGAGCCTGGCTACAGGTTCCATCCCCAGTCAGGGCGCATGCGGGAGGCAGCTGATCAGTGTTTCTCTCTCCCTCTCTCTCCCTTCCTCTCTCTCAAATCAATTTAAAAATGCTTAAAAAAGAAAAGAGAACTGTTGTACACTTTTGATGGGAATATAAAGTGGTGTAGTCACTATAAAAAACAGTATGGAGGATCCTCAAAAAATTAAAAACAGAAGTACAATATGACCCAGCAATCCCACGTCTGGGAATATATATCCAAGGGAACTGAAATTGGGATCTGGGAGAGAAATCTGCTCTCCTGTGTTCATTGCAGTACTGTTCACAATAGCCCTGGAAGCACCCTAAATGTCCATCAATAGACAGTGTAAACTACTGTTTAACTTAATACAATGTTAGTCCTACATTTTGCTCTAACTGTTGCATCTTGTAGCATATCGTGCTATGTGTGCGGGGCTGGTGCATCTTTTCTAGTATCATATATAACTGCTGACTTAGTCAGCGCCGGTGTATTCAGTTCAAATGCCTTGTTTTTTTTCTATGCACCAATGCAACACTGCAATGTGTTTATCTGAATATCTTAAGATAACACTACAGGTTTTATTACTATTATTATTTTTTTTTTATCCTCGCTGGAGGATATTGTTTCCATTGCTTTTCAGAGAGAGTGGAAGGGACAGAAAGAGAGAAAGAAACAATTATGTGAGAGACACATCAACTGATTGCCTCCTGCATGCACCCCGACAGGGCCAGGGATCGAGCCTGCAACTGAGGTACATGCCCTTGGCTGGAATCGAACCCGGGACCCTTCAGTCTGTGGGCTGATGCTCTAACTGCTGAGCCAAACCAGCTAAAATCATAACAGATTTTAGTATGAGATCTATGTAAGTTTAATTGATAATTAAATGAAAAGGAATGCTTTTTAGAATATTATTCTTAACTTATTTTTCTAGTTCAGCAACATAAGCATGTAAAAATTTTATAATTTCAAATAAAGACATGAGCAGAGATAATAAACTTAGTAATATGACTGGAGCAATAAAGAGAAAAAGAAAGATTTGTCACAAATATCATATTAAGTGGAAATTGAAATTTGTTGGGGCAAAACAAAATAGTTCTAGAAAATAAAAAAATTAAGATATAGGACTGTGCAGTTGTCAACACCTACACAGAGTAGATATTTTAGTGAAGGTCCTTTTGAATAAGATTAACATTTAAATCAGTGCATCTGAGTAGAGAATATGGCATCCACCATGCTGGTGACCTTCATTCAATGCCTCAAAAGACTTGAACAGAACAAAAGACGGACCTCCCCCACGCAAGAAGAAATTTTCCAGCAGATGGCCTTCAGCCTTGAACCGCTTCATGGGCTCCTTCTCGGGTCTCTAGCCTGCTCGCCCACCCTGCAGGCCCTGCACTTGCAGTCTTCATAATCACGTGAGCCAATTCCTTAAATAAATCTCTCCATGTGTACACGTGCTATCGGTTCTGTTTGTCTGGATAATCCTGACTAATGCTCACTGCATCTCACACCATCGCCCAGTAGGCGGCCCATTGCCCAGCCGCTTCATTCTTTCACTCCTAGGCCAGAGCAGGGAATCTGAGGAGGTTCTGACATCCTTCCTTGGACCTCCCTCCTGAAGGCTCATTTCCTGAGAACGATGCCCTCCAGGAACTGACACCTCAGAGACTGAGGACCTGGGTCCTCGTGGAAAGGAGAGTCTAAGGCTAACCCCTGGAAAGCACAGAGTTGAGTGGGCAAAACCATACCTGTTAATGTTCCACCTTTGATCCTGTTCTTGGCTCTACGTTGATGCTGAAAGACAAGAAAAGAATGAGAGTCTGTAACTTAATTCTCACTCCTCTCTCTCTAGGCAAGTTGCATTCATTCATTATTCATGAATAATGTGCTTTTCTGGATTAAATTAATGAAGATCAGTTTTCCATCCCTGTCATTCATTTTTAAAGTAGATAAAAAATAATGTCCCATTGTTTCTTCTCTGAAAACTCAAGTAGCAAAGCTTTCCTGCACGAGGTGTTTAGTTGATATTTCCACCAGCAGTCCTTTGCTGAAGGGCACAGATCCTCCAATCTCTGGAAACATCTATGCTCCATGGAATAGGACTTTGCTCCTTGAGCGTGGATGGGATAGAGTCTCATCAGAGGTTTTTGGAGACTCAGCAGTGCCCTCCAGGTGATGAATGTGTTTATTACCTTTGATTGTGGTTATGGTTTCACAAGTGTGTGTATATGTTCAAACCTATCAAATTGTATACATTAAATATGTGATGTGTTTGGATATAAGTTATACATCCATAATGCTGTTAAAAAAAAAATAGCTGATCGGGTCATTAAATCATGGTGTATCTGTTTTTTCTACCCATGTTAGCCAGATGTTTAAGTGATACATACTATTTATGGTTTAATTCTTAAGATTTTAAGTGGAAAACTCAAGTACTTTATCATTTCCTTACTTTGACTTTTTTCAATTCCTTTGTTAATGTTAATGGGTCACCTTGCCCAGGATTCCCTAACCTTTCCCATCCACGGGGTGAAGCTTCAGCAGAGCTGGCAGCTCCTCTCTTAAAGTCTCCTTCTGTATCAATAGCATCTCCAGAGTCGCCTTCCCACAAAGGACGCCCCACCCCGACAGGCTCTCGCTTCAGTGTAAAACACAGTTCTGTTCAGAGTATTCCCTCTACTCATCCTACTATCTCTGACACGATCACTTACGGTCTAACTATATCCCTGATCAACCTTAAAGGCCAAAGGAATCCCATACCTCAAAACATCCTTCAAAGTTTAAGCAAAACTGAGCTCCAAGGAAACTATTTCCAGGTGAGAAGAAGAGGCTCTAACAACAGCCCACTGACTGCATTTTTCAAAAATGTCAACGTCATAAAAGACAGAGAAATCTGAGAAGACTAAAGGACACACTAAGTAGTCACCAGGTAATCCTCGACTGGATCCCATACTGGAAGAAAAAAGCTGCAGAGGACATTCCTGGTGGGTTCACAGACAAAACTGAAATAGAGATGGCAGATCCGTTAAAAGTAAGAGTGTTCATGTTAAATTTACGCAAGTCGATAACTGTGCTGCGGAATATTCTTCTTCTTAGGAAATACACACTGAAGTATTTAGAAGCAAAAGGTCATGAGGGATAACACTGAATTTGAAAAGTTTAGAACAAAGAGTAATGTTCATATAGATAGAAAAAGAGCATATGGGACAAATGGTAGACACTGAGCAAATCTGGGTGAAGGGTAGTGGGGCACCCACCCTTTACTATTCTTGCAACTTTTCTGTAAATTTCAAATTGTTTACTAATAAATGATTTTAAGGAATGGCCCATCTGTCTGTCTCATTGAGTTCCAAATCCCCTGGAGATGAACAGGTTTTGATGCCCACAGCTGTCACCATCACACCCAGCTCCTCAAAGTGGGAAATTTCAACTTTTAACGAGTTTTATTAGGTTCTGTCTCAGACAAAACCACTGGGATTCTCTTATTACAACTATGGTTCTAACATTGCCAACATGGCTTTTAAATAATATTGGGGGGGAAATCCAAGGAAATAAAAATGCACACTACATATAAAACTACAAAAATTACAAGAATCAGCCCTGGCCGGTGGCTCAGTTGGTTGGAGCATTGTCCAGCACACCAAAAGGTTGCGGGTTTGATCCCCGGTCCAGGCGTGTACGAGAGGCTCTACCATAAAGCCCCATGCTACATATTATGGAATGATTTTCACTAAAAAGGAAAGACTACAAAGGTTCTGGCACTTGACATGCATAGTTGCAAATACATACCAAAATATACACACGTTTTTAGAGAAGTTTCTTTTTAAGCAGTTTTTCTCTCAAATCCATTTTGTCCAGGTGTTACTTTTAAGAAATCCTACAGAGACTTGGCATGTTAAGGGTGGCATATGATAAAGTCACACTGAGAAGCAAAACCTTTTCAAATCACAACACGGCTGGAAAATAATATAATGACCAGGGAGTTGGACAAGGGATTTCAAGAATGGTACATAGGGACTGAAAAATACACATCAGACCTCGGAAAGGATCTAAGGGGTCCATTAGTTTCACCCCATTTTATATAATCAAGGACTGGGGCCCACGGGTTTGCTGTGCACTCCACTGCCCTGCACACTCCACCCCTCCGGGGCCTCGTCCCCCACGTGCCTTCCCTCCATCAGGGCCTCCTCAGGGCTTTCTACAGGAACATCTGAAAGTACTTGTTTCTAATCGAGCTGTTTCCCTTCTGCCATAGGAAGATTCTTTTCAACTCTAGTGGGAAAATCCCATTATTGCCACGCACAAGGACTTTGGTAGCATGGACACTGCAGAGTTCTCCCTTTCCTTTCCCTCTATTTCCCCACCGTTGCTGAACTGCTCCCACTGGCCGAGAGGAGCCGCGGGAGTGGCTGAGGACATGAAGGGGAGACAAAGCTCCTGCCCGAAAGGGCTCCGAGTGCTGCTTGGCTTACTTCTGCCGCCGTTCGTGAGGGCACAACCCATCTACCATTTCGCAACGCGCCCGGTACTTCTTGCTCTTTCCTGCTGGACACGGGCACGCTGTAGTTAACACCAGGTTGCGCTTGTTTACCTGAGAACTAATACTGTCTGTCCAGCTTTTTGTCCTTAAGTCTGTCCGTCCTGCTGTGTATGGCATCATTCTGGTGCCTGGGGCAGCAAGTCGCCTGATTTATTACTCGGCCTAGCATAGGCATGTTTAATTTTATCACCTGTTCCTCCTAACGAGCGGTCTTTGTCCATAGGGTACATAGCTCTGAGTCACGTAAAGTGAAAACCTGGCACACGGTGGTTTTCACTCCTGTCCCCTCGGGGATGACCATGTTGTTCAGGCACTTCCTCTGTCATTTTGTTAAAGCTATAAAATGAGATTTAAAAATAGTGCCGTACAATCAAATCTCAAAATACCAGAAAACTGGTAAACCTCTAGAAACTTGAGTCTTCATGTTCTTCATGGTTAGTCTCTTAATTAACAGCCTAGAGATCCCACCTGCTGTCAAAATAATTGTACCATCTTTTCACTTAATTTTTACGTGACCTCAGGGGACTCCCCATTTTTGTGTGTTTTTCCCCCCTTCCTGGAGATTCACTTTACTCCCCAGATGACTGTTCTCATAAAGTGTTTCAACACACATGTGAACTCAAGGGACAGCTGAAAAGGAGGACCGTTTGCTTTGTTAAAATGCAAGAACCTTCTCAACAGGGAGGGGCCAGGAGAGAAAGGGAGCAGCCTCGTTAAAACTTTGAGCTGTGCTCGAACACATCCTAAAATGATTAAATTGTCTGTTCCGGTTATAAATTATGAGCTGGGTAGTTTAAAGCCAACTCCCATTGACTAATAAAATGAAAAATACTGGGGTAGGCCAGAGACTCGTTTTCTATGAACTGCTTCTTTATGAATTGCAGGGCAAAATGTTCTTTACAAGTGACAGTAAACAAAAGTTAGATTAAAAAAATGCCTGGAGGGTCTGTGATTCATAAGAATTATGGAATCTGTTTCTGCCTCCAGATGAAGACTGCTAATAAATTATACACACATCAAATGTAGCTGCTGATACGGTAATAAATATTGATGTAAAACAAAACTCAGAATATCTCCTTTTGCAGCCTGCAACTTGCAGGCCAGCCTGGCAGCTTGGTGTCACTCAGACTTAATCAAGGGAGAAGTCTCTTATCTTTTTCAATGAAACAGCAACAAGAGGAAGCTCTGTGTCTATCTAACGAGAAGGCATTACAGTTGACATGAGAAATGGATTCTTTTGGAGACAAGATTTTGTATAACGCTGTTCCTTCAAAGGTCAAATAAGTGGTACTGCTAAAGAAACATAATATCAGCAATAAAAGAGCTCAGATGCGTGCACTCATGGTGCTTTATGTAAACCACAAGATCTGTCTACTTCCACTGTCCTTCACAAAATACCTGATATCTTATTTTCACCTGATCATTTGGACGCTCGCTCTTTGCTTTCATCCCCAAAGTACTCACTTTGAAAACTCTGATGAAAAAGCAAACCTTTTCACTCTATGCTGAAAATCTGGGAGGCGATATGTAATCACAGGACCCCCATTTGGAAACTGGAAAGCTGATTCCCTATCTGCCTTGAGTTAGCTGTGAGGCCCTGGGGATTCACTTACTATCTCTGCACCTCTCTGCTTTCATTTATGACATCAGAATCCTGGCCTGGGTGACCTGCACAATCCCTCCTAACTGTAAATTATGACTTCATAAGCTCTAGCCTTGCACTTCTAAGGCTCATTAATATTATGTCAGGAATGTAAAAATAAGATGGACATGTCCGAGTCCCATGCCTAGATTTTCTAATCTAACTTATTGAGGGTGGGACCTGACCATGTATATTTTTAAGATTCCCCCATGGCTCTCATGTGCAGCCAGGGTTGGTGACCACTGCTCCACGAGCCCACTCAGGCCTCCCATTTCTCAGCACATAGTCAGTATCTCTAAGACCCTGCACAACAGCCTGAATCACCTGATTTAGCATTTCTTTTTTCTGCTGGCTTCAGTTTTGGTTACCAGATTGTAAATGTCTTTTTCTGTGCTGATCACTGAATCTACTGCTGTTCATGGCAGGTTCTTGAAAAATCTCTGAAGGCAGAACCTTTTTACTGTACATATTCTTGAATTGCAAAGAATGTGTAGCCGTTGATTTTATAAACCCTGAATGAGGCTAGGTTTGCTTGGGCTTCCATCCTTTCTTAAAACCACCAGCATTTATTGTAGCTAGTCCATTAATGGGTTTCCGTGCTAGACTGTGAGCTCCATGAGAGCTGGGACCATCAGTCTTCACCTTTGCATCCCTACCACCTCGTGCGTAGTCAGAGTGATAGAGGCACTGAATAAATCACTACTGAACTGATCATTTAATGGAGTAAGTACTTAAATAAATGCATTTAAAGTCATACCAGTGTATTGACTCGTTCATGGAAAGTGAGCATACGGTCATCTCTCTCCCGAGGCATGTGTGTGCATATATGTGCATGTGTGTGTAGGCATGTACATGGGAGTACGTGCATGCATGCGTGTCTATACACATGTTGTGGTTCTGTGTGTGTGTTTTTCAGATGCACAATCACTGTGAACATTCTTAAGAGGATCGGAAACTTGCTGAGTATTTGAAAGGATCCCTCAGCACCTCTTGGTTCTGCACAGCTGGTAGCTCCACTCTCTGTAGCTGTAGTCCTGGGAAATATGGTATTAATACTGAGTGAACAGATGGTGCAGGGTGTGTTACTTAAGACAGTTTTGCCAGGAGGTAAATTTATGCTTTATAAATGTACTTCAAAACTATGCTATTTGATTTAATCACTTAATGCAAAGACAGCTGCAGACTATATTTGCCTTAACTGCAGTTCTGTGGGTTATCTGCCAATCTGTTAATTATAGTATTCTGAAAGGCTTCAGGAAAACAACCGTAATTATACAGATTGGGGCGGAGGCAAGGAACATTTTTGAATCCTAAATCCAGACATTCATTCCCAGCTAACACAAACGTATTGAAGATTTCGAAAACCTGTTAGGAAAGTGGGAGGAGACGTGACGGCTTTCCTCTCAAAGGGCCTTCCGTGTGCTCTCACCCCGCATCGCTGACCGTGGCTGACGGCCGGGGACACGCGGACGGAGGGGCGCTCCAGCTGCACAGCGGACTCGGAGCAACTGGTCAACTCTTTACAATTAAAAAGAGGAGGGAGACGAGAAGGGGTGAGGAGGAGGAGGGGCTTCTACTCTAATTATAAACACGAGTCTGCCCTTGACTTCTCCTACTTTTCCGTAATCGGCTGGCTCCCCAAGCTGGGCTCTCTCTCCCTGTTTTCTCGGTGCAACAGTTGCAGCGGTGATTACGCAGATTTAATTGATACTTGATCGAGGAAGAGAAGTATTTTCAGCTTAGTCTGACAGCTTCTGTTTCTTGCCAAGGACTGTATGCCACATATTTGTAGCAGTCTGGCCCATTTCCCCTATCTTCTGGGAATTCATGTTAAATGAATTTCATTGCCATTTTGAGAACAAGATTTTCTCTCTATGGGCAACCTGTATGGGGCGGGATAAAATGATTAAATGGGACCCAGGCTGTAAGAGAATTCTGGAAAGAGCATTACAGATGATCTGGTCTAACTCTCTCATTTGACTGCTGAGGAAACTAGGGACTCAAATCCTTAACTGATTTGCATTCCCAAATTAGTTAAGAAAAAATGGGGGCTTTAATCAGGGAACCTCTTCTATCAGTTTAGGCTCTTTTTTGCTTGTTTTGTTTTTTAATAATATGTTTATTGATTTCAGAGAGAGGAAGGGAGAGGGAGAGGGAGGGAGAGAGAAACATCAATGATGAGAGAGTCATTGATCGGCTGCCTCCTGCACGCCCCCCACTGGGGATCAGGCCCACAACCCGGGCATGTGCCCTGACCGGGAATCCAACCGTGATCTCCTGGATCCTAGGTCGATGCTCAACCACTGAATCACACCCGGCCAGGCAACTTAAACCTTTTTAAATGCATCAGGCTGCCTATGGAGGCCATAAAGTGACAAAAACTAAGCAGAAAGAGCAAAGAGTGTATTCCTATCCTAGCCCAAAGGAGAAGCCAGTAATAGTAGCAATAGTTGTCCTAACTGGCTTCCTAGAGCCTCCACATTCCACAGCCCCCGGTGCTGTCCACACTGGGAAAGTGCCCCGTGGAACTCAGCATCCCAGCCTGAGTGCTGCCTACTAGGTGCGAGGCACTATATCTAAGTACTTTCCAAACATCAGGACAATGAAAATTGCTAATGACTGGCAGTGCAAACACCATTTCATACACTTCACAGAGAAGGAAACGAGCTCTCAGAGGAGAACTGCCTACATCACCCAGTTGATTTCTGGTGGAGTCTCATCTTCAGACTGGGACGTACTGGATCAAAAGGTATTGCCTTCCCAAGAAAATGGTGCCTTTCTTGACATCCTCCCTCCAAAATGGACTAAAAATACTTATTCCAATTCTCTGAGGCCCTGTTACTGTATGTGCTCTCCCTAGGCTAGTGCTGATTTATAACTTGCTGCCCGTAGGCACGGCAGTTCATCTGACCCACGTCTCATCTTCACAGCCAGGCTTTATGCAACGTTCAGCAAACCTCAGCTGATGAACTGCCAGGAGCTTGGCCAGGTCACCAAGCAGCCATTTCCATGTGGTCCTGGTCATGCTGACACACAGGTGCCCATCTGACCTAGAGGAGCATCATTACTTCTAACTTCTTGTGTTAGGCCTAAGGAAAGGGTAATGGTTGTCAGATGGAGGAGGAATTGGACGAGATGCCTTGGATTTTGACTCTTCTTAAATCATATTTACATCATGATTATTGTACCTCATCTGCAAAGGAGGTGGGAGGTACTTACATCTTCATTGGCTCCTAGTATTTCCATTTCCTTGAGGCTATTTAGATCAAAGTTATGAAAATGAAAAGCTATCTGAGCCTTCACATCTCCGCTTTGATCCATTTTTGATATAAAAAGGCAAGTGTTTTATTAAATTTTTAAAACACATGTCTATGTTTGATTACAATTTTCATGTGTTTGAGGCAATATTTTTATTATTCTTTGGC
Source organism: Miniopterus natalensis (assembly GCF_054644295.1). Taxonomy (NCBI): domain Eukaryota; kingdom Metazoa; phylum Chordata; class Mammalia; order Chiroptera; family Miniopteridae; genus Miniopterus; species Miniopterus natalensis. The sequence goes on along the minus strand of NC_142092.1, from coordinate 24,439,396 downwards.
TACTGCTTTCTCTGTTCCTTTTCTGACTTTTTGCCATACCTCAAATTAAGAAAAATTTAGTCATCTTTGAACAAAGCAGTTGTACCCTCTATCAATTCATTTAAAAAGTTCATATATGAGAGGCCAGCATTCCAAAACAGGAGAAATTCTTTCTGGTTTATACTGGTTATGGCACAGGCGTGTGTGTGTGTGTGTGTCTGTGTGTGTGTGCGCGCATGTGCATGTGTGTACTTTGTGGTATAAAACAGCCTGCAGAAAAGTTTCTGCCATTAGCCTAATTACTCATTTCTCTTATTCCAAAGAATGCACTGTTCCTAGGAGGTTGTGTAAACTCTGGGGAATTCCAGCTGTTTATAGAGATTCAAAGCCCCACATAAAAAACCTAGGTGTCTCCTGGCATCCTCATTTAACCAGCACTACATCTGGCAATCGTTTTCTTAGATACTGTGATTTAAAGTAAAAAGAAAAATCTCCTACTGTCATCAAAGGTATGGCCTCTGTCTGCGTCTGCCATTATCATTGTTGCTCTTGAGTGATTTCTGAAACAGAGCAAAACCAAGCTTATTCAATTGTCTACCAAGTGGAAGCCTTCTCCTTATAAATCAACTGTTTTTCTTATTTATATTTCATTCTATTTTTATTTTTATTTTTTACATATCTTTATTGATTTCAGAGAGAGGACAGGAGAGGGAGAGAGAGAGAGAGAAACATCAATGATGAGAGAGTCATTGATCGAGCCCACAACCCGGGCATGTGCCCTGACAGGGAATTGACCCCCAATCGCCTGGATCCCAGGTCATCGCTCAACTGCTGAGTCACGCCCGGCCGGGCTCATTTTATTTTTAAAAATCTAATAAGTGTTATTTTTTAAATACAGAAAAACGCCAGACCTACTCAAATATAGTCAACTGATCTTTATCAAGAACACACACATGCACACACACACAAAAACAATTCAATATAAATAGGATAGTCTTTTCAACAAATGGAGCTGGAACAACTGGACATTCATATGCAAAGATATGAATCTAAACATAGACCTTACATCTTTCACAAGAAATAACTCAAAATGGGTCATAATCCAAAATGTAAAAAGCAAAACTATAAAATTCCTAGAAGGTAACATAGGAGAACTTTCAGATGACCTTGAGTATAGGAATAAGATTTTAGATGCAACACTAAAAATGAGAAAATATAAGAAAAAAGTTGGTAAGGTGGATTTTACTAAAATTAAAAACTTCTGCTCTCTGAAAGATACTGTCAAGTGAATGAAAGACAAGGCACAGACTGGGCAAAAATATTTACAAAACACTTAACTGATAAGTGACTTATATCTAAAAAAGACAAAAAACCCTTAAAATTCTACAATAAGGAAACAAACCAATTTAAAAGTGGGCGAAAGATCTGAATAGACATCTCACCAAAGAAAATATACATATGGGAAATAAGCATATAAAAATACTCTCAATAGCATATCTCATAAGAGAAACTGCAAATTAAATTAACAATGGGATACTACTCCACACTGACTAGAACGGCTAAAATCCAGCAGACTGACACCACCAAATGCTGGTGAGGGTGCAGAGCGTGAAGAACTCTCATTCATTCCTGGCGGGACTGCAAAATGGTACAGCACTGTGGAAAAAACTGTTGCAGTTTCTTACAAAACTAAACATACTCTTAAAACATGACCCAGTGCCCAGCCGGAGCGGCTCAGTGGTTGAGCACTGACCTAGGATCCAGGAGATCACGGCTTGATTCCCGGTCAGGGCACATGCCCAGGTTGTGGCTTGATCCCCAGTAGGGGGCGTGCAGGAGGCAGCCGATCAATGACTCTCTCATCATTGATGTTTCCATCTCTCTCTCTCCCTCACTTCCTCTCTTCGAAATCAATAAAGACATACTTAAAAAAAATGACCCAGCATTCGTACTTCTAGGTATTTACTCATTCGAGTTAAAAACTTAAAGCCCACATAAAAACTTGCACATGTGTGTCAGGCAGCTTTGCTCATAATCATCAAAAACTGGAAGAAATCAAGAAGCCCCTCAATATGCGAATGGATAAACGAACTGATGCATTCATATAATGGACTGTTATTCTGTGATAAAAGAAGTAAGCTATTAAGACACCGAACCCATGAAACAAACTATTCTTTAGACAGATAGGAAACTAGATGACATTCTAGAAAAGGCAGAACCATCAAAACAGTAAAATGATAAACGGTTGCCAGGGGAGCGGGGGGATGAAGTTCGCACAGCACAGGGGATTTTTAGGGTGACGAAACTGTTTTTATGAAGCCATAATGGCAGACAAATGGCTTTATGCCTTTGTCAAAACCCATAAGCTGTCCAACATAAAGAGTGAACCTTAATGTAAACTAGGACTTCAGTTACTGATAATATATCAATATTGGTTCATTAATTATAGCAAATGCAAAACACCACTGTCAGATGTTAATAAGGATAACTGTTAGATTGGGAGGAAGGATATATGGGAACTCTGTACTGGGCATTCAAATTAAAAAAATTTAAACATCACATTTATTTAAAGAGGCCAGAATTCTGGGGTGTGATGACATCATTCATAAAATGCCGTGGAAAATTCTTTTTCAGATTACCTTAAGAAGCTGTGGTCATCTCTTTGAATGTCTTCGGTGCTAGCAAACGTTTTCTTTGAGCTTCTGAAATAATCAAGTCATTAGAAAGTAAGATAAGTGAAACATTTGTTTATAAACCTTTCTAAGTTTTTGTTTATAAATATAATTCCAGTTTTAAAAACCAAAATTAAATTTTTATGGCATAACCTACTTGTGAAAGATGGATTCTAAAAAGGTTATGAGCAATGACAATGTTATTAGCATACTGCACAGTTTCCCAAGATATTTACGTAGAAGACTGCCTTCATTCAGATGTCTAAATACTGATTTTAACACAATCTTTCAGAAATATTAACCCATTCCCTCATGCACACATAAGGAAAGAATGGTTAACAGAGACAAGGGGCTGGGAAACAGGAACCTGACGGGAGAGAGGATGAAAAGAGAACTGCATGGGAGTAAGGAAAAGGGAAGGGACACCTGCTGATTTGCATGGCATTTTATTCCTGATGAAACAGTGTTAGAACTAGGTTAAAATTAAATGTGCAATATCCCTGCTAACATTATTTTCTTATAGAACACAAATGATACCCTGCCATAAATTACATGTGTAAAACAATTTGGGGGTGATCACCCTATTGCGCAGCATGGCCCGAAGTCCAAGCTTACAGGGCTTTGTTCACAAAACTCCTCTCTCATTGATCCTGCTCACACAGAGCCGCACCTGCTGTACTTTAAGTCACCCTAAAGTCCTTTTTTCACACAGAAAAACTTCAGGTAAGTGATTTAGAAATGGATTAATGAAACAAGAGTTTCTAGTGCATGCTGTGGCTGTCAGAAGCCCAAGCCGGAACAGAGTTTCGAATGCAGCTCTGCCTGAGCAACTTAGTCTCTCCTCACTCCGGAACAGTGGGAAGGATGCCGCGGAGACCACCACTCCTTTTGAGGAACGAAAATGCCATTTGGCCTTGCAGGTCTTAGGGAACAATGCCTTGTGTTGCTGAAGGCCCCAACAGAGTGCCTTCTCATAGCTGAATCCCATTGGGTTCTTGCGGATATAATGTATATTAGTAATTCTGAATTCTCTACAAAGTAGAGATCTAACTATACTACTAACACACTCATTTGGCTCTACCTGACTTTTTTTCCTGTCTTATTTCCCCAGCTAAAGAGTAAATTTCTTAAAGTCAGGAAATACGTGTCTTGTATTTTTGGCTCATAATACCACATTTATTTAAACATAGGATGTGCTGGAGAAATGTTTAATTACATTTTTAAAAAGTTTCCCAAAGACTCCACTTATACCTCAGTAAATATATTCCAAAGCTCATGTGGTGCAGGAAGTACAATGTTTGTGCTTCTCTTCCTTCTCGAAAGTACTATCCTTGCCCCAAAATCAATTTCAAAGCTACATCTTAAAATAAACACAACTGCCCTTCTCTTTTTATTTTCTCCAATGTTATGGGAAATCCTCTCACATTAATGTCATGTGCTATTCACTGTGCACTTACTTATATGCTCAGGGATGTGTGAAGATAATTATTATAATATATGAGCATGTGAATTTTTAGAACTTTTCTAGACTGTGTCAAAGGAATACTTAGGTGTACTTTTGTATTTTAGCACTGGTTTATATTTTGACATATGTGTGAATGTATCTAGAAATAATATTGCACATGCACAGGATAAAACTCCACAAGGGAACCACTGGAGTCCTGTAAAATGAAGAGTTCTCAGAGCTCCCGCAGGGCTGGATGGCAACTTACCGTCTTCCAGAGCAGAGTCCTTATTGAAAATCCATGGTATTCAATATTCAGAGTACAAAACGTATGCCTTAGTAATAGAGTTAAATGTGCTACAGAGTGAAAGCTATCCCAGACCTGCCCTAATAGTGCTTAAAGCAAGGCTCTAGCCCCGGCTGTGTGGCTCAGCTGGTTGAGCATAGTCCCATGAGTCAGAATGTGGCAGGTGTGGTCCCTGATCAGGAGGCAACTGATCAATGAGTCTCTCTCATATTGATGTTTCTCTCTCTTTCTCTCCCTTCCTCTCCCTCAAATTAATAAAAACATGTCCTACAGTGAGTATTAAAAATAAAAGCAAGATTCTAAGGTATCCAGCTGATGTGTAAGCTACTTAAATACCTGTCAAAACCAACTTCACTAGTGTTTAAAAAAAGACAACAAAATCATACATCCAATTATGTGTAAAAATAATCTATATCAAACATCTAGAAATGAAAACAACAATGTTGAGAAGGCTAGCATGCAATAAAAATTTACTGAACATGCAAAAAAGCAAAACAATATATACATTATTCAGGAGAACACAAATACGGAAACAAAAATAATGGTAAAATCAGTTAAGACATTAAATTATAAATCTACTCAAGATTTAAAAGAAGACTTAACCTCATAAAGGGAGACATAAAAATATTGCTTTTAGAATTGAAAAACATATCTGAAATTTAATTGAACTTTATCAAAGTTAAAACTTCTACACTTGGAAAAACACTGGGAAGAAAATAAAGAGAAAAACCGCAAAATAGGAGGAAGAACACACACACACACGTCTGTTCTTTCTCAAGACTGCTGCAGCTATTCAGGGTCTTTTTTGGTTTCGTATAAATTTTTGGAGTGTTTGTTCTAGATCTGTGAATTATGCTGTTGGTATTTTAATAGGATTGCATTGAATTTAGGTTGCTTTGGATAGTATGGACATTTTAATGACATTAATTCTACCAGTCCATGAATATGGTATATTCTTCCACTTGTTTATATCTTTTTCTATTTCTTTTTTCATCGTCCTGTAGATTTCTGAGTATAGGTCTTTTGTCTCCTTGGTTAAGTTTATTCCTAAATATCTTCATTTTTTTCTTGCAGTAGTAAATGGGAATTTTATTTATTTTTTTAGTTTCTCTGAGAGATCATTGTTGGTGTATAAAAATGCCATCAATTTCTGGGTGTTTATTTTGTATCCTGCTACCTTGCTGAATTCATTCATAAAAACTAATAGTTTTTTCATGGAGTCCTTAGGGTTTTCTATGTACAATATCATGTCATCTGCAAATAATGACAGTTTTACCTCCTCCTTTCCAACTTGGATGCCTTTTTTCTTCTTGTCTGTTTGCTGTGGCTAGGACTTCCACTACTATGCTGAACAAGAATGGTGAAAGTGGACATCCTTGTCTTGTTCCTGTACTTAGGGGAAATAGTTTGTTTTTTCCCATAGAGTATGATGTTGGCTGTAGGTCTGTCATATATGGCCTTTATTATGTTGAGGTATGATCCTTCTATTTCCACTCTGCTGAGAGTTTTTATCAAAAATGGTGTTGGATTTTGTCGAATACTTTTTCTGAATCTATTGATATGATCATGTGATTTTTACCTTTGAATTTGTTTATGTGATGTATCATATTAATTGATCTGCCATTATTGTACCATTCCTGAATCCCTGGAATCAATCCCACTTGGTCATGATGTATGATATTTTTAATATATTCCTGGATCCAACTGCTAATATTTTGTTGAGGATTTTAGTATCTATGTTCATCAGGGACAGTGGTAATTCTCTTTCTTTGTTGTGTCTTTATCTGGTTTAGGAATTAGGGTAATGCTGGACTCATAAAAAGAGCATGAAAGGGTTCCTTCCTCTTTTTTAGAATAGTTTGAGGAGGATAGGTGTTAGTTCTTCTTTAAATGCTTGGTAAAAGTCCCCTGTGAAGCTGTCTGGACCAGGGCTTTTGTTTGCTTGAAGTTTTTCTATTACTGCTTCAATTTCATCAGCTGTTATTGGCCCATTCAGGTTCTCAGTTTTGGAAAATTGTATTTTTCTAGGAATTTGTCCATTTCATCCACACTGTCTAGCTTGTTCGCATATAGTTGTTCATAGTATTTTCCTACAATCCTTCATATTTCTCTGGTCAATTGGTACTTCACTGCTTATGTTTCTGATTTTATTTGGGTCATCTCTCCTTGTTTCTTGATGAGTCTGGCTAAAGGTTCATCAATCTTGTTTGTCTTTACAAAGAATCAGCTCTTGATTTCATTGATCCTTTGTATTGTTTTTTAGTCTCTATGTCATTTACTTTAGCTCTGATCTTTATTAACTTCCTTTCTTCTACTTTGGGCTTTTCTTGTTCTCTTTCTAAGTCTTTAAGTTGTAGGTTTAGATAATTAAAAGTTTTACTTGTTTTTTGAGGTAGGCATGTAGTGCTATGAATTTCCGTCTCAGGTAGGCCTGTAGTGCTATGAATTTCCGTTTCTGTTTTTGCTGTGTCTTAGACATTTTGGGTTGTTGTGTGTTCATTTTCCTGTATTTCCAGGAACTTTTTGATTATTTTCCTTGATTTCATTGGTAACCAATTCATTGTTTAATAACATGCTATTTAGCCTCCATGTCTTCAAATGTTTTTGAGTGTTTTTATTGTTTTTTAATTTCATGCCATTGTAATCCAAGAAGATGCTTGATTTTTCAGTCTTCTTGAACTGGTAGACACTTGTTTTGTGTCCTAAAATGTAGTCTCTCTTTGAGAATGTCCCATGTGCACCTGAGAGGAATGTATATTCTATAGCTTTGGGGTGAAATGTTCTATAAATGTCAATTAAATCCATCTGATCTAGTGTGTCATATAGGGTCACTGTTTCCTTGCTGATTTTTGGTCTGGAAGATCTATCCAGTGAAGTCAGTGGGATGTTCAAGACCCCTGCTATAACTGTATTACTACTGATCTCTCCCTTAAAGTCCTCTGGGAGTTTTTTTTTGTTTTTTGTTTTTTATATATTTAGGTGTTCCTATATTGGGCACATATATATTTACTAGGGTAACATCCTCTTTTAGGATCAATACCTTTAGTATTACGCAGTAAACTTTCTTGTCTCTTGTTATGGTCTTCATTTTGAAGTCTATATTGTCAGAACTGAGTATTGCTACCCCAGCTTTTTTTCATTTCCATTTGCATAAATTTTTCCCCACCCTTTCACTCTCATCCTGTGTGTCTTTTGTTCTAAGGTGGGTCTCTTGTACACAGCATATATTTGAGTCATGTCTTCTTATCCATTCAGATATTCTATGTCTTTTGATTGGTGCATTTAGTCCATTTATATTTAAGGTTATCATTGATAGGTACTCATCTATTGTCATTTTAATTCTTTATGCCTATGTTTCTCTATTTCTACTTCTTATTACAGCAGTCCCTTTAACATTTCTTGCATTGCTGGTTTGATGGTGATAAACATTTTTAGCCTTTTGTTTGTCTGGAGGCTCTTTATTTCCCCATCTATTTTGAATGATAGCCTTGTTGGATAGAGTAGTCTTGGATTCAGATCCTTGCTTTTTCATTACCTTGAATATTTCATGCCATTCCCCTCTGGCCTATAGAGTTTCTGATGAGAAATCAGCTGACAGCCTTAGGGGAGCTCCTTTGTAGGTAACAGATTGCTTTTCTCTTGTTGCCTTTAAGGTCCTTTCTTTGTCTTGAATTCTTGGCATTTTAATTATGATGTGTCCGGGTGTGGCCCTCTTTGGGTTCTTCTTGCTTGGGACTCTCTGTGCCTCTTGAACTTTCAGTGTGACTTTTTCCTTCACCAGGTTAGGAAAGTTTTCTGCATTATTTTTTCAAACATGTTGTCTATCCCTTGCATACTTTCTTCACCTTCTGTTTCTCCCATGATGTGAATATTGTTATATTTTATATTGTCCCATGGCTCCCTTAAATTGTCTTCTTGATTTTAATTTTTTTTGTTTTTGGTTCTCTGAGTGATTTTTTTCTACCCTGTTTTCTAATTCACTGATCTGATCCTCAGCTTCCACTAATCTGCTGTTTATTCCTTTTAACGTATTTTTTATTTCTACCATGTCATTATTAATTTTCTTCATAGTTTCTGTATCTTTTCTCATGCTGTTGAGCATCCTTAAAATCAGTATTCTGAACTCTGTATCTGATAGATTGCATATCTCCATTTAATTTATCTCTTCTTCTGGAGAATTCTCTTGTTCTTTCATTTGAGGCTAGTTTTTTTTTGTCTTCCCATTTTGGCTGCCTGTTTGGGTTTGTTTCTGTGCATTAGGTAAATCTGCTAGGACTCCCAGTCTTTTGGGTGTGTCTCTGGTGCACACCAATATTAGATACTGTTTGTCACTGGCCTTGAGTACCCTGTTTGGAGCTATCAACAATCCAAAGCTTGAGGTCCCCTCTATTGGGGCCGGATACCTTTGGAAAGGACCAAGATGTGTACCAAGGTCTGCTTTTTCAAGCCCAGGATCCAGAAGCAAATCAGGCAAAGACTCAGAGCAACCAGTGATCCACCTTTGCCTGCAGGCTGATTGTTATTTTGAGTATCTTAATGAGCCTCATGCTCTAGACCATAGCAAGGCATAAATTCCACAGGGTGGGGTGAGAGGTGTTCCAATGAGTTGGAAAATTGCCCCCCCGCCCCAGGCAAAAGTTACTGGATGGTAAAGGTCTGCCTGAGAAATATGTCCTCGGCAACATGGGGGAATGATTCAGCACAGGAATCCAGATGGCTGCCCTCTGAGCTCTATCCTCAGAGCTGGCAACTCTGGATTCTCCTCAGACAGCTCTAGTCTATTCTGCTGTCCTTCCTCCAGAGTCCAAGGTGAGTGGCTACACTCACAATTTTGTGTGTTTGCCCTTTAAGAGGGTGCCTGCATTTCCAGCTGTCTTCTCTGGCAGATAGAAACGCTGTTGCTTTTCACAGTCAGATGTTATGTGGGCACCTTTCTCAGGTCTGGTGCTCTGGGCTCGGGAGCCCAGCTTGAATTCTCAGTGGGAACTCCCCACAGCCGAGATATTCCTCAGGAAATTCAGCTGCTGCCTGCGGGAACCCAGCCAACCTTTTTGTGTCTCCACACTTCCAACTAGTCTCTATGCAATCTCCACGTTATGCCCTTGGTTATGAGGGCACTCTCCAGCTAGTTTTCAGTTGATTATTCAAGATGTTTTTTCTATATTTTAGTTGTAATTCCAGTTTGGTCTTGGGAGTGTGTCAGTGTAGCTTCCACTTAATCCACAGCCCTATATATATAACCTTTATCAGAAACTTCCAACTACTGAAACTACAATTCTACTTGGTAGGTTTTAACCAAGAGAAATAAAAATGTTATATGTACACAAAGACTTTTTCATGAATTTTCTTAGGATCTTTATTCATAATAGTTGAAAATGAAGCAAATGTCTGTCATAATGGTATAAGTAAATAAACTGTCGCTATCTCAAGGATGGACTACTACTCAGAAATAAACTTTTGCTCTATTTAATATATATGACCTCACTATCAGGATGAGCAAAAGATGCCAATACAAAGAAATACATACTTTACGTGACTTTATTCATATGAAATTTTAATAAAGAAGACTAATCTGCAGTGACAGAAAACAGGTCAGTGGTTGCCTGTGATGAGGTATGGTGACTGAGGGGAGGGCAACTCAAAAAGGACATAATCGAACTATTGGAGATTTTGAAAGTAAGTAATGCACGGATTTGTTAGAATATATTAAGATCTGACAGTTAAATCTGGTACATTTTATTTATAAACTATGCTTTATTAGAGATGATTTTGGTTATAGTCTAACTCCTGACCAGAGCACCCATTCAATAATAAGATCTACATCATTTTCTATACTTAATGTAACTCAATTTGTCCTTTACTTAGAAAAAAAAGAATGGGCATCAAAGAAAGAATAAAAAATCTTTTTAGAGATGTGCGAGCTTGCTTTCAATACAATCATTTACATAACTGAGATTAAAATGTAACTGGCCTTTTCAGCTGAGGCAGATAAAGATCTGGGTTGCTGAAACTTGTTCTGCTGCTCTATTAAAATAGCTGCAATATCATTGGCACTTATTAGGCGTAAATCTTGTTAAACTCTCCTGTTAAAAGACTTTAGCAGAACAGTTGCATTCCAAGCTTTAATGATCTGGTTGAGGGCATGGCAGAGTCTGTAGGTGCAAGAAGGCTGTGAAATTTTCCTCATTAGTAACAATGATCCTTTAATTTGGCTTTGTGCTTTCAATCCCCTATTTAGTCCAGGTTATACCATCCCCTTCCCCAGCCCCCTTGGGATGCAACCACTCCAACAGCTTTGGCCAAAACAAGAGTGGATATGAAGTCAAAGATGTGGCTTTGATTCTCACTCAGATCCTATTTAACCTGTGAGACCTTAAATCAATTATTTACCTATGTAATCTTTATTTTCTTCATCTGTAAAGTGGACATCATTGTTCTGATCACACAAGTGTTTTACGTATTCTGTTTTATAACCTGTATGAGTGAATCAAGTCATCATTAGCCCTGAATAGGTAATGGCTGAATAGGAAATCAGAGTCCTGTGCAAAATGCTAACAAGTTGGAGGCCACCCAGAAATAATGCTTTAGTTAACAGAGTATGACTGGAGTGCAACACTATGCCACACCAGAAGAGAACTGACTGTTAGTCTCCAGGGCAGGCCTGCCCTCAAGTTCAACAGAGGGAATCTTGGTGAAGTAGTATAAATTAGAATGTTAAATTGGATTAAACCCTGGGTTAACTAAGGTTATCCTCTTTCTAGCTTAATGTAATCAAGTATCTCATTAAGCAAAATCTTATCAGTAGAAAGGAAAAGACACCCCCCCCCCGAAAAAAAAACCTTCCTCAGTAAAACTTGCCAAATAAATATATCTTTTATCACATTTGGCAATATTCATGAGATAAACAGGAGTTCTGACAGGTTTCCATTTCTGGAAAAATCACTTTACCTAAAATACCAATGCTCTCTTTAAGGTCTAAGGATTTCTCTTCTGCTCTAAGGAGAGAAAGGTGACATATTTGAGGTTTACTTGGATTTTTTAAGGAAGAAGTGTTAGAATATCCTCTGTGGCTGCCTCTCAAGGAGTCTCTTTTAAAAATATCATTACTGGATTGTTTTGATACGAGCATACTTTTTTAAGATCATGTCCTTGTAGTTCCCTAAGAAGGGCCAATGCAGATTGAACCATCGAATGAATAATACTAGACTTACACGCGAGGCAGAAGGTTAAACTGAGCCAGGATGATTTTTGTCTAAAAAGCTCTTATTGCAGAATCTTTCCGGGAAGTTGCTTGTCAAGCCCGAGGCGACCTCCAGAATTAAATCCCTTGCAAATCTCCAAACTGAATTTGTGCAGGAGGGGCAGCGTGCGGAAACTATATGTACAAGCTATGAAAGGAAATTTTGGTGACAGCATATAGGGAATTCAGAGCAAATTCATCACCCACACCAGTAACTGACAACACTGTCTTTAGACACTCAGTTTGCTTGCAATGACCTCAAACTTTATTTAAAAATTCTCCACCAAAATAATTCGGTTCACTTTAACTGAAAAAGTATCACGGAGCGCCTTTGTGAGGAGAGTGAAAACTTTAACAAAAATTAGCAAATACTGGTGTTAAAATTAATTTACCTTAAAATTAGCAATAGCAGACATTTATTAATCTAGAAATTTTAGCTCCTATAAGGAACGGATAAAAGTTCCCAGCATAGTGTTTGGAATTTAGGTACATCTAATAGATGCTAATTTTTGTTGAACAACTTAAGTATCTGCTCTATGCCCAGTGCTGTTTGGGGGAATAAATATTCAAAAGTATAGGTGAAGGTCTAACCATGTCTAATTGAGTTTTCTAAGGAAAGCTTGTATTTCTTCAAATGTTTTATAGGATCCTATTCTTTAGCAAGTAAAATGACCACTTGTTTAAGTACGTTTATAAAAAAATTTAATTCTAAGTAATTTCAAGGCCAAAGATCCCAGCTAAGTTTATTATTATTATTATTATTATTTTTTCCTGCAGAGGAAATTTTAGGCACAAAATGCTGAAGACTGAGAGCTGGAAGCAGAAACTTAAAAAATAATTTTACTTTTATCAGTGATGTATTACAACATAATTGTTCTTTATTGGATAAGCCACAAAATAAGCACTCACAAAATCTATTTTCAACTTTAGTGAAAGAAAAATTTCAGCCACATCTTTCATTTCACCAGAAATAAAAAAGTCATTTTTTTTCCTTCTAAATTCTAACAATTATGTGCAACAATAACATCAGTGGAAAGCCAGGCTTCTAAGTATCAAGAATTTCCTGAGGCTATTATTTTATGTTCTTCATATAAAATTTATTCTTCCGAATACAAACAGCTTGGCTTTATCACTCACTTCTGTATTTTCTTACTTAAGTTAGATTTTCAGGAAAGGCAGGTTTTCTTAAGAAAACTGATATAGTGCTTGGTGGTATTATTTTTTTCAATAACCAGACGAAAGCTTGTGGATATAGATATATATACCCTTCTTTATGCCCCAAGCATTTACTTCAAAAAATAGCTAATTAGTTAAAAGAAATATAATGACACCTTCAAATCTGGGAAAGGGTGTATCTCACATTCTACTGCTTTGTATCTCAGATTTGTTTCTGAAAAAATATAATGCATTTTAGAAATAAAAAACAGTCACTTTTCTGAAGAGTCCACTTAGCCACACAGAATGAGAAGAATGGGCTGGGGTAGGGGAGCTTAGGGGTGGGTAACATAGAATAAAATCTAAGTAGCATGGACTCTACTGCCCTCTAGTGGTTGTACTCCAGAAAAATACTGTTTCCTCGATTTCCTTTAGTTTGAACTGGGTTTATTTTCCCTTTGAGAATTTAAACTAAATGGAAAGCTCTTTAACCAATTGACACTTCCTAAAGTTTCAGGAACAGCCATATTTTACTTCATCATTCATAATTATCATTTGGTTCTTTATTGTTTCAGATCATTGAGGAAGCAAACAAAGAGCAGAATCAGCTCTATAAAGGCATTGCTGGAAATTTTCCTCCTAGCTCCCCAGATTCAACAGCCTACTTTCATAACCATATACATATTTTCCCCAATTGCTAACCTTCTTTTTAGACCTTGAAGCTAAAGCAGTAGATAAATCTAGCCGAGGGGTGTCACTGTTCCCCTATATTGGTTGTTAACAAAGTAAATGGCTGGTGCTCCTGGAGGGAGTGACACTTATTTTATTTTTAAAGATTTATATTTAATGTTGAAAGTATTACAGATGTCCCCCTTTCCCTCCCATTGGTCCCCTCTACCCCACATCCACCATACTCCCAGGCCTTCCCCATACCAATATCTGTGTCCACAGGTTATTCATATAAACATGTAAAGTCTTTGATTAATCTCTCCCCACCCCCACCTTCCCTCTGAGGTTCCTCAGTCTGTTCCACGCTTCTATGTCTCTGGATCTATTTTGTTCATCAAGTTTTTTTTTTCATCAGATTCCACATATCAGTGAGATCATGTGATACCTTTCTTTCTCTGACTGGCTTATTTCACTTAACATAATACTCTCCAGGTCCTTCCATGCTGTCTCAAAGGGTAAGAGATCCTTCTTTTTCTTACAGCTACATAGTATTCCATGGTGTAAATATCCAAGAAGATGCTTGCTAAGAACTCAATCTCCTTGAACTTGCAGAGACTTGTTTTGTGTCCTAACATGTGGTCTCTCTTTAAGAATGTCCCAAGTGCACTTGAGAAGAATGTCTTTCTGCAGCTTTGGGGTGAAATGTTCTGTATGTCAGTTAAATTCATCTGATCTAATGTCATTTAGAGTCACTGTTTTCTTGTTGATTTTTTTTTTGCCTGGAAGATCTTTCCAGTGAAGTCAGTGGGTGTTCAAGTCCCCTACTATGACTATGTTGCTATTGATCTCTCCCTTAAAGTCCTCCAAAAGTTTTTAAAATATATGTATTTAGGTACTCCTATATTATGTGCATATATGTTTACCAGGATTATTTCCTCTTGTTGGATTGATCCCTTTAGGATTATGTAGTGACCTTTATTGTCTTTCGTTATGGTCTTCATTTTGAAGTCTATTTTGTCAGAACTACTGCTACCCCAGCTTTTTTTTTCATTTCCATTTGCATAAATTTTTCCCCACCCCTTCACTCTCATCCTGTGTGTCTTTTGTTCTAAGGTGGGTCTCTTGTACACAGCATATATTTGAGTCATGTCTTCTTATCCATTCAGATATTCTATGTCTTTTGATTGGTGCATTTAGTCCATTTATATTTAAGGTTATCATTGATAGGTACTCATCTATTGTCATTTTAATTCTTTATGCCTATGTTTCTCTATTTCTACTTCTTATTACAGCAGTCCCTTTAACATTTCTTGCATTGCTGGTTTGATGGTGATAAACATTTTTAGCCTTTTGTTTGTCTGGAGGCTCTTTATTTCCCCATCTACTTTGAATGATAGCCTTGTTGGATAGAGTAGTCTTGGCTTCAGATCCTTGCTTTTTCATTACCTTGAATATTTCATGCCATTCCCCTCTGGCCTATAGAGTTTCTGATGAGAAATCAGCTGACAGCCTTAGGGGAGCTCCTTTGTAGGTAACAGATTGCTTTTCTCTTGTTGCCTTTAAGGTCCTTTCTTTGTCTTGAATTCTTGGCATTTTAATTATGATGTGTCCGGGTGTGGCCCTCTTTGGGTTCTTCTTGCTTGGGACTCTCTGTGCCTCTTGAACTTTCAGTGTGACTTTTTCCTTCACCAGGTTAGGGAAGCTTTCTGCATTATTTTTTCAAACAGGGTGTCTATTCCTTGCACACTTTCTTCACCTTCTGTGACTCCTCTATGATGCAAATGTTGTTACATTTCATATTGTCCCACAGCTCCCTTAAAATGTCCTGTTTTTTCTTTTGGTTCTCTGATTAAGTGAATTTTTGTTTTTACGTAACTGTCCCAAGACAGTACTAGGGCTGGTAATAAGCTTATAGGGAGATTTGTCTCATAATGCCATGAGAAGGGCAGATAAAACTTAAATCAGCTCCAACTCACAGATACTATTTAAGACAGTAGGCTTTAATACTTGCTGGGCAAGTGCTCACCTGCAGCTTCCTCCTTGTCAAATAAAGAGTTGAATTTAACAGATCTTTCAGGTATCTTCCTGCTGGAAATTTGTATATATTGATGACTATAAACTCTAATAGTTTTATGCCTGAAGTTTTGAAAGTACAGCTCAATAAGTTAATAATTAGCTATTATTCAAGCATTTCTTTTACCCCAATTTCAAATGTAAAAGATTAATGCTTGGCTAAATTTCTTCAATTAAGATAATACGATATTATAATTATAAATTACTTAAATATTAAATTCTTTTAAAAATACGTAACTTTCAAATTGTGCTAAATTAAAGGACTCACTTATTGACAGAAAATCTGAATTTCAGTCCCAGTTTTACCATAGATTATTGGTAACTTTGAAGATGGCTCAATATATTAGTGGCTTGGATTAGATTCTTTCCAAATTTAAAAATTTTAATCTTATTTAAAATCAAGCCTTTTCAGACTTCCTATTTAGTATTGACTTTGGAGTGAAAGCATGCCAGACCCACAGTAGATGATCAGGGTTTAATCAAATTTAACAAGCTAGAGAGATGGTAGGTCATTGGGATACTAAACTATATCCATGTACAAGAACTTTCCAAGTGAGAACAGCCAACTTGGAAACATACTTGACCATTAAAGTACTGGCTTCTACTCTACACCCTAACCACTAACTAATTTTGCTGCAACTCAGTGGGTATGCCAAAAGCTGACCCAATCTTTCCCTACGTCCATGCTTCCCGCAGAGAGGGTTTCTTTCTCACCACTCACAACTCAGTTAATTCCTCAAAAATAATAAACACACCCTCATTACCTTCCTTGCTTTTAACTCCTCTCTAAAAAAACACAACAAAACTTTCTCAAAAACAAAGTAAAACATATTATGGTCTTCTACACGATATATCTTTTACATTCAATGGGGGTAAATAGTTGAAGGAGGCCCAATCCTTCTGTCCATAAGCTCAAACTCTGCTGGGAAGGAAATATATACCTAAGTAACTCTTTCAGATCAAAATCTGGTGTGGTAGAGGTACGCTTCCTAAAAATGTATTCCTTGCAACCTGAGTCTCACTAGATATTTTTGGTCAATTGTGATTGGAAAATAGTATTCTATACTCAGTGAAGAGTTACAATATATTGCTATATTCTACCATTCTGAGAAGTCTGACATATAATGAATTGCTTTAAGTGTGTTTAACCAATCAATGTTCAAACAACTTATTTTTGGACCACAGAAGACTTTTGTTTTTTAGTGATATATAAGATTTGAAAAATGCTGTGCCAGAGATAAAAATTTTATAAGCATTAGAAGAAAGATGAGTTCTGATTAAGAATAGTTAATATTTTCTGAATGTTCTAGGCATTTTCCATGAGAAGCACTTTAACAAATAGCTCATTAAATACAAAACTTTGCGAAGAATAAAGGATTTGAGGGCCCGCCCAGTGTGGCTCAGTGGTTGAGCATTGACCTAGGATCCAGGAGATCGCGGTTCAATTCCCAGTCAGGGCACGTGTCCCGGTTGGGGGCTCGATCTCCAGTGAGGGCCATGCAGGAGGCAGCCAGTCAATGACTCTCATCACTGACGTTTCTATCTCTCTCTCCCTTTCCTTTCCTCTCTCTGAAATCAATAAAGACATATTAAAAAAAAAAAAAAAATCAAGGATTTGAGCAGGTCTTGAAGGATGAAAAGCCCAGGGACATGTTGAGGTAAAGTCATTCCAGAAAAAGTTAAGTATAAATAGAAACACGGAGGGTGGTATATGCCAATCACATTTGGAAAAGTGTAAAAAGAATGACAGGACTAGGGCTTCACTGGAATAAAACTGGGGAATTAGGCTGGAAAACCCGGGACCAAGTTGAGGATGCCTCAAAAACCACGGCTGCCTTTTTCTACGCAGTGAGAAGCCGAAGAGACATCTGAGCGGAGAAAAGAACAGTCACGGAGACACACAGGCCAAGGAAAAGAGAAGGCACCGCCAGGACTCATAGAGACGAGCATCGTTCACGTCAGAGCTCTTGGAAACATCGAATGGTGTCCCTCAAAATCTCCACGAAAGTATCACACTCCTCCTCCAAGGACGCCGAGTTTCCCTCAAGCACTGCCATCCAACACGTCTCAAACACCACAGGCTCTGCCCGCCCACTCCCACGCTTCCTCCGAGCCCCTGCCTGCTGGCGGGATGCTGCGTCACTCGCCAGCTGCTCAGCACAGCCAGGTATGTCATCAAGCTGACTCGACCGCACTGTCCCATTTTAACACCCGTTACCCTTCATTTACGTGCTGAAACCAGGTAATGGGATGCTTTTGCCAGGAAAGGTGGTCAGAGTTAGAGGGTAAATCTGTTCACTGGGGGCTTCTGAGAGCTTCCCTCCGTGCCAGCCAAGGGGCGTGGGAGCTGCTGCGCTGTCCAGCGGTCCAGGCGACACGCCTGCCGTTAGGAGTGGCTCCCCGCCCTTGACTCCTCAGAGATTTTTTTTAATTAAAAAAGTTTAATCACTAGTAGTACGTACAATATCTACCTTATATTTCCCCACCTTATTGTGTATGAATTGCTTGAGAAATAATATGTAATATGGAAGAAAAAAGGTCTGTCTGTCTAATCTCACCAACTTCCTTCTAGCAGACTGTTTCATCTACCAAACTAACTTCTCCGTTCCCTCCCTTCTGAAACGAGATTATACTTAGAAAGGGATGAAAGTAAAATTTATCCTAATTTAACGCAAGGACTGGGGAGGAGAGATTATATGAGTGACGGATATTGTACAATTTCCCTTTTGCTTTTAAAACTAGATACTTGGTTTATTATAGAAGCAACGGGGCTTTTAGATGGACTAACAACCCTCTTACTAGGTTTAATAACCCCCATTCCAAATGCACCTTATTTGAAAAATTAATGTGTGACAAATTCGCTTCACCAACCAATGAGGCTCTGCGGTTCTCAGTTCTCCTGGGGTTGTTTTTGCTTTCCGTTCTAGAAGAAATTATGAGGAAGTTTCTAGAATGAGAAAGAAAGGGCACGTTACACATTTATTCTTAGCTGGGATGTGAACACTAAGGATAGCACGCCCCAGATGACCTCAATTCCCCCATATGGACCACACAGCCCTCAAGGTACCGACTTTACTGTATTAACACTATTTCTGCCATTTATCAAGAGCCACCATGTGCAGGGACTTCATCTCACTGGATACTAATAGAGCTGTGAGAGAGAGGTTCTCAATCCCATTTCACAGGCCAGGAGGCAGAGGCTCAGGGAGGTCAGGGGCCGTCTAGTCAGGAGCCACGCCACAGTATGAACCCAGGGCCCAGGGATTCGGAAGCCCGAGCTGTTTACACTACAGCTCAGGAAAGCTCGAGTTCCTTCAGCTAAGACATTCATCAGCTAAGGCTTACATTCATGCAAGGCCGTCAGAATAAGTCGAGGCATTCATGAGTTCATTACATAGACACCTGTAATGAACAGAAAGGAGAAGCTTTAGGAAAAAACCCACTACTGAACAGAAGGAATAATTATAAATAAATGTAAATGGATGGGATGAAAATGTTGCCCATAGCTTTAGTTCTCCAAATGACAATAAAAACCACAAATAAAAATTTTAAACACATCCTTCCTTCATTAACTCTGAGACAAAAGCATAAAAGATGAAGAAATCATATGACCCTTACCCTTTAAAACAAATTATGTTAAAAAACGAGTGCCAACGTCTTCTATCATGAAATGAACACTGCACCAGATCATCTTTCTGGTGGAAACTGTCTGCAAAAGAATATTTTACTTGTTCTTTTGTTTTAAAAATGTAAGCAATAAATATAAACCTAAGAAAAGTAAAAGTTGTATGGAACAAATATTATAAAAGCATTTAAAATCATTCTCAAGCTAAAACAAGAGGTTGCTGGTTGTGCTTTTACCAGCGTAGGTATCCAACAGCAACAAAATTAAGTTGATAGAAATTCACATTCCTTAAGCGAAGAGAACTCATAGGAAGTTTTAGAAAGATCAGTGACATCTCTGAAATATCTGTGGCAAAAACATATCTATATGCTTAATTATAGCAACATATTTTCTAGAGTAGCTACTTCTTAAAGAATTGAACAATTTTATAAATACCTGAGTGATAATCGGCCCATCCTGTTGGTACCTAGAGTAAGAAATCAAATTAACTTACGATTCTACACATAAACTTATCTTTTAAACTAATGTGTAAAAGTAAAAAAGGAAAAATGTAAACGTAAGTGCTTCCTTACTGGTTTGATAAAAAACTTTTTCTAATGGGGCCGACATATATTTTAATATTCACAGAAAAGAAAAAGACCATGATTATTGTAATGACTTATTTTAAAATTAGGTAAATATTTACTTTATTTAACTTATAGAATCGTGGTTTCTTCCTTTAAAAAATGTATGCTTGGCTGTGTTTTGTGTATTTGTTGCCTCACGCCAGCAATTTCAACCA
The DNA here is from genome assembly GCF_054644295.1 of Miniopterus natalensis. Lineage (NCBI taxonomy): Eukaryota > Metazoa > Chordata > Mammalia > Chiroptera > Miniopteridae > Miniopterus > Miniopterus natalensis. The sequence goes on along the minus strand of NC_142092.1, from coordinate 24,419,451 downwards.
GTGTGCCGCAAGAAATTTTAAAACATGCAATACGTGACTGTTTAGTCCGGGGCACTGCCCTCTTTTCCCTTAGATTGTCAAATAAAAAAATGAGAACAGCCAACACAACGACAGCTGTCCAGTATGAATGAATCAAAATTATACCTATTTTTTTGGTCAGACTGGCAAAAATTATATTTTTGGTTGTGCCGCAGAATTTCAGTCACTAGTTTGTGTGTTATGAGATGAAAAAAGGTTGAAAATCGCTGCCTTACACGAACTTGTCTGGAGCCAGTGAATGAACATATTTTATACTCAGCTGAGAGATTTTTATCAGTACACTTAGAGGCAGCAGGGAGCGTAATTAGGTATGCCTGCCATCTGCATAGCCCTCCAGGTGCAGGAGGCATTAGCTTTATTTAATATTACCACAACATTAATTTTACTCCATTAATTTATGTCATGTGTCCTTTCTTTCAAACTCAGATTGCCAAAGCTAAAGCACTGAAGGTAGTGACCCAATTCTGGTTCGAGGAGAGGCCTGATAAACAAAGTCTTAACCTCATTATCTAAGAACACTTTTAAGAATAGAAATTGACTGGCTTGGATTCACACTTTTAAACAGTCTATAAACAAAACCTTTCTGATTTGGGTATAACAGAGTATTTTCAAAGAGAGTATATCATGAGGTGATCATTTTAGGTGGCGCTGACAAAGCACTAGAAATACTGCATCACATGACGAAGGAGGTATTTCCTTTCAGTGCCTGTAAGTCCAGGGAAGATGTCCCCTGGGTCATTAACACCATGCTCACAGTGGCCATTCTCCCTCCCTGACAAAGCTCTGACCCTTGTTAGCAACAGTATCGTCACAGAATTTAAGAACAGGGCTTTGACTCAGTTATTTTATGTTTATGCAGATGTATTGATATTTGCAAATGTATTTCTTTTTCACTTAGAGTAGTGAGATACAATTCCTCTTTTAAGCACATTTAAGTTAAAAACTAATCTACTATAAAGAAAAATATTTAATAATTAAAAGTAGACTTATATGAGGATACGGGAAACACCATGAAGGTTGCAAACAAAAAAACAACTGAAATTCTGGTATAAGTTGATTTGCATCCAACTTCAGAAGAAAAAGTCATGCTCATGCAGAAGTGAAAACTGAAGGCTATGAAATAAAGCTACTGAATTTATATTATCCGATGTCTTCAAGGATATATAATACGCACAGCTACTTCCCTTTCTTGATAGCTTATCCTGTACATGGTATTAATGCTTTCCACACAGTTGTCTGATTTTCTAGAGCAAGGCAGGCCTGTAAGCTTTACTGAATGGAATAAGGTACCTTTAAGTTAATAAAATTTAGGGGAGTGGAATTTTGCCAAGTATTTCACGGCACACGCAAGTGAAACATCTTAATTTCTAGTACACTGATAACAAAAAAAAGAGAGAGAAAGTATGTTTACCAAGGGTAACCGGTTTATTTCTGAAAATACGCACACAGGGTGAGGAGAAAGGGGGAGCCAAGAGAGGATCGTAAGTATTCCCAACGACGCAACCTTCTGAAAAACGTCCAGTGTTAGAGGAACAGGTCGAAGCCCCTCCCTCGAGGCTGCCTAAAGCTCTCCGGATGGTGGTGCTTTTGGACACTGCCAGAAACATTTTGAGTGAGAAAATTCTGAGATCACCATCATAGATTTTCCTCTTTCTTGACAGAACTCTTTTTAAGGGCCTACCGCTGAACTCTCTCTTTGCTGGACTGATAAGTAGAATTCTTAGACAATAGTTATTTTGTGACTCGCATCACCATGGACAATATAGGAACACGTGTACTTTGAAGGGAAAAAGCAGCTGCCATGTCAGCATATAAAAATCACCGAGAAGATTCGCGGCGCTTAGCTTCCGTCTCTTCATTTAGAAATGCCTTGCGGCCGGCACGCTTCCCTCGCGGGGTTAGGGGCCCATCCGCCTCCCGGGGAGCCCCTCGCGCTCATCGCCGGCACAGAGCTGGGGGACACCCGTGCGCAACTCAGGTGCACCCCAGGACCCTCGCTGCTGACAGAGACCCGCCCGGGCCGCTGAAAGGGCGATGACAGCTCTGCCGTCCCCGCACCTAGGCCCAGGGAGTAAAGAGCAGCGCCCGCTTTACTCCCGCCGCCCCGCCATCCTCCCAGCGGCTTTCCCTCCCACGCATCTAAGAAAGGCTCCGAGTCCCGGGGAGCATGCACCCCCAGCCGGCCACCGGCCACCGGCCACCGGCCACCGGCCACCGGCGCGCTGACCAGGCCGCGGCCTGGTGCACGCAGGACATCGCCGAGCAGGGCCAGCTTCCCCGCTTCTCCAAGTCCATCCAACTCTGCGCTACCAAGATTCTTAAAAGACCAAACAGGCAAGCGAGCGGACAGAGAAGCCCTCTCCTGTAGCTTGTTTTGTCTTCCATGAATTTTCACTTTTTTACGCTTCCAACCCAATCTTTGTTCTGACGCATGAACTCCACTGGCGGGCTGCCCCTCGCTGCTGCTCCTGCTGCTGCGGGTCCGTCAGCGCCGAAGCTCAACAACTCTGCGCCTTCCTCCCCCTCGGGGAGGGTCACACAGAGCCCCGGGAACGGGGGTGCTGTCCGCCGTGATTTCATCCCGCGAGAAGGTACACGGAGCCGCCGAGGGCCAGGCCACCGTCGCGAGCTGCACGCGGCGTTAACGCTGTAACGGTCACGTCTTCAGCCTCTTCCCTAAACCACTTTCTTCCTTCACCCCACACAACTCTCCTGCTTCCAGGAAACCTAACACAGAGAGCGTAAGCTTCGGCCACTTCTTCCCAACGTGATGAATCTCCCTTCTCTTCCTCTCAGTCTTTTTCTCTCTCCCTTCTTCCTTTCCTCCTTCCCTTTCTTTCGGGTGCTTTGTTTTTGTTAATTAGCAGAAATTCAGGAGGGGGCTTTCCCCAAGTGTTCTTATATCCCTACAGTAGCAGTCCCACTGTTCCTCTTTATTTGCGTTTAGTATGTAGGCTGCAGCTAGCGAACGAAAGCAAGGGAACACCATGAAATAACTCATGATCTGTAGTTTAACCATTCAAATGGTCATCAAAAATCTATAGAGTCTCTCCTATTAGCCAGACACAATAATAGTATCTAAGGGTTTAAAAATATTTAAGATACTGTATGATACTGTATGAGCTTCCCAGGGCTTCCATAACCCAATACCACAAACTAGACAACTTATAACAACAGAAATGTACTCCTTCACAATTCTGGAGTCCAGAAGCCTGAAACCCAGGTGGAAACAGAGCCAAGCTTGGTCTGAAGACCTTAGAGGAAAATCATTCGTTGGTTCTCCCAGCTCTGGTTGCCCTGTTCTCTTTTCCCCTCACCTTCACATGGTCTCCTATAAAGGATTGAGGCCCCCTGTAATCCAGTATGACCTCACCTAAACTTAACTATTATATCTGCAAAGACCTACTTGCAAATAAGATAATGGTCTGAGGTTCTTGCTGGACATGAATTTGGGGGGCAAGTTATTCAGGGTAATACTCCTGGGGATACTCCCACATATTGACTCAAACTTTAACTTGGATGCTTAACTTGTCTCCCTAGAATCTACCACAGTATCCTTCATAAAAATCTTTGCTAGCTAAAAGTTACGAAGGAGGATAGCTCGGCTTTCAGCGGCCTACCTGACACACCTTCATGACAGAAAGCCATTGAGTGATGACTAAGAAACTAGATGTGTCCCTGGATGCTAACATGAAGTTTGTTACATCAAGTACCTCGGTTTACAATGATTGGTTAGTAAGGAGAATATCTCCCGAATCCCTGCTTGTGTAGTTTTGTCCATTTCATTTTATATAACCAAGAATCACAGAATTCTTATATTTTACAACTAGATACAAGTTTTGAGACAAAATAACCTATTTTACAGATGAGACGAATCAGAAGAAATGTACATGTTCATCAGCTAATTAGGGGCAGAATCAATAGAATGAAGGTTCCCCATCCTTGCTCAGTGTTCAAATCAAACATTTCATGCTTATTAGTATAAATAATTTTCATTATGACTTTTCCATCTGAACACACTTCAGCTCTGACTACCCTATAGAACAACTTATAACACTACTGCATTAACAGCATCTCTGAAAAACACGTACAGGCAGGCACTTGTCTTTCTACAATGTTGTATACCTTCCTCTGCTCCATGAGGAATCCGTCTTTAACATCAGTAACAATTCTGGATGTAAAGAACATCGAGCTTTTCATAATAGTACTGTCCGAAGTTCCTCTAATTGTAACTATGGACACCACATGTTCAGTTAGACACCATAAAACACAATTTTAAATTATAAACCTTGAACAATATAATAAAGCTCTTCCCCAAACCAAAAAAAAAAGTGCCTACTTCTTTATTCGTGCACCATGAAACTTCTTTATTCACTCCAGTTCTGCGTTTAATCAAAAGTGCTGCAATAAAATATCTGTACACTACTTCTGTTACAAATATAGATAATATTTAAAGTGACTTTATATATTCAAATGTAGGAGTTTCACGCTCTAAAATGGGAATGAACACATGATAATTCCTCACCAGTTGTCTCAATAAACAGCTCCATCTGTTTCCCTGAGTCTTAAACTATTGTATTATAAGATGTTAATATAAAGCAATGGGATGAAGTTATGTTAATCCCCTTAATTTTTCTATCAATTTTCTAATGGCATACACCCAAAATAATTACTAACACATTGCTTTTTTCTCTGTCATTAGGATTAATACTAACTGAAAACCAACTGCACAGCGTGCTAACACGTTTTTAGTGTTGCATCAGTTAAAACCAGCGCTAAAGATCCTGAGAGCCTTCTATGTGCCTCCACAGTTAGCACAGCTGCTTTCGAGAGAAACGACAGTCAATGCAGGGTGGCATCATTTTACTTGCAGAATCACGGAAATATTTTATAATAGGTCAAAAATGAAAATGAACATGGAGATGTGCACTAAGTGTTTACTTTACATATGTAGGGACATCGCTTTAGATATCTGCTCTGTACTCCATCTTAGAAACTCATTTTTGGAGGGGAAAAAATGCATATATTAAAGGTGGGAGACGCAATTTTTTATAATATTAAAATTTTTAAATACTATTTTTAAAGATTTTCAATAGAAAAACTGCATTTTTAAAAAGTTAGTAATAAGCAGAGGGATGGATGGACAAAATGAGGCGTTTTACAAAACTTGACATTTTCTTCTTTATTTAATATTTTCATTTTCACCGTCACTCACTGAAGCCATTTCTTAGGTTAGCTTTAGAATTTGTTTTTTTTCTTCCTCTATTAATCAGTTTAGCACATAATCATTTTTGCCCACGTCATTATAAAATACCAGGCATTTTCATGAAGAAAGAATGATTTCACTATGCAAAGAGACTACCTTTGAGTTTACGCAAGGAGGAAGGAAAAAGTGATACTAGCGTCTAAGAAAATTATTTCCAAGTGAGAGTAACAAACTTAAATGGTATTTTTCCCTACAGTTTTGAAGAGCACGAAGAACACAGCACAGGAAAAGCCCCCCACAGGACCAGTTCGGTTCCCTCTACAGTGAGCAACGGGAGCGACGGGGGGCGCTGGCTCAGCTCTGACAGCTGCTTCAGGACAGGACCATCAGAGTGACAGTGCCTTTTGTCCGCTTCAGGATGGCCACGGCTTCTTCGTGGGTCACCCCTTCCAGACTCTGCCCGTTGACAGCAATGATCTGATCGCCCCTTTTCAGGCGCCCATCTTCGGAGGCTGCTCCCTGCAATGACAGAGCGGGCTTGCTTCAGAATCCTCACCAAATGCCGCCTCACAGCCCACAGCGGGAGGTCTGCACAAGAACGTGCGTGGCTCTGCATGTCGCACACTGCTCCCCACGCTCCATGGGTGCGCCGTGGCCATTAGGCAATGATGCACACACACAAAGGAGGTCTTTCTCCTAAATGGTTTGAGCAATGAAATTCCTATTTGAGAGAGAATTTAGCAGTCGGTAGATTAGCTGAATGGGTTTTTTGGCTCTTCGGCATAGCAGGTGGGAACCCAAATTAATAAAGAATATTTGGGAATTTGCCTAGTAGAAATGATTTCATAGAATTGAGGATTTTTTTTTTTATCCTACAGAAAGAAAACAAAGGATTCGGTGGGAACAAAAGCAGTTTTACAGGATGAGGGCATGAGGGCCGTGAAACCCAAAGGTCAGCGGGAGCATAAAGCCCATGTGTATGTTAACAAGGGCAGGACAGGGCACAAATTCTGCTAAATGTACACGGATTCTTTCTGTAGCTTTAGAAAGGCAGCTCATGCTTGTTGGATCCTTACTTCCCAAGGGGAGAGGGAGTGTTCATACTCTCCGTGGGCCCTAATGATTAAGATTAAACACAGACACTGCTGTTTAAAAAAGAACCCCGTCTTAAGGCATGCTTATGGTAGGCAATTGTGCAATTAAATATGAGATTAAAATACGGAAAAGTTAATGAGGAATCCATAATGATGGAATTCTTAAAATACATTCTAACTAGCATGCCTTAAATAAATTGTTCCCAGGCTGAGGAGAATGACTGCATGACTCTTCTATTCATTGGCAAAAGCTGTTTGTATTTTTGGACCTACCAGTGGCTTTTAAAAAATTCATAAATTAAGCCTGTAGCTTGATTGCTGCACTTTAAATTGCTTAAAAATAATATTTTTTCAAAATAACAGAATGAAACCTCCATTGGTGGGCACTTTATAGAATCACAGCACTAATCTCAAGCCCCTGTGTATTGAATCTTTTCACAGGTTTGATAACAGCATTGCTCCTTTGCATTGTAAAACTTTGAGATTCTGGATTTTCTCCTGTAGGAAATTTTGTCTGACTTTGTAGCTCCTCAAAAAAATGCCTTAACAACATAGTAATAATAATTATATGGGTTTAAGTTATTATAATAATCTACCAGTGTTGCAATAACTTCATTCTTATTCTAAACCTTTTTAACATATACCAGGTTTCTATATTGTTACAACTATATACTATTGGTTTTCCTTTTTTTAAAAAAAATTAAATCTATTGATTGTAAATGCTGGTTTATTACAGGTGACAGAGCTTCTGGATACTCTTCAAAATGTTTTAGTTATTATTTTTCTATTTTATTCAATGACATTAAACTACAAAATAAATGCCCCATTAGTTAATCTGCATATCAATTTTATGCACTTTTCTGTTCCTGTTTTATATTTCACAACAAAAAAATGCAAAGATAAAGAAATGCCAGCACTTTACAGCATACATATTTAAAACGTCCTACTTTCAAAAGACAATCTTATGCCACTTGTTTTCAAAAGAAAAAAGTCACGTGTTACTGTCTAAAGTTCATTAATATTTTTATGTATATTGTCAAAAATTCCAAATTTCAATTTCAGCCTATATTCCTTAAAACATAACTAAACCTCAAATTGGATAAAAATATTTAATGACCTGTTCCTATAGGGAGTTCCAAAAGAAAATGATCCACTGTTAACCATTTGGCGTTACCTCAGGCCATAAACTAATAAGCCAGCTGCTGACCACTATTAATGAACATTTAGGGGGAGAGGGTGGTTAAAATTTGCAATCTTACCTTTGCAAACACTGTTTTAACGTAAATAGGTAAGTCTCCGTGAGGGCTGCCGTAGCCTCCTACTATACTGAAGCCCAAGCCATCTGGTCCTCGGTCCAGTGTAATTGACTTACATTGAGGAGGTCTATAGTAAGAAGAAAAAGTTTTATATATTTTAGTATATATATAAAATATATATATATATAATTGTGCACCTGCAAGTTAAGGATTATCCAGCACTAGTACCGTTCGCTGTTACTGGCGGTGAGTATTTCATGGGTGTTTTTGGCTTAAATTGTTAGTCAGTGTATGCGGGGCTCAGTATTTTAAATTTACATAATCCAATGAAATTCCCTAATTCTATCCAATTTAATGCCCTAATTCTATTACTCATTTACGGTTCTCTTCAACTAACCTATTCACAGCACGTGCTCATTGCATGAAAAGCTCATTCTCCTTCCAGTTTATTTAAAGTGAGAGGGCTGAAGCGCAGAGGACCATCACGGAGTAAGTCATAAACATCAGTATTCCCAAGCTCCGGGAGAAAAATCAATTGCCAATCATGTAAAAGCTGCATCAAGTTATTTAAAAATTCTAATATGCTCCTCTCTTCTCCTCTATGTTCTAATGCTTTTGAGCTCAAGTGTTGGATAACTGTGAATTTTTTTAATCAAAAAGATGATTAAATGAGTAGGCAATGTTGGAAATTTTAAAAGGATAGATCTGACATGTTCCATGTCACATGAGGTAGTGACATCAAGACTAAAAATGTACTCCCAAAAAACTCACAGCTGACACTGTGGGATGGGTAGTGACATGTCTGTCTATCTTTGATAAAATTAATCCACGCCATAATTATTTAATCATTTAGAAATACATGATTATCATATTTCATCCCTCATCTCCTACTAGTTTACTTGTGAGTGGAAGGGACATACAAACCATAATGTCTGAGCTCACCCCAGATCATCCTGAAATATACTGCCTGACGTCAACCCAGGGAAAGGAAGACCGGCATTGGTGGGCTCCTGCTGGTGACCTGTGACCACACTCACATCACCTCCAGCAACCACCTGTGCAGAGGAGAAACAGAAAGAGAAAAACACAGGTTCATGTGGGCAGGGATGAGTAGTAACCTTTCTTCAAAAAGAGCATTTGGACTAAACCATGTATTTTATTGTCTATTCAATCATTTCTGTTAACATAACATACAGCCAGAGAGAAAGAAATTTCACAAGGTCCAGAGGCCTCTTCAACTGACAGTAAAAATATTCTACTTCAATTCTATCAAGTTCTCTGATGGTTTCAAACATGATCTCACATGAAATTAATTTTTAAAAATCATTAAAATACAAGTCACTCACTCACACCACCTAAAATTCTAGCAATTGATCATTTACTGCTAAGACCTTGTGTTTTTTCCCCTTAAAGTGTGAAACAATAAATGCATCAGGATAAATGTGACAGAATGTGTTTCTTACATACTCTCTTGGAGCTCTCAACGTAATCATCTATGTTCAAGGGAAACAGTAAAAGAAATAATAGCAGGAGATTTCAGGATTTTTACTGGTTTAACATGAACACTCGTGTGTCCTCAAGCTACCCATATTCTGAGTAGTGCTTGGGAGAAAAATCTTACCTGTATTTCGATGGAGCCAGAGGCATTTTTCAGTAAGTTAACTGCTTGGCTGTGAGTCATCCCCTCAGTGGATGTGCCACCAATAGTGACAATCCTGTCCCCAACCTGCAAGGGAGAGAAAGAAACAGCCGTCTACGAACACAACCGTGGAGAGAGGGATGCTGAGACCTGAACAATTTCCTTCCCTACCCTGCAAATCACATACATACTGCTACCAGCAATGGAAACCTACCCAAGGAAACCGCTAATTCCAAGCAGCAGCAACCATAAAAGAAGTTATACGCAATGACTGAGTTCTACAGTCTTTGGGGGGAGGGGGAAGTCACTCTTCTCTTTGTTTCTCTTGGGTAAGACATTGTTTCCCATTAAAAGAATAAGCTGTCTGATGGTGTTTGGAAGCCAGAATCTCTCTGGGAATCATTATTATATACATTATATGTGACTCTAAGTCAGGGGTTGGCAACCTGTGGCCCAAAGGCCAAGTATGGCCCACTGCTTATTCTGGTGAACAAAGTTTGCTATGCTCAGTTGGTTGTAACAGAGACCCACACGACCCACAAGGCCTACAGAGTCACTGGTCCATCACAGAAGTTTTCTGACCCCTGTGCTATGTGTAACAATCAATTTTTAAGTGTCAGTCATATATTTAGATTTCAAAGGAGACTGGACATTCCCCAATTTAGAGACTATTTAAACTAAGAAGTGGCTAAGTTTCAAGGACCATTTTGATATGAGGCCACACAGATTTTACTTTATGGGCTTTAATAGAATATTCCTAGGATTTCACAACTGAACAGTGAGCACAGAATCCATTGTAGTGCTCTACATTTGGATAAGATAATCCCTAAACTTTGGAGCAAGTTTTGTATAGTTTTATGATTTATGGCATATTTACAAGAGGTTTACAGTTGTGAGTTTGGGAAACACAGAGATTATTCTTATATTATTTATGGACTGTATTATTTATTTGTATTACAACTGTAAACCTACTTTTGCCCATGCTTATATACTGAGCTTTTGCAAAACTGATAACCCAATGCAACATAAACTGATAATTTTCGACTTCATAAAGTTAAATCAGCATTTAAACCAATGAAATGTGTAATGAATAAATGTTCACCTCATACAGGTGTTCTGAAACACTGTTTTAACTTCTACAGTTTCAAACAAGTAAAAAAAATTAAGAAACAATAGCAAATCTTCCCATTTCATCTGCCTGCAAATCTGCAAACAGCAGCAAATTCTCCTCTCTCTCAATTTTCTGCATCTTTTACTCAAAGCAAGCTCTGCTACGGTTGGATTAGCTGACTTAAAAGCAGATACAGACATTTAAAACTGCCTGACACAGGTGGCCAGATTCAAATAGTTTATCAAAACTTCTGCCAAACTCGCTAGGGCTACCAGGGCCATTATTGAAACTTACTCTGAGTTTCTGGGTCTGAGCTGCCACCCCATTCGGGTGCATCATTGCAATAAATATCGGAACGTCACCAAGTGGGCTGCCCACTCCTCCAGCAATGCTGATGCCCAGTGAATCAGTAGGCCCCTGAATGGAAAGGAGAGCACGTTTCCATCAATGCGATATTTTTAACTGACTTTTGGTTTCTCTGGCACAATATTCTATAGTTGACTCTGATCCTCTAGGTGTGAGGGTGGAAAATGAAGCTCAAAAAAAATTTGCACTACTTTATTTGACACAGGTCCTTAGTGCAATTTAGGAAAATAAGCACCTGCAAAAGGAATCATGCACCTTAAGTGAAAACCATGTTGTGGGACTGACAAATAGCAGGAAAACTGATGAAGTGAAAAGGGCAGAGTTTCTGAAATCAGAGAGACCTGTGTCCAAACCCACGAACCCCCACTTCCAGACACTGGGCCCTGGAACAAATCCACTTTTCTCAATGAATCACCAGGTCTTCACTGACAGAGTGGAGATACAGTGCCTCTCACCAAGGTCTACGTGAGCATCAAAAGAGAGGGTGACGGCACAGTGTGTTTACATGAGTCTTCAGCACAGAGAAAAGGCTCCATAAATCGCAGCTGGTTTTATTTTCTCTCTGTGCATGGCTATCAGGGGATTCTTTTTAAGGAAAATAGAAGGTATCTGCTGAAGGCAAAGGCTTACTCATCAGTGTGAGGTCGGGCACATTTTGCGCGGGGCTGAGCTGAGGCCGTTTTTGCCGATACAGAAGACGCCAACAATGATTTTTCAAATAAGGTGCTATAATCAGAAAGTTCAGGAAAGACTGCACTGAGTAGTTTCTGCTGTGTATCAGACATAACGTTTCAGAGAGTACAATAGAAAAGGCGGCTTCTAGGAAAACAGCCCTGCGTATGCCTCTGAGGTCAGCAGGGTTTGCACTATGTCCTTCCCCCAAGTCCCCGAGTTACCTTTTTTATTTCAACTGTTCTTAATCCCTGTATTTCAGATGCCACTATGAAGGTGAAAGAGACAAAATATGGTTATTAAGGCATTTTTATGTTCATTTAAATTTCAGTCACCGTCTGGGGCTGGATGGGGCTAAGTGACATTCCCCTATTTCTCTGAAAGGGTTCTCCAAGTTGCTAGCACACATGACTAAGTCTGTCTCACACAAGAACTCGTTATTTCTCCAGTTGGAAAAATGCATACACAGTCCCCTTTCTCCCTTCTCATTTTAAGCACTGCTTATATAACTGTACAATCCCCTTTAAGTGAGACAAGGACAGACTGTGTTTTGGATGGAAAGACACATGTGCACAGCTGAGAGGAATAAAGTCATGGGTGCATTAAAAAGAATTCACGGACATAAGTGCCTAAATTTCTAGAATATTAGTCATATTGCAAACAGAGAATGCCATATGGTTAGTTTCTTCAATTTGAACAACTTTCAACCGATGCTCCAAGCCAAAAATCCCCTCTGCATCATGATTTCATGTAATTAAAACACAGGAGGATCATATTAATTTTCTCACTCAAAATTTTTGCAACCCTCATGGGAAAAAAAAGGCTTCACTTCATGGCATCTTCTGATTTATTGGTGTTCCACTAAACAGGGAACGGAAATAAAAATAAAATATACCAATAGGTTTAGTAAGAAAAAAAATACAGAATCGACTCGTATGTTTGGTATGTCCTGTAGGGTAAACATCAAACGGGAAAAGCTGCCGTGGGCACAGCTTCGCACTGTTCAGAATTTCTGCCAACATCCGTCTTTCTACCTGTATGAGTATATGGAATGATTTGGGGGAAAGAGAGCTCAGAGGTAAATTAAAACTGGGATGAAAATCTGTCAGTGGCCAGAATTCAAACCAGTCAACCATGCTTAAGTACCAACCCAAACTTACAGGCATTCTTCTTCAAGCTACTTTCCAGTGACTCAGAGGTACTGGACCCAGACAGCGGGAAAGTGAATGAAGACAGGCTGCATTCACTCATCTATGAATATAAAACAATTATTTTAGAAAGTTTGGGAAGTAATGATAGCCTCTAAATACCACTTATTTCAGAATTCGGTTCTTTTAAAAATGCACCTAGAGAGAAATACCTGGTAAGTAATGCTGGCATCTGATACTTTCATGGGCATTTAAACAGTTTCTACTGATTTTTTTTTTTCTTTGTAAGGAAGAATTTGCAGAGTGACCTAAATAAATTACAGCTAAAAGGATGGATGAAACTGATTCCAAACTACCTAAAGTTTTAGTGAATTTTCATAATCTCATTCAAGCTAATCCTCTCTAAATTTAAAATGATGCTACATATAGGTGGGAACTTAAAAACAGAACTGGGAGCTGTTAATAGGAAGCTGATGGTCCTCAGTAAGGGGTGAGTAGGGGGGTTTTAAGGACAGGCTGATGAAAATGGGCTTCTATCATCAGAAGACAAGACTGAGGAGAGGGGCTTGTCAAGATACTTCAACTGTGTAACACTCTTTATATGTGTGAGGAGCATCTGCAGTTCACCTACACGGGATTCTTTTCAGCTGAATACTGATGGATGTTCATTATAAAATACTTCAAAAATATATTATCTCAGCAGGCTTTCATACATTCATTGGTTAACTTTTGATATTATGGAAAAAAGAATCACGTCAGAAAAGAAATTACATTCCTTAGAATATTTACAAACTACTCAAGAGCTACACCTTCCTTACCTGTCCACTTTCAGCTCTGCTCTTCCCTATCTCAAACTCTGCGCCCCACTCTGCCTACTGCCAGAGAGCCAGGCCTGTGTCCACGACCCTGGACAGACCCACAGTCGAGACCACCTTTGAGTTCCTTTTGGTCTGTGGCCTGCGTTACCCTGATGGATCCCATAGCTACCTACCTGGCTGCTCTGAGAGGGCCTCCTCTCCGAATGGAATGGTCCAGCTTTGATTCTTCCGACTTCCAAGGTCACTGTACCTAGGGAACACTGGGGGAGCAGTTGTTTTATGAAAATGTTTAAATAAAACGCTAGTCATCTTTAGGATCACGTTTATTTCTTCAGGACTGAGTTTTTAAAAGGGATATTCCTTTTGGAACTTTTATAGGCAAGGATGCCTCCAATGCTTTGTAGAAAGAGGCTTTTTAAAAAACAAAATTAGTCAAAATAGTAACAACAAGCAGCAACAGCAATACCAAGTGTCTGTCTTATGACCTCATAATTTACATGGAGACTCTTTCCAACAGGTAACAAGAAATTGAGACTTGGGCAGTTATCTCAGGAAACACACTGATTTAGAGAGGCTAAATGAACTAAATAACTCAGGTTCTAAAAACAAAAGAGAAACACTAAAGCAACCTGTTTTGCTCTTAATAGCAGAGGTAATCAGATAAACAGCTAAACTCTGTTGTTATACTGTACCTGAATGAACAATACTTAAATGAGCCATATTACTACAAACACAAAACAGGGATTGAAGACAATTTTCCTGTGCCTCTTTTGAGGGAGAGACATGACATTACAGGCTGCAAGAAATGCTCTCCAGTCTCCTGAGAAAGCAGCCCAAGGAGGTGTCTGAGGTGCTAGGCTCCTGCAGTTGGAAACGCTGCTCTAAATCAGACTATGTGACTTACTAGCTGTGTGACCTTAACAGATGTCTAGCTTGGTAAGTCATTACTCTGCATTTTTAAAATGGAAACCATTACAGGTTGTGATAAAATAATCCATGTATAACGTTCATTCCAGTGTCTAGTGTAAGGAGAACCTTCCATAAGTACTGGGCACTGGTATTAGCATGCTGCTTATGAAAGGGGCTATAAGAAACGTTTCACTCCTAAACATACTAATCATGAATCAAGTTTTGAAGGTCAAAACCTGACCTGCAACATCTGTAAGTTTTTTTTGGTTTTTGTTGGGGGGGGCAGGGAACTTGTCAAACCTTTCTTGAACCTATTTATATTTCCAGCTTACATAACTGCAGAGGTTAACAAATTCTGTACATTAATTATTCAATGTATAAAGTTATAACTCTTTCATCTACTTATAGCATATCTCTTTTAAATTTCAAGGGTATCTGTTATAAAAAAATTTTAAGTCAATATTTCTGTTATAAAATCAATTCACTGTCAATAGAAAATTTTGAAAATAAAATAAGGAAAACCAAAGATGCCATAGTTCCAATAATCACCTCATAATTATTGTTAAAAGACCTACTATAAGATTTTATTTTACATAGATGTTCTTACACTGTAAATACAATTTTTGTCTCACATTCTCTGCTATGATTTTTCCTGTTAATTGATATCATTATCCTGAACGTGATCTTAAACAGAATCACCTGCCGTGCACCTTTGCTATATTTACCAAAGTCTGTATAGCTATGTCAACTGTTTTGCTTCCAAATGTTCTATTATTACAAATACTACTACAATAAACCTCAGGTGCACGAAGTTTTTGTGTATTGAGGATTATTTATCATGAAAATATGGCTTCTTACTTCTATCTTATTTGAGAGAATGTTTTAAATAAAGAGGAGTCAGTACTTGTTGCACTGAGCTAGCTCAATGTTAAATTCCCCTTCTTCTATATTATGGCACATGATTATTTCTGGCATTTGATTTTTACCTTTAGCAAAGCGGCAACGGCTTCCTGGGTGGCATTACGGACATCCTCTCCATTCACCATTAATATCTGGTCTCCCTGCATCAGTCTCCCATCGGCATCTGCAATTCCTCCTTTGACAATGTCTGACACAAATACTCCAGTGTCATTTCTGCAAACATAATTTTGATTTTCAACATTACTTTATCTTAACTGTAATGCAATACATATTTAATAATAGATGACATTTTTTAAGTGAACATTTTACTCTATTTTTATCAGTTTTTTACTCTATTTTTACAAGTTTTATTGGTTTCAAAGCAACACTGGGGCAATATTATAATTAATGCTACCAAATGGCAAAAAAGAGATGTAAGAGTCAGGCCTTGTGTGCTAAATCTATTGTTCTTTCTACACCATAATGAAGCCTTATATGGATATTGACCTGTGCCTATAAAATTATGTGGCTATTATCATCAACATCATTAACATTCTTAAAAATAAATAACAAATATGTACCTCAAACTAAAACCATTTTTTGCCCCAAATTTAAGTACCCCTGCTATGCTGTCTTTTATTTTAAATCAGATCTCACTTCCAATCAAGAGAGATTTATACAAAATGAACAAATATTAACCTTATTCCAATCTCATTCAAAACTATAACTAAACCAGCAACTTCTTATTCAGATACAAAGGTAACTGAATTAGAAACATTTACTGAAAGTTGAATTACATCACTTGCTCTTGCCAAGGTTGTGACTTCAAGCCATTTCACCACCTGAAAGCCTTTAGAATAAAGGTATTGGAACTTACTATACTGTATTTGTTAATATTTCTTATATATAAATATTTAAATAAATTTGGAACTGAATTGATGTATATTCACCAATCTACCACCGTAGTCTCTAACGTTTGTTCCCTTTCAATGGCATGCTCTTGTTCATGCTGATCCTTCGCCCTGGAATATTCCCCAACCCCTTTCATAACCAACTAGCATTTATCACTTGTAGCTTCAGCTCAGGCACCTCTTTTTAAGAAGCTTTCCTAATCTACTTTCCTTAAATAGGGTCATTTGGTTTATTTTTCTTTTGCTTCCATGGATCCCCACAATGCATTTCTGTCACTCATCAACAGAGACCTTCACTGCAAGAATATGTTTAATTCTCACCTACCAAACTATGAGTTTCCTGAGGTCAGGGACCATGTTTTACTTAACTCTGTTCCCCAGAACTAATATATTTCCTGGCACACAGCAGGTGCTCAAAAGTAACGAATGGCTTTTTGGTTGGTACTTTCAAAAGTCCCCAACATACTGACTGCAAAGGTTGGAAACGGATGTCTTTGAAGTTCCACGCCGAGAGGGCTGCCAACAGCGGCTTCCAGAACACGCGCTGCTGATAAAGGCTCTCCTACTGCTAGTGCTCTTTAAACGACCGCAAATCCAATCATTTCCAGGAGGTCACTGGGTGGGCCCCGCTCGGTCTTACCTTTTACCAACAATACTCAATCCCAGGCCTTTCCCGGGCTTCTTCTGCAGCTCGACGGTGAGGGTGTCATACACGTCCTCCTCTTTGTACGGGGCCTCGTCTCTGTAGAGCGTCAGGCGCACTCTCTGCGGCGTCTGTCTCAGGACATTGATGGCTTCATCGTGTGTGGCCTTCCTCAAGTCAATCCCATTCACCTGGGCGGGAATGGGACACAGCCTGAGAACCAGGTGCCTTAAGGAAAGTGAAGGGAGGGGGGAAGGGGAGGGGAGGAAAGGGAGTTGGGGGAAGTGAGGGGGGGGAAGTGAGGGAGGAAAAGAGAAAGACACACAAAGACCACCCTCCCCAGAGTCGCCTTTTCTTTGTTAACTGCAGAGGTCAGTACACAGCAGCTGTACCTCTAGAATCTGATCTCCAGCCCAGAGTCTTCCGTCTTTACACGCTGCTCCCTCCTCATAAACTTCATGGATAATAATGGCACCCTAAGGACCCAGACAAGACACACCCATGTTTTATCCCATTTCCCTAGGAACGGTGAGCAGAAATGGAGTCAAAACACACTGCATTTTTATAGGCAGAGATAAGGGTTGTACACGCACTGCGTCCATATGTGAGTCGCATATCAAAATTCAAAGAAAAGTATAACATCATTTTTGCTAAAAAGGCTCAATGAAGCTTATAGTTCTTTCTAATGATAGGGAGGTTTGAAGAAAAAAATTATAAAATATATAAATCACACATACATATATAATAGATATACATCATCTTTCCTATCCACATACGAAATGATTAGATTTCAAAAGCATTTTTGACATTTAGAAAATTTTGCCTACAAACTGGCCATATACTCCTCTCAATATGGATCTAACCCAATCATATCCAGTCAGTAAAAAGGAAATTAAAATACAGCAAGGACTGGTGAACTGATAGAAATATTTTGAACCTAAAGGTCACAGTCACAACAGAATCTTACTGAGTCAGAATTGGCTTACTCAAAATAAAAACCTCAGACCCGCCGAGTTAAATATTTTCCACACAAACTAAAATAACAAGGAATGATACATTTTTTGAAGCTTTTATATGTCATTTCATAAAACCGATAGAAAGCTCCCTGATAATGCTCTCTCGGGGCTGGCTGAAGGCCGCCTGTGTCTGAAGCATCTCTGGGCGCGTCCTCACCAGCAGCGTGTCCGACCCTCCGACAATGCTCAGGCCCAGCCCCGTGCGCCCTTTGGAAATCTCAATTGTGGTTTCGCAGCCTGGGATAATGGGGCAGGTGGCAGGATCAGAAGCAAAGATTGCTGGTGTTGACGACCTGCTTGTACCTAAAAACAAGTTAAAATGAAACGAAATACAAACTGGTTAGAAGGCATGTGCAGTAAACTCACCACACTGGGCGTCTCTGGGAGATGGGGCGGGAAATGGGCCCAAGGCAGGACAAAGGGACTTCAAATTCACCTTAATCTTTTAGCGGTATCTCAAACTACCAAACAAATACAATTAAATCTTCATTATTAATTCAGAGTGGGCACAAAATTACCTGTTAAGTTATTTTCTGAATTATTCTGTGTGTTCTAAGTTGCTAGAGATAATATGTATAAAGGACGGAGAACAGAGAGCGGAACTGAAACTCTAGTTTTGCTCCAATATTCTACATTTCACTGGAGCCAAACAAACTTCCTATGAAATCATATCTGCACAGCTCAGAACTGAGATGTGTGGCAGGATCTAAAACAGTCAGGGAAGACCACAAAGCACAAAAAACATGAACACTTTTGGTCACAGAGCCTGCCTTTCGGGGCTTCTACATCTTTGTTTCTTCTCTTCTTATCCGAGAGCCTCTCTTATGTAATCAATCTGAGCCTTATATAGCTGGACTTAATGTCTGAGTTTATAAAATGTCAAGTGAGACTCGCTCACAGTATCTTTCCTGGGTCTTGATGTTTTATAAACTCATATATTACACACTGGTACATACATGCTCAGGATTGGATAGACAAGGAGAGATAGTGGAAAACCAAGGTGAATGGAAGTTCACACCTCACTTCATTCTAGCCTTTGTAGCCTATGTTTTATGACACAGCGATTTGGGCAAGCTGGGACATTTGGCAAAGCAGCTTTAGACAAGATGCTTTTTAGGAAATCAGAGACAGGCTATTTTCTAGCTCCTGAACTGGTAAGAGCAGGTGTAAGATATTTTCTTTTCTGCTATATTTTCATTTAACGTTCCATAATTTTATAGACAATGCTATTTAGCGATCAAGATAAAATAAAAAAATGAGATTTCCATTAAAATTTTTAACAACTCATTGAACTACCTGGTCTTTCTAAATAATCACTTTCATCCCATATTTATCACTTTAAGACTTTTTGTACAACTATATTACAAATGTTTTAAACTGCTGTTTCCTTAAAAATCTGTCAACAGAACTGAATGCTGCAATTTAGGAGCCAAAAGAGATCTTCCCCCTCCGAATTGCAGAAAAAGTCAATGTGCTTAAGTACTTTTGTTTTAATGCTGCAAAGTTTGAAATTTATTGATTTATTAAACGCTAGCATAATTTTTCTTAAAAAGATAACTGGAAGGAATAGCTTGTCTCAATATACTAGACTGGCATTTTAATGATAGAAAAGTGTTGTCCCATGGTCCACATACCACCATTTCATTTGACAGGATCCACTATTACATCCAAACGACAGAACTCAAATGGACTTGAACACCTGTGGCAGGGACTAGCATTTTTAAGGGTTTCTTGCTGTGCCAGGTGCCATTTATTCCACTGGTGAATTTCACAGTGTGTCCATTCAGAACACTGAAGCTTAGAGAAGTTAAATTACTTGCTCGGTATAAAAAAGAAATGTACAAAATGGCGTTTTTAATTCATTAGATACCTGGAATTAAGGTGCCCTTAACAAAAGATCCTTGAGAGCAGAGAGTACCTCTCCTTTGTTTTAGAGATGAAGAAGCTGGGGCTCAGGGGGGTGGATAGGTTTCCTGAGGCCCTGGCCGAAGGCTGGTTAATGTAGAGCACACACATCGCCCGCCTAATGGTCAGCACCCCTTCTTCCCTTTATACCATCCTTTCGCCAAAGGATGCCCTGACTATGGCCTTCCAAACACTGAGCTCGAGGCAGGCAGCGGGCTCCCAAGAGGAGACGCGCGGCTGGGTCTGAGTGTGCCAGACGTGCGGGACTCACTGGAACAGCCCTTACTTCGGACAGGCTCCGGTTCCGGGGAGCCAGGTAGTGGGACCATCGGAGGCTGGGAACTGTTCTTTCTTTCTCCATTGGTTGTACCAGCTGCTGAAGCAAAAGCCTGGGAATCTCGATTCGCGGCACGAATGGTAAGTTTCACTGTCGTCTTTGTTGTTTTCAAAAGGCTAATAAACTGGCAGGGGGTTGGTGTGGAGGGGAAACAAAATTCAAAGGCAAATTAGTAGATTGACACAAATAAGTCATTATTCTAGTTGGAATCTAAGACTATATCTATGATTGAGAGAAAAGTCAGAGGCAAATTCTTTCCTTGTCAAGGCCTGAGGGGTCAAGAAAGAATTTTTACATTTTCTTTAACTGCCTAATACTGATCCAGGCCACAGTTAACTTCTACTGTACATCCAGTTCTGACTCTACTCTTATATAAGTACAGGGCTTTCAACTCTTTATAATTCCAATTAGTTTCATCCGTTTCTTTGGATCACTACAACCTTAGAACGCAGGTGGGGTATTTTACCCACTCCCTGATTCTACAGACAATCTGAAGCAGCTTTCACAGACACTTCTAACAAAACGGAAGCACTTATGTTGCAATCGGGATTAGGAACACTATGCAGCAGAAGAGTCAAGCCAACTGGAAAGTTAGAACATATGGAGAGGAGTTAAAGGATCACGCTATACAATTATTAAAACTGAATAGAAAAATGATTTAGGCTTCTTGTAGAAATGGAAACATTTGCACACCAACTCTCCAGAGAACCACAGTGTTGTTCCTGGCACTTCTACGTGAAAGGCCTCAGGTGAGATTCCTAAGGGTCACGAACACTTCTGAAGGGGAAGAAACTCAGGTACAAATAACTGTTAACCCCAACAGAAGTTACACATGCTGTAAACTAACTTATTTGGCTTTATCTCACTTAATGGCTGAGTCCTACAATCTGTTATAAAACAATATACATAGTGGCTGGTTATGGGAGCAAACATTCATGAAAAATATTCCTTTGGTCTTAACACTACATTGACCTTTGTTTAGAAGTTTAAACTTTTGCTAAGGGAAAATGGAAATGATATTTATCAAAAATGTCCACTAAATACTGAATTTACCAGGCAACAGAAAATAGCTTAGCATTGCCACGACTGGAAAATAGAAAATAAAAATTGAAGAACTTCCAAATAATATCTTCTCTTCTTTAAGGGTATTTGTCTAATATAGCCACATAGCTGTAATTCTCTATGACCAGCCACAGAGACAAACACAAAGACACACACACACACACGTGCTTGCACATACACATACTGTGGCCACACCCAAAGATGGGTTCACAGCACCATTTTCTTTCTTTTTTTTTTTTTCAGAAAAAGTACCTTTTCAACAGGATAGCCAACAACAACTTCATCATCGATGGCCAAGATCTGATCTCCAACTTTGAGCCGTCCATCCTAAATGGAAACATGGGAGGTTTGAGGGATTCTGCAGAAGTAACTTTCTCCTCCAGCGCTTTCTGACGCGGGAAGGGGACGCCTCACCTTGGCTGCGACCCCGTGCTCTGTGAGACTCTTTATGATGACTCCACTCAGTGTATCTTCCTCACTGATCGCAATGCCCAAGCCCCCTTGATCCTAGAGAAATAAAAACAAGACCACTCAGAAAACCTGAAACATTGTATTTATCCAAGTGGAAAGGTATATGAGCATAATTTCTGAATGTCATCATCTACCCAGAGGCTAAAATAGACATTTAAACTGTTCTAACATCCGCTATTAGAAATCTCTTCTTTCCTTAAGCAGACTTTCAATTTTTTTTTTAATGGAAATAAATTATCCCCCATCAAATGTTCATAATACAGGGTGGGGTAAAAGGAGGTTCACAGTTGTGAGTATGCAAACCACAGAGCTTATTCTTGTACTATTACTTATTAATTATTGTATTATTTTCCGTATGAACAACTGTAAACCTACTTTTGCCCCATCCTGTATTTTCTCTCCTCCCACATGTCCACTATCTCTAGTATTTTTAGCATATATATCCAGCAACATAGCTCTAGTAACTTTAGCTAGCAAAATATCCTGAAAACAAAAAAATGCATTCAATAATCTAATGAACATACAATGTTTGAGAATTTACTTTTATGTAACTGGATGACAGGGGGATTCAAAACCAATCAAAGTATCCCCCTGCTTCTTCTTTCTGGCCTAAGCTTACAAATAACAACCAAAACTGGCAACTTCACCCTCTCTGTGCCTCTCTTTCTTTAGCAGATGGGCCCCAATGACTGCTGTATGCTCTGCCCTTTTTGGGGCCCACCCAGTACCCAGGGCTATTTCTCCAGGGACTTGTGTTTTGATCCGGCGCAGAATAAAAATGCTCTCGGCACCAGGGCCTGCCCTGAACACCTGGCAAGGCTAGACAGCCACACCTACTTTGTATTTTCCACATTTGCGTTTATCATAACCAAATGTTCAATAATACTGGCTTTTACCTTTCTTTAATATTTATGTTCATAAAATTAAAATCGGGTTTAACATTTTCATTCTGATTTGAGTTGGGACCCTCTTCGACTACAGTCTCCATCCAGGGAGATGTAAAGCAAAATCGAGGAAAGGGAGTGTCGTCATGTTTCCTCTGAAATGTATAGAAAAGCCAGAGCTCACCGCCAGCCCTTCAGGATCATGGCTGCAACACCCAGACAAGGCTTCCCCAACACTTTAAAAATTACCAGCATCATGGCGTTTCTGAGGGAAACTGTCAATGCCTGACAGCCTTTATCTCTCTACCACCAATCAGTCATGTGTAGGACACAAAACTGCACTTTTAGGGTAAACAGAGCTCGGTTCTAATTTACTTCCTGCCTAGCTGCAGAAATTTGGATATGACACTTCACATCTCTAAACCTCAATGCTCTTATCTAAAAACAAAACAAAAAAAGGAGCAATAGTACTCGCCCAACAACAAGGTGGGGAAAGTGTAATAAGAAAGGGTTTGAAAGCTTGATGCATTATACAAGTATCGTTATTACACATACATTCCTTCAGCTTATAGCTCTATAGGATATAATCAAATTTACTTCAGATAAATTCTTTAGATGTGCCAGTATTTTGAAACCCAAACCCTGATCTAGTAGTCACAGTATCAGGCTTAATGAATAGGAGGGTCAGTGTGCTACCAAATAACAAAATCCCAATGCCAATGCTAAAGGTAAATAATTTAAGTTACCCTCTATTTGGGATTTTCCACACTAACAGTCTTTCCTATTATTACAAAGAAACATTTGTTTGAATAAGTAATACCCTATATCTACAATGACTGTATGTACTAAATTCTGAGATGTGTTCTATTATTGTCTATTCACTTAACTGTCGTCAGGAAAGTACTTTGCTAGTCAAGTGGGCATTTGCTGGGTGTTTACCTAATACCCATTCTCATCTCACTCCTTTGTACAAACTCTCCTGCACTCTCTCTGCCTGTGTTTTCAGTGGTGGTGTTCAAATATGTGCACAAACCCCTTGATATTTTCCCGTCAAGAAGGGATTCTTGACTGTGGGCTGGACTGGTGATCTGATTGTAATAAATAGAATAAAGCAGAAGTGATGGTGAGCAATTTCACAACTAGGTCAAAACGGGCACCTGAGCTTCCTCCTCTCTCTTTCTCTTGGATCCCTTGCTCTGAGGCAAGCCGGCTGCCAGCTGTGAGGACACTCAAGCAGCCCCACAGAGAAGAAATAGGCCTCTTGCCAACAGCCATGTGAGTAAACCATCTTGGTTGGATGTGGATCCTCCAGCCCCACTCAAGCCTTCAGATGAGCTGCAGCCCTAGCTGGCAGTTTGTTGGCAAGTGTACCAAGTGAGTCTGAAACAGACCACCCAGGGAAACTGCTCCCATATTCTTTACCCACAGAAACTGTGAGAATAATAAATGTCTATTGTTTTAATTGCTAATTTTTGAGGTAATTTGTTATGTAGCAATAGAAAAGTAGCTCCAAGGATGGAGTTGGAACGACTTAAGTCAATGGCACAATTCTATTCCGTGGCCATAGTCCTCGGCTCAGGAGTAGGTATATGATCTGAACTGGTTCAATTAGGATGAACCTCAGGACTTTTGCTCAGAATTTTGGGATAGTCTCTCTTTCCCCCGACTCCCAACTACATGTGAAAGAAGTAGTTCATGACCCCAACTATGGTTCGCTGCCACTCTAAAGCTATGAGGACAACCAGTCTTGGGGTCAATCTGACACCGTGGACAGCTGTGCAGGGGGAGGAAAGAACTGGCTCTGATGACACTGCTGAGCCACAAGATCAACCATCCTGAGCCCACAAATCCCTTTTTTAAGACTGATCGCGTCAGGTTTTTTTTGTTGTTATTTCCAATAGGTAGAGTCCTAACAGGAACAATTAGCTACACATCTGCAGGTATCCCACTTAGAATACTATGAAAACATATACACATCTACAGACAATTTACTGATACCAAAAAAGCAGGGTGACAGGTAAGTACGGGTCAGGGTGTGAGTGTGCAATGCCTTTTCTAACTGCTCAGCCTTCCACCTCACCTCTGCCACAGTAGAGTCCCTAACAGAAAGGACCTACAGAACACTGTTTCGAGCTAGTTATTAAAATGCCACCATACAGGGAATGTGGAACAAATTAAGGAAATATATTTATGGAAGAACAGTTGCATAATTAAAGAGCTAAAAAAGAGTAAACAGGAACTAAATGTAGAACTAAACAAACTGCTCTTATTATAAGAACTATTTTGAAGTTGGAAAATAAAATTCAGAAGAAGGAAAACTGTTAATTATATTTGAAGACTTTCACAATATAAAACTGAGTGGATATGAAAGATATCTCTGGCCATCATGTACGGCTGTTATCTGCTTTGATATATATGTACTTTCCTACAGCAAAATGTGCTAAAAATAAAACTTTAATAAAAAATATTTGTCTGTTGAACTGAATTAGCTTTTCAGTCAGCCACTGAGTGTTCACTTATGAACACTTCTATACATTATAAACTTTTTGTTTATACTTCTATTTTCCCACTTAAAAAAGAATTAAAAAGAAAACAGATAAATGACCTGTCAAGAGAGTTTTTAAGGAGTCAAAACAGAACTCAAAATGACCTGTTACATTAGTTCCAGTTTTGAGACAGTATAAAAATGATTCTCTCCTGCCTGACTCTCCTGATCTTGACATCTTTCCCCTTGTGCACATAATATATGTAAGCAGTCATTCATTCTTCCCTCCCTGATGCTCAGTATGAACTATGGTCATTGGTACACAATACTACATAAGATAATGGGAGAGAAAATAGAAGAGTTACTTCTCTCAACATGCAACTTAGATGTTTAGAAAATATACTCACATGAAAGTTTAGCATAAGAAATATGCTCTTGGGCCATGCATGGTAAATGACAAATAAATGAAGACATTAATAGTAAGCATTATATAGACCAGAATATTGAAGAAATATTTCAAAATAAACAGAGGTGAGATTATGCTAGGTCTTGAGTTACAAAGGATTTAGATAAGCTTAAGGAGAGAAAAAAAGCAGAAGGATGTCTGATATAAACAAAGCAAGGAGAAAGATGAATTCTTAAAATAATCTCCATGGGCTCTTGTTCAAGTCAGTCTGAATGAAGTAGAGGATTTTTATAAGGGACATATTAGGGATTTGGGAAAGGTAACGCAAGCCTGAAGTCAGAAAGAGGAAGGAAGGTATTAGCTCTCTTAAGTGGCAATAGAAGAGGGATTCTTGAAGGGTACCGACTTCTTGGTAGAAAATGAAAAGACTTTCATGACTTATGTTCCTTTCCCACTCTCTACAACACAAACTGCCCATTGAAAAGGACTTCTCTTAAATGTATATGCAGAGTTCTCTATTGTAAAAAATAAACCAATGAAGTCACAGTCTTTTTTTCTCTTAAATGCTTATCAAGGTGTGACCATGTGCCAGGCATTATGCCAACCACATTATAAACTAATTTAATCTTTACAATTACCTACATCAAAGATCATATTATCATCTCCAATTCACAGGTGGGGAAACTGAGGCAAATGAAAGTCACACAATGTGTCAAGTATATATATAATATACCTGAGGAAGCAGGGATTCAACCCTGAGGGACTGGCTCAGCCCTCCAGCATCCTGCTGCACTGCCTCCGGGCTGGGGAGTGGCAGCATTTAAGTTTCCTCCTCCCCCCTCCCCCCTCCCCCCTCCCCCCTCGGTACTCTGTCGCTCTTCCCACCTATGCTCTCATTCACCCACTGTCCACCTGCAGTCCAGCAGGAGCCTGCAGCACCTGAGTGCACTGGCAGGTTTCTAGTCAGCAAACCACTTCTTTAAAGTGGTCATTGGAACCTAAGGTTCAGATCTTCTCAAAAGCAGATACCTCACTGACGTCTATCAGTGAAACTTCCATCACTGGAGCTTTCAGTTTTACGAAGGAAAAACCTGTGACTTCTGTTTCTTTATTCTTTAATTTCCCCCATGGCAGATCCCTGGTCCACAGATCAAAGGAGAGGCAATGAAATCTCATACCTTGGGTCCCTGCTAAAACATCAATTAGCATAGTGGTTCTCGCACCTCAGCGTTCACTGAAATCACAGAGGCGGCTTATTGAATCACAGAATGTGGGCCACCCCCAGAGTTCCTCATTCAGTAGGTCTGAGTGGCGCCAAGCATCTGCATTTCTCACAAGATCCCACATAATGATGCTGCTGCTGGTCTGGAGACCACGCTTTTGAGAACCAGTGCATTGGAACAATGGTGTGAAGGTCCTCATGTCATCTCATTCCAAATCAAAGCAGATTTACCTTGGGAAGCTCCAGATGCTGCACGTTTTTAAATGAACTGAGGTCCACAGCTGCACTGGAAGTGGTAACACTTGGTTCGGTCTGACACAGAGAAAGAAATGGCAAAATTGGCAATGGAGCATTACGTATTTTTGTTTGTTTAAATATAAGGGCCACTTAAAAGTATTTCACATATTGCAATTCATTATTACTATTTTAACACTTTATGACATTTATGGACAATATATTCTCTTCAAAATACTAATGAGGGGTGATCACACAGCAGTTATTTCAGAGCACAGAGACAGAATGTGGTTTTCAAGTTGCCTGGATTTGTGCTATGATGAAATCTAGTGGCAGCCCAGCTACCAAACAAGGAAACTCGCTGAAATACAGAACACCAACAGAGGTACCACTCACTGTTCTTGACTGTGTCAGTCATCAAGTGAATTTAGGAGCTAATGAATGTTTCACCTGAAAAGTATTAAAATACTCCATTTTCTTACGGGACATATTTGGTACAACCCACAGGAAAAGAAAATTTTCTCCTTTATAATCATGAAGAGCCACCTGATTCAGTTCACCAGGAGACAATCGTTCGTTCATACACCTACCTTGAGTAGAGATAAAATGTTTATTTAGGGAAGAGTGTTTCTTTTCCTACACCTTCTCTCACTGATAACCATCAAAACTTTTCTCTTTCTATTACCTCTTTCTACTCATCAGAAACAGGTACCCAAAGCTTTTCCAGATAAAAACAGAATTTCCACCAAAAAACTCTCAATTTTTTGTCACCCTCTGGCCTCTGCCTTCTTTTTCCCAACTTCTTACCCATTATTTGCATTCTCAAAAACCACTAATAATCTCCTAATTGCCGTCCGATGGACGTTCTTTTAGCATCTCTTTACTTGACCTCTTTGCAGCACTCAAGGTTGTCGAATATACCCTTCTTGAAATGTGGTCTCCTGAGCTGCTCTGCAGCACGTCCGCCTGGCCCGTCATCATCTCTGAGCACTCGGTGTCATGTCAGCCTTCTTCCCGATTGTTACTACATAACCCTGACCTTGGCTTTCGTCTAAATGTTCTCTGCAGGCAAGAACTTAAGCTTTCATGCCAAATCTGCATCTAAGGGAATTCATCTCTAAATTCGAGAGCAAACGTCCCAGTGTATATAGTATTTCATTCTTAGGCTGCTTCAAATGCATGTCTTCTATTTTCACAAATATGTGTTCCTCTTTTTATTTATTTTCTATTTTGGTAAAAGCCAGCCACCTGGAAGCCTTGTACATCTTATCTGTTTCATTTGCTAGTCTATTCCCTGCCCCGAGAACAGAACCTAATACAAGGCAGGTACCCAATAAATACTTGTTGGATAAATAAATTCTCGACCATTCATTTTTCCTCAGTGAATACATTTAGTTGGGGATGAAGTAATGTCCATTTGGGTCGTAAACATCTGAGGTAATCATTTCCTTCTTTTTTTCATTAGCTTGGGACCTTATCTTTCTCCTGAACTACTCTGATAATTTTTTTACTCCCTTTAACTTCCTTCTCTTCCCTGAAACCTCTGATTTTTCTCTGCACCATTTCCAGAGAAGTCTTTAGAAACACAATTCTCAGTTCTCTGAGTTCCCAACAACATGCCTCCAAGACAAGTCTTCATCATGTTCCCATGATCTGACCCTTCCGCCTCCCGTCTCAGTGATGCTTCCTCACCAGCTCCCCACCCTGCCTCCCACTGTTCGGTGTGCTCTGCAGTTTCAACTGTCTGCACTGCCAGGGTTTCCACGCCGCTCCTCAACCCATGCGCTCTGCTTGCAAGGTTTGTGCCCCCAAGTCTTCTACTTCTCTCCAGAGATAGAACTAACGCCTCCTCTTCAACCTTTACTATTCCCCATGTAAACTCTACTACTAACCCTCATGTAAGTGGTGAGCTTACTTACTCGAGTGCTTCCTGCACTAGGCTATAACCTACATGGGGGCCAAGGCTTTGACTTACTTATCTTTTGATGGCCTTGTGGCATATCAATCACATTTTCCCAGAGAAACAAACACGAGCTACGCACCTCCTTATTTTGAAGATTCTCTGAGGTAGAAGGCAAAGGTTCTACTGTATTTCCAGGACATACGGCCATCTGACTCACTGCGTCTTTATTCCTAAAAGGAAATGCATTGATCTGTCATATCATATTATTTTCAATCTTTAAGAATCAGAAGGATTCCTAGAAAAAATTATGCAACTCCAAAGACCTGGAACTGCAACACTAACACATTTATAAATGTTTTATTTTCATTCAAAAGAACTCAGAATTGAAAGGCTAACGACCACTATTTAGTAAACCAGAAAAAGAAAATGCTCACCTGATGAAGATTATTTTCACTTTAGAAGGGGCACATTTAATGATTGATGAAGCATTCTGATGACTTCTTCCATATAAAATTTGACCATTGATCTATGGGAAATAAATATCATGAGTTGAGCCTGGAATTTTAATTTTACAAATTTTTATCATCCTATCCAGCTAATGAAATACACATGATTTCTTCCTTTAAAATATTATATATATGCATGTATACTTATACACACACACAACCTCCTTCCCAGAACATGAACATGACTTTGATGGTGATTAAAGAAAAGCTCGTGTTAGAAGCCAACATTAAAATAGTGTCGTATGGTCTGATCTCCATGGACTAAGGAGGCAGCCCTTGGACTGCCTGGAGGAGAGCAGACAGTCAGTTTCCTGGCAGGCACTGGGCTTCAGCGTGCTTTGTACACAGCAAGGGCTCTGCGGAAGCATGTGTAACCTGCACCGAGCATCCTGAGGAGTCCCCTGCTGTCATATTTTCTAGTTTGTCTCAGAACTCAAGTCCTGGGCATAGGCCACCGGGAGAAACAATGCTGGTAGATTCGGGATTTGGCAGCACATTGTGTCTATGCAGCACAGTACCTGATGCAAAGTGCCTGTCTTCTAGTCATTTATCCATTACCAACTGAGCCTTTCTAACCAAAAGGAAAATACACAAGGTCCAGGGAAAAGTATTACGGCAATATAAAAACATGTAGTCCCAGCCCACAGGAGGCAAGGGCAAACAAAAACAAGCAAATACAATTTTAAACACTATAAAATATGCTCCAGAAGTTTATTTTGTTTGGCAGGCAGAGTTACTGTTTTCATTATTTAGCTTTAACCTTGACCCCAATGCACCCAACATCCATCACTTGTACCATTAGGGATTCAATTTCCAGTATGTCCAGTGGGTCAGTCTCATTACTGGGGAGTGATGGGGTCATTTGGCTTTTCAAAAATCCTAATAAAAAAGCAGCACACAAAAAAATGTTTTTGAAGTGTACTCTTTATTACTGTCTTAGGGCAAAAATTGTTTCTGGTGCTACACAGTCATGACCTTTAAATGGAAGTTAGTGGGAACATGGGCTCTACTTAGTAGAGATTCACTTTAGTGCCAATTTTGCTGTAATGCGTCTATTTTATTAGTCAAGCGATAGTTTTCTCCATCACCATATGAGGCTCAGGTGAATTTTCTAGAAACTGATGATTCCACTGCACCAATTTTGCAAAAGTAAATTCAGCATTTTCTATAAGAAATTACCTCTAGAAGCTCATCTGCAATCTGCAACCGACCATCTTTCCCAGCTGCTCCATTTGGATCAATCCCCACTATAAAGACACTCATCCGGGATCGGTCTTTGTTCCCAGCAAGACTTAGACCCAAACCACTCCGGCCTTTCTCCAGTTCAATCATATGCAGCTCGCCTGTCAGAGTTCCATAACGCTCTCTGATATTTTCTACACACAACGACAAGAGCATAGGTATTGAGAGTTAATTCAGTCAAATGCTTTACTATAGAGGGCTACTTAGAAGAATCTCAAAAGGGCATTATTTGTACCAAAATAATGCCTGGCAGTTAAGAAAAGCTAAATAGACAGGCCACCTAGGTATCCTGGAATACCCAAACTTTGAGGCATTTCTTTGCATCCAGGGCACAGAGAGTACAGTGTCTGATTAATTGGTTTACCTGGGTGATCAGGTCCAAGAGGAAACTCTTACTGTGATTAAAACAGAAATTTAATTTATCATTTGTAGAGAGAAACAAAACATCCAGAGTATTCATCTTTCTTTTTCACTTTATATTTTTTTAATTTTTAGAGAGGAAGAGGGGTGGGGGGAGAGACTTGCTGTTCCTCTTATTTATGCATTTATTGGTTGCTTCTTTTTTTTTTTTTAATATGTTTTTATTGATTTCATTGGTTGCTTTTTGTATGTGCCCTGACTGGATATCAAATCTGCAGCCTTGGCATATCGGACGATGCTCTAACCAACTGAGCTACCCAGCCAGGGCCAGAGTATCCATCTTGACTGGTCCGTGGAAGCTTTTCTCCCATAGGGAAATCTACACTGCCTGTCACATGATGTTGGGCAACTGCTTGGTCCATATATCCAGAATAAAGGGACCGAGTTTTGTTACTGCACAGAGCCATCCAATCTGGACATACCAATGAACCTGTCCCAGCTTTTAGATGTGTGTTCTAAGTAGATGAGACTCTCCATTTGTCCCATCCCACATGGTCAAGAGTTAGAATTTATTCTTTACTCTGAGGAGGCAAGGCCAAACGTGGGGGCCCCAGCCACAGGCCCTAAGGAGGAATCAGCCGGGAGCAGCACTAACTGCCAGGCTGTGAGAGAGCCATCCTAGAGGCCCCGTTCAGGTGAAGCCAGTCAACCACAGCACCCTGACAGATTAATAAGAAACTGCTTTCTTAAGCCATGAAGTTTTGGGGTAGCTTGTGATATGACAAGAGGTAACTGAAATATTCCATTTAATGTTTTCCTCAGAGTATATTCTGGTCACCTTGGTAGATTAGCAATATTCTCTAATTTCACTGAAAACAGACTGAGAACTGTAAACTTTAGAAAATGTTACTATATGGCTGATGCCATGTATTCGGCATTGATTCTTAACATGTATTCTGTCATTTCTAGAATCCTTCTAGAATCTAGCAACAGAGCTTTTACGTTCTTTCCTTCTGAAAAGCATGCCATAGCTTTCTCAAAGGAGATAATTATATTTTTAAAATGAAACTTTTTAAAGTCCTGACAAAGGACTTTATATAACTTTTGGCTAAACTTTTTAATATTTCCCTGTAAAATGGCTTCTCTCCTTAGAAAACATAGACACTCCAATGATCCTAGTAACAGCTGCCTTTGAATGCTTCCTGGGCATCAGGAATTGTGCTTAGCACTCCTCAGACAATATCTAACTTAACGTTAGCAACTGGAGGTAAAAACTGCATTTTAAAAAGAGGGAGAAACCATTAAGCTAAAACTTAGAGGTGGTTAAACAACTTGCAAATGCTCAAAGTTTTTATCTCAACAATTATACGATATTACCATCCTAGTAGAGAAAATCCCAAAATTCAAGGCATAATATCAACAACAATCAGAGGAATCAGGCCTGAAGAAGGGGGATAACTTGTTCAAGACCACAGGTGGGTCAGAGGCAGTTCCATTTTTAATTGCTGCCACAATTAAAACATGGGGGGGAAAACCCCCAACAAAGTGGTTGATCCAGAACTAGCTTCTGAGAGTGCCCGCTCTCTTTAGTTCCCATGTAAATGGCCAAGTGGGCTTTAAGAGGAATGTAGACTTGAAGGAAAGGAGGAAAATGACTTCATGCCTTGGGAATGCATGCTGTATTCAAGCAAAAACAAACAGTATTTTTTTCTCCACACAAAACAGCAGTATTTATAACTAAAGCTGAAACACCCTTATTCATCCAGGGCATAGGCCTCGAGAAACACAAGCTATTTTAATGCCTTTATAATTAAATGCATTACAAAAACATAACTTACTCCAGCTGTACCCAAACTCATCCTCCTGGTCCACTTCGGCTGAGATTTTGCTGGCAGATGACTGGGCGTGATCTCCACTCATTTCTGCAAATGCTGAAGGAGGGGGCATGGGCACATTGCACAATGCGGCCTTTTCTGGCTCTGCTTCCGACTGACTCGGTGCCTGTGGGAACAGGAGGAATGCAGTGGGTACGTGCAGATCAAGCGGAAAAAGTTAAGGAAAAAAGAAAATAATGTCAAAAACAAAAAAACCTGACTTTAAAATATCGAACACATAAATAATGGGGAAAAATATATTTATAAAATGGTAGACAGGATTCAGGTAAAGTTTACAAAAACAAAGTGGTATGTTCAGAAAACAATTCACTAAATTGTTATTTGGTATTTTAAGGTGATGAAATATTCAATTTTCAGGCTTAAATAACTGAAGATGAAAAATTATACCAACTTCCCCTTTTGGAAAAAATTTTCATTCAAAAGTTATCAGAAATGTCCAGGGACCTGGGGAAGATTTAGGGGGCTCTAAAAAAGTCTCCCAAGAAACTGGAAAAAAAATAGCAAATTATTAATCAAACAACCAAAGAAGTTCAAAGCTTGTTAGTGAGACTATATATAAATAATTTTTTATTGCTACCCGAATCCTCTCTCCAAATGACCCTCTCAACAAATTCACCAATGAGCATTACACATGCAGGTTCATCTCCCAGGGAGCCAGCTGGTTAGCACAGAGCACACAGGCTTGGATCTGAGGGCTGGTTTTGAGGGAAACACCATCATTCCCTTGCCACGGGAGCTCTCAGAGCAGATGAGAAACATGGGAAAACACTGCATATAAACCCAAAGTTTGGTATACTTGCTGCCACACAGGTCGTAATTCAAAAAAAGGACTTGGCATCATCAAGTTACAAGTTA
This sequence comes from Miniopterus natalensis, assembly GCF_054644295.1. Lineage (NCBI taxonomy): Eukaryota > Metazoa > Chordata > Mammalia > Chiroptera > Miniopteridae > Miniopterus > Miniopterus natalensis. The sequence continues at coordinate 24,385,956 of NC_142092.1, read as the reverse complement.
TCAAACAGAATATTAAGAGTTTAAAAGGACCATAAGTCACTGAGGTCATTTTGCAGATTAATAACCTGAGGCCATGGAAAATGAAAATGGTACTCAAGTTCTTTTTGCTTAATTCTTAACCCATTCAAATGCACTTTGCATCATACCGGGTCGTCTCCTCCAGTTTCCAGAGTAAGAAAGTAAGTGCCTAATTCAAGGGTCAGAGATGCTGAGCTGAAGTTCTAACCCTGATATGACACTATCCCTGATGCCTTGAGCCTACATTTTCCTAACCTTCTTTATTTTACCTTTCCTTCTACACAAAAATCCCTCTGATACGCCTCATTTTATTTTACATGTGCATATTTGGAAAAAAGACTGTGATTTAAAAAAGTAAAAGCTTCTTACAGAACACACTAAAATGATGGGCACAAATACTTCGGGGTTATTAAATGGTGTCAAGAATCAGAACACCACAAATTATACCTAATACTAAAGCTATATGGCACCGAATGTGATCTTTCTTTGATGATTCAGAAAGCACTCAGGATTCTAAGCTACCCACACCATGATCATAATAAACATGAAATACTATTTTTCTGGCAAAGCACAGGAAAAATGATTGATAGAGACTTACGGAGCAATAGATTCTGAGTTACATAATGTCCTGAATTAACACATTCTGTTTACACACCATTGGCCAAACAGACAAGAATTACTAGTGCAAACAATACCCTTGTTATCTTCCCAAATCCTGGGGCATAAAACTCTCAAATTAACAATGTACAAATAAAAAATGAACAAACACAAAAACCTCACTTGATCCAATCAAGGTCCATTAAACATACTAAGTTAGGGGGAATATATAATTTAAAATTTTTCTGATTAAAATTTTCAAGAATTTATTTCTCTGCAACGATGGAAAATGTTAGCCAGCATGAGGTAAGCCCATTTCATTTTTAAACAGTAAAAAGAAATCTAATTTAAACTTCCCAAATTTTAATAAACTGATGGGAACACATTTTATAGATATTACTTGCTGCATAACTATTCTGAGCTGTTAATTTTCCTTAAAACAAACAAACAAACAAACCCTGCTTGTCTACAAACTGTTCAGGATCTTAGGAACATCTTTATACTGTGAGTAAATGAAACCGGTGCCCTAACATAGCCGATGAACCACGAAACAATCCAAGCCTGTATTTACTAAAGGCAATTAGGTGTTCTCTGTTACTACCCCTAAAACCCTCCTTCTCTCTGAGATCACATAATTAGCTTGTTGCTGACACTTCTTAAAATTTGTTAATAAAATGTAACTGTTTAACAAAGATCATTTAGTTTTCATTGGCAAAGATGCAAGGTGCACTTGAAATCACTCCATGCCATGTACACACACAGCACACTGTAGCACACTACGTACTCATGAAAACGTCACACTACGACACACCTTAAACGGCGTGGGGGCGAAAGGGTTAGTTGGGGAACAGTGGAAGGTAACGCTACTTGAATTCTGTAACTCCTACAGTAACAGAAAACACACTCCTTCAGATACATGGGCTTTGGTTTTCCTCGTTACAATAACATGAAATTCCAATGAATATTCATAAAATGCTTCTTGAAAAAAATTGTTTACGGCTTTCTTCCTTTTTGAGATCAAATAATAGTAGATTAGTTCTTGTAAGTTTTTGTTTCAAGTTTGGATTTATAATTTAGTCAGAATACCAAGTACAGATTTATAAGCTTTGAAACAGCTACATGTTTCCCGATTCAGGCATTTACATGGACGCACTGGATGAATATTCAACAGACTCCTGTACACACACAATTTTCTGTGGAGGGATAACTCATAGGAGAGCTTCTAGGACCACCTTGTATAAGTCTATTAAAGATTTAAACCAATGTGAGGTTTTAAAGAAACTGTGTGTGACACGAGTCCATATATTTGGCAACTAACAAAAACTGAAATATCAGAAAATTTAACTCACACCAAAATACAGAAAAGGCATTGAACTCACGATTCTCCCTTACTCTTCACAAGGACCATCTAATTTCAGCTATAAAAACGCTCTGGCAAGAAAATGTGCTTAAGAAAGGATTTACATGCCCACTCCAAACACACAGTTGTTTTTTTCCCTGCCCAAAAGCAGTAAACAGTGAACTGGGACAAAGGCACAGCAGGAACACAGAACAAAACACTTGCAAAAGGCAGTGGCAAGACAATGGGCATTCTCCAACCTTGTCGGCGAGGAGCTGCAGAGAACCAGCGAATGGGTTAGTGCGGCTGAAGCTGTACTTAGGGTAAAGGCTGTGCGGCGAGGAAGGCAAGGGGCATTTCTAAAAGGAAACATAAGAGGCGCTGAGCGCAAAGGAATACATCCCGGGCACGCGGTTTCAAGAACACAGGACTTACTGATGTGAGTAACTGTGGAAAGCTAGATCCTGTCACCTCTAGTATTAACAACCACATCTTCTTAAACAGTCAGTCTAGTGACCTGAATCTACACCTAACTCAATCTGGCCACAAACCACATAGGAAATGAGTCTGTCAAATGATCCCAAATTTCTTTTATTTTCACTGACTGTCTTCACTACCAGACAGATGCACACATATTTGCCTACTTTATACAGTAATATCTGTTCCATACACATGAGTAACTATGTTTCAAAATTAAAATCATAAATTTAAAAAATATATACACTTAAAAGCAAGTTGTGCTTTTTAAAACAAAATATCTGTCCCAGAACGCTAGCTCACTGAAACCTTAATTATTCATTAGTCTTTTATCTTGTTCCCCAGTAAGGAAACGTCCCATACTTTGAATAGATATTAAGTCTGCTTAAGAATAATAGCACTTCTTAATTTAAAAAAATATTTTTTTTAAAAAATGAACCACTGTACAGTGGTGTTCCTTATTTCTGTCTACTTTTTTGTGGAGGCAGAAACACTGATGTATATCTTTTAAATTCCCTATAAAAGTTCCCTCATTATGAGGGAATTTATGAGGCTCTGAATAACATCTGAAGTCCTGCCTGCCAGTGTTTCTCAGAGGTTTTGTGGCTTGCCTGCGATACTCCGAGCTAGGACGACTGCCTTTGAATATACATATTAACGGCAGGATGACTGCCAGATAGAATTTAGCATTTTCATAGTCTTTTAAAAAAAAGAAAAGTAATTTCCTTAGCACAATAAATTCTTCTCTGCATACTCGCTATCTTTTTCTTTTATTGACTACATCTTTCAGGGGAAACTGCAGACATTTAAAACCCATTTTGGCTCCAATGAAATGTTTGTGTTACTTCTCTCTATAAAAAAGCTCTCCTGGCAAGCATCAAGAGCTGCGAGGTTGTCACGTGACACCACCCTGCCCGGGAGAACACTCTGGAAAGACTGTCCCTGCTCAGCGCGCCCGCACTGAGGCTTATGCCACATCGCCCTTCAGTCTGCTCTTCCGCAGTGTTTCTCCTGCAGAGAGAAGACGGGAAAGAAATGGGCGTGATGACATTTCTGCTCATCTCCACTTGCGCTCTGCTTCTCAGTTGAAAATGTCAACTCCTGCTTCACGAGAGAGAGGACCACAAATGCCAAGGAACGGGACCCTGGCTTACGATGGGAGAAGTGACTGGGCAGGGCCGGAAGACATCTCCTAGGGCGGGAGGTGGAGATTATTTCTAATCCTCAAACCATGAATTTCTCCATTTTGTATTTCCTTTTTAATTCTGTAGAATAACATAAAATAAAGCCATAATGGCAAGAAATGGAATATGTAACGAGAGCTCTAGTTTTTGGTTTATGTTTTGTGTTCTTTCTCCCTCTTCTAAATTTGCAGCTCTTATAGGATTAGAATTTGGCCCCGAGAACAGAGTATAAAGTTCAGAATGAGCGCAGCAAGTGAAGTGGCAGATCACTCTATTAAGGAAAGATTTCTAGAAACAGACTTGACTTCTTATTAAAAAAATCAATGACGGAACTTCTGTTCATAGTTCCAAGGGCTGATAAAAATAGAAATGTTATAACTAAAAAAGCAGCACAGGGAAGACAAAAACGTTCTCTGGCCCATATGACGGGGCCCACCCTTTCCCAGGATGGGCGGTGGGCCTGGACGCTGTGAGGCGTCCCGCTGGCGGATTTTCAGGGCTTGTTCTGCGAAGTTCTGGTTCTTGAACAGTCTGAGAGCCAAAGACCGGCTTTTCCCCTTACGTATAAGATTCCCTTAAAACTTTACTCCATCCACAAATAAAACATTTACCATTAAGAGACTCTTAGGGATTTGCGATTTTTTTCCCTTTAGATTATGGGAGACGCAGTTTATTTCCATAGGGAGGTAAATCATTGACTACAAAGTATATCTCATTTCAAATGCAAAGTTGCTTCTAATTTCCCAAAGCAAAATGCGTATGCAGAGAGGGGGAAAAAAGTTTCTTGTACCCAGCTTAGCTTCCCAGCTGGATCTCTGTAATAAGAAACAGATTAACAAGAGAAAAGCATACGTACTGGTTTAATATAAATCTTAGGTGACAGGGAGGCTTCCTAAGGAAATAAAGACCCGAATAAATGGTTAAACCTGAGTGTTTTTATCCTAGGATGGAGTAAGAGTGGGTACATGGAGAGCATCACAGGACAGAGGAATGTGAGCGAAGTGGAGTGAACCGCGGGGAATTTAGCAGAGTCTGTTCATTTCAGGTTCCTCTCAGCATCCCTCCACCTTTGGGGACAAGGATGTTCTTTTCCTCCAGGGACAGGAAGGGCACCTCTCACTGAGGATCTCACAAGCTGCTTCAGGGGATAAGGGCGAGGTCAGAGGCACTCCAGCAACTGCCTTTTCTCAAATTCTTTTTGCTTAAAATATGCAATATCCATCGTGCCATATTTGGGGGAAGCATGTCCTGAACCCTTACTTGAGTAAACATATCATTCTAAGCAAGATTTATCCTAGAATAATTGCTCTAAAATCAGCCATCATTATACCTCGGATAATAAAATAGGAATAGTTTTCAGGTGCATGAAAAAAGTATCTTCCCAGCTCTTTAGAAAATGTGATGGGCACTGAAAGAAATGTTTGTAGTTTAAGTTTTTAAAAAGTAATATTGAGCAACCTATTCCACAGTTTATAGTCTTGTCCTAAATGATATAAAAGTTTGAAATTAAAAATAAAACAAAAAAAAGGAATAAAATCCACCCCCACGAAAAATAGTTTTAACTTAAACAGCCATTTACCAACATTATCATGCTGTGTCTATGTTTAACACAACAAATGGAAACAAATGTACAAAGATTTATAGTTATTTAAACAAACTGAATAGCATGTGAGAAGAATGCAGGATGATGCAGGCCTGCACTTGGCAGATTTTCTCCTCTGAATGAATAATTATTACCTAACAATAAACAACTGAATGGTTAAAAACTGCAGATGTGGAGATAAAGGCTCACATTAAGAACTTCTCAATTCATTTCTTACAGTAAACCCCGAGCAAGCTACACCTGTCTGGACAACAAAGGGAAGGACCAACGGGATCGATCTAGTCACTTTTATTCCATGGCACAGAATACTGACAAATTACTTTGATCTCTTCTACAGAGCCGTTCGCTACTTTCCTACCATCACTTGGGCATGGATATCTTAAATTCTTAATTTTAAAAGTTAAATGTATTTTATATAAAAATTACATATTTTAAGTTTTAGATCATTCTTTTAACTCCCCTCACATATGTCGGAATTTTCCTTTTAAAGACAACCAACCCTAAAAGCTAATAAGCAGGATTTCTCAAACAGAATCAGCATGCTAGGGATTCTTAACTTACATAGGGAAGCGAACCTCTCTATAAGCTTTAGGACACCAAGGAGACTCCTGCAATGGTCTGCAAACCCTTCAGTGAACACGTGTGCCTCTGAAGAATTTTCTAAGGGGTTTGCAGCCCAAATATATTTAAAATAATTTTTTTTACTGAGGCATAAAGAAGAAATAGAAAATTAGTCTTAAACTCTTGGCATGATTTTCCTCTTCGGCAACATTAGGGCGTATCAAATACACAAAGCCTCACTTAGTATCTTCTCATCAACAACATTCGCTAAATGCACTTTTACTTTTAAAAATATTTTTGAAGCCATTTTACTTGTGATGAGCTAAAAGGGGTTGGTAGGTTTCTGTCCACCAGGGACTACACAGTGATGAAGAGCTACACAGTGACTGGGGCTGGGAAACGGCTGTTATAGAAACACACAGCTTGAACAAAATCTACCATGTGGAAATTTAACGGTCAGTGGGATAGACAAATACATTAAAGAACATTCACAGGTGACCATGGGATTGCATAAACTGAAATTTCTGTCTAAGGGAATAAATTTATAAAGAAAACGTAATCTCGCTGGCTTCTAAGGACTCTACAGAGGTTCCAGACCATTAACCTGAAAGACTCCATCACCTTCCTCTTAACTTGTAAACTCTGTGACTATAATATTAATACCTGTCCATCTAGACATCACTGGCCACCAGTGGATTCTACTTCTGTGTGTTTCTAACAGACTTCAAGTGTTTATTAAACATGGTAGAAGGGATTTCCAGGACAACTCAATTAAAAAGACAAGCAAAACAAACTTGTAACAAGGGTCCTGAGATTCCAAGACTCGGTATCTTTGCTCCTATAGAGACAACTTGGCCCCTGATACATTAGATTCCAAGCTGAACGCTGTTTGGATATGCTTCCCTTGCCCTCTGTGTTTGCTTACCCTTGGTCTGTTTATAATGCTCTGTACCATAAAGACTACAGGGTTGCCTGCTTTCCGAATGGCTTCCACAGCTTGCTCATGGCTTGCATCTCTGAGGTCCATTCCATCCACCTGCAATGGAAGGCCTCAGCTTAACATTTCAAGAAGCTAGAGAACAACAGAACAATTTGTGGATCTGGAGTTCTGAGAAACCTAGGGGAGGCTCCTGGAAAATCATTTTCATCATCAAAAATCATTGAGACTGTTTGTGGGGATTCAGAACTTTTAATCTGTTCAGCAGACGTGTGGGTCCCTTGTTTTGGACACAGATTTCTGTCTCTCATAATCAACTGAAATAATAAAGAGTTAAAATGAAGGCTCTGCTTGTGCTTGCTTTCCTTACACTGCTCAGTTGCTCCTTTAATAAATCAGCATAATTAAAGAAGTAATATAAGGGAATTGCCTAGTAGCACTGTCTTCACCATGAAAGTCACTGTACCAATATTTTTCCAATTCATTACAGAGTGGTTTGGGAAGTGGGTGGGAGATGCATTGTGTATTTTTCTCCGTACAGGGAAGCTTAAAGTTAAAAACAAAATTCTGATGTTCAGAAATAACAGGTTATGGTGAGGTTAGTTTGGCGAAAGAATCTTTGCAGTAGGTGTGACAGGAGCTGGAAGCCAAGGAACTGTGTTTACTTGTTAGTAAAGAGCTTGGAAATGAAAGTTATTTCGTAACCTTTAACTGACCATGGCTTGCCTGGGTGATGAGCTCAGCTGACGCACTATATGAAAAGGAAGAATAGTCTGAAAGGCCAAATGCTAATCCTGTCAGAAATCTATAGGACACTAGGTTGTTTTATCATTTCCAATCACCACAGTATGGTATATACAACACAACAGCAAACTAAGAGTGGACGAAATTCTGGAAAAGAAAATGATTAGATCTGTGCACAGAACATTATCAACTTTAAAAAAATACATACATTTAATTGAAAACCTCCCTCAGACTGATACTTAGATGGTACTTAACATCATCTCATTCAGTGCATGTTGAAAATGACTTCTAACTTTTTGTAGAATAAAAGTTAGTATTCATGTGTACTATATATTCCATTAGTGGGAAAATATAACAGGACATTAAATATCTTTGCTCACATCCAAAGAACTCAATACCCAGAATGAAATCATTTGCAGGTCTCTACTCATCTAGTCTATACAGAATTTCAGAAACTCTTAGCAGAAACATATTACAGAATCCCCAGGATTTCAGAGGCCTACAGCTTTCTTATTTATGAGAAAAGTCCCCACACATAAAAGCTCTCAAAAGACCATTGCTAAACAGCACACGGCATTTTACCACACACAAAAATCCTTTTCAATTTGAAAGACGTGCTTTAACATTCTTTATACATTTAAACAATACTTTGATGTAAACTATGATCAATTCTTTATATTTACATTATTATTATATAATAATAATAAATATTTCTTACTTTTTCTCCCTAGGTCAAAGGTATTTAAGAGTGAAGTATCCATAAAGTAAACTACTTTGTGATAATCTAAAAATGGAAATTTTAGATAGCACTCCCCCTAAAAAACAGTTCTTCAAAATAGGGCTAAGACGTCAGCTAATGAAAGGCAAGTACGCAGGAAGAGAGAAAAACCCCCCAATTCTTCCTTGTAAGTGGTCGGGGAAGAATGGCCCTTGCTTTCTCTCAAGTCTCCATCTTCTTCCTTCTTCAGCTCTCAGTAATAATCAGGCAATCGTTCAATCAACAAATCCCCCAAATGCTAATTTTAAAATAAAGGTTAAGTTATAACCTTCTTCTAAACGATTAAGGCACTTTAATGTGTAAGTTATATGGATTTAGAAAAGGAGAGGCAATCATTTGCATAAACATAGTGATCATTATAGTAACAGCAATCTCTTTCCTTCGGAATGTTGTCTCTTTTATGCTCTATAAATCCTGACAACTCAGCAAATCTGGGTCAGGTATCTCTTCCTCTACACTCTTAACTAAAACTACGCTTAACGTGATCAAATAACTTATCACACCGCTCAGAAGTGACCTGGTTACTTGTCCAGCCTGTCCCACTTGGCAGGCAGGCAGGCAAAGTGCTCTGTGTACTGTGGGATGCCCAGAGCCTGGTACAGCACCTGGAATGCAACAGCTATTCCAAGAATATTTGTTAAGTAAATGAGTGACTCCTGAGGGAAAGTCTATTTAAAATATTAAACTTTGATTTGAATTAAGGAATTAGGTACAATTTGACCAAATGCTTCTCTTTCATACATAACAAAATACACATGTATGTGTACACACATGTGTGGGCATGCACACACACAGCCCTGAGTGATAAATGGGCATAGCATGTAGAAGGAAGAAAATCTGAGCTTGGGCTGGGGGTGGGAGCATTTATATTAAAAGCTATCAAGGTCTTAGCATAAAAGACTCACTTAGAAAAAAATCTCATCCAACACAGTTTACAATAAAATGATAACTATAAAGTATTTTTTGAAATAACATCTCATTGGAGAACTTAATTGTGATAAACATATCTTGTGTGTGTATATATACTGAAAAATTATTTCCCCAAGAAATTTGCTCTTTTAACCAGGACTTAATTACTTTATCTCAGGGCCTATGTTTTAAAAAATGGCTGGTTATACCTTCAAACATCAGTCTCTACATCAAGATATATAATCTGTTGCCATATATTGAAAAGAGCAATCACAGATGAAAAGAAACAACTAAGAAATGTTTTAACCACGGACACATTTTACTCTAATGTTTGGACCAGTAACCGCTGTAAAGGTGCTGATTCCCTTGGTAAAGAGCATGGAACAGGTGAGGAATTTTAACACAGAAAGCTCGCTGGAGGGTACCTCTACTATCCTATCTCCAGGTTTCAAGGTTCTGTTTTTTCCAGCTGGACTATCTTCAAGAACATGTTTGATGAAAATGCCCCTCATCACTTCGCCGTTGCTTAGACGACTCCCCATCCCCCGTCCACCAACAATGCTGATGCCCAAGGACTTGCTTGGTTCTCTCCAAAGTTCGACGCTGTAAAAAAATAAATAAAATGTTAAACTCATATGAAAACAGAGGGGAAAAGTTCATGACACTGGACTTGGCAATTTTTTTATTTTTTTTAAGAAATGACACCAAAAGCAATGATCACAAAAAAGAACAGACAAATTGGACTTCAACAAAATTAAAAACGTTTGACATCAGCGGATACTATCATTAGAGTCAAACGGCAACCCACAGAATAGGAGAAAATATTTGCAAATCTCATATCTGATAAAGGTTTATATCCAGACTATACAGAGAACCCCTAAAACTCAACAACAACAATAACCAGATTAAAAAATGCCAAAGGATTTGAATAGACATTTCTCTAAAGAAGATATACAACTGGCCCATAAATACATAAATACATGAAAAGATGCTTAACACCACTAATCATTAGGGAAATGCAAATCAAAACTACAATGAGATACCATCTCACACCCATTAGTATGGCTACTATTAAAACAACAACAGAAAAATAAGTGCTGGCAAGGAGAAATGAGAGAAACTGAAGAAATCTGAACCCTTGTCCACTGTTGGGAGCAATGTAACATCTTGTAGCTGCTATGGAAAACAGTATGGAAGGTCCTCAAAAAATTAAAAATAAAATTGCCATATGATCCAGCAATTCCACTCCTGGGTAGAGACTCAAAAGAATTCAAAGCATGGTCCTGAAGAAATGTACAACCACGTTCATAGAAATATCATTCACAATGATGATCAGGGAGAAGCAACCCAAATGTCCATGTACAGATGAAGAGATAAGCTACAAAATAATTTCATCTGACTTACTTTTGCTTCCATCCTCAAATAAGAAACTTAACATCTTATAATAAATATATATATATATTTGCCACAGAACTAGCACTTACATTCTGTTCTCAATATGGGTAATGTAGGGACACTGTGACTTCCTTAAGCAGGCTAAACAGCTTTTAAAGAATTCAAATCAAGAGGTCATTTTGGATGGCTGGAAATGCTTACAGTTTTTTGTGAAAGCAACATAAGTTTTTTAAACTTTGAATGTGACTCAACCTAGAAAATGTTTAAATGTGATGGCTGCTGCTTCGAACTCATTTGTGAGCAAGGAAAATCATGAAACTGTACTAAATCTCGGAAGAGCAGAAATTATTCTCTCAAGCCTTTTATTTACTCACTGTAGAATAAATATTAAGTATTTACTAAGTGCAAGACACTAACATGATGGTCACCCTTAGATCTGCTTAGAGGGAGTGTCCACTGATTACTTTTATTTTACACTGAATGCAAAATACCTTTTGCTTTTCTTTAATTACTTTGTGCATCTCTATATTTGCCTACCCAAGTACATTATAGCTTCTTTGAAGGCAGGAGTTATGTCTTATACTTCCCTCTTATTGACAAAATCGTTTCTTGTCTGGGTCCATAATTAGAACTCCACGAATTTCTATTAAACTGAATTTTATTTTATTTTATTTAGCATCAACACAAAATCTTGGCTTAGTGATGCACAGTGATATATCTGAGCATATTTAGGAAAGTCATCTTTTCTATTATATGTCAAATTGGTTATAGACAAAACATGGGTTTGAATAACAGCAGCCTGTGATAACAAGATGCTTACGAACACACGATCGTACATATACATACATTTTGAATATTTAGCTAGCACAAATGCTAGAGAAATTTAACATCTGATGTTATATTTAAGATTAAACTCTACAGAAAATATTCCCTCCAACTACCTATGTGTAATTTCCTCTAGTTAATTTTATTTAGTTCCTATTATATGCAAAACGCTTACATACATGTTAGTTTTACCCCTGTGTGATACATACTATCTTCTCCACTGTACACAGGAAGAAATACATGGATATTAAACAGCTCGCCCAGTGTCACAGTATCAAGTGGTAAAACAGCTCCTGAAACTACAGCTCCCTATTTTTAAACACTGAGTAGGCTGAAGACAGAAACAGTCCTTACCGCCTGGGCTGACTCCAATTGCTGTACGCCGCATTCTGAAGTTCGCTTTCCTCTCCCTCTCCTTCTTCTCGCTCTGGTAATTCTGGAATGTCTCTGTTAAAGAGTGATACGATGAGCACCCCAAATCCTAGGAACCCCACGCAAGGCTGTCTTACCTGTCCTTTATTGATTTGGCTAAAAAAGGCAGAACTGCTTTATATTTTAACCATACTTAGCCAATAAGTATACAACATTTCACATTAAGGAGAAAATAAAACCCAGTCGAACAAAATAAAAACCTTACATTAGAATCAGTCTATAAATGGTGACGGAAGGAGACTTACGTGGGGTGATAAACACGCAATACAATATACACGTGATGTACTGTAGAATTGTATACCTGGAACCTATATAATTTTATTAATCAATGTCACCCCAATAAATTCAATAAAAAGTAACTTTATTGCTTCTGTTAAAAAAAAAAAAATCAATCTACTATAACTCAGTCTGAAGATACAGCTGAACACTGAGTGTCTTGTCTAGCCTCTTTCCTGATGAAACACGGGAGAATGAAGGAATAAAATGAGAAGGGGATAAATACAGAATTTTAAAGGAAAACTATGCAACAGGTATTTCTTAAATACCTGCTGTGTGCAAGAAGACAGCAGGACCACACGGGCTCTGAGCCTGCACAGCCCCGGCTGACAATCCCTGCCCCCAAGGAGCTGACTGTTCAGGACGCCAGGAGTTCGGCGTCTCTGCTTCCTAGGAATGGACCGACTCGTTCCCTTCACCTTCTGAGGATGGGAATGCTTAGGGCCCCGCTTCAGCCCGGCCGGAGGGGCCAGACACAGAACTCTCCACACAGCAAGCAGTTTACAATACACCTATGCTCAAGGTCGCCTGTCAGCTTCTGTAGGGTTCAGATAGTGCCAAATGCCAGCCATATGACAAAATGTGTCCAGTGTCAAGTAACATGTGAGGGCAACAGAGGATGGGTAAAGCAACTGTGGTGTGCCCTATGCTGTTCGTAAAAATTGGATTGCTAGAGAAACATGTTCACATATTTATTTGAAAGCGGAGGCGGCTATAAAAATTCCGATTCAAAAGTGATTTTCAGTTGACCTTTACAAAAATTGAAAAATCTAAAGCAAGCATATGCTCATATTGTATCCATTCTCCAATGACAGGGCGACTGAACTCGGCCAAATGCTCGAATCTTTAGACTTTGAGATCAGAAGTCATGAATCCAATCACCCCTGTGTTTGAATGTTTCACAACATGTTTGGCAAGTAAATGTCCAGGCTCTACTTGAATTTCGAATTTTTTTCTTTGACCTGAAGGCTGGTTTTTTGTTTTCAACTGCTAAAAGGAAGTTTGCCTGCCTACAGGTCCCGCCCACTGGCTGTGTTTGAATCCCCTCCTGTGGAAACTGAGGAACAAAGCTGTGCCCAAGGCTGGGGCTCTGAGAGCCACGGCAGACACTGGGGTAGGGCTGTTAGGAATGGGGGGGTGTTAAAATGATGCTAAGAAGCTGACTGAAAACGGGACAGTCTGAGTGAAGCTGTTGTCCAGATGAAACCAGGCAGAGAGATGAAAACTAACCCTCTGGAAACATAACTGGAGGGAATATGACGGAAAAAGCATGTATGGCAGACAGACAAGAACAAGAACTTAGAAAGAGCCCCTAAAATATTCAGTACAGCCGTGGGGTAGGGAGGGGTTCTCACCCTGGACTCTCTGCTCTGGGGGCTGCTCAGACCACCCTCAGGCTCATGCCTCATGAGTATCCTGAATCCTGATACAAAAGCCTCCTGCTCTTCAAAGGATTCCACAGCCCTGAACCCTTGCACTGCCCCAGACGTGCCGATTTCTTCGCCCGTCCCAGGCTGTGGTTTACTGACTCGTGCCCTGGCTCCCAAGAGCAGAAGGACCGATTCTCTTCCTCCTGCACTCCCTCAGCCAAGACGGGTGCTGAACACCAGTGCAACTTTTGTCAACCATAACGGCTCTCTTCACACCTGCCTTTAGGCGCTGCCAGAAACTGGCACAAGGTCACACAGTAAAGGGAGAGAAGTGAGCTTTTAATTGAGGCCGTTCTACTACAAAACCTGAGCTCTTAACCTCCATGCTACGCTGCCCATATTTTTACCCTGGCCTTGGGCGATTCTTTCTTTGGATCCAATGGTTCCAAACAGGACGCCTGACTGCTTACATTCTAATCTTGGCTCTGCCACTTTCTACCTACGAAACTTGGGCAAGTTACTTAACCTCTCTCTCGTGTAGATTCCTACTCTATAAAATGCAGATTGTTTTGTTTGAGCACCTTTATGTTAATAGCAAATATACTTTGTCTGCAATGAAGCAGCCAGTCGCAGCACTGCACGATCCAGGCCCTTCTCCTTCCTGTGCCGGGGGAAGCAGTGCTGAACATGGCTCTTTCTCTCTAATGCATTTTGAGTGCATTTAAGGCCTCCGAGCTTAAAAGGAATACAGTGCTACTTTGGCACATTGTTTAAGCCATTTGAAATGATATTTCAGAGGGATATCGGAATGACTGCTTTTAGCATTCTGGCAGAAAGCATCAGGAAGATCGCTGTAATCCTGAGCTGGACATTCTAGAGTGGAGTGTGGCTGAGCTTTGTATAGATGGGGTCGAGTGAATACTCATTTTCCCATAAAATTCATGAGGCCCCAAGGGCCACGGGATTCCTTCCCTTTATTAAACACGTATCTTCCCTTTCCTAACCCTTTCCGTATTAGGTGCAATCTGCAGAGGAAACAGTGATGTCATATCACGATGCCTGCAGAGTCACTGGACGCCAAAGTGCCTGGGATGTTCTGACATTGCGGAGAAACGGCAGAGCTCTTCTGAGAAGGCCTCAGAATGTTTACAAAGCCACTTCTGCTCTGCAGTAAGCTTAAAGGGAAATCTGGTGCTCAGCTGCTGATGCAACTGAAAAAGAAACAACTGCTCCACAGCTGAGAGTGTAAGATGGGACATTCTTCTTGGGAAGCACTTTAACATTATTTTTCTCCCTGTGCTGAACTCAGCAGCAGCATCAAAACTCAGTTCCTGCCTTTCTGAAGGGGAAAAAACCACCCACTTTTTTATTGTATTATTTAGGGGTTATTAACACATTGTGTATCAAGAGCATTTAAAAGGCATATGCTCGCCCTGGCTGGGCAGCTCAGTTGGTTGGAGCATGGTCCCATCCACTGAGAGGTCACAGGTCTGATTCCTGTCAGGACACATGCCCAGGCTGTGGGCTCGATCCCCAGTCAGGGTGCCTACGGGAGGCAACCGACAGATGTTTCTCACACTGATGTTTCGCTCCCTCCCCCCCACTTCTCCTTTCCTTCCTCTCTAAAATCAATAAAAATATATCCTTCAGTGTGGATTAAAAAAATAAAAGGCACGCACTCTGCTTCTCAACACACACATACCAAGATGTTCAGCTCAACATTCTCCAAGAGAGTAAAAACCATTAAAATGCTCCTCAATCTGTATGTTAAAAAAGGAATAAATAAAATTTCTGAAGATGTTTAAAAATACTTACAAATATATGAAAGAATATTTACAAGAGAGGAAAAAGCATGATAAAAGACTACACAAATTGTAGCTTCCCAGAAATTGATGAAATAACACTCATAGCTAGAGTGAACTCTCCAAGCTCAGTATGTTGAAAGTGCTATATTCAGTGGTATAATTAGAGATGATTTTAGTTTCTTGATTTGAATTTTCCTAATTTTCCACACTATGTCATAATTACTTAAGTAGAGGGGCGTAAAGGCAAAAAAAAAATTTTTAATGCTGAAAGAAGGAATCTCTTTCATTGCTAGTCCTCCCTGACCCTGGATTCGAGATTCTTCTTCATAATCTACTGTATCAGTCATCACGTAGATTTACTGTTTAATTTACCTGCCAGTGTACGAAGAAAAAATATCCAGAGCCATTATTCCTCCAGACTGCTGTCCCAGGCTGATTCTAAACTCTTCCAAATGTTCTGCAGGCACGTAAGTAATCCTGGAACAGAACATAATCCATGAATGCAAAGGGGAGCAAAGTTTTGGCTAACTGTTAGGAAAAGACTCCAAAACAGGGAAATAAATTATATTGTCCCTTCATCCCTCCTTTTTCTCACAACTCATTTAATCAGCTTACTCGGCAGAGAATCCAAACATCAAAAAGATAAAGTATCCTACATGTAAGAATAACAGAAATTAACATTTTAAATGCTGATAAACTACGTGCTTGCCAATAATCATATGGGGGAGGAAAACAACATTATTAATATTTCCAAATGAAAAGGCGAAAACTACTTTTTGAAATTAGAAAGATCTATAAATTCTTAGGAAAATAACTGTCAGTAATAACCATGATTTCATCCAAAGAGTCTTGGTTTCCTTAGCAGAAAAATTAGGTAGACGCTATTAAAATACTGAGTTTTTTACATTATTTTACGTAAATAACTTTATGGTCTTCCATGATACATAATTAATTATGAGTATTAACAAGCATTATCAATCAATAAGTACATGTTAGCTTTACTAAGTTAAGAACTCTCCAAGTCTGAAGTTAAGCCATTATAACTTTATGGAAAGACGCTCTTACTAGTTTGTAGCAACTTCTAAGTTCATTTTGGTTTCAGGGAAAAGCCTGTTTACACTTGACTGGTCACTTCCCAATTCAACAAGTACTGGCTGAATGTCTACAATGCCAAAGGCGCTGAGTTAGATGCTGACCACAATTATAATGTTTAGAAAATGACATTTGAAAATTCAAGTTTACTGCTGTTCTATAAGGCTTTATAGTTGATACGCTTGTTTAAGTGAGCTGCCCAAGATCCTCAAATTAATGAAAAGGCAAGAGAAATACTGCCTTTGAAGCAAGTTGGGCATGTTTGTGCAACTATATATAAAAACCATAAAGACTACTGAACCAGCTATCCATAACCTACCCCAAAAGACAATAACCTTAAACCCTTAGCACTGGAGTGCAAGGATGAAAGGGTTGTCTTTCATGTTATAATAAAATACGAATTACACCAATGTCATAATTATTGAGTGAGGAAGGCATATAATTTCAGATACAGTGGTTATTCTATAAAAAGCATTCACTCTGTGAGGTCCCTTAGATCTAGAGGCACAGACGCAGTTCAGTTGCTCATCGGGAGCGTGATGGGAAAGTGAATCGCAACCACTCAATCCCGCATTCTCGAGTGCGAAAAGGACACCGCTTTTTATGAGGCTACTGTAAACAGAAGCGTAATACGAACGCAAGGCAGTGTGCAACAGGGCATCAGCAACCTCGTCACAGCTGATCACCCGGCCCAATCCGTGGGCCCTTTGGGATCTTTGCACGACACTTTTACCTGGAGGATTAAAAACTGAAGCAGAAAGCATAGCTCAGTGGATTCAGGACTAGGCTGGATGAGAGAAATGCACCCTAATTCTGACCCTATTTAATCTATTCATCTATAAAAACACCTCCTCTATGGTATTAAAATATAATGAATAGTAAATTTACATTACTCCTTCAAAAATAGTAAGTTAGAAACACGTAACAGATTATACTGGAAAAGAACACTGATTGTATTTTACACACACACACACACACATGCACACACACAAAGATAAATATAAAACCCCAAACCTGAAAAACCTATTCAAGAAAACTGGTATTATTTCTGAAGATTCAATATGCTCAAACACATACAAGTAAAACCTTAAGGGAAAAAGCCAGGAAGAGGTGAGGGGGGGAAAGCAAGAACACAATAGTGAAAATAATGATAATCAGCTCAAAATATTTAAATTTTTAACCGGTTTGAGAAGGAAAATTTCTATACCAAATAATAAAATGAATTTTCCTCTATATTTGTTCAAAATAATTTTCCTTTTACCAAAGAGGGAGGGATGGGGAGCTTTACAAATGTTTTTATGCTATTTTAGAATAGTGAAAAGGTTATAGAAGGCAGTTTTCATAACTATTTAGCCCAATACCCTCAGCATGGCCACCAGAACACATCCCACAATGCAACAGCACGCACAGAGCAAGTCCACACCCCACCTCCAAATCACCAAAAGACATCACCTAACTAAATTATGTAAATTATGAACTACAGAAACACACGGAAACTGCTTATTTGAGAGTTGTGTTAAAAATTCTTAAATGTAAACTAATCTACGCTTAAGCATGGAGCAGAAGAAATAAAAGTAACATTAGTGATGCTGAAATGTGATACAGCTCTTAATCCAGAGCCTGCGCCTGCACATGCAGAAGGATCACTCCCTGACAAAGGAGCTTAAAAGCTCAGTAGCTGGAAAATATGATTTTCAAATACATTGACAGTCATCAGCGCAAAAGGAAAATGGAACAATCCCATAGCTCTGTTGCAATTTGTTATTAT
Organism: Miniopterus natalensis; assembly: GCF_054644295.1. Classification (NCBI taxonomy): domain Eukaryota; kingdom Metazoa; phylum Chordata; class Mammalia; order Chiroptera; family Miniopteridae; genus Miniopterus; species Miniopterus natalensis. The sequence goes on along the minus strand of NC_142092.1, from coordinate 24,367,846 downwards.
ATAAATGAAGGGGGAAAAAAGCCAAAATGTATACCCTGAATCTATGCCTGGATCTATCCCTGCATCCAGACTTTACAAAAGCATGAAATGGTTTTCACAGACAAGTTGTAACACACAGCCATAATGAGCTTTTTGAATCACCGATACTCACACATAAAAGGGGGCTCGATCGTCAGCAGGTGCTGCAGAAAATCTAGAATGTGAAGCATACGCCGCGGCATCTTTTTACAATGGTGTTAACAAATGTCAATGTCTTGTGCTGAATATGAGATGCATACATATGTAGTTAAAAGTGGGTGCTCCTGGTTGTTTTTTTTCCCCTTTCCACCTCCCTCCCATCTACACCTCCCCCAGAAAAGCATCTGCTCCTTACTGGTGTCTATAGCAATGATTATTAACAAGCATGGAAAAATGTAACTGCAATCAATCTTTTATTCCTTGATCAGGAATTCATCCCACACTTTAGGTTAAGGCAGGTGAATTCTTATTCAGCTTGGTAATTATCTGGCAGATGTTACAAGCAGCTGCTGCTAAGCGCAAAACCCTGGCTATTATTACAGAACTGTAAGAGCTCCTGGCAAGGTGGAGTGAGAAGTGAAACAGAATGCATTCTGGTGAGGCTTCACATCTGGTTTTCCACAGAAAATAATGAAACCTGGAACTTAAACTGGCTGTTCTTGAACTCTTGAAACTCAAATTAGCTACCCAGGCATGCATGAAAGCCCTCTCACCAAGTTCCTAGCTATCTGTCGTAAAAGGCAAAAAAGAAATCCAGTGCATTGTCTGAACAAGCAATGCTTTTCCTAAAACGAGTCAGTCATGTAACTGAGCCATTAAGTCTTTTTTTTAAGTCCCTCCAATACACTTCTCTACCACCACCCCAGATTAAGCTGGGTTCATAACAAGAAATAAACAGGAAGAAACTGGGATGGAGCCTAAATCCAGGCAATGACTACAAAGCTTAATTAGCCAGAGGCAATGCCTGGTTCCATTCAGAGTAATGGAGGCCCAGGCTTTCCTTTGGGGAGGATTACTCCCTTAGCTTTCAAGGTAATTCTAAACCTTTAGCTTCAGGAAAGCAGGAGATCTGGAAGGCACAGGGCCAAAAACACTTCATGCAAAATGCATGGAACATGCTGCTCAGCCCTGGCCAACCTAAATGGTGATTTGTTCTATCATTTAGCACTTCCCCTCCCCCCCGCCAGAAAAAGGATTATATGATTCTAATTTCTTTCTACCACTTACCCAGTGGTCAAACCATAATCATCTGAATCACAGCTACAGTAGGACACTCGAGAAGAAATCAAAGTGTTACGCTGACATGTTTGTACGTGTGCACACACCAGCATGTGAGACACAGATCAATTACCTGATTGATTTACTGACTGATGTCCAGAGAGGGAAGGCTGTGGGATTTTTCTTCTTTTCTTTTTTTTTTCTTTTTTTACTGTAAGATACCACAGTACATTTCTGCCTTCAGGGATCTTAAAGCAATTATGTATGAAGTTAGCTCTCTAGCCCTCAAGGTCATCATTAAGCTGCTATCCACATGAAAGGGTAAATTCTGACCCGGAGTCAGAGGGTAGGAAAACAAACAAACAAACAAACCAAACCAGAAGACAGCAACAAAAACGAGAAAAAGAGAGAGACGACTTTCAGAGCTTGAAAACATACCTGACGAATTTTCTGGAGCAGGCTAGATGCATGACTTATGTCAAATCAGTGTCACAATGGTCTTATTTGTTTGGCTACCTTTTAAGATCTTCAGTAAATCAGAACAGAGGCAGAGGCTAGAACCAAGCACCAATGATGGTGCTCAGAGACCTGCATCAGTGCCCACAGCTCAGCAGGGACATCATCACACAATAAATCAAATGATCGGTTACCAGGCCGTCTGCATTTTATACTGCATGTAAACCATGCAAGCCAAACCCCTGCCACAAAGAGTCTCCGTGTGGCTGGATATACCATTCATCTTTAAGCAAAAGAAATGGACACTGGACCATGAGTTTTTTTTAGTAGAGAGGCTCCGGTGTTTTTAATGATGCTCACTTGCACTCACATTATTAATAAGATAATTACGGAGCTGTCGCAGGATCTGATGATGTGTTCCATTACAGAATAAAAGTCAAAGGGCATACAAAACTATGAAAGCCCATTAGTGAAGTTCTGCCTTTAAAGAATGCATTTTTATACGAGAGAAGAATCCATTCCACACAGTATATATTTTTCTACTTTTTATTGAAGGCAGAATGAAAACCAGATTGTAAATACTGTTTTTCTTACCTAAGCTCTAGCAAGATATACTTTGCAAAAGAGTACTACAGAACACAGTCCATAAAATAGCATTAATACTAAAATGTGTCCCATACGAGTAACCATTACATTAATTTAAGGTCAACAATCTTTCCCTGAGCTGTTGTTTTACTATTTTATCCCCTTATACACTAAATACAGATATTCAACGGTGAATGCTACAGGAAAAAGCCAAACTATTACATTGAAGAGGTGTGACAATAAAGTCATGAACTGATTTTTATGTTGGCTCAAGAAACATTGAGTGACTTTAAAAACCAAGCCACATATATAATGTGCTTTGGGCACATTATGGGATTACGGGACAGTTTAGACACTTCCTCACAAAATACCCTACACGACTATGTTAACCATTGTTGAATTCTCTTGGATCATGAGGTTCAGCAAAGGTAAGTTACTGCTTAGACTGGCTCTGTTCTATATGATCTTTTCCCATTACTGGCCCTCTAACACCTGGCTTCGCTCTAGGATCCATACAGATTAAACATGTGGTGCATAACTCCTTATACTGAAGGCCAATCAAAACTTCATAAATAAGATCCTAGAGTGGACCCTCCTGTTCTGTGAGACATATCTCATCTATCTCACATCTAAGGCTTTTGCAAAAATCATTGGGAAAAAAAAATTAAACGGAGAAAAGCAAAATTGTTTTAAAATACTTTTTTTTTTTTTAATAGCAGGCATTTATTTGTTTCAAGACAGGAAATTGACCTACTTAAGAAAAGTGGTTTCTCCATCTTGAAAGAGGTGGGTGGATCCTAACCCTGGAGATCCATTCTAGTCGATGTGCACACATTCCAGGAACAACTAGAGGGTTTCCTCCTAGACTCACAGAGCTGCAGAATGGGGGAGGGACAAGGGAACGGATCTCCTGATTATGCTCCGCCCCCCAAATCTTTTAGATCAGCTCCTCCTTGATTTCTGACATAACCTAGAACCCTTTTGGGTGACGCTGAGGCTGCTGTGTTCCTGGGAGGGGGAGCCATGTCCTTGGCCCCTGGGCTGCTCCGGTCCTTCTCCTTAGATCTCCCTGGGTGGTTCCATGGGATCTTGGGGTTGACTTGTCCTCACACTTCCTACCAGAATGGGAAGGCCTTTTGGTGGGAGTTTTCTCTGTTTCCTTTCTCTTGCGAGGGGGTTCAGCCTGGTGCTGGGAGACCCTCTGGTCTCCATTCTGTTCACTCACATTGTCTTTGCTCTGCCAGGCTGAGACGAGGGGCCCGGCGCCTGGACCTCCCAAGGTCTCTGGAGCGGGTCTGGCCGTCACCTCCCTGCAACCACGCTTACGCTGCCCTCAGGTGTTAGCGCTGCTGCCCCTGAAGCTGCGCTCTGGTCAGGCCCTGCCCGGGCCGGGTTAGGAAAAACTAACAGAGTATTTCCGTATTTGCATGAAGCATGTTGTTGGACTCTTTCCCCACCAGCATAAGCAAGAGAGGTGGCCCCAGACACCTCAGCGACCAGGGGAAGGCTCCTGGCGCTGACCTGGTCCTGGTCACTGGGCTCTTTCCATTCTCTGCCTCCAACAAGGTATGTCTATCACGTCACGGTACAGCATGGGTGCCGCTGTAAGCCTCCACTGGGGGTCTCAGGAAGAACACCAGGTCTTCCCAGTGAGCAAACGGGTTTTCCTTTGCATCTGAAGGGCGGCATAATTGCAGGTAAAAAGAGCAGCCAGTGGCAAGCATCAAGTGGAGCTGTTTTCTCTCATGATTCTAGATCAGGGGTGGGGAACATCCAGCCCCGTGGTCCGGCCCTGCCAAGGCAACTGCAAGTGGGACTCAAAATTCAATAAATCTAGGAGCTTTTTTCATAGCTAATTTTTAAGTTGATAATTCTGTATGGCCCACAAATGATGCTATAAATATCCAAATGGCCTTTGGCAGAAAAAAGGTTCCCCATTCTTGCTCTAGATGGACAACATTACAAACTTCAAAGGAAGCAACCTGGTCAGCTCTAAGCTCTTGGCTGCCTTGAGTGACCTGGGTGTAGTCACATGTTTGGCACCAAATGCATGGCTGCCGGCAGCATGACATCAGGTATGGTGAGGTCGGGCTGGTGCACACGACGCCCACTGTGACTATTTGCAAACTGATGTGCACGTTGATCACTCCTCCCCTTTTGCTGATCGGGATGACGCCGCTCTCAAACACGGGGATGTGCCTGAACATGGCAACTCGCCCGGGCACAGCTGCCCTGCAGCTTCCCCGGGAGCCGGGGAACATGTGCAGCATGTGGCTGCTCCGGCACCACCTTGCTATAGCGTCCTGCGGCTACCCATGTCTGTCCTTCATTAGGACCACTGCACGTCCTCTCTGGAACCCGCCCCTCGCGGGCCGCCTTCGAGCTTCTGCTGTCCACCGTGACCTGCAGCCCTCCCCCACAGCGCCGTGTCCCCACCCCACAGCTGCCCCGCAGGAGGGGCGGCACCTCCCTGCAGACAGCCGCCCCTCCAGGCGCGGAGAGTAACAGGCACACGCGCCTTGTTATCTTAAAAGACGAGCTAAGATCAAGAACTATTCAGGAATAGTCAAATTCTTACGTGACTTATATGAAAGGGATATGTAATTTTTGTATATCAAACAGAAATATATTCTCAAAAAAAACCCATACCAACACTGATTGATGATTTGAATTTCACAAGCCAAACTGGGGTCCACATGATACTTACTTTATGTCAGGCCCAATGAGGGAATGTCTTCTCAACATGGCTCGTGCCTGGGCGCTGGTCAAACTGAGAGTGGATTCTTCATTGATAGACAAGATGCAGTCCCCCACGGCAATCCGCCCATCTCGACTAATGGCACCTCCGTGAATAATGCTCCGAACAATCACCCCCAAGCCATCTTTATTAGCACTTACTGTCATCCCTAGGGTAATGGAGGAACACAGAAAGGGGTTAAATTTGTGAATTTCAAATTCATTGTAATTTGAAAGTCACATAATACCTATGAATTAGAACTCTTTTTTTTTTTTTTTAAATATATCTTTATTGATTTCAGAGAGAGGAAAGGAGAGGGAGAGAGAGAGATGGAAACATCAATGAGAGAGTCATTGATCGAGCCCACAACCCGGGCATGTGCCCTGACCGGGAATCGAACCCCGATCGCCTGGATCATAGGTCGACACTCAACTGCTGAGCCACACCTGGCCGGGCAGAACTCACTTTTCAAGCCAATAAAAAACAATCAAAATGAAAGGAATTGAAGTTTCTAACAAAAAATATTTTAAAGTAAATTTTGAAATGTTTGTGAAATTTATCTAGACAAAGGCACTCCATGTTGAATACATTAGAGACTAAATGGGTCCACACAGGAGTGAATGTAACTTAGGCTATTTGATGTGTTACCCCTTACTCTCCCAGGGAGAGCATTTTGACAACATCAAATCAATTTTATAATAGGAGTCCATCCTATATGTGTAAGAGAATAAAGAGCAGAACCATGAATGGAAAATTAGTTCAATAAATTAAGAAACTCAGTGCTACAACTTTATTCCAAATCATTTGTTCATTTAGTATATACTTACTAGATGCTTACTGTGTGCCAAGTACTATGCTGGTGGCTTGAGATGAAAAAGCCTCACACAGAATTCCTAACATCGAGAAGCTTGTATTCATCTTATCCTTAAGCCTGCTACAGTGCCTGAATGTACAGTAGTCTGTTGAACTAAACCGATATGAACTTAATCCTAATCTACTCCCATTTTATCTACAAACTTGAACTTCTAGAAGCTCCAGATTTGGATATTTAATCGCCCTCCTGACTTGTTCCCTGGATGACTAACAAGAAACGCAACCTTGGCATGTATAAAACTGAATTTCCAAGTTTCTACCTCCCCTTATATCTCCATCTATCTTTCCCTTTTCGGTGCTGACACCACAATACTAATCTCCATTGCTCAAGGCAGATATGCTGAAGTTCATTCTCGATCCCTACCTCTTTCTCACCTCTACTATTTAATCCATCACCAAGTCCTGTTATTCCTACCTCCAAAACTTGTCTTGAATCCATGCATCTTTCTCCACTTCCTTATTAACCCTAGACTAGGCTAGCACCTTCTCTTGCCTCACTTTTCAAAACAGCCTACTACTTGGTCTCCTGGCTTCCAGGACATTCTTCTTACAGGAGACAGAGGGATCATTAAAAAAAGACAAATCACCTCACATTACTCCCTGCCAACAGCCCTTTAACAACTTCCTGTTACGCTAACATACAACACGCCTATGTGGCGCAGTTGCACCCCTTGTTCAAGGTTCCCTATGGCTCCCCGTGTTCCAGCAACCGTGTTCCAGAAATTCACCGAGTCTCCCCCCATTTCAGACAGCTGGCCCCTCTCAGCAGCCCCTGCACAGCTAACTCCTCCATCTTCAAATATCACCTCCTCAAAAAGGTGTCCACAACAAACCTCACCCCAATTTACATTCCCTTTTCCTCCTCTCACTCGATTCCTTCAAAAATATAAAACCTTTTAGATTATGTTAACACTTTACATAAAACAACATTAATTCACTTTAAATCGAGTGATAAAAGTTCCTTCCAAAACAAGATTATATAACTAAACCAGGTAAAGAGATGTAAAGCTATAAAGAGATGTAAAGCTTATAAAAACTTTTTCTGAGGGTAGGGGATCAGCTAGTCTCTCTTTTAAGCCTTCGATGTTCTATGTATGAGTGTCTATCACAGTATGTAATGCAATCAGGACTTTATTGTCAGTTAGCTAGTTTTCTTAAACTCGTGTTCCTTGAGAAAAGTGATTACATCACGGTGTCTCTACATAGTGGCTAGAATACAGAAAAAAATGAAAGTTTGATAGCTGGGTGAATACACTAGAATAGGGTTTCTTGTAAGGGCCTTACAAAATCTGTTTTATGAGTTGGTCAAAAAAATGGGTTCTATGGCCAATTAAATGTGAGAAACGCTGCATTCTATAACCTCTTCTTAAACAGCCGCACGCATATCTGAGTATGAAAGATACTGCGATGCAGTGCAAACAGAAACCTGTCTCCTTAAATTCATCACTTTTCAAACTTTTAAACTTGGAACCCATTTATAACTCCTACTTACATCCTATAGAACTAGTATTCTAAGTTGCATGCTTTCAGAAACACTGCATTAGCAGGTGAAATATTCCTGGCATGCTCTGATATCTATAATACGTCTCATAATTAGTGAATTATAGAAAGTTCTGTAGCTCATGTTTTACACCATTCTATTAAGTGTAATATATATAAGAAATATTACATCTATGTAAAAATTCTCTGCTATAAGTCCCCACTCAGCTGCCGTTGGCAGTGCCCAGCCACCACCAAATGGAACAAAATCTAGAATGAGACAGAGACTAGAATCCCACTCACCACGTGAGCCCTGTTGGACTTCTCTGCAAAGTCTCAAATTTAACAAGGAAACAAGGCCCTGCCATAAAATATGAGTGTAAAGGGTACTGGTTGGTCTCACAGAAGGAACAAGATCTCGGATGCAGAGCTACCCAGAGGCCTGGACAACACTCCGCATTCAGAGCACCTGTTCTAACATCCTACTTTTATCATCAGACAGCACTAGGGACAGAGCTGAGTCACATGGCTGTTTAACTCAAAAAAAAGAAAAAAAAGAACAAACGTGCTCTGCCTCAATATAGCTTTAGTTATTGAAATTAGGATTTCATTTTTACAGGAAGTCTTCTTTGCCCAACTCTGAAGGCTTTATGATTATTAACTAGCCGCAACCCTTTATGGGTAAGAAAGGACACAAAAATCCTGCCACCTGGGAAGGACTATTATAACTCGCATTTATATTTTGGTGGTGGCACACCTGGCTGTCTTTTTAGTCTTTCTTTCAGTGAATGAAAGAAATTAAGTACAAACTGACTTTATGCATAACTGGTAACATTCAAAAAAAGCTAATAATTTGCCTTTCCAAAGAATTTAGAACTCCAAATTGCTGACTTTTCATTTTCTAAGAATTCCTTTTCTGATTTGCTGTTTCATACACAAACGATTCGTATATCTTTTACTTGAACGTGAATGAGGCTACTGAATACTTTTAAGTAATTAAGAGAGTGAGGAATCTAAGCTGGTCTGAACTAAACAAACCAGTTAACCATTTCAGGAAAAATAGTGAGTACATAAAACGAGAAACCATTAAAAGTACAGAAAAATTTACAACACCTATTTTCTTATCTACAGCCAAAAATACCAAAACCAGGTTTAATTTTTCCTCTTGGCAAGGGAGTTGGTTGGGAAGGTATGTGTGGAAAATAAGGCACTTACCTAGGCTAGAATTGCCTTTTGCTATAGTAATAGTCCTCTCAAGAGTTTCTCTGGATACATTCTGAAGCATGACACACTCGGCAGTAGAGGCCAGAGAGCTCTGTTGATTTAAGAACTCAGAGCCCTGACAGAAAGAAAAATAAGTCACGTGAAAAGGAAAACTAGACTTTGGAGTATGGTTTCAACATCACACATGTTCTCTAATAGATCGTGCCTTATTCGACAAGAACCTCTGACCAAAACAAGTCCATAGATTGGCTTCTGAAAAAACCTCAGCATCAGGAGAACACTAATTCCAAATGAGATTGGCCAGAATGCTTCAGTCCCCGACCTCACTGTAATACATACACCACATCTTTAAACTATTACCTTTCCAGTTGAATCCGACAGCAGAAGAGAAGAACATTCTGCACTTGATACAACTTCATTTGGTAGGTGAGATTCGGTCCATGCTCTTGTGTTTTCACATTCATATTTTTGTTCAATAGCATTTGCAGGTGTATAATCATTTTCCATGAAGCCAGAAGCAGGTCCTATGCTCAAGTCCACTGAAGGTGGACTGTCATCCTGTCTGTGCAGGAGATTCTGGGTGTACAGCTCCTCCAAGGACATGTGCAGATCAAGTACTGGATCTGAAGAATTTTCGGTAACATCCTGATGATTAAAGAATAAAAAATTAAAAATTGTGGCCAGAATTACATCAGTGTATTTTATAAGATCCTTTCTTAATGAATGATTATTTAGTGAAAAAACAAAACACAACATAACTATATCTTACTTAAAAAGCATTAGCAAACATACAATTTCTTCACTTAGCTGTTGCTCCGTCTACCTTTATCTTTATAAACGCTTTTCAATACATTTCCTGCAATCAAACATCTCATGTCTACTGAGTTATCTTCATACAATATACTGTACATGAGATCATTTAGATACAACAGTATGTTCTACTCACAAATAAAATCATTCAGAGTTCAATCTACATGGGAAAGCAAGTAACTATATTTCCAAATCTTATTTCAAGCACAGCCTGAGTTCCTATATATTACAAGATCAAAAGCATGAAGAGAATGATATCAACTGATTCAGATCACAAGAACCTTCAAGGGAAAATTATTTTGACAGACATTTATAGGTACTTATGGAGAAGACAGAAAGCCACACAATTCATACGATTGTAGGGAACGTTTTCACAAATATTCTGCAAGATACGACAGAAGAAATACTAAGAAGGGGCATTAGAAGATGTGTCATAATCCAGGATCTCTCATTAACAATCTGTACATCACAGAACCTCTCTTGGCTTGATATTAATTTCTGAAATTCCCTAAACTCTAAAATCCTATAGTTTTACATAAACACATGCATCTCCTTACAACAGATATACTGTATTGCTTACGTGCTTTGGGGAAGCAGCGGCCCTATGAACTGCTGCTGTTGAATAAACTTACCAATTTTCTCTTCAATTCTTTGATATTTTTAAAGTATAATAGTGTATGAATACATTATCATTGGAAAAGACTCAGGCCATACTGATTTATAGTGTGTATGGACACTGAATTAAAGTCTTCCTTTATGGCTCCTACTTCTGGACCTTTCCCCAGTAAAACTAGCTGGCTATACCTGTGTTTATTATCAGATTTTAAAATTCATTTGCACCATATATATATATATAATATGTATGTATGTATGTATGTACGTATGTGTATGGCCAAATGCGCACACTTACACATCCAAGCTCATACACATACATTTTTTTAAAACCTAAACTGAACCATACACTACATAGTAGGTTTTTCCTTGCTTTTCTGAAGTATCTTTAAACCTTGTCATGAGAGATTCCCATGTCAACAAATACAAGTCAACTTCAATCTTCTTATGGCTACAAAACACTCCTAAGCATGAGAGGACTGGAGTACAGGCTCTAGAGTCACTCTGCCTGGGTTCAGATGCTGGCTCCACCAGCTCTTGGTGCTTTGACAAGTTACTTAAATGTACTCTGTGCCTTGGTTCCCTGGTCTATTAATTAAGGAAAATAATAGGACCTAGTACAGGTTGGGAGGACAGGGAGAGTTAAAACTAGAAAGTACTAAAAACATGCCTGACTTAATAGACAATGCCTAATAACTGTTAGCCACTGCTGTTATTTTTAGTGCACATCTTTGCAGACCTGTGGAAATTTATTTAGTATGAACTCCGACAATCAGAGCTGTTGTTCCAATGATATGCACACTTAAAATGCTGGTATATACTGTCAAATGGTCTTCCAGTTAGTGTGTTAGTGTTTTACTACATGTGTCCCTGACAATTAGTGAGGACATGCCATTTGTATGTGTTCTGTGAACAACCACATACTTTATCAAAGTTTCTCTCAGGTGATATTCATTTAATTGTCATCATTGCCTTATTCTGAATATAAAGTCTTTGTGACATGTACTGGAAATATTTTCCCAGCTTGTTACTTGTAAGTTTGTATATGATCTATACATGCAAAAGTTAAATTCTATATGTAATCAAGAATTCTTTATATAATTTTTAAATGACATTCTTTACGTAATCAAATTTTTTTGTGCTCCTAGGTCTTATATGTTGCTTAGTAAGTCCCTCCTCTGCACGAAGTAAAGGGAATGCTTTCTAGTATTTTCTCCTATTTTATAACCGCTTTGTTTTTAGATGCAGTTTTAAACCACCTAGAATTTATTTCCGGGTGTGGTGTGAGCATGGGGGTCTCTTCAGTCTTCCTAAGTGGATAATCAATTGCTCCAACACAATCACACTCTTTTCCCTTAATAAAGTTTTCATCTCCCTGGAATTAACATACTCCTGGTACAAAGAATTGAGAAAAGGGGGAATATCAAACAAGCAAATAACATCTTAAGAATCCTCAGGAATATGTGAGAGGAAAGCATCCTCCACGGTCCTAGAACCTAAAAGATAACCTGTTAGCTCATCCACCCAACTCCGATGATTTTAGTCTTATTAATAATAACAGCGTACTTACTAAAGAAATCGGTTAGTTTCTGTATTCTAAATTAATTATGATAACTAGCAGTGAATCATCTCCCCCACTCCCTAAATAAAGATAACAATGAAAACTACTTTTCATCAGAAAAAGAGGTCAAGCTGCCCTCCTGAGCTGGGGTTTACTGTAAATCGAGAAACAAATTTCCATGCATTATTCATGAAGGAGTTAACACAGACACACAGAGAAGAAAGAGCTAATCAACACAGCAGACAACATAAGCCTACTTAAGAAACGTTTCTGGTTGCTGAACAACCAACTGAGTTTTATTTTTAAAAGTCTTATGGATCTAAAAGAAAAGCAGTTCTTCCCCCATATACATCCAAAAATAACTACAATTTCCCAGTGCAACCTGGTATCTAAATGAAGTTGAGATACCAAAATCCACCCTAACATGTGCCTCCACTTGATATAGTCTTGTTCTCCGGAAAAAAAACACACCAAAAAACGGAGACAATGTGAAACAAGGATGTTAAATTTACTGGAAAATAGGCCTATTTCTTAAGTGTAATGAATAAGTTAAGGTTATACTTGGGCACATTATTTACCCAGATAATAGATTTACATAGATGAGCTAAATACTTAATATTCACTGGACACAACCTGTTTTTCTTCAATAAGCAGTCTAAATACTTTGAAAAACGTACTCATAGCATAGCTACTCCAGCTTCCATTGTCCCCCACTCTTGCTGAGAGAGGGTACATGTCCTTTGTTGTGTATACATTGACTACTGAGCGAAAAGGCAACATCTTTTATATCTTTGAGAACTTGCAGTTTTGTCCCTAGGATTTCCACAATCTCTCTGATCATCTTGACTGGAGTGATCTAATCAGTTTTTGATACTAATGCTCTCCTCCAAAAAAATGCACATGTTTTAAACATGTCTGTAAAAGCAGCAATACTTTATGCTATAGGACAGTAAGTGAAGATTTAGGAATTTTTTTAATTTGTATCATAGAATCCCTTAGCTGTGATTGTTGTACACGGTACAAAAAGGAGTTTCTATCTTGACAAACACCAAGTTCAACTTGCACTAGAATCAACAGCATTTCCTGGGGGTACTGATGTTCAGAAATGAAGGATATGCACCCACTGGTAAACTTTTCATCCTCGGAGAAGTGAGTATACTGGGGAGGGTGGGGCCTGCAGGTGATGATTAGGAGAAGGGGAGACTCATTACACAGCTACTAAATCTGTATTGGGTGTATTTTTAAAGCCAAAATAGTAAAAAATAAATGAAAGCATTCTCTCCTCCAAAATATGTTGAACTTTTAAAAAAAGTCTATAAGCATTTAAGTTTGGAAACAATTATTTCTGCATTTGTTATGTCTTTGGAGGAGATAAGAAAAAGGGGATAAAAAGATTAATCCAAAAATTAAAACCTAGAACAAGAAGAGAGGAAAGATCCCACTGGCTTTCTGCCTTTAAAATCCACATTTCAATGGCCTGCCTCTATTAATCCAAATGCCCTGGAAGCAGCCATATTTTTCAGATTTTTAAGTAATGGTTATTTCCCTTAAATCCTGGCATGATAATCAAATTAAGCAAACACTGCCCCTTTAAAAAGAAAAAAAAAAAAAAATAGCAGTATGGGCTCCCTGATGGGAGAATTTTGTACAGAGGAGCTCCGCCTGGGGCTGCAGTCCTCTGGAGTCTGAGCTGCTGCAAGGCCCAGGCTCTGCCATGAGATAGTCCTCCCCCCATGAGTTCCTGCTCTGGGTGACCAGGTCTTACAACTTCTAGCACGCCTGACTCCAGTGAAGAGAACTCTCTCGTCAATTAAGGAGACAGGCAAAATTACTTGTGTACTTCCAGACATGACTTAGGGCTACAAGATTATTACATATTTAGCACAGTCAAAAACTTGAGGAATCACTAAGATCCTCACACTCTATTTCATCTTTCTTCACATCAGTATCACATGTGATACAATCTTATTTTATCAATTAAAAAGTCCTAATGAGAGCTCACTTTTCTTTAAGGAAATTGGTCAATTCTAAATTCCATAACAAATTGCCTTTCTGTCTTTTAAAAGTAAATTTAGTGCAAAGACAAAAAGATGAATGCATCATCTAATTTTTTTATTATTTACACACTATTTTCTAGTAAATAGATGCTGAAAAGACGCCACAGAAAACAAAAACAAAACAAAACAAAACTGTTGCAGAGATTTACCACGTCTAGGAAGTCCTACTTTCAAAGAAAACTACAAGCACACAGGAGTTTCACAATTTGTTTTAAAATACCCTCATTAATGTCTTCTTTGTTGTTTTGTAGTTTAAATATTTCAGTTGATAAGCCAGCCTGCCAAAATTTCCTTCAACAAAAGAGTAAACTGCTTGGGAAAAGAAAAAAAAAAAAGGCAAACAGACTTCAGTAAGCCAATATGTTGTGCTGCATACAGCCAGCATTTGCCCTGTAAAATGTATGCTTCTCAGTATGCAGATTGTGTAATCCCTTTAAGTAACAATTACAAAGTTAAACAATGCAATCTGTCCCACTGGCAAGAATTGTGCTATGCTGTGGATTAGGAGACTCCATTAGGGGATGAACTCAGCTCCCAGCCCAGGGGCCAGGAAAGACTGAACAGGGTCCAGACAGGACGCAGGCAGAGTGAGGCAGTCTCAGGTGTGGTGAGAGAGGAGCAGCTGCTCCATTCAAGATTATACTTTGCAAACCAATTCAAAGAGGCTGTCCAGCATTATTTGCAAGGATAACAGGTGTACCTTGAACATGAAAGAAAAAGCTTTGATTGCTCTGGCCAAAAAAATACTTAATTCAGGAAAAGAGGAAAACTGCTAGCTCTATGAAAATTCTACTTTCCAGCGTATTCAAATTCCCTTCCCACCGAAGTTAGGTGGAAAACATATATTTCATATATCTAAGAAAGAATTATTGTCCAGTCTTTTTATCTTAATTGTTACTGATGGTATATTTCCAACATAGAAAAATGAAGAAAATATATCCCCATATGAATTCTTTGCCCAGATTTAATAGACAGTAACATTTTGCCATATGTTCTTCCATGTCTTTTTCTACTGACAATGATACAATGTATTGAACTAAATTCCCATGCTTCCTATTTTCTCCAAGAATAACTTCTTTCCTAAAGTTGAAAAGGAACATCCCCACACATTTTTAGGTTTTTTAATGAACACCACATACACATACTCATAAAAATACATTGAATTGCTTTGTATATCAATGTCTAGAAAATATAAACAATGCTAACAAATCAACAGAAAGATAAGTAACCCATTATAAAAATAGTCAAAAGATATGAAGATGTCACTGATGGAAGTAAAACCCAAATGGCTAATATATGAAAAATGTTCAACCTCACTAGTAATCAGGAACCTCAAATTAAAATAATAAGATACTATTTAACACCCAAAAGATTGGATAGGTTTTAAAATGTTACTTATTAAACGTTATAGAGCACGTCACTAAGAAAATAGAGTTAGAGCATTTATGCCAATAATCTATTTCTAAAATATAAATGGCTCAGTATGTCAAATAGCAAATGAATTCTTCATTCATACTCAGTGACAAACACATTTGCCATTCACAATGATTTCAACATATTCTTTGGCATCATTTTATATAAAAACATAGGATAGCATTAAATTTAACTTAGCTAGTAAATATTAAATTAATGCAAGAAATATTTTACTATCCAACTTGGCGTGAAAGTCAGTAATAAAATGGTTAAAATATCTATATTTTTTCCAAAGTAGACACAGCTAAAAACAGAATTTGAGAAATGTTTTATTATTTTTTTTCTTTTTAACATGAAAATCCTAACAGAAGCTTGGAACCTTAGTGTCTATCACTCTGCATCACAGACCCTAGAATTAAATAGTCCCTGGGAGTCTAAGTTACCCAATCAACACTACCTAAATGAATCTGAACTTTAATTTGATAATGAACCCATGACTTGAGGAACAGAGTGTCTGACTTGCTACTCCTACAACTCAACTCCCCATAAAAAATGACCTCTGGAAAACTGCATACAAGGTTCTCCCATAAGTGAGATACCATTTCCTTCGTACCTTGGGAGGAGAAGATGGGAGGGAGGGGCCATAGTTCACGCCATCACTACAAGCACTGCCATGAAGAGATAAAACAGACGCTGGAGTAGAGTAGATGCTGTCGTTATCAGGAGAGTACTGAGACTCAAATGCAGATTCATCTGCTGGGTCAGCATCATTTGTGTCCACCTGGGAATCAAAACAATAGTATCGGTTGGAAATTCTGTTCTATTACCTATATGCATCTCCCCTTGAGACGGAAACGTACACTGGTTATCACTCCTTTGCCTACGCTATTGTCTACACGACTCCTTCACCCTCAACACATCAGAGGCTCGCTAATTCAACAGACCCAGGATGAACTGCCACCTGCCACAAAGGGTGCTGCCGTAAAAGGTTATTTTATTCCGTCAATGAAGGGCTGAGGGTAACAGTTAATAAAGGACCGCATCAATTCTAAGTTTAAAAGTTTCATAAATTAGGGAAAATATTTGCTTTTTTTTCCAGTTCGCATTATTTTTAAATAATACCTGCCCAACTCCCAGAATTTTATAATAAAATGAATGAGGTCAGCTCTCTTCCTATTCAACTAAAATAAACTTCAATAGGACAGCTAGGCGATCATCTATGTGCCAATCTTTTATTTAAATTGTATTTCACTAGATTTAAAAACCATATGAGTTATAGACCCAGAGAAAAACCTGCCATTTCATGCTGACATTACACTAACAAGGAGCCTAATTATGATTTAGTTATGGTAAAATTATAAGTTATAAACAGCTGTTGTTGGCAAACTCACATAGGGTGAAGAAGAGAATTTCACTCCGTATTATCTAAAAATCCTGTCACTATCTTCTATGGCAGAACCAAGTGAAAGAATCAGGACATGATAAGCTTGAAGCTCTTCTTACAAGTCACTCACTGTTACACCTCAGAATAGGCAGAACTGACAAATATTACCCTTATCCAGTACTACCAGTATTTTCTGTTTTAATGGCAAAATCCCACATTCTTCCATTTATCTGTGATTTCAACTTACACATTCCGCCAGAAGTTATAAGCGTTATAGTATTACACCGGGTCACATTCTTGCAAAAACAGAAGAATACAGATGGGCCATTTCAAAATGAACTTCTCTGATAATATATAAATAATGTATTCTCAATACCTGTTCAAATTCACTAGTGAGAAGCTATGTGGAGGTTTACCCTTTACAAATGTACATTATGTACAGCAATCTAAATGGTAAATATTTAACATCTGTTACCTACATCGATAGTATTAACTAAGCCTTGGGTCATGGGTTACGACAGAAAAGTATTTGTTTTAAGTAACATTAAAGAAAAATTTCTCAAAACAATTCATATACCTTTCTTTGATGCCTCAGAATCTTAAAAGAGATCCTAACACTCAATCTAATTATTGTAGCTTTATAAAAACACCAGGGTACAGAAAAATTGAGTGACCAGTATGAGATTGTATAGATAATTAGGGAGAAGACCCAGGACGGCTACTACTCTAAGATGTTGAGCTCACAGAAAAGTGGGACTAATGTCTGTGACTGGTACTCATTTAAGACGACGGAAGGAAGCCATGTCAACTGCAGAAAAAAAGCTCAGCGGGCACTTTTAGAGACAATGATGTATTTGTGACCTGCAACACTTCAAAAAGAATTTTCTATGGCTGGATGCTGTTTAACACATTTATACCATAGCACTTCATGCAGTTCATAGAATTCTAAACTATCTAGTTTTGGAGTGTTAACACAATATTCGCATAATGCCCATGGAGACCTACCAACTTATTAAAAGGTAGACGAAATGCTGATTTCTGGCTCAATACTGAAACACTTAAAGAATGCCTAGAGATACTCAAGTATGAAAGCAGAGCAAACAAGTGCTGCAACAAACTTTTGGTATGATGTAAAGATCAATTCTGGCCTATTGACATAATGCCTTGCTAAATAAATTTTCCACGAATCCAACGAAGAGTTTTCATATATGTTTGTTTTTCCTCCCATTTGGAATTATTAGAAGTATTGAAGTTGACAAGAGAATGTTTAGTTTTCCAAAATATAATGAACAAAGAATACAGTAAGACTTAAGAATATTTTAAAAGGCAAAAATAGACATAAGATTTTTGAAAGAAAGCTTGATAAGCGGAGGCCACTAACCAGAGCCAAGTCAGCCCTGAAGAGGGCCCTGCCAGCCAGCCCTTCCTCCTCGCAGGAGTGCGGGGCGTAGAGAAAGGACTCCTCCTTAGCAGAAACGTAACCTTCTTCTGGCGAAAGCTGCAGGGAGAATGAAGCCCAGTGTTCGAGGGTGAGGTCATGAAAAAGAAAGAATGGAAAGAGAGGGGAGGGAAGTCAAAGGAGGAGAGAAAAAAACGGGAAAGTTTTCAGATGATACCACATGACTTTAACACAGAATGATCATAAAATATGATAAATATTCATGTGTAACATTTTTATTTGTTAAGCCACAATGAGGATATTTATTCCAATACCACTATCATCAGTTAGATGAGAATCTCTTTTAACTATTTTTTCATTCTTCTCATAAAAGATTATGAAAATCAACAACACTTTATAATAAAATAATATTTTATCTTACAGTAATCTTTTGGTCATTTTTATCTGTCAAATATTCTGGCTAAGCAAGTTCTTAACATAGAAATAAGGCAACTTTTAGGTATTAACATGTAATAGAATTGCTGAAAAAACAAAATATTAAAAGGAAAAATCAACTTCTGTTACCCCCTTACAAGAACATTATTTTAAAGACTGTAATTTACTTGACAAGGAATGTTAGTGAACCCTACAATGAAGTCTCTTAATTTAACATGGCTTAAAAAAATGTACGTGTGTGCAATCCACTTAAACTGCACCCTGAGTCATTACACTGTAACCTTGATCACACTGACAGGAAACCTAACATCCATATTCCAACCTCAGATAAAACAGGCTAAAATATTTAGATAACTGCCATGCCTAATCACCTGGTATCATCAATATATGCCCAAGTATTTTAGGTAAAAAACGTTTCTCATTTTTCCCACACATATGAATTAATATATAGTAAACCTCACTTTATATAAAATATATTTATCATATTATTGCAATGTGCATGGAATTTGAAATAGCAAATATTCTCATGAAAGAAATTTATTTTGGAACTAGTTAGGAAAAAAGTATGCTTCTGAATAACTGGCATGGGTTCTCCTAAGGGCCGTAAAAAACAGATATTGAGTCATATTTGCCATTTTTCTTTGTCTAACAAAAAGACCAGAACCAAATGCATGGTCAACCTTAACATACAGTGTGGGGCAAACACAGGTTTACAGTCGTGAGTACGAGAAACAGACTTTATTCTTGTAATGTTATTTATTATTTATTGTATTATTTCCCATACAAAGAACTAGAAACCCACTTTTGCCCCACCCTGTATTTAGAGAGTCTCATAATGGCCTATCTCCATTCTTACATTCCCCTTTGTATACATCTTTTGTTCTGATTTCTACAATCCTGATTTGATTTCAGGTTAAATGAACATATACTTCCTTCTTCCCTTTCTCTCGTCCTCTTTCTGTTTTTATAAATATAGTTTCATAGTTACCATTTCTTTGTGGAGTGAAAAGTGAAGCACAAAAACTTTAACATTTAAAATATGTTAGCAAAGCTTACTATCTGGACAAATCCTTTCGCGAAGTCAACACATTTTTATTTGATGTTTATGCAAATACATCCACGGGCTTGTGTTTTTTTAAGAGCAGGTATATTTGCCCTTTCACTTACAAATATATTTATACACTGAAAATCTCACGAAGAGAATGTCTCTAATATTTCACTGCAATTCAGTCGTAAGCGCTATGTTACAACCACTACACCTAGTAAACATACTGACACTACGTAGCATGCCATTACTTATTTTTAATATAATCAGTAATTAATGACATGAGGGCTATTCCTTCCTGGGGGAGAGCCACAAGCTGATAATCCACTTTGGAAAGTTCAGTGTCTTGCTTTGCAGTAATTAGACAACAAATATGTTGAAACTGACAATGCAGGACCTTGTGACTCTACAGATTTCACTTTATCCCAACCTAATTAAAGACTCCACTGTTAGTTGCTAATGCTACTGATTTCTCTAATACTCCACTATACGTGTATAGATATTTTAAGGCATATTTCTTTGAAAATATTTTATTCTGTATCATATTATTATTGAATAAAAAAGGTCAAAAGTGAAGCACAGTGTTACAAATTTATTTCCAAACTTCCCTTCATTTCCTTTACTCTTTTAAAAATATTATTCAAGATTAAATCTTTACTCTCACAGAGCCAATAATCATGCTGATAAAAAGTACCAAGTCACGATTCAATCATAAGAGCACGTGAAGCTAAAAGCAAGCCCACAAGCCATGTTGTTTGTAAATGTATAAGAGAGTCAGTAAAATACAAATTCTTACAGGTAAAGGCTTGGCAACTCCTATTTTCACAGTTCCTGACGGGGCGCCCTTCAGAGCCTGAACAGCTTCCTCGAGGCTGCTGTTCTCCAAGTTGACATCATTGACAAACATGAGTCGATCTCCAGGGAGAAGCCGTCCATCATTTTCAGCAACACCGCCGGGCACCAAGGAACGAATTACGATCACAGTGCTTGCTGGGTCGATTGGGTCCTGACAGCACGGAGAAAGACAGGGAAAGCAGCTCCGCTTTACATGGGAAGTGTCTTTACGGGTTGTCGCCCTGAATTTTAATGGGTGGGTAACTGTTTCAAGTGTCTTCAAAAGAATGTCACTAAGACTTCTGATGAGTCATCTGGGCAAAGGTTCCCTCGTTCTAGAGTTTAGGACGAGTTCACCCTAAACAAGGCTCCCTCACTTGCCATCATTCCCCAGGTGAACCTTTCAAATTATACAGATAACTTTCAAGTAATTTTAACTTTTGATAAACTCTCAAATTTCATAACCATCATCTGAGGCTAGACAGATGTCAGATATAGGGCTTATTAACGTCGGCATTTGTTAAATAGGATATAATTGTTCGGAAACATCAGTAGATGTGAGTACACTGTCTTTTGAAATAAGGAAATATAAAGAGAGGCCGTAGAGAACTTGGTGACGCAGTGTAAGATATACAGCAACCTTGATATCAGCACAAGGCCCAGAATCAGGCCCTGTGAACAACACATCCCGGGGCCACCGGAGATGGCGCCTGACTCAGTATTAATTAATGAGCAGCACAGCGGCGTCTGCCAGAGGCCGCAGCGTTCCCACAGCTCCTCACTGCACAGAACACAATGCAGGGGAGCAGCGGGTCACATGGGCCAGCTCAGGCTTATTCATAAATTTAGTCAAATGACAGGAATGCGGGAATTTATAATATATCCAATTATAAATCTGTTATTTGCTTCAGACAAAATAAGTATCTAATGCTTTCTGTCTTACCATAGAAATATGAACTATCAATTAAGTGCATGGAAATTAAAAATAGTTTGGACATGAAGACCCAAATGTCCAAAAAAACTGTATTTCAACAATATTCCTAAATATTATTCTGCATATTCTTCAAATCCTCAAGAGCTGAAATAAAGAAGAACTCAATGAATTCAATGTTAAAAAAAATCCTTTATGATAATGAATGAATCATTTAAATTACTATTTTGAAAGATTTATCAGGAACATGAAAATGTCTTTGAAGACTAAAACGTTACCTGCTTTTTCTCTATCAACAGTGTGCCCTTAGTATATACCATCTTTTATTAAAAAATTGTTAAAGGTAGGATATATTTACCTGATAATCTAAAATGCTGAAACCAAGTCCTTTGCTCCCCTTCTCCAGTTCGATATGCTGAACGTCTGCCTCCCACATGGCCAAAGGTCCTTGAACCTTCCCTGCATCCTGGCCCACGCTGGGCATCTCCAGCACAGGATCCTCTGTCTCCGAAGACCCGATGAACTCGCCTAGATCTACGTGAGGCTGGTAACAGACCAGACAGCTCTTATTTCAGAGGCACCAGATTAGAAGATACACATAACAACACCCCAAGAAAAGGGAAGATTCTCAGTCTCTCTTCAGAACAAAATACCCTCACATAAGAGTAGCAACAGCTTATTAGGAAACCTTTAGGAATTAAGGTCATAATTACTGGAAGTTATTATACAAGAAGAAATACCTAACTTACAACAGGCATTAAAAATATATGGTTCAAAGATTTCATATAAAAATACAGAACAATTATATCTCAGCAGCATGACTGTGGGTGATTTTCACTTTTTTTCATCAGTTTCGGAATCACCTCTGTAGTCAGAAGAAAAAGATAAAGCTATTTTAATATTAAAAAATCATCCTTATGATAAATAACAATTCAAGAAGAAATGGCCATATGTAAAAGTTCCATGCTTTATGCAAACAAGGGTTCTAAGTTTCCGTGTCTTGTGCACGAGATCCTTTCATTAATCAATTAACACACATAGGGGCCAGACAAGATTAGAAATTAGAAGGCCTAGGCTTGAAGATTATCTCCAGGATTTCTTATGTGTTGCCTTGAGAAACACTCTTAACCTGGGCTTCGTAGCTATCATCTCACAGAGTTTTGAAGATTAAATTAGGTAACATTTATAAAGTATATGGCACAGAAACAGAGGTTCAAAATGTTAGCTTCTTTAGTAAAAATAAAGTGAATTTAATTTTTAAATTAAAATCTAGGTGAATTAGCTCTGTTAATCCAGATGAACACATCAAATTTAGGAAAGATGTATTTTTGATGAAAATCTAATTTTTAGAAAAGTACACTATCTTTGCTTTTAATCAATTATTGCACAGCCTAGGACCACAGACACAAATCTGTCCACCTGCTTTATTGTAATAATCCCATTTACACCACATAAAAATGTGCATGGCTATGTATGGGACTATACAATTTGAAATTATGTTTCTTATTCTACCCTGTTCTAATCACCCATGTGAATATTAAACTATACACTTTATTCTTCAAAATTTTCAAAATTATTCCTCTTTACTGATTCCTTCAGTATAACGTAAGTCAAATCCTAACGTCTTCATTTAGGTTGCAAATTATGCAAAGTTCAAATCATAACTTTAGATATCTACTGTGAGTCTTCAGAAAAGCCAATGGGCTCCATTTCTTGACATTTTGATCTGAATGGAAATGAACAGAAAAATGGGAGTTTCTGGATGTCACAGAGTATTATCTGACATGTAGTATTACGAGCTCAAATTTCTCCTATTTTAAAAGTATCGAGAGTGTGCAAATACGACCTATATAAGCAGAAATGATGAGTCCACCCATATTTTAGAGATTCACTGAGCAGTAACTGTGTGCCAGGCCCTGAGCTCAGTAGGTTACAAAAAATTATATTTTATCACATAGATACTATATACTCACTATTTACATATTTCAACTGTCTGCTCTGTAAATGTGGACGATGTGAGTACTGACCTCATAGGAATAGTATGAATAAACTATATAAGCGTGCAGTGGGCAATAATAATATCTAATATCACTCCATTACCTTATTTTATGTACACAGTAATGCTCCAAGACAGGCAACATGACTTACATTGTCCAGAAGACAAAACTGATGTTCAGAAAAATGAAGTGCCCAAGGTCACCGACCCGGGAAGTGCCAAGCCGGATTCAAGCCCAGGTCTGTCTGACTCCAAGGCTCTCTTACGAGCCAGGGGCAATGTGAGGAAATCAAACAGCAAATAATAAAAGAGGCTTAAAATTTTTCAAATGCCATTTAGCTTTTCCATTATACATTCAGATTAGTCTCACACCTGCATCTATCTGATACCTTTTCTGTTAGTTCAATATCACGTAAGTCCAGGCCGTCCAATTCTGACGGGGTGGCGGGTGGCACAGTGCGGCGGCAACACACCATGGTCACGTCTATGGGCAGTTCTTTTAAAATATTCACCACATCTTGGTGATTTTCCCCCAGCAAAGGTATGCCGTTCACCTGTGGAAAAAGAAAGTTGTCCAAGGAAGCACATCTCATACCATAAATATTCTTATGAAAACATTTTTTTCATTAAAGAAATATAAATTTTACTATTACCATAGTTCTGTTGCAGTCAGAACTATAGTTAGACACGTAACACAACTATGGAAAACAATTTACATGCAAGTTTCGAGTCTTGTCGGGATTGGACCTTCTAAAGCACTCTCAGAAAAAAATCACTAGCTTTCATCATTGTTTGATTTGACGGTGTAGTTGGAAAAGAGTTCATAAAAACCCAAAAGATGAAAGGGAAAAAATTATTTTAAAAACTGACATATTATTAAATGAAAAAAATAAAATAGAAAAATGGCCCGTGTCGTGTGCTAGCATATTTTTGATAAAAGTGGGGCAAAAGAATATATTCAAACTTTCTCATTGACACGTTAAAAATATCCAGAAGGTTGCATGGAAACAAATGTAACATTAGTTACCTAATGAAGGGTGATGGAAACTGGGTGGATTGGAATAGAAAAGAAGCTTTATACCGTAAAGCTTTGCACTCTTTGTGATTTTGAAATATGTAAGTGTATTACCTATTCTAATAGCTGGATACATGTTTAAAAAAATTAAAGAAGTTTTTATAGTTCTCTGGAACTAAAACAAGCAAACAAACTCAGCATGGAATTAGGTCTGAAAATCAATGCAAATACAGATTTGAAATTTCTGCTTTGGATGGAATTTTATTTGTAGATCTCTCTCAGGTATCCTTTAGAGGGGAAATTTAAAATAGGAACTTACTTATTCACCACATGAAGCCTCCTGCAGCCTTTTAAGAATTTAATTTGGGGGAGGGAGGGTAAAAGGGCATAGCTCCTTACTTCCAGTAGCTCATCTCCGCTGAAAAGCTTCCCGCTGTGTCCAACAGGACCTTCTGGTAGAACAGAGCGGATAAAATGATGTCCCACTGTTGCTTCCAGGCTTATCCCCAAGCCACTGTTCTCACTGAACTTGCTCACATGGGCCACCTGAAAAAAGGAAAATCATCACAATTCTAATATTCTTTCATTTTTTTCAATTCTCATGTATGTATCTTACGTTTACTCAAAACAGGTCAACTTTCTTACGAAAGCTTCAAATATCTTATTATAAAGTTGCAAAGCTTTGGAGCCTTGCCCCTGAAAGAAGACTGATATCAGTTTCATGAACCAACTGAAAGCAAAAGAAAGTAGTGAGATGCAAGAACCCAAAACTCTTTGCTGTGCTTACAGACACTGGTAACAGATGGAAGGTAGTCTACGCAGATACTATCAAACGCCTGAGCTCAAACAACAGAATAGAAAAGATGCACACTTAGCACTTACTATGTGCCAGGGACTGTACTAACCCCACTACACAGAGTATCTCATTTGCTTCTCATAAATAGATACAGTTTATATCCTTGGTTCCCAAGTTAGGAAAATGAGGTTCAGAGAGGTCACCTTAACCACAGTCACCCAGCTGGTAAAGATCATTGAACAGAAGCAGTCTGAACCTAGAGCCCACACCCCTCATTTATGCTGTTTTGAGAGACAACACTGGTCTTTAAAAGTGAATCAAAGGTTAAAACAAGAAAATGACCTTCCTATTTCCTACTGTTACACAAAGTAACAAAGAATGGTAGAAAATCGCCCATTTTCATAAAGAATCCATTGATTATATTAAAATTGGAGGGTATACTAAAGATTACCGACTTCACCCCGGGGGAATTTTACAGTTAAGGAAACTGAGGGATAGAGGGACTGAGAAAAATACTGTTTAATTAAAAAAGCTCTCTCTCACATCTTAATATGCGCAGGGTTCGTATCAGAAGCTACATCATCTGACTCTGAAATATAATGCTGGATGAAATCCTTCTCACTCCTTAAAACTCATTTTAGATATCACTTCCTCCAAGCAGTCCTCCAGGTCCCCACTGATAATGCCCATCAATCCTTCTCTCTTCTACACCACCACTCCTATGATTATATATATACGCTGTGTAACTGCATAGAAAACAATTTAAAGACAAATATATGTCTTACTTGTACTGAAGGCCAATAAACAACTTAGTTCTTTCTTATTTACAGCACACTTCTACCCTTGACAGAACTAGGAGTGCCAAGTGCACAAAGGCCATTCAAAGTTCCCAGTCTCAGGCCTGTGACGAAGTGGCTCTTCAATTACCACCAGAAGAAGGGCAGTCTCAGTTATGCATGCCAGCCTGCCTCACAGAAGGACCATCTCAACTTCCTTTCCATGTTAAATTAACCACAGTGAAGCTGGACTTGATTGTGTTTTTGCTCAACTCGATTTAAAATGGTCATAACAGCTGTACTTACTCATTTCTTAATTGGCTGTTAACCATCTTGAATGTTTAAAAGATCGATCACTGTCATGAGTGTTAAATGAAACATGAAGAACACTGCTTGGCACAAAGTGCTCAATAAATGCTAGTTGTGAATATTGTATGAAATCTGTTGTCTTTTCTCTCTTCTTATCGAGAGTTACTTAGATATTATAAACAATAAGAGAAATCTGACCTAACTTGGCATTACATTTTTCTTTTTGAAATCCCTGAAATTTGCTGGTGTGCATCTAAAGATTGATAACTTGCATCACCTTTGTTAAATCTCTTTTTAGGAAGCAGATGACAACTGCTATACTAGTTATGCAAACTGTTAATAAACATAAAACAATCAGTATGACAGAAGTTATATGAAAAAGCATATAAAAGTAAATGTCTTAAGTAAGTACATGAGAGTGGTAACCCAGAGGGTAGGCAAAAGTCTGTTTACAATTCTGTATATAGTCGTGACTTACTTTTATTTTAAAGTAAATGCTGTCATTCTTTTCTGATTCTTTCTATAAATCCCAAGTTTAAGAATCAGGAAAAAACCTTCCTAGTATCTATACAAGATATAGTACCACCAGAAATATTAAAACATTGATGAATTAGGAGTTCTAAAACTTCCATCCCATTTATTTCCATTCCTTGGTTACTACCCAACTTTCTCCAACCTGAATTTTTTTAAAACCTGAATCATCACATTTAGGTCTCTGGAAAAAAAAAGCCTTGGGCATTTGCAACTTCTCAAAGACTCTTTATGATGATCGTTTTTATTGCTCTCGTGAATTTCTTACTCAAACACAGTTATAAGTGAGGAAGTTAGGGAGGGAGGGTAAGGTAACCTACCACTATTTCATAATTAATTCCCATAATCTTTTGCCACTTTTTCATCAAGGCAGCTTCCTGTTGTTGTGCATCTTCTATTTCTTCTATCTCAGCTAACAGCAAGGGATACCCTGAAACAGTAAACACAATTAAGTTAGTGAGAAACTTCAAATATTATCCTTATTTTAACATTCTGTATCAGGGGAATGTGATCAAAACTGTCTATCACACAAAGACTTACTCACCACCCAGTGTATGAGTTGCTCTATTTCTCTACACTTTTAATAATTTAATTTAGAGCCCTATCATCTACATGTTCAAACACTATTCTTTTATGAGACCTCTTTTAAGTCTTGATGTTATTTCTACTGCCTTTTACGTTAGTTTATCTATTTCATTTTCATTTGGTTCTACAGAGTAAAGAAGGACCATGCTACATCTTAGCAAACACAGACAAAAGAAATTAACAAATAATATATGCAACTCCATGTTTAATAAGTAAATTTATAAAAAATGAGAAAAAAATGAAAAACTGAGAATGTACATTAAAATAAAACCCCATAATTGAAATTGCAATAATTGGAAAAAGGAAAATGAAAAAGTCTGAAAGAAAATCACTAAGCAAATTATGTAAACAATATTGAATTAAAACATTAGCTAAAATAAAAAACTGGTTGAAATAAATTTACAAGTCATATTCAAAGATTTCCGTATTTCATCATAGATTTCACTCATAAAGGTTGTCTTTTAAAAAAATCTCCACAAGGAACGCTCCAAGTTAAATTTTTAATATCCCTTTTAGCATTCAAATTTCAAATTTAAAGTGTTCCAAAATTCAGATGTCTTAACTGCCTTCTATTTAATGGGATTAATGAGCTTTCACTTTAGGCCTATTTTGCACATTCGTTATGCCTTAAATTAAGAAAATGATCTGGTTTCTCCTTGAGAAAATGAAAACAATAAACTATATATAATTTTTTAAATTTGGAGACTAGCCACACCCAAATGAGTATTTTCTTTTCAAAATTAAATTCAGTCCAGGGAGGGATAACTACACAGGGGTGAACACAAAGTACATGGACCCTCCCTTTCAATCTGATAAGGGTTAGAAAGAGGGTCAGCTCAGGCAAACCTCCTCCCATCCCCCCTTTCTCTGGTTCTGCTGTCCTCACAAAGCTGCACAGTGATTCAAGCAGGGTGGGATTCCGAACGCAGAAAGTGGGGAATCTGTATGGGGCTGTCAACAAATCTGAGATCTGTCTTCATACAACCAAACCTACAGTTGCACAGCCCTCCATTCCCCCCTCTCCCAACTGCTCCAAGACAAGATTTCAGGCATATTTAAAAAAATCATCAAGGCCAGTCTTTTGATCTTCCTGGGAAGTCAAATGACTTGTCCAGGCTCACACAATGGGTCAAATTTCTGTGGAAGCGGCAATGAGATCTTATCCCCTTGTGTGACGGCCAAGCACTAGGGTAGATGCATTAGAACACAAGCTTTTCCTTAGTTTATTTGTTTGAAAAGGAATAAACAAATGGGGCCCTTGAGCAGCTCCCATCTATGCTCTCACATATACACATTCACCAAGGCAAACTAGATGGTCTGAGCTTTCAAGAAAATCCCCCATCCCCATCCCCACTTACTATCTTAAGTTTCATGCTTTGAAACATTTTTATACTTTCTCCCTACTCCTGATAGTCACTTTAGCCTAAGTAATTTCGTCACCTATTAGTGTAAAACTGGCAGAATGCAATTAACCCGTGAATCTTACACATCTCACTCCAGGGATACCATTGCAAACACAAATATTGCTTTAAAATAATAAAAGTAAATAAAAATTCTCAGCAAAAGATAAATAATTTAAAAATGAAGTAGTAGGTATTTTAAAGAACTACAAAGCTTCAATAAAACTGTTTCGTGAAGGGCGGGATTCAAATGAACGGAGATCAGACTTGGAGTTTGTTCAGTGGATTTAAGCTACCAAAGTACCTAGGACCACGTGACACGTAAGAGAAGCACACAGCACCTGGCCTCAAACGATCACAATAACATTCAGGCATAATTACATATTAAAACTTTCCAATATTAAAGTTTAGAATTTTTTTTAAATGGAGAAGAAAAAGCCTCCCCAGATTGGACAGTTTCATTCCTAAGAGCTTATGCTTTAAAGATCCCCTTGTGTTTACTTTAAAAATACTTTATAATTTTATGTTTGCTTGTTCAATAAGACAGAGATATGTTAGCTGTACATAAATAAGGGGACTGAAATACAACCACGTATGTAACTGATTCCTACAGGGTTCTGGTTTAAAAAAAAAAAAATGTAGAAGAAAGAAAAGATTCACTCAGCAAGAAAATATGCCAGCTATAAATGAACTATTTTAATCTACTAGAGCAATTAATCACATCTATAAATAAGGATTACAAATATCTCCCTTTTTGAAAGTTTTTCCCCCCTGAAATTTATAATATGTCCATAGAGGCTTAATCACATTTATAGAAATCAGTTCTCTAAAAATCACATTAGCAACAAGTAAGTGTTTACCTTCTTCAATTGGTAATATGCTGGTTTTTCTCCTCAAACATAAAGAATCCTCATCTTTTTCATAATTTTCTTAAAGAAAAAGAATACCTAGTAGTTATAACTATAATATTACCAAGCATCTGAATTTTTCAAAGCCTACTATATATATTTGAACCCCTACATGAGAAATTATTTTTTTGTGAGTTAACTCTTCAAGAACCACATGTTCTTGGAGGAAATGTCTCCTGTTAACGGGACAAAGAAGTAATACATTTCTCCTGTGATTTGATTTCCTGTCTCCTAGGACTGTCGTAAGTCTACGGCATAAACACCAGAATAGTTAGCAGTTTGAGAAATGAAGTAGCACTTTCAAACCAACAGCCTGACTGCTACCAATTAACCCTCACACCAGTGAGCTACCTGGGGATGTCAGTACTTTCCAGAGATACTCATGTATGAGCAGGTTATGAATGACATTTCTAAACAGGAAATTAAAGCCGATTCCTTCAAGGAAAGGCTCAGGAGCCGGAAACGTCACGGGGCTCAAATGCATAATCCAGGAAGACAGGTTCCCCTTAAAGAGAAGATATGACGATGACATTCAAAAGTAAGGCAAGGACTGAACGGTGAATGACAGAAACGGTGACTGAGTCAACACGACAGGCAGTGCCCTGCTTTACTCTGGATCCCGTTCTACAGTCAGTGAACACATCCCAGCTTCGTTAAATTTCCCTTTCACTTGATTCATGCTAAATAGTGAAGACGAAAAACGATTTTTTAAATAACTTCAGAATTAGGGAAAAAATGGCAATGACGTCAGGGTGTAAGGGAAGAGCAGACGAGCGGCATTACCTTTGCTTATGCCGGCGCTGACAGGCGCCAGGGCCGCATCTTTCGGGACACCCTCCCTTGCCGCGGGCTCAGCTTCGGCCTTCGTTCCTCTCCTCATTAGGGTCAGGTGCACAGTCTGTCCCGTGTGTCGCAACACCTCTACCGCTTGCTGATTGGTAAACCCCTGAAGGTTTGTGCCATCCACCTGGTAAAAACAAGGTATTAAAAAATAAATGGATATTTGTACCACCAATCTAGGAAATCAACATAATTGTGAAAAGTATTCACAGAAGAGAGGAAAAATAACCACATTAGGATGTAGGAAAATTTATCTGCACTTACAAATCAAAGAGGTCCATGAAAAAACAGAAAACAAATTTAAAAAAACCCAAACTAACACCTGTGCACATCCTGGTAAAATTTTTGGATTTTAAGGATCAAAAGGAAAAAAATCTACCAGCACCTAGGGAACAGAGTAAACAGGCTATCCACGGAATTTGTGGTTAAAAAAATTATGAACCAAGAGTTTTATACTCAGCATAATGTATGTGAAAATGAAATTATGGTTGAGATGCTATGATTATTTACATCCTGCACTAAAGTAAGTTGTGAGAAGGTATTTTTAAAAGCCATGCTCAAATTTTATATTC
The DNA here is from genome assembly GCF_054644295.1 of Miniopterus natalensis. Classification (NCBI taxonomy): domain Eukaryota; kingdom Metazoa; phylum Chordata; class Mammalia; order Chiroptera; family Miniopteridae; genus Miniopterus; species Miniopterus natalensis. Next base: position 24,337,047 of record NC_142092.1, on the reverse strand, counting down.
TTTAAACCTCAAAGACAAAAATTAATCTAAATTAAATAAACATATTATTTACTCTCAGGGTCGTGAAAGAGAATAAAACTTGCAAAAATCTCAACTTTGAGGTTCCATAACAGTTCTTAAAAGGCATAGAACTTAGGCTGAAAGCATTTATTTACAAAAGGTTCTTACTGTTCAACTCTTACAAAAAGAGTTTTGTTAAGAAAAATCAAACGTATATGATTTTGTTTACTTAATAGCAATAAAATTCAAATATGTAAAGGAAAAAACATGTTTTTCCTTTATTTTCAAAACTTGATGACCTAAATTTAAAAACATATTTCTTACTCAACTGTCAGTGATGATAGCAGCACAGGAGAAATTGCTATAATGGAATAATCACGGACTTTTAAACCCAGACTACAGTTCAATTTCTCAGTATCTGCATCTGTAATATGGGAATGACGGCACTTCCCAAAATTACAATGCGTGGCTCTTTGTACTGGGAAGATACTCAGCAGCTGATATTATTAGTAGAGTGAAGAGGTGATTAATAAACATGAAAATCCCAAGCTTTCATGGGAGCAGCTTCTGTTCCATGTAATTAGACCCATTATACCTATGAGACAAGGTCACCAAAGCCTAAACCAAGGCCCAGGCCAGCTCTGGTCCCTCACTATCGGGGGAAGAGAGTTAAGATGCGGTTTTCGACCCAATGGTGCCACAGACAGGACTGCAGGGGAACTAGGCACAGTGGCAGCAAATTGCCTATGTGCTATCTTAAGAAGAGATCTAACTTCCTTATAATGCACACTAGAGATACATCAATTAACAGGAACAATTATAGGGAGAAATACTAGTTGGAGCAATTCAAATATCCCAGCTTCTTTGCACACTCAATTAGCAGGCCAACCCCTACCCCAAACACAGTCTATACCTAATGTGCATAAAAAGTCACAGAACATCACAGGCAACACTGGACACTTTTCCATATTTACATGCTTGTTTAATAATATTTTAATCACAACTCCATATTGCTTTTAGCCAGAATCTCTTTATATCAATCTAAAAAGAATCAGTATATATGTTTTTATCTACTGACTAGTCAACTTTAAAAATAGAGTCCTTTTATCAAATGATTCTTATATACTGATATATAAAATGGGGGAACAATGTGTTCATTCACTTTATTATCTTCCCCTGTAAGATCTATAGTGAAACCCTAGTGGTCCACAGAGCACAATGTATAAAACAGGAATCCTATAATAAAAATGTTTTAATGTTTTAAAAATAGTAAGGAATAATTTCTTAATCTTGCCACCTCAACCATTACAAAGTGAAAACAATGTATAGCTCCAAATAGCTGTTACCAAAACAAAGACTGAGAAAAACAAACACTGCAGTTGTGAAAATACAACTGGTGTGAAGAACTTTACCAATATCTCGAAAGTCCACAAGATGGTGATATTTTGCACTAAATTAAGTCATAATCAAAGCCATTCCATGATGTTCCCCAAAAGTTTAAGGTGCTTCTAAAAATGTTGCTAAAAAATTAAAAATCAGAACACTGATGATGATGAAGACAAATGATTTTATTGAAACCGAAAAATATTTCACAAGAAGGGTGCTTCCACTTTTGGGTCAACAATTTCCTTCATCACTGACCTTGCCTAAGCAAAATTACATTTAAGGTTCCACTTATATAAGAATGAAAATAATAACAAGGTGGAGGGAAGCTACTGGGAGACTCTTTCAAATGTATAATCACTTTAGGCCCTTATTAAATATCTGCTTAATTAATTAAATTGCATTTATGTGCAAAGTATTATATCAGTTAAAATAAATGATTCATTTGGTTTTCCTAAAAACTGTAAAAGGAACATTTCCTTGTCCCAATTTTGTAGGTGAAAGGAGCTTGCTAAACACTTAAGCATAAAGTTATCATATGATGCAGCAATTCCACTCCTAAGTATATACCGGAGAAATGAAAATATATATCTATACAAAAACTTGTACATGAAAGCTCATAGAGGGATTATCCACCAAAAAGTGGAAACACCCCAAATGTTCATCAACTGATGAATGGATTAATGAAGTGTAATATACCCACGCGATGGAATATCATTCAGCAATAAAATGAAATGAACAATTTCTTTTACATGCTACAACACAGCTGTACAGTGAAAACATTATGCTAAGCAAGAGAAGCATCACAAATGACCACTTATTGTATGATTCCATTTACGTGCAATGTCCAGAATAAGCAAATCTATACAGAAACTAGATCTGTGGTTGTCTAGGGTTGGGAGGAAGGGGGAGTTAGGGAGTAACTGCTAATGTATGTGGGGTTTCTTTTCAGGTTAGTGAAAATGTTCTAGAATTGATGGCGATAATTGATGCACAACTGTGAATATACAAAAACTACTGAGTTATACACTTTAAATGGATAAATTGAAGATTATGTGAATTATATCTGGATACAGTGAATTTTAAAAAGCTTTCTAATGAATTGAAGTATACAGCTTAGGGAAAAAAGTAACGTAGCTATGTTTCCAATTTTTAATTCAGTATCAAATATAGATTTGGAGTCTGTATCTATTCATTCTCCCTTTCCTCCAAAATAAAAAACTTAAAGTAGTTAATTTTCATTGTATGTTAAAATGGAGATACCATGGGAAAGCTCATTTCCAGGAGACAGCCAGTGCAGGTGGCAAGCACAATTTGATCTTGACAGTAGATTTAGACATGAACAAGTATAGTTAGGAGCTTTATAGAACTAAGTCCAAGAACTCAGGGAGTTGCAATGCAGAAGCAAATGGCAGAGATAAAGGATACCTCTACCTTTTCTGTTAAATTGTGGTAGAAAACACATAACATAAAATTTACCATCTTAACCATTTCTAACTGTACAGTTGAGGAGTGTTAAGTATATTCACACTGTCATACAATAGATCTTCAGGTGTTTTCACCTTTTAAGGTGAAACTCTGCACCCGTTAAGCAACAGCTCCAGCCAGCCCCTCACAATAACCACCCTCCTTTCTGCCTCTGTGGGTTTGACTGCTCTAGGCACTTCATGAAAGTGGAATCATACAGTACTTGTCCTTCTATGACTGGCTTATTTTACTTAGCATAATGTCCTCAAGGTTCATCGATGTTGTAGGATGTGACAGAATTTCCTTCTTTATATCACTAAATAATTTTCCATTGTATGTATATCGCATTGTGTTTATCCATTCATCTGTCGATGGACACCCGAGTCGCTTCCTCATCTTAGCTACTGTGGATAATGCTGCTACGAACAAGGGCTCTTCTACCTTAACGTTCTACTTTCTTACTATTATTAATACATCAATGAAACCACAGAAAATTAATCCTAAGCAAACACATATTAAGATAAACTGACATTCTGCACACTGTCTTCCAAAGACTGTTAATACGTGTTTGAAGATAGACAGACCCCATGATTACAAAAGTTTAGGAAACACTTAAGCAGAAGAGTTAAACAAGTTTCTCCACTGCAGAACTTCTCAGTCTTTGATTTTTCAATGTGCACGGTGGATCCCTAAGAGAATATATCACCTATAGTTTTTTCTGAAGTTATTTAACCAGGAAGCCCGTGGTCCAGGATCTTTTGGATTTGTGTTCTAAGAAGGAGTTAGATAGTCCCAATTCCACTGAACACTGAACTGAAAGTCAGATTCTTTTGTACACTGTCTTGAACAGCCACATGTTTAAAACATACTGATGTTATGACAATAACAACATTGGCCTGATGTAATTAGAGAGGCTGGATCTTTATGCTTGTATAGTCTTAGAGCTAAAAGTAGCCCTGGTCATAGAGTATGCTAACATAAGAAAGAAAATAGACACATTCCAAATTCAGATTCAAGTAAACTAGAGGTTATGGCATCTGGTCTTTACCTGTGGTGTCTACATCTAAAGTGTAACTATGCTATTAATGTCACTATAAAGCATAATATTAAAGCTACAACCAGAAATCAGATATATCAGAAATTATCCAAGAATGAAAACCTACCTTTAGAACTGAAATTAGTAAAGATTCTATTGAATGCTCTTAATTCCACAAAATAATAAAATTGGTAATTGCAATGACAGCCTCAAATTAACAAAGCAAGCTTAGATTAGTACTGAGCTTAAATTAGTATTGAATTCAAAACTGAGTAGACTAGGAGAATGCATTTCTCAACCACGAAAATTAACAAAGTAAAATGAAACGTGTTACTTACTGCTATAATCTGGTCTCCAATTTGGATTCTTCCATCATGATCCACAGCACTGCTCTTTGTAATACTTTTTACAAAGATTCCTGAAGGTTCTAAGATTGGAAATAGTTTTATTTTTACTATTTACAAAAATCACTCAAATGAATAATATCCTCTAGTATCCAAATACAAAGTCCTACTTTTGAACAAATATAAATCAATAAGCCACACAAACAAAACCAGGAGTAGAAACACAGGCTAGAGAATAGGACAATGGTTTTGTCTCTTAAATACAAAAATCAGAATCATATCCATTAAATTGTTCCTAGAAAAGTTTTGACTTTATCCAATAATATAAAAATATATAAATCAGATTCAGCATCTCATAAGATAATTATATTAGAGGCAACTGTCAAGTTAAAAAATAAAATATTAATATTGAACACTACCTAGTTTTTTATCTCCAATGTAACCGGCAATGGTAATTCCTAATCCTTGGACATTTTTAGTGAGCTCTACATCAAAGGTCTCACTTTCTTCACTTTTCTGAGTAGAGGCATCAATCTAAAATAAAATGGATACATAAATATACAGAAAAATAAACATGTAAACAAACAAGATGAGCTGAAAAAGCCAAAACCTTTATTTAGGCACAAGATGTAATTGGGTGCCAGAGAACTCTGCTCAAGGGCTATAGTAGAGAATACTTCTTCAATCTTGATAACATGCACTGAGCACCAAATCTGTACTAAAAGGGAATGTCAGCAGTAAAGCTGAACACATACCCTTATCAGAGAAATAATTATTGTTTGTGTACACAAAACTTTAAAAATCAAATAATTTCTTATTAACAAGTCTATTTTCCAAGATGCTCATCTGCATTTCTGAAGCAGTTTGGAGGTTGAAAGAACTCACGTTTTGAATTCAGATCAAGTTCCAATTCTAGATTTGCCACTAATTTTTCTAAGCATTGTGCTGTTCAACTGTCTATCGGGAATAAAGATGACAAGTCCAGCTAACACTTACTGAGCAGTTTCTGTGTAACAGGCAGTTGACATGTCTTAATTCACTTACTCCTTAGAACAGGCCTACGAGGTAGGCACAATTACTGTCAATTTTTCTTTGGGGAAACTGAGGAACAAACTTTTTTTCAAGGACAACAATAAGAATTCTAGTAGAGGCAGAATTCAAATGCTAAGCAGCATGTAAGGTCCCTAGTGGAATGCAGGGGTCATGGTGCCCACTCAGGACATGTTGCTGGTATTACTATCGTAAGTTGATCGTCGACTGTAACACCCAGGATATGACTTCATCTATCTTTCAGACATATTATTAATACACTGATGACTATTTTAAAAAACCAGTGAAATGCACCAATGAGCTATTTAAAATGGCCCTTGTATGTGTTTTGTAAATACTTTAATTTAAAAAGCTACTTATAAGTATGCCTTTCACTATGATTTCCTTTATTCCTGCAATGATAGCTGAAAGTAGGTTTCTCTAACATGCAGCATTGTTATTAATTATATATTGGCCTGAAGGGCAAGGGTCTCTGAATTAAGCATTAGTGGACTAGTACAGTAAATTCTCAGTAAGCTACTGGCATTATATACTAACGTGGTGTCAGTAGAATCCATAGAGAACCCTAAGAAGATCACAATAGAATGAAGGCTATGGGTTGGAAAGGACATGTTGGTTGGGGCTAGCAGGTGATGTTTTCTGATTTTAGGTAAACTGGACTCTATTTCACTGACAGTCCACCTAAATGAGATATAATTTTATTGTAAAGTTTCATTTAGTTTTTCTCACTGCACATAATTATCTGTGCAAACTTAGCAAAAAGTTTAAAGTTTAGATAATTACAAGAAAATGACAGGATGAAATCTGCTTCAATTGAAACAAATGTGTTTTCTATTTTTAATAAGACTTATGCGAGTGCTATTTTAGAGGGTGGCAATTTGACTATCGAATGGTTTTAAAAGGGGCACAGGCTTCAGAAATGATGATATGCACAGAATAGATATTTTTCCAAGCTTTCAATTACATCAAGTGGTTTTCGGTATTGCATTCATTTATATATGCTGAATAAAATGTTTTTGTTTACCACAAAAGAATGCCACTTAAATACTTTCATAAACAAGCTTTCTTTCTTTACTTCGTTCTCTGCAAAAAATAGCAACCAAACTCAATCCTGAAAACAACAGAATCATGGAAATTTCAAGTGTTCTAATAGTTTCAAAGGGCTTGTGGAGGGGGTTAGGATACTAAAAAAAGAATTTGAATTAACTAGTTAGAAAAAACTTCAATAGAAAAAAATCATAAAGATGTTTTTAGACTTATGGGAAAGAAATGCAGGACTTACATTTGCTAAAAGCTAATCTAAAAATTGAGTGTGATTCTCTTCTTAAATACCTAAGAGATTTCTAGATAAATTATTTTGTTGATATTTTATCCACTATAGTCATCTTGTGACCCAAAATATTTGAGATAACCACTACATTCTAATAATTCTGAAATTTCCTAGGTTTTTTCATATCAAGTTACAAACATAGATGGAAGGCCATGCACATGCATAAAGCTTTTGTTACAACCTCAAAAGCATAACTTTTAAGAATGTGTAATAACTGGTGACATCTCATTACAGATCTTATAACAGTTGTATGACATATCTTAAAATAATAATATTAAAAGGTTTTAGTAAGTTTTATTCACCACCATGCCTCCACTCCCTAAAAGAGATACTAAAATGAAAGTTGTAAGGGAAAGATAAGCATTTATAGCCCACCTTACCAAGGGGCTTCTAAGAGAAAGAATTAAACATTTTAGGCGTTAGTAGCAAGTAATTCTTTAAGACGTTTCCATACTGCAAAATATTATCCTCATAAATGTGCTGTTTAGAGAAAAACATAAAGTAGTCATCTAGAATTTTTTAAGCAATCCATTTTTCATGTTACACTTAATGTAACAGATGTAACATATTACTTGTGCCAACACATCTCTACTTTTGAATTTTGTTTCATTTTTTATCACTACTGTATAAACATTACTAAATCTACTTTCAAAATAAACAACCTGTCATGTAAGTGCTACTGCCCATGACTTGCCCCAGTTTTACCTACTTACCCGCATCTCTGGCGTAGAGGATGGCGATGAGGCCACAGTGACGCCCAGCGAGGTGGGTGCTGCAGGTTCTTCCAGGGCGCCTCTAGCAATCATCAGTTTAACTCTATTTCCACATTGCCTGAGGACTTGTGCTACTTGCTCACTGCTCATTCCTGCCAGATCTGTGTCACCAATCTTTAGAATGTGGTCTCCACTGCACAATCGCCCGTGCTGAATAAAAAAAGATTGATTTATCAGGCTTTATTATGATTACCTTCATCAGAGGAATCCTAAATGAGGGCAAGGGAATAATAAAAAAAAAGCAATGATATAAAATATCAATCATGGGACATTACACATGTGCTTGTAATTTTAACTGACTTTTAAAGAAGCCGAGCATCACTTAATGTGGTATAGGTAACAACTTCACAAATATTCCTTAAATTGATATGAGCTTATCAATTTGATTTCTACCCACTAGATGCAAGAAAATATTAGGCCTTTTTGTGAATTTTTTGGAGGACAGAAGGAGAAAATGCTACTATGCAAAGATATAGAATAAGTCACTATAAAAATACATATTACTCAAAATATGGTATGAACCACAAGAAAGTAATGAATTAATACAATTTTCTGCCTTGCCATTTAAATTATAAATCTCTCTAAAGAAGTCATATGCAGATGGTATCATGGTCAGAAAAGAATTCAGACAGATGAGGGGAGTGAAAAGCAGTCTTACAAGCCTCTATACAAACAGTGGTCACTAGAGTTTTTCCCAATGATGAAAATGTTCTGTATTGTCTAATACGGCAGCTACAAGCAACGTGTGGCTACAGAGCATGTGAAATGGGAATAGTCCAACTGAGAAACTGAATTTGTAATTTTATTTTAATTTAAATCTGAATTAAAAGGTGATATGTGGCAAGTACCCACGGTATTTAGATAGTACAGTTCTGTACTGAAAATAAATCTTATTTATCATAAGCCTGTCAACTAGGGGAATCTCACTGGATACTGCTAGATACTGGCTAATATTTAAAAGAAAGAAAATTTGCAAACTATTGTTACTGTCAATACCCCCATTGATAAGGCTGCCAATCAATCTTCCACTTATGAGCATGACAAGTATTTGACGAGCCTGACTCCTAAGTAAGTTCAAATACACAAGCAAAAGCAAACACCTTTATAAACAAAATGTTATAATCAAGGCAAAAGATACCTACATTAGCAGAACTTATTTAATTAAAATCTAAATCATAACAAGTACAGTTTTCTTACATATAGTCCAACATGTCTCACAGCATAAATGGCTTTTTTTTTTTTTTTTTTACTGATTTCAGAAAGAGAAAAGGAGAGGGAGGGAGAGAGAAAGACAGAAACATCGATGATGAGAGAGAATCATTCATCGCTGCCTCCTACATGCCCCACTTTGGGGATGTGGGGATTGAGGCCACAACTGGGGCATGTGCCCTGAGCGGGAATCGAGCAATGATCTCCTGTATCGTAAGTCGATGAGCCATGCCAGCTGAGCTAAATGGCAATTCTTTAATTCTGTGCTTCATATACAAAGATGATACCAATGACCCATCACTAAAGGGACAAGATGAATCTTCTTTTTTTCCTAGTATAATAAAATATTCTATTGTTTGTAATATCCTTCGGCCATAAAACATTTGACTAGGTTGATAAATTGATTTATGATCATAAAATATATGATTTAGCAGTCCCTAAAATAAAGGACTGCTATCTCTACAATGACCAAAACCATAACCTAGGCTTTAGTCTGTAGTCTACTACTTTAACTTAAGATCAATGTTCCTCTTTCAAAGGTATTTCTCCCCAGGTCCAAGAAAACGCTTTAGGGACAGTCCAGCAAAACAGAAGATTCTACCTCAGTTTCTTTGATATTATCTAAGGCCAAAGTTTCTTCTTTCTGGCAGATAATGTAAAAGATGAAGCAATGGTATTTGATAAAACAGCCTGAAAGACCTGTTGGTAGTCGCTTACCTGATCAGCGACTCCTCCAGGCAGAATAGTTTTCACTATCACACCGGTTGCTTTTCCTCCTACAATGCCAAACCCCAGACCAGATCCATCATTCACCAATTCAATAGTTTCCACATGCTGCCAGTGAACCTGAAAACAAAGCTCCTATAAGCATTTGAAAATGTTTAGGGAAAACGAAAGTGTCAGTTGAGATTACAGTTGAGATATCTGTGAAAATTATTTTGTGAGTAGTACGAAATAATTGAGTTCAAACATAAAAATGAGCCTTAAGTAATGTTACTTTTATTTAGTATACTCCCCCTTCAACAGATTGTTACTGCATAATCATTCTTGAAATTATCAATACATCATCATAGTGACCACATTTAACCAGGATTTGAGAGATACGTTGTAGAACTTTCCAAAAAAGAAAAAGATGAAGGAAAAAACTTTTGCCTACTAAAAATGTTTTCTGCATAATCCTGCCTTTCAGGATTCCAAATCAGATGACTTCTTAAGTCATCAGCAGCTAATAGTAACAGTATAATCTATAATTTACAAAGCAACATCAAGATTTTATCTGTCTACAGACAGAGTCAATTTTGTTATAGGACTAATTTTTTTTTTCCTTTTTCATTTTAGGGATGTTGTGAAATAAAAAAGAAACTACACACAAATGGTAAAAAATATTTTGGAAGCCAGAAACGTAATCATAATTAAATAACAAATATTCCTGGCTAGGGAGAGATAAAGGAACAAAAAGGCAAAAGTCCAAGGAATACAAAGAACCTAAGGAAAATGTACAAGAGTCGTCTAGAAACCTGTAAAAGAAATAAAAAAGAAATAGAAAAATATGTTCTGTTCCCTGTGGCAATCCTACATACTCACCGGATTAGAGTGAGCTGAGATGGTGCTGGCTGCAGATGGGGAGCGGGAAACTATGGGGCTGGCGAGCTGAGGCAACGAGCCTCTGGCAATAACTAGCTGGACGTTATCTTTGGCTTTCTGCAGGATGCTGATGGCCTGCTGATGTGTAATCGTCTGATCAAGTGCCTGTCCATTGATGGCAAGGATCTGATCAGTTTCTTTCAATCTTCCATCCCTATGAAGAATGAAAAAGGGGGTCACAGACATCTGACAGCTCCCAAGACAATGACAGCTGTTCTAGCATTTATTTTCAGGTTATCTTAATTCTGTTTTCTAATGTCCACAATTAAGTAGGGTTTTCTGGCACTTCTACTTTTAAAAGCATATACTCTGACTCCAGTTGACCTACCCCTGAGGACCTCCTCCCTCGTAAGAGCCCTCTCCTTTCAGCGGCCCGCAACGGATACGTTACATCTAGGATGTTGCTATCTTCTACAAATAAACGCAAAAGCGCATTTATTTACTTGCTGCTTTGAGTACATGAATAAAATGTAGCTCAAATTATCATAGGCCACATGTATAGTTTTCTAAGTAGTCATTTTAAAAATCTAATCAAGAGATTGGGAAACAAGCTGGCGGGCATAGGTCACAGCTGCACCCGCCGCCTCCCGCAGCCACATCAAAATCACAACTAAAACACAGAACCACCGTCACTCAGGGCCTCCTGAGAGCTGGCTGCACAGAAGCCCCACAGCCAGGGAGCTGAGGAAGCACCGAGAGCGAGACCGGCAGGAGGGGCGGAGACGCGGCGGGTCGGGGCTGAATCCCAGAGACGCGGCCGCAGACCCACCCCCGCTGCCGCAGTTAAACCCGGGAGGGAATCTCGGGGTGGAGGTTTCCAGGAGCAGCGAGGGGTCCCAGCCCACAGCAGGCCCGCAGCCCAGGGTCCAAGGGCTGAGGAGAGACGTCCCCACAACTCCGGGCTGTGAAAACCAGCGGGGACTGTGGCTGAGGGTCCAGGGGACTGCGGGAGCCCCAGCAGCTCCTCTAAAGGGCCGCGCACGGACTCGCTCGGACGCTCCCTCTGAGCCCAGCGCCCGGCAGCAGCTGGAAAGGACGAGAGACATTTGGGGAGGAACTAACCTGCCTAAAATCAGGACCAGAGTTAGAGGAGCAGCTTTCTCCGGGGCAGAAGAGCTGGAGGAGGCCATGGCTCCTTAGGCGAGTCCTCCCCACACACAGCCGGCAGGCAGGCTCCTTCTCTGAATATCTAGCACCTGACTCACACCTTTGGCCCCGCCCCGTCATTACCGGAGGCCCCACCCCTCCCCACCTGCAGGCTCATCCAAGCCATTTCCAGGGGCTTTTCTGTGCAAGTGGCTTCTCAAGCCTCATGCTTAGGATTTTACTAAAATCTCTCAAACAAGCAGCAGCTTGCCCCACATGGCCTGATAAGCAGCCCCAGGCCTGGCACTAGTGGCAACCTGCATTGTTTCATAGCTTGGCCTCTCCTGGACACCTCCAAGCCCAACACAAGTAGCAGCCAACTACGGTTTGCTGTGTAGCTAATGCTGGGTGGCCCTGAGCAAGGCACTGGCACAGGCTGACTTGGCATCTCCAGGGAGGCCCCAGAGACAGTGCGCCTGGTGGTCAGACTCGACCAGGCGGGATTACAACCCTACCACATCCACGAGTGACACTCAAGGGGTGCACTTGGTGAACACCAAAGCTCCACTGAAGTAAATCCTGATCCATAGGGGTGTCTCCAGCACAGCAGGTCTTTGGCTATAGTTGTAGCTGGTCCTCACAGCCGACTGGCCTGGGGATCAGTTCCTCCCAGTGACGCCAACAGCAACAAAGACTCAACTACAACAGGACAGTGCACACAGCCCACACAGGGGAGCACCTGGAAGGCCCAGCTCAGGTGACTGGGGAGGCTGAGCCACTGGACCTCCAGGACACCTACTACACAAAGCCACTCTACATATTCCAGGAGACATAGCAGCTCTACCTAATACATAGAAACAAACACCTGGAAGCAGCCAAAATGTGGAAGCAAAGAAACATGTCACAAAGGAAAGAACAGAAGAAATTTCTAGAGGAGGAACTAAATGAAATAGAACCAAGCAAGCTAAGAGATACAGAGTTCAAAATTTTGTTTATAAGGATGCTCAAGCATATTAGTACGAGTATTACAAAGACAACTGAGACCATCAATGACATAATAAAGTACCAATTTGAAATGAAGGCTACAAGAACTGAACTGAAGAATAATTTACAGGGACTCAACAGTAGAGGACGCTGAGAATCAAATCAGCAATTTGGAACATGAGGAAACAAAAAACACCCAACCAGAAGAGCAAAAAGAAAAAAGAATCCAGCCCGGCTGGGCGTGGCTCAGCAGTTGAGCTTCAACCTGGGAGCCAGGCGATCGGGTTTCTATTCCCGGTCAGGGCACATGCCCTGGTTGCAGGCTCTATCAATGACTCTCTCATCATTGATGTTTCTATCTCTCTCTCTCTCCCTCTCCTTTCCTCTCTCTGAAATCAATAAAGATATATTATAAAAAAAAGAAAGAAAAAAAAAAAAAAGAATCCAGAAATATGAAGATAGTATAAGGAGCCTCTGGGACAACTTCAAGTGGTTCAATACTCGTATTATTGAGGTATCAGAAGGGGAAGAAAGAGAGCAAGAAATTGAAAACCTATTTGAAAAAATAATTACAGAAAACTTCCCTTACCTGGGGAAAGAAATAGACTTACAAGTCCAGGAAGCATAGAGGGTCCTGAACAAGAGGAACCCAAAGAGGCCCACAGCAAGACACATCATAATTAAAATGCCAAAGGTTAAGGACAAAGAGAAAATCTTAAAAGCAGCAAGAGAAAAGCACTTAGTTACCTACAAGGGAGCACCCATACGACTGTCAGCTGATTTCTCAACAGAAACCTTGCAGGCCAGAAGGGGGTGGCAAGAAATATTCAAAGTGATGAAAAACGTGGAACTACAACCAAGATTGCTCTACCCAGCAAAGCTATCATTTAGAACTGAAGGTCAGATAAAGAGCTTCACAGACAAGAAAAAGCTAAAGGAGTTCATCACCACCAGACCAGCACTACAGGAAGAGTTGAAGGGTCTTCTTTAAGAAGAAACTAATGAACAAAAAAATCTGACAAACTAAATAGATCCAGAGACACTGACACACATAACAGACAATCATATTTCAGAGGGAAGAGCAAAGGGGGGTGGAGGGTGGGAAGAGATTAACCAAAGAAGTTATATGCATATATGCATAACCCATGGACACAGTCAATAATGGGGTGAAGGCCTGGGGAGGGGGAGGGAGTCAAGTGGAGGGGGTTAATGGGGGGGGAAAAATGGGACACCTGCAATACTTTCAACAATAAAGATAAATTTAAAAAAATCTAATCAAGTCCATTTACTAACACTGACAACAGTGTCCTAATCAAATTTTTCTTTCCTTACTAAAAAGTGACTAAGTTATGACTATATTTAAAAGTTACTCTCCTTTCCAAAGGCCTTTTTATCACAGCAATGTTAATGATGTCTAAAAAGAACCGGTTAACATAATCACATTTGGATTTTTGTTTTTATTCGTTTTTGCTTCTCTACATTCTCCCAAGGTGATTAGCACCTTGTGGCTGTGGCCTGAAATGCAGAGTCGCAGCCTGTCTGTCTCACCTGTGAGCCACGCTGCCCTCTTGGATTTCCTGCACAAATATTCCCAGCTCTCCCCGGTTGTCGCTCCTCAGTCCCACAACACTAAACCCGAGGCCTCCACAGGGAGGTTTGAGGAGCTCAAAAACTTCCACATGGCGACCCTGTCCAGGAAACAAAGAAATAAAATTAAAGCCAATCATCTTATTAGTGGCATCACTTTGTTAAAAAAAAAAAAAGTTTTCTAAGAAAACCTTTATCCCTTATCACCTAGAATGAGACACCTTATTTATCCTAGAGAATATTTCTGGAACATAAAATATAATACTCAGTTAAAAATGTGATAATTTAAAGAAATGGAATACAAAAATCTAGGAACCACCCAAACACACAAAATCTACTTCATTTTCATTCCAATTTTTTTCAGATGTTACAAATGTCTTCATAAGTAAGAATATATTTAATACTACATTTAATAAATATATATTTAAGGTATATTTAACATGTTATACAACATAAATACATAAATATTCTTCAAATTATCCAGGACTTGATTACAATCTTAAGATATTATACGTTCTATCATAACTAACAGGAAAAAAATGTTCTTACCTGGGCCATATTTTTGATCAGCTGATCAAATTCCTCACAGGCAGGTTTCCCATTGATGTGTGTAGTACCTGAAGCTGTAAGTGCCTCCAGATTCCCACTGCTTTGGGATGATAAAAACGATTCATTTTGCAGCGCAGTAGTTACAGCTGCGCTGAGATGTGGAATATGGGTAGAATCCACATTTGAAATTGCCGAAGTTGCAACGTTTACCTAAGAGTAATATGGAGATTATTAACAATTTTCACATTCCATAAACTGTTTCATAGAAAACATCCCAAGAGGGGTAATAATGAAGTAGACACCAAATTTCAAATTGTCCAAGCCTTTCAATTAAGCAACTCTATTTCAAAAAATGTATTTCAAGGAGAAAAATTAGAAGCACACACAAAGACCTATAAGGAAGCTCAATGCAGCACTATTTATTAGATAAAAAATATTTTAAACTAATTACTTCCAGCGTTCAACTTCAGGGTACTCATTAAAACACACGCAAAAACATTCACATCCATACACACACTTTAAAGTAAAAAAAGGCTAGTTATAGAATATGTATAATATAATTCAATGTACTTACAAAAAAATGTTTACATATGTATTAATCATTGGAACAATATATACGAAACAACCAGTATAACACTAGTTATTCCAGAGAGATGGACTACAGGGGTCCATTTACTTTCCATATTGCTTGAATTTTTATAACAATGTACGTAGTAAAGAATTTGGTGTTCCTCAAAGAGTGGTCTGGCTTTTGTCCCCAGCTCCTAGGAAGTAACTTCTAAACCCTTGAAATTTCCCAGGTAACAGGAGTGTCTTTGTTATCCATGGTGGGCCCCGAGGTCACATGGTATCAGCTCAAATTCTGAAATTATGTTAAACCACATGGGCAATCAATCAATCATACCTATGAAATGATGGTGGAATGAAAACTCTGAACACGGAGCTCAGGTGAGCTTGCTGGGTTGGCAATATTCCATTGCTTACTGTTATGCATAGATTTTGGGGAGGGGGACACTTCCTAGGGAAAATAAAAGCTTTGATTTGAAATCCTGCTAGATTGTCTCTTCCTTTGGCTAATTTTTGACCTGTATCCTTTCTGTAAAATAGAACATAATGGTGATTTAATAGCTTTCAGTAAGTTCTATAGATCCTTCTAGTAAAATGTTGAACCTGAGAATAGTTTTGGGAACTTCCTGAACTTGCAATTGCCTCTATCTTATGTAGATTCTTCCCTCTTACTTTATATTTGGAGCTTAAATCCTTTGTTGTTGGTCTCAAAAGTCTTAGGCAGAGTTGCCAGTCTGGAGGACTGACTCTTCGAACTTCATAGTTTGGTAAATTCCAGGTACAATGATATAAATAAACAACAACTATTATATATTGTTATATAAGCACACAAAAAAGAGAATTCCATTTTGGAAAAATATTCTATAATTAGAGTACTTTTCTGTACCTGTTATAAGGAGCTGCAAGTAAAGCTAAATAATTGAAAAAACAGTACAAGCAGTCAAACCTGATTTCATATTTCTATAGGGTGTCTAGAATCTAACTTTTTATCTGTAACTATCAGAAAGGTTACACCAATCATGCTTTGGGATTACTGTCTGAATTCATCTCCTAGCATTCTGTCCTCCAGCTGCACTCACAACTTCACTTTTCCTAAAACTGCCAAGGTACCCCCTCTCTACCAGTCAGGACATCCTTCCCCCAAGTATCTACGTGCTTTCTTCTTTCATCCAGGTGTGCTCAATGTCACCGCAGAGAAGCCCTCCCTGACAACTCCAAGACAGCATCCCACCATTATACTCCATCAGCTTACCCGGCCCTGTTTTCCTTCATGGCGCTTATTACCACCTGGCATGTGCCCTGTTGTCACGGAGCTTTCAGCCCAATCTGTCCAACACAGACAAGAACACAGGATTCTCCAGTGGGGGAACCTACTTCATTTCTGATTAAATTCTCATTCTCTAGAAGTGCCTAGCACAGAGTTGGCGTTCAACATACCTTTGCAGAATAAATGTTTATTCACTTTATAAGGACCTACTCTGATATAATGTCCCCAACAACCTTCCAAATATCTTTATTTTCATTTACAGATGATAAGATTAGCAAAGTCACACACAGGATATAGTAGACACAGTATGCATGAACTAGATTTTTTCATCATGGCGCTCTTATCATCTTATATTATACATTTAGCAAACAGTCATCTGAGATATTTCTGCAAATAAGATATTAGGTAAAGAGTTTTCATTGACAGAAGTAATCAAAATATTTCACAATACACCACCAATCTGTTCCTAAGAGTTTGTTACCTATCCTTAAAAATAAAACAGAGAACTCAACAAGTTACCACAGTTATCAATAACTCAACCATTACAATGGCTACCTACAACCTCAAATGAAAAAGAGATCCATGTGCTTAGCAGAGGCTTTTGGGAATCCTTTCAAATGCTTATTTTAAAATCTACAGCACGCCTGATCAATTATTATTTTTTCGAAAGCAAGCTTCTTATGCCAAACCTGATTTTTTTATCCTGAGCCATGGCGCTTCAACAGAGTCTGCCAGCAGACGATACACTGCTCAAGTTGAAGCAGATGGCAGAATAAAACGTGTGACAGGCTGAGGATCCCACACCAGGACCTAATGCCTATGGTATATTTCATAGGAAAAAATATTTGGACTTCTACTGTGGTAACCCAGAGTGAACAAATCACAGTCCAAGAACAGAGAGTCTATCCGTATGAAGTTAACTGATATCGCATAAGACAAGGTGCAAGGGCATGCCCAGGGTACAGTTATAGAGCCAGGGCATTCCAAGGGCAACGTTACAGGACCAGAGCAAGTACATCATTACAATATGAGAATGTATAAAAGTGCTAAATATCACTGTTATCTCCAAATGTTAGATCTTTAACCAATGTCAATGACTCCTCCTGTCTTCTCCTGGCCGTTGAGGTTCACATAAATGGACAAAAATTAAAGAGATCACACATGTAAAAACTGTAATTTAATTATATGATCATACAAAAAATCATTTTTAAATTTTTATAGGCATCAAATTTATGCCCATAAAAAAAAAAAAAAAAAAAGCACAGAGTCCCCTTTTGATTCTGCTGTCACCTTATTACAACAGCTTTCTGAACTAATCTCGTTGAGAAATGAGAATGAATCTCATTTTCCTTGACAGGTTTGTTCATAACAGATACAGTATAAATGCTTAATAAAAAGAACCTAACTCCCATCTTGGTTTTTAGAATATTAAGTAAACAGAAGAAAACACAACTATCTGGCAATTTTTACATGCAGATAAACAATCTGTATAATTTATGGAAGTTGCTAGTAAATGAACAAGAGTCACCAAATAATTATGTGATCTCTATTTAACTTCTGGCTGAGTATCTCAGTCTAAAAAGGCCTTTTATGTTCTTAGTAAATAAACATATAAATTAATTAATGGGTTTTAATTAGTTCTAATACCCAAAACATAACTCACATGAAGATTATGTAAAGTATTTGATTAAAAATTTGTCAAATTCTCTGTGAAAGAGTAGAATGAAACACCCTCTCAGTATTTAGAAGTCTAGGATAAGCCCTCTTATAAGACACAGTCAAAGCCAGTACTTGGTTCAGTTACTCTAAGGGGTCAAAGTAGAAATAATAACAAATGACAAATATATAACTTAAGCACTTTATTTGAACTTAAAACATATGTATAGTCATTCACAAATATCTTAATTATGGGAGGGCTCCACCTTCTTTCTTGCATAAACCAATTTCATATAATATGGAATTATTTGCAAATTCAGCCTCTAAACATGGAGCAAGAATCTGAACACTTAAACAATTTCATTAAAGAAACTTGCTAGATTTTTATGAGCTCTTTCTGCAGTGTTTTACAGTTTGGTCAAACAAAACCAATTCACCAAGAATAGTTTTATCAATGCATCTAGGTAGAATTTCAAAATAATTTAAATAAGTTTTCATAAATTTTTTATCGTAAGTTTTTATATTCTATAATAAAGTCATACAGTTATAAAAATATTTATAACTAACATAATTAGTTTTAAAATAACTTTTTGATAAATGTACACTTACTTGGCAAGCACTGCAGAAACACAAACAAGAAAATGTCTGAATAAACTAGTGTTTAATGCTCTGGGCAAAAGTCAATATGCAACACAGAAGAAGTGGACAGTATCCTCTCATCTAGAAAGTCACTTATTTAGAGGTGTGCTAAGAGAGTTCCTTTTTCTATGGTATCAGCCCAAGAAAACAAAAATTTTTAGTTCTATATACAATTAAGCTCACCCTGTGGGAACAACTGTATCACAGTAACTCTTCCACTGTGACGAATGAAAACATTTGTATAAATAACTGTTTTTTAAAATACACTTTAAGTTTATCAAAAAGAATACATCACTTCTGCCATATTCTATCCATTAGAAGCAAATCAGTAAGCCTAGCCCACACTCAAGAGATCACACAAGAGTATTAATACCAGAAGGCAGAGGTTATTGGTGTAGATCTCAGAAGCTAACACAGCAAATCACAGTAGAGCAGCTGAAAGCCAAGACAGAGAGAAAAACTCTTAAGAGCCACAAGAGCAAAAAGCACTTCACCTTCCAAGAAAAATAAAACTGACACCTGACTTAGGTGAGTCAATGAAAGAAAACAACAGGAATTAAAAATTAAGAATAAGAACAAATAAACTGACAGCCTAGCACTTTCAGAAAACCTCCCCCCCACACATGCTCACACACAAAGTATTGTGTTATCTCAGGTTTGGAGAAAAAACAAACCAAAAAACACAAAAATAAATTTTTAGGCAAGACAAAAATGATCCCCGATGGAATTTTCTTAATTCAGAGAAGATTGAAGAGCACAAAAAAGAAATTAAAAAATGAGTAAATTAATAGCAATTGCTTAACTCAATAAATAACCTAAAACTTAATGGAGTTTTGAATATACGTAGACTTAAAGTACTATATGATAATTACAAAAACATCCAGAGTAGAGTAAATGGGGTTGAAGTGCATCATGTTCCTTGCATTTGCCAGGAAGTAGTGAAAGTACTACTTAAAGTCAAATAAATTAAAGGCACAAATATCTGACAAAGGGCTCACATCTGGCTGTATAAAGAAAACCCAAAACTCAATAGTTAAAAAAATATATATATCCAATTAGAAACTGAACAGCAACGTTTCGGCAAAGAGAATATATAGATAGCAAATAAGAATATAAAAGATGTTCAGCATCATTACTCATTAGATAAATGCAAATTAAAAGCACAAAGAAAGTCATTTTATACCTATCAAAATGATTAAATAAAAAATAGTGGCAACACCAAATGCTGGTGAAGATGTGGAGAAAATGGATTGCTCATAGACTGCTGGTAGAAAGCTAAAGTGGTAGAGCCCCTCTGAAAAAGTTTGTCAGTTCCTAAAAAATACTAAACATGTATTTACCATACGACACAGCAATTATACTCCTGGACATTTATTAAAGAGAGATTAAAACTTTATGTTCATGCAAAAATATGCTTTATCTAGAAGAGTAAAAATCTGGAAACAAACAAAATGTCCCTCAATAGGTACATCCAAACCATGAAATACTATGGAATACTACTCAGCAAAAAACAAACAGAAACTATTAACATACACAACAACTTGTATGAGTCACAAGAGCATTATGCTGCATGAAAAACAATCTCAAAAGGTTGCACACAATATGGTTATATTTTAATAACATTCTTGAAATTATTACATTACAGAGGTTTTTTACAGTTGCTAGGTAGTGGGGATGGTGTGGGGAGGGGCTGGGTGTGACTATCAAAGGGAAGCATAAGGAAAATCTTTGTGGCGACAGAATAGATATGTACCTAGATTGTGGTGGTGGCCACACAAACCTATACAAGTGATAAAAATAACACAAATGGAAAACATTAATGCACATTATATCAATATCAGTTTCCTGGTTTTGATATTTTACTGTAATTATTAAGATGTAACCCCTGGAGGAAACTTGGGAAAGCACATATAGAACCCTTCTATACTATATTAAAAACTTCCTAGAATTACATCTCGAATTATTTCAAAATAAAAACTTTTTAAAAAGCTGACTTAAGTAGGTCAAGGATATTTACTGTAATCTGTAGAGTAACAACTAAGAGAATAATAAAATTAAGAAAAATAACATACTAATAGAGGAAGAAGATGAAATAAAAAGGTAACACAACAGAAAACAAAATCAAATAAATAAAACAAAAAATAATCAATAACTACATTAAATATAAAGGGGTTAAGTACACAAAATGAAAACAAACTGTCAGACTGTATAACACAATAAAAGCCAAATACATGCTGTTTACCAAAGATACAAGTTACTAATAAAGAAAAAAGATAAAAGAAAAGATGAAAATAGGAAGATAGAAAAAAGATACACTATACATACATTAATCAGAAGAAGCCTGGTAAACGTAAACTAATATCTGACAATCGAACTTTAAGGCAATAAGCACTGCACTCAACAACTGCTAAGCACACATTATTTCAAATGCAAAAGAAATATTTATCTAAGTAGACTATAGGTATTCCTACAGTATATATCATTAAATTTCATACAGAAGATGTTTTCTGATTACAGAAGAATTAAGCAAGAAATCAACAATGGATAACAAGAAAACAAAACAATCATAGTCAATTAAGTAATACATTTCTAAGTAAACCATGGTTTAATAAAAGTTAAAACATTTAAAATTGAGTAATAATCAAGATACAACATACAAAAATTGTGGGATTCAGCTAAAGCTATGCTTAGAAAGAAATTTATGGACTTACATAAATAGATTATTAGAAAAAAATGAAATGGGCTGAGCATGTATATAAAAAAGTTAAAATAACACAGCACACCAAACCTGAAAAAAAAAAAAAAATATTAGACCCAAACTCAAGAAAATAGAAAAAAATACAATAAAGAAATTCGACAAAGCCAAAAGTTGCTCTCTAGAAAGAAGAAAACATTAATGAAATTGATAATCCCCAGCAACACTGATCCAAAAAAATGCAAAAGGCATAAATTTCCAATATCAGGAATAAAAAGAGGGACCTAATTAGATTAACCTATACCAAAATTTTTTTTTGGGAAAAATGTTATATGAAATAAATTAATACCTTAAAAAATAAATTTACCAAAATGTCAATAATTGTACATCTATTACTGAAATTGAGTCAATTATTAAAAATCTTCACACACATTAATAAAAAACAGGTCTAGATGATTTCACTGGTAAATTCCTCCAAACAGTTAAAAAAGAAAATTAACAATAATTTTATAAACTTTCATTGGCAAGGAAAAGTAGTAACTGCTCTCAACTTTTGAGACCAACATACCTTGACACAAAAATCTAACAAGGACATTACTAGAAAGGAAAAATTATAGATACAAAAATACTGAACACACTAAATCCAAAGATATATAAAGAAGATAATGATTACAACTAAGTTGGACACTCCAGAAATGCAAGGTTAAATTAGTATTTAAAAATTAAGTTTAATTTACCGTGTTAATAAAGGAGAAAAACGTAGGATTAGCTCAATAGATGATAGAATAAAGTGGTGGATAAAATGCATACTTAACAGGAAAATACTGAAAGCTCTTAACCCTGAAATTGGGAGACTATGACATCCACAATCACCACTTTTATTAGAGTCTAGGTTTCACGCAGTACAATATGACAAGAAAAAGAAATAAAAGGTATAAGGCCTATAATTGGAGAAATAAAAACTGTAATTATTTGCAGACACATAATTCTGTACACTGAAAACCCAATTAAATCTACAAATAAACTATTAGCTTTAATAGGTGAATTTAATAAAGTTAGTTGAAAAATAAAGTATAGTTAGTCAATATAAAATAACTATTTCCTAGCAAAAATAAACTAGGAATTAAAACTTTTTTTAGAAAGATTCCAATTAAAAATATGTTAAAAATTTTTTGAGAAAATTGGAATACAACATAAGTGTTTAGAAACACACCCACACACATATGACCACTTGATTTACAACAACGGTGCCAATGTTAAGGGAGAAAAGGAGAATGGTCTTTTCAATAAATGGTTCTGTGTCAAATAGATATTCAAATAGAAAATTAGAAACACATACATGAGCATACATACTGTATCTCTACTTCACACTACAGCCAAATTTTAGAAGGTAATTCAAGCTTCTGAGAGAAAATCTCTACATCCTTGGCACAGTCAATGGACTTACATAAATAATAAGTCGGACCAAAAAGGCAATGCCCATAGAGGAAAAGTCTGAGAAATGGGACTTTATTAAAATTTAAGAAAAACTTCTGATCCTCAAAGGATACAATTAAGGAAGTGAAAAGGAAAAATACAAAGCAGAAAAAGAGAGTTGTGACACAAACGTCCCACAAAGAAGTTGTGTTTAGAATATATATAAACTCTTGTAGATTAGCACAAAAAAGGCTGACAAACCAATAGAAAAGTGGGCAAAAGACTTAAACAGAACTCCACAAAGGGTATCTGAATGACCAATAAGCATATGAAAAGGTACTCAACATAATTAGTTTTCAGGAAAATGTAAATTAAAACAATAGGATATTATAACATAAGCCCACAGTGGCTTAAATTTGGAAAAAAGAAATTTAAAACTGGTGTCTCAAGTGTAAGCAATGATGTGCGGCAATGAGAATTTTCATAACTACGGTGAGAGTGTAGACCTACAGTTCGAAAGAATCTACAAATGCTGAATGTATACTGTAAGACACAGAAATTTCACTCGAGTAAATATCCACGAGAAATGAAACTGGCATGCACATCAAACAACATATATGCATGCCAGTTTCATTTACAATAGCCCAAAACTGGAGAAAACAACATTACAATCAACAGAAGAAAGGGCAAACATATACTAGTATATTCATACAATGAAAAATGGAAAAGAACTTCAGCCACATACAATATAAATGAATGTCAGAGACACAAAATGAGAAAAATAAGCCAAGCACAAAGCATATATATACTCAGATTGCATGTATATGGAATTCAAATACTTACCTATGGGATAAAAGTAAAAACAGTCTATGATCTGACTTATATGTGAAATATAAAAAAGCAAGAGTCATAGAAAGAGAGATTGGTGGTTGCCAGAGGTTTGGTTAAGGGGGCAATGGAGAGATGGTGGTCAAAGGGTACAAACTCCCAGCTGTAGGATGAATACGTTACAGGGATGTAAGGTACATCCTGGTGACCACAGTTAACAACACAGTACTGTACTGTACACTTGAAAACTGCTGAGAATAGACCTTAAATGTTTTCACCACATACACACAAAAAGGTAATTATGTTAAGTTCATGAATGTGTTAATTAACCCAACTGTAGTATGTATTCATTTCACAATACATACGTGTGTCAAATATCATGTTATATATCTTAAACTCACCCAATGTTATATGTCAAGTATATCTCAAATAGGCCAGGGGAAAAAAAGTGATTTTTCTGGCGTAGGTTAGGACTGACTGAGGGGATACTGAGAGCATTATGGAGTAATGGTAACTGTCTATACTTTGATTTAGAGAAAGGGTTACATGTATATATTCCATTTGTAAAAAAAAAAAATCCCTGAGCTATATCATTTAGCCCATTACTGTATGTTATTTTTCATTTTAAAAAAATTGTGCAAAATAAGAGATACAATTAGAACACAGAACCTGGGTACTCCAATAATGGATGATACACAAATACTTCTCTTTAAAAAAGTAGGAGCAGCCTCTATATATCAAGCTAAACCTTTTATGACAGACACTCTGAATTTACGGTTCAATTACCAGGCATTCACCTTGAATAAAGCAGCATATAGAAACTAGATGTCTATCTGAAGATGAAGCTCACTCTATTACTGTGATGGATGACCCTCAACGGACTTCACATGGATTCAACTGGCTAATTTCCATTCCCAGAATAAATCCTTTAGCAAGTACTCAAGGTGAGTCTTCAGCAAATGTGTTTTACCCCCAAAGAGTATAAACTTTTAAACTTGTAATCATTTAATTGCAGTCCAAATTACAAGAAGGAAAAATAATCATTATATTTTTACACACTGGTAGTAGGCTGACATAATTGAAAGATTTCAAACTTATAAATTGCTTTTTATGTTTTTAAATAATAATACCTACTTGGTAAAATTAATATCATTCCAAAAATATACCAAAAAAAATCTTAAATATTTTGTTCATATAAATATGTAGATCCACTTAACTAAAGCTGCTAAAAAATATTGAAATACTGTCTTTTTAAGTTTCATCTATCCCTTCTGGGTTGTTAATTGAAAATGAAGTCAATATTATTAGCTCTATTTCAGTGGCTAACATCAATCTTTCCAAAGTACTTATGTAACTGTCTACAAAGATGACTGCTTAGGATCAAACTGAATTTCCTTGTGGTTCCTTTATTGTGACTTACTCTGAATGCTCAGTATAGTAATGAGAATAAAAATAGAATATAAATGGATGGCTATTACATTTCTAACATTTTAAAGCCAAGATGTATATTATTTTGAATTAAGCAATAAAAATGACCACTGCTTTTGCTACCCTAGTTTCATAGATTTTAAACAAATTTATAAACATATATTGCTAGTTCAATTTCCCATTTTTTGTTTGTTACTCCTTAATATAATGAGAAATAAGGCATTCTCTAGGGAATCTGACAAAACAGGTGTACTTCATAGCAATGCAGACTGTTTTTTAAATCTGCACCTTGTCTTCTTTTCTTGCAAAAAAAAAAAGGTGAATTTACAAAAATGCTGTAAAACACTCTCTGGAACTGATCCCAAATGTGAAATGCAAAGATGGATAGGATGCTGAGAGTATTCAATGTGATCACAGGAAAATATTTTTATACATAATAGAACTGCAGTTCAAGTTTGGAACCAAGGGAGGCCTCCTTTTCCATAAATCTTTCAGTGAAATACTGATTAGGGCACAACTCTGATGCATTATTGAACAGGCAAACCCTTGCACAATAATTGATGGTGGCACTTTGATTTAATGATCCTTATTTTTAAAGCTAATTAAAGGAATTGAGTTGCATGTTCAAAGGGGATTAGCTTAATGTGATGAGACTATTTCAGACATAAAGTAGCTCACAGCTCCTGAACTAAACAAGATTCAAAATGTAGCAGCAAGTTATAAAGGGGTGGGGGAGATTTTCAAATGAAATAAGCATAATTTTACATTTTCTATGAGACTTTCCCTTCATTCATTCAAATACTTATTGAGCACCTGAAATGACTAAGACATTGGGCTCTAGATAATGGGACAGTAATTAAAGAGACAAATGCTTCCCATAATCACTAATATGTTAGATATCCTATAAAACTACTCCACCAGGATTAGTTCGCCCACCTTTCTTTTACTAGATATGATTACTGAATAGCAAAGCAGATAGTGGCCTAGTACCCACTTTATAATTTTCAGAGATTTTAAAGTAGCTCTTGACTATCACTGGCTGATAAACTTAAAAGGTAAGAATATTTAATTTAGAAAATAATTCCTTAACCCAGGAATGTTTAGCTAAATAAACTGTTTTAGAAATTTAAAAAAAGGTTTAAAGAGTCATTCTGAGTAATCAAAATGCAACTTTTCTGCTCCTGTCTCTATGTATACACAAGTACATAGTTTCAGTGCCGTATTTGTCTTAAAATTTCCCTGTGCAAAAAGCATAACCTATCAACCATGAAACTCAAGATGGAAAGCCAAGAACACTTAAACCTCAAGAGGAAAATAAGTTAAAGAGTATGTGAGATTCCTGTCTTCTCCCCTTCGGTATTTAGACAAGTATATACGGATGATCAACAGTCTACCAAAGCAATGCTGATTGGTACAGCTTATTAAGCGACAAAATCAAATACAACACTGTAGACTGTGTGCTTTTATACAATGTCATCAACTTAAATGAAAGACCAAGGAGCAGGTTCTGCTATTTTATAATGTCCTCATTGTTACACAAAGCTGCATCTATGAAGGTTTCATTCATTCTTGAAATTACAACACAAAATACAAAGATTAAAATGTATACTCACTAAAATGCTGGGTTCAGGGAGCATAATGGACAGTAGTCCATGTATATTTTTTATTAAATTTATTGGGGTGTAGGTTTCTGTTACAAGAGCTATACATTGCACTGTATGCCCATCACCCAAAGTCGTATCTTCTCCCATCACCATATATTAGGACCCCTTTCACCCCCACCCCCTTCCCTCTGGCAACCACCACACTGCTGTTTGTGTCCACGAGTTCCAGTTTTATATCCTACATATGAGTGAAATCATATGGTTCTTAGCTGAGTCCATGTATATTTTACAAAACTAATTTTTTAAAGGTCTAAATTCAACAATATTTAGAAATACTCTACATGAAAAGATTCAGATACCACCAATTTCCTAAAACATGTGTGAACGCTTGGATAAAGACTAAAAATAACTTGAACCTGAAACAGTCACAGTTTTGTTTTAAACTATTTTCATTATGTATTGTTATAAAAATTTTTAAGTGTACCATTTTTAAAAAGGTCCTATAATGAAGTAAAACATAACAGGATTCTTTAACCCTGACTTTCTACTAAGATTCCAATTAGATTCTGCTGATTGCAAAAACACTGGTTTCTTTGTCATACTGTTTGATCTTTTTTTGATAATACCTTTATTTTTTATTAGCATCTTTGAGGAAAAGGTGTCTATAATAGGCTGAAAAAAGAAAAAACAAAATTCTTTTCAGCTCCTCTCATCAGGAGCAACAGTCTATTTCCCACCCACTGAATCACCTTAAAGTTCGTGATGAACTTTAAAGTAGTAAAATGATTGTTTTAAAATCTTAACTCTTGAGTGTACAGCATATCTTTTTAAAGCACTTATTCAGCATAAAAAATAAAATTCTTGTCTAGCGGAAAAGCACTATGGTTTGAGCTGCAACCTGAACCAGCTAATTTTTTCATGAGCACCATATTACTTGAAAAAAATTACTGAATATCAAAAAGTGATTATATAAACTTAGGTATATGGCAGATAATTTCTTGAAAATGAAGAAAGTAAGCCTGTCACCTCAAGGAAAACACTGATAGTAACTGTTGCCAATATTAAAATTTGAGCTTTCATGTGACAATTACAATTTTGGAAAACCTGTATTGCCACCATAAGCCTGACAACTTTCCATAATTTAAAGACTCTGTGGATAAAATGAGAAGCTACACTACCAAGTGTAATTTTTTTATATTATACAGTGCAACGTAATTGTTAAATTTTTCAAAATTTCCGGATGACCAATGATACAAAATTATGCACAGGTTTAAAAAATTCAAAGAGCAAGAGACAGATTTTACTGCAATAAAATACAAAACTTTCATTGATTTGTTTTCAGATTCTACGTTGTAAGTAGTCTTTGAGAAACTACCAAGAGGCCTGACCGGGCGTGGTTCAGCGGTTGAGCATAGACCTAGGATCCAGGCGATGGCGGTTCGATTCCCGGTCAGGGCACATGCCCGGGTTGTGGGCTCGATCAGTGACTCTCTCATCATTGATGTTTCTCTCTCTCTCTCCCTCTCCTTTCCTCTCTCTGAAATCAATAAAGATATAAAAAGAAAAGAAACTACCAAGAGCTTTGGTGCCCTATCAAAGAAGGGTATCCACAAGTATTCAAAAAGGCTATAGGTCAACCTTTCCCAGCTAAGTATCTGTGTGAGGTCAGATATTCTCCAAATACGTCAACAAAGATGACAAATCCAAACAGATGAAATGCAGAAGCAGATATGAGAATCCAGTTGTCTTCTATTCAGCTACATTAAAGAGATGTGCAAAAATGAAAAGGAATGCCACTCCTCACTAATTTTTAAATATCATGGGTTTATTACTGCTACTTTAAAAGGTATTAACAAATGAAAATTTAAAATATTTCTCAATTTTAATTTCTAACCTGATAAATACTTATGTATAAAACCACATAAACAAAAGCACATTGTGGTCCTTAGTAATTTTTAAGAATAAAATGAGGTCATGAGTCCAAAATGTTTGAGAACTGCTGCCTTAGAACAATAGTAAATTTCTAATAGGAGGGGAAGTAATAAGAGAACTAATATTTATTAAGTGCTCGGTAAGCATCAGGCTTATGCCTTAGAGTTGCTAGATCCATGTTACTTAATTCCCATTTTACGACTGGAGGAAAAGAAGAGGGTCAATGAAGATACACACACACACGTACACTTTCATTTTAAGAAATAAACCCGTGCTTAGGATCATCCAGTAATAAGTATGAATGTCAGAATACAGATCTGGATTGTGTCTGTCTCTACACTACACACAATGGCTGCATCTGAGATCAGATCATCAAAATGACGCCTCAAAGCACCAGGAAATCCTTCAAGTAAGTTCATCACACGGTTTATAAGGACAGCAAAACAGAAAACGACAGCTTCGTGACTGAGACCTGGGATCAAGAGTCAGCCTGCCTGCCTTCAAATACTAGCTCTACCACTTAACTTATTTGTGCCTCTGTTTCCCCATCTGTAAAATGAGGAAAATAATATTATCTACTTTATACTATTAGTGTAATAATGAAACAGGTAACTATACAGAATAGTTCCTGACACAGTAAGAATTTAATACCTGTTAACTGTTACTATGAGATGATGAGGGGGAGGGGGAGGAACATCTTATCAATATGGTTACTAAGAGAAAAACTCGGTGTTTTCAATGTAACTTCCTTTATTTGGCTCATTTATTTATGTAAAAAATTAGTTCTCTAATGAAAGATAAGTTATTAATGTACAACAGTTCTGGATATTTAAAAATATTCATGTATTCATTAATTAAGCACTCATTTATTGAGTCTGAGTAAAGTATTGTGTTAGGTATAAGATATTCAAAGATGAATATGGCATGGTTTTTATCCCTAAAGTAGTAAATCGACTGCAAACAGATCTGAACTACAATTAATTCCTACTCTGCTTTGCAGGCTTGTTAAGAACAAATGGCAATTGGAGCCCAGATATACACCCCGGTCTAGGCATGTGTGTTGACGTGTATTTGCAGAATGTCTTTTCTTTATTTAAATCTCAACACTTCTGTGCTTTCTCAGTAAAACTTCCAAGGGAAAAAATTTTAAAGAACGTAGCTTAACCAAAAAGAATATTCTTATAAAAAAAATGCTGAGATTTTCTACATCCAAGGAGAGAAGATATCAAAATGAAGCTAATCTAATTTAAATGTCAAGACAAACAGTAATTCAAAAAATGAAACTTCAGACAAACGACATGTTAGAATTTTCACAGTGTTTTTCCTATCAGTCCCACATTTTCAGAAGACAAATAAAACGGATTCACTGTTCACAACCTGCTTAGAGTAACAAAACCTTACAGGTGAGTATAAGGACAGGGGTGGGCAAAAGTAGGTTTACATTTCATATGGAAAATGTCATGCAGGTCATGATTATTACAATAGTTCATTAATTCTGTTTTCTGTGCTCACCACTGTAAACCCCTGTACATAAAAGTGAACACGAGGGCTAATATTACTCTGCCATAATATTGCCTCTCCATTCCACTATCTTCATTTACTTCAAAATCGAGCATAATTATAAATAAAACCAGAACAAAAGTTCTAGTTTATATTTTAAAGGCCCTCTGGTTAAAATTTGGGGGCAGAACTTAAGACAAATGACAATCTTAATAAATCTGAAGTTACAAAATGTTTCGTTCAAGTGTGATTCTCTTTAGGAATGCTATTAACTGTCCCCCACCCCCAACTTATTTGTTCCTTTATATTAGTGAACTAAGGGTTTAGAAATAGTGTAAATTTAAGGAAAAAGCATTGGCTTCAAGGTCAAACAGACTCAGAATCTTCTTGTAAATTCACCAATGAATAACTGTGTCGTCCAGATTAAGTTACATAACATGTCTAAACCCCATTTTCCTCACTGGACAAAACAGGGATAACCCCCACCAACTCTGAGCTGATAGACTGGCTAAATGAGACAAAGTCCATAGTACATGAAGGCTTCTTAAAGGTAACTGTTGTTACTATAGCTTCAAAGGTAAATCGACTGTTCTTAAATCCTTGGGTTGAAAAACTCATTTAGGTTATACCCAGTAAAATTCACATTTTTTCCCCCTCCAAAGAGCATTTAACTTTGTCACAAAAACACCACACAATTAGCACCATTTGCTGCTTCCGACACACATGCATCCCCAATGGCAAGATGGTGCTGCATTTTAATCCAGCACTGTATAAAAAGCTCGAGCAGTGCCTTCTCGCCCAGGATAAAACAAGAATTTCAGTCCTTTCAAAGGCTCCATATTTACAAACTTTTAGTTAAAGGAACAAACATTTAAAAGCTGTTATTGTACCAAAAATAAAGTATTTGAAATTCCTACAGTAAATAAACTTTATGGTAAATGTAAAAACATAAGAATCATTCCTTTTCTTTAAACTTCTCCTAGACAATGTACATTAGAGTCTCAAGACACAGACACTTTTCGGGTCCGTGGCTGCAATATTCTACCATAAAAGTAAAACCATTTCAGGGATAAGAAAAAACATCTTTTTTTCATTTCCACAAGCAATATGAACTGGGAAGAATCCCGTTCCATTTTCTAGATAATTCTTGTTAATGGGGTCAAGGCCTACTTTCTTTCTTTCCATGCCCCTCCCCTTACCTACACCAAGTCATAATTTAACGTAGGCATTCTTTAGAGTCAGGAGTCATTCCCCTTTACTAATTGCAAATCTACAGATGAATCATCTTTATTTCAGCCTCAGATTAGAAACCATAGTGAGAGGGGTCATGTTTCTGTCATTTATACAGGTAGTCAAATAAAGCTGAGGAAACTCATTTCTGCTCTTGGAGACATGAATTACACAAAACGGTATCTGTCTGATTACCAAAGTCAAAACAGAGCAACAAAATGCCCAGTTATCAAAATTCTCAGCTTTCCACCAATCTTAAAAATGTAAATGTAAGAAATTACATTTAAGAGTCACTGATTACATGTAGAGTCACTGCTGCTACTGCTTAAAAGTAGCATACACCTCACACTTTGGCCATGAACTTGATTTAGCAGTCTTACAATTATATACCTACAGAGCAGCGGCCCTGCAGGCGTGCCCCAGAACAGTGGTTTCCATCTGACAGCCTCAGCTGATATGAGATATTTGAAAGTGACTCTCTGAAATATACATTGACCGGGTATGTCTCTAGGTTCTCTAAAATTTGCTCCTGTTTAAGACAAAACATCAGAAAAAAAGTACAGGGTATACATGCTCTCATGTACCCTCTGGCAGAAAAGCCATCACTTGTATAAATTAGAGTGTGATGTATTCTTAGTGTACTTCATTCCTAGAAACATGAAAAAAACATTTATTAGGAGAACAATTTATGTATTTTACAATAATAACTGAAGCTCTTATCTATCAAACTGTTACTTAAACTCTTACCTTAATTTTATGTTGTGTCTTATACTACAATTTTTTAAATTTGGAGAAATAAAAAACTACTTATTATTAAAATATTGTATTTAGTGGAATGGTTAGAAGATAATACAATTTCAACGTGATACAATAAAGTTTGATACAAAAAGCTGAATGCAAAAGAGCCAAGATGATTTTAAATAAAAACCTTAAATTACTAAAGCCTTCACAATCTGGCTTGAAAGTTCCATCTCTTGCCAACAGTCTGCATATATTCTATTTCTCTGCTAATATAGGTCTGTAGGCAACTGTTTCACAGTTTCTTAACCTCAGCACTGCACACTTTATAAGTCCAATAATTCTGTCTTGGGGGGCTGTTCTGTGCACTGAGGATGTTTAGCAGCATCCCTGGACTCTACCCATTATATACCAGTAGCATGCTATTCCCCAACCCCAAATCAGGACAATCAAAAATGTCTCCAGACATTGCCAAATGTCCCTAGGAAGGGAGAACGTAAAATCACACCCAGCTGAGAACTGCTCTATACCTACGTAAACATTATCACCACCTGAAATAATTTCCTCCCACATCTCTGCAGAAAATTCCTCCTCATTTTGCAAGACCCATCTTACATGTCATCTCCAGTGTGAACTTTTCTTCAGGTGAAAGTTAGTAATTCCTTCCTCTCATGCCACCCACCTTCTTGTTTTTCTTTTTAATTACATGAGATATATATGTTCTGTTTTCCCCTCTAGATAGTGAGAACCTCGATCTTATTTATTCACTGTATTTTTATTGATTTTTAGGGCTTCAGTAAAGGTCTATTAATAAAGAATTATGAGTCTTCTTTTATAAAAGCATCCACGAGATAACCCTCCCATTGTCAAGAGAAAGTTTGGCTCACTAAACAACTTCTCAAACTGAGCAATATGTAATCCTTCAGTTTTTCCTGTTGTTGTTTTATTTTTTGTTTTGCCTTTGCTTCTGGGAAATGCATATTAAATTATATACTCAATTTTAGTAACCCAAGGTCCTAGAAATATCTAGTTCTGTTCTTTTTATTTGATCTTTGTTTAGATTTATCTTTGAATCACCTATTAGTCAATGTGTTTTGCCATCAGAAGCTGTGTCAAATAGTTTTTGGAATGTGAATAGTAAAACTCAGAAACATAGAAATATCCCGGCCGGGCGTGGCTCAGCGGTTGAGCGTCTGCCTTGGATCCAGGTGCTCGGGGTTCGATTCCCGGTCAGGGCACATGCCCGGGTTGCAGGCTCGACCCCCAGTCGGGGGCTTGCAGGAGGCAGCCGATCAATGACTCTCTCATCATTGATGTTTCTCTCTCTCTCTCTCTCTCCCTCTCCTCTCTCTGAAATCAACAGATATATTTAAAAATAAATAAATTAAAAAGAAATATAAACCAAGCTAATGTAAAACTTAGAAACATAGAAATATAAACCCAAATTTTATACCATGAAGACCATTTTTCAAGAATAAAAATGAAAAAGAATATAACAACATTCATCAACACTGAAGAGTAATTTCCGATGTGATTTTATGTTAGGTTAGTATCTCTCCAGTTATTTCGAGAGATGTCAAAATTTCCAAGGAAAAACTTAGAAAAATCTGGCTTAATTTTGTGTGAATATACATTATGCATCTAGATGATATATATATGAGCCAAGACATTTCTGGGAGAGAGCTGAATGAAGTAGTAGCCTGGAAATATCAAACAACAAGAACAATAACAAAATAAGAGAAATAATCTGGAAATACTGCAAAGAGAGCACTCTAGAATATTCAAAGCCTGGGGGCTGGTTTCCTGTATCAGCAGCTCTTGTAACCTGAGCTACCCACATCATTTCTTCAACCTTACAATTGGTCTCTGTTGCCATAGCTTAAAAACAGCAACAACTCAATAATATAAATTTTTAAATATTAGTCCCAAATTTCTATTGAAATTAATAATTTTAATCCAGTTTTCCTACAGTGACTCAAGGTAAAAAGATGTTTGATTTAATGCCTGTGGTCAATTCATAAGGTAAGGCAATTAATTCATCAGGAAAGTCGCACACACCTATACTGGACTGGAGAAACCATAGAATAAATATGCAAATCCAATTTCCTCATGGCTGACAAGTTTCCATTATCAAACTGCTAACGTGTTTATTTGCCCCTCAATGGTTGGATTTTTGTCATGCATAGGCACTGAGCCCTGCAGTTATTAGCTGTGATGGCTAGGTGACAGGGAGGACACTACTGGAGAATTTGCACTTGACAGATCATTGACACACAGTCCCATTTCTCTTTTTGCCTTCTCTTCACTTAACAGGAATCATGCGGTAGGAAATAAACTGGAACCATTAGAGATTATTCAGGTTTAATAGCACACATCCTTTTAGCTGGCGGTTAGAACAATACACAATGTGGCAGAGTTAAACAGAGGCATCAATTATACTCTCAGACCTGTTAATATTTCTGACAATATTTAAATAGCACATCCCTTCAGGGCATGGCTTTTTTTGCACTCCCAGTTACACACCTGTCAAGTGTTTAATTTGCCAAAGGGAAACAGTTTGATATCTAAGGGCAGCCTTAATACTGAAGAAGCAAATTAGAAAAATTAAACATTATTGAATAGAAGTAATGAGGAGGATCTGAGGGGGAAAAATAGTAGGCTTAATTCAACGTGGCATGTCGGCATCTGTCATTAAAGCAACAACATGATCATGTCTCCAACAGGCTGCATATACCCTGAGTTTTTCAATTATTCACTCCCTTTGCTTTTTAAAAGACAGGAGAATTATGCTGGAGAAAAATCAAAGGGGTCAAATATATTAATAGTACTAAAAACGATGGTGACAGAAACTTGCCGCTATTGTGCATATACAATTATACACCTGAAAAAATAATTTAGGTATATAAGGTAATAAACAAAAGCTAGCCATTGAGCAGATTTGCGTAGCTACTGGTTTCAACTCACAAAAAATTTCATTCCTTACGTGTACTAATATTAAACTATAAATATTAATAAATTACCAGTTGGTAAACTATATGGAAAATTTAACTCTAACATAAAGTTTAGATTATTTTTGTTTAAATTTTAAAACAAAATAATACAAGTTTTTGAAATTTTACTCTAGTCATACAAGAAGAAAAATCTGGTTCAATAAACAAATGAAATTAAATTAGTAAAATGGAGACTAAAGTGAAGATTCAGAACAACTGAGAAGTTAGCAGTGGTTTTAACAGAAATTGAAGTTTTATTAGTTAAGTACCAAGTTTCTGCCTTCAGGGGGAAAATAATGAGACAGGCTGCACAGTCAAAAAAGGGAAAGGGTTGTGCCTTGCGAGGTCAAGAAAATCATGTTTTAGTTCTAGTAACTCAACCTCTCTAAGCTGTTGTGATAAGCCGAGTGAGGGCCACATGGTTTCCTTGGTCCCTTTCAATACTTGAACAGGTGACCAAAGACCCAGAAGTCCAAAGGCATATAAGACATGCCTATAGAATCCATCAACCTCACAGCTTACTTAGTCCTGAAATATATCAGCATCTGTCATTAACACAACATCACACTGTACTTAGTCACAGACAATGACACTTGATGATATTATGCTCCACACATTTCCAAGGAGGTTGCAGCTGAATCACGTGGGGCCCAAACAATTTTGGAGTCCATAGCCTACTTCTACTTGGAAATGGTAAAACAATCTCAACAACAAGTAGGCCTATTTCTCCCCTCCCTTCAGCAGACCTGGTAAGTGGACATGCTATTCCACTTACATAAGGCTGACTAGAAGGGGTGTTTTGACAGTTATCTCATTGAACTAGTGGTATTTCCTCACTTACTTACTAGTACTTTTTGTTTCAACTGGTCCTCTCATTCTAATCATATTTTCATATACAATAAGGGGAGAAGACATCTGCTCAACTCCACAATCTCCGAAAAACCAGTTTTCCATATCATAATCACACTTACATTCCGGATACCGGTTTCTCCAAAACCTTGCCCAACCATTCTGAAGATGAGTATTTAAAACCAATCTTTTCAATAACTTGCAAAGAGGACAAATATAACTACATGTAACAAATGCATCTCTTCTTCTTCCTTTTTTAAAAATATTTTTATTGATTTCAGAGAGAGAGGAAGGGAAAGGGAGGGAGGGAGAGATAGAAACATCAATGATGAGAGAGAGTCATTGACTCGATGCCTCCTGCAAGCCCCCTGCTGGGGATCAATCAGAAAACCCGGGCATGTGCCCTGACCGGGAATCGAACTGTGACCTCCTGGATCATAGGAATATGCTCAACTGCTGAGCCACGCTGGCCGGGGGCACATCTACTTAATTCATGATAATGACTTTAGAAATCATTAAGTAGAAAATTCACTAGAGAAAAATATTTTTAAACATTCTTCTTGATTTAATTTTTTGGCTACCAAAATATCTACAATTATGAAGTTTTGTGACATTAAACAAATTCCTTCTCTATTGCTACTATTTGTTCTTTTTGCATTTGGCACATTTTTGAGGTTTTTTAATTGGAGCTGTTCTTTCACTAAATTATAGAACTAGTCTTCGAGGTTCATTTTTAACCTTTTAAGGCAGAATATATGCTAGCAAGTCATCCATTACCACTAAAGTGATGCTAAAAATATTAGAATGGGAATTAGCCTGGATTGGAGGCAAAGACTGACTTCAAACCTTGTCATGATAACAACCATTTAAAAAATATACTTTTTAAAAACCTGAGAAATAGTGATTAAATTAAGTAAGTTCAAAGAACATCTGACTTTGATTTTCATTCTGTCATTGTGATATGCTTCGGTTTTAATATAAATGCTAGGACTTCTTAATGCTCATAATTTTTACAGAAAAAACACTGTGTTACATTTAGAAGTTGTAATGTTTATCACCATCTGATGCTGTCATGGAAAGAATTGCTACTTACACTCCGTTAAGAAGTGAGAATTGCAATCCTTCTAACTGATGACAATGTAATTATTCCTTTTACTGTCAAAATAGAGGTGATTTCCCTTCCTCACACATGATTACACATGCAAATCCAGGCTTATCTGAAATCTTGTGAGTGTACTGAATGTCTGAATCTGAAAGAGCAAGACCACACGAACAATGAGCTGTGGTGATGATGGAAACCAAGTCTACAGCCATCCACCCTAAACATATTTTATTATCCCCTTCTCCTGTAGGGGCTCATTCTTTAGCATTCACACAGCTTTCAACACAATGTCATATCATCTACAGTATACAGCAACAGCCATTACAAAAATAACTAGGGGGGGAAAGGCACAGTGAATCTGAATGTCTCATTTGGAAGCTTAAATGACTTTATTAACTATTCATTAACATATACAACAATCAGCCTTTCAGAACAACACAAACCTTTTCCAAGATCGATGCAATGCCCTGAACACCTGCTTTGAGTGAACCATGTCCTACCTGGTCTTTCAGCTGCTGCATGGAAGTCTGAAGGCTCAGAATCTGACTGAAGAGTGGGCTCTGCAAGACTGACTTCAGGAGGTTCAGCTTGTCTTCATTGGCCACATCCCCACGCTCTCGCAGCTTGGCTTGCAAGCGCTCGGCTGCCTGCAAGGCCCGGTTTTTGTCTATACCAAAGAGCAGCATTGGTCAGTAACAGGATTCAAACACATACACACACACACACACATTAACCCATGCTTATAGAAATCCTAAAACTATTCCTTTTGAGAACATAATATTGACTCAGGAAAAAAAAGAGAGACTAAAACATGTCACTATAAATATGTCCCTCAAACCTTAAAGTCTCTTGTAAGAGTTTGTTTGGAAGCAAGGAACTGGTTATAGTGTATGCTACACACAACGAATTGTACAGTACAGAAACTAATTCAGATAAAGTGCATTTGAGTTCTAATGCCAGCTATTTAAACTTTTTAATAAAAACTATTGAAGACTAAATGCTCCGTGATCTTGAAAATGCTGATATTTTCATCTTTTAAAAATTTTATTTACATGTAACATCAGAAATATAACTAACTCACAAACAAGTGAATGTGGATGTCATAACAACCAAATATGACAATTTCATATATTAAGAGCAAAGCGTTCTATACTTGAGAATGTACTTGAAAGTACATTGCCATAATGCATATTCCTTCAAAAACAGGACTTTTAATACTTCAAATGTTTTTCTCAAAATTTAAATAGCAAATCTACAAATGCATAATTAATTTACAATTAATATAATTCAAATATTAATTGATCACGTAATGTATCAGGCACAAAGCTGCAAAACAGATATTTTGAATAATCCTAATACTAATAAATAATAATACAATAATAATACAGTAATAATAATGATAATCCTAGCACCTTACATGCATGTTCCAGATAATGAGTTTCTACCAAAAATATTAAAAACATCTCCCTAAAAGACATACACACAGTCTCTCTCACCCCTTTGCTCTCTTTTATCTCATATGTGAAGCCAAATTTACTTTTTATAAATGGAGAGACATATAACCATTCAGATATATGTCTTAGCAGATTCATGACGACAACAAATTTATCTATTAAAATACATTTGCCATACCATAGTAATCAAAAAGAGTGGGAGTTATCACCAGAGACACTTTCTATAACATTAAATGTGGAATTACACAGAAACTGGGGAATTAAAACATGAATTAATGTTGACCATGAGTTCACAAACATAAATTTAAACAATATTTACTCATATCCAGAATTTTAAAAGCAAATAATAATATACACATGAGGGCTTTATTCTGGGTCATATTTCCCATGGTATCTCAGAATAAAAATCTAGTATTAATTCCCCTGTGACTTCTTGGGAGGTTTGCAGCTCAGTGTTACCTTACAGAATAAAGATTAAAAATAAACAATTTAAATGATTTTACATTTCCCCTTTGCCTTACACTTTCTTCTGAGGAAGTTTCCTATGTAGACTAGCAGTCTTTATGGTGTGGGACATTGGTATAAAATCAGTGATGACGACAGTGTACACCCATGCATTTTCTTTTCTTTTTTTTTTATAATAAGAGGCCTGTATATTGCACTGCGTTCCATGCATTTTCATTACAGGCGTAATACCAGGAACAAAAGTCACACTAATGATCCTCATGAGCACAGAAACAGCTCCTTTTCCTGCCACCTACTCTCACCCTACCCCTCAAAACACACAGCTCTCAAGACACCACCTGCACTCATCAAGGTGCTAGACAGAAATCCAGGTACCTTCCAATAATCATACCTAAGGGGTTCCCTGCAATAGGTGAGGACTGTGGTGTCAGATGAGGGACAATAAGGACTGAGTGTATCATACATGACACTCCTAATAGTTCCACAAACAAGTTTCTCTAAAGCTAAAGAGCAGTGTGGGGAAAAAAATAACACATGATCTGGGGAAATCTGAATATCTCAACTTAATTATCTCATGTAGAATTTAAACTGCCTTAAATCATCACTGAAGTTTGTCAGCCTAAGTTTATGTTATTGTTATCTTTTAGCAACTTAAAAGAAAGAGCTCAGTAGTATTTCACCTGCTATAAAGTAAAAGTATGACATAAGCAATGATCTTTTTCAGTATTAAAAACACTGTTAAACTTTCTGGTGCTATTCAGAAACAAACATTAGCCAGCTTTAGGTTTGCACATGAGAACTGGATTTACATTAAGCATAAAACTCATAATTAGTAAAACATCTCATATGCTTTTAACTTTTGCTTATAAATGATGTTTTTTACAGCACTTCAGATGAAACTGTCCAAATATAGAAACACATTACCCTGGTATAATGCTAGTAGATAAAAACTTTTAAAAACTAAGTTACAGTAGAAAGAATCCTGCTACTTAGAACATACTATATTTCAAACATCCCACTATTTTGATTCTTATAAAAATAGTCAGGAAGGAATGGGTCTTACCTATAGTGTCTAACATTTTTTTCAAAGTTCAGTGTTCTTCTCTAAAAACAATCACCAAAATGAAACTCTGAGGAGAAAAGAAATAAAATGAAATGGTTATTTTTTTATTAGAATTTTAAGATTATATTCTGAAACTATATACTACGAAAAGCACTTGATGTTACTTTCATCCTTTGACCATTAAAATCTTGTTGACTTAAAAGATAGTTTTCTTTATAGGCAAAAAAAAAGTAATCATTTTAGGACTAACTCAAAATTATCTTATATTTGCAGGTTCTACTTGCATAGTAAGGTAAAAGGCATGAAATCTCTCTTAAATAAAATGACCAACGTATCCAAAATCTTTCCTTAAGAGTTCCTTAACAGAGCAGCGCACTAAAATCTTGGATTTCTTTAAAGGTCCTCACCCACAGAGTAAGCAGCTTACTTGACCCTGCATGAGGGGCAAAAAAAATGAAAAAATAAAAAGTAGAAGATGTGGCCCTGGCCTTGAATGCTCACAGTCTCAACTGGGGAGACCATGCATACACACCAATTAGAAATGAATGGTGTCATTCACGCAGTACATGAGCCACTGGAATATAATGCATTAAATCATGGATGAAACACTGAGTACAAGAGTGTTAAAGAAGAGTCTTCAAAGGTTTTCAGAATACCCTCCTGACTTCTTTCCCATTAAAAAAAGAAAAATTCTCAACTCCTTCAGTTCACACAGATCTCATCTTTCTCTGACAACACTTATCTAGACAGTTTACAGTACTGAATTCAGATCTTCACTGACAATGTCCACATCACTAATGTGGACACATCTTTCTTTAATCTTGGCTGTCCAACAATTTTGCACAATGTCTCCATAGTTACATGTGCCCTGTCTTGCAAAAAATAAAGTCATTAGGAACCAGTCAGTAATTCCTTCAATGGAGAAAAGGAATCTACAACCACACCCTTACTTTCATCTGAAGATGAGAAAGGGTATTTCTCTAAGACAAAGCATTTGCCCCATTATTTCGTTAAGAGAAAATGCATTTGGAAGAAATAGAAGTGTGTAATGTATATGAACACATGCACAGACCATCAATGTCTGCAATTAACTCTGTGCAACAACAGAGAACAGTACTTATTGACTTTCCTTATCTCAACTTAGAATATACTATTTAAAATATCACTACAGCCTGGCCAGGCGTGGCTCAGCGGTTGAGCATCGACCTAGGATCCAGGCGATCAGGGTTCGATTCCCGGTCAGGGCACATGCCCAGGCTGTGGGCTCGATGATGTTTCTACCTGTCTCTCCCTCTCCTTTCCTCTCTCTGAAATCAATAAAGATATATTTAAAATAAATAAATAAAATAAAATAAAATATCACTCCATTTCAAACAAATAGCCCCACTGGCACTTGTTTTTAAAAGTGCCCTGGTGTCACAATGGGAAGGCATTGGCTCTAACCTAGAATTGAAACCTAAATAGCAGTGTGGCCTTGAGCAAGGGGCCTAGCATCTGAACCTTAGTTTCCTAGAAAACATATTTACTCATTGGGTATATTATGATAAATGAGATAAATAAAATATACCAATTTTCAGATCACTACATAAATCACAACTCTAAAATATATACTCAGAATTAATGGTGAGCCCATATAGATAAGCATTTCAATACCAGGTATTGCATGGTTTCATGAGGAAAAATACAGGGAGATCTTAAAAATAAAACAGTCATATTTTTTATTCGTACTGACAAGGAGACTATAATATTCTTTCATAAAATAGCATACAATCCGGTCTTTCCCCCTCAAAAAAATTATTAACTTCTGACAATTAAAAAGCAAAAGTAAAGATACCCCAACATAAGGAAGGCCAGGCCTACATAGGTGTATTTAATTAAATTGCCCAAGCAGAAGAATGGTAGCAATGAAAGAACATGGTTCAGGAAGTCTGATGATTTCAGCTTGACCACTTACTCACTATAAGTTTCAATCACTTACCTATCCTCTCTGAACTTGAAAATCTCTAATTACACATGAATGATCTTCAAAAAGTTTGGAAAAGGTAAAATTATATACATGAGTGCTTGGTATACACAATAAAATTTGCTTCTACCCTCTTTCCCTTATAAAATATTAACTCAGAAAGACAGGCAGTATGGGCATGTGGTGGAGGGGGAGGCACCCTATGAATTTAGAGGCCCACTGATTTAGGAGTCCTCAGAGAAAGCATAGAGCAGGCAGTTCCCAACTGAGAAAACCACTGCCATCCAAGAGTTCACCTATGAGTCAGTTATGTGAAAAAAGAATTCCCGTTTTTTAAATATAAATTCTTATTATCATAAAGGTTTTTTTTAAAGGCTCAAGCTACAAGTCACTGACATTAGTGCCCAGATAAGATCTGGATTTCACGGATAGAAAATTAGTTTCAGTTTGTCTTCTCTGCTCTGATGTCCCTCAAATAAATACATGGCTTTTTTTGTGGGTTTTCCAGATTTCACCATTAGTAACCATGACAGAGACAAGCAATTTAAAAAATGTATCCCATTCTATGTCCTATACCCCTATCCCAAGAACCCGGTTCTAAGTATAAAGAAACTCATTTGTAACTACAGGATTTTTGAGATGCAGAGATGGAGTCCACTCCCATCAAACTGCAGACATGAATTCTCCTTCTCACCCCTCCCCTCATTACCCATCTCAACACTATGTGGAAGCAGACGGGTATCTGAGTGGTAACAGTAGGTCATAGCCAATGGGTAAGACTTAAAAAAGATGCAATACATGTCAGAAGAATGCCAAGTTCTGAGGATTTTTCTGAGCATTCATGTGACCAGTGAGGATGATAAATCAGGGGCAGTAAAGAGAAGCAATGAGATGCGGATACACCAACAAAGTAACCAATACCAATGCTGGAGCAGAAGGAATAACAACAGTAAACAGCACCTACCACGTAGTGTGCACTCTTCAAAGCATGCTATACAATTAAGTCCTTTAATCCTCAATCTACTCCGGTGAGGAAACTGGGGCCCAAGGTCATACTACTAGTAAGTGATGGAGCCGGGATTTGAATCCAGGAAGTCTGGCTCCAGAGCTAATAATTTAACTTCTCCAATATCCTGCCCCTTGTCAGAAAGAAGGTTCACCTTACCATTCTCATTCCTCGTCCCAAGTTCAAAACTGTGTACACCTTGCCCCGCACAAGGAGAAACTAAAGGGAGAAATAGGGAGACAACATATATAAACTCTAGGGAACCAAAGTGAATGAAATCTGAATGGAGTGGTGTCAACAACGCAACACTGCCACAACAATCCATAGAAGATACAAAGTCAGAATTAAATATTTTAGAAACTATGGTAGATAGATCAAAGAGCAGTAATCTGTTTAGACAAATCACTTAAAATTAATATAGCAAGGCTGGGCATGGCTCAGAGGTTGAGCGTCAACCTAGGATCCAGGTGATCAGGGTTCGATTCCCAGTCAGGGCACATGCCCGGGTTGTGGGCTTGATCAATGACTCTCTCATCATTGATGTTTCTATCTCTCTCCCTCTCCTTTCCTCTCTCTGAAATCAATAGATATAAAAAAAATTAAATTAATATAAACCTTTTATTAATATTTAAAGTACATTAAAAAACATGGCTGTTACATTTCAAGGTAAAACTCCCTCAATGCAATGAAAATAAGCATATTCAAATAGTATAGAAAATGCCAGTTCTCTTCCAGCTGCTGTTGATGTATTGTGCTTGTAGCCATATCACTACTTGGTGATAACTGAACCTGTTTCAGTAGCCATGGCGCTCAGGACTACAAGACATATCAATGATGACTCAATTAATTCAGTACCTATTAGGAACTACAGAGCCAGCGCTCTACATATACATGTGACACCACGGGAGCAAGAACCCCAACCATCTTGCTCTCCACAGTATCCTCCACTGCCTGGCACATTCTCTCCATTTTCCAG
Organism: Miniopterus natalensis; assembly: GCF_054644295.1. NCBI lineage: Eukaryota > Metazoa > Chordata > Mammalia > Chiroptera > Miniopteridae > Miniopterus > Miniopterus natalensis. Next base: position 24,293,237 of record NC_142092.1, on the reverse strand, counting down.
ATAAGACAGCAGAGGAAAGGGAGGCTGAGGTATTACTCAAGGCCACACATCTAGCCAGCAAGCTGGAGAACTTACATATGAATCCAACTCTGCCTGACTTCTTCTCATGCTTCTATCACATTACCCCACATTTTCCATATTGTCTTGAAAAAATCGTATGGTGGAAATATATTGTTAAATGAAAAAAAGAAAGTGCAGGGCAATGTATTAAATCTCTACAGGGAGGGAAGAAATGTGTAAGTAAAATTAATATATGCATGTTTATTAAAAGCATGGCCTATTTTTGCAAGCTTTCCAAGACTAATAGTGGGATGTGAGGGGCTGAAGGACATAAAGAGAAACTTATTTTGCACTTCATTTTTTGGGGGGTTTCTTAAATTCTGTATCAATATAAGACTGCCAGAATTAGCAAATAAAAATATAGGCTACCTAGTAAAATCTGAATTTCAGATAAATGAAAAATTTTGTAGTATAAGTATAACCCATGCAATACTTGAGATATATTTATACTAAATACTAATCTGTTATCTAAAATGCAAATTTAAATGGGCATCTCTCTTATTTTATCTAGCAACTCTACTTATATATATATATTAGCTTAGAAAAAAACTCAAATTTTCAAAATCATTTTTAAGGCCTTTATGATTCCTGCAAACCTTTAACATAATGATAGAGTTGTTAAATCCTTTAGAAATATCTAAAGGTTTTAGCTGTGACATGATTCTCCAACAACAGGTCAATAACACTAGTTTCAGCAGATGATAAAAATCAAATAGAATATCTGGTTTTATGGAGAAACAGGAACTTAATAACTGACTAATCATTTCACTTTTCAACAAGTTGTACGAGTACTGTGTAGGCACAGCTTTTATGTAGTAGACAATCAGCGCTTGAAACATAAAACAAACCATTCTGCCCAATGCAGATTATATGGCAACTAACAAGTGAAAATATGTTTTATGCTAAAAATAATTCTGCTAAGAGAAACTGTCCCAAATGCATACAATTTTCTAGTTATCCTCAACAATTCTGACTGCAAAAGGAATACAACATTCAAAGAGCTTGCTGCAATGGTTTGTGGCTTGTCAAAGTCGCTCAGCATCTGTTACTGCATTTAAATTTAGCATTTGTCTCTCTCATAGCTGCATCAGCACTACCTGACTTTAGCAGGCAAATGCAAGGTTGTAGTCATTTGCAGGTAGTCTGTCATAAAGTCAACTGGCCATAACAGCAAAACCTACACTTTCCGTCAGAATTCATATTCTAGGATAATGTCACTGAACTATTGCTCCAGAAGCACAGAAATGACCACTACCCAGCAGCATCATGAAGTCACCCAACAGAAAACACTCAGCCTCCTTTAGCATGTTCTGCTGAACTTCTCCCTCATTCTTATAGGCTTGATCAAAAAAGCATTTGTGAACAATATTTTTATTCTCAAGTTGACATTTATGAATCTTTTTGAATTCTTAAATAATAGAATTTATTAACTCTACTCCACCCAATCAAAGACATGTAGGTATGAAGGAACATTGCTTTTGGATACTGATGAATATGCACTCCTTTATAAAATGGAAAGATAAATTACCTTCCCAAAGTGAAAATGCCGAGGGGGTCACAGGGTTAAAAATGAACTCAAATTCTGTTATTTACGGATTCAACAACACATGGTCTGCCTACAGAAATGACGTGTTGCTGGGTGGCAGAATTAGAGAAATGAAGACACAGGCTGGGAACTCACAGGCCAAGTGACTAAAAGAAAAAACTAGTACACACACACTAAAATATAAGAAGACATAAGGAGGGCACAAACCCAAACTGAAGAGAAAGAAAAAGCTTCCAAGACCCCTGCAGAGAGTCCTAAAGAACAGGGGGGACTTGGGACGGGAGTAATGAAAGAGCTCCCCTCGTAGAGGCCAGGGTGCGTCGCACCTTCTGAGAACTGCAAGAGCTTCTCACGCCTGGACTGGGGCTGGGGGAGCAGGAACGAAAAAGGCAGGGGTGTTGAGGCTCGAGGGGTGGGCACAGGCTAAATGACTGAGGGCCCTGCACACCATTCTTAAAGAGTTTAAACATTTAATTTTGAAGTCTATTTTGGTACAATGAATAACATGGTTGTTTTAGAAAGGCCACTCTCCTAACGGTGTGGAAGACCTGTAAGCAGCAAGAGAAACTGATAAAAAAGAAAGTCGGGTAAGAGGCAGTTTCTAAAAACAGAGATGAAAGTGAAAAGTAAATAAAAATGGGAGACGGATTCAAGATTCAAGACACAGTGCAATGTCTGGGATCTGCTTCTTTGAAATGGAAGGGGAGAGAAGAAACAGGATTAGCCATGAGCCAATGGCTGTTAGAACTGAAAGACGTAATGTCAGGAGTCACGACAATAATGATTCACTGTAATATATATACTGTAAAATCTACATCGGAAACTGCATAATAAAAATTAGGAAAGTAAGTGATTGGCAATAAATGTGAAAATGTTAATATCTAATTTCAGAAGGTAGCACTAGGGATGGTTATTTCCTTCTTTATACTTCACAATATTTTTCAAATCCTATCATCCTCCCTCAGCAAAAAAAAAAAAAAAAAAAAGATTTCACCTCAAACTACTAAATTACTTAGAAAAATAATTTATCATTAGTAAATGCTTCCGGAAAAATAATTTCTTCAGGCTAGATTATACTTAACTTAAGCAAAATGAAAGGAGATATTCTGAAAAGATTTCTTCCAAAATTAATCTCTCATAAGGAATTTTCTCTTTTACCATTAAAAACAAAGCTTTATATTCTGATTTGCTGGCGGCTACTCGGCTTCTAGCTTCACCAAGCTGTTTTCCGTAAGAGCCTTAGAAGCAGAGCTTAGTCCTGGATTAGCCAGCTCCACAAGAGAGTGAGCAGGGCAGGGAGTGAGGAACAGCAGTTGCTGTTCTGCTTTGACTTATCCACAGTGCAAACCCAAACCCCGTCTTTGGAAATGATGACTGAACCCAAGATGCACATCAGTATAAATCCGTTCCAACTAAAAGAAAACTTACCTTTAATGTATATTCAAATGATGATTCAATACAATGAATGGCCACATAATATATCTAAGCTAATACTCTAATATAGCAATTTTCAACCTTATCTCATGACACACATAAACTCATTACTAAAATTCTGCGGTACACACAAAAATACTGTATTTTTTGCCATTCTGACAAAAACAATAGGTATAATTTTGATTCACTCACACCAGACAGCTATTATGTTGGCTGTTGTCATTTTTATTTGACAAACTAAGGGAAAAGAGATCAGTGCCCCTCACTAAAATAGTCAGGCGTCGCATGTTTTAAAAATTCTTGTGGCATACCACTTGAAAGACACTGCTCGAATATGAAGCAGCAGAAGCATATTATTCCACACTATGTAGACATACATAAACCAAAATCATTCCTTTGACCAAGAATCCACATACTCCAACCAGATTTTGGTAAAAATAATAACATCTCATTCCTTTCCTAGGAATTTCCTAATAGGGAGGGGAAAAACTGCTGCAAAGAAAAAATATATAACATACATAATAAAGTATTTTATTATAGATATACTTACACAACAAATGTATTTATACTAACAAACATGCTCATTAAATTAACTTTGGTTTTGAAAGTTACTTCCTTTCATTTTTAAAATTGTTGGCCCGAGGTGAAAGATTCGTTGCCTTTTCAAAACGTATACATGTTCTTACCTTAATTGCAGATTCCTTAAAGCACAAACTAGCTTTATAAAGACATTTTACCAGATTCATAGCCACTTCAAGGATAATAAATTATATTTTGTGATACTTCTGAGTTATGCTCCCTTACTTACTGCTCACCCAACTATGAAGTCAACTTTAGAATTAGCTCCCCCAAAACATGTAGCTGAGGTTTGGTTAGGTAAGAAATCAGTTGTATGCCTGGGATTAAAACCTCAGTTGCTATTATTAATCAACTATTTGAAAGGCTGAACCTTATTTTTTCAATATATATTATACAAATCAATTCTGTTTATAGTCCATTGCATTATATTTATTTCCTCCCTCTTCCACCCTCATCCAGATCTTTTTTAAAAATTAGAAAAATACATACCCACACACGTTAGAGAACTATGGATTCCAATATTTTCTCTCTGGACACGCATTTCCACATATTTTCCATCTATAATGGTCTCTTAGTACATCTCTATAGGACAGAGACTCTCAACTGCTAATTCACCCCATACATGGTGACTCAGAGAAAAAATTTAGATGCTTCTAAGAACGAAGATTTAGCTTTTTGTTCTCTCTCACTCCCTAAACTCAGAGGAATTTAGTTTTGTTGGGCAGTTTGGCCCTGTTTGCTACCATATTTTCAATGCTAAGGACCAAGATGCAATAGACAGGCCTATTTCTTGGGCAGAACCATGCAGGGGGATTCCTTCAATGACTGTCCTTGCAGGCAAACAATGGGCAGATGTCAGACTCCAGGGGCCGGTACGGGCTCCTAAAGCACTTACTCCAGCCATAGTATTTTCCTGGGGAAACCAAAATTGTGCAGAGGGATTAACTTTGTGCCACAGAATTCCCAGGTGCAATTCCTACACTGCCAACAAATTCTCCAAAGAAATTACTTGGGGCTCCTGCCCTTTTGCTGCCTGGAATGAGGCAATTCTCCAGTGAGCCCAGGGAAGACGGGATACTCAAAGTGTCCCCACAAGACCCACAAGGCCGGCAGCAGCCAAGTGTCAGGACTTACCAATTGTTGAAGGAGGTAATAGTGCAGAAGACATCTGCATTTCTCAGCTCCCCTCTCAGGGGCAAGATTTTCACTGAGTTTGTGAGGTCTCAATGTCGATACTGGGGCGGAATAATAAGTGGTCTTGTCAGCTGTGACTGGACGATTCCTCAGGGTAAAGTCCTAAAGTAGTGACTTTAAACCATTTTCATCTCATGGCACACATAAACTAATTACTTAAACTCTGCAGCACACCAAAATATGTATTTTTTGCCCATCTGACAAAAAAATTGGTATAATTTTGATTCGTTCACACTGAACAGCTATTGCTGTGTTGGCCGTTACCATTTCTTTATTTGACCATCTAAGGGAAAAGAGGTCAGTGCCCCTGACTCAGTAGTCAGTTACTGCATGTTTTAAAAACCTTGCAGCACAGCAGTTGAAAATCATTCTTTCTAAAGTACAGTGAATAGGAACAACTTTTCTAATACAGACAAATCTGTGGAACTGGGAGTTGGGAAGGTAGAAAAGAATATTATAACCTTGCTGCTTCAACTTATTTCCCCACTCAACTATTTCAAGCTCACGCCATTCACCAAAGGTCACTTCCTAGGGCTTTTTCCCATAACTTTTTAAAAAAATTATCTTTATTGTTGAAAGTATTTCAGATGTCTCCTTTTTTCTCCCACTGATCCCCTCAACCCTGCACCCACCCCTCCCTTCAGGCCTTCCCCACACTATTGTGTGTGTCCATGGGTTATGCATATATGCATATAAATTCTTAGGCCAATCTCTCCTCCCATAACTTTTAAAATAACGCTAATCCCACCATAACCCTTTTATTGTTCCAAATTGTTTCTCCTGTTGTGGAATCTTGTCTACCGAAATTACGAAGAGTGCCGTCTGTCCTATCGCCCGCTTAGCTGTCGCCGAGCTGTAAGCACTATACATAATTAGCTGTTTTTATGCTTCCCATCCATCAGTGCCTCCTAAACTCAGCTGTGCCTTTCATAATTTCCCTTTGCTGAACTTGGACAGGAATAAAGATAAAGTTTCAAACCTTACTCAGAGAAGGACAGGCTCAAATTTCTGATAGGAAATCCTCTGGGAAGAAAACAGCATAGCGGAGTGACATTTAACGTGGCTGTCTTTCTTTGATGCACTATGACTGTGGGGACTAGCGGTCTGCGTCCCCAGTAGGTTTAGTGTCAGCTCCTCGCCCAGAGAAGCACCACTGAGAAGGGCTCATGAATGAGCACATCCCCTCGCTCCCTCTGAGCCCACTATTCGCAATACTTTTTCACAGAGCAATTTTGAAGTCTTAAATTCAGCCAGAAGAAATCACTACAAATTTATTTGAAATTATTAACTTAATAAATTATTGATGCTTAATAATTTCAGACATCTTATCTGAAGATATAAGAAAATTTTGTGAGCTTTTTACTTTTTCTGAAACATAACTTGCTAACATGACATTTCACATAGGCGGAAATAGAGATCACAGTCATCACAGAGATGACTAACTTTTTCAAGGTCACATAACTCAGACATTTTATGAAGCAATTATATTTCTGCAGTAATTATTTTGTGGGAGTACTGAAAAGTCTGTGTAATAAAACATCAACAATTATCTGAAAGTTTTAGCCAAAAATAATCTAATTCGGCTATAAGATTTGCAGGCAGACAAGAAAGAAAAAATTATAGGCTTAAAAGGCTTATTCAATCAGATTGGGTGTGTATCCTGAGAAGATTTCCTAAGCAACGAAATGTTTAAATTTCCATGCCACTTTGTTTATTAAAAAAAAAAAAAAAAAGCAACTATATTCCTCAAGTACAAATTTATCACCAAATATTCCCTTCAAGAGGTAAAAGTTTCCAAATATATATATGTCTAAAATGTAGGCTTGGTTATGACCCACAAATTAAAGCAATAACTTATTTGACACTTTTAAAAACAGCTATTCAATTGCAATTAATAATAGCACTGCATTTAAGGATGGCTATTACATCTACTATAATAATGACTTCCCCAGAGTAAAAAGTAGTCTCCATAAGTGAGCTTTTTAGGCAATCAACTACCATTAACTTTACTGTTTGAAATAGCTTTCATATATCCGTCTCCTTAAACACAGCATGTGGTTTGCACACATGCACTTCCCTTAAACCTACCAATAGCTCTGTATTAGATACACCCAATTTCAAGTAAGAAAACTGAGGCTCAGAGAGATAAAGTGTTTTCCCTTACATGCATGAAGTTTGTTAGTAACAGAGCAAACATTTAAAGCCAACCCAAGTCTGAGTGACATCAAAGCCAAGTCCTTTCCACCAAACCATAGCTCTAGGCTCTAATAATAATATTAAAGAAAAGCAAAGAGCTATTTATCTTCAGATTAACTAGTCCCAGGCAACTATGTTTTCAGTGTTCCCGAAGATCTTTTAAAAGACCACACTACCAGGTCTCAGCCGGCACCAAACCCTACTGGGGCAAATTCCGCTTAGTGGGGTCAGCCCCACAGACCAGCTGGGGCAGTGTGTTCGGGTCAATCCTCATAGTTCATCTTTTCCCTCCATCCTGTTTCCCTTACTCCCTCATAGGTGCTGTTCCAAGAACACCCCAATAAAATTCTTGAAAGCGTATCTCCTTCAAAGAACCTGTTTCCAAAGATTCAATTTACTATCCCATGGTAGGTTACTATTTGCAAATGCATGGCTTCCCCACTCTGTGGGAGTATTACATCTCCATACTTGCTGATGTCAGGCTGGGCCATGTCACTTTAGCACGGAAAAGTGAGAAGTGACAAATGCCACTTAAAAGCAGCAGCTTTACGAGCCCTCAAGTGGCGGGTCTACCATCTTTGTTTTCTTTCTGCAGTCATAGGAGCATTTAGGACTGGTCCTTCAGCCTGAGCTCAGCAATGAAGAGTATATAAGCTGAGTCGGAGGTGGCCCACAATTAACATATGTGAATGAAAATTAATGTCGCTATAAGCCACTAAGACTTGGAGATTATTTGACAATGCAGTACAACAGTCCAAGTGGGGTGATATACAAATTATAACCTCAAATGATACTTTTAAAAATTCCCTTTCCACCCTGGCTGGTGTGGCTCAGTTGGTTGAGAATCACCATGTGCACCAAAAGGTTGCGGGTTCGATTCCTAGGCAGGGCTCATGCCCAGGTTGTGGATTTGATACCGTCTGGGTGAGCATGGGAGGCTGCGGATTGATGTTTCTCTCTCACATCAATGTTTCTCTCTCTCTCCCTCTCCCTTCGTCTCTCTCTAAAATCAATAAAAATGTATCCTTGGTGAGGATTCAAAATTTTTTTAAATATTCCAGTTCCCCATTTTCTTTACTCTCAGTATCTCTAACATTTAGCACCTGTCCTTGAAACTCCTCTTTCCACCAATGAAATTCAACTGGCTACCAAAATGTAACTTCAATTTTCTAGACCCACCTGAGCAAAAAAACATTAAGAAATGAGGCCACTGCCAGAGAGTAGCAGGATACAAAATTAATATTCAGAAACTGGTGGAATTTTTATAAACCAACAATGAACTACTAAAAGATCACACTACAGGAAAGAGAATTTAAGAAAACAATCCAATTTACTTCTGCAACAACAAAAATAAGGTACCTAGAAATAAATTTAATCAAGAAAGTAAAAAGTCTGTACTCGAAATATTAAAGGACACTGAAGAAAGAAATTGAGGAAGACACAAATAAGTGAAAGCATATACCGTATTCATGGATTAGAAGAATAAACATCATTTAAAAATTTGGTAATTTCTGGACTGGGACCTGAAAATTGCACCATGTTTTACCTATGCAGTAAATAAAGTGCGCGGCTTTAGGACATCTCCTTTCCCACTGCTGAAAAATATAAATACTTCTTGTACCGCTGAGGAACCTCAAACCCACCCCCTACAATACTTCAAAGAGTTAGAAATGAAGTCAATAACTGCAAACTCCAAAATTCAGTTTGCCAAAGAACTGGCACTTAAAAGTGTTATCTACCAGAAAAGACAGATGGGGAGGGAAGAGGTTTGATATATGGCAAGACCCAGATAAATAAATAGGGGAGGAAAGGAAGAAGAAATAATGAGGTGAGGCTAAAAGAGGGACGAGATAGAAAGATGGAGTGGCAGCAAGGTAATTTACAAAGCACTCAGAAAATTCCTTAGCATTCACCAGGCCTACAGGAGCTGAAGCAGGGTGTTAACGGAGGTTACAGATGCACAGGAAGCGGGGAATCATTTCCCCGCCAAAGTGAAACCTGATCTTGCTCAGGAAATGAGAAATGCTGGTGAAGCATTGGGCATTACGATCAACAACAGTGTTAGCCACAGAATGGCTAACTATTGTTTCCTAACTTTAAGAACATCAACAGCAAAAAATTATATAATTATACTTCTATAACATATTCAGAGAAACCACTGCATTATTTCAGCAAGTTTTAACTAAGCACTTACATTTCCCTCAGCATGGCACATAGGCAGACTTAGCATAAAGATACTTGCACAGGACCTTTCCACTCTCATTTAAATAAATATGCACTTTCGATCTAATTTTGAATTCATAATTTTGTTACTTTTTATGTAAGAGGACCATCCCAGAGTTTATAACCCCCGCCCCGAATCTGTATCTCTCTATATCTGAAGCATATGGCAAAGTAGGAAACAAGGACAAGCATCTAACTTCTGAACTCTCCATTTAGTGGACAACAGTAATTACACTTCAACACGGTGCACTAAATTCTGGGCGAGTACAGAGGAATCTGATGCTGTTCACCATGAGGCAGAAAGAATTTGGAGGGCGACATGTGAATCACCCTGCAGGATAAACCAGCTAGGAGAGTGGAGGGAAGAGCCAGAAGAGGTAAAGGTATCTCTTGCTAAGGGAAAGATGTCTGCTAAGGTAATGAAACAATAAAGAACACAGATAATTTAATGACCATGGTTCTACAGTACTAGGCTACCAAACTAGACAGGAGCTAGAAAAGCAATGTTTCTGTGGCCTCACTGGGACTTTGTCCTGCAGGCAGGCAGAGTCTGCAGAGACAGTGGGCAGTGGAGGGGGGATTACTAAAATTTATTTTCTGGAAACACAATTCTAGCAAAAGGGCAAATAATTCACCTAAGAGAGAAAATAACTAATGATAGTACAACCAGATGCCAGGCTGTTAAAACAGCCCAATCAAAAAAAAATAATGTAAGCTTAGCTTAAAGCAATAGCAAGGAAAAAGAAAAGAGATACACTCATTAGAGGGAATCAGAAAGATATAATGACCACTAGAACTGTGTTGGGGGAAGGCAGAATGAAGGAGGGACAGCAACAGAGGTCAACTCTCAATGTTTCTAATCCAGGAAACTAGAAACATTGGCACATCCTTAGCTTAAAGAACAAAGGCAGAAATAGAAATGTCATCTGTTTTGAGAGGAAAGAGTGGAAATGCATTACTTTCCGACATACTGAGCTTGAAATGCCTTTGGAAAATAGGAATTATAAGAATTTAAGTTCCATGAGGGTAGTAATTTTTGTTGTTTTGTTGGTGGTAGTTCTTTTTTTCTCTCACAGGGCTATATCCTCGGCATCAGTAAAATGTGGCTGGCCCAGAGGAGGCACTCAATAAATATTTGTTAAAAAGGGAATCACTCACATCTGTGGAGCTAAGGAGACAATAATCTGGAAATATAAAAGAAGGGAATCACTGGTGCCCAGGCACTGCCGAAGTTAAAGCGGATTTGATTTACCGGGAAGAAGGCGGATGTGAACAGGAGGGGAGAACTGGGGTTAGAATGCGGGCCAACATGAACATTCAAAACGATGTGTTACATTTTAGAATTATTTCAGTGGCAGAATCAATATGAAATAAAGACATTTCATGCCTGATCACACTAAGGATCACATTCATAAAGCACTCAATACACTAAGCCAGGAACAGTGTTACTATTTATTTAGCTGATGCTAAATAAGCCTCACTTGACATCACTTTGGTTCTTATACCAACATGAAAACAAATTACTTATGGATGATAACCTTAATAAGGTCAAATTAAATATAGGAGAAGATAAAATATCTTAAATAGACTTCACACAATTACCTGTAAGATAAATTAAAAATCCTAGTGGAATCAAAAACACACCAGCAAGTTCCAAGATGAAATAAAGTATGTGTGTGTGTATATGTGTACACACACACACACACACACACATATATATATATGGAGGAGATTACTTTATCTAAAAAATACAAAATCGGCCATAATCCTCTCTTATCCACCTCCATACCAAATCAAAACATTCACCTTTGGACCTTCTGTTGAATAAATATGCACATACTCAAGAAGAAAATAAAATCTGTCCACAATAATGAAAGCAGAATTTTTCATAATCTGTACTTAAGAATTACCAGAGAAAACCCTGCATACCTCTGTCTGCAATGAGGCAGTCACTATCTAAATCAGCTGATAATCTTGTCAGTTGGGTAGTCTACATTGCTGAGAATACACTGAGGCAAAGGAGGGGGAAACGGGGACATCTGTAATAGTGTCCACAATAAAAATAAAAAATAAATAAAATGTGAACTACACATGAGAAATTACAGACCAGGCACAGCCATGTGGAAACTGATGAATCCAGAGTTTAGGCCAACTTCTAAGTTGTTATTTTTAGAAAGAACTTAAATGTTTACTATACCTGCAGTTATAGTATCTGTCCGTTAATTTTTATGCCATAGTTCAGCATTACATACTTAACAGGTAACTTTGCATTTCTGTAGTTGATTTTTGGTGTAACTGAAGAGAAAATAGAAGGGGAGGAGAGGAGAAGACAATGCTGATGTATAGCTATTTTGCTGCCATAACATGAGGGATCCATTGAAATCCAAATCTTTGTTTTTGCCTGATATTCCATACAACTTTGTTTCTCTGACAAGAATGAATTCAGTAGAAAGACTTGAACAAAGTGTAGACATTCACAGACAAGAAATGATATAATGAAATCTGGACCACCTTTGATGCAAAACCAAAAAAAAATCAGCAAAAAGGGATGACAGTTTAGAGCATGCTCGCAAGATTCCAAGGAGTTCAGATACAAAAAAAATTATATAAGGAAACCAAATTAATATGAGCCTACCTGAACATGAACCTTAGCCATAAATAAGCATGACCAATTCAATCCCCTGATTACTGATTCATGGATAAATATAACAGGCTACACTATTTAGTTACCATATGCAATTCCATAGGACTCACTAGAGCCATCTGGGCAGCATTTTCTCTCTGAAAACATTTTAAAAGGTCTTACTCTCTTTCAATAAACATGACTATTTGCTTCTTAATTAACTCATCTACTATTTAACTGCATTCATTAACTGTATTTTACTATGCTACTCAAAGGACTAAGTGTTAATAAGATTATAAACCAACTTTTACTTTTTTAATAATCCAGACAGCACATCTGCCTGAAATTGTGTTCTTTTTCATTTTTGCCACAATTTCAATTAAGTGATCAGAGAGTAGAGAGACATATAAATGTTCAAAATGACCCAAAAAGTCTGGATATTGTGTTTTCATAATATAATGATTATCTCTGCTTCGATTCTTGGTATGTTTGATGCTCTTAGTTGTAACATATGCTGCATGACAATTATTTGGAAAATTCAGGCACCAAATTACTCCTTTGTTAATCAATTCACTATATGACTGTCACATAAATTTGTTACAAGCATTGACAGATAAGTCAATCAAAAATAAAGAAATGCAAAAAAACAAGAGAGTCAGGAGCATTAGTCAAGCAGTCTGGTAAAAAGCTTAAGGCTCACTAATGAAACTGACCATGCTATACTCATGCTCTTCACAAGATAGGATACAAGAGCGTGTGGAAAGCTTCAGTACTCACATGGCTTTTTTAACTTAATCACCTGATATCGTTAAAGATTAGAAAATTTTAAATCTCTTCATTTTACAATTACCAGTAGGATTGTTAAAAAATATGACTTACACAGTCTGAAACATCAGGTAACATTAAATAGGGCACTTAAATTTTATGTTTAGAATTACTGTCGAACACAAAAGTCCGACACACACCCCTGAAACCAAGAACAAATACTCTATAAGACAATGGGCAAAAAAGCGCAAGAGAATCCTAAACTATTTCAAAAACTCCTGAAGGATATGGTCATACAATGGTCTAGTACTCATCAATAAATAGTAAGTTATGAATACGGGCAACATGGAAAGATCTCAAAATACAGAGTGAAAGAAGCTGAACAAAAAGAGAGAACACCCTGCATTATTCCCTTCACCTAAAGCTCTACAGAATGTGAACTAACCTATTGGGACAGAAAGCAAACCAGTGATTACTTGGAGATGGGAGACAGGTAGGAGGGGAGGCTGGAGAGCATTACACAGGGCATAAGGAAACTTTATGTTCACTGTCTTGAGTGTGGAGATGGTTTCCCAAAGGCCAAAAGTCAACACATTGTACACTTTCAGTATGTACAGCTTATTGCACGTCAATTATAAAGTATACCTCAATAGCATAATTAAACAATCCCTTCCCTTGACTTGAGAAAAGGGTGGAGCCTGAATGGCCTGAGTTCAGCACCCAACCGATGTCCACTAAACTTAATAGAGCTGGCTCGGGACCAATAATCCAGGCCCAGGGGCTGTTTCTTCTTTTGTTTTCCTACCTCAAAACAGATCTAAAAATATTTTGTGACTTAGCCTGTTCCAACATATATATTCAGCAGATTATATCAGAATAAAGAGGCATTCTGTGCTGTACTTCTCTAAATGGGAATAGAATAACTACTACTACCAGGAAAACCGCATACGTGGTAGGAAAGGGGTGGGGTGGGAGGACAGGCAAAGTTCCAGCTCCACTGAATCCTAGAGCTGAGGTCTTCCAAGGTCCTCCAGTAGGAAATAAATGTCTCCCAGAAGCAGATTTCACACTTGACTAATTAAAATAATACCCATGGAAGGGTAGCAGGGGGACACTGGGGGGGCACCTAACCTAAAGCTATAGGAACTTTATCCAGTGATACTTTAGGCAAACAGGACCCCTTAAGGGGGCCCAGCAACATTCAAGAAAAGCTGGGTGTATCTTGTAGAGATCAGATAGTACCTTTTAAACTGTAGAATAATTTTTTAACTTTATGATTCTATCGTCCTGGTTTTGTTAGGTTAGTGATGTCACATGAGTGCAGAATGACAAATGTCCATGACCATTTTCTACATTCATTTCCCTGAAACAAGGCATGCCAGGGGCCACCCAATTACATAAGGTAGTTATTCCAAAATTAACTAGCTGTAGGTCTATGTAACAAATAATTTTGAGGAGAGATCAAGACTTACACATGCACTTTCCACTGGTGTCCTGAGTGCCACATGGTACTTAACCTCCTCAGAGTCCAGAGACATTGGTTCAAACAGATGCTACCAAAGATATGGATGTTTAATAATCTCAGATCCCCATTTCCTCACTGAGAAAAAGAGCAGTCAGTGAAATCTATTGATCAACATCTCTACTTATGTGCCTGTTATATCAAAATAATTTTTTGCTGCTTTGAGCTAGTCTGTGTCTTCCGTATACGTATTTTTAAACATGTTTTTATCATCAAAAAAAATCACTAAAAGAAATAATTACCTTACATATTTTACTATAACTAGTTTTAAAATACCAGCACTAAAGTAAATGGTACAGTATCTCAAACCATCAAACTGTCAACATTAAATCATCAGCACAGCCTAAGTAGGTTTTTCCTTAAGATTTTGTTTTTCTTTCGTGTGTGTGTGTGTGTGTGTGTGTGTGTGTGTGTGGCTGATGTTTCTGTTTTTTCCTTTCTTACAAGTGTTTCCTTTTTCACTTTCTCATACATTTATTTATATCAACTTAGATCTGGAGGTAGAATGATTTACAAGAAAACAACAATGTTGTCTTCACAGATATAAATAGAACTAAGAAGAGGGTAAAGATATGAATTCCCTACACCAAACAAATTTAACTACAACATGCAAGAAAAGGGCCAGAGCTTAAGTCTCCTTTTACTTTTCTCCCCTTTTAACTCGGCTGGTCAAATTTGGAAGAATTACTTTAATGCTATAAACAATTAAAATGTCAACATTTTAAAAAGTTTTCATTATTTTATGACACAGCATGTACATTACTTTTTAAATATTTTATTTTTCCCAAAATGGGAAGGTTTCTGGGGGAAAAAGATTATGCCAAATATTTGTGCACAAAATATGTACAGGACAGACATATAGCTTTCAGATAAAGAATAAAGAATGCTGCTTTAATCAGACTCCAAAACTGTCCTGAGATGTTTACAACACTAACATTTCATCTTGCTGAATTTCACATTTTATGCACTTGGGGGAGACAGAAGAAATATCTTAAGAAAATTAATGCTTTTATGACTCACTTAAAAATAAAACTAAGGCTCTATCTACAAAAGGGAAGGGCCAGTTTCTCAGTAAACACCAGGATAAAGAAAACAAGTGGCTCTGGGCCAAAGCTAAAATACCTTGTCCTCAAATAGCAGTTTCCCTTTATTCACAAACATCAAATTACACGATAATGCTTAGTTATACCACCACAACTGCCTCCTACGTGACCTCCCTCTCTTACCCTAAACCAGTCTAGTCCTCAAGGTCTCGCCAGTTTACAGCCTACAGTCTCTTTAAGAACTCTGTTATGGGCTGATGTATGTCCTCTACCCCCAAATCTGTATGTTAAAGTCCTAACCCCCCATTCCCCAAAAAATGACTTTATTTGGAGATAGGATCTTTAAAGAGATAATTAAGGTTAAATGAGGTCATTGGGATGGTCCCTAACCCAATATGACTAGTGTACTCATAAGAGATTAGGACAGACATAGGCAGATGGAATCCCACTGAAGACACTGGGAGAAGATGGCCATTGACAGGATGCCATCTACAAGCAAGCAATCCTACGTTGATGTCTAATTTTTCTGAATCCCTGTAACTTTGACTACATGTAAAACCTCTTTATTCTTTTCTCTGTGTGTCTATTTTTCCAACTAAGACAGTAAGCTTCTAGAGCAGTATATTTATCTTGTGTTCTCCCAAGTGTCTAGACCAATACATGCTTCCTGATCCATCTATTACTATCTACTAAATGAGGAACTACCTCAGATCTTCATGGAAAATATTTCCCAGGAAGGCAATGGATTACTTAACATCAGATTCCTTTATCTAGAAGTCGTTCCTCATCTCATTCTTATTTGCCCATGTGGAACCCCACTATAATTATTTCATCGCAGCAGTATATTAACATGCTAAATATAATTTCCCAACTCTATTTATATGGATGCTCTCCTATGAATGACACTAATTTACAAGAGAAAAATAGTATCTTTCTTGTTGCAAGTATGGGGTTAACAATGTATGTAACAACTATATCAAATGAATTCCTACTTAAGGCCAAAGGTGTTTTTAAAGCAGATGTAACTGTTTGGGGAATACAGTGGTGATATAAGACTGTTGTTCTCACACACCATCAAGCAGTCCTGAATTCTACGGGAAGTTTTCTGCTTCCTTACTTCGAAGTACAGGGTCTTTCACTGACAGACGTGTTGCTTGCTCCAGCATAAATGGGGACATTTCCAGTCCAACACATCAGCGTTGCCTCAAGGTATTTTATGAAAGTCACAGAGTCTTTTGTGGGCCAAAGAGAGCAATCAATGGCTACATAACAGGAATTTGGAGCACAGTGAAAACTGACTGACATCTCTCTCTTCCCAAGTCGTAGTCAGGCCTAGGAAACGAAAGGAAGAAGTGTGCTAAAGAGAGAAGAAAACCAGAAACAAAAGAGGGGAGAAGAAATACTGAAGGAGCCAAGGAAAGAAAAGGAACACATGTAAGAGGTATGGGACACATATGATTGATTTACTAGTAATATGAAATAAACATGTTTTTTGTTTGTTTTAGCAAAAGAGGTAGAAATACAGAGTGGGGAAGAGTCAAGGGGACCCCCCAAACTAGCTTTGTCTAAATGACAACTTGCCTGTGGAAAAGAACCCGTGACATGCTCTAACACCCCCCTCTCTTTACCTAAATAAACAAAACTATAGTCCTCAAACCAGCTCAAGTAACAGAACAGCTAGAAGTCACTAGAAAGATGGCTATCTATATTAAACTTAAAATAACTAAATACATAATTTTTGCTAATCAGAATCTCCAGTTTACCCCAGATTCTAACAGAGAAAGATACCAAAAAGTTAAGAAAAAATTTTGTGAAACTTGGAAATGAAAAAATTCAACACATTGATTTAGTCTATTTTGGGGGGGGTGGGGAAGTCTGCCAGTTCAGGGGGCACCAGAAACAGGGCCTGAAAGGCAATGAAATTAAACAACGCACCCATCACAAAAGGGAGTATTTAAGCAATACTTTTAAAGCTTGGCCTTGGTTGGCAACTTTTGCTGTACAGAGTTACACAGTAAATATTTCAGACTCTGAAAGCTATACACCTGTCTCAACTCTGCAACTACTCAACCCTGTCACTAGCTGTGGAAGCAGCCATGCACAGTAAGAATGCGACGGGGACAACAGGAATAAGTGTGGCTGTGCTCCAATAAAACTTTAATATGGCCGCTGAAATTTGATTTTCATATAATTTTCACATGTGAAATATTCTTTTGATTTTGTTTTCCAACCATTTGAAAATGTACAAACCATTCCTAGCTCCTAAACTTTAGGAGGAGAAAAACACTGCAGCAGGCAGATTTGGCCTGTAGCCCTTACACTTACCGACCTCTGCTTACAAGGACCCTAAGGTGAACTCTGAGCAGGGACAGAGCCCAATTTAGACAGACCCGCCCACTTGTAAACGACTTCATTACCAAGCAGCGTATCTGCGCATCCCAGGCAAGATGATCCCCAGCACACCTAAGGCTTCTAAGCCCTCTCCCCCTCCCCCTCAGGCAAGGCACAGGTGCTCTGCATTGCAAGAGAAGTTCAAGCCAAGGAACTGAAAAGTTTCCTTGGGTTTTTAAATACAATTATTTACTTAAATTCTACCAGGCACTAAACACATATATTGCAAATGTAGATGATTCAACCATTAAAAAAAAAAAAAAAAAAGTTCATTGCAAACACCTACACCAAAGTTCTACATGTAACAACTCCCAAGCCTCGAACCATCGCCTCGCTGGTGGCTCAGGTGCTATTTATTCTGTAAAGTGTAACCTAAATGAGTAATGTCTACGGAAACACCGGAGGGACGGTTACACCACAGCTGTCCACCAAAGCAGGATGATGGGCCACTTTTCAGATTCCTCCCCTCTCAACATCAAAGGAACACGGAGGGGTTTCCTTCTAGGCTGGCAAAATCCTGGTCATCTTATCTCATGATACCCATGAAACCCTAGTCGCCACCCGCCCCCTCCCCGCCCAGGGCACACGGCGCCCCCGCCCGGGTCCTCCCCGCGCGGAGCACCGCGAGCAGCCCACCTGCGGAGGCGGCTGGCGGCGGCCCAGGGGTCCCCAACTCGCCCCGGCGGCTGCACAGCCTCGGCCACCCCCCTGCCTCCCTCGCCGGCCCCTTCTCTTCTCCGCAGCCCCAGCTTCAATTTCCAAGGGCTCTGCAGGAAAGGAAAGCCCAGCCTTTGTGCCTCTGCGAAGAACGCTAGCAAATATTTACACCATCACCGCCGCCCCCCCACACGCAACTCCACACGCCTCCCCGACAGGGCTTTTCAGGGAACAGTCGGCGCCCCGGGTCTGCGAAATCGAGGACCAAAGCGGCCCGGCGGCGCGCGGGGGGGACGAAGGCGGAGGAAAGAGCGAAACGCGGGTACCTACGTGGGCAGCAGATACAAAGGGACAGGCGCCAAGGGGAGGGGGGACCACTGAGCGGCGCGACCCGGGTCCTCCCGCCGGCGCGGCGCGAGGCGCCAGTGCGGGGACGTTTCACCCCACGCTTGACCCACCCGCTCGGCCCGGCCCGGGCACCGGGGGGCGGGCGTCCAGCCCGGGCGCGTCCACGGCAGCGGCGAGCAACAGGCTCCTGCCCCCGGAGCCACCCCGGGCCCGGGGTCCCGCTTCCCGGCACTGAGCCCTCCGGGCGCAGGGAGAGAAGAAACTTCCAAAGCCCTGCAAGTACGCAAACACCAGGGGCCGGCGGCGGGAGCGAGGAAGGCTCGGCACTGTCGTTCCAGGGCCGGGCGAGCAGCCGAGCAAAGAAACTTCCAGACCTCATCCTTTTAAAGGGCCACTGGAGCAGCGGCTTCCCGGGCCCCGCGGGGTGGGGCTGGCGCGGCAGCCGGCCGCCCGCCCCGCGCGCCGAGCCCCGGCACCCGCGCGCCCCGCCGGCGCGCGCACAGGGCGCGGGGGCGCGCTCCAGCCTCGCGGCCCGACCCCGGCGCCGCTTACCCGGCTCGCGGCGGCCGCCCCCGGCGGGGACGGGACGGGAAGGGAAGGCGGGCTGGGCGCGCGGGTCGCGGAGGACGCGGAGCGCTCGCCTCGCCCACGGTCTCGCTCTTCTCCGCCGAAGTAACGGCCCGGGGCGGAGCTTCGGGAGCACCGCGCGGACACGGGCACTCGCGACCGAGGAACTTCCTCCAGCCGGCCGCCCGGCCCGCCGCCAGCAGCCCCGCGCCGCGCCCCTGCCCCGCGCGCGCGCGCCGCACTTGCGCCGACGGAGGCTGCGGAGGCGGCGGCCGGGGGCCGGGGCTCGGCTGCGTGACGCCCGCGGGCGGCGGGGCGGGCGCGCGGCGGCCAATCAGGGGGCGCGGCCCAGCCAGCGGTCCCGGGTTCAAACTGGCTCCCGGGCCGCGGGGCCTGGAACGCGGGGAGGGGACTCCCGGAGGCTTCCGGCGCAAACACGGGGCGCTCGGCGAAGTGGGGGTGTCGGAGAGGGAGGGACAGCTATTTTACACGCGCACGTCCCGTGCAGCGTTCGGGGCACACTTACACACAACAGAGATTTTTTGTTGTGTGTCTGAAAGTCGAATTTAACCGGCGCCCTGTATTTTAATTTGCTAAACCTGGCGCCCCGTGGGCACCGGCAGCCTCCCTTTCTGGTTCTGGGGACTTGAGGTTTTTGGTATGTGGACCGCCCTGCGGATGCTTCTGCCTGGGGAGCTCAGTAAAGTGGCGGAGGGGTGCTGCAAAGGAGAGCTGATAATCTCACTTTCTAAGTGACTTTTCACAAATCAAGTGTGTCCTTAGACATATGGTCCAATTAAAAAATAAAAGCAATAAATACGGAGGAAGGGTTCAAAATTGCATGGTGCGAGGAAAAACATTTATTTCTATTTGTGCCATTTAAGATTGTCTTTCCTTAAAGGGGAATAAATGGTGATGGAAGGAAACTTGACTTGGGTTGGTGAACACACAACACAATATACAGATGATGTATTACAGAATTGTACACCTGAAACCTATATAATTTTATTAACCAGTGTCACCCCAATAAATTAAAATTTTTAAAGGCATAAAAAAAGGTTTTCTTACACCCTTAATTCCTGAATCCCAGTCATCTTTTCTGTGGGAGAAAATTGCTCCCTTTCTCAACACATAAACCTGATATTAGTGTATACATCAGAGAATACTCAGAAGTCCAATTTAAAATATTTAAAAGTATTTCTTTTAATATCCTGAATAAAAGTTCTATTTTCTTTGGCAGAGTTGTAATTATTTTTGTTTTGTCTACCAGAAAAACACAACTTGCATTTCTCCAATATTCACCAAATTTTGTAAAGGAAACACAGTTTATAAAATATAGAAGGCTTTAGAGGGAAACTGATTTGAGCTTTTAACTGGGTATTTTCTGAAAGCTGCAAAATAGATTGTTTGCCTGCAAATGATTGAGAGTTGAGTGAAGTGAACTCAGCGCCCTGGGTGGAAGCTGTGCCTTCAACCCAAGGCCTCTTGTGCTTTCATAAACATGATCGTCATTTATTTGCCCACCGGGCAAGTAAAAACGCTGACAATCTTTCAGAATCTATGGATAGTCATCTCCTCTGGGTCCTTTGCAAATGAAAGTAAAGTCAGGATGAAGGGAAAACTCATCTGAGCTTATCTTTTCCCTTGTATCTGCCACACATCTCTTGTGAAACCTTTCCATCAACATTCAAGTCCCCTCATGCTAAAAACATTTTCTTTCCATGACTTTTGTGAGCTTGCCATAGAGTTATCTCAAAGCATCACATTCGGAGAGGACTCTGTTCTTGCTCAGAAATTCCAAACGATTCCTCTTCTTTGAATAGCAAAGCACCTAAAATCAAGTTTTTCTTGAGAGAGAGAAAACTTTCCAGTCCATTTCTCTCCTGCTAACACCCTTTCTCCCCTCGCCTTTACAGTTCAGTTTCTTGAAATCAACCAACTCCATCTGGCTTCCTACCCAAATCACTGCACTGAAAGGGCTCTTACCAGTGACACGGATGAACACCCACTACCTAAACCCAATGGATATGTCTCTCTGCTCACCTTTCTTACCCTCTCACATGCACCCATAATGGTTAGTTGAACACACTCTTCCCCCAGTTCCATGCAATCACATTTTCACTTTTGCTCCTTCCTTTTACTTAGGGGCAGATATGTGGGACCTGATGCTTCTACAATTTGGGGCTCTGTTTTAAGGGGAAAAAAAGAAATCTTTCTTTTGAAAATTTTACAAATGTGTCTAGGGCTCCTCCCAGGCAAGAGAAGGACCCAGAATCTTAAGCTTCGTTAGTTTCAAGGTAGATCTGCCTCTGCCATCAGTCATTCACTCTTTAATCTTCTTTGTCAACTAACCTCCTCTCCCTAACCTTTTTAAAAAATTTTAAAAATCCTCACCCAAGAATAGGTTTATTTTAATTGATTTTTGAAAGAGAGAGAGAGACAGAGAGAGAGAAACTGATGTGAGAAACATCTATCGGTTGCCTTCCATATGTGCCCGACCAGGGACTGAATCCAAAACTTAGGTCTGCCCTGACTGGAAATCAAACCCACAACCTTTTGGTGGATGGGAAGACTCTCCAAGCAACTGAACCACACCGGCCGGGGCTCCCTAAACTTTAAATTCCGGAATTCCTTATGTGATAGACCTTCTTTTCTTAGTTCATTTTCATTTCTAGCTTATCTATTGGTCAAGGATTCTAAAATTTTTATCCTCAATCCAGAACTTCACCATATATCTGAGTGTTTATTTGATGTCCCTGTTTGCCTATCTCAAACCTAGATTATCCAAAGTAGAGAACCATGATGTTTCTACTCAGGCCTGGTCATCTTTCACAGGTCATTGTCTCAGTGAAAGGCACTACCATGGACAATACTCCATGACTCCCATAAATTAGGTTAAACCCATTGTGATGCATTCTCACTGTACCCTATACTTTTCCTTCACGATATTCATCCTACTTTGTAATTGTATATTTAGTTTTGTAATTACTTATATAATGTCTCAGTTCCCCCTGAGAGCATAAACTCCACGATTTCATTCTAGCAAAATGTTTCACACCCAGGTAGTGTTTACATGGCATAAGATGAATATATGATTGCAAGAACAAACAATTTGACTTTACTGTATAACTTTTTTTTTTTTAATATATCTTTATTGATTTCAGAGAGAGAAAAGGAGAAGGAGAGAGAGACAGAAACATCAATGATGAGAGTCATTGATTGGCTGCAGCCCGCAACCCAGGCATGTGCCCTGACCGGGAATCGAACCCCGATTGCCTGGATCCTAGGTCGATGCTCAACCGCTGAGCCACGCCCGGCTGGGCTATACTGTATAACTTTTATTGTTCTTGCCATACAGTCATCTCAAGGCATCCCATTGGAGAGGATTCTCTTATTGCTTAGAAGTTCCAATGGATCCCTATACTTTGAATAGCAAAGCACTTCCATTTGTCATTTTCCAAATCTGTTCATTCTCAAATGCAAAGGAAATGGGTACATGAAGTGCTAGCTGCTAGGAGAAATATAGGAGAAAAATTGCATAACTAGCTACTAAAGGTAATCTCAGGGTCTTAAAAAGTAAAATCACATTTGTTCTACTGAACATAGAGAAAGAGCTCCTAACATTGAATTAGAGGTAAGTTTAAGGAATTCAGTTCCCTGGTTTAGTGCAAGTATATAAATGAGATTATTGTTCTGGTCTCATTTAGCTCAGGGAATTCTACTTTAAAGAGTAGGACTGAAAAACAAAACACATCTTGGTTACATTAGTTCCTCCATAAAATTTTCCTGCGCTTGAGGATGAATCCACCCAGCAGCACCCCTTTTGAAGTTATCCACATAGTCAGTGCTCTGTCCTCTGCTTGTTCTAACACAGAGGGCCCGAGATTTTCTAGAAGTAAAATGTTACAGAGAAAGCCAAAGTATAAAGCACCTAAAGTGGAGCTGCTATTCCCTGTTGAAACTCACCCCATGTACTCTGATGAACAATTCTTTCTATTAAGTGTCCATTGCAGCCTCCAGGATTTGAAGATGAAGGAATTAGGAGCGGGTCTGAATTCCATCTCTGTCCCCAGTGAGGCACTCTCCACAGAATTTTGTTTTTCCAAATTGAAGTAATGCTCAGACAATTTTTGTAAGAAAAAAAAATTGGAGGAGTTCCAGGATTGGCTTAACTTTTTAAAAATTATAGTTTAGCAAGTACAAACTAGTACATAATATTATTTTACATCTGTAACTCCTCGACACCTCTGAAACTGGTGAAAGGCCCAAGATGTCTGCTCAAACCTCTGTCTGCTTGAAAGGTAGAGCCTGGGAATTTCATTTTGATCCATCACGGTACAGAGAACTCTTCTAGTTGCACCCCCAAGGACACCGTCTTTGTTCTGCTCTAACAACAGCTCACCTAGGTGTGGGAAGCAGGCAGTCCCTCCCTGGTATGTGCTACTGAAGGGCTCCAGGGTCAGCACTGTAGGAACCAAAGCCTTTCCCAAGAACTAAGTGACTTTGGGG
This sequence comes from Miniopterus natalensis, assembly GCF_054644295.1. Classification (NCBI taxonomy): domain Eukaryota; kingdom Metazoa; phylum Chordata; class Mammalia; order Chiroptera; family Miniopteridae; genus Miniopterus; species Miniopterus natalensis. The sequence continues at coordinate 24,269,580 of NC_142092.1, read as the reverse complement.
GATTCTAACTGTGGGACAATGGACTATTGCCATACATTTCACCAGCCGTGACTCTTATTATTAATGCTTCACTTAAGTGCAAGCTAGATGGCATGTTTGCATCTCTCTCTGCCTAATTTATAAGAAATATACAGTTCTAATTTATTATAGTTTGCAAAAAGATTTTTTATATTCTGTCTGCTGGTTCCAGTTGGCCTCTAGTTTCTCAAATTAAACAAAGGGGTTTGGATGTGTTTTTTTTCCTTCAGCTTGTTCAATGTTAGAACAAAATAGACCATTTAAGACAATCTTTAACCTTTTTTCTCCACTGAAAACAGACAAGATCTAAAAAAAAGATGAAAAAGAAACAGTAGAATGTTAAAATAATGGATATATATGTGTCTAGGAGAAAGCTATTAGGAGGAGGGAATGGCTAGGAAAGAATCTCAGGCATGAGAAAAATGTAAAATTATATCTCATTTGAGAACATGTAGAGTTATCTGTCTCTGTCCCTATCACAAACTGTTTATAGAAGAATAGAGGCACTGAAACCCACGTTGTCCGAGTGGGTCTCATCTCTCTAAGGGAGAAAGAAAAGGCACTGGGGGGTCATGACCACCTGACCTTAAATTCCTTTGCTTTTGTACACACAGAATTCTTGTGCAGTGAGGAAATTGTGGGAGAAAGCATTGGGACCAGGTTACTTTTTGGCTGGAACACGTCCAAACACTGTTCCAGACTCCCTGACTCAAGTTAACACAAGCTAGCTAGAACGACATTCTGTAATCTATCTCCTACAAAATTCTTCTTTTGGGTCATTGATGCTATGAGGATATAAGTCAGTTGTCCAAACGAAAGTCAAGAAAAATCAGCAGTGATGATAATGGAAAGAACTTGTTCCAGTTGTACAGCGTCTTTTTGGTAATACCCCTACTTTGTGATGGCAAAAATAACAGAGAAAACAAACAGTGTTTGAGACCACCACTGCGTCACTGGATCACATATTACCTGAAGTCCACCCCATCTCTTGAATTTCCATTTATATGAGCCCTTAGATCTCCTTTCGTTCTTAAACTAGTTTGAATTGAGTTTTCTGTTATTTGCAACGAAAATAATTCAGATGCATACAATATACATATTAAGCCACCAACAATGAGCTAAACAGGTACTTTTAAGTTTCAAGGAACACGCTGAAATGACCTCAGTTGGTGGGAGTTTGTTAAGGAATAGTTAGGAATATGAAGAAGACAAGAGTTTCCATAGGTAGAACACACTGAGAAGTGTGGCATCTTTCTGGTTCTACAACAAGCACATGGAAAGAACTGGAAGGTCATTCCAGAGAATGCACCTCTAGACACCAGGTTTTCTTAGAGTCTTTGCAATTCTACCGTTCTTATGACTCAGTGTAGCCCTGTGTCTATTTATCTTGCTTTTCTTCTCCCTCTAACAGTGTTTGTTTAAATTGGTTCCTTGAAAGTCTGGTGATCCTTAATGTTTTACTCTATTTAATAACGAGGCAATAAACAGCTCGAGACTCTGTTGACACTGGAGGGCTCATTGACTCATGTGCTTTCCATTGGAGGGAGCAGTATGACACTCAGGAGCCTGCAAAGTTCACAGTGAGGAAACCCTTGCTCAGTTCTATTTGATGTGTTTAGAGAGGACATATTTGGGTGTTTATCTAAAAACCGATGCCTGGTTTCCAGTTCTGCATGCAATCGCTCCCCCAGCCCCGTGTGTGTGTGTCTGTATGCATGCATGTGATAGTGGTTACAATGGTAATGTTTATTGTTCCAATCCCCATGTTTTGCCCCTGACATTTATTTCCACTCCAGTGTAACCTGATATTTCAATGTTCCCAGTTTCTCTGCAGTTTTAGTAGGTAGATTAGCTCCCTCCAGCTGTAGTACTAGGATAGTGCTTCTCAAACTGTGAAGGGTCAGGTTTTTTGTTTTTAATTTCCGATGTCTCACTGACTGATGAACTTAAGATGAATTACTAGAAAGATGATTACATGTTTGGATGCTCTATCAATGTTAAACGCCTATAAAGATCTTCAAGAAAACTTTTAATTTCTCTGTGGGCCAGGCTGTAGACAGCACTCTGGGGGGCAGTTCTCTAGGGCCTTGTTCCCAAGTATGGTCCATAAACCAGACACATGCATTGCCTGGGAGTTTGTTAGACGTGAAGAATTTTAGACCTCACCCCAGACTCCTGAATCAGAATCTTTAATTTTAACCAGATCTCCAGATGATTTATATGCATATTAAAGTTCTTACGAAGTTTCCACTCTTTCCTCAGTTTTTTTTGTTTTGTTAAATCTTTCAGGACTGTGCTGCTGTATCTCTACCTAGAAAGCTTTTTCTTCAGAGCCTCAGGTGGCTGGCATCTCCTCATTCGGGCCACTGATCAAATCTCACCTTTGTAGAGAAGGCTTCTCTGGCTCTTCAGCAAAAGTATCAGTCTCTTCCATGTCACCTTACCCTGTATTATTTTCTTTATAGCATTTACCACTTTCTAAAATTATTACTGGCTCCCTTCCTGTCCCCCACGCCTAGCCAGAATGTCGGCTCCATGAGAGCAGAGATCTTGCCTTGCCTCATTTCTGGCCCTTCACCCTGCCTGGTGGGGGAGGCACTGCCTCCAACACTGTCTGCGCTCCACTTCTGTCTGTCTCATGACTTCTGCTCACTCCCAGCTTCTACTGCCTCGCTGCTTCTGTTTATTGCCTCCTCTGTGTGTCTCTCTGAACTTGTAATAAAAAGCCAACCCAAACTGACTGACACAATAAAAAGGATGCTGGCTTATGTAACTACAAAGGCCCAGAGTCGAACAGTCGTCATGCACAGTTCAGACAGGGCTCCGGGCCCATCTCTCTCAGCTTTTCCAGCTCTGCCCATCTCTGTGCATCAGCTTCCTGCTCAGCGCAGCAAACAGATACCCACAGGAGTTCCAGCTCTTGCTTTCACACAAGATACCATCCAGGGCCCATCCTTTACAGCTGCTCTTCTTTGCAGAATAAGTAAGTTTTGTCCCCCAAACCTCCTGCGCTGTCCTCCAATATTCCTTAGACGGAACTGGATCACATGCCTGGTATCAAAGCATACGCACGTGTAGAAATCTATATAATGACAAACAATAAAGTTCAATAACTTTTGGCAACTATATACGTTCAGGTAGACAGCAAACAAACCAAGATGTAGGATATTTCCCATCAGCCCAGAAAGTTGTCTTGTGTCCCGTCCAGTCGGTCAGATGGGTCACAGTGCCTTGCCGGGCCATATTGGAGTTAGAAGCCAAAGGAGCAACCAGGAACGCCGATCCTGTCTTTATTTACAGAGCTAATGCTTCATACATCATTTACATTTGTTTTGACCTTTTTAAAAATATTGTACTAGAATATTATTTATCATGATTGTTGGGTGTTTTTTGTGTCCCCGTGCCTTAAATTTGGGAGCCAAGGGGAATGCCACACTCCCCTCACTAGCCTCTCCCTGGTTGCAGCCTTGCAGCCGATGAGCCCCTCTCTCTGTCTCTTTGTCTCTCTCTCAGTATGACCTCTGCCTGTGGTCTCTGAACATACAGCCTCAGAACAGCTGAACTTCTTATGTGGAAGCGGAAGGCTCCCAGAGCAAGTGCCCACGAGAAGCCAGCAGGCCAGCAGCATTCCTTATCTGCCTTAGCCTTGGAAATCACCTAGAGCCCCTTCTGCTGTACTTCATTTATCACGACCATCACCACGCTCACCAGGTACACAGAGAGCCCACTTACACTTTACCTCTTGATTGAAGGAGCGTCAAAGCATTTGCAGATGTATTTTAAAACCACTATGGCCCCCAGAGCTTTTACAGCCAATCTGGAGTATGAATAGCCCTTAGTTTTTAGTATGAAAAATTCCTATCCAAATGCATTTTTACACATTTGATTTTACATTCAATTTAAATGATCTCCTCTTTGCTCCCAGGGTTAGTTGGACATTGCAGGTCTCACTGTCTGCCTCCTCTCCATTCACTCGCTGCTCTCTCTGGATCATCCAAGTTGAGGGTAAGAAGTTGGGAATGAGATGAAAAGGAACGAAATTATCTCTTCACTTGGCTGGATGTTGAAAACTGTCTTCCATGGCAGATAACGAGAGGCTAACTCCTTCTCTTAGGGGTGATTCAGTGAGTGATTTGGAGACCTCCTCCACTCTGGCTCCCTGGGCATCTGCCCATCACAGGGATGAGATACCTGCCTGCTGACCCTGTTAAATTCCTCTTCAACTCTTGCTTTCCTGGTATACTCCACAACATTCTCTTCCAACTCAGGTCCACTCATCCAGACAGGCATTTCTTTTGGGAATTCCTTTCGAAATGGTGCCAGTCTAGACTCACCAGGCTCCAAGTTGCCTATATGGCACCACAGAGAAACTCAGCAACTCAGCCCCACCCACATCTGCAGACTGGTCTGGGGCCTGTGGTCACAGGCAATTCTAACAGCCTCTCACATTCACACTTCTCAAGGGGAGAGCCAGACGGTGATCTCTGTGCTCCCCAAACTCCAGAAGACTCACATCAAGTTTTCATAAAGATTTTCTCACCCCACTCTTCCTTCAGTAGCTGTGCCAGGCAAGGGCTAAGTTTTCCATCCAGTTCAGCAAGCACACAGCCTGGGAAATGAAATGCTGCTCCTCTATCAGACAAGTTAGACTTAAAGCTAATTTGGTAAGTGATTCTCTCTCTCTCTTTTTTTTTTTTAATATATCTTTATTGATTTCAGAGAGAGGAAAGGAGGGGGAGAGAGAGATAGAAACATCAATGATGAGAGAGCCACTGATCGGCTGCCTAGCCTGCAACCTGGGCATGTGCCCTGACCGGGAACCGAACCCCGATCACCTGAATCCTAGGTCGACGCTCAACCGCCGAGCCACGGCGGGCCAGGCGGTAAATGATTCTTAAAGCTCCCCCTCACTTGTCTGAGGAGATGGTAAAAAAGCAAGACTCTACCCACTCCAAGTACTGAAGGAGAAACAATCTCTACCAAGTGTGCAGTTTTCTTTAAAGAAAGCCTCACTCTGAAAACCATTCTTTGAATTCCTACTCTTTCGTATTGTAGCCTGAAAGTCAATGATAGGTGATGGGTGTCAGGATCAATGTTACATTTCTTAGTAAATGCCATGGGGATGTGGCTACTACTATTTAAAATAAGTTGATCAAATACCCCTGGGTCCTGAGATGTAGGATTTCATCAAAGCTTCAAGACAACAAATGTCCCAACTGACATTAATAATGCTTCTGTTATATTAAAGTCACATATTATAGTGCCTATTGCTGGATAGTGTCCCATCTGTCTCATCTCTTACATCTATATCATGTTTTAATTATAGCTTTATAACTAAAAGCATTTTCCTTAGATCTGGATGCTAAAATCCTTAACAAAATATCAGCAAACCAAATCCAGCAATACATTAAAAGGATCACACATTATGATAGGTGGGATTTATTCCGGGATGCAAGGTTGGTACAATATCTGCAAAGCAATAAATGTGACACACCACATAAACAAAAAGAAGCATAAAAACCGCATGATCATATCAATAGATGCAGAAAAAGCATTTCATAAAATCCAGCACCCATTAATGATAAAAACTCTCAGCAAAGTGGGAATAGAGGGAACATACCTCAACATAATAAAGGCCATATGTGACAAATCCACAGCCAACATCATACTCAATGGGCAAAAACTACAAGCGTTCCCCTTATGATCAGGTACAAGACAGGGATGTCTGCTTTCACCACTCTTATTCAACATAGCACTGGAAGTCCTAGCCACAGCAATCAGGCAAGAAGACATAAAAGGCATCCAAATTGGAAAGAAAGAAGTAAAACTGTCATTATTTGCAGATGACATGATACTGTATATAAAGAACCCTGAAGATTCCACCAAAAACAAAAAAAATACCAGAACTGATAAATGAGTTCAGTAAAGTAGCAGAATACAAAATAAAGATTCAGAAATAAGTTGCATTTTTTACACCAATAATAAATTATCAAAAAGAGAAATTAAGAAAACCATCTCATTTACAATTGTATAAAAAAAATAGGTAAGCATAAATTTAACCAATGAGGTAAATGACCTACACTTAAAAAATTATGACATTGACAAAAGAAATTCGAGAATAAACAAATAAATAAAAGCATATATGTACTCGTAGATAGGAATAATTAACATTATTAAAATGTCCATACTACCCAAAGCAATCTATGGATTCAACAAAATTCCTATCAAAACACCAACGGTGAGCCTGGCCAGTGTTGCTCAATGGTTGAGCATCGACCCATGGACCTGGAGGTCACGGTTCAATTCCTGGTCAGGGCACATGCCCAGGCTTCAGGCTCGATCCCCAGTAGGAGGCGTGAGGAACGCAGCCAATGACTCTCATCATTGATGTTTCTCTCTCTCTCTCCCTCTCCCTTCCTCTCTCTGAAATCAATAAAAATATATTTAAAAAATACCAGAACTAGAACAAATAATCCAAAATTTATATGGAACCACAAAAGACCTGAGTAGCCACAGCAATCTTGAGAAAGAATAGCAAAGTTTGAGGTATCACACAACCTGATATGAAACTATAAGTCTAGACTAATCAAAGTAGCATGGTACTGGCATAAAACAGACATATAGATCAATGGAACAGAATGAAGAGCCCAGAAATAAACCCATGTCTATATGGTCAATTAACTTTTGACAAAGGAGGCAAGAACGTACATTGGGGGAAATGAGACAGATACATGCAAAAAGAATGAAACTAACCACCTTTTTACACTATATACATATGAGTAAACTCAAAATGGATTAAAGGCTTAACTGTAAGCCTAGAAATCATAAAACTCCTAGAAGAAATCATAGGTAGTAAACTCATTGGCATTTCTCTCAGCAATATCTTTTCTGATATGTATCTCCTCAGGCAAGGGAAACAAAAGAAAAAAATAAACAAATGGGACTGCATCAAACTAAAAAGTTTTTGCACAGCAAAGGAAACCACCAACAAAATGAATGGAAAAAGGTATTCACCATACATACATATAATAAGGGTCAATATACAAAATTTATAAAAAACTTATACAACTCAATACAAAAATCAAACAACCCAATTAAAAAGTGGCAGAGGACTGACTAGACACTCCTCAAAAGAAGACATACAGGTGGCCAATAGACATATGAAAATTTGCTCAATGTCACTAATAATCAGAAAAATGAAAATTAAAACCACAGTGAGGTATCACCACGCCTCTCAGAACGGGTATCATCAATAAATCCACAAGCAACACATGTTGTCAAGGACGCAGAAAAAAGGGAACCCTCGTGCGCTGTTGGCGGGAATGCAGACTGCTGTAGCCACTGTGGAAAACAGTATAGAGTTTCCTCAAAAAATTAAAAATGGAACTGCCTTATGATCCAGTGATTCCACTTCTGGGTATATATCCAAAGAAATCCAAAGCACTGATTTGAAATAATATACGCACCACTATGTTCACTGTAGCATTATTTACAATAGCCAAAATATGGAAGCAGCTCAAGTGCCCATCAGTGGATGAGTGGGTTAAAAAGTGGTGGTACATCTATACAACCGACGGACCTACAGAGTATTGTGCTAAGTGAAATAAGTGAGACTGAGAAAGACAAATAGTACCTGATTTCGCTTATATATGGAATTTAAAGAACAAAATAAGTGAACAAACAAAATAGAAACAGACTCCCAGTTGCAGAATGATGGTTGCCAGATGGGAATGGGTTTGGGATCTGAGTGAAAACAGTGACAGTATTAACAAACTGACTGGTAGCTATTTGAAATATCAGAGGAAACACTTTAGACAATGTTTGATTGTCTAACAACTATGCTGTACACCTGAAACTAATACAAAATAACATTGAATGTAAACTGTAATAAAAATAAAATTAAAAAAATAACTTGTGCCCTCGCTCCACTACTTTTTTTCTCACTCAATGGATGAATTATTTAATTATATACTTTAACTTATGGAAATAAAGAATATTAGACAATCCAGAACATAATCCAAAGGGAATTTTTAGTTTGCTTTTCTTTTAATATAATTTGAACTTAATTGCATATTTTCATACACATAGTAACAACTGCAGATTTTCTGGAACCTATCTTTTCAAAGTGAATACTTAAGAGCAGCAACAGTGGTGATTTTGAGATGTGGTTTTTCCCCAAACTTCTCTTTAAGAATCAATCAGTCACCTATCAAATTCAGTCATGATAAGGTGTTAAGTGAATTATTTGCTCTGCTTTATCATTTATAGTCTTAAAATGCTGGTTACTTAGAGGACGTTGGAAACTGTATGAAAGAGAGTAGTGAAGAGAATAGGCAAGTAAAACACTTTAAAACTATATGCTGCATTATATTATTACCTACACCTTTTAAAGTCTTTGCCTTCCTACTCTTAGTTATTAATTTCCCCATTGTGATAATGAGTACTGATAATGGGTAATCCTATATGTGTGTGTGTATAAGATTCAAATTATCCAGACTGAATAATTACTCTCTGAAGGGTCTTATCTTTGCTGCAAGAGGATGAGCTGTTCCATGAACACAGGCATTATATTTTATTTTAAAAGTATATAAAATGAATGAACATGGTGCATTATTAGTAATCTTAGTTCAGGAATGAGGTTGCAATTGAAAAGGACAGTGAAAAATCTCACAGGAGCAAACTCACACAATCAGTAACATTATTTCAGGGGAATATTTGAGTTTCTATTTCTATTTGCCTCAGTAATATTCTCTGAATTTTGGCTCTTTACCTCTGTGATACATGCCGTGGTCTTTATGAAATAGTTCAATAATTTAAAAAGCATGCTATGGTTTACTCAACAACTGTGTTTGTTTATATTTAATATCAATTAAATTTTGAGTTTTTCTTTTATCTTATGCTGTAATTAGATTACATATAAATGACAACATGTGAAGACTGAGCTTACACGAATAATATTTAGTATAACATTTAGTATATTTAGTACAAGATAAAATTTAAAAAGAGGTTTATTTTATATATATAGTAATATATAAAATATTATACTATATGATAATTATATATTTATAACATGCAGATTGACTACTTAATATTTAATATTAAATAGTCTACCTAATATTTAATATTAGATATTTAATATTAGATATTGACTATCTAATATTTAATGCTAAATATTTTTTCACATAGACACATCAGGTAAACCTGGGAGGGGAGAAGGAGGAAGACTGAGAACTTTTCTGTATTCATTCAAAAGACCAGCGGAATTTAGAGCCTAGGAAAACCTGCTACTAGGTGACTAAGGTCAGAAAGGAGTGACTTATGCCTTATTTTATTTAAGGCACATTTGCACCCTGTACTCTGTTGTTTCACTTTTATTACATAATTAATAACCCTGAACACAGCAGGGATGGGTGATAAGAGAATGACTACTACTCATTCTTTAATAAATGATATTTAACTACCCAGTATGAGCCAGACACCGAGATCCTCACAGAAACAAGACTAAGCAGCTCCTGCTCCCAGGGCACTCACAATCCAAAGAGAGGGGCAGATGGTGAATGATGATAGCCTTGTAGATCTGCTGCTACAATCCATGAATGCAGGACCCATGGTAACATTTTTCTAAGGGCATTAGGGAGCTACGGAGGAATTTTAAGGTGGGGAAGACCATGACCAACTTTACAAATCTTAAAGACCAAAAAGGCAGATTGAAGTTATCTTTTCCAAAACAGGCCTTCATTCCCCCCTTCTTTTTTAGGTCAAGTTCTATGTGTTTTAAGCCTTTAGCCAGGCCCAAACTTAGAGTTTTGGAGCAAAGAAGAGAAGCACTGAGCCCACTACAGAGAGCTGATTACAAACATGGGGGTGATATATACATCAAAATGTTCAGGAATATTATTCCCTTTCTACGGCCATGTTCATAACAGTTTTTAACACAAAGTCTGGCTTTCTCTTATCATGTGTCCAAACTTTATCCGTAGTTTGTAAAACGGATCCAGTTCCAATTCCCTGTTATCTCTAATTTCAGGGCTTCTTAGGGTCCCCACTGACGTATTTATCAATACTTATAAGTGCTACTTACAACGAGGGCTGAACTATCAAGACTTTCCCATGACTACCTCCTCTACTACCACCACCACAACTACCATTTCCACAATCACCGCCACTACTCCGCGACCCACATCAATACCACCTCAACAACCACCAGCATCCTACATGCCTTCCTGGTTCAGTGACTGCAGGTCTGGACAATACTGAAATATCCCACTCTGAGCCCCAGATGGACCATTCTGTGCATACACACATTTTGGTGTGAACTGGGCATACACACTCCCAAAACTGAATTCTTGGGCAATCTTTTCCTCTCAGTGAAAACAGAGAGAGCTAGTAAAGTTGGCTGTAGTTTCTTTTTTGCTTAACTCCTCCAACTTGATGTAGTATTGATTTATTTCTATAGATGTATTTTTCTTCCATGTCCAACATCTCTGCAGAAAAAGATGTGATCATAGAAAAACCCTACCCTGACCCACCCATCAAAATTACATTTTTTAAATTGCCCTGTGGCCATTTTACTCTCACCAGCTTTTGTAATTAGGTTGTCTGAATAGTTCAGACCCAATGAACAGTTCAGGTAATGTCTTCTTCCTGAAGTTTTATTTTCTCTTAAAGTTATTCTTCCCTGATTATTTCTTTCCCACCTTCTTTCTATAAAAAAATTCCTTTGTAAATTTTTTTTATTATTCTCTGCCTTGGTATTAATTTTTTTAAAGAGGTAGTTTTCTTCAAAGCCTTCATACAAAAACAAGCTATTTCTTTATCAAAACAATTGTATCTTCATATCTTGACTTTTGGGTTGTACCTACTTTATCAAAGTTAAATTTAAATTTACACATCTGTAATCACTCTAATTCCCTGGGAAGTCTGAGGTTTGTTGGGGAAGGCTTTTGGGATCAACACCTGGGAGAAGGGGTTGTGAAAGAAGAACTGGGCAAAGGAAGGTGTTGAATGTAACAGTACTGCGACAAAGCCCTCAACAGATCCTACAGGGTGCTCTGGAACTAGGGTGACCCTTTAGAGTTGTCGCAGAAGAAAAGGGTTCTGGCCTTTTATAGGTCCATTAAAATTGCCTAACTTCCTACACATTATTTCCAAAGACTGTTCCAGTATCATTACCTCTGCCTATCTCTTTGTGGGCTTTGATTAAACAAAATGATTTTCCAGATATTTTCTTAATTCTGTAGTCCTTTTACAAATAAAATCTAATTATTTTGAGTGGGTTTTGCCCACTTATCCTTCTCTCACATAAAATAGTGCAGTGCAAAAAATTCAGTGCTGAGTAGAGGACAGTGAGATTAGGAACAGTCAGCTCATCAAAGTATTCTCAGGTAGAAGGAAACAAAGGCGTGACTGAGTTAAGCTTGGAAAAGCAAGCCCAAAGGCAGAAGCAGAGTAACAGACAGGAAAGGCATTTGGGTATCAGGATCAGTACAGAAATTGGAGTGGGGAAGAAAATAGAGCAGAGCATGAGCAGGTCAGAAACAAAGCAATTGCTACAAATAGCACCCAGTAACCACAATTTGCATGTATTTGTCAGTTAGTCCTGAATGTGTGCTGAATGGAATTGCTACTATGGCTTAAAATGACACAAAGAGAGGAGACATTTTTATATTTGGGTTTATTTCAAGAGAGATGGGCCAAGACTGAGTCACAAATAAATAGAAATTCTGAACAGATCGACTACCAATAAGAAGATTAAATTAGTAATCAAAAACCTCCCAATGGTTCCTGAGTTGTATCCTTTTATAATAAACCAGTAATCCAGTAAGAAAAACAAAACAAAACAAAACAAAAACAAAAACAAAAACAAAAGACTTCTCAACAAGCAAAAGTCCAGGAGCAGATGGCTTCTCTGGTGAATTCTACTGAACATTTAAAGGAGAATTAATACCAATCCTTCTCAAAGTCTTCCAAAAAATAGAAGAAGAGGGAACACTTCCAAACTCATTTTATAAGGCCAGCATTGCCCTGATACCAAAACCAGAAAAGGGCACAAGAAAATTGCAGACCAATATCCCTGATGAACACAGATGCAAAAATCCTCAACAAAACACTAGCAAACAAAATTCAACAATATATTAAAAGGATCAAACACTTTGATCAAGTGAGATTTATTCTAGGGATTCAAAGATGCTTTTACATCCATAAATCAATTAATGTGATACACCATATTAACAAAATGAAGCATAAAATTTATATGATCATCTTGATACATGCAGAAAAAGCATATAACAAAATTCAATTTTGCCCGGCTGGGTGTGGCTCAGAGGTTGATCCTCGACCTATGATCCAGGGGATCAAGGTTTGATTCCTGGTCAGGGCACATGCCCAGGTTGTGGGCTCGATCCCCAGTAGGGGCCGAACAGGAGGCAGCCGGTCAATGACTCTCTCATCATTGATGTTTCTGTCTCTCTCTCTCCCTCTCCCTTCCTCTCTCTGAGGTCAATAAACACATATTTTTAAAAAATCAATCTCTATTTATGATAAAACTCTCAACGAAGTGAGTATAGATGGAATGTACCTCAACATAACAAAGGCCATATATGACAAGCCCACAGTTAACATAATACTCAATGTTGAAAATCTGAAAGTTTTTCCTCTGAGATTGGAAACAAGGCAAGGATGCCTGTTCGCATCACTTTTTTTTAACATAGTATTGGAAGTCTTATCCAGAGCAATTAGGTAAGAATAAGAAATAGAAGACACCCAAATCAGAAAGGAAAAAGTAAAACTCGCTATTTGCAGATGACAAGGTATTATATTTAGAAAACCCTAAAGACTTCACACACACAAAAATCTGTTAGAACTAATAAATTAATTCAGTAAAGTTTCAAGATACAAAATCTGCATACAAAAATCTGTTGTGTTTCTATGCACAAATAATGAACTATCAGAAAGCACAATTAAGATGTACAAATCCCATTTACAATTGCATCCAAAAGAATAAAATGCCTAGGAATAAATTTAACCAAGGAGGTGAAAGACCTGAACACAGAACACTATAGGAAACTGATGAAATGAGTTGAAGAAGACAAAAATGAATGGGAAGATATTCCTTGGTTATGGATTAGAAGAATTAATATTGTTAAAATATCTGACTACCCAGAACAACCTACATATTCAATGCAATTACACCCTACCAAAATCGCAATGGAATTTTTCATGAAAATAGAACACACAATCCTAACATTTTTGTGGAACCACACTGGCCTATCTTTGCAAACAATATTTTTCAGGATCCTTGGTCAACTGCCTTCCAGCTCAGTTCTACAATGGAAGGACAGGAAGAGAGGAAGAAACCAGCAGTGCCCTCTTTCTCTTTGCTCTGGGCAGCCTCTGGCAGTGCCTGTCTCCTTGGAGATTCCCGCTCCCTCTGGGTGAACAGAGGCCTCCATTCATACCGCTCTTGGGCTCTGGTTAACCTGCCTTATCCCTTTGTCCCTTCATCCTACGGGCACTGGAGGCTTCCTGATGTAGTTAACATGAGAAGTCTCACCATTCCCTCTTTGGTTTTTCTGTTTTTCTAATACCTTTGTAGCTCATTTCTTGTATTAAACTCCTTTTAATAAACTAGCTGGCATAGGTTCCGATTTCCTGCCAGGACCCTGATACACCCACTAACTTGTGTCTCCTTGTACAAAATGAGGATTGCAGTGGCTTCTTAGGGCTTTTCAGCTCTTTTATTGGAGATTACTTCCCACCACACGTTTCCTGTGATCTTGTACACATATTCATTCATTCATTCATTCATTCATTCATTCATTCATTCATTCATTCATTCATTCAGCAAATATTTATTTTGCTACTCCCAAGTGCTAGGCACTGTTCTAATTGCTGAGGATACATTCAACAGTGAAAAAAAATCAGCCTTGCTCTCCCAGAGCTTGCATCCTGCTATGAGGTAGGATAAGCAACTGTCCCTGTTTGACAGGAATGGAGGGGTTTCTCCAGATACAGGACTTTCAGTTCTAACACTGGGGGAATCCCAGGCAAATTGAGATGGTTGGGATGCTTGTGTGAAGAAATAAAGAAAAATAGTCTTTTAAAAAGTCAGATGGTAGTAAGTGCAATGAAGAAAAGCAAGAAGAAAGGAAGAGTAGGGATGCGTGAGGTTTCTATTTTGAACGTATGGTCTGGCAGACACTTTGGATGAAGTGACACTGAACAGAGGCCTGGATAACACGAGGAAACAAATACCGCAGATATTCAGGTTGAGGGACCAGCCAAAGGAAAGGCCTGAAGCTGAAATGTGTTCAACGTATGTATCAGTCATGGTTCCAGCAGGAAACAGGTGGCAGAGATAAATAAGCAGTGGGCAAAGGGTAGGGATACCTTGAGGGAGAGTGTAGTGCTCAAGGGTTAGTAACTATGGTGCTGTCCTGACTCCAAGATCTGAAGAGGAAAGAGAAGGGAGAAGATTCAGGAATTTGGACACAGAGAGAGGCCTGTGTGGAATGGGGATGCCTGGTAGCAATTGAGGATTTCAAGAGGACACAAAGATCTTTCTTAGATCTTCCCATTACTTCAGGGAGGGAGGTGAAGGGAAGAGATGAGAATAAAGAAGGAAAAAAGAACCAATCAGGTGGTATTAATTGGGAGGAAAACATAGGGTAGCAAAGAGCAGAAATTTCCCAGTTGTAGGTATTCCAAGGATGGCTAGTGTTCCTTTTGAATTTCTTGCCTTAGAATGATAAAATCTTCTTCTCCATCCTCACCTAACTACAGAACTTCAGTGCATCTATAGCCACAATTGTGTGATTTTTTTGTGCATAAGTGCAGGCTCTGAAAGGGGACAGTTTTCACAGATGGACTGTTGTGATGTGGAAGTCACAGGGACACACAGAATAAGCAGGAATTGGAAGACAGGAGTGACCACAGATGAAATGCCACCCAGGAACTTGCAGAAAACCTCAAGAAAGCTTTGGAATTTATATACGGTGAAGTTGGGGATTTGAGCCAATCTGATAGAAATAATAAGGAGCCAGAAGGTCATAGGTGACATCTATAATCCTTCAACAACTCTAACATGTAGTCGTTATTACCTACGTTCACGGATTTAAAAAAATGATTTGAAGAAATGGAATTGTTCATCTTAGTCCACATACAATTAAACTGAGTAATGGATTTCTTACTATGCTAAGAAACTGATTTAAAATAATGGGAACAATCTAGATAGTTTTCTTTATGAAAATGTATAATTGCAATGTGCAAAAGTGGAACTTTATGGTTTCTCAGAGGACTTTGTATAATTTCTGATCTCCAATGTGATTTCTTGGGCTTACTATGTTGTCATGTATGGGCAACTTAATAATGTGGAAGTTAGAGTTTTTTAATTTGCAGCACAGTTACTTTGTTGAATAGAATAATTATATTTGGTTCTTAATGAGCAACTTAATACTATAAACCCTAAAGTGACATTTATTAAGCTCATATTCTTTATTTTGTAACACCTTAAATCTGTTTTATAGTGAATGTTTCTATAGAAATTTCAAGTGAAAGGCAAATTGAATTGAATCTCTGCTTCTTCCAAGCTCTTGCAAGTTACGGGAGGTTATCAAGGTTCTGTAGTTCTCATTAGAAAGTCTTACTGAGATATGTAAATAAGTAGGTTTGAAGCCTAAAATGCATCCTCCTAGAACAGGGGCGGGGAACATCCAGCCCACAGGCCATGCATGGCCCTCGAAATCATTTGCTCTGGCCCTGACAAGGCAACCACAGGTGGGACTCGAAATTCAATAAATCTAGGAGCTTCTTTCATAGCTAATTTTTAAGTTGATAATTTTGTATGGCCCTCAAATGATGTTATAAATATCCAAATGGCCCTTGGAAGAAGAAAGTTTCCCCACCCCTACTCTAGAACTTACATACATATATGTGTCTATTAGTGTCAGTAAATAGAACTGGCACAGACATACGAAAACCTAAGCCCATGTAAATTCCAACATATAATGTAAAATAGTATTGATCCAGTCCTTGTGGTGACACTGTTGACACAGAATAATGGATCTGTGATAGGTTTCTGATACTTCATTAGTCTTCAAGTACATGTTACCATACAATCAGCAATTCCAACTTTATAATGCCCCTTATAATCCATCTACCTATGCAGGACCATAGCCTCTCATATTTCGGGTTGTCCCCAGCCTGGTGGTGAGTCATCTATGCATGGAAACATAACCATTACAATATTTTCTTAGCACTTCTTGTCAATGCTCTGGGGCACTCCTTATGCTGATGGTGCTGTTTGTGGGAATGCTGCTCTGCTGGGCATAGATAGTCTCTGCTGTGACCACCTGAACCCTCAGGGTGCCTTGCATGGCTGCACTGTGTGGGAGGGAAGGATGGCCTTCATCCAAGGTCCGAATCTCAGCACTGTTAATGCACCTGGTCTGAGAGGGAACTTCCCACCTGAAGATATACCAATACATGATGAGAGATTTATCCCCTCAACACTCTGGGTGGCTGGGCAGGGTTGGGGGCAAATGAGCCCTTGGGCTGGTTTCCTTAGTCATGAACAGTTTCATACACTTTTCCAAGAGTGTAAGAATATTATTCCTTTCTGTGTAGCAATGCTGTAAAGTAAGGTGGTTACCACTGGCTAAGGAAACTTTTGAGGAACACAAATCCTTGAGGTTATTCTCTTCTCTCTTATAGTGACATTAAACCAAATAGTGAGGCTGGCTGGGCACATGAAGAAATACCATCCCAATTCTAAAGGATGCTTATCTATTCTCTGCTCACCTCAAGCACCTTATAAAACCAATCCTTTCCCACAAAATAAAAAAATAAGCAAACAAAATTGTCTTCTTCTTGCTCCAAATCAAAGACCTCATGAATCAAATGCTCTTTGGGGAAGGAATGTCTTCTGCATACTTTCTCTAAGCATCCAAGTTCCAGTTGCAACCTAGCCAGGTTGCTAGATTACAATAATATACCTATTTCAATACTTCAGAGTATACTGACTTATTTAAAGCTTTGTTAAAATTAAAATTATTATATAAAATAGAAACCTCAGAAAATACAGTAGCCTCACGTGACAGGTACTACTATTTTATATACAATTTTCTTCCCCCTTCTTTACTGACAGAACCCTGAGTTTCTCAGGGTGGCTCCACATGTTGGGAAAGGCAATCCACCACTGGCCCTAAGCATGCCTGTGTGTTCTTGCTGGGTATGCCAAGAATGCTTCTGACTCAGGTCGTTTTTAAGGGTTGTTTTTGCAGCAAGCAGGACCAAGAACAGGGTTGCTAATTGCTTGCTATGAAATGTCGGGTTTCTTCAAACTCAGTGCTCCTCTCCTGTAATGCAACACATTGCATGCACAGGCTTTCATCCAGGTCCATGGCATCATTCCCATGGGACTTAAGGGGCATGGAAATCTACAGGAATATGCTGTACCATGATCAATAAAGACCCAGGAGTCTCTTGTCTCTGTCAGCATCCATGACACAGTAGCAGCAGGACTTAATACCTTGAAAGTCAGGTAAAATCAGACTCTAGACTTGACATGTGGAAAAGTATGTTGCAGCTAACTGTGACCAGTCTAAGTTCCGGCCAAGGATCTCTAATTATTGGGAAGAATTTGTGGGAAGGCTTCTTAGAGGGAGATAGGTGGCTAGGGTGAATATTTCCCCCCTTCCTTCTTTCCACTGTTGGAATTAAGGTAAGACAGGTAAGTATCTAGCAGCCGTCTTGGACCATGTAGTGACCTTGAGGATGGTAGCCTATATGTACCAAGGATGACAAAGAAGAAAGAAGAGCCTTAGGTCCCTACAGTTTTCAGGGTTCTCATACTTTCAGAATTATTAAATAATTTTTATACAGGGGTGGGCAAAAATATGTTAATGATAATAAATAATACAACAATAAATAATAATACAAAAATAAAGTCTGTGTGTTGTGTACTCACAATGTAAACCTAATTTTGCCCACCCCTATATATTATAAACACCTAATAAATGAGTTGTTAGTGGTATTAAGCATCTCAACAGTGTTAGTAATTTCTCAGAAATGCTTCATAGACCTCTGAAAAAAACTGATTAGTAGAACAAGGGGTCAGAGGATGTGTTGGGCAGGACTCTGAGCCCTTCCCTCATCACTTTACCTAGAGAAAGGTTATTTTTTTTTATTGTTTTGTTTTGTTTTGTTTTTTATCAGTTAGTGTTCTGGCTAAGATTTATTTTGAAGACAGGCTCCACCTCTATCAGAAAGTTTGAAAACTACTGTGTTAAAGAAATGGCTTATGAAGCACCGTCCATGATATCATGTGAATGTGAAATTAGGAAACTTTATCTTAAGTTTACTACTTGGAATTCATTTGACATTTTTGTAATTATATTTGTGAAAAGAGAAAATTAGTTTTAGTTGTGATGAAATGTGTTTTGGCAGTCCTAGTGCATGGATTTCCATTTGTAAGTAATTTTAAAAGGTTATACTCGTCCCTGAGTACACATTTTCAAGTACCTATTATTACTACTCTACTTTATGCATTAGTATCTTGGGAAGAATATGGCCCTTAATGTAGAACCAGGGATTATAATGTTATCATTTTTGAGATTTTTTTTTTTAACAATTACTAAGAGAACTCTGCAATTAGGACACATTAAAATACTTTCACTATCACACTAAAATAATCTTATAACAACTGCTTCAGTTTTAACCATAGTAAACACAGCAAAACTTCTGATAAAATAGATTGGGGGCTAAACAAATGAAGAAGATTTTTTAAATGATAAATATCTGATGTGGAATTTGATTTGGTTCTATTTTATTTTTAGTCATGTATCTATATCCTTTGAATTCAGATTTAATATGCAATAATCAAAGGTGAGAAGCAGTTACACAATATACTAGCTAATCTTGAGTTGAAAGCACTAAGGTATCTTTTGGTTAATAGCTGTTTTTCAAAATGACAGTGGTGTTTCTAAAATCTGGTCTAGTAAAATCCTTCAGTAGCAATAGTGAATGCCATTTCTTATCTAGACAGCCACCAAAAGGATGCTTTTGTGAACCATTCCAAATGGCTCCATTTCCTTCCAGTAAAGGAAGATTATGTAGTATAATGATCCCAAATCAGCATGTGCCAATGTTAACAACTGGTAGGTGCTGGTGTAGAGTGGCAGTCAAATGACATACGATCAGATGATATGGGAAGGGATGTTTGTGACCGTTTTTGGAAGTCATAAATACACAGGGAGAGGAGATGTTGAGAGAGGAGATGTTGGGAGAGGAGACCACAGTAAGAAACCTGGAAGTTGAAAAGAGAAGGAAAGCTGCAAAACTACTTGACTTGCACTGTAGACTTAGGAAAGTGGCACTAGGTACTTCTGGAAATGAAAGTAAAACTAGTGCAAAAATTGTAGTGACTAAAAGCACCTTTAAGTAGAAATAGGCTCCCAGATCCTCTAAGTCATCCCACACAACTGGATTGTTGCCTCTTTCCCATCACAGCAGAAGGCAGGGAGTTTATTCATTGTGGAAAGTAAAATCAAAGGGCTTTGGCCTGGAGAATATTGGGCACAGTTGAAGGCCAGGCACTGTACTGAAAATATTAAAGGGAAGGCTGAGAAAAGAATTGTCAATATCCTACAGTCTTCTCAATTCTGCTCCCAGAGCACTAACAGCCTGACCTATACTCTTGAGCATGACATTAGAAAATTCTTCATTGAGGAATTCAACCAATCCAAGATAAATTCCTAGGTCCTCCCTAATTTTTTTTTAATAGTAAAAATTTAAACAACAACTGTAGGTTACGTTCCCCAGAAAATAGATTCTGAAATGGAGATTACCTTGCAGGAAGTTAATTAGGGAGTGCTCATGGGAAACACACCTGGGGAAAGAAGAAAAGGGAAAAAACTCTATTAGGAAGAGCTGGTTGGGCTGTGATCATGCCTCAAGCTGACAACATGGAAGATTTGAAGCATGAATGGCCCGTCAAAGTTGTCCTCCATCATGACCAGGAGTTGGGTTTTTATGCCTTTATGCTGACTAATCATTGGATACAGGTTGTCCCTGAGAAGGGGACATGACTTTGGCAAAGGTTTTCTCCAAGTGAGGGCAATTTGCAGAGAGAGATGACATTTGAGCATTCTCAGCTAGCAACACTCCTAGCAGCTGGTGAAATAAGAGCTTCACTTCTGAAGGAGCTAGAGAGCACCTGGTGGGTTACCCTGCAGTGAATCCCACATTTTCCTGCCTGTCTACATCAGGCAGGAAAGGCAAAGTTTTGCTGGAATAACAAACGATCTGCCAGTCTCAGTGGCTTATAGAAATGCAGTGCTCTTCTCAAAGTCAGCTTCAATTTGAGATGTAGGCTTCTGGGGAACAGCCTCTATCCGGAATATTGTGATTTTTTGCAGAGAGAAAAGAGCATGGCAAACCATGCGCTGACTTTTAAAGCTCACTTCTGCTAACATTTCATTGGCTAGAGCATGGCGTATGGCTAAGCCTAGTGTCATAAAGTACGAATATATAATATCTCCTACATTAGTTATCTATTACCCATAAGCTTAGCGACCTAACACAATATGTATTATTTTTCATTTTCTAAAGGTGGGCTAGGCTCAATATGGTGACTCTTCTCTCTTTGGGGTCAGCCAGAATCATTGAGGTGG
Source organism: Miniopterus natalensis (assembly GCF_054644295.1). Classification (NCBI taxonomy): domain Eukaryota; kingdom Metazoa; phylum Chordata; class Mammalia; order Chiroptera; family Miniopteridae; genus Miniopterus; species Miniopterus natalensis. Next base: position 24,248,893 of record NC_142092.1, on the reverse strand, counting down.
CTGCATCCAACCAAGAACTCAGCAGAGACTGAAACAGCCAAGATATTGCCTCTTTCCCATAAAAGGCAGTTGATGTTGGTTGTTGATTGGAGCACCTTGTTTCTCCTTGATCGGCTAATCCATTATTCAGTAGTCCTGGTGGGCTTCCTTAGATGGTATTAAGAACACTGCAAGAGAATTAAAATGAAAGTTGTGAGGCCTCCTAAGGCCTATACCTGAGACTGGCATCGCTTCTGCCACATTCTGTTATTCAGTCATATTCAGGGGAGGGGAAGTAGGCAGGGATGGGGGGCTGTTGGCAGCTGTCACTGGAGGCCATCTAGAGGGAGGGGAAAATGGATTTTGATGATTGGTGATAATATATACCACTGTAGACTCACTGAACATCAGGAGTTTGGAGAAAGCTTCAAATATGAAACTGAGAAACCTAAATATATAGGATAACATTGTTGAAAACATGTAAAGAGAGAAAAATGTAAAATAAAAAACAAAACAAAACAAAATAAAAAAAGGCCCACTTAAAGTTCAGGTGAAAAAATAAAAGATTTCATTTATAAAAAATGACATTATTTTTAAAAAGAGAAAACAGTTCTGTAATTTAAAAACAATGGTAGAAGTGAAAAACTGCATTAGAAAATTTAGATTATTAATTTGAAATCTGCCAGGAGAAAAGGCGCAAGACAAAGAGTGGGAAATGGAGAAACGATTAAAACATAGAGGATCAGCATGGGAAGTCCAAATTTTTATTAATCAGAGGTGCAAAGATAGAGAATAAAAGAAACAGAGGGAGGCCAGTCACCAAACAAATAATTCAAGAAAATTTCCCAGAACTAAAGGTCATGAGCTTTTAGACTATAAAGTCCCCTGACAGCAAAATGGATCAAAACAGATCTAACCCAAGGCACACAATTGGGAAATTTCATCTCTTTGGGAGAAAAGATAAGACCCTACAAGATTCTAAAGAGAAAAGCATGTTTCATATAAAAGATCAAGAATCACAATGGCATTGAACTTGAGCAATAGTGATGCCGGGAGCTAGAAGACAAAGGCAATTTGCTTTCAAATTCCAAGAGAAGAAGATTTCCAATGTATAATTCTAAATTCAGTTAGCTACCTATCACAACTAAGGGACTCTAACAACACTTTTCAGCTGCACTGAGTCCCAAAATACTATCTTCCACTTACCAAAATAGAGTAGTAATTCAAGGAAGAGCAGGGTATGGGAGCCAGGAAGCAAGAAATTGATTAGAAGAGTTAGGCAAAGGAAGATCCCAGAATGTTAGCTGCCTTAGAAGACAAACAGCCCAGAGGAAAAAAGATGAAATTCACTGAAGACAATGTATTTGAACAAACTGAGAGGAGATGAACACTTCTAAGGGAGAGTGAGAGTTTACATATGAATTTACACGGCTCATATGTAGACAGCAGCCCCATACCTGTAGAAATACAACCCTGAATATCGGACAATATTTGAAAGTATGGGAGGGGTGTTGGGAGGCATGCAAGGGACAGAGATTGGCAAGAAAGTCATCTTCCCCTGTGGGAAGTCAATAGATAAGTCCTACAACTGAAAAACAAAGCACTGAAACTACTCATGTTATTTAGAAATAGCAAGTATACCCCACTAGAAACATCTAAAAGAGTAGACTATTCAGTGCTGTAATTAAGAAAATTCTCCTCTTTTTTACTTAAGCCAGCTTGAATTACTTTTTAAGTAATTTTTCTCTTCTTTTTACACTGAAAGAGTCTTGTCCAATACAGACATACATATTCGCAGATCCCACATCAGAATTTTTGGAGAAAAGTATTTTGAAAAACTTTCTAGGTGACTCTGAGGCGTAGCCTGGCTTGGGAATCACTGCTTTGGGGAACAATGATCTCTGTGAGCCGTGTTCTTTGATAAGGATTCTCATCTTTCAAATTCAGATAGAAGTGATAGCTCACTTTCTAGTATACCTCTTCACATTTCTTATTATCTTCAGTTTAGGAGGCAAGATTGCATCTTCCATAGGCAAGTATGAAATAGTGATGATGGCAGTGGCGAGAAACGCATTGCTTACTTAGGGAAAAACGCACAGAAAACAAAGGACTTGAAGAAAGCAGGAATTTCGTTATCTGATAAACTCATAAATTGCCTAATGTACTTTGAACTTTTCTGCCCCCCGAATGTTCCTTCACCTCCCCTGCCCTAACCCTGAAGAAAAGTTTCAGTGTTTTACTCTTTCTAAATAAAGCTGAGCAAGGGTACCACCTTCCTCCGTCAGGCTAGGAAGGATCCATTTCTTCTGCCAGGGAATGTTTTTCTAGTTGAACTGAATCTGTAAATGCCCTTAATAAAGTAGCCCGCTGGACATTTTCAATCCTATTTCACCTGACGAACAAATGTTTCTGCATCCTAATTCATTCTGTAGGAAGAATTTTTTATAATCGCTACCATATTAGTGTTGCTGACATTAAAATGGGTATGAAACGTTTAAAGAATAAAAGCACCAAATGCTACAGTCAGGGAAGAAAGTTCTAGTTACCAATTGCTGTCTACAAACTACCCAGGAATTTACATGCTTAAAGGACAACCATTTTCTAATATCTTGTGATTAATTCAGGCTGGTCCAGGGGATTATTCTGTTACTCATGGCAGGAATAGAAGTCACTCGGTGTAGTTCAGCTAATGAGTAAGCTGGTCTGGAGGGTCCAAGGTGGCTTCAAATAAAGCCCTGTCATCTTGGCAGGGAACACTGAAGGAGGCTGAGCAGCTGGGACTGTTGACCACAGCATCTGCCTGTGGAATCACCAGCCAGGATGGAGATCTCAGGGTAGCTGGGCTTTTTACCTGACGGTCAAGGAATTCCAGAGGGAATGTTCCTAGAGACCTGGCTGAAGATACAACTTGTGGCCACCTTTAATCTGCCCCAGAAAGTATCATGACACTCATGAGCACTGAGAAATCCCTTACTACTGAGGGTCAATCTGAAGGTGATTCTTCTAACAAAAAAGAGGAATATTACACTCAGATCCTTAGAAGAAGGAACAGTCAAAAAGACATAGCAAGATATAGACACCTATTAACAAGTAAAAACAAAGCCTTTGTTGGTAACAAGAATCTCTCGTATAGTCATTTAGCAAAACATATCACAGGAAGCAAAACTTCTGTATCAATGTAATTAAAAAACACTCACATTTAAAATAAGCAATTGCATTGATGTCAACAAACCTAGCTGTGAAGTTGACGACCTTAAGGGGATGTAGCTGGTGGTAGTAATCTCTAAAAGGAGTGCTGAAGGTGGGCCAGGAGATAGGAGTCAGCCCTGGTACTGTTTCCAAAGATAGTGAAGGAAAACTCATGTGTAAATCAATCTTTTCCCAAATTGTATCACTGTTTCCTGAGCATAAAGATCCTCACTATGCTGCTCTCACAGGTCTTATGGGAGTTGGAAAAAAAATTGACCCCACTTTGTGCCAGGCTGAGAGAATAATGGGAGAGGTAATTGGTGCAGCTGGAGATTTACCTGAGCTCTTCACAGAATTGGAAATCTGATTCCTGCTTGGAGGGCTTCTAGGGGCACACACTGAAGGAAACAAGAAAGCAGCAAAGTGCAAAAGTTGTCTAAGAATGAAGTGCTCATGGTGAACATAGGATCCCTGTTGAGTGGAGGGAGAGTTAGTACAGTCAGGGCTGATTTGGGCAAGATCATTTTGACTAATCCTGTGTGCACAAAAGTAGGAGATGAAATTTCCCTTAGCAGAAGAGTTGAGAAACACTGGTGTTTAATTGGTTGGGGTCCAATAAGTAGAAGAGAGGGAATCAAGGCAACAATAGGATGCTGACTAAAGAATTCCAGTTAGACAATACATTTAGATAAAGTAGACTTTCTCTTAAGAACCTGCACGTATATTTTCAAAGCAATTCTGGGGAATGAATTTACAGCTCATTGCCTTAGTAGTTGCTGTGATTCTCATTTTTTGGTGATGAAAATTTAACCTCTAGTAATAAAATAGGGTCTATAATAAAGGCAAAAATTGGCATAATGTTGGATTGAACCTACCAGAAATGAGTCGTTCCCCAATAATGCCTAATTTATATATTCATGCAGGTTTGAAATGAAATTATTTGCTACAACCAGCTTTTGCTGTAGCACGCTTACCACTGAACCTGTTGGAAATAATTGTTTTCTTCTAAAACATAAAATAAGTAATTGCAAATGTAGTGAATAAGAGTTTCCTGCAAATAGTGGTGAGGTCTTTACATGTGAAATCCTTTCTAGTTTAGGTTGTGAAAGACAAGAGCAACGAGGAAGACACAAGAAGCAGAACCTGGACAATGAAGAAAGGAAGGAAATACAGACAGAGCCAGAAATAAGTCAGTCCTTTCAGCCACAGGTGACTAAGGGACTTGAGCAGGTTTTCAGTGTGGTGGATAAAGATATTACTATAAAAATTCTACTATGTTGTCTTCATATTTGTTATATACAAACTGTGCTTGTATCAGCTGTTTAGTAACTGAACATATATTTCTCTTTTCCAGGTGTTATTTCTGACTCAATAAACACTTGATTGAATAACTGAATGTATGCTGATGAAAGTACAAATAAAAGATTCATAAAGAATGAATTATCAAGGCCCCCTACGATCATAAGAGATTCTCATAAGCTTCATAATCTGTGGGACAGTTGAAAATAGTATTCTAAATATGAGTAGAAAAAGCTAAAATCTCAATTTTTACATACCTAATATACAACGTTAGTAACAATCACTGTTTTAAGATGATGAGCTTTGACCTGAAGTTCTCTTAAGTGATTGCAAATTTCTTTAAAATGTCTGCTTCTATTTTGTTTTTAACTTACAGATAATGATTCCAACTATGTTGCCAGAATGTATGTAGAAGCATACAAGGAAAGTATAGATTCCATCTTCTTTTCTTATAAATAAAAAATAATCGCTTTGCTGTTGACACTGAACCATCTGTGGGTAAGAATCTCAGGCATATGAGGAGACTGGTTCTCCCAGACTGGCAGGTGCCCCAATTTCAGGAATAAGAAGGGAAAATGTCACAGATTGTAATATAGTCAATGGAAAAGTAGAGAGTAAGTTATCACATGCAATATAAAGAATTCAGGACAATTTTTTAAAAAGAGGTTTCCTTGAGAAATGATGGAAAACTGTACATAACTTGAAATTAGGAAATAATGTTCATAGTTTACTTTCCTGAAAACTTACTATAAATTTGCTCTGCACTGCTAATAATATAGCTACTGCTAATTAGCTATAGTCTAGGGAATGATACATACTGGAGCCAGGCCAGGCATAATAACCATAATGAATGCTTTTTATTTGTGTGGGATTGTACTTATACAAATTAAAATTTAGCTACAGTTACTCTTGCCTTGGTGCTGAATGCATTGTAAGCACAGATCTTATGGAAGTTTGGAATTGGGTTTTAACGATACTGATTGCTCCTGTACATCAGGAAAGGGCTTGAAGTAAAGGCTGTAGAAATGGGTGCTTTTGGTTATCAGAATCGTTTCAGAGTTTGTATTTTTTTTTTTTTTTTGTATTGGTGGTTTGGCTTCACGTAAAGACTAAAATATCTTTGGTCCAGAGAGTGTTCCTCAGAAGGTCATTCTTAACCTAAATATGTGTAACTGATTATAATACAACACTTGTGTATTGAAGGAAATTTGGAAATTGCACAGAGTAAAATAAGACACTAGTAATAGTGACCACTTTGAGAGAGTCACTGTACACGTGTATCTCCTTTTCCTTCCAATGTCTTTTTTGTATCTGTGTGAATACTCAGTATTTCAGACATCAGTATAGCTTAGTAGTTGTAAGTACATGCTTTGGAACCAAAATGCTTGGGTTAAATTCCGCTTTCATCAACTTTTATCTGTATGATCTTATAAGATGCCTCAGTTTTCTCATTTATAACAGAGATAATAATCTATTACCTAGAGTTATTATAGGCATTAAATGACATAATTCTCATTAGAGCTCCCATGGAAGAGTTCCTTCCTTTCTCTTCATCCAAACTTGATTAAAAAGAGCCAGGTTGTGGTTCACTGAATGCAAGAGAATTTGCTGTGGCGACGCATGGACACACTGACAGAACTTGCCAGAAAACTTCTCTCTAGGCTACCAGGAAAAAATTAATAAGAAACATCCTCTATGATCATATGGGATTTTCGTAGGGAAGAGTTTCATAGGGGCCTTTGCTTCCAATCTGCCTGTGGGGGAAGGACAGGTGCCGAGGGAAGCCACTGGGCACCATGTATTGCAGGAACCAGTGCTGGAGAAACCTGGGGAGTAAAACACTTTCTTCCTGCAGTGTCTCCAGGTGGTAAAAGAAAAATGCTTAAAAGGCCTAGTTCCATTTTCTTAGAGCAGAAAAAAAGAGTAAATTTGGAGCTGAGAGGCAATAAATTAATAATCGGCAGATCTTGTAAAACACTTAGAACAGTGCCTGGAATAAACAGAGTAAGTGCTCAAGGATTATTAGCTTGAATTTCTTCAGTCACATGAGCATATATATGTGCAAAAATGGGATCACCTCCACTGGACCCTGAATTTTAATGTATCATATTAACACTGTTCTCATTAAACTTTCTTGGAAGACTAATTTTCTGTCTATTTAAATATCCTTCATGTGGAAATATCAAAATTTATTTAGCCATTACACTATTGTGCATATTATGCATTGTTTTGAATTTTCAATCTGATAAGTAAAGCTGGGTAAATATTATGCTTTTCAATGCATTTCAAGTAATTTCCTATGGTTAATACCCAAGGAAGAATTCTACTGAACATCCTTAAAAGTTTTGTATATGTTGCTAAGTTTCTTTGCAGAAATATAGTTCTAATTTATACTTTCTCTTGAAATTAGTCTGCTACAATAGATTTAATATTATGTAACTTTTAACTTCGACTGTTTGATAAGAACAAAATAGTGTCCTATGTTTGCCTAAGTTTGCATTCTGACTATTAATAAGGTTTGTCATTTTATACTATTTGCCCATATTTCTATTGGATTACTAGAGTTCTCATAATTTTGAAGAATTCTTCATGTATAAAGGATAGTAGATCATTATCTATTAGATTTGTTATAAATGGATTTCTTTTTCAAATTTAAATTTGAGATTTGATCTATGGTTTAAAAAAAGACCAAGTTTTAAATATTATAATTTAATTATAGTTTCCCTCATGACTTTCCATTTCTTTTATGATAAGAAAGAAGATACTTCCATTTTCTCAAGATTATTTATAGGTCTACAGCATTTCTTCTGGTTTATGATTTTATTTGTTAGCTATATCATTCTAATGCATCTGAAATCAAGTTTGGTGATTATCTAACATTGTATTTTAACAAGTAGATTATTCATCATTATCTGTTTAATGACCTATCATTTTCTAATTGGTTTGTAATATTTCCTTATATTTAAATATTTTGCTTCATTGTTCCATTTGTGAAATTCAATGTACATGTTTTAAAGTATATGCTTTATGGAAATATATTTCTAAACTTATACCGGTGACCATATATCAGAAGAGTGGTGCTTGCTCATTACAAAACTCCCTTTTTAGTCAGTTAATATTAATAATCCTTTGTTAATTACTGGAAAAAGAATCAGAGGGACTTGTAACCCTACTTTTCCAAAAGTTTGTTTTGTAAAATAACTGCTCTGCGATTATCTAGGTGATAGTCAACAGAACTGACTTAATTTAGAAAAATGCTGAAATCCTGTCATCTGCATAATTTTCCTCCCACTAACAAGCTCTTTCTTCCCGTTAGAATCTACTTTATTTCCCTGCTTCTATAAAAACATATGCATCGGACATCAGCAGTGGGCAATTACACTATGCTTTAAACTGAGTGAGCTTTAATTATAGCAATTTAGCTTAATCTTTAAAAAATAAATATTTTTAAAATCACACACACACATATCCTTCACATTATATAAGTAATTCTTGACTGTAGAAAATCTGAGAAATATAGAGACATATAAAGAAGAAAATGTAACATCATTCAAAACCAATCACCAGGGAAAACTATATGTTAACATTCTAGTACATCCTCCCCTTCATTTCCCTGGGTATGCTTAAGAAAAGGGACAATTTTAGAAGAAAGTCATATAGTTTTTATATGTATATATGTATATATATGTATATATGTATGTATATGTATGTATATATGTATATATATGTATATGTATTCCTTATATACAATTTAATATTAATATATTATTAACATGATTCTATTATTATATAATATGTTAATATTATTAGATTACTAAAATATTTTACATCAATATTTCAAAACTCCATATATTTTTTAATTCTATTTTAGTAATTTTATTCTATTGAATATTTTTAAACAAATGCCCTTAGAGTCTACATGGCATCCTAGTACCTGACTTTTCCATAATTTAACAAATTCCATATTATTAAATGTTTATGTTGTTTACTTTAGAAAGCTCTTAGAACAACATGAATAATTGTCTAGATAGATCATTGTGCAGTCTAATTACATTCTAAGGATAAAATACTAAAAATTGAGTTACTGGGTCAAAAGGTATGAACATATTTAAGGTTTCTATCCCTATTACCAGGCTGCACCTCATGAAATTTGCACCAATTTATGAGTATGATCTTTTCAGCACATCCTATGCTGCACTGGATGTTTAAAACAAAACGGGAGGGGGGAGGACCCTGCTTACTTGATTGATAAAAATATATTTAACAGTTGAAATATTTTATTTTATTTTTCCCCAATTGAACATTCAAGTACCTTCTTCAATAATTTGTAGAAAAAAATGTTAGCCTTTGTTTTTGCCAGTTTTCTTTTTAAAGCAGCTTTAAATGCAATTTAAATTTAAGAAATCTTATGAAGAACTTGAGATTAGGTTAATTCTAGAATTGAATGGAAGAAATGACATATTTAACTATTCCAATTTAGGAGCATGTTTTCCCTGACAACTTATTCAAGCAGTATTTTGTATTCCTTCAGGTAATGTTTCCTTTGCATAGCGCCTATACGTTTCCAAGGCCTGTTCCTGTGGATTTATGATTTTGGTGGTGTATGTAGGTAGGCATTTTATAATATTTGCTGCCACTGAGCTTGCAATCCCTTTTCCCTTTGGGTCATCTAAAATGTGATTCTGAGATTAGGAAGCAGCAGTAAATGTGGTGATTAATCCTCAGGCTCTGCATCCAGGCTGCTTACCTGTGTCCGGATGCAGCCCTTGCTGCGATGGGCAAGCTGGGGGTGCTGTCTCTCCCTCCCCTCGGCTCCTCCAGAGCCCCTGCCCCCTTGCCCCCCGCGCTGTGCCCAGGGAGACGGGCCTGCCTTCTGGCCCCCGGGGGGGTTCACCCTGAGGCGGGAAATCGGCGTGGGAGGGCAGCGGGGGGAGCGCGTGCGTTTCCACAGCCCCTTCCCTGCTTGGCTGCACCCTGTCAAGGGCGCTCTCCCCGTGGCCACCTAGTCCCGCCTCCGGTGACGGGCCCTGCACTTGCCCCTCAGCCTTGAGAGCGGTCGCATTTCCCTGCTGTTGCTCATCTGGGGTGCTGCAGAATCCTTTGGTGTTTCTCTAACCCTGACACCCAGCTTGAGTGTGTCGTCCGTTTCCCACCAGGATCTTAACTGAGAGCAAACGTCACTCCGGGATAGCACATATCCCTGTCATTTTCCTCATGTTATTGAGAATGCCTCCTGGCTTGCACCACGATTTTGGCAACGGATGTCAAACAGGCGTTCTACGTCATGTTCAGGAAGTATACTTCTCTTGGTAATTTTCTGAGTTCTAGCAGGAAGGGTTGTTGAATTTTATTTTCTGTATTTTGACATATATATATGTATGTATGTATGTATGTATGTATGTGTATATATATATATATATATATATATATATCTCGAGAGAGTGTTTTCAAATTGGACTTATTAATGTAGTCTTCTATATTGTAATGACTTCTATCAATAAAACATCCTTTCATTCCTGAAATAATCTAAATTAAATTGACTTTGCTAATATATATTTTTAAAAATCTCTCTCACCTCGCTACCTTGAGGTCATCTAAAACAATAGACTTAGATGAAAAAGTAACACCACTAAACTGATGTTTTGCTTACACATAAATTGCTTTGAACAACTAGAAATCTTAGTAGCCCTTTGTCACCTAAAGTCCTCTTTTTGTGTGTTTTGCCTCCTATGGTCTGGAGTTCAGAAGCAAGTGGCTTATCCGACATTTCAAGGTGGTATTTTTTTGCTAGGCAGAGCTGGGGTTCGGGGAGTGAAAAAGCAAAAGAAAGGAATAAAGCAGACCACAGATTAATGTCTTGAAATTATGTCTGAGCCAGAGTGAAGAAAGTATAAAATAATTGGAGTGTCTTCCTACCTTTTTTCTTTTATCCTGAAAAAAATTCTTCTGTTCCTTCAATTGTGTTTCTTACTCTAACTCTATCCATTTTGGATTTTATACCTGATAATAGCTTGAAAGCCTACATGATAAAAAAATCTTACGTAAGTGAATATAATGTATATGAGATCACAAAACCTAAAACATCAACTTATAGCAATCAGTAACACCAGTATTTTACACCTGTTACACATGCTGTATCACATTATACCAAGCATGAATTTTCATTTTGGTTCCCACAAATCAATTCCATCACCGCAGAATCCTCAGGACAATATCCTCTAGGATAAGAAGAATTTCATTTAAAATTTTTATGACTGATCATGTGTTTGGTGCCAAGCACTTGGAACATTAGAATAACCGACATAATTGCTGAGTCATTGACATATGGAAACAAACTATTTATTCTATCCCTGAACAGCCTAGAACTGGAAACAGAAGACTACAAATATTGCATATAAACTTTTAAATTAGATTCTATTTGGTTTCATCTGACTTAGTCTAAGAATAGAATCTGCAAATATTAAACCTTATATTTTCATTTAAAATTTTGTCAGGCAAATACCTGGTAAAGACAAAATATCATTATTTATAATAAAAGAGAGTTATAAATAGCAAAGAAGACTTAGCATTTGTTTGAAAAGAGGCAAGTTGCTAAATTTCCTAGTGGAGGGTTTCCTTTTTCAGGTGTTTTCTTATTTATCATTCCACCTCACTTCCCACGCCTCAGCTACGGCTGTTCCTGCATCTGCACCCACAGGCGTGAGAGTTCCCTTCCCACAGTGAACTGGCCTCACTGCCTCTCCTCTCTCATTCTCCTTGGTGGTTTAGAGCTGAAAAACCACGCGTGAGAACATAGAAGTATCTAGTAAAAGCCAGTATTGCTGAACGAACTCATTAAAGCCGAGTGGGAATTGCAAACTCTGGAAATTAAAGTCTCTGAACATCTGTTAAAACTCTATCTGTGTTTCGTTGAGAAAAAGAATAAACCTGATCGACTCTCATTATAGCATCTTAAAAGAATAAACAAAGGAGCTTGATAAGTGAAATTAATTTGGCAGGTGGTTCAATAAGTTAGGATCTGGGAGAGTTTTTGGAAAGTTTACATCATTTGAGACATAATATAAAACAACAAAATTCCCAAGAACAATAAAGTGAAACTGAGGAGTTGCATTTACCAGAAGTGTAAGAAGAGATGGGAAATGACTAAGAACAACTACTTTATTTGTAAAGGAAAGAAAGAAAAGTCAACTGACATGTGTTTCATCAGCAAATATTTTGTTGTCAGGAAAGTTAAAGATTTCTTTTTAGCTTAAAGTTGTTTATTTACTTAAGCTTAATTTTTTTTAAAGAATAGACATTATTCAGTTGCTTTTCATTTCTCCCTCCCCTCCCCCCTTATGCTTTTGCAGTTTTGCAATTGGCTTTTTCTCCCAGTGGCTAAATGAAATGTTTGTAGGATTTATCAAAAAGTCAGGTTTCTGACTTGCCTGGTGTGGTTCAGTGGTTGAGCATCGACCCATGCACCAGGAGGGGTCACCTGTTCGATTCCCGGTCAGGGCACAAGCTGGGGTTGTGGGCACAATTCCCCCTGGGGGCCGTGCAGGAGGCGGCTGATCGATGTTTCTCTCTCATTGATGTTTCTCTCTCTCTCCCTCTCCCTTCCTCTCTCTGAAATCAATAAAAACATATATTAAAAAAGCCATGTTTCTTTGGAATCTATATCATGCACGTGCAAAAAGCACTGCGTAGTCCAGTGTTGCTGAAAACAGCACATTTAGCCCGTACTATCTGGGAACAGCCAAATTCCTAACTCTCCTATCGTAATTCCTCAGCACCGTTGTCCCTATCATTCCAAATTACGGTGGGATTTCTTTGCCCTCTACTCAAGAAATTCTTAAATTTTTCATGTCATGGCAAACTGAAAAGCAGTAAGAAAAAAAGTCACGATCGGTTCTGCACGTTCAGGTTAGGGAACACGGCTTCATTGCCGAAACCAGGGCTCCCCCGAGCCCTGCAGCACAGGTGTCGGGGGTGCCAAGGACCCCTGCCCGACTGGCCCGCGCCCCTGGGCTCCCGAAACCCCAGCCCCCGGCCCGCACCCCCACCACTGAGCTTCACTTCGAGAGGAACACTCAAGGGCGGAGGGCTGGTCACAAAATTCCCTCACCGTTTACTTTGTTCCCCAGGACACCTGGTGCTGCAAATACGGCCGCTGGGCGCCCGCTGGGAGGCCCTCCGGTCCGGGAGCTCCCAGCTGGAGAGGCACCGGGAGGCCTGGGATCTCCGTCCAGCCGTCTGCAACCCTAGAGGCAGGGGCCTGCTTCACGCTGGAGAGGGGGCTCTGCTCCAGGGCAGCTCCGCGCCACCCGCTTATCCGGATGCCACCTGCACGCTGCGCCTCTCGGGGTGCACGGCCCAGTGCTGCCGGAGGTTCTGCCAGGGCCCGGGCACCTCGACTCCGGCCCGGGCTGAGCTGAACTTCGGGAGAGCTCCTGCCTCCCCATCCACATCTTCCCCTGCACAGGCAAAGCTGCGTCCCCTTTTGCTCTTCTGTCCTCTGTCACCCCAGCTTCGGCTTCCCCCGAACTCCTTCTAGACAGACCGGTTTCCTTGCCAAGGCTCTCCCAGCCTGTACCTTACTTTGGGAAAGGAAATAATAGAGTAATGCTGACTTTAAATACAGGGCATTTCTATGCAGCATTCAAACAGGCGCTGCTATGTATAAGCACCTTTTGTGAGGTTTCTTGTGTTTTAGTTTTAAAATATTTTACAAAACTGATGCACGGACATGGTAAAAATTGGAAGTGGTCGAAACAGTAGAATTAAATGTACATTTTCCTCCAGCCCCAGATTCCTGTGCATGCGGTTATATTCCCCTCACAGCCAACCCCTGTCTCTGGCTTCCTAGGTATATTTCTAGGGACAGGTGAAGGCGTATCTAAGCATAGGTATTTATGACTGTTTTTATAACAAATGCGACCATGCTACAGATTCTGCTTTTTAAAGTTAGTGAAATAGCCCAGCAGGGCGTAGCTCAGTGGTTGAGCGTCGACCTCGGATCCAGGAGGTCAGGGCTTGATGGCCGGTCAGGGCCCGTGCCCGGCTCGCGGGCTCCATCCCCAGCAGGGGGCGTGCAGGAGGCAGCCGGTCAATGCCTCTCATCATTGATGTTTCTCTCTCTCTCCCTCTTCCTTCCTCTCTCTGAAATCAATAAAGATCTATTTAAAATAAAGTTAGGGAAATATAATACAGATCATTTTTAATACCAGCACCACAGGTCTGCCTTATTCTCTGTAACGGTTACAGAGTATGTTGTTGTATGAATGGCATCATATTTCAAAGACAGTCTTCCACTGACGATCTCCGATGCCGTTTGCAGTCTTTTTGCTGCTGCAGCGATGCAGGGAGCTTCCTTGTGCTTCTGTCTGTATAGTAACAGCAGAGACGTAGAAGGGAAGCCAGTGGGTCAGAAGATAGGTGGCTTATAAATTTGGATAGAGGTTGTTAAACTTCCCACCCAAGAAATCATACCAATTTATGTATACTCCTTACAACCAGTGCCTAGCTTCTCTCAATCTCACCAACACTGTGTACTTTTTAATAAAATATTTGGATCGTTGTGAAACAAATACAGGAAAACTGCTACTGTGATCTTCCTAACAGCAGCTAAGCATAGGAACTGCGCACTCCCCATGCCCGTGACAGCAATCCTCCCTGGCTCTATGCCTGCAGGCCAGCTATTTTACCTCTCTGAGCTCTACTTTCCCTGTTTTCAAATCAATAATATTAGCTTATTCTGTGTAAGTACATTATATACATCAATTCAATCTACAACCAATCTATAAAGTAGCTATTAGCACTTTCATTTCACAGATGTGACAAATAGTTTCCTCATCTCTTAGATTGAGATGAAAACACCTCTTTATAAAATGTTATGAGAATTAAATGATGAACTGCATGTAAAAGAATTAGTACAATGTTTAGTCATAACTCAGTGTATATTATTATTGTTTTATTAACAAGGACACAGGAAAAACTTTATCACTATATAGGGTGTCCCAAAAAATGTATACACACACTTTGAATAATTATAAAGGCAGCCCTTATTAAAATACATTTCATTTTCAAAATTGAGCTATCAGCTGTTAAAGTGTGTATACATTTTTGGGGGACATCCTGTATATATAAAAGAATAGAACCTAAAAATATGTTTAGAATATTTCATTTTCCTATTGTATTAAACTTCCAAAAGCTATAATAAAAAGTTTAATATTAATTTCTAATTTTCACCTGTATCTCTCCAACTCTCTTTAGGTTTAGGTACTAAGTCTCAACAAAATTAACATAAATTTATTGATTTTTTAAAAAATGCTAAAATCAGTCATCAGGAGTAGCAGTCTATTGCAAAATAAAACAAAAACTTTAAATATGAAATTTACAGGAAGATAATTTTCTCCTTTTTAAAGGGCATTTTCAAGTTCTTCTGTATCCAGAATTAACAAACGATGATATTTTTGTTATTTTTGCTTTGGCTACTTTTTATATGCCTAAGTCATTCAACATTATAAAGATGAAATCATTTTTCATCCATCTGTGGAGAAAACTCTTGTCCTGCCCCAAAGGTAACCCCTGTCATGAATTTAGAGCGTCCAGGCTCTGTTTGCATATATTTCACATATATTTTATCCTGCTGGGTTTTTAAAAAAATTAAACATATGTATTTCAAGATCTATGTTAAATTTTTTATTCCTTTCAATTGAGATTACATTTCTATATCCTGGCTTATAATACTAGAGATTTGAATTGTTTCCAAATTTGTCTATTATAAGAAATGCTATGCGTTTCTTAGACACAGACAAATGGTAGTTAACAGAAGGAAAGGGGGGTGAAGGCACAGTAAAGTGCAGAGGAGATCAAGTGTATAGCAATGGAAGATTTGACTTTGGGTGGTGGGCACACAATGCAATATACAGATGATGTATCATAGAATTATACACTTGAAACCTATATAATTTTATTAACCAATGTCAACTCAATAATTTTAATAAAAAAAGAAATGCTGCAATAAAAATTCTTGCACATGCTTTATTGTTTTTGGATCATATCTGAAGCCAAATTGCTGGGTCATGGGGAATTTGTTTTTCACCTTTACTACATTGATAAATATAAAATGGTCGAATCATAGTTTATGCCGCTACTGAACTATAAGACAGTTCAAAGAGATTCCCTGTTTTGCCACTTTCTAATTGTGTCATCTTGAACAAGTAACTTTAATCTCTCGAATCCTCGGATTTACCATCTGTGAAATGGGCATCATCATAACTTCCCTAGTAGGACTTTGACAATGAAATCTTAAAAATACAGAGTATGTGGATTGTATTGCTTGAAAGAAAAGAAACACTTATTATTATTATTATATTGTTATTACCTTAATGGTAGTAATGAATGATAATTACAATTTTCAAATAATAGTGTTTATTTGGAGGATCAGTAATCGATCCAGTTTAGCCTGGTAAAATAAATTGGATTAGATTAGGAAATTTAAAGATTAACAGGTGTATGGCTCTCCAAGCCTCAGGGCATATGAATAATTGTGCTCAATTACTTTTTGGGTGTAATATTAAGGTATAAAATATGAATTTTAAAATTTAAATATAAAATACAAGTGTGTCCATTTTACAGAGAATGAAAACAGAGTTACCCAAATGGCAGATGGTCAATCTGTGCATTCCTGTGGGACCTGGGAAATCATGGGCATCACAACCATGTTCATACATAACTGCCTTATTCAACTTTTCATTTCTCCCCAACACCAGCTTCAGGCAAGACTACAGCCATAAGTTATGCATATTTGGGGTGGGAGAAAGCAAGGGGTAGGTGGGGAAGACTGATCTGGGTAGGAGGTAGGCTGGTTGCCAGATTCCCCAGGGTGATAGAGAAAGCTTCTTGTTATAATTTAATAGAAAGTCTTATGCCAAAAATGTTTCCATAAATAAATACAAATGTTGGTTCTTGTTGAAAAATGCAAATCAGGTGGTTTCAATGTTTTAAAGCTTACTTGAAATACCTAAATAACAAGCACAAACATTTATGTGTGTACATGTATACATTTGAATGTATACCAAATTAGGCACACAAAAAATGTTTTATAAAATGGCATAATGGGACCCCACCAGCATCCTGACATCGGTCTGAAATTCAAATGAAATAATGCAACCTTGGAAGCGCTGCAGGAACTTTCATCACCACAGCAAGTATTCATTAGACCTTTTCTTATTGTATTTAAACAATTGCAGCCCCAAATAGACAGAAACAAACATCTGGTCTGTCTGGCTGCGTCAGTCCTATTCCAACATATTAATCTTCTACTTACAGGGCATCAAAACAACCCTGGACAGATTAAATATGCCAGTATCTGATCCAATGTCTAACTCTTGTATATCAAGTAGACTGACTTGATCTTTCTTTTCTACTGTTGAGGCAAAATACTCTGAGAATTAGGATGTCGGAGTAAATTATAGAGACCTGGTAGTTAAGCTAGCCTAAGATTGTCCATTCCTCATAAAACATCTGTAGAACATAATGGTGCTCTTTGGATATTAGTCAATTGACATGGATGATAAATATACACAATTTGCTTTATTAAAGCTTTCCTTATATCACCAAAATATTTTCTGAGCCATGGTGACCAATTTACTTTTAAACAATGTATTCTTGGGAATGAAAAACAATATTTTAAGACTATTGGCTAATTTAGCAAATTGCAAACCTTTCCAAATACAATGTAGATTGATGACATTTCATATATGAATTGTAAGAAAAATCATGATTTAAAAATTTTTTATGGAGAAGAAAATGTCGGTGATAATAATGACCATAATAATTGCCATTATTGTTATGTGACCTGTAAGTGGCATATAAATCTTATTGAAGAAATACATAATAATAAACCCTACAAGGTAGTTGACATCATTAAGTAACTTGGAGGTGGTCAGATAGCTAAGTAATGGTAGAGTTGTGCCTTAATTGCAGATGCCATGTTCTGCCTTAAGAATCTCTTTTCCTATCGGGGAGTAGTTTATCCTTTATTCAAAAAGTAAATGAAGTACTTAATATAATGACATATTATGGCCCTCAGGTGCACCTTTTGATTGCTTAGACAACACCAAATAATTTATGCAACTAAATAGTTTGTAGACCTATCTCATAATTTGACATTGGCCAAAATAGTGTTTGAGTGAAACAGTGGAATAACTCAGTAGGAACTCATATTGTCACAATTTTAAAAAGCAGTTCGAGCCCATTGTATAGATGGCAGTAGGTAGTGTTAATTTTCTAAACGTATTTCAGAATCTCAGAAAGGAAAGTCTAATTTATTCATTTACAATATTTAAATATCTAGTGAGGTTTATCGGGGATGGCACCAGGTGGTAGAGATGAATAGGTGTGTCTTCTGCTTTCCGATGGCTTGCAGTCTAGTAAAATGAAGTGGGGCTTAAATATGCTCACTCATGCCTAGGAGCTGGTGTATATGGATGGAGAATGTGCTTAGAGGTCATGGGATGCCTTTAGGACCGAGTTCCATGGACATTTTCATGGAAGCTAAAGCTGGAATTAACATTTACCAGTTTAACAGCAGAGGAAGCAGCCTACCCAGGCCTCCCTGGTCGGGGAAGAAACACTGGAGGAAGTTCTTGATCTCTATAAACATATGTGGATGTAGACTTGAAGAAAGATGATGGCAAGCATGAAGAGAGGAGCCATGGGCATTCAGGGCCAAACTTGGGGCCAGAAATCAAACCCACAGTGGAGGGGCCAGCAACTCTAATCTAAGTCTTAGAAGGCACACAAAAAAGTCCTTATGTTAGGGGCTCTGGGGCAAAGACTCAGAAGTGAGATGGGTGGTTATATGCTATGTGAGTTGCACATATGGCCACTTACCAGGGACATGGATTTATTATTACATATGTTATGTATAACGCCATAAAGTAAGTATCATCATAATTCAAGGGAGACTGAAGTGGTGAAATCACCATGGTGATGACTGCAGAGTGTTGGTGAGTAAGACAACCTGTGGGCCAGAGGCACACAGGAGACACAGCACAGCAGTCTTCAGACCTGACTGCACACTGCAGTCACCTGGGGAACTGTAAGGTCTGACTCCCAGAGATTCTGAGTTAATTGTCTGGGCTGTGGGGCCAGGCATTGGCCGTTTTTTTCCTTCTAATTAATAAACTTTCTTTTTTTGGAGCAGTTTTGGGTTCACAGCAAAATTGAGCAGGAAGTACAGAGATTTCTCATATACCTCCTGACCTCACACAGGCACAATCTCCCCCTTCAGCAAGATCTCACTCCACACAGGTACATTTGTTACAATTGATGACTCTTTGCTGACACGTCATTATCACCCAAGTCCATAGGCTGCATTAGGGCTCACTCTTGGTGTTACACACTGTGGGATTTGACAGACATATGATGACATGTGTCTATCACTGGAGGATCTTCCAGATTGACAGTTTTCTAAAAGCTCTCTTGAGCTTTAACCTTTAGGCAAGAGGCAGAACAGTATTTCTGAAACTCTGCTGACAAGTAGAAGGAGCATCACTTGCTAGAAAGGTGTCGTTGTTTATGGAAGGGATGGGGGCAGCCTACAGAGGCCGGAATGTTCCCCAAAGCCACTGAGGCCACAGTTCGCATGGAAAGAAATTTCTGGTAACAAATGTATGAGCCATAATGGAAGAAGATGTTTGGACTGAAGACAGATTGAAATGAGAATTCTAACATTGTCAAGATGCATTACCTTGAACAAAGTATCTGACTTTTCTGAGCATCAGCGGCTTTATCTGAGAAATGGAGATAACAGCACCCAATCTGAAGGGTCATCATGAGGATTCAAGTTATCACATCCAGTTTACCATATTCGCGGTCTCTTGAGGATGACCCCCAGATGGGCTCTATTGTATTTAGTGTTAGCAATGTCTAAAGAAGGGCATGTGAACAATTTCTAATGGTGTAACACAGACCAGAGGATGAAGATAACTCAAAGGCAGGGAAGGCACTGGTCAGGCCATCCTGCAAATCTGTAATTCATGCAGAAGCCTTCTTTGCCCTTCATTTTCTTCTCAGTTTGTAAGAAACACCATCTCTCTTGAACATCTTGGCTAAGAACAGACATCTGGTTTTGCATAAGCATAAATGAAATGATTTGTGACAATCTGTTATCCACAAAAAGGGTATTTCTTCGTCATACTCAAGGAAAATAACAAAAACTGCTGCGTGCCAAACCCTTAATCTCAAAAAGAAAAGGTTATTTGTATATATTTTATGTTACCAAAAAAGCTACTGGAATGAGTTAGCTGATGAAAAGAAAGAATTCAAGGCCGGAGGGTGATATATCAAGACCTATGATATTATTTTCAAATATCTTCAAGAATTTGGTGTACTTCATAACCAGTAGGTGTCACTGCAGGCATTAAACACAGTCTTTGTTTCTAAGAACTTTGTCCCATAAATGTTGGTGTAATTTAATTGGTAGGACATAGTTGTGATAGGCATAGGGGATATTTATTCATTCTAAAAAGCAATATATTTTATCATGGTCATGAACTTGCAAAATCACTGGCTTAAGGAAGCTAAAGTGTATACTTTAAATGGGCTTACTTAGTACAATATACAGCATAAGCAATAGAATCTTATGAGGTTTTAAATGTATACTGTGGGTTTTCCTGGATAAGATAAGGTTTGCTTTTTACATTTTTTCTATAGAGTCTGATTTATAGAACTAATTTAATGAGAATTCATAGACCAATTGCTGCCTTCTAAATCTCTGTGCAATTGACATTTTCCCCTTACAACGTTCTTGTAAGTTTTGTTAGAGAAGGAGAGGAAATTAAGAATTTTAACTTGAATTATATTAGTTACCCTCTTTTGGGTTTCTTTGGCCTTTTAAACATATAGTTTCTAATATTAGAAAGTTAAATTCACAAAGCTCTTTTAGACAAACATACTTTAGTGGATTTCAGGCATCTGACACAGAAATATTGGCCATAACAAAACACTGATCTCTTCCATTTTTATCTTAGTTTTAGAGTTGATTCATTAGTACAGCCCTGCTGGTATTGCTGAGTTGAACTTTTGAACACAGTATTCTCAATAGAAATCCTCACACTTGAAATTAATTTGCCTGCTGGAGGTGTTGGTGGTTCTTATTTATGCATAATTTAAGGGCTAGGTGTGTGAATGTGCCCCTAGCGACTATTTCATTGGCTCCATTTTACAAATTGAAACTGATGGTGGTGGTTGTGGTGCTTTTCAAGTGTGACTTGGGGGCAATCTAATTTACCTAAACTGTTCAAAGGTGAATTCAATCTTTTCAATCATAAATTAAAAATCTATTCCAGGTTCCAAATTAGAAACAGCACAAATTACATATCTGCAGGCCATACGGATTCTCCTATCCTGGCCTACCTCTGTTGATTTCATCAGGATAAATGAGACATTCCCAGACACCCTATGTTTTAACACGTCCTTGTAACATCTAAAGTGTTTTAGGAACATCACACTGCCTTTCTTTCTGTGTATACTAACAGGAACTCTGTGAGCCTCTTGCCTTTTCCTGTCTAATGATAATATTTTTGACCTATTAGATTACTAGACTATTGTAGTGTGAACAGGGATGCTCTGAAAGACATATTATAAACTAGATAAAGACCTATTATAATTAGATAGCTAGACCTTTGGAAAACACTTAACAATGTTAACTATGTGTCTATGTTAGCTATAAGATGTAGACACTGCTCTCTATGAAGCCTATATTCTAAACCCACATTATAGATCTCATAATGGGGACAAAACATAGAGACAATAAACATATGTCAATCAACTGCAGAACACACAGATCATTGAATCTCTAGTGTTTGTAGGACCACTCCTATGTGAAGTCTGTTGCATCTGAAGGCCAATCTTCCTTATAAAGTATAAAAATTACACCTGTATTAAATTGGACTTTGGAGATCAATATACTTCAATCATAACAGTGTGGCACCAGTGCCATTCTTTTTGCTTTAATTCATGCTCTTGGGATGCCTTTGGCTTTTATTGAGGGCCAGCAGAGGAAATAGATTTTTTTGGAAACTTGATGTGTTAGGAGTCAGGATGTTGTTGAGAACGATTGTTATGTGTCACAGGGTTCCCACTTTCAATCTGTGTGTCAGGTGTGGCTTGCTTCTTCTGAGCACTTTATAATGATTTTTATCTAATTTTATAACACAATAAATTTTTTAATAACCAGATCCCTCTCTCTCCTCCACGCTTGGCTCATAAGAAAGCAGAGAGCCAAAATTATGGTCCTGGAACAAGTGTAATGGTCATGATGGGTTACATTTTTATCATAACTTCACTCCTAAGTACTCTTGGTTTGTTTTCATCTTTCTTGCTTACTTTTACTCTCAGATTGCTATATGATATACATCCTTGTAGGACCTGGGATTCTGGGGACAAAGTAAGGTAGAGTATAAATAAAATGCATCAAAAATAAATAGAACATGTCTTCAGGATGGACCTACATTACACTTAAAATCCACATAGGTAATCACACCCTACCCACTAGAGTTCACAATAAAAGGTTGAGGGAAGACCACCTGCAGTTAGAAGGAAATGGGAACAGCACTAAGATCCTACCACAATACTTAAATTTTTATGCTGCATAACATTGTACGAATTGAATTTGTGGGTCTGTTTTAGGGTAGAACTCTCGTAGTAAATATTTTTCCAGGTATTTTGAAAAATATAGTGTTAGGACTTCCTCAATTCAAAGCAAGAGTACCTGTTAAACTAGAAAGGGAGCTCTTGAGATTAGAAATAGTAATCCATTGTTGGAGTTTTAGATGTAGGCATAGATATCTTACATTATTACAAGACCAAGGAGCAGGAAGAATGAGTGTAAGACTGAAATTTGAGGCATCTTTGAATTTAAAAAGCAAACAACTGTATTGAACCAGAAAGGAATTACCTTTTTAGGCTCAGAATATGGCTTGCTGGAGGAGTGGGACAACCAGCTGAATAAAGGAGATGAAGGCTGGTCTGGGTGGAGGAAAATGACTAGATATAGGGCTAAGGTAAGGGAAAGTGACTAATTACGGTCCCCTTTGGCATTATGGTTTTGTTATTTGATTTTAGACTCAGGATATTTTGGCAAAATTTGCTAAAGCTGAGACAGGAAATTAGTCTTCATTTACAAAGCATTTGAATGATTTTAGAAATGGGAAAGATATTGTCAAAATAGAAGTAAAAGGTTTCTTTCATTTTGATAATAGAATGAGTACTAAGAATGAAGGCTTGATAAGTGGTCTTGATAATGAAATCCTAGTAAATATTTATTGTTTACTGACACATTGAACAATTGATTGATAAGAGCCTTCATCCCAGGGAAGGATTTCTACATCTGAAGGTCCTTTTCCTCAAATCTCAATTTTATATGATCAGTTTTTATTCTTCTTGTCTTTATTTTATGAATCCCTTGCTTTTTTTAACCCAACTGACACAGATTTCTTTAAAATTAAAGAACTAAAACTGTTTTTTAAAAATGGCACCTTAAAAATTTTAATTCTAAAATAGTGAGAAAAAGAGTGTCATGTGTGAAGATTTGAGAATTTCTTCTGAGATAGTATGTCCCTACTTCTCTAACTTTGTAAATGTAGTACAGTCAAGAAGGGACCAAAAGCACATATTTGTTATTTAGACTTCCATATGATCAAATGGATATACAGGAGAAATATATTATTTTGAATTTGGGTTTTGGCTTGAAATATGTTTATTCTTTCGGCATATGGACAGGTTTAGTCATTATAATTTGTCATCTCAGAAGAGAGGGGAGCAATCATTTGATTTGGAAGCTATGCACTTTCCAAATGACCAACCTAAATTTTCTGCTTAGCCATTTTTATAAATGACAAGGCAGTGGCCACTCTATTTAAGTGACTGAGGGACAATTATTCACTGAATCAATGGCAAAGTTAAGCTTGTGTTCATCTTATCTTTTTTGGTTCCTCAATATCATTTAACTATGAGATAATTATATTTTTAAATGCTCACGTGTATGCAGTATGATGCATGAAAATTTACCACGAGTTAGCTGTAATAGAATACTGAGACTGGAATTGGATCTGGATTTGAATTTTTACCCTCCGATTACTAGATATGTAATCCTGAGAAAATTTTACTTTATTTCTATGAATTTCAGTAATTTCTTCATAAGTATTATGAGAACCAAATGAGAAAACTTATGGGAAATGCTAGCAATTGTAAATGCTAAACAAATGATAATCCCTTTCTTGTTCCTTTCCCAATTATGGTTGCCACAGTAAATCTTACCATTTTTAATTGAGACTCATCATTAAAGTAAAATTATATTGATGCAGGTAGAAGTGTTGGCAGTCTAGCTTAGATAGCTATGTTTCGATTCTTCATACTGTGTGTAAACAGCACTCTATGTTGAGAGAAGCACACATAAACTTGGAATCTAAAAATTTGTCAATGTAATTGTAATTTACTTCAAAATCTAAATATTTCGAAGTTAAAAAGGTACAATTTAGAACTTAATTATTAAGCTTTTTATTGCTTTCTAACATTTATATATGGATCTAGTGTCTCTATCTAAACTGTAAAGTCAGAGAAACAGAAAAACAACATGCTTCAAAGAGGTCTGCATTCCTAGACTTAGTTTTATCCTCAATAAATACCTGATGATGGACTGTATAAGCAAATTTAATAATTCAAGCTCTTACTCTTGAAAGAATAGCATTGAAGCCAGTAGTATTTTCAGAAAAGTAGACTATATTTTCCTTGATTATTTGATTCAGTCTTGAAATTTAAAGAACATCACTATATTTAACTTCCATATACTTTGTATTACTAATCTCTAAGAGTATTTACATGAACAACATTAGATATCATTTGATTTGTGCGGCACAGAGAAAAAGAATCATCCCTTAGTTTTTGCCATCTTAAGAATTTGCAAAATCATTTGAAGGGATGAGATGCAGTAGAATCTTAGCAACATATTATATTTTAAGAATATGAAGATGCTGTGAAGATCATGCCAAGGGAAGTAATGATATTTCTAGTCCCATTAATCTTAAAGTTCTCCTATTAATTCAGGTCCAAGGAACTGAGCTAATGCATTTTCCATGGCTAGGCACTCTAAATCGTTTTCATATGTACACTACAAGAATGAATGTTTGTCCTTGGAAAGTGGTACAGTTTTAGTGGTAAACGAAAAAGGTTTTTCTTTCTTTCTTTTGAGGCAAACTAAGGGCTCTGAGAACTTAAATCAGTGTCTCATTTTTTTGCCCCCAAAGACCTAGCCAATAAATTACTAAAAATTAAAAATGTCATGCCTATATCTACTTAACAACAAACATAACTAAAATAAACAAACTTACTTCAATGAAAATTACTTTACCTCTAGGGACCCTAATCACTCTCCCCCCAATTTATCTTTCTACCCACCACTGGACAGTGATATGTTCACTCTACTGTCAGCTCTAAAATGTAACAACTAGATGATGCCTAGGCCTCCTTCCAGATCTGATATTCTCAATGTATTAGTTCACCTATACATAGGTTTCCAAAAATTTCAATAAAAGCTTGCTGAATCCATGTAGAATGAATATGCAGATGTTTGACACCATATGGTCAAACATCTGGATATGTGACTCAATTTTTCAGTTGTTAAACATATTTAATTTTTAGAAGATGCTGTCTGCATCTGAGCTTCTGATTTAATTCCAGAATGGTAGAATGGTAGTGTTAAACTACTCTCTAAGGAAAACAGTTTACCTGAGCCACAAAGAATTAACACATCAGAAAAGATTTCAGCCTCTTTTCATTATCTTTTAATAGCAAACATTTAAAACTATTACGGAAGGATACGTGTCATTTATTCGATGTTGGAGTTCTGCACATCTGTTCTCTCTGCCTCTTACTCATCACTGCCATACAGTAACTATAGAAATGGGAGTCTGGATTTTATTAACAAAATGAGGGAAACCTGTGCAGTAATAAAGAGGTAGTCCACCTCACACTTAACAGTAGTTGTAAGGCTCAAATACCTTCAAGGCTTTTTCCTTTATGTAGAAGTTCTTTCTCTGGTACACATAAACAAGACTGCATACCAAAAACATATAGTCATCGACTGCATTCACTAGATGAGAATTGGGCCTACAGCCATACCACCAACAGACTACAAACTTGCCAAGGCTCACAAAGAGGACTCAGGCCAACTTTACTTTGGATAAGTTAACTCTGAAATATCAGGTCAGGAAAGAAACAGGATGTCAGAATAAATCGATTCCAGAGAGGCGAAGTCTCTAAAATATAATCACATTCTACGGTCCCAGTCTGAAGGGGTGCCGAAATGGCCTCCATCTTTGTTAAACTAAATTTTTGCAAACTAAATCTAATTCATGTAACCCTTTTCAGCAGAAATGTTTTAAATCTGGGCTTTGTTACTCTATGGGCAGATTGCTTTCAAGAGGAATCTTGAAATTTAGTAAGTATCTCTTAAATTTTTGAAATTGGCATTGTGCTTGCTTAATCAGTTTACCAATACTTCATCTTCTTTTATTTATATAATATATACTTTACCCTGTATCCTATACTGCCTTCCTAGCCCCCAAAGCTCTCCTGATACTCCTTCCAATAAAATCTTGACATTGCTATACCTTACAGCTCTCTCTAAGGCTTCATTTCTTACTTATACTTAGGTGGTACTCAATTCTCCAGTCATTTAGCACAGGAAACTCAAACTAAAATTATTCAGGAGATGATAAACATAATACATAAGAAAAAAAAATTCTAGATTTCCTATGGAATATTACATTAAAAATGTTACATTTAAGGGCTGGGTCTAAGATGGCAGTATAGGAAATACCTGAACTAACCTCCTCCCATGGACACACCAAAAATACACTTATATAGAGAGCAATTCCTCCTGAATAAGAACTGAGGGCCAACTGAACACATCTTCACAACAAACAATAGAGGGACCACATAGAGTAGGGTTAAAGAGACAAAGATATCATATCGTGGGAACCCCACCTCTAATGTGGTGACCTACAGAATGGAGGGATAGCACTAAGAGCCCACGCGCAGACCTGCCTGCCTTAGGGCACAGCAAAATGGAAGGAAATACAAAAAAACATCAGTTTAAAGGGCACAGAGGCTATGTATAAAGAAAATCTACTTGCTAACGCTAACACATCTGCCAAGAGGGTGGGGAACTGCTGGAACTCTCTTGGTTCAGAGGCACCTTTGCATGCCATTTTTAACATTTCCTCTCAACCTAGATAGTAAGAGGGAACTCAATCCAAGCACTCTAGCCAGTTTTCAAGGCCACCCCAGAGTACCTGGGCTCACACTAGCTCCAGCTCCAGCTCTAGCCACTCTGCCAGGGAGGCCTCAGTGCTGCATGCCACGAGATACCTCAGATGTGCCGCTCCACCTCCAACTGGCCTGGCAAAGCTGATGGAACACTCAGTGAACACAGGAGTTGCTCTGACAAAAGGCTTCTCTTTAAACACCAGGAGAGGTGGCTGCTTTGCCTACTTCATAGAAACAAATCCATAAAGTCAAATAAAATGAAAGACAAAGAAACATGTTCCAAATGAAAGAACAAGATAAAACTCCAGAACAAAACCCCAAGGGCATGGAAATAAGTAATTTACCTGATAAAGAATTCAAAATAGTGGTCACAAAGTGCTCATCAAACTCTGGAGATTAGAGAAATACAACAAGAACCACAAAAAAGAGTTAGAAAGTGTAAGAACCAATCAACGGTTAAAAATATAATAATGAAAATTAAAAATAAAACCAGAGGAAATCAACAACAGAAGAGGAAATCAACAACAGATTAGGTGATACAAAAGAACAAATTAGTAATCTGGAAGATAAAATAGTGTAAATCATATAATCAGGACAGTAAAAAGCAAAAATAATTAAAAATAGTGACCATAGTTGAAGGCACCTTTGGAAAACAAAGTTTACTAACACTTGCAGTATAAGGGTCCCAGAAGGAGAAGAAAGAGAAAGGGAGAAAACTTATTTGAAGAAAGAATGGTTGAAGTGTCTCCTAACCTGGGAAAGGAAAAGACATCTAGTTACTAGAAACACAGAGTCTCAATCAAGAGGAACCCAGAGCGTCCCACACAAAGACATCATAGAACTGAAGTGGCAAAAGTTAAAGAGAGGATCTTGAAGCAGCAAGAGAAAGACAGCTAGTCACATACGAGGGAAACCCCGTAAGGCTATCAGCTGACTCCTCAGCAGAAACTTTGCCGCCAGAAGGGAGTGGCAGGATATACTTCGTCCAAAAGGAGAGACTTAAGACCTAGAATATTCTCCCAGGCAAGGTTTACACTCAGAACGGAAGGAGAGAGAGTTTCCCTGACAAGCAAAAACGAAAGGAGTTTATCGCTACTAAACCAAATTTACAAGAAATGTTAATGTTAAAGGCTTTTTTCTTTTCTTTTCTTTTTTTTTAGAGAAAAAGAAAAGGCCATAACTGGAAATAAGAAAATATATGAAAGAAAAATGATTACTGGTAAAGACAAATACATAGTAAAGGCAATGGATCAGCCATGTAAAAAGCTAGTATGAAGGTAAAAAGACAAAAGTAAGAAAATCAACTATAACAAAAACGTAGATAGAGAATACACAAAAAACCCAGATCTAACACATGAGATAAAAAACTAAAACATGGTAGAGTCAGTAAAAATGTAGCACTGTCAGAATACGTTCAAAATTAAATACCTATCCATATATATATATATTCACACACATCAAGCCAAAACCCTACAATGGGTACACAAAAAATAAAGAGAAAGGAACCAAAAAAACATAACATTAAAGAAAACCAGCAAACCACAAGAGAATAGATTAAGAAAAAAGGAACAAAAACCTACCAAAAAAACCCTCACAGAAAACAATAAGCAAAATGGTAATGAGAACATACCTATCAATAATTACTTTAAACGTAAATGGACTAAATGCTCCAATATAGGGGGTGGCTGAACTGATAATATAACAAGACACATACACACTGCCTACAGGAGGCTCACATCATATTGAAAGATACATACAGACTATAAGTAAAGGTACAGAAAAGATACCCCTATTCAAATAGAAATGAAAAGAAAGCTTGGGTGGCGACATTCATATCAGACAAACTAGACTTTAAAACAAAGACTGTGACAAAGGACAAAAAAGGTCTAGCCCAAGAGGATGATATAATTTTCATAAATATTTATGCAGCCAACATAGGACCACCTGAATATACAGGGGTGGGCAAAAGTAGTTTACACTTATATGGAAAATAATACAATAATTAATAAATAATAATACATAAAGAAACTCTGTTTCACATACAACTATAAACCTACTTTTTCCCACCCCTGTATATATAAAGCAAATATTAACAGACATAAAGGGAGAAATTGACAGCATTACAATAATAGTAGGGGACTTAAGACCTCACTTACTTTAATGGATAGGTTATCCAGATAGAAAATCAGTAAGGAAACATTGGCTTTAAATAATACATTAGAACACTGAACATAATACAGAATATTTCATACAAAACTACAGAATTCACATTCTTTTTAAATGTACATGGAACATTCTCCAGGATAAATCAAATGTTAGGCCATAAAACATGCAACCTTCCAAGACTGAATCGGAAAGAAAGAGAAAATCTAAACAGACTGATTACTCATAAGGCAATTGAATCAGTAAACAAAAAAATCCTAACAAACAAAAGTTCAGGACCACAAGGCTTCATAGATAAATTCTATCAAACACTCAAAGAATTAATACCTATCCTTCTCTTATTTTTTTTTTATTGAGTTTATTGGGGTGAGACTGGTTACCAAAATTATACAGGTTTCAGGAGCACAATTCTACAACACATCATCTGTACACTGTATACACTGTATTGTGTGTTCATCACCCCAGGTCAAGTCTCCGTCCATCACCATTTATCCCTCCTATAAGCTCCTCCACCACCCCCTACTCCCTGCCTTCCCCTGGCAATCACCACACTGCTGTCCATGTCCATGAGTTCTTTCTCTTTTTTATTTTTCCCCATCCTTCTCAAAATATTGCCCCCCCCCCCAAAAAAAAATAGAAGAGAAAGGGACTCTTTCAAACTCTATGAGGCTAGCATCACCTCAATACCAAAACCACAAAGACACCACAGAAAAAGAAAATTATAGGCCATTATCCCTGATGAACATAGATGCAAAAATTCTCAATTAAATATTAGCAAAAATCATTCAACAAAACAGTCATGTGCTGCTTAATGACCAGGATATTTTCCAAGCAATGTGCTGTTAGGCAATTTTATCATTGCGCAAACATCATAGAATGCACTTACACAAACCTAGATGGTGTAGTCTACTGTGCACCTAAGCGATATGATATAGCCTATTGTTCCTATGCCACAAGTCTATACAGCATGTTACTGTACAAAACAAGATAAAATTAAATCAAGCACAAGAGAAAATGAAGCAATTAAGAGGTGCAGTAAACATGAGATATATGAAACTACTGCTGGTGTAACCAGGCATACTGTTTTACAGTAAATATTTTTTATAAGTAGAAATAGCACACTCTAAAATAACAATAAAAAGTATAGTATAGTGAATACATAAACCAGTAACATAGTCATTTATTATCATGAGAAAGTATTGTGTACTACACATAATTGTATGTGCTACAATTTTATATGACTGGCAGTAGATTTGTTTAGACCGGCATTACTACAAACGTGAGTAATGTATTGAGCTATGATGTTATGACGGCTATGATGTCGGTGGGTAATAGGGATTTTTCAGCTCCATTATAATCTTATGGGATCCCCATCATATATGTCCTCCGTCGTTAACTGAAACATCATTATGTGGCATAGGACTGTACATGTAAAGGATCCTATATTATGATCAAGTGAGATTTATCCCAGAGATGCAATATCCACATCAACATCCACAATTAATCAACATGATATACCACATTAACTAAACCAAGCATAAAAATCATAATGATTATCTTAATAGATGCGTACTTATGCTAGAATTATTAGCAAGTATATCTTGGCTTTTTGTCTAGACTGCTCCTTGATGCCAGGAATGCTGTCAATTTTATTGCCCTGTCCCTCACGGGGCCTGGATTCAAATCCTTGATCCACTACTCAAGACTAGGGTAACCTTGGGCATGTTACTTGATCCCCTTTTTCTCATTGGTCTAGGAAGGCTTATGATAACAACTGCCTTGAGGGTTGTACGTATGTGCGCATACAAATAAAATGTGGAAATTTGTGCGGGGAATTTAGTGCAGTGTTATTCAAAGAAAGTGTCCAATAACTGGTAGTTATTATTTAAGAACCAAATTAACAATGTTAGCTATTATTAAGAACTTAATTGGAAATTAAGGCCTTCTTTCTTTCCACTAGCCAGCTGTGTGTTTTGGGCTACAGCACTAAATTTTAATTTTCCACATCTGTTAAAGGAGGGAGGTGTGCTACAATCGGTAAGCTCACTTACAGCATTAAAGATCAGTGATATCACTCACCAGTGGGCACACTTCCGTGCTCTGGGGAAAAAAAATAAAGATCCCATAAGCCACCAAAGAAGAAACCTAGTGTAGTAAGGGAATGCGGAAACTTCGTTACGTAGCTTCATAACCAGATTTGTCTATTAGTCATTACTACTCTTTTATGATGGAGAGAAGACAAAATGTTGATATTAATGGGTAGAATGTCCAGTAAGTGGAAGGATTCTTTTAAGAGAGATAACCTTTCTCCTTTGTGTCACATGGAGAAAAGCATCCTTCTAAGGCACTTTGTACATGAGCTCTTGGCTATTGCTGGGTAGTAAGTTCCCAAGTTTAAGTTTTACCATTTATTGGCATCCAATAGAGAAACAGAGCACTTTTATTTGGAAATACATTTGGAAAGGTTTGCAGAAGGCTCAGGCAGCATTAATTGTACTTTAGTTTGGGGGATTTTCACCTTTTCTGTGCTCTGTAACTAGCTGGCACTCTTCCAAACGTAATTTAGACTTACCATGAACTATAGTGTTGGTTTAATGTGTGCAGTAATTTCTTTTTAAACCAATAACTTCTACTCCTTGTCTAAATTTTAATTTTGCATCTGCTTTTTTTTAAATTTTCAAGCACTCTCCAGTCCCTATATGTTTATTCTCTCAAAAAGGTACATTTTATCAGTGGTTTTAGAGATATTTAAAAACTTTGGAAATTTAGTCAATTTGGGTTCACTCATGAAACCTTTCTAATCCCATTATAAGCTCTCCTCAGTAATGTCTTCATTTAAATCACAATAGGAAATGCCTCTGAAACTTCAAACATACCAATTTATGCTCTTTTAATCAAACAACTGCAAGCCAGAGTGACTATCATAGTGAGATCATTAAGGGAACCAGGGTTCATTGAAGCAGGCAGGGATTTTATTTTCTAGCAGATTAAAAAGGTAGAAAAATCTTATGTGCACCCTCAACCTATAGCTGTTCACATGTTATTACCAAATAATTTATGTTGTCATCAACTAGAGAGTTGCACAAATATTATTTGCATAAACAAGTGGATAACCAGATGCAATTTGTGGTCTTCTGATTCAATTTATTAAGACAGACAGTTATTTTGGTGTCGTGAGGAGGTGATTTTCCTCTGGAAACAAAGAGGAGTAAGATTGATATTGACATGGAAAATAAGATCAGTATTTGAATTCATTTTGTTTATATGTATTAATGAGGGTGATGATGAATGTTAGGTTACATTTATTTTCTAAAATCTAAGGAAGGACGCTTCCTTGGTAGAGTGGAAGAAGGAATATACAAGGTTATCAAACACAACAAAGTTAAAAGAATGCTAAGTTATGGTAGACATAGGGGCATCAATATTTACCCCAAATATAGACAGAACAGAAGACTGAGTCAGAGACAGGCATTTAAAATATTTTTTAAATCCTCACCCGAGGATATGTTTTTATTGATTTTAGAGAGAGAAGAAGGGAAGAGAGAAAGAGAAATATAGATGTGAGAGAGAAGCATCTATCAGTTGCCTCCCGTATACACCCTGACTGGAGATGGAAACTGTTACCTGGTTCTGTGCCCTGACCAGGAACTGAACCCACAGTCCTTCAGTGCATGGGATGACTGCTCCAACCAACTGAGCCACACTGGCCAGGGCAAGGACGGGCATTTTAAACATGCCTTCTGCCTTAGTCAGGATTGGTTCAAGAACTGGGAAGGTTGTGACGGAATTGAAAGGCTTCAGGGTCTACAATACCTGCAATGGAAGGCCTCTGGCTCATTGGTAGGGGTGAGGCTGGGAGTGCACAGAGGGATAATCTCTTCCTTTCTCACAAATCTTCAAGAGGCTGCTATACTTCATATCTATACTAAGTTTCTTAGTGATTTCTTCATTGCTTTTCCCCTATCTTTAATGATTTATCTTTTCACAGTTAAATCTATGATTTATTAGAAATTTACACATGGTTAATGTGGGTTCAACTTAGGTTTTTCATTTGACTACCCATTTGTCTCAATATCATCTATTGAATAATATATATTTTCTAAATTGGATGTAGATGCCCTACTTTTATCGTCTAAATTCTTTTATGTATTTAAATTTATTTCTGGATTCTTTATTGTATGTCATTGCCTTTTCTATTGAGCCATAAACTAGTACCACACTGTTTTAATCGCTAAGAATTTTTTTTTTTTTTTAATCTGGTATTGCTATTCCCTCACCCATTCTCATAGACCATACTCTTAGAAGACAAATTCTTCATTACTTTTTAATCTTTTCCCATAGGGCCAATCAGATGATGATACAATATCATCATTAACTTTTTTTAAAAATTGGGAATTTCCACAGTGTGCTTTTCTAAATGACAGATACAGCAAGAGGCAAAGCTATTGTGGGAAAAAAGGAAACAAAACAATTCTAGCATATGAGAGAAATATACCCAGAAATGTAAGCTCTGGGTTCTAGAAAGTTCCCTCTATCAGAAGTACCACATTCTTTAGCAAAGGCATCAGAAAGAGAAACAACCTTCATGCTTGGACATGGCTTGATAATTCAGTTTAAATATGAAATATTTGAAGCTACTTCTGGAAGCAAAACTATTCTTCCACTACAGAATATATAATTCTTTTCATTCACTCATCTTTTCTATATAATTCTTACAGGATAAGTTTATCTGCAAACTAGTGCATATAAAGAATTTTTCTACTGCTCCCATTTTCCACCCATTTTTTTAAACATCTTAATTGAAGTATATTTAACATTGTAATAAATAAATAAAATTCCCCTTTATGAGTCAAAGATTTTTAGTAAATTACACAATTGTGCAACTATAACCATTATCCAAATTTAGAATATTTCCATCACCTCAGAAAGATTCCTCATGTCAATTTGCAGGCAATGTCCAATTTTACCCTCGGCCCTAGGCAACTACTAATGTACTTTCTGTCTCTATAGATTTGCCTTTTCTGCTTCCAATTTTTAACTCAATTGTTACACTTTTTTAAAAGGTTGTTTTTAATTACAAAATTTCAATGAAAAAATTAAAAACACCAGGGGAGCTTACTATTTAAAAAAAGAGCTTGGTAAAGCTCTTGGTTAAACGAACTACCACTTATTTTATATTTGATAAATCTAGATTTTTATTTTGCTAACAACAAGGTATAGTTATAAGTTCACAGCTGTAGCAAATGCTGTTTTCTAGCTATTGAAGATTTTTTGGCACCTCTAGAAAGAAAACAAACAAAAGGATCAAGTAATAATGCAAGACAGATCAAAGCAATTCCTTCTGTCAATAGTAGCAATTCATGCAAATCTCTAAGCACTAGAGGCTTTCTCTAGCTCAAGAAAATTCTGCAAGAGAGGATCATTGTGAAAAACACATCATAGAAAGTGGCACCAATTTCTAAATTTTATCAGTAGATTCTGCTTAAGGGCAATCAACCTTGGTGTAGGAGAAGGGAGGGAAGGAAGCAAAGTGGAACTCCGATTTGTTGAGCACTAACTATGGTATTTCACGTTCATGATGGTAAGATTTCTGCACTGTGCTCCTCTACGCTGTAGTTGCAATGAGTGGGCCCCTCAGGTAAGCTGCCTAGGATCTGAATTCACTCTTGGCTACTTACTAGTCACCTGGCTTTGGTGAAAGTTATTTAAGCTTTCTTTGTTAACACTTTCAACATCATTAATAGTAAAATAAGATTGTTGTAAATATAAAATGAATTAATTTATATAATGCATTTACAACCAGTGCCTGGCATATAGTACTAATTAAATATTACTATGATTTCCACTATACTGATAAGGAAACAGAAGCTCAGGGGTGAAGACGCTGGCCTTAATTCATATGCTTATTAACTGGTGGAGCTTGGTTTCCAGAACTGGTCTGTCTGAAGCCCTGGCTAACGATTTCCTCTACACCCTTGCTGCTCAAACTGTGGTCCCTGGATCAGCAGCATTAGTATCACCTGGGAGCTTGTTAGAAATGCAGAATATGAGGTCCTGCTCCAGATTTACAGAGGCAGAATCGACAGTTGAACAAGATCCCTAAGTGATTCTTACAAACACTGTTGAGAAATGCTAAGGAACACACCACTGACCAATCAAACTTCTGCTAAATGGAAGGACAGCAGAGAGCCATCTGCCTGCCATCTATTGCTTTAGAGACCTCAGGTATTCCAGGGAGGATCTTGACTTCAATACTTTAGGCTCTGCCTTTCTTCTTCGTCAGATGTACTGCCCAAAGGCTCTCAGGGCAGGCTGTTAGTTTGTCTCTAGAATGAACCAATCACTACTATTAATTCTCTCTTTCTCTGTCTCCATCTGTCTCTCTCTCTCTCTCTCTCTGTCCCTTTCTGTCTCCCACTCTTGCATCCTCTCCCTCTTTATTTTTCTCTGTGTGCCTCTCTCTCACTCATTTCTTATTCCTAAATTTGTATATTGAAAGATTTACTTGGGACTGCCCAGGGATAATTATGGTTCTGAACAAAATTCCATGAAAGCATGCCTTGATAATGAAAATAGAATGGATTATGAAATTGGACAAAAACTAGGTCCAAATGCTAATTCTTTCACTTAATTTTCTCTAAACCATTTTTAAAATTTTTCAGTTATTGTTGACATTATTACAGATGTCCGCCACCCCTTTACTCACCTCCACCCAGCCCTCCACACCCTTCCCTCTGGGTATCACCACACTGTCCTCTGCGACCATGAGTTATGCATATCTGTTCTTTGGCTAATCTCTTCACCTCTTTCATCCAGTCCCCCCTATACTCCTCCCCTCTGACCTCTGTCAGTCTGTTTCATGTATCCATGCCTCTGGTTTTATTTTGTTCATCAGTTTAATTTTTCATTAGATTACCAGTGATTCCACTTCTGGAAATATATCCTAAGAATCTTAAAACACCAATCAGAAAGAATATATTGAACCCCTAAGTTCATAGCAGCATTATTTAAAATAGCTAAGATCTGGAAACAGCCCAAGTGCTCATCAGTAGAGGAGTGGATAAAAAAGCTGTGGTACATTTACACAATGGAATACTACATGGCTGTTAAAAAGAAGGATCTCTTACCTTTTGCAACAGCATGGATGGACCTGGAGAGCATTATGCTAAGCAAAATAAGCCGGACAGAGAAAGACAAATATCATATGATCTCACTTATATGTGGAGTCTCTAAACAATTTAACCCATCTGAAACTGTGTTTTCTTGCCTTTATTTATTTTTCCTTGTCTTTAAAAATGGTGATATTAATAGATATGTCTCTGGGTTAAGAGGATCAAATAAAATCAAGGTATAAAAAAGTACCTGGCACATAACAGGTGCTCAATAAATTTAAGACAAATAAACAAACACATAAACCCTGAAGTAAGACAGGAGATTTCCTGTCAAAGTTAAGAAAATTTGCCCAGAAGACCCATCATATTTAAAGGTGGAGAGACAGTGGCTGCCCGCCCCCCCCAAATGCAATGAAGTCAAACTCTTTAAAGGAATATTGTCTATACTGAAAAACTAAGGCAATTGCTTTTATGCGGAACGAGCCCCAGGGGGGCTCTGATTCTTAGAATCATCAGTTCCATTTTAGTCTGTACAAATGTTTTTTAGGAGGATTACCATTAGTGAATTGTAAGAAATCTTGTCCCTTTCATCATGTGATTAAAAAAAAAAAAGAGTTGCTCCAATCTTAAGAGGGATTTTTATATCAGAGCTAAAATTTTTATATGGATCCATAGCACTAATTTCATGGACAGAAAATTGAAGGCCATGAGCAGGAATTTGCTTTCTGTTATTGTTTATAGAGTACTTGCCCTCCCTAAAGGAAGGTGCACCCGCACAGCATAAAGGCAGAGAAGGGCGTTGGTGACCCTCCCTCAGTTCCGGTTCTCAGGACCACAGTGAGCCCTGCACAATAGAAATGCCTTTCAAGCTATTGCAGCTGTTCTGCTCTATGGAGCACCCACTGAGCTAAAGGACAGACACTCCACTTCCATGAGAAATCCTCGGGCTCCAAAGCCTAATTAA
The DNA here is from genome assembly GCF_054644295.1 of Miniopterus natalensis. Taxonomy (NCBI): domain Eukaryota; kingdom Metazoa; phylum Chordata; class Mammalia; order Chiroptera; family Miniopteridae; genus Miniopterus; species Miniopterus natalensis. The sequence continues at coordinate 24,211,867 of NC_142092.1, read as the reverse complement.
TTTCCTGACATCTATCAAAAATAGCAGAATCATGTATATAAAGTATATATATATATATATTCTGGAATACAAATAGCTTAAAGGTATATTGAAAAATATAAGTGAATTGCATGCAACTTTATTCTGGCCTTTTCCTCTACTCACACACTCCTTAAAGATTAACCTTACAAGCAACCTAAGTCTTTTTTGCCTCACAGTTTGGCTTCAGTTATTTCACAGTTTGGTGTAGTTTGGCACACTTTGCAGTTGGGTTTCATTATAACTTGCTGTTATGTGCATGACATGTAGGCTCACCATTTCTGCACCTTTTCTTATTGATTCCCTTTTTTGAAAGAGAACAATCTTTAATAAAAAGAAAAATAAATAGCAAAGAAGTCAGCACAGTTTGGGGCAACTTTTTGATTTCCTGCTAAAATAGGTTCATGGGGGCTTGGCAGACCATGTAAATATAACATTAGATTATATTTTTTAGTCTTTTTCTTCTTAATTGAAGTATTCAGATATGAAAGTGTCTAGGCATAAACAGCACATCTCAAATGCCTATAAAGTTTAAAATAATTTTTTTCTTCGGAGAGAATGCCCCTAGGATTTCCTTCCCCTGGGAAACCACATTTCTCAGCGGGAGTTAAGAACGTGGTCAAGGGCGGCGATCATGGGCACTGCTTCCTGTCTCACCCTGGAGAAGGACAGAGCTAATCCTGGCCAAGTGCACCAGAAGCACGCACGGGGAGCTCAGATTCACGGGTTGCATCTTTAAGATACATTCAAATAAACTCAATTTGCTTCCTTTATCACTCCTTGTTAACTTGCCTGTTTCTACGATATATATCTATCGTGTGTGTGTGTGTGTGTGTATAGACTTTTTGCTGTTGTCAATCTAGCCCTGGAATATTGGGACTCACTGTCCTGATTTAACCTCAGTAACCCCCTTGGAACACGGCTTCTGGTATTTTTCCTCCACCTCCTTGTCCCTAATAATACACTATATTTGTCATAATGTGGCTTAATGAATAAAAACGGGGCGCTGGTGTGCAGAGGGGAGAGGTGAAGTTGCCTTGGAGGAATAACCCTCTCCTACTGTCCCACAATATGTGAGCCTAAGGGTCGTGGATCATTCTTACTGTTCAGCAATTTTTCCCAGGGCTCCCATTGCAATACCTTTATTAGTAATTAACTTTAAATGAGGATTAGAATTCTATGTTGAACCTCGTCCTGTGTGCATTCAAATAGCTACCTTGCAAGCTGTGGAATTTCTCTGCTCTGGAATTTGCACTGGCAGGTTAGGGGAGGATGGGTAGTGAAGATTCCTTGAATTTCTCGAGTACGGAATTAAGGATCTATTCCACTGAGTAATTCCAAAGCATCCAGAGTCATACAGGAGCTCCAGTATGCCTCCTAAGTTATCAAGTTCCCTGGTTTTCTTTGTAGTATAATATGTGGTCTTCTTTGAATAGCTCCTGAGATGACATAGCTATATTTTATCATGGAAACTACCATATTTTATCATTTCTAAGTCATCTATATTTTCACATTTTAAGTCTTCTGAAATTGGAATGTGTCTTAAAGTTAACGGTACATTATAGTTTGATTGCCAGTATTTTGTTGTTGTTGTTCTTAATGGTACATAAAATCAATATTGTACTTTACAAAGTCAGCTTAGATTCAGTGAGTTACAGTACACCTTTCTAAGTGCACTTTTATAGAGCTCCTGATTTTCAAATCTGAAATTGCAATAAGAATCACAGTCCTGGCCACTCTATTCTATTCGCCAAAGCAAGAACATTTGAAAGTAACATTCAAAATACAGCAAATAAAAGGCAAAAATATTTGGAAAACATTTAACGTTGCAATACATTGCCATTTACTATGAGTTGTCGGTCTAAGAGCTCTATTCCTTTTAAGCCCACTTCAAGTGCCCATAATAAAGGAGCTCTCCACTTACAAATGGTAAGCCATAGTAGTCAAATAACTGCTGATGTATCATTAATCTCCACTTCGAACAAAATAGCACATCCTGAATTGGATCAATGTATTCGATCTGATCAATGACTGCAAGAGCGAAAGTGTCTGAAATTCTGAATCAACCATCAGGACTGATTTAGTTATTCTGGAGCCATGATATTCTTCAACCTTAAAGTCATTGTTCCAAAGATAGCTTATGCATTGGACTATCCCCAAATATACACAGAGATTGGCATAGCTCTCCAGCGATTTGCTAGGTTCTCTAGATATTTAATCTTTGTTAAGATTTGTGCTTGGTTTTGAATAAAGGTGGGAGAGAAGACTTAAGATATGTATTGAGCAAAAACACTGTGAATCCTTCATGGCTATTGGCCAAGCAGTAATGGAAAATGGGAACCGGGAAATAAAAATCTCATCAACATAGTGAAATCTCTTCAGTCTACCTATATAAACCTCATGTGTTGGCTTTGGCAGCAGTTTGAACTTTGTCATTCCAATCAAGTTCCTAAAATTCACTGGATATCACTTCTTTTCACAGAAAAACATCTGCAAGTGTATTTATCTGGTTATGAACAAAAAATATGCTTTACTTTTTCAGATGATATATCAGAAGTATTTATTTGTATTTGCTATATATGTGTGTGTGTGTGTGTATAGCAGTAGCCCATCTCAAAAATCTGTGAACACATACTCATTATTAAAAAGTAATTCATAAGTTTAAAAATATGGCAACTAGAGAAGCACAGATAGTTCTTTCTACCTCAGGATATTTTCATTGTTCTGACGAAATAATTTTTCTTGATTGAGCAGAGAGCTGGTTTTAAACTTTCTTTGGGGAAATTTAGCTAAAACTTTCTACTCTTAAACTTGATTCAGACTGCAATTTAAATCTTTGAACACTTACATGCATACATGCACACTCTATTTTATATAACTAAGATGTGATGCATCTTATAAACAATGGCAAAAAATACTTGACTTTGCAGTGTTTTTCTTTCTTTAAGGTAAAAAACAATGTAGAGCCTTACAACCAATGCTCTTAGAGAAAATATTGAATTATGATAACACAATAACTATCATTTACACTTCTCAGGTACTTTTTGAAGTATGTTATGTACTTTATTTAACAGTCACAAATACCACAAACCAGATATTATTAGATAATATTTACAGATGAGGAAGCTAAGACCTAGTGAATTTGGTTATACCTTGCCCATGCCACTGACTGTAAATGTGGAATTTAGGATTTGGATTAAGGTGAGCCTGATGACAAAGCTTGTTCTTTTAAGAGTGACACAATAAACCAACTTAAAAAACAGCAACCCATGTCCACTTTTGTGCAAAAGCCTGCATTTGGAAAGTATTGTAATTTCTAAATGGCACTCTCACAATAATAAAGTTAGATTAATGATGGCATCATTAGGTGGTAAACTCATCTATGATTCTGCAAAGCATCAGCATATTCGTGCAGAACAGCTTGTGTTCCTTCAATTTACATTTGCTGCTGACCTTCTTTGGGTCAGGCACAGAGCTAAGTAAATACTGGCATGTAATGAAGAAAGAAATTCAATTAAATGAAACTGAGGAGCAAGCTTTGGCTCAAGATTAAGAATCAGCAGATCTGGGTTCTACTGCAGGAACCTGCTGCCACTTTCTTGCTGTGAGATATGAACTGTGAGATAGAAGATATGAGTCCCTTCCTGTGACTAGGTGTCTGAATAATAATCTTTGTCCTACATCTCATGTTTGTGAGTATTAAATAAGGTAAAGTAGTTTGCAAAGCACAAATGACGATATAGTTGGCATTATACATTTCTAGTGGGCTTGTTATAAGCATAATCATTGACCAAAGATCCTTTCATGCAGACCCTGAGCCTCACAAGAGAAGGTGCATGTCATTTGCATCATTTAAATTAGCACTGCTTCTGCATATAAGCTCACAGTTTCTATTGCTCTAGCTTGGTGTATAATATACTACCTTCAGTTCTAGAGGCAATCAGGTCGAGTTTGAATCCCAGCTTCACCACTTACTTGTGTCACCACAAGCCTATTACATAATTTCCCTGAGTCTCAATTTCCTTATTTCCTAATAGAAATAGCACCTTCCATTCAATATATTTTTAAGGATGAATGGCATAAAGCTCTTATAATAGAGCCAAACACACAGTGAGGATGGAATAAATACTGGATATTTATTATTGTCCTAATAGAGTGCAACCATCCATCACTACTTTAATCCCACTATAAATTCCATATGAACGCAGAATTCTGGTATGGAAAATGTGAAAATGCTTCTCTCAGCACCATGGATGATATGGAAATAATTAAGTACTGTCTACATTCTTAAAGAAATTACATGTGGTTCCATTTCAGCCAAATCAATTATTTTGCTCATTCAATTCAATGAAATATTATAGAAAGCAATGAACTAGCATTTTTATTTTTAAAAATATACAGGCTGTCATTACATAATCTATAAAAACCAACTTGGTGTAAGTAATTGTTCTGGACTAACCCCAAACATTGCCTCTTTCTTCAGCTGAGTCCTCATGTTTATCAGCAATTTGTCCTTGCAACACTGGCTCAATGCTCCATTTCATTTCTTCCCTTCTTTACATGAAGACAGCTATTTCTGAGCCCCTTGGAATCTTCTCCATTTTACCCACCTGTCATTTCCTTCCAGATGGCTTTGCCACATTAAATTCCCACGTGTACTATGTTGTTGTCCATCCTGAAAGTCTTTCCAAATTTTTCCTAAAAATTTATCTCAAATGCCCTAAGTTGGCATCTTTTCACTTTTGCCTACATTCTGAATCAACACCATCTTCATCTTTGGGAGACCATTAAGATCAATGACTCTGTAGCCAGGTCCCCTGAATTCAAATTCAAACCAGCTGTATGACCTTAGGTGAGTTATTTATTTTTCAGTTTCCTCATCTATAAAACAGGGTTCTTAATGACAGTACCAACTGTAGAGTCATTAGGGCAGTTAAATTAGTAAAATGCTTTGAATCATGCTATATAAATGTTTACCATTGTTATGTTTGTTCCTGGTCACTCACCCTGGGTTGTTGATGCTGTCATATTATTCATAATTTTACCATTTCAATAAATTAGATGGTGTGAAGTAGGAACCAAACAGCAGAGGAAACAGATATAGGAAACAGATCCAGAGGAAAAAATAATACAGCTACAATAAAATGAGAAAGTTATGGAAGTTTAGATAGAACAATATTTCTGGTAGATGGAAATCAAGTCTCAGAAATCTGAGAGCCAGTAACAAAGAAGATAGACTGAAAACAATAGCTGGAAAAGAGTCAGTGGTCAGCCTGGTGACAGCAATTTTCATAGCATCATGCGTCGGAAAAGAGATTTCCAGCTACCAAGGAGTAGATAAATGTAGGGTGAAAGGTACCACTGGAAATTTGGAACAGGAACTACTGACAACTTTGTAAGGATGTTGATGAGTAGGGTATGCAAGAGGAGAGAAATAGCCCATAGAGGCCGTCATTCAATGCTGGAGAAGTGAGAGAGAGTTTAAGCCACATTCCTCAAGACATTACCAATAAGAAAGATGAGTTTTCCTGTTGTTTCTCAAAAAAAAAGGGGGGAGGTGGAGTGGTGGTGGGGTTCAAGGTGGGGGAGTGAATGAGAGAACATAAATAAACAGACAAGGAGCGTGAGGTAATGGAGAGGCCAACAGACAGGGAGTTAAGACTCTGAGCTCCTCTTTTTCTAGCTCTCTCAACAACCGGGGGCACAACCTCAGGCCAATCTCTTAGTATTACTGGGCTAGATAAATTTAAAGTCCTACAGGCCTTTTCACCTCTAAATCCTGATGATGATGATACATGCTGAGATGAAGGTGGGTAGGAGAAGGGAATATACCTATGTCAAATAACTTCTAACCTTAGGAAAACAAGAGTCAAGGTCACCTCCAGGAGCCAATCTCACAGACAGGCACATGGATGAGTCTCACTTGTTGAGTGAAAGAAGCCAGACACAAAACTCCATACGATATGATATTGGTTACATAAGGCTCAAACACAGGCAAACTCATCTTCCATGTTACAGGTCAAAATAATTGTTACCTTCTGGAGAATGTAATGACTTGAAGGAAACATTTTGGGGTGCTAAAATGTTCTCTATGTTGCTCTAGGTGGGAATCACACAGGTGTGTCCATAGGTCAAAGTATTGGGTCAATGGATTGGATTGTCTCATAGCAGGTACATAGACATGTTAACTGCTTTACATAGCAAATAGTTACTATCATTGAACTACCCATCATTTGTAATGATTTTACAAATATATTCCATATGTACTCATGATATATAACAGATAAACATTAGAACAATGATTTTCAAAGTGCTCTGCTAAGTTCCAGTGCCTCATGAAGGGTGCTCAGGTCACTGTGTGGGGTGAAGGGAGGGTGACCCAGCAGCCTGAGCTGCCTGCCCTGTATTGGCCACTGAAGTTCTACTTTAATCTGTTTTATAAATTGTGGTTTGGTCACAAGAGTTAATATGTAAACACATTCCACTGCTAAAAATGTTTGAAAGTATTGTAGGAAGTTATACACAGCTGATGTGTGACCTGAAACGTCATTTTTAAAAAACACAGAGTCATTGGGAATTTCTACTGAAGAATTAACAGCACAGTCCAGGTATGTTTACTTTCCTCTTCAAACTAAAGGTCCTATGCTTGTTATGGGATGTTGGGAACACGGATATGGGATGTTGGGAGTGAAGTGCCTGTCCTTATATAGTTTAAAAGTCGTGAAAAGAGCCCCTAAAATCGAGTCACAGTGTTTCTGCTCTTCCAATATTAAAGATTCAAGATGAAACAAGTGTTGCACTTTTTCTGTTTGTTTGTTAGTGTTGACACCCCATTCCCCCAAAATGAAAGTCTTGCTTGAACTCTCCTCTTGGCCAGGAGAATTACTTCCCCCCTTTTTTGAGTTTCTAGACCGGGGTTTCACATAAAGGGAGCTGGAAGGACAATGTGATTTTATGAGTGTTTTATGGAGTGTTTGTCATACTCTAGTTCCTTGTTTATACAATTGCGGGGGAGGAGGAAGGAGGTGCCTATGATGATCACTGTTATGATTATAATTCTACCATGCATCCCACCAACTGGAGCTTCCTGTTTTTGCCACCTTTGACAGCCACCTCTGCCTCCCCACCCTGCAAGTCCATTCTTCTCTCCATCTGTTCAATTGACACCTGTGACACTCATCAGGCATTTGTTTTCATACCTCTCCAGATTTAAATATTGTTCATTGTTTTCGTGCTTACTCAGAACTCATGTCCATCATCAGCACAGTCACTGTGTGTAACATGCTAGGCTCTTTCTTTAGTTAGGTTTCCTTTTCCAGGGACCTAGTGGATATTTGAAAGTCCCTAAGCACGAATGTTGGCAAAGTCTTTCATTGGTTGTGTGTGTGTGTGCGTGTGTGTGTGTGTGTGTGAGAGAGAGAGAGGGAGAGAGAGAGACTAATTGTCTTCTAAAATATCTATCTACCTTGATCAGTGAAGCTATTCACTTCTTATGTTTATTTCTTCTTACATACTTTGGCATCTTTATATACAAAAATTGCCTCAATTAAAATAAATATACTTAAAATAGGTTTTTAAAAATAGTTTTAATTGTAGCATTTTATTTGCCATCAACAAATGCCAATGTCAGCTATTTGCCTATGTAGCCCCTCTTTGGCCATGTTCTTATTTTGAACATCTCTGTATTTTGTATTTCATTTCTTGCTCATAAATTAAAAAAATGATTTTAGAGAGAGAGGAAAAGGAGGGAGAGAGAGAGAGAAACATTGATGTGAGAGAAAAATATCAATCGGTTGCCTGCCATACACACCCCAACCAGGATCGAATCCACAACCTGGGTATGTCCCCTGATCAGAAATCAAACACACCACCTTTTGGTGTACTGGACAGTGCTCCAACCAACTGAGCCACATTGACCAGGGCAATTTTTTGCTCATAGATTTGATGCTGGCTGACTAAAATCAGGAGGAAAAACATCTCTACTTTGTGTCATACCATGAATTATTTTTCAAAAGGTGAACATGTTTTTAATCTGTAATAGCATAATTTATGTTCTAATGAGCAAGGAGTTTCAGAGGATCAGATTAGAGAAGCACTGAGCAGTTGGAACAGCACACCACATTCCTGAACTTCCCACACAAATGTTTCCATGCACTTTAGCCCGCTCCAAAACCTCAGATTTCCTATAACCTCCCGAGGAGCCTCCTGCCGCTATTCTTCTCTGATAAGCTCCACATATATTTATTTTACTGTCCCACCTTCTCCATCAAATGGAATTAGAAGGAAATAAGGGGCTCTTGGCTTTTACAATTTATTATCCTTTAGAGAATTAATGTTTGTACTTTTTAGCCGCAGAAACCTTTGTTCAAACAAAACATTACACTGAAGCCAAGAGTGGAAGGCAGATAAATGTTCAGTTGCTCCAGGTGAATTAGGGTGGGGACTCAGAGCCCTGGCAGCTGGGCCCATTCCCACCTGACAGCAGCCCCAGAAGAGCTCCTCAGAGCAGGGTCGAGTCTTGATTTAGAGCAATGGTTCTCAATTCCGGTCATTCACTGAAATCATCTGAGGAACTTCTTAAAAATACCCTGCTTGGAACCCACCTCACCTCTTGTGATCTAACTGCTATGGGTTAGAGCCCAAACAATTGTTTTTTGTGTGCGTGTGTTTTTTCAGGGCCCCAGATGTCCGAATGTGCAGCCATGGATAAGAACTCCTGCTTCGGAGCAGTGCATCTCAAACTTGAGTGTGCATCAGAATCACCTGGGAGCCTCTTAGAGCACAGCTGGCTGGGCCCCGCTCCCAGAGTTTCTGATTCTGTAGGTCTGGAGTGGGGCCTAGAATTTGCACTTCTTATAATTTCCCAGGTGATCCAGGGAATACATTTTGAGAACCACTGCTTTGGAGAAGTGGTGAAATTGGCCAGGATTATATAGCTTCTGCTAGGATCTGAGAAAAAAAACAACTTCCATTGGGTTTGTTCTTATCTACCCTTTTTGGAGTTAAAAAATGTAACTCTTATACCAAGCCACGCCTATCCCTGAAGATATCAATTTTATGCAGGCATATGAGGTGTGGGGTTTTGATTCTCTCTCTCAAGCCTCTGCCCGCAAACCTGCCACAGTGTTTTGATGGACAACTAATATACTCAAACCAATTTTCCAAATGATAAGACCACTGGGACAATATATTGAAAAGAAGACTTATTTTAAATTAAGAAATGAATAAACATGATAGGGCCTTCACAGAGTGAATCATAGAAATGCATGTGTAATGTCTGGCAACTCAGAGCTGACAAAGACCTGCATTTGCCTTTGAGGAAATTAACTAGAGCATCACTGAGCTACCCGGTTGCGTTCACATCTCTTCCCATGCATTTCTACCTTTCAGTTAGACAAGCTCTAGGAAGAGGGGCAGTAAAATATCTACTTCATAAAATCATTTTGGAGCAGCCAGATTTGAAAAAGGTGTTAATAATTATGAAAAGTTAAAGTTTTGGGGCTCCAGTAGACTTCCTGAGAAATATCTGCTTGAGGCCTGACAGGCTCAGTCACTTAGAATCATAAAGCAGGTAAGCTCAAGCTGGGTGTCTATAAGGCACCTCCTTGAACTGGATGCATGGGGGTATAGAATGCAGGTACTGAATTACTGTCATAAACACAGGTGTAACAAGGCATGAGTCAGTAGGAAGGGCCCATCCCATGCCCCTCTAATTTCCTGAATCATAACAGAGGCAAGAGTTTGGTAGGTGCTGGTTGGCATGGGAATGGTTGGTGTTGACTGTTATGCATTAAATTATGTCTTCCCAAAATTCACGTTGAAGTCCTAACCACCAGTACTTCAGAACACAACTTTATTTGGAAATAGGGTCTTGCAGATGTAATTAAGGTGATGTTAGAGTGGGCTCAAATCCAGTATGACTAGTGTCCTTATAAAAAAAGGGGAAATTTGGACAAACACATACATACAGGGAGGCTGCCATGTTAAGATGAAGGCAAAGATTGGGGTGATACTTTCACAGGCCAAGGAACCAACCCTACTGATGCCTTGATTCAGACTCCTAGCCTGCAAAACTAAGAGACTGTAATTTCTGTTGTTTCAGCCACTCAGTCTGTGGTAATTTGTGACGGCAGCACTAGCAAACTAACATGCTGACACCGAAGAACATGTCAGATAACTAACTGTGCTGTGGGGGAAGCCCCACGTGGAAGCCCCTCTCAGAGAACTCAAACCAGCATCTTTGGATGAGGCGCAGAAGGCCAGCCATGACCACCCAGAAAAGGGGCAATGACCAACAGGAATAGGTCCACAGGAGCAGCCAGTAAAGACACGAGACAGCAATCAACACTTGCCCCTTCCCCGCTGCCTGCTTGTCCGAGCCATGGTCACTGGGTCTGGAAGAGGGAGCAGGAAAGGTTGTTGAAGCCACGCTCATCACTTGCCATTGGGCAGTCAGAGCCCCAGTTCAGGGCTGCTGGGGGCGAGGATGGTGGGAAAGGAAAAGAAGAGATCTAGATTAACTGAGATGGAAGTTTGAAGCAAGATTGAATTTTTGTATCCAAAGGGATAGGAAAGTCATAGCTTTTACTCAAGATATTGCTAAGGGGTGGAAAAGGGAGACCAAGAATAGCAGTGAGAAGTTGTAACCAGAGAAAATTAAGTGTTTCCTGATTATACCCCACTGCGACTTACTGGAACATGTGAAACATGGCTGGTAACAACAGCAACAGCAACAACAACAATAAATGGCTAATATTTATTTCATACTTAAAATTATATTCTGGGCTAAGGGACTTATATGAATTATACCAATTAATTCCTACAGAGTCCCAGTGAGATAGGAGATAAACTTATTACATATTCCTAATCCTAATTTTAAGTCGTAATCCTAATTTTAAGAACTAAGTCATCAACCCACCCTAATTCTGGTTCCTATGACCTTAGCCATGACTCAACACCTCCTAAAACAATGTTAGACTGATTGGAAAGATATAATTGCCAATCATGTTAAGAAAAATAAGTCAGAGTATAACATTGGTTCCAATCAGTTCCAATAGAAAGAAATAAAAACATTAACAATGGTTATTCCTGGCTGATAATATAGAGTTATTTCCATTTTATTTTCTTATCCCTCTGAATGTTCCAATGTCCTTACAATGAGCGTGTATTTCTTTTTTAACCAGAAAAGTACATTGCTACAAGGTGCTATGCACACTGCCAAATGCTTCAGCATAACAAAACAATTACCTCCCTGAATTTCAGTGGCTAGATAGGAAAATATTTCCTGGTCTCATCAATATTATTATAACACATTTTATCCTACCAGTTATACTTCTGCACTTTTCCATCATTTTCAAAACATTGCACCTCCTCTGCCTCTGTTTTTACTAGTGGTCATGGAGTGCACGGTGATTGCAAGTGCTGAAGGAGATGTGGCTTTTGTTTCATTTCTGGTGAACCAGCAAAAACAAAATTGATGATTCTTCTTTATGCATAAAGTCTCTTTCATTGTGCAATTGGTTATGAAATATTCTCAAGATCCATTCCAAACCCTACCCCTGTGTGCCGAAATTTATAAGAAAAGGAATTATCTGAAAGCCCTGAATAGAATAAAATTACTGAGCAAAAATGGATTTGCTGACCATCGAGTCCAGGTTTCTTACTTTACAAATGAGGGAATAAATGGCAGAATAACTTGTCCACAGTGATTCGCCCAGCAAACCTCCGAGTCCAGGCTAGAAATACAGCCCAACTGCGTAAAAATGAGGGGCCCTCCAGGTGAAAATTTATTTTCTCAGCTGGTGTCAGGGGCCTTCCTAAAGGAGAAATGGTTTTGCCTGAAGACAACATCCTGGCACCTGCCTGGGGCTAAGGCTGCAGCCTTGAGGTGACAGCAGTCAGGAGAGAGCTATGCCGCTACGGGGAACAGATGGGTGCGCTTCCAGGGTGGGAGCTAGAGCCCATTTGGCTGAAGTGACCAAAGAGGTTTTAAGAACAGAGATGTTTAATATTGATTTTTATGCTGTACCAACAATGGAGCAACTATAAGCTACAGAGTAAACAATAAGTTTACTAGAAACAGGAAATCACAGAAGGGAAATATCAACCACTGGGTAATTACAGAAATATCGGGGAAGGCCTTGAGTTTCCTGTGGGGCAAATAGTGGAGTTCTGATAGTCATCTCTACATTTTTAGTACAAGGTATTCCTTGTTAATATGTTAGATATAGAGTATAATAGCTCTCAGCTATCATACAGCCTTTTATGTGTCAGGCACTGCCACAGCAGCTTTTCAGGTATTATTTGTAATACTTAGAACATTCCTATAAAATAGTTACTATTCCTTATTTATAGATTAGGACACACAAGCTTAGAGGAATAAATAATTAGATGCAAACATTGCCTCCTCCATTTTCTAGCAGAGCGATCCTGAGCAGGTCATTTAATCTCTAGTATCTGTTCCCTCATGTATGTAATGCTGATATTAACTATGTTAAGACAAGTACCATATGATTTCAGTCATATGTGGAATTTAATGATCAGGCTGAACTACCAAGCAAAATAGGGAGACAGACTCATAGAGAGCAGGCAGACAGCTCTGGCGGTGGGGAGGTTGTTGGGGGGGATGTGTAGATGGATTAAAACAAAAAAGCAAAAAAAGAGGAACTCATGGACTTGGACAACGGTGTTGTGACTGTGGGGGGTGGGAGGTGGAGATGGAAAAGATCATAAAGGGGATAAATGGTGATGAAAAACCCCCACACAATTTAACACTTAAACTGACTACCATGCAAATCACCTAGCACAGCGTCTTAAATACAGGAGCTGCTCAATACCTGGATTAATAAAAGAAAATTAGGACAAAGCCAACAGAAGTTTGGAAATTTTTCTTAAGAGTTGAAATAGCCATAGTTAAGGGAACTAAAATATAATACATCCCCCATTCATTCTTATTCACAATCTACAGACATAACTGACGAAGCAGTAAACCGAAGGAGACTGTTGTGACATGCAGTCAATGTATTTCTTTTATTCCTAATTTGCAGAAGATTGGAGTTACTAAAAGCTTGACTATGTATAATATTATTTACCTCTCTCTCCTGTGTCTCTTCATTCTCCTTCGTTCCCTTTCCTTTTTGAATTATTTTGACATTAGCCAGTGGTTTTAAATAAAATGAATATTGTGTCTTAACTCAAAGCAGGTCCCCTGGGCTGTAGCCCTCGAAGAGGGATGTAAGGTTCAGACTGTTTGCAGCTAAAAGGAAACTCCCTGAAAGTAGGGGTTCTTGTCGAGGTTGTTCGCTGGCATCTTTCAAGTGCCTAGGACAGGGCTTGACACATAGGAGAACATCGGAAAGTATTCATGGAACTAGAAAAAGTTTTCTTAAAAAGCCAACTTAATAATTCCTTCTTCATTATTATGCCCTTCCTTCCTCCCTCCCTCCCTCCCTTCCTTCCTTCCTTCCTTCCTTCCTTCCTTCCTTCCTTCCTTCCTTCCTTCCTTCCTTCCTTCCTTCCCTGCCTACCCTACCCTACCCTACCCTACCCTACCCTACCCTACCCTACCCTACCCTACCCTTACCCTACTGTCTTCCAATGTTTTCTTGAGTTTTTGTTTTCTTTAGTGAACTGGTAATTCTCCCCAGACTAATTTAACTACATAGCTTTCTAAATTAGAAGGGTTTGCTGAAGAATTTCTCTAAAACTTCTGCACTGGTTAGCTGTAGCACTGTGCCAACAGAATTTGAATATGGTGTCATTCACAGAGAATATCTAAGAACCTGGCATTCCCAACAGCTCTGCTGCCTGCTGTGTTAAAACTTAAAGACCCCTCACTGCTGCTTTTGCAGCCCCTCTCAGCTAGAAACACAGCCCTTGACCTCTGACTTTACTACTCCCTTTGCTCACTTAGGAGAAAGGAATGCTGTCCCCAGAATGGCTTTCTCGGAGAAGGCAGTCATCCTGATAACTAAAAAGCCCAGCATGACTTGATTATTTCCATGTGTGTGTTTTTTTTTTCTTGTTCAAAATATTACAGATGTCCCTTTTTCTCCCTATTGACCCATTCCACCCCACCTCACCCACTTCCCCAGTCCCTCACCACAGCACTGTCTGTGTCCTTGGGTTATGCATATATGCATATAAATTCTTTGGTTATTCTCTCCCCCTCCAACCCTCTGAGAGTCATCAGTCTGATCCACGCTTCCATGTCATTGAATCTGTTCTGTTCATCAGTTTATTAAGTTCTTTAGATTCCACATATAAGTGAGATCATGTGATGTTTGTCTTTCTCTGCCTGGCTTAATTCACTTAGCATAATATTCTCCAGGTCCACCCATACAGGAACAAGACAGGGATTTCCGCTTTGGCCACTCTTATTCAACATAGTACTGGAAGTCCTTGCCATAGCCATCAGACAGGAAAACATAAAAGGTATCCAAAATGGAAAGGAAGAAGTAAAACTGTCATTATTTGCAGATGACATGATATTGTACATAGAAAACCCTAAAGACTTCATCTAAGTACTACTAGATTTGGTAAATGAATTTGGCAAGGTAGCTGGATACAAAATCAACATCTGGAAATCAATGGCATTTTTATATACCAACAATGTACTCTCAGAAACAGAAACTTAAAAAAAAATACCATTTACCACTGCAACTAAAAAGATACCCAGGAATAAACTTAACCAAGGATGTGAAAGACCTGTACTCAGAAAACTACAGGACACTGAAAAAAGAAATAGAGGATGATATAAACAAGTAGAAGAATATGCCATGTTCATGGATTGGAAGAATTAATATCATTAAAACTGCCCAAAGCAATTTATAGGTTCAGTGCAATTCCTATTAAAATACCAACAGCATATTTCACAGATCTAGAATAAATATTCCAAAAATTTATATGGAACCAAAAAAGACCCCAAATAGCTGCAGCCACCTTGAGAAAGAACAGAGTGGGAGGGATGACTACTAGATATCAAACTGTACTACAAAGCCATTGTAATCAGAACAGCCTGGTATCAGTACAACAACAGGCATATAGATCAATGGAACAGAACAGAGACCCCAGAAATAGACCCACGCCATTATGGTCAGTTAATATTTGACAAAGGAGGCAAGAGCATACAATGGAGTAAAGACAGTCTCTTCAATAAATGGTGCTGGGAAAATTGGACAGATACATGCAAAAAAATGAAACTAGACCACTAACTCACACCATACACAAAAATAAACACAAAATGGACAAAAGACTTAAATGTAAGTCACGAAACCATAAAAATCCTGGAAGAAAACATAGGCAGTCAAGTCACAGACATCTCATGCAGTGGAATTTTCACTGATACATCTCCTATGGCAAGAGAAACAAAAGAAAAAACAAATGGGAGTACATCAAACTAAAAAGCTTCTGCACAGCAAAAGAAATCATCCCCAAAATACAAAGGAACCCCACGGTCTGGGAGAACATATTTGCCAAGGATGAATCTGATAAGGGGCTAATTTCCAAAGTGTACAAAGAACTCATACAACTCAACAAGAGGAAGACAATCCAATGAAAAAATGGTCAAAGGGCCTGAGTAGACACTTCTCCAAAGAGGACATACAGATGACCAAAAGACATATGAAAAAATGTTCAACGTCACTAATCATCGGAGAGATGCAAATTAAAACCACAATGAGGTATCACTTCATACCTGTCAGAATGGCTCCATCAACAAATCGACAAATGACTGACTCGTGCTGGCGAGGGTGTGGAGAAAAGGGAACCCTGGTACCCTGCTGGTGGGAATGCAGACTGGGGCAGCCACTACAGAAAGCAGTATGGAGGGTCCTCAAAAAATTAAAAACGGAACTGCCTTTTGACCCAGTAATTCTACCTCTAGGAATATATTATAAGAATCCTGAAACACTAATCAGAAAGAATATATGCACCCCTATGTTCATAGCAGCACAGTTTACAATAGCTAAGATCTGGAAACAGCCCAAGTGCCCATCAGTAAATGAGTGGATAAAAAAGCTGTGGGACATTTACACCGTGGAATACTACGCAGCTATAAAGAAGAAGAATCTCGTACTGTTTGGGACAGCATGGAAGGACCTGGAGAATATTATCCATGTAGGTTTTAAAGAAGGTAACTTGGGAGAGTCAAAGAACCTTGAATCTCTGTACAAGCAAGGAGGAGTCCTTGGATAAAGATAACTGATGCTATTGTTAAGAGGTACAACAGAAAACTGGGGTTTTTAGTGACTCAGTCAGGTAGCTGCCAGTATTTTCCTATAGCCCCAATCATAATATCATTAGATTATTGCTAGTCAACCAGTCTGCTTAAAGATGATCTACAGGGACTAGAAAGCTAAAAATATACCTCTAAGAAACTGATATTTTGTAGAGAATAAACAAGAATATTGGCAATGTTTGCCATATAAACATCTGTGAGATTAATCATGAATTTTAGAAGCTATACACATACAGATGGGATTACAGAAGGATTTGTAGGTAAGAAATAAAGCATACCAATTTCCAAGTCAAATCTCCTCCATACCTTTTCCTCTTTTCTCTCCTCTGTGTTTCACCAATGGATTGAGGTCACACAGCTATGAACCAGGTACTGGTGACACAGATGAGTCAAAGGTGACATCAGGGTCCACAATTCTTGGCCAGCCTTGCAAAGGACTGTTCATCTATCAACCAGAAGTGATGCAGTGTTCAGATTCAGCTATTGTGGCCCAAAATAAAGTTGGGCTCAGGAAAATATTAATCCTCTGTATCATCAATTTTGATGGTAGGCTATTTTGGAATCATTCTTATTACTCAGGCAGAGCCTCCTATCTTTCTGCTTCTTTACTTAAAGCTTAATGGGAAAAAATCGGTGACAGAAGAAGTGCCCTTAATTCTCTAAGTCTCCCCCAAATGCCTGGGTGCTACCATGTCATTTTCCATTATTGAGCCTCCCATATGAAATACTTCTCTCAGTTCAGGTTGGGGAAAAAATAAGATCTCTTATAAAAATACAAAATTGATGGTATGGATTATTGATGTTTTCTCAGCCCCAACTTTAGACATAGGTTTCCTGGCTAGTCATGTACTAGGTCCCTCAAAGGATATCTATCAAGCAGGACTCCAGTCAATTAATTTTATTTCACTTTCACTAAAAAACCCACCATGATTAGTTAAGAGCTTAGAATTGAGTGTCTAACTGGTCTAGATTCCATTAGTAATAGCTGAACCATTTATTTGTTATGTGTTTTAGAAAGTTGTTTATGTACCTTAGAACACTGAGTCTTAACTTCAAAGACCTGTAAAAAGAGGAGATAGCATTTCAATGATTGGTTATGAGAAATAAATGAAATAATGTGTATCAAATGCTTAGTATAGTGTCCAAGATAAGTTGGAACAGTGTGATGTTAGGGGCCTAGGGCTTGATCTAACATCTGAGGCTCACAGATGAGAATAAAGAAAACACTGCCCAGCCAGAGTGGCCCAGTGGGTTGATTGTGGTCCCTTGCACCGAAAGTTCGCTGATTCGATTCCAGGTCAGGGCACATACCTAGGTTGCCGGTGTTTGATCCCCAGACGGGGAGCATATGGAAGGCAACCAATTGATATTTCTCTCTCACATCAGTATTTCTCTCTCTCTCTCTTCCTCTCTCTAAGCATGCCCTCGGGTGAGGATTACCAAAAAAAATGATTAAGGAAAGCACTGAGGGTCTAGTATGAGCATCACATCCAATGTTTAGAGAAGCATCATTTGTAGAGGACTGCCACGTCTCACAGGGTAGTGAGGAGAAGCCATCGCTCACACTTCAGACTGGGACAAAGGGAGGGTGGCGGGGGATGACAGAGGAAGGACTGGGGGGGCAATTCTGCTTTACAGGGGTGCAACACTAATGAGGAAAAGCTACTTCATAGTCTTACTTGTGGGAGAGAGGACAAGAGTGCTTTTCTGCATTGAAGCCAAATTAGGAGGGGCCTCAAGATTTGGGGAAGCTGAAATATCACACACACCACCCCCCGGCCTTCTGTCTAGACACTAACTTGTCTACCTGCACTTGGCTTCTAATGTAGGAGTAACAACAGCAGAGATTTCCAAGGATGTGGAAAGGGCATTCCATAAGGGACTCATGACCCCAGTTGGAGGGAGGAGCTTGTAAGTCAGGTGAAAATAGAGGGCTGGTGATGTTGGGAGATCACCAGGAGAACTGGGGTCCTCTGGAGGAAGAGGGGGCGTTTCCCATGGAACCGGCAATGAATGCTCGGAGAAAGGATGGCTTTGAATAGAATATGAGAGTGAAGCAGTAAAATGAATGAATCATAAGAATAAAATAAGCCCATTTTAATAACTGTCCATGACATTAGATGGATCTATTACTGGAACTCTTTATGCAAGAGGGAAAGGGGAGCTTGATGCATTATATTTACACCATCTTGGAGCAAGTAAACAGAATGTGAAACATTAAAAACACCTTTGAGGCCCACATAGGATCAATCTGAAAAAGTTCTCTCTTTTTTCTGATTTTTTTGACATTTATTTTCTTCACTTTATGGAATTTCTACAAGCTTAGACCAGTGTTTCTCAATCCTTTAGTCTTCTGTTTTATTTTTGTCCCCATAGAAGCCTTTTTAGTTTCTTTTTTTTTTTTTGTAATTGTCCTTCCCTCACGAAATCATAATACCCTGGGTACAATGGGTATCCCTTTATGTACTCCATGTATATCTGTGTTTTATACATGACAAGAGTAAGAATTTCTTTACCCCTTAAGAACCAATCTTCACCCCTTTACGGTCAATACTGCCCCTGTTGAGAATGGGTTAGATTGACAGAAAGACAAGCTCCTAGCCAGGCTGGACACGAGTTTCCTCATCTCTAAAATTAAGAATTCAATTAAAAAATGTTTCTTTTGCTCTAGGCATCATTCCAGGGCCCAGTGATACAGAGATGAGAGAGACATGGATGCTATCTTTAAAGAGATGGTTGCCGTGTGTTCTACAGAGAGCATTTCCAGTAGGTAATGTCTTCTATAGTAAGTTCTATGATGGACATAGAAGTTTTCCTTGGGTGGGTTTATGGGACTTCAAACATTTTTTCTTTTCTGCTTTTACATTTTTTATTCTTAAAAAGTAAAAAGTTTATTTTTGATTGAAAAAGAATTCTCCAAATATTAGAGTTGGAAGGACCACAGAGATGATCTCATACATATTTCTTGTGTCCTCAGACACATATGGAAGAGCTGCTGCTGTTGGCTACTTTATTAGCTGTATTTATTCATCCGGTGTCATGGTTTACTCCCAACTCTGTCACCAACAACCTGGGTGACTTTGGTTGTTACTGACCATTTCTGGGTCTCAGCATCCTCGCCTATGAAATTTAGAGAATGAGCTGGAGAACTTCCCAAAGCTTCTTTCAATAAGAAAATTTTAAGATTCTGAGGTGGGCTTATTGTATTTTTTATGTGCACAATGAAGTTGTGCCAGTATTCAAAGACAATTTTTAAAAATTAATTATTATTTCATAAGATACATCTTCACGTTGGAAATGAAAACTGCAGATAAACCAGACTGTATGTTAGCCAACAATACTGATTCTTTATTTCAGTTTTCACGTATTTTCCTAGATCGGCTGAAATCATTATCTTAGTTCTGTCAGGCTTTCTGGCTGCTTTCTTTTTCTGCCTTCAAAAAGGACAACGGAAGTCCTATCTGAATCAACTCATCCTGTCTGAACTTTGGTTTTGGATATACTACCTACCATTTTAATTCTTAACTTAATGATCAACAATTTACACTACTACCACTAAATTGATCTGCCATTATTAGCAAGTCACTGGCAATCATCCGTTCTGTTCCCTTCTGGATTCCATTTAACTCCATGCTATTCTTTAACATCTTCTCTTGCCTATAGGGCGGGCTAATTCTTTGTCATGATTTAGCACTGAATCAGTTTGATTACTTTCTGATGTGTTCTCAGACTTAGAATGCCCTCCTGTAGCATTCACGCAGAACTGCGCATAGCAGCATTCCCCAGTGAAATTTCATCAGTGCTTCATGTGATGCCAAAATAACATCACCACCATAAAACACGCTTTATAACAATCCTACTTGCTCTTCTCTCTCAACTGTCAGAGATCATACAGATGATTTGGTGAAAAGTCTGCACTGACTCCCACAGAGTACCCTTCACATTTCTACTTGATGATAATGTAAAACTTTCATTCCTAATCATTTTTTTTTTATCATTACAACAGCTTCACTTTGAGAAATGGCATAGGAACAGTTTTCTCAAGATGAGAGATGGTAGCCCTTTCCTGGGGAGGTTGGGAAGAAAAGATTCATCACAGCCCACATATTCTCTGTGGATTTAATTTTGGTTTAGAATATTGTGGGGAAGGGAAGGGAAAGTCAGCGTCATCAAAGGAAAACCGGTTTCCTAAGATAGTGCTGACCCATAGAACTTCCTGTGAGGACAGAAATATTCCATCTGCGCTATGAAGTACAGTAGCTATTGGGTGCTTGAAATGTGGCTCTTGTGACTGAGGAAAGGAATTGTTAAGCTTATTAATTTACATTAATTTAAATCAAAAGACCACATGTGGCTAGTGGTCACCAGTATTCACAGCACAGCCCCAGGAAGTAATGAGACTAACACCGGAGGCCCAGACACCAGTTGAAAGCACAGCATTTATCTGTGATCCACTCTAATAACTGTCCCTGGGGGATATTTTACCTCACCTTACTACATAGAGACAATCATTGTACCTGCTTTGAGGCTGCTGTGAGTGAGATAATTCATGCACAACACCTGACATGGTGCCTTTTACGTCACATCTATTATACATGATAGGCATTATTTTAATTATTTCTTTTAAGAGAGATGATTTTGTCACTTGAGTCAGGAAGCTGAAATAATGTATTTTTCTCTTACAAGAACACCATCAGCTCTACAATATGTGAGGAGGCAGAAA
This sequence comes from Miniopterus natalensis, assembly GCF_054644295.1. Lineage (NCBI taxonomy): Eukaryota > Metazoa > Chordata > Mammalia > Chiroptera > Miniopteridae > Miniopterus > Miniopterus natalensis. The sequence continues at coordinate 24,190,889 of NC_142092.1, read as the reverse complement.
TTCCTTCCCAAGTGGACATTGGGAATCAGGCACCTAAGTTTCCTAAAGTTAGTATCATTCTCTCTGAACCCTTTTTGCTCTTTCTCAACATTTTCCTCTCTCCCTGTTTCATTTTGTGTCATTGTTAAAAATGTAAGAATGCGGAAGTTCTTCATAGATCACTTAGTTGGCAGTGATCAAATTACTTCTAGTTTCAACTTCATGTCCCCTGTACGGCATTTGTGGAAATGAATAGACTTCTGTAGAGAAATCTTCACATGTCGGTTTGATGAACAATAACCACCTTTGTGGATATATTTTGGAAAGAGCTTGTGCTTGTATCCCTTCATTCATGCCGTCAGTCCTTCCTATACTCAACCGGGGATGAGAGCAAATCACTGAGTGTTCAATTGCACTGATTGGGATGGTCTTAGAATGGTGTGGCCAATTGAGAAAGAAAAATTTACTTTCTTATTGACCAACATGAGTCAGCTATCTTTCATCTGATGCTTTAAAATATGCACTATAAAATTAAATTACACAAACCTGGCCTTGGGAAGCAGCAGCAGAATTTAAAGTGCATTTAGGTAACTGGATTGTTACTGAATGTCAATGGAAGCACTTCTAGCATCTACGATAACCGAAATTAAACTAATAATAAGTGATATGACAACTATACTGACCTGACATACATTATTTTTCCTCTTAAGAAGCAAGATAAATAAGAAACAGCTTTTGACTTATCTTACGCTTGCTTTTTGCATCTCATTTCTGCATTCTGTCAACAAAAGTGAAAAAGGATGTTTGGGCTTCTCTCTACCTTTCTTCCAGAATGAAAGTTGACTTCTTTATTCTGCACCCAGCTCCAAATTTATGGGGTCTGAAGGCTATTACAATTGTGCCAATTTCCTTTCAGGAGCACATGACTGTATGTGTCCTAGGCCTTCATTTGGAGCTGAGTGACCCCAAAGCCCATGCATTCACTAAATCTAAACTCATAAGCAAGGGTGCTGGAGTACCATGAACAGTAAAAGTATAAAACCTGTACTGTCTGGCTGAACACGCTGTCCTTCTGCAGAAGATAATTTACAGTTTGTTTTCTTTTTCTTGCTGAACTGCCATGCTCTACCTTTTGACCTCCCTTCTTTTGTTTTTTTTTTTTAATGGGAATGTGGGCAGTTCATACCATTCTCTATTTTCCTAATGATTCTCACTGATAATGATAAAATGTGATCCCAATAAAAATTAATTAAAGAGCTTCATTAAATTTCAATCCAGGAACATTTTAATAGACTGACTGCCTCCATTGTTTTTGTTGTAATTTGTGAAACACAAGGCTTCTTAAGTCAGGATTCCTACTATTTTTCCTAGGAATAAGACCGCATTAAAATCTTAATTAGTCCCTTGAGCTTTACAGACATTATTTTATTTTTATGTCTGATGCCAGTTTAGCACAAAATACCTTTGCAGTAATTTTCCTTTGGAATTTTATTTTTTATCTTTGAGGTTAGGCTTTGAGGTTTATGGAGAATGTGCACAGGGGAGGGCAACTGTTATATCAATCATATTTAATCAGCCCTTTTTTTCAGAGTTATTCACTCCTGAAAATGAAAAGAATAGCTAAACTAAAATAACAATTATTATCTAAAATTTAAGAAAAAACCACAAAAATTTGACTGTGAATTGCATGACAAAGAATTTATTTATTATTATAAGACTGTTGTTCACTTTGCTACTATTAGATTTTTAGTTTTCAATCAGAAGTGGTATGTTATCATTAAGCAATATAGACTAACTTATTTTCATCTCCAAATTGTTCAGGCACAAGGGGAAAAAGGAGGCCTTTGTCCAGTTTGATTTTTTTTTTTGTTCTTTTCAAGACACTTGAGACTAGTGGACTAGTGCTATCTCCCTGTGGCTGTCCCAATGGGATATTTATATAAATCAGTTTGACTTTATTAATATACCGTATTGATCTACAATTCATCTAATTGTTGAGAGGATATTAATGGATTCCATTAGTCCATTTTCTAATTTCCACATGTTCTGAGGGCAATAAATCTTTAGTTTGCCTACTTGTAAGAAAGAGCCAATTCCAACAGAACCAGCTGAAAATAGGACAAAGGATGTTCTTAGTAAATTTCATTTGTGCAAGTAAGATCTATTCAAATATTCCTAAGTCTCTCTCTTACAGATATCAGTTTCTTTAAAAACAAACTATTGACATAGTATATTTACAAATACAAACTTGTCAATGCAAATTTGCACAGCATCTTTCCTGTGACTCAGAGTTACCGCCTTTATCCTAACTGACCTCCAGCACTCTGACTTGTGATGGTTATACTGATTTCAAGCTGTGTTCCCTAGAAGAGATTGTTTTACCTGTGCAACTAAGACAATGAGACCTACTTATCAGGATTATTCTAAGCAAAAGAGACAATGGTTGTCAAATGACTAGCATAGTGCTGGAATGCACAATGTGTACTGAATATACAGGTATTATTATTACTGGGGCTTCTTTATCCTGTCTAATAACTTAGACAATGGTGGCACCTTGTAAACAAGTGCCTTGTCACCCTTCTTTCAGAGAATGCTCTCAGCTGTTCATCTTAAAACAACAAACAGTGGGAAGTAAGATATAATCTTAACTCCAGAGCAGAGCTGATGGAATTTTTGGCTAAACAATGCTTAATCCATGCATGCCAAATAACACTACCTGGAAGAAAGTCATAAGGTTAAAGTGTTGGACTTAGAATGTTGGAAGGGCAGTGAGGGATGAGCCAGAGAATGCCTTTACGATCCAGGGCAGGAACCTGATACCACAGAATAGAAAGAATTTGCTGAAGGTTTCCAGGACACTGAGTTTAATAAGCCAGGAGGATGGCTGAGATTTTTCATGTCACCAGTCCCATACTCTTTCCAACATGTCACAATGCTTCCATCTTAGTCAACACTAGTTTGGGAACCATACTTCCTTGTGTGGCTTTGGCAAATATTTATTGAGTGCCTGACACGGGTAAAATGCTTATGTTTGGTATTGTAGAAGATGTGAAGATAAATAGGGTTTGGCCATCAAAAACCATATTATATATAACTTTTTACATATAAATTTACATCACATATAACACCTGAGGCTTCCTGTGGTCCAGTCTCTATGTGGTGTAACGTATAAAGAAACAGCAGTATCTAGTGGCTCTTTAAAGAAAACTTAAATTTTGAAAATTCATTAAAAGGGTTTTAGACAACACAGGTACATATTAGGAAACTTTTCCCATTTCAAATTTCTCATTCATAGTAGGCACTAAATCTCTTTACCCCTCTCTCATCCACATAGCCCCGTTGCCACCACTATCTCTCCCCTTTATCACCACCTTCCCAACTGTACATGGTTTTTCCAAAGGGAGGGAGGGAAGGAGGGAGGGAGGGTAATCTTCATACCAACTGCTTTTGAGAGTATAAAAATTCACCTTTCTGTCCTATCTTCCTAAACTCTCCTTGGAATACTTATAAAAAAATTTTTCTACCTTGTAACAAACAAGTAAAACTGTAAAAAATAAATAAATAAATTTCTGGCAACAAAAGAGATTTTTGAAAAGGCTGGATAATTGATTATTTATGGTTATTAAGGATGCTGTTACTAAATATTCTGATCATGACCTTAATTAACAAGTTGGTTATAGACGGTCACCTGATTTATGGCTGAGCTGCAATGGCTCCTCATACTCCCCTCCTTAAAGCTTTATGATAAAGCAAGCAGAGAAAGGAAAACCTGTAAATTACTAGAATTTCTAGTGCACTCTGGGGCACTGAAATAGAGAACTTGGGATTCTTGTAACAGTTTGCACAAGAATTTATCTTACATGAAGGAAAACTGCCTTTTAGAAAAGTTACTGATATGCCTGTTTGGGTTAGAAGCTATAATCCCAAAGGAACTAGATGTGAAGGATCATCTGTCCTGTATGAGATGAGAGGAAGACCTGGTGCTCCTGGAGGGCAGAGAGGGTGGAGAATGGAGAAGGGGTGCAGGGCCACTGAAAGAGCATCATCAGAAGCTCCTTATGACCCACACATTCTTGGGACATTTTATGTCTCCTTCAAAGCCATCCCACATTTTTTAATCAATAAAATAAATCACTCCATATCTCATAGACCTAAGTCTTCTAGCAAGAAATAATAGTTTGTTATCCTAAAACACCATTGACCCTGATACGTGAACTGAGCTAAAATTAGGCATCTGATTAGCTGTCTGCTACAGTCAAGATAACAGGGATTTAGGTTAACTGTTAACCTACCAAACGATTTTCCACCAGACATATATGCTGAGTCTTCTTGCCTCCAAGCTATCTGAAAAGTTATCTGGGTGTTGATATGGCTCTTCATAGTTTTCTCCCCATCTTTTTATGGGTGCTGTTTCCTGTGGTTTAGGCAGTGTTCTCAAGCTTCCCTTTCTTCATGTTTCTCATCAGCAGTTTCATAATACCTGCAATCACTCTGTTCCACATCACAGTTTTGTCACAAGAAGTCCCACACTGCTTGCTAAGACTGCAACATAAGGGTGCAGGGTTCTTCCACTGTGAATGTTTATTGACATGTCAACCTGCTCTATGAGCACTTCTTTGGGAGTCATTTTAAAATTTCCATCCTCTCTAGAATGATCATAGCATTCAAGAAATATGTATTGAGTTGAATTACTGAATGCTTATGGAACTTATAAAAAAATTAAGAGGAAAATCATCAAGTAGATTCTACTCACATAGAATTAAAAGATAATCTAGTACTACTCTCCGGTTACTATGGGGCTTATTTTTAAGCAACCAATGATTGAACATGCCAGGTGCTTTACATACAGGAACTCATTTAATCTTACCAATAGCTATAAAAGTAAATATTATTTTATGGATGTGGAAACAGAGAATCAAGGAATAATACAATTTGCCAAATGTAAAACAGGTAATACATAGCCAATGAGTTCAAAATGTCATGTTTTTCCAACTTAGTAGCCTTTGCTGCCTGCCACCAGATCCTGGCCATACTCACAACATACAAACAAATGCATATAGTCAATAGAAGTAAATCCTAAGAAAAATTACATTATTTCCCGTAATTTCCAATAAACTTTGGACTTTCTTATGTGTTGTCTCTATAATTATAAAGATTATAAAAATTAGATACTCTGAAGAGTAATTTCAGGGAAATGCATAATTTGTAGATGTTTACATATTATTAAAGTTCTCAGAGCTTGAATATATGTTGGACATTCAAAAGATTCAACTGCAGTATGAAGTTGTTCTGTGCTGTTGACCAGAACAATGCAGAAGGCCTCAGAACCTTTCGCTGTTTAATGGATACCCTACCTTAGTAGCAGTGGGAAGACTCATCAAAAATTTTTATTGTATATTAGTTTGTGATTTTTTTGAACTCCAGAGCTTAAATTCAAATGGTATCCAGCTATATATATCCCATTTGAAAATTTAATTATGACTTAGCTACTTGTTTAAATTGGAATCAAATCTCTCCTGAAAAGCACCCCATCCAGGGAGCTTCAAGTTGAGTACTAATGAAATTACGTTTGGGAATTTTGAACTTGTGTAAACGAGAAGTGGAATTCCCAGTTGTACGCCGGAACCTGCGGAGCACACAGCAAGGAATCTCTAACAGGCCTCACATTTTACTGAGAGAACAAAGCACATTTGTCCCATTTATTATTATTTGTTCATGAAAATGCGTAGAGTAGTTAGGTAACTATCTTCTTAGCATTCAGGATAACAGCAAGGCCAGGAATTCTAGGTCTTGATTAATTGTAAAATTTGCTCCCCTTCCTTCCTTCTCCCCTCCCCTTCCTCCTCTTCCCCCTCTCCCTCCCTCCCATCCCTTTTCCTCTCCCCCTCTCTCTCCCCCTCTCTTTCCCCCCCTTCCATTTGATTTCCATGCTCTAGCACTCTCTCCTCTCCACTGCCACTGACATGTGAACTTGGTGTTCTATCCAAAGAAGTTCATAGTAAAAGCAACTGAGACAGTTTGAGTGGAGTTATTCTGGAAAGAACATTCCCTTACAGGTCTCCGATGACAAAAGGAACCATATCAGTTGTAAACATAACTGTTATTGGCCGAGTGCTTCTCCCCAAAGCCCTGTTTCACTGGCGAGTCACTAATTCTCCAGCCATTATTTGGAGAGTAGTGAGAATAAGCTTTAATTATCATTTAAACTAATATTTCCACTGTTCAATTATGGCATATATATATATATATATATATATATATATATATATATATATATCTCCTAAAAATTTTACTCAAGTTTTATTTCCATATAATTGTCAGTTTCTGCCCCCATTTAAATATTTTCAAAATTGGTTAGTGGTGATAAACTCATCTTCAGAGGGACAGTATGACTGAAATGGATACGAAAACATTACCAGCTTCTGTCCTTCTTAATGGCAATATTTTCATGTTCTTGAACTATTTTCAGCCAAGTCTTTATCTTCAAAATTTAAAAATAAATTGTCCTGCTATATTTCAAAAACCTAATATGCCATCAGTTGTAAGAGGTACCATCATTTTATGACAATAAGAGATAAATGCTAACAAAGTTAGGCATACTATCGATTATAAGACATATCAAAATTTTAGAGACATTAAAATATAAAAATCTTTGCATCTTAGAATTAATGAATACTGTATTTCTTTTACTTAGTAATTCTAGCCTCCAAATGAAAGCAAAATCCAAAGCATATCACTTTTACTTGATGTGGTGGATCAAGCTTAATTTTATGCATTTTAGTAAAGAAATGACTTTAGTAGGTATTAAAACTTAACCACCAATTAATTTAATATGGATGAGGCTCTGCTGTGAATGAAAGGAAGAAGCAGAACATAAACTACTGTCAGAACTTTCAGTATATTCAGCAGAATATTATTCTAAATTTGGATGTGTTTTGTACTATGGAAAAATGCAATGATGTGGATCTGGAAATCTTCATAGCTATAAAGCATTACTAATTACAATAAAATGTAAGGCATTATTATAAAAAAAATGAAATCCAAAGAAATAATTGTTTTATGAGCTATACATCTATTCCATGGATAAGACAGATAAGACTTTTGTGAAACATGTGATATTTGCATCAGCAAGATAATGTTATCTTATTTATTCTGTTCAATAGCTGTCACCTGTCTGAAAAATATTTATAAGCATACCCAACCTCCTAGTGCATAAATTATTTTGTGGAAGAAATTTAAGAACTTTCAAAACAACATAAACTTTTTGAGGTCACCAAGGTACCATTAAGTAAATTATTGCCCCACAGCCCTAAATGGTACCTAGTAGCCAGGAAGAGTTTAATGCACCTTTCAAAGTGCCTAATTTACTCCCAGGGAGTAACGAACTAGTGGACAGGTCCTGGATGATAAATTACACATTGAGATGCATTTTCCCAAGTGAATTGGGCTCAGCAATGTCTGACTACAATTAATGTCTCACATTTATTTCAAACATGTGAAGGCAAAGGTCTACAAATAGTTTCAGAAGTCAAAAACAAGACCATTTCATCTACCTAAATGCAGTAAAGGGCAAGACAAATTCAGTCACATAAACGATGATTACTTAAGATAAAATTGGCCAAGCCAACTGAACAAAAAGTATCCTATGTGTAGTGAGGAAGGGTCACTGAACAAGAAAAACTCAGAATAAAATCTCATCTGAAATACAGCTGCACTTTTATAATCCTTGGGTGGTCCAAAAGGTCTTCCCTACAAGAATTTAACCTGTCCAACCTTGCAGAATCTATGCTACCTGCCAGGATCAAACCCAAGGTGGTATATGTCTCCAGGCCATGAATGCTGTTGTGTGTATTTACTGAATAGTGTCTATTGCAAAGAAATCATAAAGTACTTTTGCCTTGTGCAAACTTTCCTTTTGTTAGCCTCTATGATCTCAGAGAGATTGCATGAATGTCTGGTATCCTACTTATTATTGCTTTTCCTTAGGTGAATGATGAAAGAATCTGGAGTAATTGCTGAATCCTAGGGCCCTGAATTTATATGATCCACAATTCCAAACAGCCTCAAGCAATTAAAACTTAAAATCACACTGACTTTGTATGATCACATTTTTGCTTTCAGTAATATCCAAATATTTATTCCATTTAATATTATAATTAAGGGCAATGTGACCAAATGAAATGCTGTTAGACTGTGAGACCATTGAGGACAGATTCCATGGCAAAGCAGATTGTGTTCCTGTTGGTCGAATACTCACATTTTCCCCCCTGGTGTCCGCTATGAAAGAGACCCCCATCCTGTTAAATTCAAGAATGATCATGGCAAGAACTTACATGTACTTTAGCACAGAGGTGTTAAGATTCAGTGTGTGCTTCACTTTCTCTTTCCTCTCTTTTCTATCACAAGACCATCAGGATACCACACATAGGATCCTCAATCGCTTGGGTCTAAGTGAAGACGATGATGTAGGAGAGCCACTGTTGATCATGAAAGACCTGTAGCACAAATGAGGAATGATATTTGTTGTTGTAAGTCAGTGAGATTTTGAGGTACTTTGTTACTACAATATAACCTATCTGATCCTCACTAGTACGGTGAACATGCCTGGCACATTATAGCTATTCAAGATATGTTTGTTGAATGAATCAATTTCTGGATTTCTGTAGCAAATCATTGTTCACATCACCTAAAATCTGGGTTTGATATATCATAACTGCCTGTGGGTGAATTAAGGACCACAGGTCATTTTTTCTCTCTAGTCTTACCGTCACCTTCAAGAAGAGTCTTCCACATTTCTCCTTTGAGACTTTTGGGAACATTTCTTCTGTGCTTTATCTTACATTTTCTTTCTCTCTCGAGCTTTGATGGGATCGGGCCTCCTTTGCTATCAGTGGCAAAGAGGCATATATCACACCTTGTCACCTCAAGGCACTGTTGATTTTAGACAATGACAACATCAAAGATCAACCTGTTGGCTAATATTGAGGACACCAATGTCATCGTCTATCACACAGGACCTTTCATCCTTGTTACCTTCTCTTCTCATGAGCTAAAACTGTTCTTGAAATGATTCTTTTGGTTTTCATTTTTTGTTAATTTTAGTAGATTCCCATCCTGGGAGTCTGCCATGAATTCCTAGGAGGTGAGCTAGACAAAAATCAGAATGACAAGTAACATGCCTTACTCAGAATCTTATGCGCTCTAATATCTTTGAACTGAATTTGTACAATAATAGCTAAAATCTATTGAGGGATTATATGTCAGTGCCTGTTCAAAGAGCATATTGTGAGGAAAAAGAGAAACAGACATTAAATGACTTTGCCATGGTCACATAGCCAGGTCACCTAAGCTGTCTTACTTAGAAACCAGCCTATTAATACTTCTCCACTATACTTCAACTCTTTTTAAAAGTTTTTCACTTAGGAGTTCTCTGTACACTTATAGAAGCAGAGCCCTGGTGGTCTCATTCCACTTATTTTCCATGAATACTTAGTGAGGCCCATCTCCTTAGAAGTATGACCTAGTCATGGCGGTCACGTTGTTGACAAAATTTAAGTTAATCATGAGCATTTTAGATATCACCATGTCACTTTCAATGGTACAATGTTTAAGTGAAAATCATTAAATTTATTATATTATCCAAACTCCATGACATATTTTGAAACAATAAAACTACATTTATTTAAAAATATGATATACTTAAAATATTTCAGCAAGTGCTTATTCTCACTCCTTTTTTAAAACAACTAATGATGGGCTGCGGAATTTATTTTTACATAGAATAGTTTTCTCCACTAGAATGAAAGGAAATCTTTGTCGGTCTGTGTAGTATAACATGTTGAAAAGTGTAAAACAAATCTAAGTTCAAATCATAATATGGCTTTGACAATATAAAAATGCTACAAAAAGCAAATGGCTTATCAATTATGGTCCAAACATTAGTGACATATTACACTCAAAATGACCTCATTGGTTTATAATAAAGGTGGAAAATAATGGAAAATATTTGTAATGTAATTTTATATAAGTGATTAGAATTTATAATTTTGGTGCATTTTACTTACAACCACTAAAAGTACCTGTACATATGAAAATGCACAAAAGCTAGAGTGGGATAAACCTCAATCATAATAGCTGTTAGGACTGTAAGATTTGGGGGCAATTAAAATTTATTTTTCAAAATATTTTTTTCATAAAAGTGAAAAAAGCATGAAATAGAACTTAATGTTTTGAAATTGGACATAACAAATTTATTAATTGTACATTTAATGTAGTTATACAGGATGTCCCAAAATAATGTATACACACTTTAACAGCTGATAGCTCAATTTTGAATATGAAATGTATTTTAATAAACTCTGCTTTTATAATTATTCTGTGTGTATACATTTTTGGGACACTCTTTATTTATTAACAATCAAATTACTGACTACATCTCCTTTCTTCCAACCACATTATTCCCTGTTCTCTTATGAAATTCAGAAGAGTAAAGTAAGGTTAGTAGAATGGTTTAAAGAAATAAGAACATATATACATAGCCCATGGACACAAACAACAGAGTGGTGAAGGCCAGGGGAGGGGTGGCAGGGGCCGGGAGGATGTGGGCAAAGGGGGAAAATGGGGGACATCTGTAATAGTGTCAACAATAAAAAAATAAGGTAATAAAACTCCACATAGTTATTTTTATTGGCAAATATTTAAATACTAGCCTTTGACTTAGAGCTTCGCTGGTCAAAAGTTGGCAAGGCAAGCTTGTGTTGCATGGTCTATGAATAAAAGTCTCTAAGCTAAGTAGGGGAAAATTGCCAGTCTGTGCCTGAATTTTATTCGGCCCATTTCAAAGACCTAGTAATGAAGGTCCTAAGTAGGTTCCTTTAATTCTACCTAAGGTAGTTCATAAACACAAAGGCCAAGTTCAAAATCAGAGACTTTGTCTCTGGGAGGGCTGAGAAGTAGGCACGTCTTGTGTAGCCACCTTCATTCTTTTTCCAAGGCAGACATGAATAATCTATCTGGCATTTTCATTATCTACCCATACTGGGTTTCAAATCCTTTTCAAGATACACTCTAATAATTGATTGGAGTTCATGTGAAATGAAACTATTTGACATTCCATGCTTAACCCACTGGTTTTCCAGATGAGAGAACTGAAACCCCCTATAGGGAGGCAGGAAACTGATTTTAAACATTTTCTATTTTCAAAGCACACTGATAGGTATATGGCATGTGGTAATAGGAAATAGGTTGTGACATTCCCATCTGACAGATGAGAAAACTGAGTCTCAGAGAGGACTGGTAAATGCACAAGCTTATAATCTTCACTAGCTACAGATACACAACTGCAATGCAATTCTCTTGACCTCTGGTCTAGTATATTACTGTATTTTACGCTACCACCAAGATGCAAGGTAATGCTATTTTTCTCTGAAGAAATTAATGAGTGATGTTAAAAGAATCCTTCTCAGGTCAATGGCAGCCACTCATCTCCCTGTGAACCAGAAGAAACAGACTCATAAATAATAAACCACTAGGCATAGTGGCCACCTGGCACCTAAATATTAATAGCGTGCATGTGAAGTACTTTTACATAACCATATTAAAGACATTAAATAAATGTCAGGGCCTGAAAAATTACCACTTTGGGTCACTGCTGGCCACTAAATTCTATGGTCTGGCTATTAGAGCACCAACGTTTAGACATTCCACTGTCCTGGGCTTTTCTTTTCCAGAAAAAATAGTATCTTTCTGGACAATAAAGAGAGCAGTTTGAAACCTAACATTTGAAAACTTCATTACTATTTACAAAGTTTGAGCCATAGTGACTCTTCACAATTTCCACTCCCTTTCCCCAACCCCAAATTTGCAATTCCTCAGTATCCTGGGTAACTCAATCTGGAGTATTCTGCACAGTATATTAGCATCATGGTCCTCTGCTTGGATGGAGGACTAGGCTTTACCATCAATGATTCAAATATTTATTCTGTTCTCCAGCTCCTTCTGGGAAAACTGACTTACCAAGAGAGAAGTTTTTATGATTAGGAAAGTTTTTCAGCTTCTGTCCTAGATAAATCATATCGTGAATTACTTTCTTTGAATTCCTTTCCATTTGTTTTCTATTTAGTTCTTGTTGCATTCCCTCTAGGACTCACACATCCCTTCGGTATAATAAATTCTAATCTGTTTTCAAAATAAATACACAATTGACAAAAGAAATACTAGGAGGGGCAGAATGAAAAATCTAGCTAATCTTGATTGCATATTTAAGGCTCATTACAAGCTAAATCTTTCCTCACATCAATATATTATCTGACTTCTGTAAAAACAAAGGTAACAGACCCAACTTTTAAAAAATTTCTTGATACAATCTTCAGCAAGATGCAGAAAATAGCATTTCCATACCCGTGGACCTCACCCAATTTCCAAAACCCTAGATCTGTCATCAGAACCTTCTGCTGCTTTGCTGATACAATTCCTGCTAGTCTGACATTATAGTCTCTAGCATCATTTTCTATTCTTTCTTTTCTAAGCAGAGCCATGAAGGAGGGAAGGAAAAACTCTGGAATGTGGCAGTGCCAGCATAATGGAATCTTAAAAGGTTTGTGCTGGCAGTGAAGCAGAATTCGCACTGGCTATGAGAGGGAGCCATACCACATATGGTTTTGTGGTATGTACCTCTCACTAACTGGTGTCCACGGTGTAACCAAAAGTATTCTCATGATTGGCCATGTTCTAATAGGAGATACATTATTTTTATTAAATATCTTGTACATAATAGCCTTACTTCCTAGGAGATTTCATTTTAGCTATTCCACATTTCAGGACCAGAAAAATAATGTCAGCTCCTGACAAATATGAAAAATCACATTTATAATTGTAGTATAGTTTATTCCCTTTAAGTAACATTTGCCCTTTGATAATTTATTAGAGTAATACATATTTTCTGTGGAAGAAGAAAATAAAAATAACCCCTAATCTGATTGCTAAAATAAAACCACTGAGAACAGTTTGGTTATTTCCTTCTAGTATTTTCCTGGACATTTAGTTTCATATCAATAATCACATAATTGGGAGAATATTGTACATACAATTTATTCTGTCTTTTCTCTCTTACACTATTTTAGGTGTTTCCCCATATCCAATTTGAAATAAAAAAAATAATGGCTATCACCCAACCAGCATGGCTCAGTGGTTGAGTGTCGACCTATGAACCAAGAGGTCACAGTTTGATTCCTGGTCAGGGCACATGCCTGGGTTGTGGGCTCGATCCCCAGCAGGGGGTGTGCAGGAGGCAGCCGATCAATGACTCTCTCATCATTGATGTTTCTATCTCCCTCTCCCTTCCTCTCTCTGAAATCAATAAAAAAATATTTTTTAAAAATTGGCAGTGAAAAAAGGAACCATGTGAAAGTTGGAAATGGGACATGGGGCCTAGTCATATAAATATAGTAAATAAAAAATCAATAAACCCCAAACTTGATATTCTGAGAGCAAATTTCAAATTTCTGAGTACCAAGAAACTGTTTCAGAATTGTACCTAATTTGTTAATGTCAAAGTATGGAACATTTCACAAACACTGAACAATAACTACAACTATAAAAAATGCTCATTAATTACTATGATTGTTAGGTGATTATGGCCAAGCAAAATATAGCATATTTCCACAAGAGCAAGTTGGAAATATGTTAACATTTGCTCTTCATTATGGGAAGATAAATATGCTCCATTACAGGGATGACCCATTGGAGCTGATCTAAGCTCATGTCACCTTTGAGTTCCTTTAAGAATTATCTGTCTTGCTGCCATCTGAAGAATTTCCGTTTGGATACATAGATAACGTGTAGTCAGGAATGAGAATATCAAGAAGTGATATTATTGCAATCAGGAATAAAAGTTTTCTGTAAGTTCATTTCAAAGAACGACACTCAAATGCCCAGGGCATCATATGGCTTGTATTGCAGCCAACATATTGCTCTTCCTCTGATAAGTGCTTAATACCCATTGCAGGAGCAAATAAGGGAAGAATAAATGTTTCTTGGATGGAGGTAATGTGAAATCTTTGGAAAAATATGTATTTTGTTATCTGAAGGATTTAGGTTGAAGATCTGACTCCATCCATTATTAGCTACATGACCTTGGGCTGGTCATGTAAAGTCTTAGATCCTCAGATTCCTTATCTGTAAAAATGAGAAAAATAACACATTTGGAGAATGGCTATAAAATTTAGAAGTAATGCATATATAGTGACACACAGAGTAGAACCATATAAGTAATAATAACAAATATAAGTAATAATATATAAATAAGTATACTTATTGATGTTATAAATAAATAATATAAAAGTCTGGGAATCATGAAAATGGGGGAAACACTTAAAAAAATCTTCCTCTTGTGGATATATCCTGAACATAAACGTCAGTGAGAAAAGTCACCAATTGTGACTTAACAGAGATAAATTTAGAAAAATACTCCCAAATATATATTTTTGTAATGGAGGCTTCATACTTCTCCCGACGCTTTTGTCAGGTAAAGCTGATTTCCATAATAACCCAATTTTAAAGCATAAACAGTGATGCTTTGATCTTGGTAGGAGGCGTCCTCTGAGTTCTTGGACAATAGGCAGGTAAATACCTAAACAACAGCTGCCCCAGGAATCCAAATATTTCACATTTCATTCATCTTCTCATTAAGCCTCTCTGGATCAAACACTGTAGGCAAGCTTTTTTTTTTTTTCGCTTTTTTTTTTCTTTAACCCTGATCCAGTTAAATTACCTAGAGGCAAAAGCAAGCTTTAGTTTGTCACTATAAAGTCTAGTGCTGGGAGTGAGATGGAGTAGAAAGATAATCACATTCTCTTTAGGAGGGCTTGAATTTTATCCATTTATTTTCTTTCATGGTGGGATGAAAATTATTCAAGAATGCCCTCCACAATTTTTCTGTTTTTGCCCTTCAGTCTCCAGACCCAGCACCCTCCCTGCACTGGCTCTGCTTTGCTCCAAGTTCTCCTGACTGTCTTTGTACCCAGAGCCACGGGTGGGCCAGCTTCTTCTCCGCCTTCTCTTCCCAGCAGAGTCAGGGCCCAAACTGGGACCTCTGTGAGTGGAAGAAAAGCGAGGCTCTAACTGAACGTAGAATATGGTACCTTCAGAAAGGGGGCAGCGAGCACAGTTGCAGTAATGGGATATGAGAGTTACATGACCACTGCACATTTACACATAGGGATGGGTGTATGTAGGAGCATGTACACGCATGCTTGAATACATACACACACCCACACAATGTCAAACACAGCCTCAGATGACCTCAATTTCTGTAAAGTTATATAATTACTTGTTGTGGTCTGGTCAAACCGTTTATATCATACTTTCTTGGGCCATCAACATCAGTAAAATACTACCAATAGCCAACTTGTTCATCATGTGCCTTGGATATGTGCTAAGCACTTTACATTTATTCTTACAATTACTCCTCTCACTTAGCCTTTAAGGGAGGTACTATTACTATCAACATCTTACAGAAAAGAGAGGCTTACGGAGCTTCAGTAACCTATACAGTGTGAGTGGAGGCAAAGCAGGAGAGCCCAGACTTCAACCCAGATAGTCTGACTGGGTTACATGCCGTTGTATCCCCCTGTAGCTATGTCCCCACCAGCCCTAGTAAAAGGAAAGAGGAATGGTGACCGATGAGATGCGCAAACCACGCTGACGGCAGGCCTGCACTGCCCTCAGCTAAATTTCTTTTGCACAGCAACGGAAGCACAGGAAGACAATTAGATTTGGCTGGCTATTCTTTCTGCTTCTGTTCTCCCTGCCCCCTCCTAGTTCATCCTGAACATGGTCACTGATTGATCATTTTACATCTTGTTTAAAAACCTCTTTGGAAAAAATGCAAAACAAGTTAATAATTTCTTCCATCATTAAATTCTTCTGTAACATACCTTCGTGGTATTACTGGAAATTCAGTGAGATTACGTTTGTTCTTCCAGAAAGCAGGAATATGACAGTAAGGCTTAGATATTAAGATTTTGTATCCTAATACCATTTATTTTTATTTTTATTGTTAAAAACTGAATCAATAGAAAGTATATCAGTAATATGAACTTTTGGTCCTCTTGGGTATTCCTTTTCATCTGAAATTTGTAATTTTGCATGATTTTATCCACATAAAATTATCCTTGAACCCTCAATGTATCAGCTTTCCCCCACTGATAGAATGGAAACAAACATTTTAAATGATGGTCCAGGATTTAAAAAAAGGGACAGTGTACTTGTAAGGTTATGCTTACTTACCAGTGAAGAATTCCTGAAATGCTGTAGACCTCATTTTATTAGTTCCATGAAATGTATTTCCCTACATGAAATGTATTTAACTATTCTTTAGTTTTTTATTTCACTTTGTTTTCTAAGATGTTTAACTTATTTGTTGTTAAAGCTGCTTTTATCCTTTCAGGTGCTACTTCTCACTGAGAAGGCCCTTCAAAAGTCCAGCTAAAATGTTCTACTCTAGTCTTCCCAGAGGACTGCCTTCTTTTTTGAAAGTTGACTGTCTTGTGCTTCTATAGGGCCTATGTTATAACTAGGTGCTTGTCAGCTTAAAGTTAAGGGGACTGAAGGCATATCACCACACGTACACTCTGTAGAAAGAACACCTTGCTATAATATAGTTACC
The DNA here is from genome assembly GCF_054644295.1 of Miniopterus natalensis. Classification (NCBI taxonomy): domain Eukaryota; kingdom Metazoa; phylum Chordata; class Mammalia; order Chiroptera; family Miniopteridae; genus Miniopterus; species Miniopterus natalensis. The sequence continues at coordinate 24,174,244 of NC_142092.1, read as the reverse complement.
AGTTCTGGAGAGCTAAGAATGAAACCGAATTTTTCATTTTATAGAAAAGTAGGCCACCAATATATTAAATTTCCTTGTCCACTCCAGCTGACAAGCTGAGCTAATGGTATCACTCAGATTCAATTCCTTGAATATTTGTTCTTGTAAATTTACAATCTACATGCAACATTAACTGAATCTGGGTAGCTACTGTGATTGTTTCAAATGTACACATATGTTATTTACTCCAAAACAATATTACAGATAATCAATTTTTTATAAAATGATAATGAAATATTACATTTTTGTGCCATGTTTTAAGCTTTTATGGTACAACTTACTGTATTGTTAATATTTTCTGAAGTAACCATATGTAAATTTCTCATGTTCTTGATAACTGATGTAGCAGCATTTGAGAAAGGATCTTTTATACATATCTAATATAATAAAGACAACATAATTTTTGGTTTAATTTGCATAGAGCAAGGTAAATGAATTGCCTTATACTACCAATTAAGTATATACAACAAGCATATTTATCAAAAATAAACTTTTAAAAATAAACACTAAATCTCCTTCTTCAGCTTTTTCCCTCTCCCCCAAATCTGCATCAGTTCAGAATAAAAGTTCAATACGTCATTTAGGGTTATTGGTAAACAGGCGGCCACCTATCCTTCCAGTCCCTTTCCCTCTACTTCTATCTATAAATCCTACTCTACAACCCAGCTGGATTCCTTCCTTTTCTCCGGGATGGTCACTGTGTTTCTTCTCATTAGGCATCTGTTATGTTTCTTCCTTTTCTCTCACCCAGATCAACCCTTTCCATCTTTTGAGATTCCGTTAAAATCCCATCCCCCTCCCTGAAGTGATGAAGACTTTTTCCCCAAAAGTCAACTCATACTACCAGACAGTAGAATGGTAGTGACCAGGGGCTGAGGGCTGGGGGAAAGGAGGAGACACTGATTAAAGGGTACAACCTTTCAGTGACAAGGTGCATAAGTTCTGGAGGCCTAATGTACAGCATGGTGACTACAGTTAATAATAATGTAATGAATATCTGAAATCTGCCAAGAGATTAGATCTCAAGTGTTCTCACCACACACACACACACACACACACACACACACACACACACTGGTAACTATGGAAGGTGACTGATATGTTAATTTGTGGTAATCATTTCTCAATGTATACATATATCAAAACATTACTTTGTATACCTTAAGTATACATAATTTTTATTTGTCAAAAATAAATAAAAATTTGATAAGTAATTTTTCCCTCTATCTGATATAGACAACATCAAATATATTCACAACGCAGTTGAGACTTATTGGACATGTCGTTGACCAGGCAATGAAATATATGTAGTCTCACGGAAGGCATAAAGGAGTAAGCCAAAAAGTCATAGTAGGAAATCAGGCCATCTTTGCCCTCCTTTAACCCCTAAAGCCATCAATAACCATCATCTCTCATACTCTCTGCTGAGCCAGGACACCTCTTAGAGTTATTAAGACAGGACTCCACTAACAGTCAGAGCGGGTCCAGGGAATGCAGCAGTAAAATCAGTATCTGGAAACTTCGGTTCTGCTTCTGGCTGCATCCCCAAAAGTTGCATTAACAGAAGAGTCTATGTGAAATGAGATCATGTAGATAATGAAAATAGTTTTTGAACTTAGATATTATAAATATGCTATATAATACTGTCTCAAACTATTGTTTCAGCCTTCTAGTGAGCTAGAGCCAGTGGTGTGCTGGTTTAACAACTAGTCCTCCAGGAGAAAAAAAGCAAACAACTACTTTTGATCCCCAGCATTTGTGAATTTCCTTGGTGCAAAAACTCCCACCCAGCAGACTGCAAGCTACTAATGGGACATCACTAAGCACAGACTCGGGAAGAGATGCTCAGTAACACACTGGCTTATAGTGTTATTGCCATAGAGATACAACAGATGTAAAGAACCCCGAGAGCGTAGATAACAGTAGTATAAGTTACTGAAATAACTAGGAAGTGATGAATTTGGAATAGCTATTATTTTCATTTTAAATACATATTTCTTATTTAATAATGGCTATCTTTAACAACTGGCCTACAAAATTCCTGAGGCTGAGACTTTAACAACTGGCTTTCATGAGCAGGTGCCAGCCAGCTGTGGCACACCACTGTAGCTTCCATACTTTCTTCTCCAAATATTTTAGTACAAGAGCCACATTTGACTGAGTCGCATGTTCCCGTGTTCGCACGATAAAATGTAATTACTACTTTTTAAATGAACTGTGGTGTACTTAAAAAGAAAAGACTGATTGCTTGAGAAATTTAAAACATATATTTATTCAAAATTCATGTACTGAGTACTCACAATTTGCCAGATACTCTGCTAAGCTAAGAGGAAGAAAAACATCAGATGGAATAATACTAATCATCAAATCTTCCGAGGCAAATGATAAACAAATCGGGCCATTTCTCTGTGAGCTCCTTTTAGGTTGTCTGCCCTTGCTTGTAACTAATCCGAGGAATGGCCGGCCGAGAAGCTCTCATCTGTGTTCACTCACTCACCTTGCTTAGCTTTAAGAGAAGTTACTGTTTCCATTTACAGTCCCATTCTGTTCAACTCCCGCCTGGTCTTCACTGTGGGATTCCCTTGCTCCTGCCACTGCTCAGTACAGGGGACCTTAACACAACCAGCCCCTCCCCCCGGGCAAACTTCACTGGCACTGCCAGGCCTTGGGTGCCAAGCACCCCGCTGCTAAAACAGCCCGCGGCCAGGAGGCCACACACTCACTCGGTCCTGTAACTTCCACAGCCTCCCTGGGAGGCAGGAACTGTTCTTACCCCCATTTTATGAGTGAAGAAACAGAGGGTTTGAGATGTTCGTTATCTTGCCCAGGGTAAGAAACGGAGCTGGCAAAGCTCTCATTTTTCCCCATTACTCTCCTTTCCTGCTTCTTCCTTCCTATAACACACGGCTATCTCAGTACAACTTCTTAAGCACGGCAGGCTGGAGGATCTTTTTAAAACAAGGGAGAAGAGGTAGATGGCATATTATATTTAAACCTGTTTTTCCAATAAATGTTGCCTTAACAGTTTTTATTTGTCTTCTCATTTAAACATAACAGAAGGCTGAATAGTAGTGATGCCTTAGAGTTTGAGGGCAAGTAACCACAGGACTTGAAATTCCCTTAAAGAGGTGGGTTACAACCCACAGTTGGGCATGTTAACTGTGAACTCAATGGAAAGTCAACCCTAACAAGATCATCTTCTTTTCACTCTTTATTTTATGTAAATATTCATATTACAGAAGCAAACCATAATTACTATTTACTCCTTGATGCAGGAATCATACTACCTACCACACATCCAGCACAGAGTATAGGAAGGATGTTTCTCTGGGATTTCAGGCTCAAGTTAAAAGATTACAGGTCCACTGTTATAGAGCCGGGCAGATGCTGCTAAGAGTTTTGACGTGAGAAAGCAGATTCCCTTTCCAAGGGCCTGCTTAAAACAAAAGATGAGATGTTTAAGAATAAAAGAGAGGGGAAAGAACATAAGGTCTTTTCAGTAGCCCATCGTTTGGAAATATATGCCTAGCAGAATCATATCCACCATGAAACAAACTCTTTTGAAATAATACACGGGAAAGTTTCATAAAGAAAGCCATAAAACCCAAATCACACCATCTTGGCCCACAATGGCATTCTGATAATACTAAAAGGATTTTCAGCTTCTTAAGGGATGCACCGCAAAGAATCGCCGAGACAGCAAAAATAATGTGACAAGGAAATTTTCAGAAAAAAATAAGAAAATAAGAACTACAGCTAACATACCAGTTGTGGTATAATTCTCTGACTGAAGCTTTTTATGAGAGAATCCTAGAAACTTACTAAAGAGAAGGTTTGCCCTTCACCAGATTTTTATGCAACGTGGCTATTTACATGGTAGGCCAACATCCAGGTATTGAGAGAAATGTAATGTGACCACAAAAGTAAGTATGAATGAAGAGTCAGGCCCCAACCCATCCACGCCAAGAGTGTGCTGAAGGTCATCAGCCTTCTAGGCAAGGCGTTATGCTCAAGCCACAAAAAACCCTGTATAAGCCACAACTGGAGACATGTTCGAAGGAGGAACTTTGGTTAATTTCTGTCCATTCTGTATTCTAAAGGGCAGGAGGCTTTATATTATGGACTCAAGCAAAGATAAAGTAGGTATGGTTAGAAATGTAGAAGTGGTTTTATGTTTCCAATAGAAATCAATGATAGAGAAAAAAATGTCAAGTATATTTAGAAATGTATAATAAAAATAAAATCAATTTTCATCCTCGAAATATTCTTCCCTTTCATGGGACAAAATGGTCCTTTTCATTTTTTCCCCAAAATAAATAGAGCCTCTGTGAATTTTGCAGACATTTCCATGCAATTTTCTGTGATTTTTTTTTCTGAGTAAGGATATGGTTGTTTAGGCCAGTAAAGTTAATAATAATAATAATAATAATAATAATAATAATAATAATAATAAATGTAGCTGGTGGAGAATATTCTAGCATTTAATTCTCATCACCTCTCTACAAAACAGTAGAGAAAATATTGCTATTATAATTTACATTAAGGAAACTAAGTCTTACAAAGATCAATTTCCTTACTTAAAATATAGTTATGGTAATTAGTAGTGACTATGATTAGAAACTCAGACCTTTCATCTCCAGCTATTCTCTGCCATTGAAATAATACATGAGAGTTCATTGTTTTTACTTGAATTTTTGAGAGAGAGAGAGGGATCAACTTGTTGACCCACTTATTCCCGTGTTCATTGGTTGATTCTTGTACGTGCCCTGACCGGGGATTGAACCCGCAACCTAGGCATATCGGGATGACGCTCTAACCAACTGAGCCACCCGGCCAGGGCAGGAGGGTTTATTCTTGACCTGTAGGCACTTTGGTAATGCATTTTGGTAAAGTAGGCAGAATTACATTAACTGGGATGTCTATTTTTCCACATTATTCAAAAATAGGGTGGCAAGATGAGATGGACTGGAGGAGGATTACCAAAGCCTTTTCTTTCAGGGTCTGAATCAAAAATGACACATCTGGGATTTTATGTAATTATCTCCTTCCCATGATAAGTAATTTGCATATTGAAGATTATAATGTGCATAATCCTAATTTGTGATAAATTTAACCTGGGGGAAAATTATATACTAAGGATTGGGAATCACTTAAAAGCCCGACAAGAGAATAATGCTTCAATGAGCGTAAAAATGCTGTGTAGTCACTGTTACCAGCATATATGCAAGGAATTTCTATGCCATTACAGTGCCAAAAATACAATGTAAATAACAAAAAACTACATATACATTATGATCCCAATTTTGATTAAAAAATACTGCATAGCTGTGTATGTATGTGAGCATATAATTGGAAGAAAATATAATTGAATCCACAATATATTAGTAGCATGGATTTTTTTTCTCTATCATGGGACATGGTTGATTTTTAGATCATTAAGGAAACTACCCTATCATGGTGGCTATTCTATGAATTGAACAACTGAATTTGATTCCCAAACCCATCGCTTATGTGCTCCCACAGGCACCCTTTGTCTTTGCTGTTGCACAGGTAAAATGGGAATAATATTAGTATCTACCTCTTGGGTTGCTGCCCAAATTAAAACGGATAAATATAAGTAAACAACCAACAACACAGTCACTGTACACAGTAATCCCTCAAATATGGCAGCTGCTAATTGCATTTTCTTCTCTTATACTTTTCTGAATTAAATTTTCTAAAAGAATTTGTTTCCTAATCAGAAAATAAAAACAAAAATATAAAGCTCTCTAGCCCTGGCTGGTGTGGCTCAGTGGTGAGAGTGTTGGCCCTTGCACCCAAGGGTTGCAGGGTGGATTCCCAGCCAAGGGCCTGGACCTAGGTTGTAGGTTCTACCCAGGGCCCTGGCTGGAATGTGTGCGGGAGGCAACCAATCCATGTGTCTCTCTCACATTTAAGCTTCTGTCTCTTTCTCTCTCCCTCCCCTTCCATTCTCTTTAAAAATCAATGGAAAAAATATCCTCTGGTGAGGCTTAACAACAATGAAAAACAAAAGCTTTATAAAAATATACTGAAACTAACTATGATAAATTTGCAACCAGTGACTTGGTGGGGGAGTGGGAAGGGTGAAAAGACAAATGGCTGCTAGTTATCTCATTTTAATCTATTTTAATACTAACAATAATTTGGTAAGATAAGGTATTCGTTCCCCCTGGTCTAGATCCTGGCTGAGCTTTTCATCGTTAGTAAGGGTCAAGAAATGGGATTCCAACCAAGTCTTGCATTTCCAAAACCCAGGTGTGTTCCAAAGTCACTATTTTTCTTACCTCACCCCCCTGAAAGGAGTGTTCCCTGTCTCAGTATCTGTACCTTCCAACGTAACTGAGAGAGAAAAATAAACATCAGAAACAATTACTGAAAGAGTAAAGCCTGCATAATGGGAATTCAGAAAAGGTCAAAGTGCAGTGGGGTAGTCAGAACAGGGAGGAGATGGAAATTGTGTTAGACCCCGAGGGATCAATATTAATAATATAGGTTAAAGGGATAGGCCCGTAAAGGCATTTGACTAAAAAGGCAATAAAGTGGCAGCATTTCCTGCCCTTCAGGTCTTCATGGGTTATTTTTTTTTTTTTAATGAGTGGAAAAAAATTTTAAATGTTTCTACAGTTTTACCACTACATTTTCTTTCTTGTGTAGCCACACTTCTAGAGACTTTTATTATGGCATTAAAATATTTCCCAGGCATTATCGCCATTTCTACCCAATGACAAAATTTTAAAGGGGGTGGGTAGTGGAGTCAATATCCAGATAGAGGAGTAAGGAACATCTGAAAACGCAGCTCAGGGACTTCCCAGCCCCACAAATATGAACAGCACCTCACAGTGTATAAAGCTTGCACAGAAATCCCAACAGGATTCTCCTCCCAAAGTAAATAAATAATTTTCTGTCCCATCATTGCATAAAATCCCTTATTGGAGTACGTGGCTCAGAGTTACTGCCATTGCACTGACAGCTCTTTGCAGCTGAGGCATTGTTTAATTATAATAGGGAATGCAATTTAGTACAACCGAGGGAAATGTCAATGGATAATAAATGTAGATTTTAATAGGCATCCATTGTAGATTTTGAAGTCTTGATTCTTTGCTCACTGATCTTAACAGGGTGTGAACCTGCTGGAGACATATTTGAAGGAAAAGTGGTCTGGACTAACCTTTAGAGGACCTCTAAGGTCTCTTTGATACTAATATTTTATAGTAATAACTACCATTTCCCAAGTATCTTTTAGGTTTGAGTTTCTGTTTATTTGTTCAACAGCCGATTGTCAGGGACCTATTCTTTGCGAGGCAAGGGGGATATAATGGTGAATAAAACAAACACTCCCTGCCCCTGGGTGGCTCGCAGTCTGGTAGGGGAACAATCAAATGATATCTGCGCTAAGCGCCAGAAGGAAGGAGGCCTCTAAGACAGTTGAAGAACACATAGAAAGAATTTGGCCCCCTCAGCAAGATCAAGGATGGTTTTCACAAGGAAGTGATGATGGAGCTAAAATGTCATGAAGGAATAGGCATTAAATAGGTAACATAGTGTAAGGGAACATGGCAAGAACAAGGGTTCCAGGCTTCCAAGAAGGCCAGCCTAGCTGATGCAGAGGAAGGAAGGAGCCAGATCATGCCAGATATTTTATAATAATCCATGACCACAAATTCTCACTCAGATTGGAAGAAGATTAATCCACTTCTGGAGCCTAGATTCTCAACCAGTTCTCCCAATGATTCACAGTCTTGCACTGACACATTGGCCCGTAGATGTTCTCTCCAGATGACGCATTAAGGACAACTTTATTTTCTGGTTCTAGGTTCTAACTTGCTGCCCCACAGCAAAGAATACCTCTCCCTCCACAGGGAAGAACTCTGCTGTTCTCTACCAGGCAAGAAGTATGACTACTTCACCTACCAAATTTGGATCTTTGTTTCAGATAACATTTGCTTACCAGTTTTCTAAGCAAAGTTCATCAGTATTCAGGGTTCCCTTGGAAGACTATGATGACATGACATTTTTTTCAGGAAATAAAATAAAGTTATATTGTCTCACTCACATAAAAATTCTTGTTTATTAAACAACAGTAGCAACATTGGTTTTTAGTTATATACCAGGCATTCTGCTATAGCATGTTACAAATATTATCTCATGGCAACCCAAGAAAGCAGCCCAGTGAAGTAGAAATGTATTATTATTCCCTTTTTACAAATGAGGAAATTGAGGTTTACTGAGTTTAAGGGACTTGCCTTAGGTCCCACAGTTCAAAAATGACAGAGTTGAAGTTTGAGTCTAAGAGACTTGTCTGACTCAAGCCATTTTTTAAGCTTAATGTTTCAAAAATTTGACTTCTAAAAAGAAATTAGTGTTTTAAGAGAATTAGTGAAATAATGAAAATCCCTTAAAAAGTTGCATGCCAGTATGCACTGTAATTCAACAATTCTGTTAAATGAGTAAGAATTTGTCCTAAAAAGATTTCTGTATCTTTGACCCCAATTATGGATGCTTTAGGAGATAAGTGTGACTTCCTAAATTAAGATGTCAACCTTAAGATGTAGGATGGTTCATTGCCCAAAGATGAAGGATACATATATGTTGTGGCAGTGTGTGGGGGGTGAGGGGTGGAAGGAGACAGAGTGAGAAAGGGTTAAAGAAATATTCTACCTTGGTCATCTTTCAAAAACTACATGTTGGTTTTCAAAGTTCATATGGTAAGCCGGCGGGAGTGTGGGGGAGACCACACTGCTAAGACATGTCCAGAGAATGAGATGCTGACGTCTCTGCAGTCCTGTATTTCGTCTTTTCTAAAGAAGAAAGGTTTCCCTTCACAGTGCATTTATGTCTAAATTCTAAAATCTCTCACATGAGCCTCTCATATCAACCTTGTCAAGTCTCACTTGTTGAAATGAGTGGGATTTGAAAACTTCTGAGTGTGCTATTACATTTTCCATTTATGTTCAGGGAATATGGCTGCATGAAAGTGAGGCCAAGAGTTGTGGAGAGCGGGGGGAGTCTGAGGCAGAGACAGCCCTAAATGAGTGGAACCAAAGAGATTGAGTGTTTCAGATGGCGGAGGATGGCAGTCTCCACAGAGGATAAGGCAAGGAGTTGGGGAGAAAATTTTTTATTACACATTTTTCTTTTATTGCCCTAATTAATTAAACGACTTGTTACATCAAATGTTAGAATTTAAATAAAAGAAGCCAACACTCTTTGCTTCCAAACTTGTATCATACAAGTTAAAAGTGATCTATTTATACCTCATTGAAATAATAAAAAAATATATATTTTTTAAATTTTTTTTAAGATAGAAAGATTTTCTTTATTAATGACCCCAACTGTATTTCTTTAGACCCAGGAGTTTTGAACTCAAACACTTAGGAGAAAACAAGTTTCAGATTGCATTATCCTGCAACTCATTACCAGAGACGCAATGCAAAGCAAAACTGCTCAGGAGGAAGGTGGAAGGGAAGGGGAGGGAGGGAAGATAAAGAACAAAAAGCAGGTGGACCAAGTGGATTTCTCTTTTTTTCACCCCCTTTTTTTTTTTGATTCTTGGAAACTATGAAGTCCTTGCAAGTACAGCTCATTTCTGCAGATTATTTTCCAAACTTGTACAAAATGGGACCAAAGTGGAGAATCCCTCAGGAACATGAAGAGGTGCAACGTAAAGAGTTGCGATTATCCAGCAGCCAGCGTTCGGCCTCCAGGCGCCAGCGCTTGTCTCCCGCTGCCCAAGAGCAGCTGGACGAGCCGCCTTCCCGGGGCCCGTTCGCCTTTCTCTCTGCCCGTCACCTGGGAGTGCACCTTGGGGACGCGGGGCGTTGCTGCCCGCATCCGTCTGCGAGCAAGGCCTTCGCCCCCCTGATGTGGGAGCAGGTGGTCCAGGAACGCGTGGGCCGGGCGGCCTTGTCTTCAGCACTGGCGCTGGTGTGGCAAGGGCACAGAACGAAGGCGATACAGCCGGTGCTGTCCCCCACCACAGCCCCGGTGTCTTTCGGCCTCAGAGGAGGCTCCCTGCGGCTAAAGGGGACGCATGGGGCTGTGGGGCTGGCTCTGCGTCCTTCTGTGAACCCCTGCACGAACACCTTTCCAACGACCCCATTGTCCTCATGCTTAAACACTGTGCTGAAGGCTACTGTGACTCTGTCCCTTGTAGACTCAACGGTCTCAGCATCCGAACAATGGTTAACTGTCCCGTTTTCTCCTGCCTTGCCCTCTTCTCGGAACTGAAAGCATTTCTCAAAGACAGAGGCAAAACGCTTTCACTTCAGCATGGCAGCCTAAGGCACGATGGGACCCTGAGATGCAGGCAGATTTTCAAGCCAGAGAGCAAAGAGACGTTGGATCCTGATTCTGGATTTACCAAGAAACTCCCATGCACTCTCCGTAGGAACTCAGCAGCACCGTGTGTGCGAAATTCCTTGTAGAATTTTAAAGAAACACTGACCATCACTTTTGCTTTGTCTCCATCAGGATTTGAAATATGATAGGGGATCCCATCAAAATCTGCAAATGCTACTTCTACTGCTTCTAGTTTGTTTACTGTGGCTGTGTTCTTGAACTTGAGCCCAAATGTCTCCTCATGAGCAGCTGGCCCCAGAAGCCAGAACCCGCCTGCAGTGGCCTCTGCAGACAGGCCTAGTCCCAGCCCAACCCTGGCTCCAGCCCTCTTTTTTTCTTTTTCAGAACTTAGCAAGAGACAAAGAGGTATCATGAAAAATTTAATACTTTTATTGATTTCTTTACTTCAGAATATAAATTTACTATTTGTGTCAGATTTGAGAAAGCATAACTCTAAACCTAACCTTGATTATATTTTTATTTTAACCAAAACTCTATATAATAGAGAGTGCTGGGCAAGAGAATGACCAGATGTTTTTTAGTGGAGGCAGGAATCATTTATTGATGGTAGAATATTCACATGACTGCTGAATTCTACTTCTAGAATTCTTAGTATTTTTCTTCCTATCACTACGAGTAAACATCTTTTAAGTTTCCCAACAAGTTTAGATGATTTTCAAAACTTTTAATTTGGTGAAGATGCTTCTTAAATAAACAGCAAATTTCTTTTTCATTGATCGAGACCAAATATTTTCGTTTAGTAGCCAGTAGAAGGAGCTGTTGGCATTTGATTTGACATAACTCGACCTGGAAGTTCCCTTCTTAATTAATTCAATGTTTGAAATCAAACCACCGTTTAAATGTAATGATATTAATATGCAAAGATAGACGCGTAAACGTGGAGATTTTCCATTCCCATTAAACTTTCTACACAACCACAGATTTCTGGTTCTTCTGTGGGCCTCTTTTAGAGAGCTTATGTTATAGAAATGTTGGCTGCTATAAATTAAAGCTGCTCAAAACTGAGTTCATGCACCTAGGCAGTGATTCAACATTTCTAAGACGGGCTGTAAGTCAAGAAAGAAAGCAGTTTCTTCCTCCTGTTTTTAAAGAAAGAAAGAAAGAAAAGAAAGAAAGAAAAGCCAAAAAAAAAAAGGATATTTGACTTAGAATAATACTTGAAGTTTTCAAAGAAAAATTATATATGCTAGGTTTATAATAGATTGAAGTATCTTTAATCTGGAGGAAAGAAATATCTGTAGTTAAGATTTTGGGTATATTTGATGCTACCCTTGTGATAAAACATAGTATGTTGATTTTTCTTATATTCCCCCCACCCCAAATTCATTATTATAGCTGTGGGTTTTTAAGAACTTGTTTCACAATCTAGTATTTAAAAGGTATTTTTCCTCTTTGTACTTTACTTTTAGTCAAAAGGGATTACTATGGAATGATTTCCAAAAGCCTCACTAAGTATTATCTTTATCTCAACAGACACCAATGTGCAATGCGCACTCGAACAGCAGTTGCAATAAGCTGCAAATACCAGGACAGAGAGTGGGGGGAAGTGACGACTGGGACAGAACCACTTCTCCAACAGTCCCTGCAAACCCATTTATCTACTCTCTAGGTCAGAGAGGTGGGAGGAGATTGAGGAGTTACAAATAATCATTCTGATCATCTGAAATTTTTCTCCTAAGATGCATATAAAAATAAACTATTACACAGTTAAGCCAATGATATTAAAGACATGAAATCTCACCAAACTTGAAGTGGAAAGTTACTTGACAAGATAAAGCAGAAAGCAGTGTTCTCTCTCGCTGGGCATTGACAAACGGTCATCAGACACCCTGACCCGATCACTGCCATGGATTTCAGATGTCTTCCTTCAGGGACACGGAAAGCATTATAGAAGTAGAGAGATACAGGGTTGTGTTCCTGCGTACATAAAGAAAGGCTGCTTTCTTAAGACAGTGTGCCACATTGCAATTTGCAAACAACTTCCCATGTTCACAAAACATCAAATGGAACTTTTGGTAAAGAAAATAAAAAAGTGCTTTTTATCTGAATGTGGACAGCTTCGTGTGTTACTTCCAAGTAGTGTGTATCTCCTCAAATGACTACGCTCTTCCGTGTGTCCGTTTTGGTCTATGTTTTGTATTGATTTCTGGGCCTTCCAATCCACATTAAGGTTGCTGCTCTTTCTGAAAGGAGTTGTTAGAGGGAAAAATAAACCATTCACGCAGGTGGAGCTGGAAGACATGGAACAAAGGTGCTGCATTGCTTCTTGAGTGGTTTAAGTAGCTGGAACAAAAAAACCCCAGCACTAGTAAACATATTTTAGGCGAAATTTTGTTCCATGTGAAGCATTAATTTTAATAGAGACTTTATATATAAGCTCTTGTTTGAATAATAATGTAAAATTAAATTTAAATTGTAAATAACGTCCAGATACTAGTTGTTTCCTGGCTCAAATACTTTAGCACATATGGTGCTAGCATAAGCTTGTGCCTGTCTGCCTACTCTGGGTAATTTTGCATGCAAATAGTTTTAGTGCCTATGTTGAGGTGCTAAAACGTGTTTAGTACACTTGAAAATATTTGCATTGCAAAAGGAGAGCGAATCTCCTGAGGAAAATCAAATTGATATTTTGTATTAAGGAGACCACTCTGGGCACTGCCTGGTATTCTTCTATGCAGAATTCTGTTTACAGTGCAACTAGAATTTTTAATTGACCTTTGGAAAAGAAGGTCTGGCCACAACCTTGCCAGGTTTATTAACCATTGGACCATCTTCTGGCAGCATCCACCACATTAATCAGCAGGAGAGAGAAAGCTAAGGGAAGAATCTACTTGCTTTGGCTGGACCGTAGCTTTTCATGCCTTAATTTGGTGGATTGGTAGGATAAATATGTTAATTATAATTAAAAGTTTCAGCTGGAATGTGCCTAACTAATTAGCTAACTAACTAACCAACTAACTCAGGAAAGGCTTCAGCACAGGCAAGCAGGAGTGGATGCTGGGTGTGAGGCCGCACACACGCTCCCATTTGCCTCGCTCCCATCTGCTGCATTTACGGGAACCAGTTCGTTAAGAGTCTGAACTGAATCCAAATAAAATGCATTTCTGATGCAAGACCGATGACTGGTGCCATTCTACGCTGCATTATGTCAAATTAGAGTTCACTTGGGAAAGAGGTTACAGAGACCTTACGTAAATGTCGCACGCATAGAACACAGAGTGCATAAGAGTTCTGCACAGATTCAGCATCCGATTTCTATAAACAAATCAACCTCCCTGATTTGGGCCCTATTTACCAAGGTCAATGAAAATGTTAGATTGCCTAATAAAGTAATAAATACAATCCAAGAGGTGTGCTAGTAAGAGGTTGGTGGAACTTGTAACCAACCTTTCATGTTTGTAGAGAATTTTCTTTTATTACATTGATTAATGCAGGTGTAGTATGTTCTTACAAAATGAAAGTGAGTTCAGTGCCTGTAAGATAAACAGATGATTCGAGGTCTACAAGAGGAGTTCAAATTGTGGGACTTCTCTGGGCAGCCCCCCCTTCAGGGAACTGCTGCCAGATGGAATTCTAATACCGCCCATTGTTGTGCGGTGGCTCCATTGCTTCCAGCCCGAGCGCCACGCATGGCATTGCCTACTATAGATGCTTATATTGCTGAAGCTCTGGGGTTTGATCCAGATTTTCTCCCCATCTTTTACCCTTCCACACCTAATATTTTATTCTTTCATCCCCACCACTTCTCGCTGTGTGCAAGGTGCAGTATTTTGTGTCAACAAATAGCCATAGACAGGTAGTAGGCAAGAGCCAAAAGGAACTCATTAAGCATACAAACCAGTGAGGAGGGGTTGACTTACTGTGTTAGTGAAACTCCTGTTTGCAATCTATTTCCTTTAAAACAATCTTTAAAAAAAAATAGCCTCTGTTGTCTGTGGGATCCTGGCACATCAATCAATTCATTAAGTAAATAAATAAGGCAATCACTAAACAATAAATCATTTTTAATTTCACACATGCCCAAACCTTTCGATACAAGTTACAAGAAAGGTTTAGATCTGGAGGATACAGCCTCTGTTCCAATAATCTTGCGCACAAGATAAAGAGCTATTCTAAACTGTGGTGCATCGCTCATTCGACCCCAGTATCGTGGCGCTTCTTTGCACCACTTTGATGGTGGTGCATGTATGAAGCATGGCATGGGAGCTGTTTGTGTGTGTGCGGGTGGGGGTGGGGAGGGTCATGCTGTTAGGGGGAAGCCTACCACACATTTCTGCCATCACAGACGGTGGGCAAACAGCTGTCTCCACAGCTGAGGCCACTGGAACTGCTTGAGCTGCTCCAGTAACTCGAGAGCACACGGCTGGTCCCTGGATGGCACAGAGCACTATGCCTGCAGCAAAGTGCCCAGGCTTTCCTGGGGCTGAGCAGGCGGAGACTTTGCCACCAGACACAATATGCATCTGAAATAGGGTCTCATGAATAATTCATCATTGGTGTTCTACGAAACAAAGAAATGATATGTTTGCTGGTAGATAACTGTGTTGTGGCATTTGTAAATCTTTCTGAATTTGGAGATGTTCATGTTTCATGTTGGTAGAGGAATATGTTTGTTTTTTATTTCCCTAAAACAAAAAGGTGGGAGTTCAGTGCAATAATCTTACAGCGAAAGTCTTCCATGAAACACTGGATGGGTTATACTCATTTGGCTCATGATTTAAGAATTTTTAAAAATCTCATTCAGTGAAGGGGAATGTTAGAATGGTTTTATGGCAATCAAATACAGCAGGATACCCAGTTCTCAAGGAGATTATTTTATCCCTTGGTAGGCAACGAGCCCACTTTTGCTAATGCAAGTTTCATTAGCGTGGACTAGAAAACAGTGGTGCCTCCAGCGTCACAGTAGAGCATCAGGAGGGACAATTCTTCACTTTCACTAAAATATTAGTAAAAATGATACTTTGGTGCTTTTGAGCCCCAAATTGTTTTAGTGACAGTTAAATACCCACTAATTTAACACTAGTTAAATTGGCAATAAAATGACCCCCAACCGAGTTGAGCCACCATCTTGCATCTGCACAATAGTTCTGGACCTAATGCCAGTGATCTGTAAAGCCACTGGGCAGAGTTTATGCATTTGCATAATGAATATTTCTAGTGTTGCATAAACTAGCTAGCTACTCAAACTTATCATAATTAGTATTTATAATTAGGATCTGTGTATTCATTTCATTTATTCTTTAATATCTGTGTACTCATTTCCCTGGAAAAAAAAAAAAAGAAATCGATTTAATAGTTCTTCATTATCTTTGAAATGACAACCTGGCAAAACAAATCATGGTGATGTTCTCTGTCATCTCTCCAATAATTATCTCAAATCTGTCTTCTGTTATTCACTCATGCTTTCTCCATAACATTGTTGGGTTTTGTTGTTTTTTCCCCCAGTATCTCCTTGTAGTCTCCCTGGCTTTCAGGTTGCTCAGGAATTATTGTGTATCCACAAACCTCACACAATCTGATATGTTTGGCAGGGAAAGTCAGAAAGAAGGCACGTTGATTTTGCTGGAAGAAAAAAACAAGCAAAAACAAAATATGGATCTGCCAGTTACATTCTGGAGTGAAAATAAAGTTCCCTCTTGCTTTCAGGTAAGCAATTTGGCAGTTGGGGTGTGAATTGGTAGGTAGTGGGACTTCCAATAAAGAGAAGAGTAGTGAATGCTGTGAGAGGTGTGTTTCTTGGTCCTGTTTTTGTTTCCTTAAGCTCCAGTAATGTAGCAGACAGTAGATTATATATATATATGCTCCTTTTCTTTACCTTGGCTGTGTAGGATTAAGATTATAAATAAAATTAAGGCGTTACTTAAATTGCTGCATATCTTTTGAAAAGATAATTAGATTTCCAGTGGAGATAAGAATACCCCGGGGGCAGTGAGATAATCATTGGGAATAGAGGTGATGGCCTGAAGATGGAAAAACACAAACAAAGCCTAACAGGCCTGAGGCAGAGGTGACAGGAAGGGAAATTTCCCGCACTTTCCGTCCCTGCTTCTGTCCTCTCCGCCACTTCCTGCGTAATCTGCCTGAACGCTCCTTCAGGCCCAGGCAGCTACTGACAGAGCCGGATTGCTGTGACTTTCTGGAACATCACCACTTGGACTTCCAACATTTTGTTCCCAACAGGCAAAAGAATTTTTCATGGGAATAGCAAGTAAATTGATAGCTCTAATTTTGCATATTATTCCACTTAAAAATCCAACAACTATCAGAAGAGGTAAATAAAAGGCATTTAAGTATGTGTCCTCGGTAATGAAAATATAATTAAAAGGAAGAAATACCAGAAAGTCAAGCAACAACTTATGAAACAGATTTAAGGTTTAAAAAAACCCAGGTTCTTTGGGTCAGAGACATTTGGATTTTAATCCTGTCTCTGATACGTTTGTGCTGTAAAAGGCATTTCCACTACCTGAATGTATTTCCTCATTTATAAAATGAGGGTAAAGACACATGCCTCGTAGAATTTTTTTAAAAATCACAATTAGTGATCTAATGTAAGTAAAGCATGTACAGTAGTTTGTAAGCCTCTAAGCACCTCTGAATCACCAGGAGAGCATGGGAAGCTACTGATGCCCCATTCCACCTCCGTCCAATTAAATCCCAACCTCCGGAGGCCCGGCCTTGCCGGTGCAGCCTGAAAGCTCCCCAGGGATTCCAGTGTGCAGCCAAGGACTGGAACAACTGGTGGAAAAGCCTGAAACTGAAGAAACTCTCAGTAAATATTATCGAACTCTTCTTGTCTGTGTTAGGAGTATGCCTAATCTAGACACAGGTTTTTATTACGGAACAGAATCCTCAAGGCCAGTGAATCCGCATTCATGCTTTGGAAATAACGCAGCTGAAGCCAGGAGCATGAGTGAAGGGCCCACAATCGCACAGTGGATGGCAGGGCTGGGAGCCCAGTATTCACTTTATAATTCTGAAGCTGTCCTCCCAACATGGCTTTGAAGTGGGGAAGTGCGGTCTCTGGTAAGTCTAAGTCTTATCTTCTCTTTTCTTCTTTCTTCTCTCAACAGTATTTTGTGGCAGTGAGGATATAAATAGTGGTAGAAACAAGGGATTATGCCCTCAACTATTGTCCTCATTGGCTTGGCCTGGCAGAATTCATTTACAGGAATTCCTGAGCAGAAAGACTGAACCCTTGAAATGCTTCCACGTGAAGGACACACGCACGTGTCATTTGGCTTCTGATACGCGGTGTCATAACGCTGCTCCACCTCACTGAGCACTTCCTGCGTGATTGATATGGAAACTCTGAGCAATTTACACAACACAGTTATGAGCCATCCTACAGGTGTATTTAATTTTTAATTACTCTTAAAAATGTTTTTAATAATTAGTAGCAATAACCACTAATTGGCATGTAAGCCATTCTTGCACCAGCAGGCAAGTAAACTGTAGGTTTACTTCTGCACACCCACACCCAATCAACTGAAAATTGCTTCAAAGCTTATCTTATAATTACTGTGCTTAATGCTGTTTGCATTGTTTGGAAGCTTTTGTAATTAATTGATTTTTTTTACCTCTGAACCTGTACATGGAACAGTAAAGATCAGTCCTTTGCTCGGTAACATCTTACTTACATTGAATTGTTTAGACACACATAAGGGGAAAAATAATGGATTTTGTTTTTACCTGCCAAATGTATTTCCTTTGTTTACACATTGGATAGATCCCACTAAGCATTTGAAACTGCTCTAGCTACTCACTTGTCTTCTTGTTTTCTCAATGCTGTTACACTATGTTACAACTGCAGTTTCCTTCAGCCTTTCAGCCTCTATGTACCTTTGCACCTTCCACATTATTGATTTTGCAAATATTTCTTGGTAAAGGGCATTTAATTTGAGAATGTCTCTATTAAAGTATAGGCCTACACGATTAAAGGTGCATAGTTTGTACCTTGAGGGTCAATAACTGATACAGATTTGTGCCAGTAATTGTGCTGATGATCTGAATGTGGCAGCCACAGTTAACTGCTTAAAAAACAATGACACAAACTGAGAGTACTGGTATGCTAAACCAACTTCAGAAATAAGTGACGAATCTGCCAATGTTTTCACAGCAGTAAATGGCAAATAAAATTTTATGATGAGCGAGACCAAAGATAAAAAGTTGACTTTATAATTCTAGGCCATTACATATTGGTCATGAACTGATACTGGATGAACATGTGGATATGGATATTCCTTCTTTTATTTATTCACTCACACATTGAATTGTTATTGGGAATATGTTGTGCCTGGCACTATGCTAGACAATGGAGATACAAAAAGAATAAAACATTGTGGGAAAGTATTCTTGAGAGTCAGAAAAAAAAACTCAGCTTGAAAATCTTGGTTCCATAACGAAATAACAGGAAGACTTTCAGAAATTTATTTGATCTCTCAAAACCTTATTTTTGTCACCTGAAAGTAGGGTCAGTGAAACTTGCCTTGAAGGCTCATTGGGAAGATTAATAAAATATAATATGTGAAGCACTGTGCACTTTTCTGTTTTGCAGCCTTCACTTGATGCGTGTATACTATAATTCTAATTAGACCAAAGAACTTAAGTCCAGTGAAGGAATGATATCTCCATTACCTATGGGATCCTTTGATTGCAGGCAACAGAAGCAAATTCTGGCTCCCTAGGCAGGAGTGACATTTATTGGAAAGCTATTGGGATACTCACAGGATCAACTAGAATGCTAGAGAATTAGGCTTGAAAATAAAGAACTGGTGTACCTAAGGTGTGCTGAACATCTCGTCTCGTTGGGCACTGCCAGTGAACAAATGCATCCCAAATCTTTCCTGCTTTCTTTTGTTTTTGTTCTCAAGATTCAAAGTTTTAAGAGAAGGGAAGAGAGGGAGAGGGAGAATGAAGCTAACAGAGATTAAGTTTAGTCATGTGCCTATGCCTTAGGAGAAGAAGTGGGGCAACTTGATTTATAGGTGCACTGAGACTATGTACCACTGGGGAGAAGTGACCCACCAGTGGAAGTCGGAACACTACTACAAAAAAAAAAAAATCAACACAAAATATGTAACAAAATCTGATCACTATTATAAGTAGGATTGGCTTCATGGAGATGTGATTTGTTCAATTACAAAGGGCCCACACTTAGCAGCCCCCACACTTAGTTTAATGCTCTGTGCCACCATTTTTATATAGATAATGAAATAGAATGGGAGCCCAGAAATAAATCTTTGCTTATATGATCAAGTAATCTATGACAAAGGAGGCAAGGATATATGACAAGACAAAGACAGTTTCTTCAATAAGTGGTGTTAAGAAAACTGGACAGAGATCTATGCAAAAAAATGAAATTGGATCACTTTCTTACACCATATAAAAAAATAAACTCAAAATGGATTAAAGTCTTAAATGTAAGACCTGAAACCATAGAACTAGAAGAAATCCCAGGCAATAAACTCTTTGGCATCCACTGGTCTTAGCATTATCTTTTTGGATATGTCTCCCCAGGCAAGGGCAACAAAAGCAAAAATAAACAAATAGAACTACAGCAACCTAAGAAGTTTTTGCACAGGGAAGGAAACCATCAACAAACAAAAAAACCTACTAAATGGTAGAAGATATTTGCAAATGATACATCTGATAAGTGGTTAATATCCAAAGTAAATAAGGAACTCCTACAACTTAAGACACACACAAAATCCAATTAAAAAATGGGCAGAGGATCTGAATAGAAAATTCACCTAAGATGACATACAGATAACCAATAGACATGCAAAGAAGCTTAACACTACTAACCATGAGGGAAATGTAGACCAAAACCAAACTGAGATATCACCTCATACCTGTCAGAATGGCTATCATACAGACATCAACAAATAACAAAGGCTGGTGAGTAAGTGGAGGAAAGGGAATACTACTGCACTGCCGGTGGGATTGTAAAATGGAAATCCTCAAGAAATTAAAAATAGAGCTGCCATGTGACCCAGCAATTCCACTTCCAGGTATTTATCCAAATAAAATAAAAACACTAATTCAAAAATATATATGTACCCCTATGTTCATTACAATGATTATGTACAATAGCCAAGATATGGAAGCAACCTAAGTATCCATCAATATAGATGAATGGATAAAATATATATATATATTCTTTATATGTATATTTATAAACACATACACACACACAGAGAATGAAATTTTACTCAGAAGAACAACAACAACAAAAAGAAAATAATAAATCTTGCCATTAGCAACAACATGGTTGGACCTAGGGGGTATTACGTTAACTGAAATAAGCCAGTCAGAGAAAGACAAATATTTCATGATTTCACTTATTGGTGGAACCTAAAAAATACAAATGAATAAACAAAACAAAACAAATGAATAAACAAAACAAAACCGGAACAGATTCATAGATGTAGAGAACGAGCTCATGGTTGCCAAAGGGGAAGGAGGTGAAGGAACGCTGGGTGGGTAAAATTTAAAAAAAGAAAAAGAAGTGAATGTGAAAGATAAAAAAGTAAAATGGTAAACCTTGAAGATAAACTTGGAGACTATATTCATGGCCTTAAAATACACAAGCATTCTTAAAGAGGTTACAAAAGAGACTAACCATGAAGAAAAACTGGGTTGCATTAAAGCTAAGAACTCCCATTCATCGGACGATACCATTAAGAGTAAAACAAAAACAAAAACACACGGAGTGGGAGGAGATATTTGTACGACATATATCTGACAAAGAACTCATATCCAATATATGGAAATCAGTAAGAAAAGGCCCAATACCAAAATAGGCAAGAAATTTTAATAGGGCCTTCAAAAAACAGGATATCCAAATAGACAATAACCATATGACAAGTTGTTTAACCTCATTTAGCAATCAGTGAAATTAAAAAACAAGAGTGGTAAAGCAAAGAAATTATGATTACGGATTAGAGAAAAGAACTCCCTGGCACCCTGTGTGTGTGGCAGGACAGAGCAGCGGAGACCTGCGAGAGCTATGGGGAGAACCCCACCGTAGTCAAATACGTCAGGGTGCCTCCAGGCCGCTGGAAACCTGCCGCTTAACCAGCATCGAGGACTTCCTTCAACGAGCCTCCTCCTGAAGTCGCTGGACGCAAGAGCTGTCCCAGTACAGCCCCTATCTTCTTGGCACCAAGCTCGAATGTGAATGGCAGGGCTTTGAGGGCGATGGTGGCGAGAATAAGCAGAGCAGTTTAGCTTTGCTTTCCATGTGTTATTTAAGAATTGGTGCAACTCCACTTTTCAGTGTTCCCTGATACCAAGACTTTTTCCATTCTCTTATCAAGTATTTTTTATAGCATCTCGGGCTTCTAGCCCAACGCTTTTCCAAGGCACGAATTTCCCGAACGTGACTGACAAATGCCCCTTCAGCCTTTGCTGGAGTACCTCCAGCCCATTTCAGCTTTGGAAAGATTTAATTGTCAGAAAGTTCTTCCTTTTATGGAGCTGAACTTGGACTCTCTGTAACATTCAGCAACAGGTGTTTTGGAACCACTCCCATTAAGCCTGACTCCTCTTCCCCATGCAAATGCAAAATATATTCTCTAATTACAGTGAACATTTTCCTTCCCCTTGGGGCCCATTCCAGTGGGAAAAAAGCTATGATTTCCTTTAAAGAAGCTCCTCTTAGCTCCTTGAGAAGTATGTACATGCATAGGGTGGAGCCTGAGAGGACCTGCATATTAGCCGAAAGGAAATCTGCTGTATTTCCACGACAGTGCGGGCCTGACAGTTTCTCCTGCATGTTCCTTTTCCCTCTTGAGCTTCATATTCTCCATGAGTAACAAATTCCTCTGTTCCCTCCATCGTTTGAAATGCATAAGGCTCACATTCAGCTGAATCCATCACGTGAGACACAGAGCCCGTCGCAAACACACTTGTGCCAGGAAGGACAGCCCAGACATTTGCCATCTGTGTCTCAGCTTTCTCCAGTTCTGTTCTTGGGTTGCTTGTCTAGGGACACAGCCACAACACGCTATTTCCCACTCCTCCGGCAACTGGGAAGAGTAGCACATTGCACAACACTAGGTTTTCAAGGAAGGCCTTATTTTACAAGATTTTCCCTAAATTTTAGCTAGATTTTTTTCAACGTGCTAGATAGAGTAGCATGCATTCAGATGGGTGTGCTGCAATCAACCTATTCCATAATAATAACAAGATCATCTTCATGATGGCAATTTGTTTTGTTTCATAGGGAAATCAACTCGATGCCTAAAGGCTCTTTTCATAAACATAAGCATTCATTGAATTAAAGAGGCTTAGAATTGTATATACTTGCTTATTTTCAGAGTTATATTAATGAAGGGCCTCTTCCACAACCAAGAACGGAGTCTTGTACATCACTTCTCCTCTTTAATTGTGTGGCAATATGCTGCCTCTTAATACTATAAATGCAACCATCACATTATGCTCCCTTATCCCTTAATACCGGTTCCAGCAATACAGTAAGAGAGCTCGAATACTATCCTCTTGATCTTCTCTGTCTCACACCCTACACCCTAATTGCCATTGTATAATTTTTTTTCCACTTGATTATCTGCTCCCTGGCTAAAATAGAACTATACAATCTAATCCTGAAGAGCTTGACTGGAATTGGGATGACATCGGCAAAGACACAGAAAATCAGAGAACATAAAGTAGAAATTACAAAACAGCAGCTAGACTACAGAGCACCTACTATGAGCCAGACCTTCTAAAGGTAATGATACATAGGTTTTCTTTAATCTTCACAGTCCTGTGAGGCAGAAGTAGTTATTCACATTTTAAAGATAAAGAAACTGGGGCTGAAAACTTTTCAATAGCTCTCCCCTATCCATGCTGCTCTTCAGTGATGGAGCTAAGATTCAAAGCTATTTGACCTAACTTCCAAAGTTCATGTTGCAAGTGAACAGAAAATCCTGGGCTTGAAACATCTGGCAATAAGCAATCCAGACTCGGCCAAAAGACTCTTCAATATACTATCTTAATGATATCACGAGATACAGTGTGCATGTATACCTCACAGTATCTCCAATACTCTGGAACTCCTTGTGTTAAATATTGAGCTTCTAAGAAATTGTCATAGTAACAATATTTTGGTAACAAGGATCCTGCTTCAAGACATTCCAGATTGGATGTCAAGGGCATTTAAATATAAAGCTATAGTTGATAGCAACAGAGAACCATAATTTTTGTTAATGCTGCTTAATACCATTGGCATTTGTTTTTGTTGTGTTTTTTGCAGCAAAGATTAAAAAAGCATGAAAATATATTAAGATATATTTTAGACACATACATTTATAGCTCTACTTTTCTCATAGAAGAAATATGGAGCTGTACATATTCAGTGTCAATCCCCCTTCAACTCCATTTACTATTTCAAAATTCAGCCACGGTATCAAATCACATTAGGCTTCCCTTTCCTTTCTGCTGAATGGATATGTACTTGTCTGTCTGGTTTAATTAATGAAATGTTAGTCCTCGAAAGTTGGCAATGCAGAGAAAACAAAAGCCTAGACAGGATGAGTAGACCAGGCAGCTGCCACTCAGGTCTAGAAAGACTGTCCCCTCCCTAAAGGAATCACTTGCTCCTTGGCCAACTGTGATGGGCTAGACTTGGTTTGAGTAATTAGACTAGCAGGTTCTAACCCACTCAGTGGCAGTGGTAAAATAATATAGGCCTCCCTAATAAAAATTGAGTGTGTGTGTGTGGGGGGGGGGGGGGGGTGTCTCTGAGATCCATACCAGCCAGACCTTCTCTCACTATTACAAAACTTAGAAGATCTGGGCCTGGAATCCTGAGAGGCGCTAGTGGGGTTCCTTACACAGCTTGGTAGTACATAGCTCTTGGAGAGTAAATTTCCTTAGTAACGATCTAAAGTAGCATTGGCCAGTTAGCTCAGTTGATTAGAGTGTTGTCCTGATACTCCAAGGTTGCAGGTTTGATCTCAGGTAAGGGCACATACAAGAATCAAACAATGAATTCATAAATAAGTGTAACAAAAAATTGATGTCTCTCTGTTTCTCCCTCCCTTCATCTGTCTCTAAAATCAATAAAAACAAAAAAATTCCAAAAACAATCTAAAATAGAAACTATGGGCAAGAGAAGGAAGTGCTAACTCATACTTTTCAAAAACCTGTGTTTTCTTCACTTCTCAAGGTCACTGGGACGTTCAAATCAGAACAAGATGTGAAATCACAATTCAAATAGTAAAGCATCGTATTGAAAACTAGCAGGTGGCAAATAGATGAATCTTAGTCTGATTTACTAATCATAACTCCTAATATCTGGTAGGGAAGCTTTTTTTGACTTTGCTTTTAAAATGTATTGTTTTGTGTCTATTGCTGGAGTTGGGTCATGGCCTGGCTGCCAAGGACCTGGGCGCTCTTTTCAGAGAAAGCTTAGATTCCAGCATCAGCTGAGCCATCTCCTCAGCAGTGTGACCTTCACCTGTCTGTCCTGTTTTCTCTCTGAAACATGGGACAAAAATGCCTTCCCAGGTTTGATGAAGGATACACAAGTTAACATGGAAAGCACTTAGAAAGTAGCTTGGCTCTAAGTGCTTGGGACCTGTAAGGTGTTATTGTCATTAAGCAGATAGAATATTAAAAATTTCAACACTCGCTAATAGAGGTCATTGGTGCTGGTGTCGAGGGAAACTTTGCAGTGCCCGGGCACTTTATTTCCCACACAGATTTCAGTTGAGAAGCACTTTGATCTGAATGGCGTCCTTGACAGTGGTCAGGGGTGACTCCACCAAAACAGGAAATACAACTTCAGCTCCTAAGACGAAACTCCATGCATCTCTCTGCTCGTTGGTTTTAAAATATATATACATATTCATTTAATTTTATGGAAGGGATTAAAATACTCTAGAGGGCCAAGAAAGCTAATTGTCCAGGGAGAGGAAGCCGTATATCCTTGAAGACAAGTTTGTGGTCTGTTGAGTACCCACCTGGTTTGGAACTGCAGAATTCTAAGTAACAATCTGGAGAGAGCTAGGAGTTGAGACCATGGACTCTAAATGAAGCCTTAGACCACAGTGACCCTCCGCTGCACACGGTGGCTCCAATATGTCATGCTGTGGCACCTTGTTTGGACAGAAGGCAGTGACACTGTAATGTGTCAGCACAGCCTTGATGCTTTTCAATTCCCTTTCTGTGACTTTTTTCTATGTAACATCGTAAGACATCCTTGGTGAAATTTTACATTATTTTTAAAAGTTTATGTTCTAACACATAACTAGACTCATAAATTATCTCCCAACTTCCCTAACTTCACAGCTAAAGAAAACGGAAAAATGAGACAGGCTAAATAAAGATCACAAAACCAGTGCATGTTGGAGCTGAATCTGAGACCCAGGACTCCTAATTCCTGGTTCATCTGGCAAGTCGAGAGTTTTAATAGTACATACTGGATTCATTAAGTAACAATAATGCCATTATGATGATGATGATAGCAAATGATTTTTATAATACTTACTAGGTGCCAGGCACTGTTTTAAGGACTTAACTTTATTAATTCATATTGTCCTTATGAGGAGACAAAGAGGAAGGTGTCACTATCATCCCCATTTTATAGATGGGAAAACTGAATCGGGGTGAGATTAATTCACTTGCTCAAGGTCACAGCTATTCCATGTAACCCAGCTACCAGGTCCCTGCTTTTAGGCTATACTACATCTTATTTACTTAACTATTTTAATGGCTATTTCATCAAAAACCAGACATGCTCATTTTATATCTTTTATATAAACTTTATCTATATACACAGAAAATTCTTTTTAAAAATCAATGTATATATTTATATAGAAAGATGTACCACTGCAGGGCATTTATCCAGGATAGCAGTGATATTCAGATCATTAACACATTCTGGCTGATTAAGTTAACAAAACTGTCATGCATAGAGTATCCACTTCTAAAAAAACTGGAAGTTAAAATAAACTTGCCATCATAATTCAATTTCAGTTATATAAATTCTGATTTCAAGAGTCTCCAGTTTAGTGCCTCCAGTCTTCCTTTTTAATTTACATTCTCAAGAAGAAGAGATATAGGAAGGGTTGACAATAAGCTGTCTTGAAATATTTCAGGAACTTTTCTGAAAGTTATTTCATAGGAACATCTTCTTGGGGTCTACTACTTTTGTTTGTCATTTCCTAATTTCAAAATGCACAAAATGAAAACAAATTTGGCTTATGGAAGCCTAATCGTCTAATGGACCCCCTGAAAAGAACTGACCTCCGTGGTTAATCTGTGCAGCCACAGTGGGATTTACAAAAAGAGGAAGGGGTTTGGGTATATTCTGTCAGTAATAAAAACATCAAATTGAGTAAATGATAGGATTTTAACATGAGAAATGGAGAATCTGAGTAATAATCAATGGTCTTTAACCCACACATTAGGAGGACAATATCTGTGCTCCCTACCTGAATACACAATATTTTATATGTGAAAATTTTGTTTTCCTTCCCCAGATAGCATCCAGAGGTAATTATATTCATTATTGCTATTATAATTTTACTACTACAAGTTCACATACTGAACTCTCTATTTCAGCTCATCCTAAAACAAAAAAAGTCTTGTGCAAAGAACTCATATAAAGGGTTACATCTCAAAATAAGAAACACAGTCTAATTTCGCTGTAGAGTTCTCTCTCTCTCTCTCTTTCTCTCGCTCACTCTCTCTTTTCTCCACGAAATACTAAACACGGCCCAAAGTAATTCTTTTCCGTGCAGGGGTAGCAATGTTAAAAATTGGCTGTCTTATTGCAGATATCAAACTTCGGCTCTTTCCTGGAATTTACCCTATAGCAAAATCTTAAAGAACCATGGGGAACACACACCCACAAGCGCACGCAAAGGGAAAACCTTTAAGGGCTCAGCCACCCATCCCCGAAGAGATGTAATCTGTGCGGAACAATGCTTAAATCAGCCCGACATTTACAACACACATTAAGTGGTTTGTTATTTATTTCAAGACTTTAATTGGCACAATATATTAACAGCCCTGTTGCAACAGTTCCACTGAAGGATTTTTCCCCCCTAAAAAGAGAAAGAGAGAGAGGGGTAGGAAAAGGGAGAGAGAGAAACAATCCACCCGAATTACGCTATAACCCGCTTTGCTATTCCTTTAGCCTGAGTGAACTGTAAAAGTTGGAGAAGAAAAAAAAAGGAAACTATCTTCAGAAACCATATTTTAGACTCAATTCGATTTTATTAAACCCAGACCAGTGTTTTTCCTGCCATTCTAACATAACCTATTATAAGAATTTTTTAATTGTTTTTCCTCTCCCAGGGACCAAAACACCAACTTTCCCTTCCTAAGAGCTTCTTACTGTTCACGTTCGTTGCTGTTTGGAGAAAAAGCCCATTCAAATAGGATGAAGCGCGCAGCACAACGGCGCGCCCGCCCCGGTGCACGAGGCCCATCTGCGGCTCAGCGCCCGCCGAGCCCGGCCCGCGCCCGCCCCGCCGGCTCCGGCCTTTGTGCCGACCGGCGGCCGGCGGCCGGGACG
The DNA here is from genome assembly GCF_054644295.1 of Miniopterus natalensis. NCBI lineage: Eukaryota > Metazoa > Chordata > Mammalia > Chiroptera > Miniopteridae > Miniopterus > Miniopterus natalensis. The sequence continues at coordinate 24,146,298 of NC_142092.1, read as the reverse complement.
CGGGAAGCGCGCGGGCCGAGCGCGCGCCCCGCCAGCCGGCCGCTCCCAGCGCCAAAGGCTATTATCCCCGCCCGCGCCGGCGCGCGCCAGGGAACCTGGGCTCCGCGAGCCGCCTCCAGCCCTGCTCCCTCTCTTTACTCCCCCAGTTATTTTTAAGATGTATCTTTTCCCTTGTTCCCTCCCTGGCACCGGAGGCTCTGCAAGTGTATCCAACACACGCCCAGTTCCCAAATCCGTGCTTCTCTTTCTTCTTTACGTTATTCCACTTGCTTTTCAAACCAAAGAACCTTGGGCATAATAAAAACATTGAGAGCTTGCCTATACCACAAATATTTGTGGAAAGCACATGGTGCCATTTTGCCAGACTACTCTTTATTTGTTAAACTGAGTTAAGTGTAACGCGATTCCAAAAACTGCCTTTAGAATGAAAGGAAAGGCTTGTAAAGCCAGAGAGATAATTACCACAATCTGGGTTGCAGAAAACGCAAAACAAAGGAACACAGTCCCATGTTGGGTTGTGTGTGTTGTGTGTGCATCTTTTTTGCTCTGTTCTGTTTCTTTTCGGTCTCTTGGTCGATGTACCCAAACATGTAAATATTCCATGGTGTGTATTGTACCCGATAAAAATCAGCCTGAATCCTGCGCAGGCAGAACACACGCGGTCTGTAGTGGACAGTGGCGTGTCTGTGGTGGGAATAGCTCTGCAGAGGGGAGGGCTTTCTTTCTGTCTTCTCCCCCCTCCATCTAGCAAACGCTCACCCAAGAGTTACAGTCATCACCAGTTGCCAAGACTGACACCCACCTCCCCTTCATCTGAAGCTGTCAATCTATTTTTGCACACATAAATAAAAATTGATTTGAAAAGAATTTAGGTGCTAAAACCTTTCATATGGATCCATAAAAATACTAAGGAATCCTCCACTCCCTCCTCCCCCATGTTATTTTTATGGGGATTATTATGCTATCAGTCTTCCATTGTGGGGAATGTCCTTTGGGATGGTTTTGTAGACTGGACCATTCTCAGTTTTCCTTTTTTTGTCTGCCAATTGTTTCTAGATCTAAACCAGTTTCGGAGACAATGATTTCCATACGTGTATGTGCATGTAAATATTAATAATCATTGCATGTGTGTATATTTATGTGTGCATAAATAAACACCATCCCCACGCGTAATTCCTGTTTTTAAAGAGCTAGTTCTTACTCCATAAAAAGATTCGTGTTCCCCAAAGCAGGTTGTTAATGTACTTTATTAAAGAGAAAGAACAAACCTTCCACATTTCCCGGCTTTATGTTTAGAAAAAGTTAACCTTGCAGGTCTGAGCTAAGCTTTTTGGTATGTTTTAGCCGAGTCCAGATTATGGGCTGTAGGTTTTGAAACTCACATCACCCAGTTTTCTCAAAAAACCGTCACCGCAATTCCCTCTTTAAATTTCATCTGGACTGTCTCTGAGAGCCCCAGCTGACCCCATCATTTCCTTCTCTTATTACTAACATGCTTCTCTCCACATGCACAACAGGATGACATTTTTCAGAGGAAAGGGCAAAAATATATGAGGTTTTATTTTCCCTCCAGATGTAGACATTCGGTCCCCTGAAAAAGCAACAAGAGGACATAGAAAATGAACCTGCGCTCGGACGAGACAAAATACAGGACGTCACTAAGGTGCATGTAAGGATAAATCCATGAAGCCCTCGAAGCAGGATTTGGCAACAGAACTGTTCCAGTGAGCCAAAAAGCCAGCCAGGGCCTCGAAGCTTGTTATTATGGCTTGCTCTGAGGAAGGCCCGCAGGGAGGAGTGTGAAGGCGGCCTAGCATGGAGCCTGTTTAGAATAGTGGGGGCATATGAAACGAGGCGGGTCTTAAAGGACTCTGCCTCTTATAGGGCTGTGGCTATTCCCAACCTTCTTAAAAATCTAAAAAACAAGGCAAAATAACATTAAAAAATTTCCAGTGTAAGACAGATGGATCCCATTTTGAATCCTATTATGTTAAAGACAGGTAGCTCCCAGTGTGGAAAATTTTAAACTACCTGTTTAAAACTGGGCGAGAAAAAGTACATTTGAAAGAAATAGCAAATGCTCATGATTAGATATTAGGAGCAGGCCAGTCATAGAGGGAGCGAAGATGAAGTACTTTGAAAGTTTTGGTTAAGAAAGCCTAAAACGCTCATTCTTACTATCTAAATTATATGATGCACTATTGGGTCTTTTCCTCTACCACTTTCATTTTTATTTCTAAACAAGATTGTGTTGTTTGTTCCCTTAAGATTAGATCGAGTCATGCAAAATTTAGACTGTATGACAATTTTTTACTTACAAAAATGTAATTTTATGTAGTTCAGCCGAACTATTCCTTCCTGAAGACAATGTGTCTATTTTCCCGACTGACTCATCTCAGAGCCAGTATTATTTTTGTGTTTTGTTTCTTCTCCTGTGTTTTTAAATTTAGTCATCCTTCATATTTTAATGCCTGTTGAAATTCTGGAGAAGTGACTATTTGGTTACATGAAAAGCAACCATGTAAAGCCTGTGTTTAATGTGGGGTCTAAATGAGATCGTTTTCAACTCAATTCTATTCTGAGGCCCTCTGACTAAGGTTCAGCTTTCCAGACCATTTGCCTATTGCAAATATTAGGGCTGGGATGTCATGTTTGATGCCTTCAAGGCCCTTACTTCACTTCAAGTCTTAAAAATGGAAACTTGATTTTAAAAATAATTCGTGTAGAAGAAACAGGGTCAGAGAGACAAATATGTTTCTAAGCTCTATTACAGACTTACAGTGATCCTTTCATAAACCCAGTTGTCCCAAGGGCGGGAAAGGGAGTTTCCATAAGGAGTGTTGTCCACATGTTTCCTAATGTGTGGGAAAGGGACAGCGTGGTTCTTTCCTCCCTTGCTCCCTAGGAAGGGCCATGCATTCTGGGAAAAGATGCAGACTGGTAAACCCTGAAAGCAGAGTGGAAAGGAAACATTTCTTAGATTCCTGCAAAGGCCCCCTCATTATTGCGGAAGCTAGACTGAGTAAAAGGGTGAAGACCACCTGAACGAGGGTCTGGAGTAGCCAATGCTATGCAAAGCTAATCTATTGCGAGATTTTTCAGCATCTACTCCAGATTTTAAGGGAAGACAAAACGCTAAGCATGTTTTAACCCCTCTGTTCCAGTTGGCCAATAGAGAAAATGCAGCCCGACACAGTTCTCCTGTATAGAAATAACACTCAAAGGGTGATTTAAAAAACTTAACACAACTAGGCACAAGCCATACCTAAATAAAAATCTCAATTCTATTTTACTTCCCTGGTATATAGAAGCCTTAATCTATATTAGCCCTGAATGTGAGTTTTGTTTAAAAAATTTCCATAGCATCATTGGGAAGTAAAAAACTTTAATCTTCATGACTCAAAATAAGAATAATATCTTTTTATGCTATTCTTCATAATTAGTGAATGTAGAAAAACTTCAATATTTATTTTGAAACCAATAGGTGGTGCTATAAATTTTTATATTTTCAATATGCTTTTTTATTTTCCCATTTCTCAGTGCATTAGAAATTTCCCTAATTATCACAGTAGGATTTTTCATGGCAAAAAGAAAAAAAAAGCCTGCATTGACTTTCCTATTCAGTTAGCCACTGTGATATGTCTCTTTTATGCTGGAAAATCAACTGTAACTCAGAGTATAGACTCAAGTAAAGGGAATCTATATAATTTTTGGCAGAAAATTATATTTATGGAAACAGATCCATATATAATTCTCTTTGGTCTCTCCTTTTATTTTCCTAGTCCTTCCACTAATGGCAATGCATGGAGAATCATTATTTTAATATTTAATATTTCACTGAATAAACTATCTAAAGGTGTCAGATTTGTGTAAAAAGCAATAAGCACAGTGTCCTGAGACCACAATCCTCTTATCACGGTAACATAGGCTCCCAGAATCATGGAGAACAAGAGAATATTAGAGATCAGGCAGCTGCAGATGAGATAACTGACAAGTAAAAAGTTGGCTACAAAACAGGCACTTGATGTTTGTCATCATGGGAACCAACATGTTTCTGGCATTAAACAAAAAATAGTTCTGAAGGATCAAAAACACTTAAAAACTAAAATCCAGATTCCATTGCAACTTTCCAGTGTAAAGAGCAATCTCAAACTGATGAATATTGTTGCTGCAGACCTTGAAGATAAAAATCTAAATCCCTTTTCTTCCCTTAGAAGAGCTATAGAAATCCTTCACAATTTTCCAGGTGTGTGCGTGCGTGCGTGTGCTTGTGTGTGCACGTGTGTGAGTAAAGCTGATATCCTGGAGGAACAGAAGTTCAACGAGTTCTTGTAAAAGTGCCAAAAAAAAAAAAAGAACCATGGCAGCTGCAACAAGTTGTCATCTCAACCCTACCATTCCTCAAACATCTGGGTGATTTTTACCTCTCTTCATCCAGATGTTTTGGTATCTCGTAGAAATAGCCTTAAAACACTTGCCAGTATTGAATGAGCAGCCTCGTTCCTAATTGGAAGATGTGTTTGTAGAAGACACCATCGTTTGCATGAGATTCCACTCTGTGCCGTGGCCAAGGCCCCCCCTTCCCACCGGGACCCCTTCCTGGGCTGGCTCCTCCTTTCCTGCTGCCCCTAGGCCTGCTCTTCTCTGCCCTTTAGGGGCAAGGCTGCTTCCTCTTGGCTTAAATGGCAGGGATTGGACTGAACCAACTATTAAGTGGTCATTTGTATCTTCCCACTAAAAATTTCATAAAACTTAGGAGATAAGGAAGAAGAAGATACGACTTGAGAGTAGAGGGCAGTGTCTCTCAGGAGGCACTGGTGGACACCTGGCATCCAGAAAAGGGAGCCGAGAGCGCTGTTCTACACCGCGCTGCACAAAACGCCCCTGGAGCACTACAACCAAGGCGGGGCATCACATTTTAAAGTGAATTCTGACAAATTAAGGTACAACTGGGGGTGGGTAACAAGAATAATGAAGAGACATGATAAGCCACGTGAGCAATAGTTGAAGGGACTGTAGACTTGTAGGCTGAATAAGAGACTATCGGCGAGGACGCGGGAAGGTTGGATATGATAGCGCTCTCCCCGTAACTGACGGGTTTGCTACACGAAAAAGGCATTGAAGCTATTTGATGTGATTCCAGAACGCTCATCAAGGACTGATTGAAAGAAGTTGTCATTTAGTCTCTCATTTTACTGTCAAGATATTAGCATTAGATGTAGATAGCTGTCTTTCACCAGGGGAGGGTGAAAAACAAGAAAAAAAAAAATGAATCCAGACATAAATTGAAGTGGAATAGACTTAAGTAACCATGGTATGTTTTGGCTCAATAGCAAAAAGAGCCTTCATAAAATGGATGTGTTCGATAAATATTTATTGAGATACTATTATGTGCCAGGTACTCTCCTAGGCGCTAGAAAACAAGCCGTGGACAAAATAAGAGGTCCTGCTCTCACGGCGCTTTCATTCTGCCGTGAGGGGTGCAGTCACTAAACAGACAAAGAGGTGCAGTAGGTCAGGGGGTGGGACGCGCTGTGAAGGCGGCCCTGCAGCGCTGGGATGCTCTTTTACAGAGAGAAGTCAGTTCACATAGAAGGGGACATGCTCGAGGGAGGGAATGATGAGAGCCCATCGTAGAAAATGCCCCAGTGCAGACTGGATAATTAACTTGGGGAAGATATAAGGTATTGGCGTGTTGGCACTTTTTGTGCTTGTTCACCTTAGTTTATACATGATTTTTGAGCACGGGCAATGTCTTACCTCTCTACATGGCTAACACTTACTACCTATTACAGTGTACCCATGAACTGTACATTTTACGTGGAATTGCATACAGTGTACAATTGCCCCAAATCTTATGCCAACTCACGTGATATATACGATTTATTCCTTTTGTGAGTATTTACCTTCTTTCCTCTCTGTCAATTTTATCTTTGCCTTTCTTCTCTAAGCCCTGGACAAGTGAGTTCCTTTGGCTTTTTAAAGCTGCAAAGGTGTAAGATCTGCAGTGACAGGGTGGATGGGAGGAAGTGTGGGAGAGGTAAGGTTGCACAGGGAGCCACTGCGTCCCTCTGGCCCCAGGACCTTCACTGCAGGGCTCCTCCCTGAGCCCATCGTCTTACGCAAAACGGGAAGAGTCATTCGACTGTTTTGTTTCTGGAGGGGAAACACAACTTGCTTGGTTAGGATTAGATTCAGCTGCATGGAAAGAAAATCTAAATTAACTATGATTAAACACTAAAGGTTTCATTTGATCATAAAAATCCCAGGGGTTGTACTCATAAAGCAGTTGCATACAATCTTCAGGGAATCGGCATCCTTTGAAATTTCCAACACACCTAGAGTGAGGTGCTCTCATCTATACGGTCTCAGGGGTGACTGGGAGTTCAATCAACATATTATGAATTTGAATTTACAAAAATGAACGCTGATATCTGAATTACTTTCATCTGTTTTATATATTGGAGTTTTTGTTTAGTAAATGAATTTTGGTGCTAAAGAAACTGGAAAACTGCTAATCTCTTTTACAGACGAGGGTCCTGAAGCCCAGAGAAATTAAGAGCTAGCTATTGACAAGGCCAAACAAGAACTCAAATTGCCTAATGACATCTGTGCCAGTTCCACTGTTAGGACAGCTGGTATCTTATCCAAATCGCCTGAACTCTGAACACAGAAACAGAAGAGCTGAGGCAGTCCACCCCGCTGAATCTCTCCATCAGACTAGACACTTCAGCGCTGGGTAAATGTTACCATCCACTTGAATGGTGAAGAATTTTAGAACATTACGACAGAAAATGTCTTTAGTGACATTGCACTGTTTGGGGGCAACAAATTTACACTCTGGATAAGAGAAAGTATAGAAGAAACTGTTCCTGGGAACATAAGAAGAATACCGACGTTCCTTTAAGAAAGTGAGATTCAGTTACTATACCAGTCTGTTCTGAAACATCGCTATTTTGTTCTTTTATTTTCTTGTTTCCAAGAATTTTTGAAGTGTTTTGGAGTAAATTTTGCCCATTAGCATCAGCAACCAGGAAAGATGCAGGACAATCGATTTGGTAAGACTGGATGGCAACTGCTTCCTCTTTGTATCAAGACTACTATAGGAAATCAGTGCTTTGTCTTTATATCTAAGTAATGCTTGCCATTAATATGAAGCCTCTTTGAAAACCGGGCAAAATTGTCTCAAATAGGAGTTGAATATATTTGAAACTGAGCAATCTGCCAGAATCAGTTCCTATTTAGTGTGCAGTTGAACTGATTGAATTACCATTTCTGCCTAGAACCACAGAAGCCCAGGAGACTCCGGGGCCAAAACCACAAACAATGGTTCTTTGTCTGAGGTGAGCCCATGGCTGAGTTTTTACATGCAAACATGTGTGACTTCAATGTAGAGCAGAATGATTAAGAATTCAGCTCTGTTCCAGAGCAGGTCATGCATCTGTCTATTGTTGCTCAGCCCAGCCCCTCATTTATGAACAGAACATTCTACTACACATGAAAGCATGGAAAACTTTTTTCATTTTCTTGATCATTTAAAAGTAAAAATTCATCGCACTTGTGATTTGTCTCCTCTCAGTTTAGAAACATTTAAGGTGAACCAGTCTCTGCCATGGGTGAGAGAATGGTGTGAAAGCCGATGAAGCTGGCATGAGACACAGCATCGCCACCTTGGGATGTGCTGGAGAAGCCAGGCAGGATTGGTGACAACCAGATGAGGCTGTTGGAGTGATTCCTTCCAGGGGCTGCACATCTGGGTTGTGCTGCTGCCAAGGAGAAGGCATGTGCTTTGATGAGCAGCAGCTCAGATTTAAAATGTGGAGAAGCAGAACATGTCCCGCAACATACTAATAATGTAAAATGTCCAGGGTGAAGCGCCGACTCTCATGTATGCGTGTGTGTGCACCAGCACAGTTTGCAACGTCCTGTGTTCGTGCTTCTGACAAATAGCATAGAGTCCTCTGAGCACAAGTTGCACCGTGGGCCCGGGAGGTTTAGGCATGCTTCATGGGAAAAGCTCACTTTATGTGTATCCAGAGAATATTGAAACAGCAGTTGGTCAGAAGGTCTTTGCTTGGAATTAAGATAGACCCATGTCTGGCTGATTCAATAATATTAAAAGATGTTTCTTTTCTCCCTACATTCATCACCACTTGGAGTTTGTACAGGTGAAGAAAAATATTGTAACATTTAATAGATTCAGGTATTCTATGAATAGAGTAGGCACTTAATATTTTCTCAGTTAATGAATACAGCCCATATCTGCACATTTAAATGTACAACAATCACATTGCTCAAAAATAATGCTGTACATTTAGCAGGAGGACTAGTTAAATGACATAATAGAGCCTATAGTTGATCAAGATAAGCAACTAATAAGGCCCGTGGATCTGACTTATTTTACTTATAACTATTGCTGTTTAGATGCCTTCTATTCAAATTCAAAGACCAGGTTTCCGATGACTACATAAAGCATAGGACTGCCTGAAGATGCAGTCAGTTTGGGAGATCATACACCAATAGCCTGGATGGCCAGACCACCCTAGGCCTTATTTATTTTTATAACAAATATTTGGCCTGAATGAGGCAAAGAGCCCTTTCATCTTGTCACTGCATTTTGTCTTATGACGGGATTCTGCCATAATATTTCACAGCTACAGCGACTCAGTGCAGCAATACAAACACCATGGTAGAGCCTATAAGACTCACTTTGGCCTATTGGCCCTGCATGTAAACAGCAGATCCCCTGGGTATTCTTAGAGCTTTGGCCCTACCATGATGTTAAGGAGTAAAGAAAAATGAGGTAGAACACATGTTTTCTATTCTCTTGTTTATGGTTCTCACAGATATCAGTGTAGGTGCCCTGAAATAGTAGCAATGGGATTGTAGGTTATCTGACTTATTGCCATTATCAGATCTGAGAGCTGGGAAGAAACCTGGAGGCTTCCAGTCAACCTCCCGTGTTCTAGATGAGACACTCGGGATCTAGAAATTTACCCATTGTCATCTCCAGAAACTAGAGCCCGAAATCCAAGCTGCAGTTCCATGGCTCTGTCCCCCTTTTCTGCCCCATTGACTTGTTATGGCCAACTATGTGTTATTAAATAAAAATAAGGTTTAATACGTCCTTGCTCTTCAGATCATCTTTTGGTTAAACCTCCAAACTTAGCTTCCATCTGGTTTCCGCTTCCAAAATCCCTGATGTCACCCAATTCTCTCAGGCTACAAGGGATTTTCATTTTTTTCCCCATATTTGAAAAGTCTCTCATCTATAAACACTACAGAAGTTTTGATCTAGCTTGGAAATTCTCTAAGAATAAGGGGAACCCCAAAGAAAGGGTCATTTTTATGGTCATTCTCAAGATTTTGATTGGCTCCATTAAGATTCTGTGGCATCTAGACAAATGCCACTTCTGAATTTTTATCCCTTTGTTCTTCATTAGACCTGCTCCTTCAGAATTCTTTATGTTTGATGATGTGAATCAGATCACCAGAGGGTCTTCCCCACACTGGGGGCACTGAAGGGAGCGTCTCTGCAGTCCTCTGGCCCAGACCCTCACGGAGGTACAGCCGGATATAGATGAGGGCTCTGTCGTGCACAGCCACAAAGGGGACTGGCGAAGTATTACAGTGCATGGTGATCTAGCATGGTCATATGGCTTCTAAATGTGCAATGAAAATCCATCAACCATTTATGCATCTAATGAGTAAATTACACACGCGCGCACACACTCTTAGATTCTTATTTGCTGTAAACCAGTCAGGTTCTTTAAGCACATAGGAAAAAAGGAGAGTCTTAGTAGAAGTATTCAATCTGCAATTTGCTTCATATTTACTGCCAAAATGAGCACAAAACCAACACCAATGAAACAGTAAAGCCCTGCTACTCTGCTCTCAGAGTTGCTTTTTTGCACAAGAAGCATTTTCTGGAGTTGCTTTGAATGGGCCCTTAGACACCACTTCAGTGTTAATGCTGCCGAGATGTGGGGGTTTCGAGTAAAGCAGACTAACTGTCCACGCATTTGCTTAATATTGAAAAGGATCTTGTGTGTGTTTAACTAGAGAGTTGCGTTGGTGTTCAGAGTCCATATTTTTATTTTCTTCACAGCCCAATTGAGATTCTACGGCTTATTGGGCTGTCCCTTTCACCCTGGCTCATCTGAAAGGGGCTGCCCGGGGAGACCGTCACATTGCAGAATTGTGGGAATACCTCTGGGGAGGCCACCTTGCGGCTCCAAACCTGCTTTCAAAATTTTTCAAAATCTTTCCAATTTTAAAAATGTTCAATTGGACACAGTGACTGCTGAGTGGTTAACTAAAGCAGTTTGCATTTCACCATTCGCTGCTTAAAACAACATCAACAGCTCAGTTTCAGGTGTGCAATAGAACTTCTGCACCTAGGACCGAAGGTGGGTCGGAACCCACACATGCACATTCTATTAAGGCAGGCCGGTGAGCACATGAAATAAAGCAATATAGTTAAGGTTCTCATTCTTTGGCAGGAAATGTAAATGGTAGAGATACACTTAATATTTTTATAAGTCACAGAATGTTAAGTTATATTTCCTATAATTTTGCGATTTGATAAAGCCTAAGAAAGAATTCTAGATATTACTCTAAAAGGATCATTACAGAATTTTATTTGCTCTTCTCACTTATGTGAAGGGATTATGATATTGACAAGACTTTGAGAATGAGACATGCTTTCAGGAATTAGCAAATTGGGCCCAAAGGTCATTGGTTTTATCTTTGTACTGTGAACATGTTTGTTTATATAGTATCTAGATCTGTATGTTTGATATATCTTATATATATCTCCATATATAGGGTGTCCCAAAAAATGGATATACACACTTTGAATAATTATAAAGGCAGTGTTTATTAAAATACATTAATTTTTAAAATTGAGCTATCAGCTATTAAAGTGTGCATATATTTTTTGGAACACCCTGTATGTATCTTATACTACAAACATGTTTATACTTAAAAAGGTTTCAACCTTTAGTATATAACAGGATGCATAATTCCACCAGAGTTTCAGTGTGCGAAAGGCTCAGCAGTCCTTTCTGGAATTAGGATAAGCTTTGAATAAAATTCCCAAGTTTGTCGTAACCAATAGGAATAAAAGCTTCCCCAGCTAGAGAGAGATTCAGCTCTCTGGTAGATTAGCTAGTCGATTAAATTCAGCTAGTAAATTAATTTTATATTCTCTAATAATTAGCTTTGTTAATCTTGTGCCATAAGAGACTTTCTATTAATGGAATCACAAATGGCATTTATTGTTGAAAAACACTCACCCCAGTGAAATCTAACCCAGAAATAGACTCCATATTAAAATATGGCCAAATATGTTTAAGGGAGTTGAATGGCATGGGGGGGAGGGGGCAAAGCATGAGAGGTTTAATTTTCTGGAATAGCATCCTGTACCTCCACCAGCTCCTAAATGGCACCGTGGGAAGCAAAGGAAAAAGCCCACTACAGGCTCACTAGATCTCTCACATCTGATTCGGTCCCCAAACCACCCATTCAACTCAGTGCCGCTAACAGCTGGTTTTGATTGAGAACAATGGCATTAAAAGCAATAGTAGCAGCCGGCCATTGCTGATACTGAACTACCTTTTCCTGTGGAATGGAGAGCTAATTACCTGTCTTGAGATTCCTTCCCCTCTTCAAAAGAAATCATTTTGATTCCTCCAAAGTTGTCAAGCATAAAAGAACTCTGTCCCCAAATAGGGATTGCCCTTTCTCATTTCCCTCATGATTTCTGAGATATTCACTGTTGTTACTCTGGTCTTCATATCCTGTTTTCCTGCTTCCACTTAGACATGCCAATTAAAGAAAGATATGGTTTATTTTAAAAATATGGCCCTTTAGCTGACTGTAAAGAGGGCTCTTAAACAGGCCTGAGCTCTTCATCAGGATTAGCTGAACGTAGTAAGTAAATCCCATGTTGAATGGCGACCTTGTAAAGTCTCCAAGAAGCAGGGCTGTATTGGGCTTTGTAGCAGCTTAAATGAAGTAAACCTCTTCCCTTGGGTCTCATCAATCCAGGGCCTGGCTATGGAATGGCAGGTTGCCCACTTCAAGGGGCTACAAGAACAGTCCAGTTCAGCGGTTCCCAAAATGTGGTCCCCAGACCAGAAGTAGCAGTGACACCTTGTTAGAAATGCACATTCTCGGGCCCCAGCCAGCCCTGCTGTGGGCCCAGCACTCTGTGTTTTAGCAAGCTCTTCAGGTAATTCTGATGTGTGCTACCTTTTAAGATCTGCTGATCTACTGCATTAACTGGCCTCTGTTTACACCTTCTGCCTTATACCTGGCTTAATTCACTTAGGGGAAACGCAGAATCCCAGGTGGAAAGAAAAGGTGGATGGACAGATAAATCGACGGCCAAAAAGCGCCAACACATCTTGACTATCTAAGGATAGTCTGATATTTAGACACCTCTCTTCCTCTCGGTCTCTCTCTAATACAGATGTATCAGTTTATGTATAAGTCATTCATTCATTCATTCAATGAATATTTGTTACTATATATTAGACACCATCCAAGAAATTGGAAATACTGTAGTAAACGAAATACACTAGACCCCTCATCCCATGCTGCTTCCAGTCTAGCCGGGAAGAACTTGGAGTCCATAGCAAGTGAATACCTGAGGTGACAGTAAGGGGGTAGAGAGCGACAGGGTAGGAGTGGGGGGTGCTATTTTGGATAAAGTGGTTAGGGAAGTGGAGATCACTCCTGAGCCTGCCTCATACGTCCTCTGCCATCTTTCCTATTTTGTCCTTCGATGCAGCAGCCAGATTCACACAGGCATCACCCAGCAGCACCTCTGTTTATTTGTACCTCGTATCTCTGGTCTTTGTCCAGGGGCTTCTCCACCTCACTGACGTTTATTTCTCTCTCATGTAACAGTGAAACAGAAGGATCCCATAGATCACATACAGTTTCAGGGTATCAGGCCTAGACTCTGTCTGTCTCGTTGCTCTGGTAGTTTCTTTGTAACCTCTTTCCTTCTACCTCTTCTGCAACAGAACATTGGCCAGATCTTTTAGGTAGGTTCAGCATCATGTACAAACCTATTCTCTTAAGTACCCCAGCACAATTCATTATGCCAAACTGGTCTTCTTTGATCATTTTCATTCATCCCTTCATCACGTATCTTTATACTCTTCTAAGATGTTTTTTTCTTGCCCCATTTCAATGCATTTTCTCTTAATTTTATAAATATTAAAGATTAAATTATTTTCAAGATGAATATAAATGTATCTACAATGAAATAACAGGTACCAGCTGACATGTTGTATAGATCATGTTTTTGACTCCACTTTCCCTTCAACTAAAAAAAAATATTTGCAGCTTAGGCCAGTTTCCCTCAACTAGTGGTTCAAGGTGACCCCTTGTATTTGTGTTTCATTCAGAAGGCTGGGTGAAGTTAAGTAAGAGCTCTAACCAAGAGTTCTCAGGGCAGACTGACAACTAAGAGGCACCTACTCATAGTTAACTGTGAGCACAAAAAGAGAATTCAAGTTATAATCAAGAAGGAGATCCCTGGCCATAGCAAGAAAAGAGCAAGTTCAGGCCTAAAGGATGTGGTGAGCTCCCAAACAGGATTGTGTAGTAAGGTCACAGGCTACAAGGATCAGAAATACATTGAGTGAGGGCAGTGTGGGGGGTAGGTTAAGACAAGCGGTTTCAGGACTAAACTTGTGACTGCTCAGAGGGGATTGGGAACCTGTTTTTATGTGATGCCACTTGGTTGGTACAAGTACAGAATAGATTAAAAGCCTGAAAACTGGATCTTGCTCCTAAGTAGAGGTGTTGTAGGAACTATAGGCTAATAGCTTAAATGTTCACCATTCGATTAGCCGTGGTCAGCTCTGACGGCTATTTTTATGCACACGTCTTTGCCTCATTGATTCATTCATTCTTGCACTGTCATTAGCATTGGCAGACACACATCAAGCCTGTGCTTTGGATCGAGTACTCTATTTGGGAGTGGAATTGGAAATAGGAAGGAGAATCGGCACAGTCCTTGTTCCCGAGGAGTTTTTAGTTTTGTTTGCAAACAGACTGAAAACAAATAGTGAACAGAAATGACGCTTTAATGCTCTGATGGGGACAGAAATGGGGCTCAATGGAGGCTCAGGGCACCAGGCTGCCAAGTCAGAGATGGCTTCCCAGGAAAGGCTGTGCTTGCGCAGACTTCGAAACATTAGTCGCAGTTTGCTGGGTGGACATGAGGAAGGGGAGGGGTGGCACAGGAACAGATTTCCAGGCAGGTACACCTGCTGGTTCTGAGGAATGATCATGTATGGTGTGCCCAGGGAACTTCAAAGAAGCTGGTATTACTACACAATCAGGACCTGTGGTAGTGGTTGGGTTGGGAGGATTAGCCAAAGATGAAGCTGGAAGAGGCGGGAAGTGTGAGATCCTGAAGGAGCTTGCACTCCATACTGTGTAGTCCTTCAGAGCATGTAAACAAACCATTACCAGGTGGAGCACAGTAGTGGCCAGAGACCCTTAAAGAGGCATCACAAGTAAAAACAGAGGATCCCCTTTATCCCAGCAACTTAGAACATCACAGGACAAAAATTTCAGAACCTCAACAATAGTGCTTCCTCTCCTAGGCTTTCCTTGATCCATCCGTGTTTGAAAAGTATAATTTTTTGATATGTTTTCCCTTTTTTAAAAGAAGTTATTTTCAAATGATTTAAATAAAGTAATTTCTTTTCTGCAAGGCCCTAGCATTTTGGATGAAAAGGGCTGTCTTCAAGAAAACCCATGTATTTTTTCAGTACAAATTTTTGACTAGTCAGAAGAAGTACCTCTTTGTCTGAAGGAGACGTTCTCTAAGGAAATATTTTTTTTTCTTCTGGACATGGGTCACAAAGTCTCTTGCCCCAAGTACCAAGGGTATACTGTAATTCCTGGCTCTATTAGTTAAGTGTTTTTCTTAAGGTGAAAGTGTTAGCTGTGTTTACCCCCATTTTCCTTAGGGGAGTGTAAATATCACTTCCAATTCTTTCTATACTGGCTTTAATTAAAGAAGAAAGTAAAGCAATATTTACCGGGGAGGAGGTTGAGTGACTGTGTTTCTATAAATAATATGTACTTAAGGGTATGGGCCTTCAAATGCTCTAAGGGAAAGTTCTGCCCGTAGCTCTGTGCCTTGGGTTAGAGACCCTGTAGGCCAGAGACGGCATCTTCTACCTCCTGTTGCCTCACAATGCACCATAGTCATGGCAGGATCCCAATAATGCTGGCCACTCCGGAGAGTGATGGAAGATTGCGGGAAGTGAGGAATGACTTGGTGATGGTGAACCCAATGCTTCCAAACCAGCTTGATCATAACAATCACCTGGGCTTTTAGAGCACAGACTCTGGAGCCCCTCCAAGATTCCTAGATGCATTAGGTTCTCCAGGGAGAGGAGCCTGAGATCTCTACAGACAGCGAGAGTCCCAAGTGAGTTAAAATCTGCCAAGTTTTTTGAAAATTAAAAAAAAACAAAAAAACATTTATAGTTTAAAATCTGATATAATCCCCCTGTGACTCAGTATGGTCCAAGGACCAGGGGTGTCGGCATTGCCCAGGAGCTGGTGAATCAGATTCCTCATTTCAACAAATCCCCAGTGATTTCTGCACATGAGAATTTGAGGAGCATTGATTTAGAGCAGGGTCAGCAAACTGTGGCCAGTGGGCCAAATCTTGTTTTTGTAAGTAAGATTTTATTAGAACAGAGTCACATCCATTTATTGATACATTGTATAGCTGATTTCATGCTGCAGCAGAAGAGATGAGTAACTGCAACAGACACCACATGGCCTACAAAGCCTAAAACCCTCCCTCTTTGAACCTTTACAGAATAAGTGTGTCAACCTCAAATCTAGAGTACATGGAGTGCTTCAGAATTTACTATTATTAGTGTAGAATATATAAAAATAATTGCAATAGCAATTCACTTCAAAAAACTTTTTTTAAACCTTTTAAATCCCATTTTCCCTCTAGTTCATTGTAAATGTGAGATGTGAATGCTCACTGGGATATTTATTTTATAATATATGACGATGTCCCATCTATTTTAAACACTTTAATCAGTTCCCAACTGACAATGAAATCTAATTAGTAGAATGGCATTTGAAGTGTTCCAGTGTCTAGACCCACTTCCAAACTCCTTTTTAAACTCTTTGGCACACAGTGCCTTTTGTCAAACCATATTTCTGGGTGTTTCTAGCATCTAAACATTACTGTATTTTTGTTCTTCAAAATCCAGACAATTTTTCATGCATAAAGCTTTCCCATTTCTCCTCCATGACATTAACGTATACCACTAACACTGAACTTTCTTATGCAGTGGATACTTTGTATCTACTTTATCTCCTCCAGTAAAGTAGACATGTCTTAAGAACTGGGATTATATTTTGATTAATTTTATAATTTTGAATGGATATGTATACTTATATATAGTAATACAAATACACTGCGGATATTATGAATTGAGTAAAATTCTTTGTATGTTCAAAGTGACTGGATCTCAACCAGCCTCATTTGAGTATGGAGGCAAAGTCCCAGGAGCCAAGTCAAATAGACAGGGGGAGTCCCTAAGGTCATTACAGAGGTGCTGCTGGTGCTTGCCACATCCTTGCAGACAATTCCAGGTAACCCTGAAGCAAGGTGAGACAGGAGATGATGAATGAGTACCCCAGCTTCCTTACTCCTTGGCGCGACAATTCTGAGCAGTGTTCCACAGAGTGTCTTAGAGGGATCCCAGTGGGTTGAGCCCAATGGCACAGAGCTATAATCTACTCATTAAAGACCATTATCTTAGTCCATTTGGGCAGCTATAGCAAAACGCCACAGACCAGGATACTTATAAACAATAAATATGAAATTCTCACAGTTCCAGACGCTGGAAAGCCCACGATCAAGGAGCTGGTAGACTCAGTGTCCGGTGAAGGCCTGCTTCCTGGTTCATAGAGAGGAAGCCTTCTTAACACGGCTTCCTCACATGGTGGAAGAGGCAAGGGATCTCTCTAGAGCCTCTTTTATAAGGGCACTAATCCCATTCACGAGGAAAGAGCCCTCATGACCTAATCAGCTCTTAAAGGCCCCACCATCACATTAGGGATTTGTTTCAACATATGAATTTTTTTCAATGACAACCATGTACTGGTTGTTTTCCCTTTCTTGTTCTATTTCTCTGCATCCTTGCAATACTTACTGGGATCAATTTCTTAATAAACTGCTTCAACCTAAATCCTTGTTCGGGATCTGCTTTTAGGAGAACCTAAACTGTTGTAGGCAACCTCTAAGATGTCCCCCAACGATCCCTGCTTCCTTATCCTCATGCTCTTGTGTAATCCCTTCCCCTTGAGTGTAAACATCACTTAGAGGCTTGCTTCCAATGAACAGACTATGACAGAAGTGAAGACGTGTCACTTCTGAGCTTAGGTTATATAAAGACTGTAGGTTCTATCTTGGGAGCTCGCTCATTCTTTCTCGGATTGCTCATCTAGGGGAAACCAACTGTTATGTTGTAAGGCAGCTCTGTGGAGAAGTTTAGGTAAGTCAGCTTGGAAGTGAATCTTCTAAAGCTGCTTGCAGGCAAACCCTTCCCCCGGTTGAGCCTTAAGATGACTGCACTTGAGCTACACCTTGATTACAGCCCCATGAAAGAACCTGTGCCAGGGCCATGCAGCTAAACTACTCGTGGATTCTCAACCCTTAGTAACTATGAGATAAAAAGAATATCTGTAGCTTTCAGCTGCCAGGTTTTAGGAGAATTTGTTATATAGCAACTGACAGCCAGTACACAATCTAAGACAATAGTGTAAGTCATTGTCATTGGGGTTTTAGTTGAGAGACTCTTTCCCTGGCCCTTTTAACCAGATCAAGTCCTCATGCTTTAAACACCCAGGACACCTTGTACATCTCCCTCCCTTAGCACTTACCACTCCTGTGTTCTCTTGTTTAAAATTTGCCTTCCTAACTAGACTGTGAGCTCCATGAGGACTGGTTTCATTCTTTTTACCCTCTATTCCCAGGGCCTCTAAAAATTATTGGTCAAATAAGTAAAGACATTAGTCTGGTTGGTTTTGTATTAAATTAGCAGTAACTCACTACTTGTGTAGTAATAAAGAGTTTGGAGATGAATTTTCAGGTCCAGCTGGATCCTGGTGCTCAAATGATGTTATAACAATTCTGCATTCTTTCCCTCTATGATTCTGTGTTTGTATTTTCCTCTTTCGCCATCACTTCCCCTCATTCCCTCCTTCCCTCTCTCTTCCCTCCATCCTGTGGATCTGTTCTCCTTTGCCAGCCTCATTTCCAAGATGACTCTTCTCAGAAAAATGTTTGCTGAAATACTCAGACTGAAGTCCTCACAACTGGACAAGTCCAGCAGAAAGAAAACATCTCAGAAGTTCAAGAAATGCCCTGGGATTGAATCTCTCTGGGATAATCTGGGTAACAAGATCATCCATGGACTGCTAACTATGACCACAGAAATATAATACACAAACTGGCTAGACCTCAGTCTAAGATCCACCTCCAGAGTTTGGAGAATGGGCTTCCCCACCCAAACCATATGGAATGAGTAGATGATTCCCCAAAAGAAAATCAAGGTAGTACTACCGGAAACAGGGGTATTGGATACTGGTCATAAAACAAAACAAACCACCCAACCAACCAACCAAATAAAAACAACACAAATAAAGAAAAACAATTAGATACCCAGTACAGTGGGGAATCAGAAATACGGTTGAGAATATTCAAAATCACACTTGGAACACAGACACTAGTATGAATCAAATATGGAGGGCAAGATGCTAACGAGCTAGTTGGAGAAACTGTAGAGAAGACAGGAGGGGTGAAATGAGTATAAGGTATGATCATGACTAAGAATATGTACCGAAAGGAAGTCTCAGCATTCACTCCCCATCTCCCCAACCCTCTCTCTCTCCTATCTAATGCATGCATTCTTGGGCAGTGCTTAATGCAGACAACTTAGGTTTCAAGAAACTAACCAGGGATAGACAAAAGAAATATTTGACATAGGGTGTGTTTTTGTGTGTGTGTGTGAGAGTGTATTTATCTTTCCCCAGAAATTACTCTTTCACAAAAGTCACATGAAGAGTCATCGCTATTGTCTGTGCAAATTAGCAGTGATTATTTTTTAGTTTCTCCTTAACTAAACAACTAATATAAACCATAAGTATCATGGAATGATACCAATCCAGACACACCCTAACACTAAATGGAAAACAAAAGTTTCTGAATAGACATTTGGGACTCTATATGTCAGCAACTCTTCCAGGGCCCATGAAAAGGCATTAACTTGAAGAGTTATTCAATTTGGGATTAGCAGATGTTGAGCATCTGTATGCTATTCACACTCTTATTATCCTGAACATAATTAAGTTGCATTACTTCATCTGAGAATCATCACCCTGGGAAAGCAGTTGCAGAGAAGGAAGATGGTGGGTACCACTGACAGGACAGTATGATGGCCTTTTGGGGGTGACCTAAAACATGGGAATAATAAGAGGCATTTCCTACTTTCTGTATTTCTGTGTAGTCCCTTCCAAATGCATTCTAACCCTCTCTGCCTGAAGGAACGCCAGCTGTCCTCAGACCTTTTTCCACAATGTTTTCTTCAGTCTCCTTGGTTCAACTCTTTGGTCTTCACCCAATACAGGGATTTTCATCCTTCACAGTATTGACATTTTGGGGCAAAAGGAGAGTTTTGTTTACTGTAGGGTGCTTCACAACATCTCTGGACTCTGCCCACTAGATGCCAGTAGCATCCCCAGGCATGTGGGGGGCAAAATTGCCTTGAGAACTACTGATCTAATGCTACTTACTTTCCTAAGGTGCTAGAATCCATAACTGTGGCTTTAACTATCATCCTTGCTAATGGTTCCCATATTTATATCTTTGTCCCAGCATCCTTCCAATAACACATCTCTGACTATTCCTCTCACACCCATAACTGGGCATATCTAAAACTGAACTTTTTTCTTTCTCCAAATCTTCCCATACCGATTCCTCCTCCTTTTTTTCGGTCATCTAAGTTATAGGTGACATGCTATCTTTACTTTCCAAATTTGAAACCTCTGGGTTATCCTCTAATTATCTGGATAATATGTATTCAGGAGAAGATACAGTTTTGTGGAATTTAAACCTTATACAATTTGAGGGAACTTCTTTAAAAAAGATTACAAGTTTACGAATCAGGTGCAGGGACTTGGGAGGGGCTGGTGCAAGTGAAGGAAACTGAAGCCTAAATTTTGATGATTTTATTATTAATCCACCTCTGTATTTATTATCTTAATACCAATAAGAAACAATTTATTCATGTAGATCATTTTTATTCAATGAAAAGATCAACAGATTTCCATCGTTAATTGGGGAATGTCTTATCTAATAAAGAACTTTTATACAATGTCAACCATGTATCAGGGGCATTATGCACTTTTTTTTCATTTAATTTTCTTTGCTACCAATGAGGAAGGAATTAACATACTATTGCGGTTAAGAGCATGGTCTCAGAGGCCAAATTTGTCATAGTCTGCTTTGTGGTTCCACTATGTACCATGTGACTACATAAATCACTTCGCCAATTGGAGCAAAGGGCAGATAAATTTGAGTACTCACTTTATTGAATTGGTGTGAGGAATTAAATTAGTAACTTGTGTAAAACACCCAGAAAAGTACCCAGAATATAAAAAGGACATCATAAATGTTAGCTATTTTTATTTTGCTGATGAGAAAACCGAGGCTCAGAAATTAAATAACTAACCCAAGGTAACACAGTTAAGAATGGGAGAAAAATGGAAAACTGAACGTAAAAACTCAGGCTTTGTTTTTACAACACAAGTTCCTCAGTGCGGCCTTCATGGGTTTGGGGGAGGATTAACTATGTTACTACTGGTTCAGTTTCTCTGCATATTTCTGTTTCAACATGCAGAGATTAGACTGTGAGGGGGGAAAAACTAGAAGCTAGATGTTAGAAGGTTTGTTTATAATAATAGTTTGGAATTAGGAATAAATTTAACAAGAGAAGTGAAAAACTTATACTCTAAAAATGACAAAATCTTTAAAAAAATTATGACATAAGTAAATGGAAAAGCATCCCATGTTCATGGATTGGAAGACTTAAATTGTTAAGATGACAATACTCCCCAACTTGCTTTATAAATTCAATGTAACCTCTATCAAAATCCTTGCTTTTTTCCTTGCAGAAAATTCCTTCCCTCCCTTCCTCCCTTCCTCCCTTCCTCCCTTCCTCCCTTCCAGATGATTTTTAAAATCAGATAAATATGGCAGGGATTCAGAATAGTCAAAACAATGTTTAAAAACAAGAATAAAGTTGGAGGACTCACACTTCTCAATTTCAAAACTTACTGCAAATCTACAGTAATATCTGCTGTGTGATACTGGCATAAGGAAAAACTCTAAGATCAATGGGATAAAATTTGGAGTCAAGAAATTATCTCAAACATTTATGATCATTTGATTTTGACAAGGGTGCTTATACCATTTAATAGGAAAGAACAGTCTTTTAAACTAATGGTTCTGAGAAAACTGGATATCTGCATGGAAAAGAAAAAGCTAGACCCCTATCTCAAATTATATATAAAAATTAACTCAAAATGTGTCAAAGACCTAAATGTAAGAGCTAAAACTATAAAATTCTTGGAAGAAAGCAAGGGTATAAATCTTGGATTAGGCAACAGTTTCTTAAATTTGACAGCAAAAGCATAAGTAACAAAAGAAAAAATATAAATTTGACTCTTTCAAAATTTAAAATCTTTTGTGTTTCAAAGGGCACCATTAAGAATGTGAAAATACAACTCACAGAATGGGAGAAAATAATTGCAAATCATATATCTGATAAGAGAATTGTACCTAGAATACAAAAGGAACTCTTACCCAAGTAAAAAATGGGCAAAGGACCTGAATAGATATGTCTCAAAAAATACATACATAGCCAATACACACATAAAAATTACTTAACATGTTTAACAATCAGGGAAGTGTGTATCAAAATTATGATGAGATTTCACTTTATGAAACTCACTAGATTGGCTATAATAAAAAAGATAGATAATAAGTGGTGTTGAGGATATGGAGAATTTGACACACTTAACACATTGCTATTGAGATGTAAAATGGTGCAGGGGCTTTGCAAAACAGCCTGGTAGTTCCTCAAAAAGGTTAATTTCCCATATGAACAAGCAACTTCACTTCTAAATATATACATATGCAAATGTATGTTCACTCAAAAACTTGTACTTGAACGTTCATAGCAGCATTATTAAAAATAGCCAGAAAGTGGAAACAACTCAATATCAAGAAACTGATGAGTAGATAAATAAAATGTGGTATATTGATACAATGGAATATTATTCACCAATAAAGAGAAATAAGCTACTAACATATGCTTCAACATGGGTCAACCTTGAAAACAGTATGCACAATAAAATACAGCATTCATCAAAGACCACATATTGTACGATTCCATTTATATGAAAGGTCCAGAATAGGCAAGTCTATAGAAATAGAAAGTTAATGGTTCCCAGGTCTGGGAGAAGGGTTGGAGAAATTTATAGAAGTTGATTGTAAATTGCAGTACCATCCCCAACTCAGCCTTGACTGACTCAGCAGAGAGATTGCTGTTGCTCTCATTACCACCGGAAATTTGGGAAATTTCTGACTATTAGACAATTTCTTCACACTTGGATCTCTCACTTACTTTCTATAGGGCAGAGGGAATTGGTCCTCTGATTGGAAATTCTGAGGATATCTTGGAGCCACATGTTGCTAACAAGCAGCATCGTAATATTTTAAATATGAGCTTACCTTACCACTTGTAGACTCAAATGAAGAACCATGACTCCATAGGGTATGGAGTCTTTTGTTTCTCTAAAAACAGCTTAAAAGCAATATTCCCCAAAGTAGCTTCAGGGTGGCAAAACTTTGGTTCCCTTCACAATAAAGCATTAGTGCTTACATCTTTCTTCAGCTTCTGTTTTCTAGAGAAACTGGGCTAAGACAGAATATCGGTGCTTATGCAGCTGTTGATAAGGAAGTATTCTAGCACCAGTTCTATTGCAGTTGTTTGTAGGTAAGGTTTCCTCAAGAAATGAGAATGGCAGGATTTAGAAACCAAACTTCATCCTAAACTTCTATCACATATACTTTCTCCCTCCTTTGGTGACTGAATTATCTCACAGAAATTTCTGTTCTACTATTTGTTTCAAAAGGACAATTCTGAATCCTATGATCTTTGAGTCCATTTCTACTTTGGGTGACGGATTTAGTTATTTTATGGAGGCAAAAATAGCACTGCACATTTTATGCAACCTGTATGCATCCAGGTACTGTACCTATGAAAGTGAGATAAAATATGGATTCTGTTTCCCTGGAAATCTCAGTGCAGTGGTGAAGCTGGATAGGTACACTTTCATTAAAATGCCAACAGTGTTGAGGTTTGAAAAACCCTCATTTAGAGGCTTGATCAGACTCAGGTTTCCATTTTTGAGCAAGACTACTATTGGTAATCAGCTTCTAAAAGCACGAATTCATTAGGGTTTGCAAATGGTAATATTCTAATTACATCATTCCTTCTTCATTTATTACCTGGAAAAATCCCATAAAGGGAAATTTCCCCTTACTCACTATTTGGTTACCCAGAGAGGTGAGTTAGTTTAAGACATTAAAGTCTGTTGAATTTCTAGCAAACGAGTAGAACTCAGTGAATGTGCAGTCTGTTTCAATGAAGATTCAAACAAAGTCTAGACGTTTTAAAGTACTTAGTGTCAGATCCAAAGTCAGGGCAATGTAGACAACATCAAGATTAATTGGTTGACAACATACAAACCTTTCCTTTTTGGTCCTACTAGACAATTGATTAGAGTACTTCTACTGAGATATTTTCCCTCCATAAATTTAGCTCTATTTAAAGTTAATGAGCTTTTTCAATTAAAGCCACAGATATTTAGCCTTTGGATAGTATTTGGATGAATCAGGGTGTATCTAATTACACTGGATAAATTCTTAAGAGGCGGAGGAGATTCTTCATGTAGAACAAGCATATCTTAAGCCAGAGTCACACAGACATCCTTCCAACGGGAGTTCGAACTACCTTTGTGAGAGGAGTCTTCAGATGTGGCTGAGAGTTAGAGAAATGCATGCAATAGAAAATATAGAATTATTCTTTTTGAGAGTGATATGCCAATTCTAGAAGGCAAAAGAGGCAACATTTATGACATGAGTGCCCACAAAGCAAATGTTGTATAATCATCAGAGGACCCCGTTTCCTGACTTATTCTTGGTCTAACGTCAGGCATGTTAGACTCAGATGTCCAAAGAAAGTCAGGAATCTGTTTCCAAATAAGTTTCCAATGTTGCTAGGGGTAAGCGCCCATCCTTGAGCCTGTCTCTACCGCCAGGATGAGTGAATGCCCCACTGAGGTGCTTTGGGCAGTTAGATTAAAATAGATGTCTACTATGCTTCAGTGGGATGGTTTTTGAAATCTTACACTCTACTTTTTTCTTACCCAGCATCTTACTGCAATTTTATTGTCTTTAGCATCTCCTTTACATAGAGAACTACAAAAACAAAGGTACTCAAAGTTATTGGTTGTTTCCTGAAGATTTTAGTATTTGTTTTCCAACTTTCCAATTATTTCTTACACATAAATCAGTAAGTTAGCCTTCATGTAGCGACAATTGTTGCAATTATAATTTTGCGACTGTATTCTGAGATTCAAGTTCATGATTGGCTCTCTCTTTCAAGACAGCTGATATATTTTAGTAATTACAGCATAACATTAAGGACACTAGGGGGAAATATTTATGTGTGTGTGTGTGTGTGTGTGTGTGCGTTTGCACAAGCACATGTGTTTCATTAAATATTGGAGGAGAAATTTAAACTTCCTCTCTACTTAAAGATAACCACAGGAAATTCTTGAATTTTATACTTTATTAATGTTATTATTTTAATTATTTTCATTAGTAGAGCTATTAGAGAAGGTATTCGTAGCAGCAAAAATGAAAATAGGAAGCAAGGGAAGTTCAAAGCATTTACTAAAGAGGGGGAAAAAGGAAATTTTAAGATGATAAAGTGTTTTGCAGAATACCAATAGGCATTTACTAAACATTTACTGGAGGTAGAAATCAGGTTTCATGTGATAAGAAAAGCTTACATGAAGATATGTTTTTCTAAAATTACAGGTTAATTAATAATAGCTGATTATGTATGATGCTGCTTATGAAAACTCATCCTACTCTTAGTAGCATCTCTTCCTTCTAAAAGGTCTTGCTGAATTTGAAAATGACATTTAGGGCAGAGTTCTTAGATCATCACTCCTTCATGCCCTTCTTCAAGCTGTGCGTACACAGTGTAGAACTTTTAAATACTGCAGGATATTATCATTTCAAGACACAATTAGCTGGTAGGAATGGTAATCAATATGATGCACATTCAAAGATTTTTATTTTTAATTAATTCTGTAATATGTTCCTATATCCAACAGAGGAAGTGTTAGAATATATATCCTAGAGTGTGTGTAAATTAGACAGAGTCCATGAACAAAATGCAGGAAGATCATATAAAGTAAAATAGTTTATTTAAATGTCTAGGATAATACTTCACTCAATTAGTAGTCACTCAATAGAAGGTAGCTATTATGTAATATCAGAAACATGAAAAAAAATTTATTTTTCAAAATCACCAAATATATTCCATAATAAATTTCTAGGATACCAATCTTTATTTTACAAATTTTCCCATATCTTCGGGTGAAATCCCTGATTCTTTCATTTCTTTTGATTCCTTAGGGTAATGATGAGCAGCTGGTTACTAATTTTAGTGGCAGAACCCTTCATAAATGTGTTGACCATTAACTGATCATTTTCTAAGTGTTCTGGAATCAGCATTCTTCATAAATATGATTTTTGAATCTTATTTTCTGAAATTTCTCTTTCTTTGTGTGCCTCTGATTGACCTGTCATAGCAAAATTCAGGAAGACTGAACTGGATGGGTTTTTTTTAGTGCTCCTTGCTAGATTGCCATGCCATCTCTCTATCTTTTTAACTAGAGAAGGCCACCAGTGACTTAAATCACTCATGATATACCCTTGTAGAAAAACCAAAGCGTGAGATGGGTACTGTAGCAGATGCTGTTATGTATCACCTGGATCCCCTCATTAAGAATAGAGTCACTCATTCCCCCAACTGCTGGGAGCAATGGCTGCTGATGTCCCACAGCTGAGCAATTCCCTAAGCTTTGCTCTCTGCTAAACGGGACTGTTCAAGGTTAGGCTCCCTACATGCACAACCCAAGGACATGGACAATGGTGCGGAGAGGGACTGGGGGGGGGGGTGTGGAGTTGGTCATTGGGGAGAAAAAGGGACATCTGTAATATTTTAAACAAAACAAAACAAAAAAGTTAAGCTCCCTCTTTGGGGGCAGCCTACAGCCAATGATTGGTCATGTGGGGCTAAAGTTCCCTCAATCTGAGACGTCTCTGAAGGACCACCTGCAAATAAGCTGCTCCTATGGGATCGGCTCAAGTCTCTGCTGGACTTGCATCATGGTTCAGCTTGTCCCTATCCCCGCCCTACTTTCCTGACTTCCTTACAGTTGTTGTTCCAAGGGCATTCCTCAATAAACTTTTTTTGCATAGAAATATTCATCTTACAGTTTGTCTCCTAGAGCTTCTACCTCCACAGTTGGTGCCAGGAGTGGTTCTTAAAACAGGATGCTAAATTTGAGTTTGGAGTTGGGCCTGTGTCTGTCTGGATGACATTGGGGACCCCATCACTGACAGTGGGTGAAATATTAATAGCCCCTGGCATATAGGAGAATTATTAAAACTTTCACCAGCGCTGAACTGGGTCGGCTACTGAGGAAGAAATTGCATTGGCTGGTGCAGCATTACTGGCATTTAACAAGTTAGGTATGTGTGGGAGGGGAGAGGGAGTTCTTATAAGAACTAAGAAATTAGATGGCTATTGCTCGGGGCAATCAGTGCACTGGAAAAAACATGATAAATGCCTGTGGTTAATCACTAACTTAAGGCTAAATGGGAAAGCCAGAGGGCACTGGCAGCTTATAAGGAGGCTCTCATCTCCTGTAAGCTGAGGACAGAAAAAGCAGAGATCGGGCCCTGTTAATTCACTGGCCTTTTTTTGGTAAGTTTCCCCAGGAAAAGAGACCGACCAGAATTTTGAAAGAGCTGACCCCAGATGGACTGAATTTATTGTATGAAAAAAGGGACTTGAGAGATGCAAGGGTGAACTGTACAGTCCCTGCTGTGCTGCACGGCCCCCTCGGGGTTAAGATGACCATCCTCCGGCCACCAGGACCATTCCCGTGCCGGTTTACGGCGGAGGCCCTGCTGTAAATGGAAAGGAGCCGCTTCACCCAAGCCTGTCCCTCTTCCCAAGGGCACTTTAATCCAATCGCTGGTCCATACCGGGAGGGATAGGAGGACAAGTTTCCTGGCTGCCAAACAAACAAGCTAACTAAGCAGAAGAAAAAACAAACAAAACACAAAACCCCCGACCCTGTGCTAAGTATTGAAGGGTATTCTCCACGGGGCCACTATTCTCTAAGAATGGGTCGCAGTGTTAGTCTGTTCTGTTCTGTTCTGGATGCCGTGATTTAATGTGGGCATAAACAAGCAACGACGATGTTGAAGCATAATACAGACCAGAGGTTTTCAAAACTGTTTTAAAGTAATGGAACTTTTTTGTTCCAGGCATTTTCTTTTTTGGCAGAGCTCTTATATATAATAAAGCTGAAAATGGAGTTGCTCTCGTTGGAGAATTTCCTCTCCCCCGCCTTGTAGTTTAGAATTTGTGCGGCAGGGCCCCCCTTCGCCTCATTCCCTTCTTACACTGCTCCTTCCCTTCTGCTCCCTTGAAGCGGCTTCTGGAGCACGTTGGAGGGGCCCTTGTTCCCCTCAGAACAATGTTGGTAAGTCACTGTTCAGAATAACCGCATGATAAGGATCCTATGGAGATGATTTAAGCACTGGATGGGTGTTCAAACTGGTGACTGCTTGGCTTGTCTCACCTTTAACTCTGCACTGCTCCTTATAGAGTCTTGGTCTTTTACTCTCCGCGTACCAAATCCTTACTTAGCATTTATTTAGCAATATCTTTACTCTTTCAGTATCTTGGAATAACTAAGTTTTTGTTTATATCTTCATTTCAACAAATCAAATGATATACAAAACCAAGTTTGCCGCCTACTTTCCTGTTTACCATTTTGAACACTATAGAAAACGTATTCAAATTTATTTCACCAAGCATTGCTTCCCTACCCACCTACACAAATAAAAACAAAGTAAAAGAAATATTAAAAAGTAAAATAAGAGCCATTCCAAAGGTCCAACACCTATACTAGCCCCCTCCTTTTTTTTTATTTTATTAAATATGTTTTCATTGATTCTATAGAGAGGAAGAGAGAGAGAAACACTGACCCCAGCCGGGGACCGAACCTGCAACCTGAGCATGTGCCCCGACTGAGAATCAAACCGGGACCTTTCAGTGCGAGGAGCAGTGCTCAACCCACTGAGCCACACAGGCCAGGGCAACCTTCCTATTTTTATATCCTGTTTCATACACATAGTACTTTTATAGCTACTTTTTTTGCAGTAGGAATCTCACCCTCTTTCTGCCGTTTCCTTTTCCTTCACCCCTTCCTCCTTTCCACATTCCTCCTCCTGGCAAGACACAGTCGATAGACAGCCTGTCTTGCAGGCAGAGATACGCTGAATTAAAACTTTCAAGTCTCTCTTTTCTTGACGTAATAAGAGGATCTTTTCAACTAATCCAAAACCAGCCTCTTCTCCTGTATGAAAATTCTGAGAAGTGGGACGAGGGATTTGAGGTGATAAAAGAAACATAAAATTCAAGTCTGCCTCCTGAGATCTGGGACATTGGTTCTATATCAGGGAAAAACTGGTTCTATCTAGTCTTGTTCCTTTGAAGAGACTGGGTATACGTGTGAAAAAAAGAGCTAGGTGTACAATGAACTTGGGTACTTGGGGCTCCGGCTACTTACGAATGGATTCTCTTAAGTGAGCATGACATCAGGGATCAGTCTTCCACTGAAGAGCTTTCAATGATTGCAAGAGGGCTCCGGCGAAGCCTTTATGGTCAAAACCAGAGCAGGGGGAATGCAGCTGTATCTTGACAACAATATTTACCTCTCTGCCACCTAGATGTTCCATCAGAGGTCTCCTTGCTATTTGGCAATTCCCAGTCATCTTTGTCCCAGAAGCAACACTCGTTCCCAAAGTCTGCATTTTCTACTGGAGACAGTTTGGCTACATATTTTTCAATGGGCTTTCCTCCAAGGTGCCACAATTCCACTAGAGCCCCTTTCTCCACCGACACTGGCGCCTGAGGAATCGACACTGGAAACCATCAGGAATCCACTACTCTGGGTCAACGTCACGTCCTGTGGGGACAGGTGGGTGAGGTAATGAACAGAACGTGGAGACTAGGGGCTCTCTCCATTTTGCTGAGGAGTCCCTACTGTCAAGTGTAATTGGTGAGAAAACATCATCTTGGCCCCTCTGACACCTACTAGAGCAGATTTCCCCTCAGCTACTTTCCTTTGGACTTGGCCAGAAAAGGCCATATTACGTTCAGTGACCAGCAAACTTCAGATGCAGGCAGCACATGGGGAGGTGGCTGAAGTAGACTAGACTTCTCCCATTCTCTCAGTCACTGGAAAGCTTTTGGGAATCTCTAGTCATATCATGGGGAGGGGGTTGAGGCCTTGCCGGACTAGCCTGGACTTTACGATACTACTGGCTAGAGAGACCTGACAAGAGTATGTGAAGTACATCCCAAATCATAAAATGGGACACCTTAGCTGGGCTTGCATTCTACTTCGCTTACTTGTACATCATAAACATTTCCTGAATTGCTACATGGTTTTGTATATTTGTTTACTGAATGGCCTTCCTAATTATGATTTGATTGCCGCATAATGATTCCCCTAAGAGGATGTGCCATCATTTGTTAGGCATTCATTGATTGCTGGGCATTTAGGTTTTTTCCAATGTTTCATGATTACAAATAATGTTGCAAAAATATGCCTATTGCTTCTTTTCTTCTGTTAAATCATTTCCTAGTGTACATTCCCAGGAGTGAGATTACTGAGTCAAAGTGTAAACATTTCAGTTAAATAAGTCCAAAGGGAAGAACAGAATCTATATGCTTGAAAAGTAAACTAGGAATCTGGAAAATACCCATTGGCTGGGTCTGAGTCTTTGTCCCATTTTATTTAATTTAAATGAAGGTAAATCTTCCTTTTCTATAACTAAATCCTATGAATCAGCATCAGTGACATCGGCTCTTCCAACAGGCTGACCAAACAGGCTCTAACGGCAGTCCTGCGACACAGCACAACAGAAATTATCTCGCCCTTGGGTTCAGTACAACATCCAATTGCATTATCATTTTCCCACTAAATAGCTCTTGCCATTGCTAACTACAGCTCTGTGAAACCAACGGCTTCCACTTGGCAGTGAATCACATACCAAAGTGTTACTCAATTATTATCCAGAAATAAAACTTAAATCATTTTTCCTGGCTAACAGAGTGTAAGGTACTTTTTATACACCAAAGGGTAAAATCATGCCTCTTAAGCCAGCTCTGGCTTCCAGTGTCGGATTTCTGATAGGAGAGGGTATTTTGATGGCCTCAAAACATAAGGTAGGCTTACAAAACGTTCCTTCCCTTCTCCTCCTTCCCACGGGTTTGGCATTCAGAATGCAATCCCGGAGCTTCACCTCAAGGCAAATTCCACACTTACCTTACCATTTCCCTAAAGGAAATGTTATTTCACAATGGTAACACTGCAGTGATATTTGTTTTACTCCAACACAAATTTATTGCGTGTGTATGCAGCAGGGCATATGGAAAGAATATGGGCTTGAGAATCATGCCGACCTGCTGTTCCTCCACAAAAAATTTCCATAATCTTTCCAAAGGCCAATGCCCTTATTAAATAAAAATAGTAATATCTCTTTCACAAAGTAATTGCAAGGTGCATATAATAAAAAAGAAAAAGTGCTTAGGATACAATAGGCACTCAATAAATGCTAGTTGTTTTTCCTGGGGTCTAAATGGAATAGAAAACAGAAAGGCCCGGTTCCTGCTCTCAGTGCCTACAGGATGACAGATACGAGCGCACCAGTGAGAACAGCTATGATGCCAAACAGCCTGGGACAAATACCGTTAAAGAGGAACAAAGTCTGAAGGCAAAGATCAAGGAGGGAGAGCTGTCTGAGAGAGGATCCAGAGATCAGAACTAGGAAGGTGATAGAACGTAGTGAAAATAAAGATGGATCTGGATTCAGAAATCCTGAGTCTCCCCAAGTAACCTAACTTCTTTGAGACTAAGTGTCTTCATCTGGAAATGAAGTAAACGAGCCTTAATAGTGTTTGAAAACAAATGACATCATGTATAGGAAATGTCTTTGTAACTGTAGCAACCTTTGCATTTGTTATTTTAAAAAGATGATAATACCACATTAATCTCTCTGGAAACTTTCTGGAGGTGGTGGGGTATGAAACAGTTCTTAGGGAATGGGTGGGATGTTGATCACGTATTAGAATTGGCTGAGGGAATAGCTTAAGTGAGGATTCACGGGGAAGAAAACACACCACAGGGTGAATGAGTGATTTACATGGAAATACTAGTTCAAAGTGAGTTGGGACCATATGGGGAAAACTTTGAATGGATGGTTTGCTAAGCATGTATTTGCATTTTATTTTACATCATGGGAAGTTCTTACAGTTTTTTTTGAACTGGAAGCAAAATCAATCTCATCTCTCTTAAAGCTGAGTTTTAAAAGAGAAGCCTCACAGCGGTATTGAGACGGCACATTCCCCAATCCTTGTTGGAAAGGAATTTACGTCGCAGATCCCAGAACCAGCAATTGACTTCGGTTAGCTTAAAACATCCTGTGTAACCTGAATGATGGCTTCCAAAGATGTCCCAATTCTAATCCCAGAACCTGTGACTATGCTCCTACATCATATGGAAATAAGGGACTTTGTAGGTGTGTCTAAGGGTGTTGACATGGCAATCCTGACCTTGATTGCCCAGGTGGGCCCATTGCAATCACAAGAGTTCATATAAGAAAAAGGCAGGAGTGTTCAGATTCAGAGAAAGGGGGGAAATGTGCAGCAGAAATGGGCGTGACATGCTTTAAAGACGGAGGAAGAGACCATGAGTCAGGAACGCAGCCCGGAGAAGCTGGAAAAGGAAGGACATGATTCACCCCACAGCCTCCAGAAGACATACAACCCTGCCAACGCCTTGGCTTTAGGACTTGTGACCTCCAGAGCTGTCAGAAAATAAATTCGCATTGTTGTAAGCCAACAACAGAAATGTGGGGTCATTTGTTATATCAACAGTAGGAAACTGATACCTATCCACAGCCCTTGGCTCTGTTGTTCTTACCTTAAAGTTCAATTTGTCCCTAACCACTACCCACACGCATTATCAATAAATTAAAAGACCAACACTTTTCTCCTGGGATTTCTTTAGGAATATAAATGCACATCGTCAAACCAGACATTTTAGTATATGTAAGAATGGGTGAGACTTGATCTTAGGAAAAAAAAAAACACATTAAAATCTGTTTGCAAGTGGTACTTTTGCCTATTTGGTTTCCCTCATCAACTTGACACTATCTGGAGTCACAAGTTCCCTAAATTGTTCATTACAACGTAGCCTCGGCTTAGGACCAGAGGGGCTCCACAGCCCGGAGTGAAATTCCAAACGCCGCTCTCTCCACAAGGCCCCAACCCTTCGTATATACAGCCGCTCAGAAGGCTCCTTTTTCCCCCTGCTCTTTTTCTTTTGCTATTCATTGTTCGACTTGGCCCTTTTACAGCCTGGAATGTGGAGGGGGGGAAAAAATCACTAAGTTTTAAGCACAGTTAAAGTAACAAGGAACTGAAAAAGAGAAAAACATCTCCCAAACTAGGCACTTTCAGAACTTACCAGGATTCCTTTGTGGCCAGTCTTTTGTATTCCTATCCCCTATGACTTCAGCCAAAAAACATTAAAATGAGTTCCTTATACTGTACATGGTTTGCAGGTGAGGGTTGTCTGAGCTTTAATTTGCTGTTTGATTTGCCCCAGGATTTTCAGGTGTTGCATGGGGGAGTAAAGCAGAGAGTGTACCTTAGTTCTTGGTTGTCAGCCATTGGACGATGGCCATCGTATTATTAAACCATCCAAGCACGCTGGGTCTCGACCACAAAATTTAATTTTCCCTACTGCAGGGACTAATCAACTACCATAGACTTAAAGACCGAAAGAGACTGTTTTTATCTGCAAAAAATTTCCCCCTTCAGACTGAAGTGGAGCTAATTTTAGTTTTGTCTGTCCTCGGGGTTACAAACATTGATAGAAATTCCGCTTGATGAGAAACAGATAAGAGATGGAATTTATATGAATCCAATCTGTGATATAAATTAAAGAAAGATGAAAGCTCTGAGGTTCTTGGTAACACCTCAGTAAATAATGTTTGAGCAGTCCACTCGAGGCAGAACCCACCATCTACGCAGTGTGTTTTTACATCTTCCAGCTACCTGAGAAGGTCCCCTATTCCTTCCCGCAGTCCCCACGAGGATTTCTCTGTTCTCTGACCCCTTTCCTTTCTGTTGGAAACTCCTCTACCTCTACTCTCATTATATTCCAGCTGTGTACCGAAGTGCAAAATTGGTGATATTAAAGCAGAGAAGAAATTCGCGTGCATTGAATGCCGGGGATATTAATCCCGGGCTGTCTACAGACCTCTTTCATTGACAGAGAACCACCACCCCTAAGATGTTGAAGCTACTGGTTTTCTAGTGCCTGTTCCTGGTAGACAAACACTTCTGATTCTCAAAGCGTCTCATTATACAACCAAAATATTTTAACGATAAATGGAACACGTAAATATCCTTGAACCTTCCAACTCGTATCTTTAAAACTACATCGAATAGATAAGGCCCCCAAAGGAACAGAATTCGTATTTCTGACCACCTAACGACTGCTACCGAAGCAAGGCATCCATTGTTCCTGGGCTGATGCAATCAACGTGGAATAATAAAATGGAACGGGCTGACTCCTTGAGGTGGAAAAACTTTTGATTGTGTGGATTACACGATCAGAAGGGGCAAATCCACGTGGATCTGAGCCAAGTGAGAATTGCAGGAAGGGCACTGCGTCTCTTTCAAATACTGAAGGATGAGCTCATTGTGACATCAAAGAAGTAAGTTTTAACTGTAGCACAGGATTGATTTGATTGCTTTAGGACACAAATTGTTTGGCATGACACCAGAGTTTAGGGGTAAATTCCAAGTCCTTGTATAGGTGACCCGAGACTTACAGCTGCTTAACTTGTAACTATCGTTCAGGAAACAATTAAGATGTAAGTGCAGGGGTGCAGTTAGCGTAAGTATACTCCAGGGATCTCTTGGGAGGTATAGGGTCTGCGGGGGTTGGCTAGAAGACCAACCATAATTTTTGATAATTTCTATTGAACATGTAATCAACGTTTTGTACAACCAACTTAAAAACTAGCTTTTCAAAGCAATTTATGTTTTGTAACGCCAAACTTGTCCAGAGTAAACAAACTAGTGCCTTACCTAATACAAGTATTTCATCGGTGTATTTTTTCCCCCTGATGGAGCAGAAAGTTGATTCTGACTGAAGATTGAAATGCCCGTTAAGCAGACTGCAACCTCAGAGTTTTGTGTGTGTTTTTCCCCCAATCTGATTAAGAGTCTTTGTGTTTACCTGAGAGGGCAGAACCTATTTCATTCTTAATAGTAAGAATCAACATGGCTAACCGGAGGAAGACGCAGCATGTTGCTCCCTTTTACCTGAAAGGGACAAACATTACAGGGTTTCTGCCCACCATCCCCCCTTTCTTCCTTACTTAAGAAAAGCCCAGTTTTGTTGTGTAGCAATATGCTCAGTCCCAGGAGATGCCTCCTGCTGCCATGAGTAAATCAGAGGTAACCCTTTCCCTGTGCCAGTTATTGGAATAAGGGTAGGTAGAGAGTTCGGGCCACTGAGATATCAGGAAAAGTAGAAAAAAAAAAAGACATTATTCTTTCATCACTCCTTATCCAAGATGTGGCTCCAAAAAGCTTTGGTGGTTGGTACATTGGCAGCCACTCTGAGATGACAAATGGAAATCTCACCATCCCGTCGGGGAGATGCAGAGCAGAAGCTAGGAAAGAAGGGCCCTTAGCAATATCATTAAGTCCCAAGCACAACCCAGGAATCACCTCCTCTGGCCTTCTTTGTTCTGGAAACAGTAAATGTTTTCTACGTTGAGCAACTTTTGGTTATTTTGTTGCATGCAGCAAAAAGCATCCTAAATTACAAACTCAATAGACCCTTTCTTATGGGGGGCGACACAACGCTTCATCTTGCAACTCATGGACTCCAAGAGTATTACTAAACACATTTGAGAGCTTGGACCAGAGAACCGCAATGATTATCCAAAGGTGATTTTCTGTAGGAAATTGTGCGGAAGAACTGGGGGCACAGCAACCTTCCCCTTGTAAAAATTAATCCAAATCACACGTACAGGAACAGATGGGTCCAAGAACTTTTTAAGATTAAAGAATCACACCCGGCCGGGCGTGGCTCAGCAGTTGAGCGTCGATGTAGGATCCAGGCAATTGGGGTTCGATTCCCGGTCAGGGCACGTGCCCGGGTTGCGGGCTCGATCAATGACTCTCTCATCATTGATGTTTCTCCCTCTCTCTCTCTCCCTCTCCCTCTCTCTGAAATCAATAAAGATATATTTTTTTTTAAAAAAAGATTAAAGAATCCTATTTCGCACTGATATTTTGAAAGTGAAAAGGAATCAAGAAGTCAGAATCCCTACAGATGTATAAGATGCACTGAATCATATTCTAGTTAGTTTTTTAAAATGGTATCACTTGCCATTTTTTGAAAACTTTGGTAAACTTTCACACCTGCATTCCAGAAAGTTGACATCTTACTTTTACTTATTAAAATTAGACACGGTCTCAATTACCTTCTAAAGAGAGAAAAAGATTAGGAAGATCACTATGAGTCTTTGAGCTGTAAAATTAATTTGTTATCTTTCACCACAAGAAGTTTTTCTTAGACAATTCCTGAGAAAAGTAGAGTGTGGGGAGTAGGTGGAAAGGCTAGAGGAAGAGTGTCAGAATGGCAATCGAACGAAATAATGGTCCCTTTAAATCCACCCATTTGGCGATAAGGGTGTAGTACACACATGTTAAATTTATCAAGAAAAGGCAGGAAAGCTCCCATGACTAAGTGAGAAAGCCATTTTAAAGGGCTCTTTCAAAAATGATAGCTGTGGAGACTCTACAGGAAACATTAGTTTTAAATGAAAATTGGAAACCGAAGGAAGTTCCTACCAAAGAAAACAATTATAAGTGTTCTTAATTGCCTGAAAATAATCTGTCATGCAAAATGGGACCATGCATGCTACATTTATACAAACGGTTTAGAGACACCAATGTAATGTTGCATATTTTCTTTGTACACAGTGTTCTGATAACACATTCGAGACCAGGGATCTGACTTTAACTTTATCTCTGCTTCCCTGCCTTCTCCACAACCTCTTCTTGTCTTTTGGAGGCCGGGGAGGAAGAGCGGGCCTAAAATAACTGCAAGAGTCAGTGACTGCCACTCCACATATTTTATTATTTCAGGAATTCATTCAAAGCTGGGCTGCAATTACATTTAAAACAGGGGAATAATGGGCTATTGACATGTATATGGTTTTAGAAATACAAGGCCTCATTTTCTCAGCTGGAATTTCCCCTACCATGTGCATTTGCATTACATTAGAGATGCTCTTTTGGAGAAAGGGGATCACATGCATTCAGACATTTTGACATTATCTGGGTCAGAGGCAAGGTTTGAAAGCAATAGCCCTAGGAGTGCCCCAGCTCTCTCGCAGGCGAGCATCACCGTGCGCTAGAGGCGGCGGCGAGCCCAGAGCGTCTCCCCGCATTGGCCGTGTTTTATGACATACCTGCCTAACCCAGACATTAATCTACCGAAGATGAATTGGCCCGGTCATGGTCCTCTGCTAACCTTCAACGGCGTGTACATTACCTAAATTGAAATCTGCACTTTTTCATGCCATGTGTGGTTTGATGTGATGGTTCAAGGAATGTGGGGTGCATTAGAATTGGTTTTTCCGTGGAGAGAATCTCCTCTCCTATTTACCTTTCAGCAGAGCAGCTGCAGGCTTTCCTTCTCACTTGACAATGGGAGCATTCTTCTCACGCTGCCCCCGAGAGCGGCTGCCCCGGCCGGCTCAGGATTGCATGGCACTGGTCAGGTACGTAAGCAACTCGGTGCCTTTCCCATTCCCAGAAGTGACAAAGACGTAATGAAAAAGGAATGCAGAAGTTTTCACCTGCTGTAATTGTCTAATAAAGCCCCATACAATGAATTCTTTGTCATTTCCCATGGAGAGGTCAGTAGTTAGTGTCAGTGATTACAGGAGGGCTTATGCGAATAGAAAGACCTGCGTAATTGGTGTGATACTACCAGTAAAATCTCATCAAAGTTGTACAAGATGTCTATAATTTTCTAATCCCTCACGTCCTAGTTCCCCAGACATGACATTCTTTATTTACCCTGCACTTATGTTTCTTTCCTCAATGCGCAGGGGAACTAGACTTGTACTGGCCCCTCCGTAATTAGTGGAATAAGGGGGCAGGGGGAAGCTAGGAAAACAGTAAATCCTTGTGCAAGTGCTTCCCTGAATTTTCTACGTTCTTCTGCAGGTTAAAATTGAATGAATAAATGGATACTGTAGGGGTCAAGAGCATAGGCTTTCTGGATGGAAAACCTGAGTCCAAATCCCACTATTACAGAGGTGTGACCTTTGAGCTTAATTTTCTCATTGGCAAATTGGCAACAGGATGAAGATTGAAAGGGATTCTGTAATCATTCATTCATTCAACAAGTACTTCTGAAACACTCCCAAGTACCAAACATGTGTGCATGCCTCTACCTATCCAGGATGCAGTGCTATATTTTGCTTTCCTGGAGCCTATAGTGGTTAATCCAGGAAAGCATTTAACATACAGTGCTTGTCACATAGTAAACACACCATAAATTGGCAATTATCATAATTACTGTAATAAAAGTATGCAGAGTCACATTTCCACACTTCCTATTGAAGATATTCCATGCTGTCATCTAGAAGAGCCACAGAAGGGTTATTTTAAACAATAGTGTGCCACCCTCCAGAAAAGCATAGTTTAGAGCTTTGACTACTCACTTTCTCAGTGCAGAGACCTTTGTAAGACCATCATGTCTCTGTTTTGAGAATAAAAAATGAAGGGGCACCCTTGGTGGTTTCACTTCAGATTATTGAAAGCCAACTACATGCCAAGCACTCTCGAATTGAGGAAGTCTGGAAAGAGCTGCTTGTCTCTTAATCAAGATTAAAATAATTTTTTATTGTCCACAATATTCACAAACAACTTCAAAGAAATTTCCTTGTGGCTGGGTTAAAATGCTTCCAAAGTTCTGACCCATGAAAAACCAACTCAATGTTAGTGATCAAAAGTCCTGATGCTGACATTCAAGCAACTGAAATTTTAGTACCATTAAGTCTCCCACCATAGAACTAAGTTCATTTGTTTACTGAAGCCACTTAAAGTAAGAATGACATTGCCTGTCAGGGTCCCAAGGAACTGGGTTGCAAACGATTGTGACACAAATACAGAGTCTCTGGCAAATGGGTGCCAAAGAATGAAAGGAAAATGGGTTGATGGAGCTGGGCAGAACAGCCGTACACCTGCTGGAGTTATACCTGGCATAATCCAGTGACATTTGCTTCCACTTTCTTAGGCAATAAATTCGCTTGGTGAGTAATGGTGCACACCTACCAATTTAGAAAATTAGAGAGACAGTTTCCATTCCAGAAAATTGGCTCCAAAGGGTGTGTGGAGAGCTGGAGGCTCTCTGAATAATCCAAACTCTCCACAGAGTAATTCCTGAGAATTTGTCTCACTGGCACTGGGAACAATTTGCAAAGAGTATAGAACATTTAAATAAAGACACTCTATTATGCAAAACTTTGATTAGTACATGAAGGAAGGGCTCCGCAGAGAACACAGCGAAGTACTGTGAAACCTCTGATGAGGGCATTGTACTGCTTTGTTGAATGCAATTTATTCCCTCCACTTTGAGAATACGGCCAGTAAGCAAGGCCTCAGATGTGATAAATCTAATTGCTAAGTCACAAAATGTTTTTAGAAATACTAATAAAAGCAAGTACTGGTAAAAGCAATCCCTGGTTCTGCAAGCCCAAGTCAATGCAATTCTGCCCTCTCCGTAACAGGAAGAAAGGAGAACATGGAAAAGTGAACATTGGTTGTTAGGTACTTTTGCTTAGTGGGGACACATACCATGTCTGTTCCTACTTCAGTGGCCAAATAAGACATATATCCAAGCCTAATTTCAAGAAGGTAGGGATGTGCAATTCTCCCATGTGCCCAGAATTATTATGCCCAAGAATACCATAATCTACAGCAGGGTTCCAAACAGTCTTGTTCATCACATTAGGCCAGTGGTTCTCAAATGGTGGCAGATTTGTCCCCTAGGAAACACTTGGCAACATCTGGAGACTGGCTTGGTTTTTGAATTTGGGAGAAAGTGATAACTGGCATCTAGTGGGTAGAGGCCAGGAATCCTGCTAATCGTTTACAATGCACAGGGCAGCCCCCGTGACAAAGAATTATCTGGTCCAAAGTGTCAATAGTGCTGAAGCTGCAGAAACCCTGCATTAGATTACTGGGTTTCTCAAACCTACTATACGTAAGAAAGTCCATGCCCGAACAGAAATCAAGGCATGTTACAAAGATATAATAATTGAAACTGTGTGGTATTGGTGGTAAAGGAGTAGGAAACTAGATCGAGGGAGCAGAAAAGGGAGCTGGAAACAGACTCACTATATGTGAGTATGATAAACAGTAGAAGTGAAAATCCTAAACAATTAAGAATGATGTTAAGGTAACAGTCTATCTATGTGTGTGTGTAGGGAAGGGAGGGGAGAATAGAGCTGTATCTTTTCCTAATGTCATATGCAAAAATAAATTCCAGATGGATTAAAAATGTAAAAGTAAAAACAAGGCTGTCAATTTGTTAGAAAGAAAAAAAATGAGCATGTTTTTCTGACCAAAGTGGTAAAGAAGGTCTTTTTAAACAACCAAAGAACTTAAAGAAAAATATGCGTTATTACAATGATACTGAAATTATGTGAAAAGCAAGAGACTGGGAAAAACACTTGTGAATATTCATACAACACACATCTAAAATATATAAAGAAAAATCATCTGAGATATATGAAATACATCAAATATAAAGGCAAAAGAGGAAAATACAAAATGTAGTGTCTTGTAGTGACCCCAAATAAGGAAGTGTTGGAAACACAAATGATAACATCGCAAGGACAGAGGGACCAACCTCAAAGAGCTCCCAGGGGCAAAGCTGAAACAATCTGAGCAACGAAATACATAAGGCAGTATTGGGTACAACCCAATGATAAAATAAACCTCCAGGAGTCCACCCAGAGATAGATAAATGACTGAATAAACAAGTAGGAGAGACGGAACAAGCCTTTTCAGAAGAATTCCAAACAGTTTATGTACATAGTGCCACCCCGTGCCCCGCCCCCGCCTGCCAGGAGGCGGACCTTACCCTCCCTGGCACAGCGGCTTGTTTCAGATGACCAGACCCTGGGAAGGGGAAAATGATGTCACTTTACAGTGGACAAACCTGGCAAATACTATCTTTGTCATACACTCATGTTATGTAAAAATAAAAGAAAAAGGTCTGCAAGGATCCAAGTTCAAGGGAAAATGGTGATTACCCTGGTAGGCAGACATGGTGGAAAATGTGATTTGTAGATATCTTGGAATAGGAAAAGTACTGAGCCCCTAACAAAATAGGGTGATATGAGAAAAGCCTATGGCATCATTCAAAGAAGCCGCACCTTTAGAGGCAGTTCTTTCAAAGCGATGCTTCAATTTTTAATTCCATTTTTCCATGTTTTATTGAAGTTGAACTCACATTTTCATATGTGTTCGGTTAATGAAATAACGGTCCTCATCTTTTCACTTGTTTTTATATCCATGATCTTGTGTGGTCCCCGCACACACCGATTTGGGGCTCAGCTAGGACTTTTTTGGTCAGTGGAATTTGAAAACAGGACTTCAAGTGCGTTTTCTTCATGGGATTGGGAGCCCCTGCCGTGCTGCCCCATGAACAGGCCTGGGCTAGCCCACTGGGTGATCGGAAGCAGGCAGCCAAGATACCCACGTTGCTCCACCTCACACATTGCAATGCAGCCACCAGACCTGTGAGTGAGGTCCTCCGGCACCAGCCAGCCCCGGGTGACCTGCCAAATGACTGCAGACACGTGAGCAAACCCAGATGAAACCCAGAGTCTGGCCTGAACCAGAAAAAGACCCACCCAGTAGTACCGTCAACTAATAAAATGGTGAAGCCACTAGGTTTGGGGCTGCTCTGCCACCAAGGCTCTAGGATACTCTATGTAGCATGAAGTACATAACTAAATGACAGCCTGTAATTTTCCTTTCACCTGTTGTGTGGAAATTCTGAAACTCCCTAATGCTGAAAATTTAAGTACTGTTTCACGAAACATATGAAATAAAAGCAGATAAAACGTAAACTCAATCATTTTGAATCTGCAGGGCTTGTTTTTTGTATTATCCCCCAACACGCATACCCACACTCTATCTGAACATTCTCTAGTTTAATACAAATTTGACATGTGACTAGGTTAATGGCTGTGCAGTCAACTTGTATAGTAACTACATTCAAATATTAGCATCTTCATTACTTTAGGCATTTTGTTCTCAGGACTATGCCCTTGGATAATCCTGAGAAATATGCTAAGTTCCAATATGCTTCTAAGAAGAAAGTGTGTAACTCTTCCCTGAGTGATGGGCTAAGGAGTTCATTAGCAGCTTTGATAGTTGCAAACATCTTTTTATCAGTAGTGCTGGTCTGAACTATGTATTGGTGGGAACTGTTTGAATATTCAAATACAACAAATTTAATTGTTCACGTGAGTTTGAATTTGAAAGAGGTAAATGTGATTTGTTTCCTTTGTGGATTTGGTACAACCTTGCCTATAAATAATAGGATTCTATTTAAGTCCCAGAAGTCCCCATGAAAAACATCATCAAACTGGAAATCACCTGAAACAAATCTGTAAGGAGTTCAGATACAGGCTTACCTTCTATTGTGCTTCCCTTTACTGTGCTTCACAGCTGTTGCGTTTTTTTACAAATGGAAGGCAAGACCCTCCACCAGCAAAAACATTACGACTCTCTTTATTGTGACTGTCTGGAACCAAATGAACCCGCAACATCTCCGAGGTATGCCTGTCCTATCTGCGAGGAATAATCACCTGGTAGCTGGAGACAAACTCCTTCCCAGTTCCCCCCAACTGCAAGCTCAGTGACTTCCCAAACAGGATACTTATACTGGGGCACCAAGAATTCAGTACCAACACCGCCAGTCCTGTCTTCCCCTCTTCTTGGGTCTTCTCCCCAACCTGGCCAAGCTACTTTGGAGATCTTTGGATAAATGCTATAAAGATTGGCTAATGCATTCCCTTGGCTGCAAGCAAAGTTATTTTAAGATGATTTGCTATGTGGTAAAACATCCAAAGGGATAAGCTTGAAGCATTCGAAATCTCACTTAGTTCTAAGTTGTAACCCACCTCATAAAAAAAAGAAAAAACAAAAACCAGAATCACCGACAAGAACTACAATAGCAAACCCTTTAAACATCATCACCTATTGAAAATCATAGTTTTTTGCACTGGCATGAGTGTAATTCACTCTAAAGTTATTTATTGCTCAAAATTAAGAGTGGCAGCAACATGATTGTCATTGAAGGAGTATATTTGATTCTTTTACATTTACAATCCTGCGAGCAAAGAAAACTCAAACCAGAAAATCCTTATAAAGCACACAGGGAAACATACAGGCTCACACCAGGGAAGGAAACCCAAATCTTCTGTAACCATTGCAAAATGCTAACTATGACCATTATACCACCTTATGTGAAGGACTGGCTTGAGGGGTGATAGAGGTTTAACAAAGTGTTCCTTGTGGAAGGAACTGATTCTGAATATCGGTAAGTTGTCCTCCCTGCCTACCTTCTGAGAGAGGTCAATCACCTAGTTGGT
This sequence comes from Miniopterus natalensis, assembly GCF_054644295.1. NCBI lineage: Eukaryota > Metazoa > Chordata > Mammalia > Chiroptera > Miniopteridae > Miniopterus > Miniopterus natalensis. Next base: position 24,103,001 of record NC_142092.1, on the reverse strand, counting down.
AACTAGAAATATTAGGCATTCTTAATCAGATCTGTTGTTTTATATTGTTGCAAACTTTTAAAATAGTAATGCAGTGGTTACCTCTGCAACAGGGGTGAGAGATGGGTGGGAAGACAGGTCACTGCCAAAGTACACAAGAGAGCCTTCTGCAGTGGAAGAAATATTTTATATTTTAATTGGGGGTAGTTACATGGGTGTATGCATTTGTCAAAACTCATCCACTGTACACTTAAAATCTCTACATTGTACTTAAAAGAAAAAATAAAAAAAGGAGAGGCTGAATCAAGTAGGGCCTTAAAGACTGTGGCAAAGGATTTGGATTTGACTGTGTGTGAGATGCAAACTCACTGGAAGTTTACTAGCGAGGGAGTGACATGATCTCACTTACGTTTTAAGGGGTGGACTCCATCTGTGGCTCATGTGTTGAAGCAGGACAAAGCTTGAGGCAGGGAGACCATCTGGGGGCTGTTGCAATAGATGAGAAATGGCCCAATGTTGGCTTGGTGGCGGTGGTCTCGGTGGAGGTGGTCACAGGCGGTGGTACTCCCCCCCCAGAGCTTGTGCTGTGCTGCCCAGGTATCCTCGCTGCTTCAGGAAGGGTATTTATACCCCGGCTGCTGGGACGGCTTGGTTACCCGCACTCAGCTGTTAGCCACGTTTGGGAACTGCATCTTCTGATGGGAGCCACCTGCTCCTCTCTGGGGCGGCCCAAACACAATAATGGGTCGATGCGGGGCTGTAAAGGCTTGGTGCTCTTGTGACCGCACTGCAACTTTTCCACTGATCGATCCTGCTTCTGTTCCTCTCCCCACACAGGTGTTGATCCTGAAAGCACTGTCTAACAAACGCTAGTCTCTGTCTCAGAGTCTGCTTCCTGGGGAACCCAACCTGTGATGCTTGCAACAGAACTTGATTTCCTTTTTCATCTCTCTAAAATTGGAAGTGGCATTTCAGGAATCTCATCCTTTCATCCCGTGACAGATGGTGGATCGTGGTGACCTGGAAATAAAAGACAATGAAGGATCTCTCCCAGCCATTGGTCAGCCAGTCACTTAACTTCTCTGGTTCTCAGTACCACCTTCTGGAAAATAAGGAGACATTTAATTAAATGAGATATTCCAGAAGAAAAAATTTACAACTCTATACTAAAGTTTATTAGAAATATTAAAAGTAACTGAAAACCAGCATATCATTTTGATGATGGTATTCAAGATCTTGTCTTCTCTTAACCCAAATCCTGGTTATTAGCTGTTTCTCAATGTTCATGTATATCTCTAAAAGGAACACAGTAGATAGAGAGAAGATGAGACTAAACCTGCAAATTCTCCAAATTATTTGTAAATCTGATAAGACTTAGAGAAGACTGTAGTGATTAATTACTAAACTCAATTTCTTGGGGGTTTTCTGGGGGGTTGAAGACTCAGTCCCCCATCCTACAAGCCTGTTTCAGCCCCTAGACCTTTACACATGTTGCCTCTGCCTGAAACACACTTAACTCGGCACAGTCCACTGCCACTCATCTTTTGGATCTCAGCTGAAAAGTTGCATCTTCAAGAATTTTTTTTTCCTTACCACCAGTAATGCCTGGTGATATCTAACTACCTGGAACATTCCCACAGGCTTACCCCATACTGGAGGAGATTTCTAGGAACTATATATATGTAACTCGACATGTGAGTGAAAGTGAATTTTAACTTTTAAAAAATAAATAAATTATTTGAAAAATCTTTTTAGTTACTTATTAGCATCATAATACTTGTAATATACTTCAAAGCAAATTAACATGTACCAGTTGGTCACTGTACCAAACACAGTTTTGTATTTTTGCTTTAGAGAACTCCATAGAGTATTAGTGAGGAAAGAGAATGAATTATATGCATACTGACTTATTAAATTTAACTATCACTTGAAGGCTTTTCACCTTCAGGAGGTTGGAGGGGAAGGAAGGTAATAATTGCTCGTTCAGCCCTTGATGTGCTAGAAAAGAAAGAAACATTTACCTACATTTCTAAAACATTTTTCTGTGATAGATTTAAGATCTGGGTGCAAATTCCTTGACATTTCTCAAGAAGTGGGGGGTCTATATCCTTCCCATTTGAATCTGGGCAGGCTTTGTGACTGATTTGACCCATAGATTATGAAAGAAGGGGCACTGTGCCAGTTTTCCATCTTAGGCCTTAAGAAACAGGCAGTTTCTTCTGAAACAGGCACTCTGGGGGCTCTGAGCTACCATGGGGGAAGTTCAAATACCCTGAGCCTGCCATACTGGAGAAGGTACATTTAGATGCTCCAGCTGACGGTGCTAGCTGAGCCCAGCATCCGGTCCTCTCCTCCAAGGAGGCAGAGATGAGAATGAAGCCATCCTGGAGTCACTGGGCCAGCCTATTCTCCATCTGACAGCCACCACCGATAGCAGGTGAGAAACAAGAGTTCTCTAGCTGAACCAGCCTAAACTCCTGACCCACACCACTGTGAAATATCATAAAGTGGTTGTGGCTTTGAGTCACCAGGGTCGAACAAATAGTAACTAGAACATCCTATATCTCTTTTGTATTTTGCTTTCTCTTTTCTCACAGTGTCAACGTATCTTCTTGCAATGCTCCCATATCACTAAAGAAAACAAATGTCTTTTCTTTGTGCCCCAAATCATCATCGATTCAGAGTTAAAGAGGAGTTTAATTGACAGTGAGACCATCCATCGCTTGTTGGTAAGGTATAAAGTATTAAAGAACAAACAAGCGACTGAAGGAACATGAGACCTACCATAAGTACCCTGTTTTAGAGACGCATTCACTTGGAATGTAACTTCCTCCACCTCTCTCTTTTTTTCTTGCATACTGAACTCAATTTAACCTCCTTAAAGTTGTATGGCATTCATTACATACAACTACAGTGCTTTTTGGTGCCACATATCTGCAATAGTCTATGTGGAGCATGGGGTAGAATGCTTAGCTGGTCCCTTGCAGATTCACAAACCGTTCCTGCTCCTCCACCCCTCCCTCTCTGCCCTCACCTTTTGCTAGGATAATCAAGGGCTTCTCAAAATGTGGCTTACAACCTACTTGCACCCAAATCACCTACACAGCTGGCCAAAAATGCACATTCCCTGGCTCCATAAACTCATGAGCATTCTGGGGAGGAGGGGCTCAGTAATCTACATTTAAAACAGGCACCCAGGTGGTCTTACGCTTGAACTACTAACTTCAGGGACATTTTGCTGTCTTTTGCTTTAAGCCTCTCCCCTTTATGGTATTTCAATGTGACCCTTTTAAAATTGTTTAACAGTTCAAATTTGTTGTGGTTTCTAATATATCATCTCTCCCCTCATTTCCTGGGTTCTTTGCTGTTTTCAGTCATTTTAGGTCCCTTTTGTTTCCCTTATTGTTTGACTAACTCTCAATAATCCTTAAACTTGTAGGTTTCTTTTTAGAGATTATTACTGCAGCCATTTAAAAAACACAAAGGGGACAAGCCTCCTGATCTCCAGGTAACTAATAGTAGAAACATTTTCATTATACTTAGATTACCACATTATTTTTTTATTCCAGTTGTTTCAATGAGCTAGAAAAGGAGCCGCGAGACACTCTTTTTGCCCTTCCTTTGAATATGTTGATATTATTTCTATTATCCATATTTCAGAACACACCTGTGTCGTTTTCACACAGTCTGGTAAATATTATAATATTTAAGCATCACAAGGGCATCGATGCGTAACTGAACCCTGGACTGGCCAATCAAGACTCGCAAGGAGTGGGTTTCAGGAAACCAAGATGATGTGTCCTCAGCCACCTGAAAAAACATGCAGAGACTCAGGTTACATCTGGAATTCATTCGGGGTTTTCTCCGTCCATTCCTGATCCGTTTTCTCACCCCCCTCCCCATGAAAATTAGGTGATGTGGGTGAGTTCATTCTCATGCCCTTGTTCAGTTTCTCAAGGAGAATGTATTGATCACTCTGCCATGGTTCAAAGCAGGGCCTTGAGTGGTGAGGGGGGGATGGGGGTCTTTCAAAGCAGAAGAAGAAGGGAGGAACCCACGTGGCAGCTGGGATTCTTGAACTTGCAGGTAATGCAGAGAATGCGGTGATTTATGAAGTGCACGGCACTAAGCTATAGTAAAACTGTACAGCACAATTTAGAGCGTACTGTATTTCTCCAAACACGGTGATTTCATTTCAACCTCAACGGTTATTCTGCAGTCTATAAAATATTTACGTTGCCTTTCTAAATGTATACATTATTTACTGTACAGTCTGTAAAATATTTATGTGATTTTTTTTCCCTAAAGATACTGTATATATAGTGTATTACTTTTATTCACTCTTTCCCCCTTCCCAGAAATAAGCATGCAGTGAACTGGAGTAGCTTTTTGAAATCAAGAAACAGTGGCAGTGAAGGAGACGCGATGGAAAAGAAAGAAGGGAGGCATGTTTGTTCTCGATGGTCTCGCTCTCACCTGCCCGTAGGCTGTGGACCTGCGGTGGCTGAGAGAACAAGTGACCAAGAAGAGCAGTCGACAAACAGCTGTCAGGTGCTTTGGGTTCAATATGAAGGGCTGAAACAGAAAGTCATTATACACACATCCAAATTTCAAAGAAGAAAAGGAAGGGCAACATGTACACACACCACACACACACCGCACACACGCACATGCACGACATAAAACATAAATCATTCATCTGGTTCAACTACGTAGAACAGTGATTTTCAACCTTTCTCATCTCACGGCATGTGTAAACTAATTACTGCTGTTCTGCTGCACACCAAAATATATATTTTTTGCCAATCTGACAAAAATATATATATATAATTTTGATTCATTCACACCAGACAGCTATGGTTGCATTGGCTGTTGTCATTTTTTATTTGACAATCTAAGGGAAAAGAGGTCAGTACCCCTGACTAGTCAGGTATGCATGTTTTAATAATTCTTGTCACACACTGGTTGAAAATCGCTAGCGTACAGTAGGAACTTTATACTTTAGAACCTGACTAAACCATTGCTGCTCTCTCACCTCACTTGGTTTAATTCCAGAGGCATTTTCCCTAAGGTGAAGCTTAAAATGGGAAGGGGAAAACTGAGGCATTTGTTGAGAAAATTTGGGCTGATAAATACCACTACCATCCCCAATTTATGAGTAAATTGTCCCAAAGATCAAATTTCTCAAACAGTTGTTAAACTCTTCACGTCACTTGGAATACTTTGACACAAAGGCTCTGTCTATGCGTTGCTAAATATTTGGCTGAAAAGTAAAATAATGTAGTCAGCCACTAGAATGTTTTGTCTCACGATAGTAATTTGGTTTGAAGTTATCCAATTAGAATACAGACTTGGTTCACATTTATTGGAATGCGCAATACCATTAGTTCTCCATGTTATAGGGAAAATGGACTTCCTTTGCAGAAACTCAGGCTGGAGGAGGTCGGTGTAGAGCTCATTAAAAACATTTAACACTGAGCTAAATGTCAGCATACTTTGAAAGAGGCCTATTAGTTAATGTATACAAGAAGTTATCAGCACTTGTGATAAGCCAAAGAAACCAAACAGTGAGACCCATTAGAAGGTATTTGTAAGACAGTTGAACTCTAAGAAATGTTTTAGATAAATCAGATTGGGATTGACAGACAAAAAAAATAGCTCTTACAGGGAAGGATTTTTATTTAGAGCCTTTACCAGGAGCCAAAAATCCTGAGTTTTGTCTGACCTAAATGATTAAGTTGTCTACAATGAATTGGCAACTTCATTGGGGACAGGCAGGACATAAGTACATTGCTAGAAAAGGTTTTTATTTTTGTCTATTTGTAGATATGGTGGACATAATAGACAAGATCCCCACAGACACACATATAGTATTACGGCCTCCAAAGACTGTAATTTAAAACCTCCCTTGCTCAGTGCAGTCTGCTGGCATTACAGTGAAAAGCAGTTCTGGTACATAGTTCTGATCATCTGGCCAGATCTAAGAATAACATTTAGAACCTTTAGAGAAATATTTCTCTCGAATGGGCCTACAGAAAATACAAGGCTGTAATCTCTGTCAAGAATATTCTATACTGACAACTGAGAGGAGAACCATATAATTTGATAGTCGGTTGTGGGAGGGACACAGATAAGGAAAACTAATGAGTTACCCCCAAAACAGGCTAGCGTGGATTATCACTTGGTATCAAAAAAATATTTATAGGAAGGCGCAACATGTTGACAAAAGGATAGCAATTGAGACTATAGTACATGCCATACTATTTTATCATAATATATTTTAGATGCAAAATTTCAAAATAGGTATGATTGCCAGCTACCACCAATGGGAAAAAAAAATCAGTGATGCATACTACCATATCAAATTTTAATCAATTTAGATAATTGTGAGGCCTCTATGATTAACTAATTAAAAACCATGCCTTTGGGTGACTGAATGATTTGACCCTCACATAAAAATTTTGAATAAAAGCCAATTAAATGCCAGAGAATATTTTTAAAGCTGATAATTTTGGTTTACTTATACTTAATCTTAAATTATCCTTTCTCCGAATAATTAGATAGTAGAATCTGTTTTGTCTAGTAAGGCTACTTCTAGAGCATAACAACAAAAACATGTCATTAGCATAGGGAGGAATCCTCATCATTTTGGTTCTCAATAGCAGAAAGTATTCGCTTAGGTCACCCAAAAGTCAAATAAAATGATTAGGATAAAAATTAAAGGAAGGGGAGCCAAACTAAAACTATTAAATTTGTACCTCTTTTTCTTTGTTTTAATTTAGACAACTTTTAATTAAGTTTTAGTAGCATAATACTAGCTAAACATTTTATGGATTCCTACTATTTGCCAAATACTATTGTACATTATTTACATTTATTTAATCTTCCCAATAATCCTATGAGGCTGGTATACCACTGTGATCCCCATTTTACAGATATGATAACTGAGGCTTAAAGTCGATACCTTCCCCAATGGCATATATCAAATAAATAGGAGAGTTGAGATTTGAATGTAGGCACAATATACTGCATCTTGGTTTAACACAAGTGTCCTGATGACATAGCTCTCAGACAGCCCTATATCAAACTTTTTGTTTATCAAAAGTAAATAACTTTATCTATCTTACTTATTTCTGAATAATTACTTATTTCAAAAATATAATGTTGATGTTTTAATAGATTATAAAGGGAAATAATTATAATACGATATGAATATTGAAAAATTTAGAAGAGAAAGAAGGATCTAAAAGAAGTGTGTGTATGGCTGGAGTGGGGGGTGTATTTGGACATGGAGTTAAGAAAGACATACAAAAAATATTAAGAAACTTTCTCCTTCTAGTCAGTGAGGATTATACACAAAACATATTATTTTCCTAAGATAGCTCAAAGAAAAGGGAAAAGACACAAACTAAGGGGACAGGGTGAATTATAGCCTATTTGTTCTGAGTCTTGATGACTGGCATATTGCCTTTTCTCTCCAGGTTAGGAACCCACTGAAACATCCACAGTGACATTGCTTTGATCTCTATGGATCAACCTTTGGCCTCCTGGCATTTGATATTAGATACCTGTCTGTTTGGAGAACAGTTTGTGAGTGGCTATAATAAATACCACATTATAAAGTAGATAAGACAACAATAGAATCAAGTTTGTCCTGGTTCAAAGATTGTTTTGTGGACTGTTGGAGACAATGCTAGATTTATGATAAAGATAGCTGAGTTTACATTTTGGCATTTCCACTGATTATATGTTTGATATTTTGGAAGAGCTCCAAACATTTCTGTAGATTTCTTTCCAGAGTATTTTTAATTATTACAATGAATGCTTAGTTTCATTATTGTCCCATAGTTTTAGTGTGAGAATGGAAAATCCATGAAATTATCATTTTCCTCCATTTTTAAACCTTAAATGTTAAAAAGGTAGGTCATGATTTTTTCTCTCTCATTCAAGAATGCTATAATTATCACACGATGATGGCACAGTTCAAGTTCACAAACATCCATAACCACATCATCTGCCTTACAGACACTAAAAGTTGGTAGGATATCAGAAAGAAAAAGCAAGTACCACACAACAAAGGTATGGTTCATGATATACATCATATTACTTTAAAATCTAATACTTTAAGTGATAGCATGTTTAGACAAAATGTATACATAGTTAAAAATCAGCAAAAGTCCAAAATTACTCTATTCAAACGTCAAATCACAGATTTTAGATCAGTTGCTGTAATAATTTGAAGGTCAGACCATATATTATTGATACCTTCCATTCAGCCTGGTTTGACTTCAAGGAGCCATTGAGTTCTGCACCAAGTAGGAAGGAGAGTGTATGGTAAGGCAGGCTTCCAAACACAAAAATGAAAGTATAGCTGGCTCTTCAGTAAACTGGAACTGGGTGAAGGTCAGAAACAGAATCAGTTCTGGGTCTCACAGGGTCACAGATGTCTTACTCCGTCTTTCAGGTTCCACGTGCTTTATTTCAGCTCTAGTTGTCCTGACACTGTCTGTCTAATCGTTCACTAGATTGGCTTCCATGGCTAATACCTGGTCCAGCACGGTGGTGACCCCAGGTTTATTTCATCGTATCCATCCAATATTCTCACTCGCCAACTGCAGCCCTGATTCTCAAATGAGGAAGCTTGTCTACTCCAGATGAAGTGTGTGTATCTAAATCTTTAGTTAGAAAGAGGAGGGTCATGAACAGTTTCAATATCCTTCTTTCATATTTTAATATAAATTCTATATTTGGAAAAGTTAATAATTAACCAATGTTTCATCATACAAATATGGAAACTAAAGCTCCACAAAATTTTCCTGGGGAATGAGAGAAAAAAAATGTTAAAATTTAGAAGCACACTTGGCTGAAATCTCTGTTTCTGTGTCTTTTAGTTCTAACTCAAAAGAGAGTGTGAGTTGGCCTCACTGACTAGCCAGCCAGTGAAGCAGGTTTTCCACCTCTGGTCTAGCCCATTGTTATAGGAAAGAAAACCACAGAGGAACAAACTTGACCTATCCCTTCAATAAGGGCTATGGGTAATGTAGTTTCCAGAGAAGAGCACTGTGGGTGGTTAGTTCCCCCCCCCCCCAAATCTGTTAACTGTGCAGCTGCAATAGTCAAGCTTCATGAAGAGACAAATCTTGGATTCAAACTTGCAGAAAGGGGTATAATTTAAATAAATATAATTTAAATAAATCAAGAATCAAGAAGAGAGCATTCTGGGAAGGATATGTCAAAAGCAAAAGTATCCAAAATGGAGTTTATGCAATGTTTTGAGAATAATTGATATAGTAATGGGTTTGTAGCAGATTAACCTGTGAGATAGGGCCCAAAGCAGTTTTGAAACCCAAATCACAAATGTAATTGCTCTCAGGGAACACACTCTCTACTGCCAATGAATATTTCTGTTGGGAAAAGATTCTTGGTTAAAAGCAGCCAAGTTTGCAAAATATATTTACCATCAGTAAGGAGTAGCTGGAGCCTGCTACCAAGGAAGAAGCCAGTGGTCCAGCCATGCTCTCACCAGACTTTCTTCCAATGTGGTTTTCCAACTGGACGTGGAGAACAGATAAGCACCTATCTCTAAAGGGTTGGGGTTCATATCTTTAAAGTAAAAAAAAAAACCCACACCTTTCCTTATATAGTTCTTTTCTTCCTTCCTTATTTTCAAGGAAGTAACTTTTCCTTGGAAGCAAGGAAGGGAAATGGAGCCAAAAAGAGGAGGGTGTGTGTGTGTGTGTGTGTGTGTGTGTGTGTGTGTGTGTGTGTGTGTGTGTGTGTGTGTGTGTGACTGGAGCGAGCGAGGACAGGTGGGGAAGAAGGAAGGCGGTTATTGGGGCACGGAAGGCTGGCTTTCCTTTATAGTTTTACCTCCCAGGGCCATTCCACGTGACCTCTTTCTAACATATCTCAGATAAGAGGTAAAGCAAGGTGGTGAGAGGGACTTGCAGATTCTATGAAAATACAGAAGTTATTAATTTTAGTAAAGCTGGATGCTTCAGAAAAATCATGGAGTTTCGTCCCCTCCTCCCTCCCTTCCTCCCTCCCCCCCCTTTTCCCCTTCCTTCCTTCCTCCCTCCCTCCCTCCCTCCCTCTCTCTCTCTTCCTTTCTTCTTTCCTCTTTCTCCCTTTCTTTCGCCTGACACCCTCATGCAGTATTTACATGCTGTATTACAATAAGTGACCCAGATAGGATTCTGTGCAGCACTTCCATGGCTCTTGTCCGTTTCTCCTGTTAGGTGGAGAAATGGACAGCCTTTGTCACATGCATTTGAGGGGAGGCTCCATTTCTCTCAGCCTAGGCCTGCTGAGACAGCTCCTGGTATGCCTATTTTGACTTCTCTCTCTGTTCTGTCTTCCTGGCCCAGTTGTCAGTTTATTTTGCCTTCAGGCTGAACAGGGCCTCTCCCTTCCTGCTAGGGCTTTGCGGCTGCTCCATCAGCAAGTTACTGGCCCTCTTCTCTCTGCAGCAACTTTTCCTCCTCCCACCTGGCTTCCAAACACATACCCAGGGTTGCCCAGGACGGCCCTATCTGCCCTAGGGCATCATCTGTTCCTTATTCTGTAGGCTGGAGGGCGAGTTCTTTAACTTTCCTTTACCTCGTGGGGAGCCAGGCCCTCCCAGGCCTCTGTGAGGGAGAGAGCTGATTCCCAGGGTTCCTGCAGGCCAGAAGTTACTGGCTTCTCCAAAGCTGTGACTTTGTTTTAAGAACCTACATGAGTCTGTTATTACTGAGTACCCCAGAGGCTAATCACTCTGAGGGAGTGTGATCCTGTCCTGTCTAGGAGAGAACACTGCGCAGCCTTTGTCTCCTTGCTGTGTGCCGCCTGACACAGCTCGACCTCCTGCCAGGGCCTTCCCAGCATTCCCCCGCTCACCCTCCCTGGGGTGCTCACCCTCCCTGGGGCCCAGCGAGACCTTCACACCAGCAATTCACAGAGGTGGGAGGGCAAGGGGACTTGCGATGTTGAAGCAAATTTGACAGACTGTCTCAAAGCACAATAGTATTATGGCTCTACCTCAGTTTGTGTTCTCTCTCTGTGTTCATGAAAGTTTTGCTATCTATGATTTCAAAACATTTTTTTCATTCCTCTATTGTGAAATACAATATGCAGTTAGAAAAAGTGCATAAAACAGATTGGTTTAGGTTAATGAAATATTATAAAGCAAATAGCTATGTTCCTACCACTTTTATTATTTAAAATGCTACTTTTTTTTCAGGCCAAAAAAAAAAAACAGTCCACTAAAATTTGGTCCCTTTTGACTTATGGAAAATAATTAGGAATACATTAGTGAAAATACTGATTTGGTTTTTACTATCTCAATGGTACAATAGTTATGTTATACACATATATTTTGCTAAGCAATCAGCTCAACTATTGGCCTTCATGGTTATCTGAGACAAAAACTTTATTTTAGTTTACTTCCCCTTATTAAACTGCTGAATTTAAGGACTTTCTCCTACTTCTGCAAAGCTTAACTCAAGAAAAGCAAATTGATCTGCATATTAGGGTAAGCAAAGCACATTCTTGGTACTTATAAAGTAAAACAACTATCAAATGTCTCAGTGAGTCTAGATATCTTAGATGAGTTACTTTTTGAGCATTCAGAGTTTAAGATCATTTTCCCCATTCCCATAAATGACTCTGCAGGGCTGACTAAAGTTAGGAGTCTTTTCATGTCAATATTTAATGTGTGCCTACTATGTGTTAGGCATTGTTCTAGATGCTTGAGCCATAGTAGCGAAGAAACAAAGATCCTCACTCTTCTGGAGCTTACCTGATAGCAGTCAAGAAAGAGGCTATAACAATAAACATAATATCTATATAACTTATACAGTATGACAGAAGGTGATGAGTGCTATTGAAAAAAGAAAACAGCAGAGGCAGAGCCTTGGGAGAGCAAGGTGGGGTGGGTAGGCAGAGTGCTGCATTAAATAGGGTTGTCACGATACATCTTCTTGGAAAGGTAAGACGTGATCAAAGGCTTGGATAGGGCGGGGGAGTTAGCTGTACAGATATCTGGGGGAAGGACATTCCAGTGGGGTGCAGGGAGCAGCCTGAGCAAAGGCCTTCGGAAGGTAGCATGCCAAGTGTGTCTGGGGAGCAAGCAGCCGGGGCTGAGCAGCTGGAGCAGAGAGAGGGAGGAATGAAGGAGTTGGAGGCAAGGTTGGAGATCTGGGGACCTTTCATATAGAGCCCTGTGGGTCACAGGGAGGACTCTGGCCTCTATTCTAGTAAAATGGTGAGCCGTGATGTTGGACCAGGACTCTTGAGAGCCATGTTTCTGCTTTGCCAGCTGCCCCCTGTTTGACTCTACCAACAGAGGGGCTGCCACAGTAGAAGGGGGAGAAAGGACTCGATCCTTCCTGTTTGGCTCCTATTTGCTTCCTGACCCAGCAATGCTTGCTCAATCCAGCCGTAGTAGTAATCCCTTCCCTTAGCAACTTTTCTAGCACTCACAGAACTAGCCTCATCACACTCTCTCAGAAGCACCCGCACCTTCCAGTTAGTGCCCCTCTGTAGAGGCCTAAGCTACCAAGTGTAATATTTCCAACCCTGTTCCTTGATTCTGCAGCCATGGTCACTGTTTCCTGTGCTTTCTACCTTCTTTACACCACTTTTTGCCTTTTCACACAGTTAACAAGTGTTTATATTCTATTCTCTGTTAGCATAATTGATATGAGTACAGTTTTTTGTTTGTTTTTTTGTTTGTTTGTTTTTTAGCCTGGGCAAGTAGAAGAATGAATTTGCCATCAACCAAGGTGAGGAAAGCTGTAGGTAGAGCGGATTTGGAAGAAAATATTTAAAAATACAGCTTTGGCCATGTTATTTAGACAAACAGAGATGTGAAGTTGACAGTTGGATATTAGTACAGAACTAATTTTCATTCTTTTCCATATGGCCCTTGGGCCATGATCACAACTTTTGCTATACCCGAAATATTCATTGAATGCTTTATGTTCTTGAATTTAATTTAATTTCAAGGGTTTGAATCACTCGGTTAAGAACACTGGTGTGGGAATTAGAACTAGGTTTGAATCCTAGCTCTGGTTGATCAGTAACATTGAATAAGATATAAGATATAAAACCTTTATAAGCTTCAATTTCATCAGCTATAAAAGTAGGAGGGATGATACCAAAGTTTGATAGTGATTGAAAAGTGGAAATTAAAAAATATACAGTGGTGAGTACCCAGTAACCTTCAAGAATAAAATGTCTTCCTGAGTTATCTGTAAAATAGGGTAATATCTATTTTATAGCCTTTTTATTATTACATCAGAACAAGACTTGTAAATCACTGAACACAGAGCCCTCTACACAAGAGGCACTTGATAAATCTGAGTTTCCCTCTTAGCATACTATTGCATCGAATTCCTATAACAGCTCTCCTATTTACAAACTCAACAGCATTTTTCAAAATATGTTCCACACAGTATTAATTCCAGGGGATGTTAGTAGAAGGTTAACTCAATAAAATAGTCATAAATGTAAAGTTAAATAAGAGTAACCAGCATGTTCAAATATATAGATTTTGATCAACATAAAATAGTAGTTTTATCCCTCACTCACCCTCTACACTTAATTGAGTGCGGGTAACCCTCTTCTGTCTCTGGACTGGCTACTTTGACAGGCAATCACTTGTCTGCTCATTCTTAGTAACAGGCCGTATCACAGTCATTGGAAATCCTAAGTATATCTCAATTCAGATCTAGTAGATCCTCAAATAACATTATTTTGTTCAACATCATTTCATTATAATACTGATGAGGGGGAAAAATCAGTTCTTGGCCAGGGCCACTGTGTGTGTAGCACTGGCAGGTTCTCCCATGCTTGCATGGTACTTCAAGTACTTCAGTTCCTTCTCACATCCCAAAGATATGCATGTGAGGTGAACTGGCATGTTTCATTGCCCCCGTCTGCTTGAGTGTAGATGCGATATGCCCTGTGATGGAAGGGAGTCCTGTCCAGGGCGGGTCTCGCCTGGTGCCCTGAGCTGCTGGGTTAGACTTCAGCCGCATGACACCCTGAACTAGAATAAGCGAGCTGGAAACAATTATTTGTTTTTATGCATCCTCCTTAAATCTATGTATAGCTCATATTTATTTCAATGTTGAATATTAGAAGTGTTTTGGATCTTTATTTAGAAGTTTGGTAATATTTTGTAACCTGAAATATGCTGTAGGAAATAAACTCTTGTTTATATCAATTAACTTAGGTAAAACAGGTTGCATTATACGATGTTTATTAAACTGCAGTTTCCAAGAACCTAATGATGACATTAAGTGAGAACTTACTGTAATAGCTTGTTCAGGCCTCGAGAGTAGCAGGTGACTAGCTACCATGTTTGGTTTGTAGCTGTAGGTATCTTTGCCCTCTGTGGCCCTCCGCCCTTATTACTCAGTATGCTCACCCTCATTTGGCTGGACCAAGCCCTTTTTAGACCATCTGAAGGGTCCCAGAGAATGACAACATATTTTCCAAGGGACTACACTGCCTTCCAAAGTTAAGTTGGAGAAACAAATTTATTCTATCTATGACCAATCCCAAAGAGTCACCTCCTCTTTACCAGGCTATAGATACCTGGAACCCAGATATGTTAGTTCGCTGCTACCCAGGAGGTATCAGGAAAGAGGTAAGTTGCTTCTAAGAGGTATGGAAGTTTCTGAGAGAGCATAGCATTCAGATTAAGAAAATAGACTCTGTACCCAAATCGAGCTCTACTTCTTGCCAGCTGTGACTTTGAACAAGTTACTTAACCTCTCTGAGCCTGTTTTTCATCTCTAAAATGGGATACTAACAGAGTCATGTGAGGATGAAAGGAGTTGACACATCAACTAGGCACTGATACATTACAGACACTTGGTGTTAGCTGTTGATATTAGAGAATTTACAATTCAGTTAGAAGAACTAAAACAATCCAACAGTTAGTGCTAAACTGCTGTGAAAATGTGAAACAAGAGCTAAAAAAACAACAGTGTGGGTCACAGAAGTCAAGAGTGATATTACAAAAGAGGACAGAAGGGATCTGAGCCTTAGAAAATGGAGAGGAAATCTGTGCTACTTCTGCTTTCATTCTTTTGTTGTTGTTTTTGGAATGAGGACAAGAGAGCCAGAGATTATGGCACTATATGAAGGGGAAATGTTGAGAAAGAGACAGTGAATTTCTGTTTCTCCTTTTCTGGAGGTCCATGTCATTACGTTGTGATTGGAAAACTGGCTTCGGTCTACTGCTGGGGGGATGGGATGTTATCTTCTCATTACGGCACTTTAACTATAGATCCTCTGTTCATAATCCTAATTTAATTTTTTGGTTTTTTACAAAGCAGGTAGGCATGACTCCCTTTCTTTACTTGGCATTTATATCCCTAGCATTATTATATAATGTAGCTTTTGAAATAATTTCAATTTGGATCAAGTTCATATTTTCTATGAGCTATTAGTCTCCAAAGCTGTAGCTGCAGTACCAATTGGCATATAATTTTAGAGGCTGTCATAAAATGCAAAAGAATGGATCGGATATTTAATATTCAATACCCCCAAAAGATTGCTGAAATTATTTTTCTTAAAAAAAAAGATAACTAAGAACTTGGATGAGACATTTTTTAGTACAAATACCAATGAGATCAACAAAAATCACTCACTGAAGGGGAACATTGCTTATCACTCATACTTTGAGAAAAGGGAAAGCATTCCAGTTCTACAGATTTACTTCTCCTGCAATTCACTGTGCTTTTAAAAAGAGCAGCTTGGCAACATAGAAACTTAGACTCACATTTCTATCTATAAATCACCAGTTGGTCCCTTATGTTGACAGTTTCTGTACAAAATCAGAGGACTTCAAAGTGTTCCAGCAACAAAATGTAAGAAATTGTAGAACACATAAATTTCAAGGGTTTTCTACCTACATCAGCAACATCGCTTTAGCAAAATACTGACAGGATATTCAAGTGCCAAGATGGAAAATAAAATAAAATAAGGTAAATATCAAAACAGAATTCAAATGAAGGGGCGTTCTTGTATAACCAAATGAATTACTGGGAGATGTCATTCTGGCTTAATAAGCTGCTTGTTACTTTCCTAAGTGAAGACAAGTTAAGTTGGAAATATAAAGGGAAAAGTGCCAAGTTCAAAATCAAGGACCAGACAAAAAAAGTACTATTCTGAACAAATGTTGTATCTTTCATCTGTCAATTATTAAGCAGTTATAATTATATGGGCCGAACACTGGGAAGAAACACAAGATAAATACACTTAGTTCCTGCCTTCAAGGAGCATATAACTTATAGTTTTATGATTAGAAATGTAACATCAACTTTTTTAAGTGCAAGATTCAATGAAGGCATAATTATGTGATAGGAGACTATGGGATCACCAGCCTAACCATCTCTAGGATCTAAGAAGAAATACTCTTGCCAGAGTTTTCCTTACAAATTGTTAAGCACTTGGTGATCCTAAAAGGAGCAAGCCAACTTTTTCATGAATAGCCTATTCACACACAGGGATCTGGACCTTTATATTGACTTTTACCATTTCTAATTATTTTTTACAAGTGATACAAAGGGGGGAGTGAGAAAGAAAGAAAAAAAACACTTTTAAAATCAACTCCTTAAAAATGTCATAGTTTCACTTTTCTCTTTCATTTAATTTAAGTGCCTTGGCTATTGCCTTTATATTGTACTTATTTGTAACGATCAGTTAAATTGATGAATGGCAGAAATAGTAAGTTTAATAGGTTGTGCTTAATATTTTGCTTTTGAGCTAATGTTCTTCTAAATTAGTTAGGTTTAAATGATCATGTCTTCCATTACAACTGCCTCAAATTCTAAAAATCTTATCCCTAGATTAAGGACATTGAAAGGAAATGTACCAGGAGGAAGGCCTTGAGTGTTATAGAGCTAATATCTTAATGCATTGCTATTGCTTTATTGATTGGAATCGATCTGGCCTTTTGTTCATTTTCATAGGTGCTCCATTTTGACAGTGATTGTGAAAACTGAGAAATATGCCTACTCACAGATTTCTTTATTTTAACAGAAATCTCAAATCTTACTACAAAATGTCTTAGCCCAAATATGCACTGTTTTTGAGAGAGTTGATAATAATTCATTTGCCTCCCCTGTGTTCTTCCTAGCTTTTTGAATTTAAATGCTTATGGTTGAAAATGTATACAGTAAGTCCCTACTTAATGTTATCAATAGGTTCTTGGAAACTGTGACTTTAAGCAAAACATGGTAAAATGAAACCAACTTACCACAGGATAATTGATATAAACAAATTGATTTGCCATGGCTGGTGTGGCTCAGTTGGTTGGAGTGTCCTCCTGTACACCTAAGGGTGGCGGGTTTGATTCCCAGTCAGGGCACAGGCGCGAGTTGCAGGCCCAATCCCCAGTGTGGGGGGTGCAGCAGGCAGCCAATCAATGACTCTCACCATTGATGTTTCTATCTCTCTCGCTCCCTTCCTCTCTCTGAAATCAATAAAAACATATTTTAAAAAATCACCTAACTTCTAAGTAAAGACCCCAAACCCTTCTAATATTTAACACTGAAATAAATGTGGGCTATACAATCATTTATGAAAGATTAATAAAAGCAAGTAAGACAATTATTTTCTAACCCATTTATTCCAGTTCAGGATCGCAGGTGGCCAAAGCCTGCCCTGGAAGTACAGGGTGCCAGGTGGGAACCCATCCTGGACAGGACACCCATCCATCGCAGGGCGCATCACACCCAGGCTCACTCAGACTGGGACAGGTAGACACTCTACTTCACCTCAAGTGTGCACACCTTTGGGATGTGAGAGGAAACGACTGCCTGAAGAAAACCCACGCAAGTGTGGAGAGAGTGTGCCAACTCCACAGACAGTGGCCTCAGGTGGGAATCAATTTTTTTTCTCATCAATGTTATAATAAAATGATGTTGAACAAAATGAAATTACTCGTGAACCTGCTATATACACACATACATTTTATATATGTAGACTTGGTTCGTATCACTAGGGATTCCTGTTGAGAATAATTTAACAAATCTTTCCTTTAAAAGGTCACAGTAATGACAATGGATATTTAAAACCACATAGTGGTGCCCGGCCTGGCATGGCTCAGCGGTTGAGCATCGACCTAGGATCTACCTAGGATCCAGGAGATTGTGGTTTGATTCCTAGTCAGGGAAGGTGCCCGGGTTGCGGGCTCAATCCCCGGTCGGGGGCTTGCAGGAGGCTGCTGATCAATGACTCTCTCATCATTGATGTTTCTAGCTTTCTCTCTCCCACTCCCTTCCTCTCTCTGAAATCAATAAAGATAAATTTTTAAAAAAATTTAAAAACCACATAGTGGACTTCAAAGCATAGGCAAGAGGGCACCTGATTCCAAAAAGATCATTTCTAGGCATCACACTCAGTCGAAACAGACGAGCAAGAGGAGGGAGGTGGAAATTGTGGTTTGTGGGTAAAATTAACAGTAGTATTTCCACAATCATTGTTCTCCTTTTGCATCAATGCTTTTTTTTTTTTTTTTTTTTCTTTTCTGAAAAACACCAGGGCTTTATTCATCGGTTGGCTGTGTTTGTGGTTTGCAGAGGTGTCATTGTTCTTAGCCACATCCTGTTTTCCCTTAGATGGCCTTTTAGGTTCAGTGTGAGTAACCAGAGGGTCAACTGTGTCATCTTTCACGATGGAGAAAAACATTGTGTTGTTCAGGAAAACAAGAGCCCAACTTTAAACTGTTGCTTTTAGTTCTCAATTTTGAAAATAAACTTTATTTCCCACTAACATTTATTGCTGTAAAAACTCATGGGCACCGGATTGGTGGATAATCATTTCTCAACTCTAGGAGGAGGCAGAATTAATTTTTCGTGGTCAGTACTAGTCTGTTTATTTTTCACTTATTTATTTTTTATTTAAGTATAGATCAATTCTCAATTTACCCTTACCCTGTAATAGTGACCTGCTTCTAAAAATATTTGGGCAAAGGAGAATTGGTCTTATTTCTGCTAGACTGTTGGACTTTCTCCCTGCATCCTAACTCAGTTGAGGGGTACTGTGCCAGGCACCCCCATGGAAAATTGCTGCTAGCAATAGGGGACCTCAGAAAAAGTGTGTAGACATGGGCAGAGTCTCTTCACTCTACAGCACATCCCTGCCTTTTCTCACCACTCCACACAATTGTGTTAGACATTACAGTGTGAGTGATGGTATAAGAAATATGATTATCCTCATAGTTAAAGAGCCAGACCCACACCCACATGATTAAAGCTTTTACACTTTGTGGGCATCCTCTCCTGGTGCACCTAAGTCCTGCAGTGCTGCCCTCAGGTCAATGACTTCCTCATCTGCCCTAAGGAAACTGTCACCCAGTGCCGTCTTGGCCTAGCCCCCCGTCTGTCTTGCTCCTACCATACAGAGCACATTTCCCCAAGTCAGAGTTAAGTACTCAGTGGGCTCTGCCTCTCCTAAGTCCTATAGAACAGGCTAAAGTGGTCGCTGATCCCTCCAAGACCAGCCCCCTGGTTATCTCTCCACCAGTGATGAATTTAGATATGTCTTTTATTCTTCTAAATGTCTAACAGGCACTTTTGGGTCAACTCACATTTCTCCCAAAGAACGACTAAGTTTACAGATTTTTCAATCTAAATCCTTAAAGAGAAAAAACAATGTTGGACTCATCCTAGAATCTGCAAGTTATCATATTATTATAACCAAATCTTTCTTTTTATTTTTTGATCCCTCACAACTCAAGTCTCCTGTGAACACAAAACAGAAAACACACTAAAAATTCCAAACACCTCTTCATGGCTCCTCCTCTGGCTATCCAGAGACTCAGCCAAAGCTTCGAAATTACTTCCCTAGTTTCTGATTTCTGACTGGGTGGGAAGGCTTGTATGTTTTCTTTTTTTTTCTTTTTCTCAGTTATATTTGCAAGGAAACCTGGTTGTGAATTTGGACAGTTTACAAAAGATTAATTCCGGTTTGCTTCACAGATTATGGACAAAGTATCAAGCTTAACATGAGAAAGCTTAAGCAAAAATTCAGCTTAACTATTGACGTGCTGTTGGATTTCATAGAGTTTTCTTAAATCCTTAGTAATTCTGTTTCCTTTTATATAAAATGTGACTAATAGTGCTCATCTCAGGGATATATTAATGTTAAATGAGTAAAATTAAAT
This sequence comes from Miniopterus natalensis, assembly GCF_054644295.1. Classification (NCBI taxonomy): domain Eukaryota; kingdom Metazoa; phylum Chordata; class Mammalia; order Chiroptera; family Miniopteridae; genus Miniopterus; species Miniopterus natalensis. Next base: position 24,082,858 of record NC_142092.1, on the reverse strand, counting down.
GAGAATAGTTAGCATAACTCCCAGGGTGTGATTAGAGATCAGAAAGTGTTGAACAGTAAATCCATATCTGGCATTGCTGCATAATGATGGAAGGTCATTACCAATTTTATGAACAAGCAAACTTTAGATGAGATTGCTAATGACTTGTAATATTGACTATATTTTCATTTTCACCCTAATTTGGTAATGCTATGTTGCATTAGAGCTTTTAGTTTTACATGCAATTTTTCTTTTTGTCTTTAGAATTTCACGAACAATATTAATTGATGGGATACTAATCAATTATAGCTCATAGGCAGATATTAGGTTACGATCATTTTTCTTGAATTTTTATGTAGGAACTATTCTGGGAACACATTATTAATTTTCTTCACTTGCTATTTATAATGACAGGAATAGTCCCCATTTATTGAGCCAATAAATAATTGTGGCTATGTGGCTGGAAGATTAAGTACCTAATATACATTATCTCATTTAATCTCCACTTCAACTATGATGTTGAGAAGGCTAACATCATTTCACAGACTGGGAATCCGATACTTAGAGACATTAAATAGCTGGCACAAGGGTTAGCAGCTAGAAAGCGGGAGGGCTCTGTTAAGGCCAGTCCTGATACCAATGCTTGAACATTCGTTATCTACACACACCATTCACATGTTGTGCTATCTTTTTTTTTTTTAGTTTTAATTTTTTAAAAAAATTATCTTTATTGTTGAAAGTATTATAGATGTCCCCTTTTTTCCTCCATTGATCCCTCACCCCAAATCCACTCCACTCCCAGTCCTTCGCCATGCCAATGCCTGTGTCCATAGGTTAGGCATATAAATGTGTAAGTTCTTTGATTAATTTTGATTAATCTCTCCCCAGCCACTCCCCTACCCCCACCTTCCCTCTGAGATCCCTCAGTCTGTTCCATGCTTCTATGGCTCTGGATCTGTTTTGTTCATCAGTTTATTTTGTTCATTCTATTCTACATATGAGTGAGATCATGTGGTACTTCTTTCTCTGACTGGCTTATTTCGCTTAGCATAGTACTCTCCAGTTCCATCCATGCTGTCCCAAAGGGTAAGAGATCCTTCTTTTTTATAGCTGCATAGTATTCCATGGTGTAAATGTCCCACAGCTTTTTTATCCACTCATCTACTGATAGGCACTTGGGCTGTTTCCAGATCTTAGCTATTGTAAACTGTGCTGCTATGAACATAGGGGTGCATAAGTTCTTTGTGACTGGTGTTTTGGTTTTCTTAGGATATATTCCTAGAAGTGGGATCACTGAGTCAAATGGCAGTTCCATTTTTAATTTTTTGAGGAAACCTCATATTGCTTTCCATAGTGGCTGCACCAGTCTGCATTCCCACCTGCAGTGCACTAGGGTTCCCTTTTCTCCACACCCTCGCCAGCACTTGTTAATGTTGATTTGTTGATGGCAGCGATTCTGACAGGTATGAGGTGATCTCTCATTGTATCCTGATAATTATCTCTGACAATATGATCTTCACAGAACAAGTGATTCTGCTTTATCACAACCCAGCCCATTTACTGTCACTTCACTCATTTACTGTCATTTACTGTCAGTTACCTCCTCCATTTACTGTCACCAATGTGGGCATTCCCAGATAGCGATTAGCTCTGCCTCCCTACTTTCCTGTAGGAGATTGCTGTACCTACTGATTCCAGTCTCTTTACCTTAATCTAGAGCACAGTCATCACACAAGACCATGCAGGTTAGATGCCTACCTTTAACAATATTTGGGAGAGTTCTTTAAACTGGAGTTATTGTAAAACAGAAAAAACATATTTGAAGATGAACCTGTGCTATGGTATAAAGTTTAAGCTTGAGCAATATTTCAACCAACTATGCTGAAATGGCAGCCCAACTACAGCCCACTGGGAGTTGGTAAAATTGCTGCCAAATGTGCCTGAAAAAAATATCTCTCTTCCTTCATCCTATATAAAAAAACCTTCTCCCTGTGTTTGTGTCCTATGTCTTCTGTTATCTTGTTTCTGTGACTCTACTCTGATCCAAATGCCATGTTCTTCCACAGGATTTCTGCAGCGAGTGAGGCACATCCTCTGCCTTCGTCCCAGGAAGTACTCAAAGTTCAGCCTTTAAATGGAGTTGCTTCACCACCTTTATACATAGCTCTAATTGTTTCTATTTGCTTTGCACATATATATAAGATTCATTTTTTGTAATGCTTGTTGCAGTTTACTGCTTGCTAACAGTCTAATGGTTTCTGTTTCTCAGATCTGACAGGCTTGCTATGGTAACAGTCATAAAGATCACTCGGACTTCCAGCTGAAAGGGACAGTTCCTCTCATTGTTCATAAATCTTTTACTCTATTCCACATCCATTATTACAGTATCAGAAATCCCCTCTGTTTACAGAAGCCTGGGACATCTTGGTTATTTCCCTTCATCATATCCCCAGTGGGTGGACTATGTTGTACCATGAAGAGCCCTAAACCAGTCTATGTGTCATGATTCCTTCAGCTATAATGTAATTTAAACTCGAAAGACACAACTGAAAAACCGAACATGGGCCTGTGTAAACGTTTAGGCAAGTTAATGAAAAGACTAATAGATTCAACGATGTAAAAACTTAAGCTTTCTGTATAACAACAGTTGGCAACAACAAAATAATCATAAACAAAATAATCTGGTAAATGAAAAACGGGCAAAAATATTTGCCAGTTTGGCCGTGGCTGGTGTGGCTCAGTGGTTGGAGCATCCACCAATGCACTGAAGGGTCTCGGATTCAATTCCTGGTCAAGGGGACATACCTGGGTTGCAGGTTCAATCCCTGGCCTTGGTCAGGGTGCGAGCGGGATGCAACCAATAGATGTGTCTCTCTTTACATTGATGTCTCACTCTCTCTCCTTCCCTCCCTCAAACCCTCCCTTTCACTATCTCTAGAAGTCAATGGAAAAAATATGCTCAGGTAAGGATTAACAAAAAAAAAATATTTGCCACTTTGACTATATGAGTTCTAACAAGTTAATGAGAAAAATACAAGTGGGAGATGGGAAAGTACTTAAAAAACATAAAGAGGCAATGGACTTAAAAATAGATACTAAATATATGAAAAATGTTTAACTCTATTAGAAATTAGGGAAATAAAAATATTTCACTTATTAAAAGAGAAATATACAGAAATTTATATATCTACATGTATATTTGTGAGGGCAGAGCCATATGGGCTCTCACTCAGCTGGTGGGAATGATATTGGTTCTCCTTTGCTGAATGCCATTTTGGAATTAGATTTCCAAATCCCTAAATATGTTCTTGTCACTTGGTCTAGTAATTCCACTTCTTAAAAAAAAATCCTAAGAAATGAAACTGCACAAAGATTTATGTAGAAAAATACAAACGGCAGACCTAATTATGACAGCAAAATTTTGAAAATTGTGCTCAGATAAAAATGAAAGAGTTGTGAAAGAAATTATGTATGTGCACAAGAAGGAATGAACTGCAGCAATTTAAAAACCATTTAGTAATATAGGATGATGCTACTTTGACTTGCTAAGTGAGAAAAGGTATTACAGACTTGTATGTGCAATATGATGCTAATTGGAGGAAATTATAAATATATGTATGAAGATGCACAGAAAAGAAACATAAAGAAATACTTCAAAATATTAATAGCAAGGGACATTTAGTGGGTATTGGGATTTAGTAGTGTGTTTTTTTTTTAATTTTTTGGTCATAGTTTTTAAAAAAATCAATGGCCATATATAACTTGGAAAAATATGAATATATTTTAAATATATACCCTGTGGGAATGGCTAGGCTGTAAGCACTTTAGATGAAGTATTTTCCTTAGCTGCTGTCCAGATATTTCCATTACATTTCTAGTCATAAGTCTATTCTTTTGTTTCCAGAATGTGTTCACAAATCTGCATTTCTCATTCAGAACTCAGAAAAAATTAAAGGCAGTCATTACCTTTTTTTCTTTTTACGCAGGCAGCAGAATCTATTTTTAGTGGTTCTGTTTTAAATCCCTGTTGTTAGAAACATTTATTTAACCTTTAACTCTGCTCTCCTGAGACGTTTTTGTTTACATCAGGTTAGACCTTGACCTTCACAACCTCACACTCGGGAAATTTGTTGTTGTTGTTGTTGTTCTTGTGCTTTTAAAAACATTGGCTTGGAATTGGTTTGGCTGATTCTTTTAGGTTTGGAAATAGCCAAAAGCAATTCTACTTTGGACTCTTTGGGGAGGCTTTCTTTTTCCCTCCTCTGGCTTAAAAAGATTTCATTATGAAAGTAAAATTATACAAATGGTGAATAAAGAACATGTCAAAACTTTTTTTTCCCAAGCTTGAGTGGTAAAAATTATCTACTGCCATTGCATGCGACTTGCCAACCCTCTCCTGTCCTTGGAGGCACAGTGGCACCCAGAGGGGGCTTCAGACAGGGTGTTCATTGTTTTCCAGATAATTTGATAGGACCAGGCATAGTATCTAACTGCAGGCAACCAGCATCTGGTCGTCTCCCATAAAGACACCCTTAAAAATTTCTAGAGGATTCTGGAGGCAATGGAAAAACCTTTATTCCACTTTCTAGAGAATGCCAGGAGTACATACAGATCTGCATTGCTCATTCCATGGAAAGTGAGACTGTTGTACATATGAGAAGAGTGTTTAGCTATGAGCAGGGAAAGGGAAAGAAGGAAGAAAGAGTCCAAATAATTTCCACCTGTTTCTACACCCCTCCTTCAACCCCCAGGCTCTGGGTAAATATTCTGAAGGTTCTCACTACATCTACAGATTTCTCATGTATCACAAACCACTCCCTGGGAATTTACATGGAATACCAGAGGCCGCAGCAGCCACATGAATCCAACCCAAACTCTCTATGGTGGGATCTCCTGACCAATTATTACTGAGAATGTTTCATATATACTCAGGTATACAGTCCTCTCAGTTACCACATTACCATATGCACACATATATCCATATCCTAATTCAGGTTCAGTTGCCACATGATATATACAAATATATATACATACATATATATATGTATGTATGTATATATTCTCTAATTCTGGATTCTGTGGCAATCTTGGGCTAAGGCTTTTGATAACATTGAAGCCATGCTGAGTGCTGATGTCAGTTCGGCAATTACTGCTGGCCATGCAGAGACAGATGCTAGCAATGCCTGCACTAAGGGAGCTAGCTCCTATGGGATTGAGCAAGTTACATCATGTTAAATGCTCAAGCTTTGGACTTAGACAACCGAGGCTCCTAAGTTTACTAGCTGGGTGACCTTAGATCCATATTCTCTGGTAGATTCCTAGCTGAGTCCCTCTATCAATAGAGTTCATCACTAACAATTCAGAGCAATGTGCCCAGCAAAAACATGGCCTTCACCAAATTCCTAGGCAATCCACTGTGGCCAGGTACCAATTTGGGGCATGACAGAAATGTTTGAGACCTTGGGTGGGGAAGGCTAACTTTGAAAGAGAAAGAGATGAGTGCCCTTAATTTCTACTTTATGCCCTTACTGGTGCTTGAAAATGAAAATGAAAATGTGCGGGTGAGTTCCCGCAGCCACCTTGAATCATGTGCTAATTTTAGGAATGGAAATCTCCTATTAAATATTGCAGAGCAGCTTGGCCAGCATGGCTCAGCGGTTGAGCATCGACCTATGATCCTGGAGATCACAGTTAGATTCCCAGTCAAGCACATGCCCAGGTTTCGGGTCATTCTGATCCCCAGCGGGGGTCCTGCAGGAGGCAGTCGATCAGTGACTCTCTCTCATCATTGATGTTTCTCTCTCTTCCTCTCTCTGAAATCAATAAAAATATATTAAAAAAAAAAAAAAAGATTGCAGAGCAAATTTAAATCAGGGAGCCCTATGACGTGTCCTGGCCTGCACTCTGTCAGACATCTTTTAGAAGGGAGAAAAATATAGTCCAATTATTATAAGCTACTGTCATGTTGGTCTTTCCAGTAATATGCAGCCAAACTGAACCCTAACTAATGTATGTCAGTTTATCTAGGAAAGCAGGAGAACAGCAGCACCCAACCTAGAGTGTTATTGTAAGGATATAAGAAAATAATATGGTTAAAGTATTTTTTATGTGCTCAATAAAAGTTAGATACTGTCACTAAATGAAACCTTAGTTTGCACATAATAAAAATTAGATATTATAACCTGATGCTGTAAAAGCTTGAATCCTATGAGTCCAATCTCAGAATGGAACTGCATATGAAAGACATGATCAGGCCACAAAAATAATTTTAAAAATAACCCCAAAAAAGCAATTAAATTTTTTTCTAGTTATCCTTTTTTAAAAAAAATAAAAGCAATTTAGATTTTCATTGGAGTTACTAACAACATCAAAGGGGATCCTATTTGAAATCTGGAGGCACTTTATTTTAAATGGAGAAGATTCTTTTCCTTGTTACTTTGAAAAAATTTCAAACTTACAAAAATTTGCCAAAATAGTACAGAAAACTTCTGTATTCTCTTTAGCCCAATCCTCAAAATGTTACCATGCTCTCTCACATTTCCTCACTCACTTATGCACCCATTATTATTAGTGACTTTCTTGAACCTGTTGAACGCAAAGTGTAAAATGATACCCTCTCGCCCTGGAACCTCTGGAGCACGTTTCCTAAACAAGGAAGCGCTGCTAACTAACTAGCGTGCAACTCTCCAGATCAGGAAATCTACGCTGAACAGCACGACCAGCGATTCACTGGCTCATTCAGATGGTAGCAACTGACCCAATAGTATCTCATATTCCTTTCTGTCCCAGGATCCTACCCAGAAATATCTGCACATTTAGTTATCATGCATCTTCAGATAACTTCAGTCTAAAAAAAAATTCCTGTCTTTCCCTATTTTTCATGTCCCTGACAGTTTTAAAGAGTAGAGATCTTTGATTTTCTATCTTGACTTTCAACCTGGGCTTATCTGAAACTTTCTCAAGCCCAAACCCAGACTCTGCCTTCATGATACGAAGTCAGGGACGTGATGCCATGCTCTTGGTAATGCATCGAAACAGGGGACGTAGGATACCACATGTCCATCACTGGGGATGTTAATTACGATCCCCTGATTACACTGGTGTCTCAACTTTCTCTAACTTAAAGTAACAATGCTCCCCTTTAAAAGCGGATTATTAATATATCATGGGAGGGTATCCTGAGATTACATCCATGTTCTGCACCTCATTAAATCTCCACTCATCTGCTTTAGCACACTCTACAGACTCCTGTCTGAATCAGCCACCTCTGCTATGTTTGCCAGGAGGTGATTCTCTATTTACATTGTTCCTTTTACTTTTGTTCATTGTCATTTTATGTAAGGAAGAGCTATCCCTTCTCCTAGATTGACTGATTCATGTTTTTACATCCTTTAGTTCCTTACTTGGCACCTATGTCCTTTTGATATGTCCCTGTCATTCACTGATTGTGTCCTTACTTTCTGGAAAAACAACATGTTCTAGGCTCATTTCCCCCCCTCTTTTTTTGAGTCCATAGGTCGTGATTTTTCTTCTTTTCCATATACATTTTATACTTTTCCCATCCCAGTCCTAGAAATTATAATTTCTTAAAGAAGTGCAAGTTTGTTTTAGTGGAGGAAGGTTTTTAGAAACTAGAATCTAGGTATTAGTGCTCCCGTTGTTACTGGGGTACCATTTCCTAGCAAACAGAGCTAGGAAATAAACATGTAAATATGTATATATTAATTAAAAAATATATACATATATTATGTAAATATTCCCTCATATTCACACTTCACTATTGTCACAAATACCCAAATGTATGTGTGTGTATGTGTATGTATATGTGTGTTATGCATTTGTGTATACCATGAATTTATACCGATACCTCTAATTTCAAGTCAAACCTCAGGCTTCTTTCTATTTTTTCGTCTTACCCTGTTTGTAAATATGTTCTCCAGCAGTGAAGAAATTGGCTCCCATTAGCCTCAATATATTGAATGATTTGCTTAATTAGCTTATTTACTGAATGTAACCAGTTCTCCAACCACAACGATCACTTTCTCAACCTTCCATCTCTGCTTCTCCCTGCCACAACTTGTATCCTTGACTGGCTTACTGGCCTGTGTCTCAGAGAAGGACAGGGAAGGAAAAATGGAGAGAGAAGGATAGGAGCACTTTTTAATTTCATTTCTTCATTTTACAGTACTTCTCACACTCTGCACCTGCCCTAAAAAAGTGACATCCCAATCGGAAGCACACTAGCATTCATTAATAGGGATTTTCTTGAACACTTGGCAAAGTTACCATCATTCAGGATGTACTTTTCAAAAACAAACAATCAAACAAAAAACAACAAAAGCTCAATCCTTCTATGCACCCATCCCCAATCTCCACAATCCCCAAAACTTTTGCATTTAAAATCAAATACCATAGTAATAAACAACAAGATTTCAATTTACATTAAAATATACAGAAAGTAATGTGGTGCTAGAAAAACTTGACCTTGCCTGCAAAGCTCGTCAACATCCATGGCGAGTTCAATGTATGAAAGTAAACACAGACTTTTGTGTTCACACCTCAGGCAAAGTCACAGGGCGTGTGTGTGTGTGTGTGTGTGTGTGCGTGTGTGCTCGAGCGCGCACGTGTGTATGATTGCTCAGTTTTGCATCTATTTGCATCTTCTACTGTTTGAAAATTTTCAGAAAGTTCTGAAAAAGCATATTGTCAGAAAAGGGCTGTACACTGTGTTTTCTAAACTAGGACAAATCCTTTTCTTGAGAATGAAAAAGTCTCTCATTCCTCAAATTCTCATTCAAAACTTTCAACCCACAGCACACTTTTTTTTCTGTAGCAATTGTTAACCTCTATATCTTTTTCTTTACTGGGCATAGAATTGACTACATTTCCCATCCTCCCCTGTAGTTACACAAAGCCAAAGGAGTATGGGTGAGGGTGATGTATACCAACCACCTCCAAGTCAGGCCCATGAGTCTCGGTGCAGTGCTCCCTGTTCTCTGTCTTCCCGCATATGCTGGCCAGATGCACAGCACTGCACCCAGCAGAGGACTCAAAAGCCTAACGGCAGAGCCACTAGATTAAAGAACCTGGTTGCTATTGGGGCAGAGGCCCTCCGCCCCTACACGCCCAACCTGCACAGGACTGGGAAGTGTGTGAGCGATGAACCTTGGTGGCTGAGATCTGGTATTGTTTGTTACAATATTTCATCGATGCTGACGAACAAAACCCCCAAAACAAAATGCCGTATGGGCTCCTACTATGAAAAATCACAAACGATATTCACTGATGTAGTGATTCCTGAGTGGCAGTGTACAGCAAAACTTGGCTGACTGAGCAAAATGTTTTATTTTATTTCTCCATGGAAGTTTCCTTCAAATTAAGCAACCAATGTGGCAATACTTTGTAAGGCTCTCAAGTTTTGCAACCACAGTTCCAAACAAGGCACTCAGGTAGGCCCAACTTCAGCAACTCATCTGAAGATTGTGACATGTGACTGGTGGAAAGTGACAAATGAAAACAGTGGTGCTGCCTTACATGGGCTAGTGTACAGAGTCATAGAGTTATTAAAAGTCTGATCAAATCTAAATACTAATTTATGTTACTGTAACACATCTTTGACTTGCATAAGGGTTAATATTCTTTCCTGTGTGTCTAGTTGACTGGCAAAAATGACTAAATAAGAGGGAAGAATAAACTCAGTATCATGATGGCATTTCCTTTCCTCAGGAAGAGCTTCATACCATGAAAGGTGGACTTATTTGCATTTGTACTACTGTCCAAGAAATGAGGGGAATGACCAAGACATCACCTCCCTAGATGCATGAGTCCTTTGTACGGCTCTGCCCAGTTGGGTTGTGCCTAGTTGTGTTTTAATCCTTGGTCCCTTTACTTCTTGGAGTAGGCCCTGGGGCATTCTCTGTGGAGGGCCCTTGACACTGGAAATTCCTCCTTTTGGTTGATCAAAGCTGGTGCTGCCTGACCCCACCCCAGGAAGTGGTGGCAGACACATCTGTTCAGTCTGGCTTCTTGCCAATAGGGGATTTACTCTCGGGGGAGTAGGGGAGAGGGACTTTTATGTCGGGAGGGGATTTATTGCTGGCTGATGGGGTGTGGCGAGTGTGAAGGGTGGGAACCACTTCAGCTCCCTGGCTGGATTGTCTGACTTTTTGTGCAGCAGGGCTTAATCTTTGTATGTGGGTCCCAAGACTTTTGTGAAGGGTAACTGCTAAATTGGTGAACTTTAACGATAAACTGAAAAAACTCTGGGGGGAGTGAAGTATAGATTTGCAAAAGCAAGAAGATGAAAGTGAATGTTTGCTGACTATACATAGTAAGATACTGTTTAGAATCAAACAACCAAAGACACAATGTTGACGCTCCTCACTGGTTAGCTGGCATAACCCCACAGACCCAGGGGAACAAGGGAAATAGAAGCTGGGCCACAGAGTGTCCTGAAATTCTTGCTTTCACTTAGGGAAAGTCACTGGACCTCTTTAGACCTTAGTGTCTCCATAGCAACAATGGCAATAACATGAAAATTACAACTGAATTCTGTAAAACAGTCCCAATTTTGTGAGGTTAGTATATGTTAAGAAAGGAGGAGTATGGCATTGTAGGACAGTCTTAGTTGTCTGCTAAAACAATAGCAGAGTATGGCCTGAGCACAACACTGTATTAAAGATTCAGTATATGAATGGGAAAGACATGTCGTAGCATTTAATTGAGTTTGATTCTAGAAGTTGAGAGAACACCAGCATTTTGCACTTTGGAAGATCCTTTACCTTTCTTACCATCATATTATTTTCTAAGAACATTGGAACCAGAGATTTTGCCTAGGCATCAACCATGTGCCCCTCATAGATTTTATCTAGCAAATGTTTGTAGAGTAGCTCTCATACCACTTCTGGGCCATATGATGAAGTCTATACAAAATAAACATAGTCCCTCTTGTTCATGTAGCAGGAGCTCCTGTTTAAAGCTTCAACTTAAGAACCCGGGCAGGCTACAGAATATCGGTAAATTAGAAAAAGATCCTCTCTTAGGCAGACATAGTCACAGTTGTGTATTTGGTGAGTGGCACGTGGGCTGTATTTCAGCCCTCACTGGTCCTTTAGTCTTTGGCCTGCATGCCTTTGTGGGCTTTGGATTTCATCGTATCTTATGGATGTGGAGCATCATATCTTATGAAGCCATGGCATACATGTGTCAGGAATCTTAGTTGCATGAAGGACCAAAAAACAAAACCCCTAGTAAATAAATCATCCTAAAAAAAAAGCAATGAAAAGCACACAACTTTAATGCAAGAACAACACATCACAGAATAATATGGGAGATTCCAGAAGCAGCAGGGTGTCTGTCCCTACACTGCTGGCTTCCCTTGAGTACCACACCGAAAGAGCTGTTTCCACTAGGACAAAAAATTTTCAGTTAGGAGAATATTGGGAGAACAAAGAAGCCGTTTTGGGGTCTTCCAATCAGAATATGGAACAGAGCTAGGTGACAGGCGGAGCCTGTGGTGGCTTCAGCGCTGTGGTGGCTTCAGGAAGTTCGATGTGGCTGCCCAAGAAGTTCAAGTACAGATCAGCTACAGAAGATGGAGGCTTTGAGGTGGCCTCAGAGTGGCTGAGCGACAACTGTGTGGCATGAGGTCAGTGAGGGAGAGTGGGAACGGCAACTCTATACATCAGCATGTGTGCACTCCTTGTGGAACTCCAGAAATATCTGGGAGAGAAGAAGATGTGTGAAAAAGAACTAAAGTCCTGAAATTGTGAGTTGAGGAAGAATCATAAGAATATTATTTGTTATTGTGACATTATTTTTATTCCAATGAAGAGGTGAACTGCGAAACCAGAATAGCACATATGCATATAAAAATGTGAAAGAATAACACATACCACTCTAGGATAACTTCTCCTGACCACAGGGTGTGAAGTACGAGATGGTAGGTAAATCACAAAACTAAGCAACATTATATTTATATATTCCACTTGAGTTGGGTCTCCCTTGTTGGGGATGATCGAGTATACAGGTTGGTGAGTAACGTCCAATAATGAACAATTGGAGGTTCCTAGGCAATGCTCTTAAACTTCTGTTTTAGTGAAGAGAGAAAGTGGGGGGGAGTGAGGGGAGGGGAGGGGAGAAGTGACTGGTGGGTTCACTGTAAGCGAAGGTGCGCCAAGGGGAATATGTTCTAAATCGAGAGCCAGGCCTCCTGGGTTCTCCACCTGGTTCTGCTTCAGCTAGCAGAGCGGGACTGGGGAAAATCATTTCCTTTCTCTGAGCTTTGATTTCCTCATATGTAAAATGAATGGGCTGAACCGACTGACTTTCAGATTTTCTCCTTCAGTCGATGCTCACATTTGTGTTTGACTCGAATAATTGTTGAGAATGGAACTTTGCTTAGAAACCCGGGGAACTTTGTGGCTTATTCTAGTAAGGTAAAACTCCAGCCAAACTGCAATGCAGGAGTTAGCTTTCTGACAACAGCTTTTCGGTCAGTGATTGACTGAAGCTGAGACTCCACAAGTCCATATAAAGCAATGCTTCTGCACCACTATGTTTTGTTCCTTTCCCACCTTTTCTTTCCTCTCTTGCTTCCTACATGTCAGGGTTATATTTCCTTTTTGGTCACTGTATAAATGTGGAGGACTTCTCCTAACCCTATCAGATTGGCTGGACATTCAGTCTGTGTTTTTGCACATCCTGCCAAAATAAGCTTGGTCATTTACCTCTGTTTATTTTCCCTTTCCAGACATCAGGTATTGTCTATGTTCCAGCGCCCACACAAAAGTAATACTGCCACACTTAAGGCTACAGTTTCTCTCTGATTGTTGCTTAGTTTTCTGGACTTAGAGTCAAACCAAGCAGAGGAACCCATCAAACAGCAGCTAATGGCATTTGATTTCTCCAAGAGTTTTCAAATTCTCTGAACAGTAATGCTTATGATGTTAAAAAAAATTTTATTAAATTTATTGGGGTGACATTGGTTAATAAAATTATATAGGTTTCAGGTGTACAATTGTATAATATCATCTGTATATTGTATTGTGTGTTTATCACCTGAAATCAAGTCTCTTTCTGCCACCATTTATCCCCCCTCACCCTTTTCCACCTCCCCACACCCCCGTTCCCTCTAGTCATCACCAGACTGTTGTATGTATCTATGAGTTGTTTTTTTTGCTTCATCCCTTCACCATTTTCACCCAGCTCTCCAACTCCCCTACCCCCTCACAGCTGTCAGTCTGTTCTTGGTATCCATGAGTCTGTTTCTATTTTGTTTGTTAGTTTATTTTGTTAATTAGATTCCATATATAAGTGAAATCATATGGTATTTGTCTTTCTCTGACTAGCTTATTTCATTTAGCATAATATTCTCCAGGTCCATCCAAGCTGTCGCAAAAGATAAGATTTCCTTCTTTTTTATGGCAGAGTAGTATTCCATTGTGTAAATGTGCCACAGCTTCTTTATAGACTCATCTACTGATGGACACTTGGGCTGCTTCCAAATCTTGGCTACTATAAATAAGGCTGCCATGCACATAGGGATGCATATATTCTTTTGAATTAAGGTTTTGGGTTTCTTCTGATACAGAAGTGGAATCACCAGGTCATAAGGCAGTTCCATTTTTAATTTTTTGAGGAAGATCTATACTGCTTTCCACAGTGGCTGCACCAATCTGCATTCCCACCAACAATGCACGAAGGTTCCCTTTTCTCCACACTTGTTTGTTGATTTGTTGATGGAGCCATTCTGACAGGTGTGAGGTGATATCTCACTGCAGTTTTAATTTGCATTTCTCTGATGATTAGTGACGTCGAGCATTTTTTCATATGTGTATTGGCCATCCTTATGTCCTCTTTGGAGAAGTGTCTACTCAGGTCCTTTGCCCATTTTTTAATTGAATAGTTTTTTGGGGGGTGAATTTTATAAGTTCTTTATAAATTTTGGATATTAACCCCTTATCCAATGTATCATTGGCAAATATGTTTTCCCATTCAGTGGGTTGTCTTTTCATTTTTGCGGACAGTTTCCTTTGCTGTGGCAAAAACATTCTGGTTTGATGCAGTTCCATTTGTTTATTTTTAATTTGTTTCCCTTGCCCGAGGAGATATATCAGAAAATATATTGCTAAGAGAAATGTCCGAGATGTTTTTATAGTTTCAAATCTAACATTTAAGTCTTTAACCCATTTTAGTTTATTCTTGTGTATGGTGTAAGAAGGTGGTCTAGTTTCATTCTTTTGCATGTATCTGTCAATGACATTTTTAATAAACAATCTTATAATACAGAGGAGAGGTAAGGAGAGGGGAGAGGAGGAAGGTGAAAAAGAGGGCAGAGGAGGTCAAACTATAAGGGAAGGAACCCAAAGAAGAACTGATGCCTTACCATACTTCTTTCCACTGCATATACTAGAATTTTGCCTTTTTAGGATATATCAATCCCCTTTTTGATCAAACTCCCATTTCAACATTAAAGAAGTTAAATTTAGGTTGACTTTAGTCTCTGATATTTTGGCTATAGTTCACAAATCATCAGGTTCTGCCTGACCTAAGGAATTTTAGGGTCTTTTTTCAGAATCGCCTTCTGAAAACAAGGTGCTAGTAATTTATCCCCGAAGTAAAGAATATTCATTTGTTCCTTGACCCCAGTATACCTTTGTAATTTTGAATCAAGCCCATTTTTTTGACTGTTTCCAATGCTTTTCCACAGTAGCTAACCTCTTACACATAGTGAGGAGTAGTAGTATACATTGCTGTTTGTGGAAATACTAAAACTACTATTCCTATAGCTATAATTTCACTTGAATTCCTTCTGGAAACCGTGTTGAATTCTGACTCCTCATGTCTCTTAAACTAGGTACCTTTCAAGTAAGCACTTGAAATATGCTACACATACTCTTGCTCTCTGTAGGAATGAGCGAGCTAACTTCTATTACTCTCATCTGAAAGTTGTTGCAGAAAAAAATAGAGAAAGATTATGTGGTTTGAGGATCAATTGACTGACATTCATACTGATGACAGAAGGGAGGAAAAATGTGATTCAGTGAAGGCAAAAGAACTTCTGTCTTACAATATTAAAAATATTCCTGATGGAGAGGTAATACAATATGTGTCTAGCTGATAATTGTGGAATTTGCTGTCCCAGACATCGTTTGTGTTATGATAATAAAAAATACACACAAAATTAATAGGATGATTTAGGAATGATTTGGCTCTCAATAAGACCAGAGGGAGACATTTAATTGAGTTACCATTGTATAAAACTATAAGCAATATAGGCCAGAAACAAGTGGATGCTGCTGATGGTTTTCTGTTTCCATGGAAAATTAGTAAAGAGAAAGGAAAGGAGGAAACAAAACATTGTAAGTCTCTACTATATTCCACTCTTGTGCTTGGCAATGACCTTACTGAATCCTCACACAAACCTCCCTGAGGGAGTTTCCATTATCCCCATTCCACAGATGAGGAAACAAGCTGGGAGACATAAAGTAACTGGTCCAAAAATCACAAAGCCAGCTAGCAAATGGCACAGCGGGGATTTTAGCTGGTCTCAGTCTGATCTCGGAGGCTTTGTTCTTTCCACATTGATCTCTTTTGATTGTTTTTGTATTTAATCATTCAGTTCATTCATTCTTGTTCTAGAGAAATTTTACAGGCTCTGATCACCACAACCTGTGCGATTCCGTATTACAGGGTGGTTACCATTTTGAAATCATTTTTAGCATTGAGCATTGAACAATTCACCAGTTTCGACATGGCATCGCCATTCTGCATGAACACATATTATTTAAAAGAAAGAATGAATGTTCTTTTTCATTTTGATCAAGGCATGCCTCGTGGCTCAGTTCCCTGCCACTGAGTTCTGACAACCTGGCTATTCCTGCTCTGCTCTCCTGAGACGATGACAGCCGCAACTTGACTAAAATGCTTTCTGGAGAGCCAATGAGCCATCTCCTCTGGCCCATAAATGTCATGCTAGCCACTTTTCAAGGTTGATGACTGCCAAATGTGTCTGTGGAAACTCATTCCCTAGATATTATACAATGTTTCATAATCTAATTTTTGAAAGTTGAGGAATTAGGAAATTCTCAAAGCAGTATTGTTGAATCGATTGAAAATATAAAACAGGTTATGCTGTCCCATGCTTTGGAAGATGAGAAGTGGTTACAACAAACCCACAAGAATACAATATTAGCTTCCAAAGGATGAGCAAGCACTGATGAAAACATCACACACCCTTGTAAGATGCCAAATGCAAACATAAGACAAGGGCGTTCTTGAGAACTATGGGAAGTTAAGGCCAAGTGCTAGGCAGGCAGGTCTATTTCTCAGATGCCTTTCAGGAACGGAGCCTCAAAATCAAAAGTCAGAGACAAAACAAACACGACAAGTAATTATTACCACCATGGTATTCCATCCAGAACCCCTTCAGAAGGGTAACATTTCTTGTGACCTCCGGATTTCTGAGTCAGAGGTGGTCGAAACAATAAAATATACATATAATATATAATATATAATATATAATATTATGTAATAAAAAATATAAAGCCATCACACACACACACACACACACACACACACACACCATTACCACGTATTTCTTTAACATTTTAGAAAATGTTGGGACAAAGTTTGGGAAAAATACATACAAATTATCGATCTGTATTCCTCTTAAGTAATCAGGTTAACCCTACTGGGAGAATGAGGTTGAAATAACTAATAGATGGATGTGCCCAAATGAGTACATGAACCCATTGTAATATATTATGACACAAACCTATCTCTGCCACCATCATTTTAAAATAAAAATAACATTTGCCAAGTTCTGGGCCACAAAGTTGAAAATAGAATGTTACAGAGTTGTCATTATTTTTTCTCTGGGAAGGATTGTGACTGATAAGATAACTATTGCCTAAACTATTTTAGTATGTGGAATTGGCACAGATAATTCTCTGCTCTATGTACTAATTACTGTAATTTGATCATTGTAATGATTATAATTTCATATTCACTTTATATGAGATAGTCTCTTAACACTGCCTGTCACAGCTTAGTAAATTTGCTTGTAAGATTCTTTTGGAGAGAAACTATTATATCTTATCAACAATGTCTTTAGTAGCTTAATTATGATATGCCTTCAGGATTTTTATAACACCTCTTGCAAAGCCTGTTTTCTGAATAAGAATGTTACATTTCTAAGAACTGTGCCAAGATATTGTTTTAAATAGTCAGTTGCATTTCTAATATTTTATGAGAGAAATTTATGAAAACAACCTAAACTTCCATCAAAAGGGTACTTATTAGATTAATAATGGCATATCCATATAATAGACTATCAGGTACTTATAAAAAGAATACGGAAACTCTCTGTATACTGATTCAGAAAGATTTCCAATGTATATTATGGAATGAAAACAGCAAGGTGCTATAAAATAACTTACATAAAATATTTTCATTATATAAAATAGGGGGTATAGAAGAATATATCTGTGTATATTCTTGCATTTTTACAAAGGAAAACTCTGGTAGGATAAATAAGAAAGTAATATGAGTGGTTTCCTGAGGGTGAGGAGAGGGATATATATGATTCCTGAATGAGTGGAAAATGGGTTTAGAGGCGGACTTTCACTGTATTTCTTGCCTTGCAATCTCTGTTGATGGTCCCTACTGCCATGAAATGCTTTTGATGCTTACATAGCCCACTACATCAAGCTTTCTTTTATTTCTTTTGGATTTTGAGTCATACATATAAAAACCTTTACCTTTGGTCATTTTATCACCTAGGTAACTTTTTACAGTTAAATATTTCATCCTCTTGTAATTATTATGGAACATATTATGAGAAATGATGGTCACCCCATTGTCTCAACACTATTCATTAGACTATCATTTCCCTATTGATTGGAGATGCTACCTTGTTCACATATTATATTCTTTCGATATTTCTGAACTTTCTATTCCATTACATTGGTTTGTCTATGTATATGCCACGTTTTATTCTTTAATTTTTATTTATCTATCTATCTATCTATCTATCTATCTATCTATCTATCTATCATCTATCTATCTAATTTTTTTTAGAGAAAGAAAGAGCGGGAGAGAGAGAAAAACATTGATATGTTTTTCTACTAGCTTATGCATTCATTGGTCTCTTCTTGAATGTGCCCTGACTGTAGACCAAACTGAAATCTTGGTGTATTGAGATGATGCTCTAACCAACTTAGCTACCCAGCCAGGGCCTATGCCCTCATGTTTTAATTACTAAGAATGTATGCTTTAAAACAGATAGTTCTGTTCTGCTGATTTTTCTTATTATTTATTGAATTTTCCAGTTGGTTCTCTTAGATTTTTCAGGTGTATAACCATATTACCTGCAAATAGAGATAATTCTACCTTCTCCTTTCCATTTTTTATATCTATAATTTCTTTTTCTCATCTAATTACAATGGTTGGTTAAATATCCTCTTAAAAATTCTGCAAAGAGACTCACTGATGAAATGAGGTTACAGCAACAGAGTCTACGTGAAAATTTTGACCTGCTTATACATATGGTGCATTATGTTGAATAACTCTTTTGGCTATATCAACATAACATGTTAGAAGTTTTTCTTGATGTATTATTTCTAAGAAATAAAAAAGTGATTTCACTTGTTATTAAAACCATCTTCAGTATATTAAACTTAAACTTTCCTTGAGGGTCAGTTTACAAATAGTTTTCATTCACCTTACATACTGTAAGGAAATACTTAAGACAAAATAGAGATTTTAGCAATCGAGTGGTTAATCTCTCTCAAGCCAGGTCTATCGGAAATGACTGAAGCAAATGTGTGGTTTATATTCCACTCCCCACCCCCATATATTGAAGTTCAAATCTCTGATTTGATTTGAACATATCCATGGTGAGTTTAAGAATGATCTTCTTCATCATGGTATCAAAGTTGCCTGGTGTCTTATGTGATGTTATCTATATTTATATCCATATCTAAAACTTTAGTAGCCAATTCAGGGCTGTATTTGGTCCCTGAATGAAGCAAAGAAAATATTTGACAACTCGATGGAATGAATATCAACCAAACTAACCATTGCTAAGTTTAGAAATTCTTTTTTCAAGAGGGGAAAAGTTAGTTAATACTTTTGAAAATCCGAGGCTGGAATTACCAGTTGAAGGAATAGATTTTCACATTCAAAATTTGTTGTAAGACTGGATTTCTACAATCAAAGTTTGCAAATGTTCTTACTGACATGAATCTTTAGCATATTTGATAGATGATGGAGTTCATTACTGAAGAAAAGGCACATTCAAGCAAAACATGCCAAAGTTAAACAGAGCACTGAATAACATTGATACAGACAAGTTAAACCACACACACACACACACACACACACCCACCCCTCAAGAGAACCTCCTTACTAATCAGCAGTCACTTGATTTACTAAGCCAGTGTCCTCTCAGCTTCCAGGGGTCACAAACGCCCATGCTCTGGTTCAAGGAGCCCTTACATTCAAAAAAAAAAAGTTGATTTGCTTTGAATGTTTTAAAGATCATATTTGGACAAAAAATAAAGGTAAGTAAATCTTCCAGAAAACAAGAGAGCAAGCTCAGGATAAAGATGCCCAGTTGTGAATTCTAACAAGCTAGTGCAATCCTCTGTCTATTGTAGCTTCAGGAAAGAGCAGTTATTTAGGAGACATATGGAAGTTGGCTCCTTTTTCTAACTCCCACATTTAGTCAAACTGCCACTAACTTACAGATCTACAGGAAACAGGCAGGACAGTACATCCATTCACTCATGGAAACCCACCAGCGTGTGTCATTGCAGCTTATTAGGATAAGTGTCCTTACTCATTATATCTACCAATTTAGGAACTCTAAGGCCACCTCTCAATAACAGAGAGTTTACATTTTGACCTAGACTTCCAATGATAAACAGAGGATGATTTTACCAGGTGAAAAATCTTATTTATCTACTCTAGGCTCAGGGTAAAAAATCCTGAGTGAGAGTCCAAAGGCACATGAACTAGATTATATGTACTCAGAAGAATTTGTAAATCAAGTGTCTGCTGATGTGTAAGGAGGTTCTCTTGGTGTGTGTGTTTGTGTGTGTGTTTTCTATTTAACTTGTCTGTATCAATGTTATACAGTTCCAGGTTATGGAAATGATCAAATATATAGTCAGTACCCAGTGAAAAGACTAAATATTGGCTTGGAGGCATTGGCTGAACTTTAGCATAGTTCTCTTCATAATTAGATTTTTTTAAACTTAGCCCCACATGCTGCTACTTTTAGCATGATGCAGCAGGGTCTAGTTAAGTTATGCTATATGCTTTTCAATTAAACCATAACATTCACATGTGCATTTTGTTGTGCTCACCCAACATTAAATAAATGGATAACACCTGAATAAATTCAGAATCACAGTGTACACCCATTCTTGGAACTAATTTACCAGTTGGAGGGTTTTCATTTTAGTTTAATCATGAGTTTTACTGAATTGAGGTAAAGCAGTAGTTACTTAAATCCAAGCTCTAAAAACAGGTAAAGTAAAATACATAATAGTATTTATGACTGTTTGACCCATTTCTCAACCCATTTAAATTTGGAAAGATATGTAATAAATTTGAGTCTAGTTTATACACTTGGACTATTCATATATACAGTAAAGCTCTTTCATAAAGCTTCTTATCAGGGGAAATGTCTTAGAAAGGAAATGGTAAATTATGGGCATGGAGATAGTACATAAGATTTTCAGTCTCCTATTTTACATTTATATCTCCTTATTTGTATTAAAATACACAGCTACTGACAATGACACTGTGCATGTGTATAAAGTGTCAAGGATACATATATCCTCAGCAGTTCTTGGAACAGTAAGAACTCTGGGGCCTCTCCCTACTGTTGATGTAATTTTTCTAGAAGATTTTTCTGGGTAAACCTGAGTGAAGATGACAATAATTGATGAAGTTCCCCATTTTTGAAAGCTTCCACACTTAATTTTAATCAAGTATTGCCCTGGTCTGTGTGGCTCAGTTGGTGAGCATCGACTCATGCACGGAGAGGCCACCAGTTCGATTCCCAGTCAGAGCACATCCCTGTGTGCAAGAAGCAGCCTACTGATGTGTCTCTCTCTCATCAATGTTTCTCTCCCTCTCCCTCTCCCTTTCTCTCTCTGTCTAAAATAAATAAATATAACATATTTTTAAAATAATAAAGTATCCACTGTAGGGCCTGTGCACAGAAGGCATTTAGTGAATAGTGGTTCATGATGACTATTCCCTGCCTAATAAATATTATGCATGATGTAGATGCTGATAAATTGGATAAAATTTTTAACCATTAAATCTTGGATTCTTAAAAGAATACTTCTAATTACATAGATGTTTGTTTTCATTTAAACCACTGTAAAGAAAGTCTACAGAGAATATAATTTTCCAAAATAAATTCTGATTTTTTTTATCCAAATGGTCAAAATAATACTAACCTAGTATATGAAGCCTTAAGTTATACCTGTAGAATTCTTAAAAACACAACAAAAACTGAAATATTCCCGATGGCAAATATCTGGGTTTTAAGGAAGATCTTAAATTTTTGACCTTTAAAAAAACCTTATCAGTGAGTTTGGTGATAAATTAAGAAAAAAGTTTTTAATTCAATTCACTAACGGAGAGGTCAGGAAGAAAAAGACGGCAGTATACAGTAAAACTCTGAATGCCTCATCACGAGCAGCAGGAGGGTGTGGGGAAGGCCTAGTTGGAGGACTTCTAGAATTAAGTGCAATATAACATTGTCACAACACTACTCCTCAAATATAAAAAGCAAAGTCAAGGCCCCAAGAATAAGGTCTGAGATGGAAAAAATACTCCCAGCATGAAGGAGGCAATTGACCACACCTAGAGCTCGATTTGCGACTAGAAGAAATTGATGCACTGCAACGCATCCAGGAGAGAAAGCATGGCTTATAAAAAATTAGAAGAGATTTGGATGCTCTTTGACTTGAGGACAGGTGAGGGTTGAGGACAGAGGCAGGGGATAAGAATGGTCATGTCATATGTAAACTGATAGCTGTGCTCAAATGTTAAAGAGATATCAAAAAGAAGGGTTAACCATATACATGGTTTGAAAATAAAATATGGAGACCTAAAGGTAAAAGTAATAGGAAAACTGAAATACGGAGAATTTTTCTTTAAAAAAATCACTAAAAGCCATCCTATAAAGAAATAGGATGGCTGTGGGTTGTTGAGTTCCCCATCTGGGAAGCAAGAGGCTATTTAAACAATTATCTGGGGTGCTGTAGGACAACACTTCTCAAACTCTAACATACATGGGATCATGTGAGTGTCACGGTAAAATGCAGATTCTGGTTTAGGAGGTCTGCATGTCTACACGCCTAACAAAGCTCCCAGGTGAAGCCAATGCTGCTGGCCCATGTACAACACTTTAAGTAGCAATAGTCTAAGGTATTTTCCAAATCAAAGAATCCAAAATAGATTTAACTTGTGGCTCTATCACTCTCTGTGTGGTCATGAAACTAGTTCTGTATCATGTTCTTATCTCATATTTCCTCACTGCAAGTTGGAAATAGTAAGAATATTGCCTTGTAGAAACGTTTGGAGGACTCAGTGAATTAATGCATGTAAAGAACGCAGGAGAGAGCATGCCACGTGGTAAATACTCAATAAATGTCAGCTTTTATTATTGCCATCATTATTATAAAACTAAAAAGTTATGAAATACAGAGTGGTTGGCTTTTTCTGATTTCCATCTTAGCTGATGTAATCAGATTGTGTTTACTGTCTCAACTGAGCAGTGACGCCATAGAGTTTATCCAGCTCACTGCCAGACAGAACTCCCATTGCAGCCTAAAGTTATTTCTAGGTTTTGCTAAATTCCAAAGGAAATGAAATCTATAATGACTCTATTATGCAAATAATAGTGAAGTTGAAGGAGCATGGGAATGAATTTCTAGAGACCTAGTTTTCAGTCCTGCCTCTACTTAGCCATGCAAATGGATAGTTTTCTCCCAAGCCTGACAGTCCCACAGTGCAGGAGAACACGTGGCCCTTTTACAGCTGACCCAAATCTTTCATAGACTGATGGCTGAGCCATACACATCCAAGAAACAGAGAGTGCCATCATTCTTTGGGCTCCATGTGCTTTTCTGGACTCTAAGTTATCTGCTATACTGCCCATTTCCTCTGCCTGATGTCCTGCTTCTTGTTATAAAGAATTTTTGGCACTGATGCTGATATAAGAGTAAGGGACTAGGAACTCTATGTAATGAGTGACTATGGGTTATTGGAAATGCCTGACATTTTAATTTTTGGCACACAATAAAGGTGGCCAAACCTTACTCGTCAAATGCTTTAACTAATTAAGAAAAAACCAAACTTTTCAATCAACATTTTAAGTTTATTTTACACCAGTCTGCATTCCCACCGACAGTGTATGAGGGTTCCCTGTTCTCCACACCCTCACCAACACTTGTTGTTTGTTGATTTATTGATGACATTCTGACTGTATAAAGCAGTAATGGAGTTACCTCAAAAAATTAAAAATGGACCTGCCTTATGACCCAGTGATTCCTCCTCCGGGAAGTTATCCAAGGAAACCTAAAACACTATTTGGAAAGAATATATGTAGCCCTGTGTTAATTGCAGTGTAATTTACAATAGTCGAGATTTGGAAGCAGCCAAGTACCTAGCAGTAGATGAACGGATAAAAAGCTGCGGGACATTCACACCATGGAGTACTACGCAGCTGTAAAAAAGACAAAAATTCTACCCTTTGCTACAGCATAGATGGGCCTGGAGAACATTAGTCTAAGTGAAAGAAGCCAGGCAGAGAAAGCAAGTACCATATGATTTCACTCATACGTGAAATCACAAACTGAATGAACAAACTGAACTACCAATAGAGACTACCAATAGAGACAGACTCATAGATAGACAGCTGGGGGGAGGAGTTGGGAAGGGTTGAGCAAAAAAGAAATAAAAAAGATAGAACTCATGGACATGAACAACAGTGTGGGGATTGCAGGGGGGGAAGGGGATGGGTGGAGGTAGAAGAGGGCATAGAGGGGATAAGTGGTAATGGAAAAAATTAAATTAAATTAAATTTCAAAAAAAGAAATACCAAAAAAAAGTCAAGTTCATTTTATATGTCATTTCCAAAGGCCAATTTTATTCTAAAAATAGTTTTAATGCTAAGCGAAATAAACCAGGCAGAGAAAGACAAACATCACATGACCTCACTTATATGTGGAATCTAAAGAACTTAATAAACTGATGAACAAAATAGGTCCAGTGACACGAAAGCATGGATCAGACTGACAAATCTCAGAGGGAAGGTCAGGGGTGGGGATGGGAGTGGAGATTAACCAAAGGATTTATATGCATATATGCATAATCCAAGGACACGGACACTGGTGTGGCGAGGGACTGGGGAGAAGGGTGGGTGCAGGGAGGAAAGGGTCAATGGGGAGAAAAGGGAACATCTGAAACATTTTGAACAATAAAAACAATAATAATAAAAATAAAAATAGTTCTAAATGAAGGCTACTTATTAAATAGAGTAAACATATAGTAAATCATCAAATATTTATTGATTTCCTACCTTGAGGTCAGCTCTTTGCTAAGAATTATGGAGACTATAATAAGAAGTTTAAGGCAAAGAAGTTGAACATATAGCTACAAGGATGATACAGGCATGGAAAAGTTAGAGATAATTCAATACTGAGATGAGAAGAATTAGCTCTGGGTACCTCCGCCTGCCTGTCCTTCTCTCTCAAACTCCAATTCACCTTTCTCTACTCAGCTCTTTCTTTTCTTCATTTCTAGCATACTATAAAATTTATTTACATACTACATTTATTGTCTATTAGTGTTTTCCCTTACGAGAATGTAAACTCCACAAGGATGGATTTTGTCTCCTTTGTTTATTGATATATCTCATGACCTAGAAGAGTGCTTGGAAGCACAGAAATGCTCAAGAACCCAGTCTTAAGTAAGGAAATGATTCATTAAAGAGACTAATGCCAAGTTTAAAATGGCATTTCGCAGTTCATAGGCCTTCTGTGTTCCTAATACACAGAAAGAGGTGAGCGGAAAATATTTTATAACTGTCTGGTTTACACGAACTATATTTCTTTTCCATGCTCAACAGTACTCAGAGTTTTGTCTTTTATTTCTTTGACATCTAAAATTAGGCTGACCTAAAGATGTAAATAATGAGAATAAATTATAGATCATCATTGCATAGCCATTCCAAAAGGAAATGAAATCTGCGTTGACTCCATTATGCAAATAATAGTAACACTAAGGGAACATGGGAATGAATTTTTAGAGGTTTAGTTCTGAGTTGTGCCTCCAATTAGTCGTGTAAACTAAGAGTATCTCTTGACCTCAGAGTTCCAGTGTGCTCAATTGAAATATGAAACTATATCTAAATGATAGCAAATTGTATTTAAGTTTGACATCTAACATTTTTTTAGCACCAAGTCCATTTTGCCCACCCCATCCCAGGACCCTCATTTTATTAATAGTTCCCCATCTCAGTACCCCCATTCTATTAATAGATCAAGTTTAAGGAATTAGAAAAGACAGAGATGAACAAAAAGAAGGGGGATAATGCCTAATAGAAAACATTTGCTGTTATCATTATAAACAGGATGATAAATATAAATCAGGTAAAGAAACATTCCAATTATCCAGAATCAGATTTTTGGCAATTTTAACCTGGCTCCACTTTTCCTCTGCAAACAAGCAAAGAAACAAACAAAAAACTTGAAAGTAAATTTAAAAGGCCCTAGGATAGTGAAAATAGTGCCATTACATTTATCCTCTAGATCTATTTGGTAATGTCAAGTCTATTTACTTTACATATGATTATTTTGGGCCTGAGTCTGTTTTTTCCCAATCCAACAAAATTAGAGGCAGAAAATTTAAACATGTTACTGCTGAAGCACAAATCTTGTCAGAATAAATGAGTTAAAGCTGTTAGTTAAGAGTTAAAGATTTTCATTCAGAGATGAGCTATTGTAAACACATTTTATTAGTAACCTTCTATTAGAGTAAATGTAAAAATGATTTTTTGACAATGATCCTGACTTCTCAAGTAGATTAAATTACATTGATCACCTTGTGTAAAAAGGGAGGACAGAGTTCTCCATAGAAGGGGTTCCATTAAAAATAGTTGACATGTAAATACTTCTGCTTGTGGAATCTGGAAAGATGCACTCATATCAAACTTTTATTTCCCAGTAATGTTAGATGATGAAATACCATTGCATTCTCTCTCCTTGGATTTCTCTGGTAATTATTAATAAAAATATTTTTGACACTCCTCTTACATCAACATACTGTCCCTTCATATTCAGCATGTGTTGGGTATCATGAGAGCATAGGTCCAGATCTTGATAATTTAGAAAACAATGGACAAGTCAGATTAAAAATAAATGGTTTAGAGCGTGGGCTTTGGAGAAGGTCCGACCTGAATTATAAACTCACGCTTACTAGTATGTGACTTTAGGCAAGTTACTTAATATCTGTTATTCAGATTCCTCATCTATAAAATAACAATAATAATAACTACATATTTTCAGAGATTTTGTGAGGGTTAAATAAAACATATATGCCAATCACCTAAAGTTATAGCCTGAAATATAGTTAGATGTTAGACAAATATTTGCTGGTGAATGAGTAACTGGGTTATTTTGGGCAAATCATTCATGAACTTCTGTTGCATCATCTGTGAAATGGGAAAAATAGTGCTCAACTTCCTAGAGTTGTTGTTAAAAGTAAATGATACTACACACACAATGTAGTACATGGGACATAATGTATCCCTGGGATCTAGTAAAAACCTAATAAATTGTATTCATTAGAACTTTGGTTTTAATAATTAGAAAATTAATGCCAAGGTACATGGTACAAGATGAGTTCAGAAAAAGGGCAGACCAGTGTGGGTGGGAGTTGAAAGGCAAGGATGCACCTAGAAGGTGCAGCACTGAATTACAGTTATAGAACTCTGCTTCACTTCCCTAGAGGAGTCAATATAATCTATCTAAAATACAAGTCTAGGCACACCATTCCCCTGTTTAAACTTTTTTTTTTTTTTTAACTTAATGTATTCCATGGGCTATCCATGGTTACCAGGTGCCTTGTAGCAAACTGAAATACATACAAGGTGCTGGGAATCAGTTCCCTGTAAAATCTAAAAGGAGACACACAGACGTAGGAAGGGCTGATGTGAGCTCCACCAGCGGCCTCTGCGTCCCTTGGTTAAAGGCAGCAAAGCATGAAAGATTATCTTGCTTTTGTGAACCCTGCTGCTGCAAAGGCATTCTTTTGTTTCTTCAGTATTCATCTGCTTCAGTTTTTAGTTCACACTCGGTTCCTTGGGGTTATGTGTGTGTGTGTGTGTGTTTTCCCCAACTAAATATATAATTATATTTTAAGTAAGAGCCAGGGATCTTAGATCCCCCCCCAAGTTGAAGATAGCTTTATATATTTTTTCCTGGTGATATAAGTAGTACATGCTCATGGAGATTAAATAAAACAACAGGTAAAATTTGAGGAACACTTAAAAATATTTAGAAATTTATTCAAGGAATCACAACTTCTTAGAAGTAGCAGAGGCCCTGGCTTCATGTAAAAATCAATAACTAACTTCACTCCCCTAGAGGAGTCAATATAATCTATCTAAAATATAAGTCGAGTCACACCATTCCCCTGTTTAAACTCTTTTTTTTTTTTTTTTTTTAACTTAATGCATTCCATTGCTTTTGCAGGTTGAGCACAGTGTCTGAGGCTCTTCATTATCTGATTCTTCTCCAACTGGTTATTTCCCACCATCTCCCTCTATCATGAGCTTAGCTCTATGTTCTGGCCAAATGTACATATCAGCTTCAAAACCTTTTTACCTCTTAATTTTGCATAATGGAGAATTAAACTAACAAGAGCCCCTCCTACTACAAAAATATAGAAACACTGCATAAAATACTACTGGAAGCATTTTTAATGCATGCTGGGCTTTCAAAAGCAAGACAAAATTCCCAGATCCCAGAACCTAAGAAGAATTTGAAATCAGATTTCAAACTTGCTGAAGCTTTGGTGGCTCAAAGGGATAGTGAGCATGGATATAGGCCCCAGGAATCACAGAATGAGGGGGAATTATCCACAAAGGAGCAGGAGGTGCGGCCTTGAAGAATGAAGAAAAGTGGAATAAAAATGGAAAATGGAGAAAAATTAAGTAAAATACTTGATTAATCTAAAGAAACATAAGAAAGAAGAAATGAAAAAAAATACATTAGGCCATGTGGAAGACAAATAACTAGAAGGTAAATCTAAACCAAACTAGATCAGTAATTCCATTAAATGTAAAGGAGATAAACAGACCAATTAAATGATAAAGATTATAAGATTATTAAAGATTCTTAAAAAGAAAAAAATCCTTTTTAAAATAAGGGCTCTTTTATGCTCTGACCAGTGTTGTTCAGTGGTTGGCCCTAGCACCAAAGGCTTGTGGGTTCAATTCCCAGTCAAGGGCATGTACCCGGGTTGTAGGTTTGATCTCTGGCCCTGGTTGGGGTGAGTGCAGGAGGCAGCCAATCGATGTGTCTCTCTCACAGCAATGTTTCTCCCCACCCCCACCCCTTCCTTCCCTTTCACACTCTCTAAAAATCAATAGAAAAAATATCCTTGGGCGATGATTAACAAAAATAATAATAATAAAAATTTATGAAATAATAGTAAGTGCTTTTTTAAATAAAAGTTCCCAGAAAATAGATAAAAAGATAAATTCTACCAGTATTAAACAAAATAAAGTTGATGTGATTAAAGTCAGATGAAATTACCTTTTTATTATTCTTTTAAGCTATAAAACACATATAGTAAAATTCTCTTCTTTTTTTTACTCTACTAGTCTGTGGGTTTCAACCAATACATACAGATCTCTAACCACCACCACAATCAAGAGGGCTGACAGTTCCATCACCCCCTCTCCTCCCAAATACGCCACCGAACTAGCCCTGTGCAGTCAACTCTTTTCCAGTTGCCCATGGAAATCACTGATCTGATCTTTCTATGTCCATATAATTTTGCTTTTTCCACAATGTAATATAAATGGAATACAGGATGCAGACTTTGAGTCTGACTTGTTTCTGTTACCATAAAGCATTTAGGACCCATCCACACTCTTGTGTGTATTACTTGTTCGTGTCTTTTCATTTTGGTAGTATTCCATTATATAGATGTGCCAGAGTTTGTGTAACCAGTCCCTAGTCCAAACATTTGAATTGTTTCCAGTTCTGTACCACTACAAATAAAGCCATTATAAACATTCACATGTAAGTTTTTTTGTGAACAGAAGGTTTCATTTCAGCAAACTAAATAGCTAGGAGTGGGGCTGCAGGCTTGTATGATAAGTGTATTTTTAACTTTATAAGAAACTGCCAAATTGTTTTCTAAAGTGTCTGGACCATGTCGCATTCCCACCAGCAATGCATGAAAGTTCCAGCGGCTCTGCATCCATGTCAGCAGCTGTTATGGTAAGTACTTTACAAAATTTTATCTGTGCGAGTAGATGTGTAGTGGTTATCTCACTGCAGTTCTAATCTGCATTTTCCTAGTGACTAACTTCCTTAATCTTTTCATGTGCTTATTTTCCACCCATATATATCTTTTGGTCAAGTATTTTGCCGATTATTTGATTG
Organism: Miniopterus natalensis; assembly: GCF_054644295.1. Classification (NCBI taxonomy): domain Eukaryota; kingdom Metazoa; phylum Chordata; class Mammalia; order Chiroptera; family Miniopteridae; genus Miniopterus; species Miniopterus natalensis. The sequence goes on along the minus strand of NC_142092.1, from coordinate 24,053,171 downwards.
TAGGCTTTTTCCTTGTTATTGAGTGTTAAAGGTTTTTTATATACCCTAGATACAAGTCCTTTATCAGATATGTGATTTGCAAATATTTTCTCCCAGCCTGAGGCTTCAATTTTCCATTCTCTTTACACATTATATTTATTCATTTTTTTCTCTTACAGACCATGCTTTTGCTGTTATATCAAAGAAATCCTTGTCAGCCCTAAATAGCAAGGATTATTTTCTTGTTTTTTTCTCCTAGATGTTATATAGTTTGATATTAAACAAATTCCTATGATTTATTTTTAGTTAATTTTTGTATAGTGTGAGGTATGATCCAAGATTTATATATATTTTTTGCATAGGAGTACTCAATTGTTTCAGTAATAGTTTTTTGGAAAAGACTTTGCTTTCTTAATTAAATTATTTTTGCCTCTTTGGTGAATATCAACTGATTTTCCATATCTTCATGGGTCTACTTCTGGAGTTCACTGATCTCTATAACTCTCTTCCTTTAATGCAACACTGTCTTGATTTCTGTAATTTTATAGTAAGTGTTGAACTCCTGTAGAGTGACATTAAATATGATATAAAATAAAGGGAGTCCTGTACCTGATTTATGAATTGAAATAATTCATACTGTAAAAACTCATTTTTTTCCACATTGGCTTTATGGATATTAAAGTATCTATAATATTTTCTTTCTATTGATCTTTTTTTGGGGAATCATAATAAATTGTTTCTGAAATGTTTATATGAAATTAAAAGGGCAAGCACAGTCTAGACAACTGAGGAAAAGAAAATGTTAGGGACTTGCCCTCCCATTTATCAAAATTATTACAAAACTACAGTAATTAAAACACTATATCACTCACACAGGGATAGACAAATAAACAAATGAAACAGAGTAGACAGAAATCCCCAGAAATAGATCTAATCATAAGCAGAAACTTAACAACAGATGATATTGCAGATAACCAAGGAAAAGATGGAGTTTTCATACAAAAGTTAGGACAATTGGCCATTATATGGAAAAATAAAACTGGACTCCTCTTCACACCACATATAAAAATCAACTGGAGGTTAATTTAAGATTTTAATGCAAACATAAAATATTAAATTTATTATTATGCAGAATATTTTTGCACACTTGGGGTGGGAAAATTTTTCTTGAACAAGTCTGAAAAATGCATAAGCCAAAGAAAAGGATAATTTTGATGACACCAGGATTAAGAACTGTTCACCAAATGACAATATAGGGAGACTTAAAATACAAGCCACGAACTTCAATAAGATATTTGCATCACATATAACTGACAAAACACAATGCATAGAATAGTTAAATAAATCCTAGCCCTCAGGAGAAAAGTGGGCAAACCACTTGAACATGCCTTTCACAGAAAACATGAATGTCCAATAAACATATGAAAAGTTATTCAACCTCAGGGAAGGATAAATTAAACCACAATGTGTTATCTTTACACGCTCACTAGTAGGGTGACACTTCAGAACACTGGTGTGGCTAATCATTGGCAAAGCTGGGGCTCAACAGGAATCCTCACGTATCACTGCCTGAGCGCTGGTACGATCATTTTGGAAAACAGTGCGGCATTTTCTAGTACAGTTGAAGATCTATATACCCGAGACCCAACAAGTCAGTCCTAGGTATATGCATATTCTTGCAAATGTGTACCAGAATACATCATTCATAGGAGTATTATTTGTGAGAGCAGAAAGCTGGCAATAACTTGAATATCCATCCACAGTAGATTGTATAAATAAATTATATTCACTCAATAAAATATTGTACAAAAGTAAAAATGAACGTACGATAGTCCTACATAGCAATATGCCTGAATCTCAAAATGATAATACTGAGAAAGAAATGTTACTGAAGGATACTGTTAGTATGATTCCATTTATATAAAGTTTTGGAACAAGCAGAACTAAACAATATATTGCATAGGCTACATACATATAATACATACAAAATAAGTTAAGTCAGTGATTACCACAAATGTCATTACAGTACTTATTTTATTGGGTAGTGAGGATAATATTATTGGAGGGTTCGGGGCTTTAAAAATAATATCATTGTTTTATTATTAAACTAGGTAATATTTACATGGGTGTTTATTATTATTTCTTTAAAAACTATATGTTTGTGTACATCTGTATATCTTTAGCTATGTTTACTTAACAATAAAACAATTAGAAAGAAAAAGGGTACAACTAAAATTTGACATTCATTCATGACGTAGCAAAAATATCTACTGAAGATACACTTCATGGAGAAAAGTCTATGCCATTCCCTTTTAGGAAAATCAGGCAACTGTGCCCATCAGAACTACTTGTATTCAGCATTGTTTCAGAAAGTCCTAGCCAATCAGTAAAAGAGAAATCAAAACTAATAAATAGTTGCAGGATTAAAAAGAAATCGTAAAAACAATGTATCATTATCTGAAGGTGATATTTTCACAGAAAATTCAAAATAATCCACTGACAAACTATTAGACCTAATAAAAAATTCTGTATAGCTCCTGGATATAACATCGATGTAAAAGATAAATAATATTTAATATACCATTACTAACTTAAAATAAATCATTTCAAATGTAGTTAAATATTCCATTCAAAAGAACAATGAATGTAATAAAACATACAAGTCCTTCTATATGGAAGACTTAATATTTTGTGAGAGGACCTAAAATAAGACTAAAATAAATACACTATTTTCATGAACAGAAAGACATGCATGTTAAAGATCAATTCAGTTTTCTTATTCTGATGGTGCTTTCTCAGGGCAGTGATGTTGATGTTAAAATTCAAATAAAAAAACTAAAAGACTTCAAAGAAGATTGAGAAGGGTACATTTTCTCCAATAGACTTAAAGATTTAGTATAAACTGCCCCTTATCTAGTGTCACCTACATTAAGATTCTAGTGATATGCTTTCTATTGTGTGGATGCAGCAGTTTCTTCCCATGTAATTCCACTGCATTCTGTACTTGCATCTCGGTCATAGTATTTACCATAGTGTTTATCAGGGCCACACTGAGATTTGTGTCGACTCCTTTATCTCCTTTACTGAGCTGAGATCGGACTACGTGGTGCATCTTTGCAGACCCAGAGTAAGGGATGTCGGTTCCATGCTCCCTTGAATTGCCACTATTATTCCTTGGTAAGATGAGCTTATTGTTTCCATGAAGGTCCCACCTAGTCCCAGGCTTTGGCTGAGGACTTTAAGGTTTAGTCACTGTCCATCCTCCACTACCCGGGGCTCGATTTCAAAGTCATTTCTGAAAGAGAGCAACTTGTTACTCTCTGAAATTAAGCATAGTCATGCAGAAGCATGAATTATAGAATTTCTTCACCTGAAAGGGGCCTTAGGTTATATTCTTTCACCCCTCCTTTTATAGATGAAGAAAAAGGGACCCAAGGTGCTCAGACAGATATTTCATTTAAAAATGCTTCCAATTATATTTTATCTATCACACAATATTTCGACTCCCTGACATATATGAAATTAAATGAATCGAAATCTTATAGGATGATGTATAATTCAGACAATAAAAAGAGCCAGGAAATTGATAGTGCTGAAGAGTATGCAGAAGCTCAAGGGATAATCAAGCACAATACATGGTTTAAATATTTATAGCAAGTTATTTTTACCAACTATATTCTCTTCATTCTGCTTTACAATGTACACTTACCTCATTAAAAGTTATTAGGAAATCTATGAATATACTTCGGGGACAGTTCAAGAATTTTCTGCTCATACTCTCAAAGCCTAAATAAAAATATTCTAAATTTGTGTGCAAGAAACTCTAAGGCAAGTTGTTTGTGTTCAGCAAAGAGTTATGTAACCTTTTAACTTTAATTTTAGTTGCCTCTTTCATTAAAGAAATAATTCTGAATACCACTATTTATTTCCTTTTGGAATCTTACCAGGTGAAAAGAGAATTCAAATTCTATGTGCCTTGGCTAGCCGAAAACTTTGGCATGGGCTTTGCAATTTATACGTCCTGTTTGTATTCACTCATATTGTGAGCAGATTTCCTATTTGCTTATACAATAGCTCCTTCCACACCTATGCCCCACCTTGTTTTTCTTACGTAATTACAGCTTGCCTATTAAAAAATTCAATTAATGCCACAGCCAATACATTTTCTATTTCAACAGCAATACAATCAACTACGAATTTGAACAGAAAAAGGAATAGCTAAACTTTTTCAGACTCGTTTAACAAATGAAAGTGTTGCAGGCGTACGGTAGTTTTGGCATCTTTATAGCTGATGAATCAACTTCAATGAAAAGAGAAAGTATACAAGTTTTAACAAAAACAGCCCCAATGAAATGAAGAGAACCTTGCTTTTGGAAATTAAGGTATAGATCTTCAAAGCGTGTGGTCAAAGGAGCCTGCGGAGTGAAAATGCAATACCGAATACCATCACACTTGATCAAACTAAGTGAGGACTAGTTTTGTGTTGATATGAGTAGTTACAATTTGGGGAAAATGTGAATGAAACAACATGAACTGATTTTCTCCCCCTAACAAACAGGAGACATGAATGCTTCCCACTTTAGCAGGGTTCACAGGCAGATCATCATTGGAGAAATGTCCAGTCATTTTGTCCTGGGGGAAGACTCATGCTTCTGCTTGTTAGTCCTTAATAGGAGAAAGAAAGAATCTGGGTTACATCAAAAAGACTATCTCTATCTGCCATATAAATTATATTAACTAGCTGAAGGTGATAGGAAAATAAAAATACAAGAACTAGAAAACCTAGGTACGCTTCCTCATATAAACTCTGGTTCCATTTCCCTTCAGGTTTTCTAAGAGTCTGCACAGGGTATATAATAAATATGAATGCACAAATAATTAACTTTAACCTATTTTCCTAGCCTCTCCTCAGTAGGCAAACATTCTTCCTGTAACTTATCGAGATAACACTAAACACATAAATGAGCCCTTTAAAAAAGCCAAATCTTGGAGTTCCAAATTGAATATACACTTGAATTTTTCCATTTCCATCTTCACGTTTGGTATGGTTCATGTGAAGTCAGGGAGTAAAGTGTCAAAAAGAACTGTTAGAAACATGCTCTTGTCAAACATTAAAGTTCTGTAAAATAAAAGGATTTAACAGCAGAACCAAAACAAAAGAGGGGGCATGTTCAACAAAGAATGTGATCCAGCCCTGATGCATTTACAGCAGGATGTGAATGCCTTTGGTGAGATGACTGCATTAGGGAGGCGATTTCTCCTCTCTCTCCCTTTCACAGAATTTCAACAGCGGATTAATATTTTTGGATGATATTCAAAATGCACAAAATTAAAAGACTGATGATATAAGTCCCATCATCTACAATTTCATTTCATAAGCCTTGCCTAAATCAATGATTTTAAAAATGTTCCTTTGCTGACCTATTAGTTTTTGCTCATCAGTTCAGTTTATAGCAAATGTACCAATAGTGTATTTTTATTAGTAGTAAATTTTACATTTATTTCAGAGGTTAATTTTATTCATGTTTTAGACTTGCTTAAGGGTTTTAAATCATACTCTAAATCCCAGGAAATATACCTAATTTCATGTCTTTTTTATGTTCTGAATAAAGGGACATATTATTTCCTGCCAGCTTGTCCCAAAGGCGTGGCATTCCTCTTGGCACACAGATCAACAACCAGGAGGGAGAGCACACAGATCTGCCCCATGCAGCCGACAGTTGGCTCCACTGTTTACTGTCGATTTTCACCATCCTCACTGCCACTTCCTTCAGGGCTCCTTAGAACTTCTTCCAATTTTCTTATATGTTACGCTATCGACATCAGTCTGAAGAATCACCGTGCAACTGGTTTTTATTTTAAACTACTCTTTCCTGTTCATTTGGCTTTTAAAAGTGTTTTTGACTCACTTGAAAAATGAAATTTGATCTAATTCAAATTGTATAGAGCAGTCTGGCTTAGGCTGCTGAACGAATCATTTCAGTGTAAATGGAGCGCTGATCATGGGTGTGCACGGGGCGGATGGCGGCTCCTTGTATGGTCCTTATTTTTCTGTTCTCACCACAGAAGAAACGCACAGTCTTGAAGAGAAGGTTCTCTCTAAGGGTGTGCGACAAGGACTTTGAGGCCTTTGGTCTAGGAGGACACATGAACAGATACGTTTCTATTTAGAGGAATTAGAATAAGCAGCTAATTAAAGGCTTCTTGGCACCTAAGTACAGAGAACAGGCTGAAATGGCTCTGCTGTCGTCAAGCCTGAAGTACTGCCAACGTGAACAGGCCAGAACGTTTCGGATGCTAGGAAGGTGGTCATCTTGTGTTCTATTTAGGTCTAGGAAATGAAACTACCTTGCTTAATAGATTACGTAAGAATAAATAGCAATGCTTCCTTTATCTTGAGTGAATGTAGTGTGTATGTAGGTATTTGAATTTCTTTCAATCTTGTTCTAAATTGTTTTTTCTTAATTAATATTAAACATGTTGGTAATTCAAAAGTAAGTTTTATTTATACATGATACTTTATACCCCAGATGGATAAGACCAATCTCATTAAATGGTTTTAAATTCTTCAAGACCCTTGACCTTTGATTGGCCTTCTAGGGACACCAGGCAGACTTTTCTGGAAACTAGTCATTGTACTATTTAGGGCGGCTGATGATCTACACAAGGTCTGATGAAGCTAGAAGGGCCACAGAACTGTTCCAAACAGAAGTCTTAATGGGGAATTTGTGATTTCACTCTGATTCTGAAGGACAGCACTACCGGCAAAGGGAAAAAGTCAAACCACAAGTAGCAGGACCTTCCTCTCTTTGGTTGATGTCCCTTTAGTGATTTTGTGATTATTTGCTGATTATTTGCACTCACTTGTGCAGATCCTGTGGCTGCCTGGTGTCATGCCCATTTACTCTGTCCCTTGCTCCAGTGCCAGTTCATGTCTGGCCCAGACCTAGTTCTGCAGAGGTGGGTTGGATAGAGAGCAAGGAAAAGAAGGAGAAAAGAAACTTCCTTCTGTGTCTACCATTGTAGTTGACTCAACTTTACTATTTTCAATTACCAGGGAAAGTCAATGGCAAGTCTCCTGGCTGAATATGCTCTTCCTAGGAGAAACCCAGTACTGAAAGGGAAAGACCTAGCTCCCGCACCCTGGGGAAACAGACCTCTTTAGCTCCTGGAAAAAAAGAAGAAATGCTGAATCTTCCCTGGTCCAAATTGGCACACAGTACCGAAGGAAAACCCATCCCTGAGCAGGAATCCATAATTGTGGTGTGAAGCAGGCTTGTCCCATTTATTAAAGGAGGTATATACCTCTATCAGGCACCGTGGCCAGAGAGGGTTCAGATGGTAGCGTGCCTAGTGTTGACTGTATTCATTGCATGGATGTAAAGTTAGTGATGGCACCACTTAAAAAGCCAGACCAGAAGCTGGCAGCCATATCACGTATCAGCAGCAATATGGCAGGAGGGACTATTACGGCTTGGGACCAAAGACGTGATGTGAGCAGCACCAACTGTAGTGACTGGCGGGGTTGCCAAGGCAACAGCACAGCAATAACACAAATTATTTTGATGAGGAGAGACTGACTGTTAATCAGGTTAATGGATGCAGTAATGGGAGTTTGTGAGCACCTCCAGCTCCATTCCAGCCTGGACTGTTGTTGCCTTTTTCAACCTTCCACCAAATTAGATGCCAGAGAACAGAAGGTAGGAAGAAGAACTGGGGTGTCCGTATTTATCTTAAAGGGAATTTATCTGCAGAAATGCTTTGCTTTGTTACCCACACCTATTCCATTGCCCTGCTCCGTGCTGGTGGCTTCAATATACCAGTTACCTAATTTTCCTAGAGTGAAGCCACTTATTGTTGTGGACATGTGGGAGGGAGCTCAAGTCGGAAAGTCTGAGCTCAAATAAAAAAAATTCTTGCTAGCCCTCTCAAGCCTGGGTTTTGTCATTCATTAAATTACAATAATAAATGATCATCATAACAGTACCAACCTCACCAAAATATTGTTAAAATCAAATGTAATAATATACACAGGATGCTCAACATAGCAGATGTCCGCTAGCAAAACTGATTAGATCTCTTATGTGTTATCAAACTCATGTTATTTCATGGGTGTCTTTCCTCCTTACCTACTGGTTGCAAGTGGACAAAAACAAGAGGGAGATTGTGCCGAGGTGGTGCAGGAGTGATGATTTATTGATTACTTACTCCATGCTAGGCACCACTGGAGGTGCAGGGGTATAGCAGGAAATAAAACCAAGTCCCTTCGGCGTTTTAATTTAAAGAAGGCCACCACTGAGAACATGACTACTCACATAATTCTTACAAACCAATGATCAGCAAAAGTATAATAGAATGGAAATATATTTGGCATAAATAGAAAATGAATTCCATAAAACCAAATTAAAATTTATATTTACCAAGTAAAAAAATTAATTAATTTACATTTTGGAAAAGTACAATGCAGTGATTCCAACTATTATGTTAAGCATTTAAAAAAAATAAAAGGAAATGTGGAAACGGCAATGGTAGAAGCTGTGGCCAAAAATCTCTTTTTTTCTATCAAGTACGAACCAGGTATTAAAAATCTACTGACAACTAGAGAGCAGTTTCAATTTGAGTGAAGACACATTTGATGATATTAATCAAGACACAGAGAAACAGATGAATCTTCTGCTAATGCATACACGCTAACATTCTTTCTTTATACATAATAATACAAATGAAAGAGTGTGGGCTTTGGAGCCAAGGCATACCCTGTTTGTATCCTGTATGGCTTCGAGGGAATTTACTTAAAGTCTCTGAAACCCAGTTACATAATCTGAAAAATGGGAGAATAATAAGTAACAGGCAAACTACCAAGAGTTGTAAACATGTATAGCCTGGTACAGTGCAAAAAACCTGGCAGAGTCAATGAATAGCAGCGCACTTTCTTTACCTGCTCCCCTACTCAATCACCCTACTTCTGCGTAAATGCCCCAGAGGAGATGGGACAGCTGCCTCCTTACCAAACAGGAACTAATGCCAAATCCCACTGGGAACTGATCAAAGTAACACTTCCACTCAGGTATGCTGATACTCATACTTTAGGATAATTGTTACAAGCCACTCGCTGAGAAATAACCATTTGCGCATGGGCTGATCAGACTTGCTCACGCTCAGAAAAAAATTCTTCTTTGTATTTAGCATGCTAGTCTTAATTGACAAGTATGTAGACTGAAGTGTGGAGTATTTACCACTGGGACACAGTTACTTCATTAAGGGTGCAGATAGAATTATCAGGAAAAGTGGTAGGGGTGTGTGTGTGTGTGTGTGTGTGTGTGTGTGTGTGTGTGTGTGTGTGAATTCTTCAGATTTTCATGCAGATGGAATGGAGGGGGTAGGGGGCAGGCAGGCTGAGCTGGAAACGGAAGGTATTAAGCACCTACCTCAAAGGGAAAATTTCTTCATCTCTGACACGTTTGAAAATTGCTTCCACACACATGAAAACGAGAAATAGAACTGTTTATATTAATTTAAGGAACAACATGTGTATGTGTATGTGAGTGTGTGTGTGAGTGTGTGTGTGTGTAAAGAGAGAAACAAACAGACTGAAATAGTCTCCCCTTCCTCTTCCCCTTCCTGCCAGGTGTGGCAGAGCTGTTCATTTTTTTTCTTTCTCCGTATTTGATGGATAATCACATCCATTTCTATATTTGTACTATAATGCTAACCAATTCCTAGCTGTAACACAAACCGAGTTCCATCACCTTTAACTATTTGCCGGCCACATTTTCACCTCAAACTCAGCATGCTCGAAGTAGAACTCCTTGTGTTTTCCCTCAAACAACTCTTTCTGACATTAAAAATTCAGAGCCAGGATTGAAAGGAAAGTTCAATTAATGTAGCCCAACCTCTCACAAACCGCAATGTAATGCCACCCCCAGCAATCTTAGAATTGGTCAGTTATTTACATTTTCAAAGCTGAAGAGCCCATTCCATTAAAAAAAAAAAAAAGGCAAGTCATTACCTCACAAGACAACCTGGCCTCAAATCTCAGTTCAGCTCCTTACTAGATGTGACCTTAGACTTCTCACTTAACTTTTTTGTGCTGTGATTTGCTCATTTGTAAAATTAGGTTAATAACAGTATCCATCTGATAGGGCTTTTGTGAGGAAGAAACAAATTAATAGTAATATAAAATCCTTAGCATAGTGTCTGGCCTACAGAAAGTACTAGGTAAGCTGCTACTATTACTGACATTATTATAATTATTACTATGAAATATTTCACACATAAAGGTATAAGAAATTATGGGATTAGCAGTGATATACACACAATTTAGCACAAGAAACAAAGCATAATTAATATAATTCAAGCCCTTAATCCTACTTTTCTTTTCTCTTGAAAGCTAACTTCTATCCTAAATTTGGTATTCAATATTCCTATACATTTCTTAATAATTGTATTATACAAATACATATCCATAAACAATGCAGAGCACTGGGTAACATGTTTCTTAACTTCATATAAATGGCATCATATAGTATGTATTCTTTTGAAACTTGCTCATTTATTCAATTTTCTATTGCATGGCACTTAGGCTGATTTCAGTTTTGTTTTGTTTTTTGTGTGTGTGTGTGTGTTTGTTTATTCTTTTTTGTGTTTTGCTTGTTTGTTTGCCAATATAAGCAATGCTGCTAGGCTATTTAATCATTGGATGGCAAAGAACTTATCTCTTATACTGATCCAAAATTGGCCTCCACACAATGTCCACACCGTTTCTAGCCCTTCCCTGTACATCCATCCACATAGGACTCTCATATATCTTGTATAGTGAGGTCTTACAACTGTGATTTTAAAATGAGTACATATATAATTATTATATTATATAAAAACTGTCACTTATTGACCCAACTTTTAGTTATTACCTTTTGAAATTGTGTAAGTAATGTATGCTTGTCATAAAAAATACATCCTAACAATATAAAAGGGAATAAATGTAGGAAGTGGACATCACCATCCTCCACTTGTTAGTGGTTATTGCCTCTTAGAGTCTGTTGAGCATTTTCTCAGTCTTTTCCTATGCCTATACCATACATTAAAGCATATGGGTTCACGTGGTCTTCCTTCTGTCTGTCTGTGTCCTAATTTCCTTTATGAGGACACCAGTCCTATTGGATTAGGACTCACACTGATAATCTCATTTAAATTTAATTTAGTTACCTCTTTAAAGACCTAATACAGTCATATTCTAAGATAACAGGGGTCAGAGCTCCAATATAGGATCTGGGGGATTATTGTTCAGTTTTAATACTATGTATACAAGTTTTAAATTAACACATGCTCATCAGTTATTCCTTTGTAGGCACTGTATTCTACATGGAAATTAATTCAAGATTCCCAGTTACACAGTGGGCCATGGCCCAGGCTGACTCAATTTAGAAATGGTTGGGTATCTTTAGAGCTCACTTTCCCAGAATTCACTCCTCCAACTCCTCTGATACTATTTTTTTCTGCATTTAAAAAGCAGATGTGATACAAAATAATATTGAATGTAAATGATAAGTTAAACATTTTTTAAATTAAAAAAAAAACTTAGATTGGAAAAAAAAAAGCAGATGTAAAACAAAGAATGAAAGCTCAGTGATTCTAAGCATAAAGTTACAGAACTTAAGTTACTTCAATATTAGTACTTAGGAAAATTCTTACAAGGATAAGAATATGTATTTAAAATTATTTGACTTGAGATATTTGAAAACTGCTTGAATCAGTCCCAAAGACATGAACAGAATTGTAATATCTGAAATTTTGTGTTACCTCATGATACTTTATGTGAAATAAACCCTTTGAAATTAAAATTTAAGCAAATGTGTCCTTTGACTTATTCACAAAAGTAGATGGACAAAAATGCCTGTTCTGTATATTGAACATGAACACGTGCAGATCAATTTTGATAAAGCCATCGATGCATTTATGCAATTTAAAGCATAATGAAAATGTAATATTATTATTCATTCCTACAACAGACCAATACATAGGTATACATTTTTATCTCTTTTTCTCAAAAAACTGTTTGTTATAAAAAAGATTCAAGTCATTACTTTTTCTTATTTTGCATTCATATATTTATTTTATTTTATATTTTATTTTTCTTTCTACAGGCATGTTCTGACCATTATTTTAATTCATTTCATAATTATTACACAAAATAATTATGTCCTATGAAGGAGAATGATGTTTAAAAGACGATTCACTCTTTATGTTGACTATACTGGATATACTGCTGCTCCCGGCTCACCTCACTCACTTTTCTACTTAGATTTTTGGCCATGACAGTTATTAAACCCATGTTCTCAATACGATGATTAGAATCAGAATTCCAGATTCCGATAGTAGACACTATAGGACACTATGATACAGGTTCATCAAAGCAAAAGATTTATAAAGAGTGCTGTGGTACTAGAATCAAATTAAAAAGCATCATACTTATGCTTAGTAACCAAACACTTACAGTGCTTATTACATGCCAAGTACTGTGCTAGGAGGAGAAATCAAAGAAAAGTGAATACATGCTTTTTAATTCTCCAGGACCTTCTAATCCAGTGAGGAGATAAAGATGGGCAAATAAGAGAATGGGGTACAGTGGAGAGACCATCTGATAAAGCGTGCAAGGACGTGGGTAGGGACTGGGGTTCTAACACCTTCTAGCTTTATGACCAAGGAGAAATCACTATATTCTCTGTAAAATGGGGATAATGTCTCTTACAAGCATAGTTTATCTGGCACATGGAAGGCATCCAATGACTGGTAGTTAAATATGAACAAGACATGACAAATTAATCGTGCAGGAGATTAAGTTTCATGCCACAGTAAATAATACAGTGTTGATTAACTTCCTAATGGAAGATACACATGGTATAAGAGTTCAGAGAAGGAAAGCATATTTGCAACTGAGAGATCAGTTTTAGGCAATACTGGATTCAGAGCACAGAAGGGGAGTTGGACAGGAATGGGGCCTGGAGGCATCAAAAGAAGCCCTGATACAACAAACTGCCCTACATGAATGGTCTTAATTTCCTATTAGTTCCTACTGGCTAAAAATGATACATTTTCAAAGTCAAATGAAAGAAACTGAGCAGAAGAGATCCTATATGCATACTGCTTTATTTAAAATGTACAAAAAGCAATGCAGGTACTGTTACAATACAACTGAAGTGTTTTATTGTGCTCCCTGCTTAAAGCAATTGATGCTTAACTATCTCTGTCTAGCATGACTCCATAGTGAGACAGACATGCTTGGTCTCAAACATGTGTTTTTTTAGAAAAAATAAAGTACACAAAAAGTAAAACTCATGTACTATGGTGTTACAGGTGGGGCTATCCCTTGTGGGGAGGGAGAGAACAGGGAGGGGCAGAAGGGAGGTTCCAGGAGGTAGTAATGTTCTCTTTCTTGATGAGGATGCTGGTTACATGGAGGTCTTCAGTTTCTTAAAATTCATTAAGTTGTATTCTTATTTGTACTTTATATATACATTTATGGAATACTATTCAATAAAAACTTGACATTTCACTTTATTTAATTTTCACTTTGAAAATTTTGAAAAAATAATGAAAAAATATAGGGAAAAAATTTTTAAAAAATCACCTATAATTGGAATTTTGCAGTAGAAGCTTCACACATAATTAAGATCATCCTGTATTTACTACTTACAATTTTTTTTTCAATAAGAAATAATAGGGCAAGAAGTTTCCCATCAGAGAATATTTTTCTAAAACATAATTTATGTATATACCATCATTTTCTTAGGCAATCTCTTTATATTTTGATAATTAGCATAATTCTATTTAAAAAATATTTAAATGTCACAATGAACTCTTTTGTAATAAATATATTACATCTCTCAATATTTTACCAATATAAATTCCTCTAAAAGAAAAAATTTAAAGTTTTTGATGCACATTTAAAAAAAATTTCCCTTCAAGGTTTAAAGTCATTTTACTCAAATTCTCAACAAATTGAGAATATATATATATATATGTATTTTTAATATGTACATTTTATAGTTGAACATGCATTTTCTTTCAAAAGTTGTTTTTTTAGTCCTGGGCTTGAACCTTATTTTATGTTATTAGCTATCTGTTTCTGTTTTTGGAATGCCTCTTCCTAGCCTTGGCCAATTTTTTTGTTTTCTTTTTCCTATTAGAGCATTTTGCTTCTCTCAGATGTCTCAGCTTTGCAGCCTCCTATTACCCCAACTCAGTATTTCATTCAGACTAAAATCCAGGCTCTATTGCTTTATGAACTAAGTTTATTTTCATCTATGGACTTTTTTGGCATGTGACCCCATGTATGTTTCTGGTTTGTAAACTTTCTTCTCGATTTTAAAAGCTTGTAATAACCAAACCTACTGTGGACAAGACAGTAGCACTTGGTGGCATGAAACAATGGAGACTATATATAAAGTCATGGAACCAACCTAACTCCAGGCATTGTTCCCCAAGAGCCACTATACTTACCCATCTTAAATTATAATTAAAATGACTGACCCCAGTGTAGAGACATCATAGTTTTAATAGATGAGCTCTTTCTAGTTTTTACAGAGCATCTGGCTTTGTAGATGAGCTTTGCTATTTCTTGTTTTTGTTTTTCTAAAAGCCTGTTAAAACAAATAAACATACTTTAGATTTCCTTCATTGCACTAATGTCCATTAGAAAAAAAACAAAGTGTATTTTCAACCAAGCACAGTCGCCTGCACTTTCCTCTTGTCGGGATTTGCTCTCCCTAGACCGCAGTGCTGAGCAGTCTGCCTGTGACCGTATTTCTGTGGCCCTGAAAGGTGACTTCCACATTCTGCAGTGGGGAGGAAGCTCACTGACAAGTCCATGCTGGGAATGGCTCAGCCGGGCAGGGCAGCCCCGGGGGCAGATGTCCTTCTGTTTTATTTTCCATCTTTAGTGTGCCCTGTGGCAAGCTTTAGTTCCTTTTTTTCCTCTGTTGGTCCTGAACATTTACCTTTATTCCTTTGGCTGACGCCTATTGTTTTTTCCCTGCTGTCACTTGTGGTGGGCTTGGGGAACAATGTTGCGGGAACATAGAGCTTTTGAGGGAAATGTAAATTGCAGGCGGCACTGAGTCCCGTCTGTTTTCTCATCGGAAAGCAGCATTTCAGAGAGCTGAACTGGCGACAGGGCTCTGCGAAGACGTGCCGAGTTCAGGAACATTCCCTGTTCCCAGGCCCTGGCTGTGCAGAAGTGGGACTTTCTGAAGAGGGGGCACTCCCGGAGGGCGGGGAGGAAGGGGGCGCTTTCAGGAGCAGATGCTCCGGTCTTCCTGTCGTCGGAAGAAAGCTGCTCTAATCAGAGTTCAGCAGGCTCCCAGGCAATCCACAGCTTTGGGGAGAGACGAACAAAACACAGAGTCCCTCAGTCCAACGCCGAAATGTAGGAGGCTCGCCTTAAGTGTGTGTGCAGGACTCTAGCGGGCTAAAAATGCGATGGAGAGTTAAAGTGAGGCATTGTTTAGGTTTTAATGAAGGCAACCGATTTTCAACAACAGAAGTTCTGTTGCTGAATGTCGCCTTCCCCACTCCCCCCACCCCTGCTCCAACATTCAGTTCCTCTGCCCCTGCACCTGCTTTCATTTTTGGCTTCTTGGCACTGATGTTCACAGAGACATCAGCTGGCAGTGGCAAACTGCTAAAAGCTCCCCTGCAATGCAGCTCTGCAAATGCCAGCCATTTATCCACTGGTGCATGCCAGCTTAGCGTAAGGTCTCCCTTTCTCCCTCCAACCCCAAACCCCTCAGCCCCCCAGTTTTACTTCCAAATGACAGTAACTGATCCAAGCCAAGCAGTGGTCTGGCCCTGTGAGCATCCATTAAGTGTGGCCGCATCTATTTGCTGCATCTATTTGCTGTGATTATAATATTTTGATCCAAAGAGTGTTGCAGAAAATGTAGACGACAATACCATTTCTTCTATTCAATAAAGAGCTATTGGCCCACAGGCTCATTTCTCTCTCCTCAGCAGATGGTGGGATAGTTTCTTGAGATCTCTTTGACTTGAAACAGCCTTTTTGTTTTTGTTGCTTATTGAGAGCCAGTTCCCCCAAATTCATTGAATAAAGACATCCACTTCTCAGTGTAAGCTAGTCTCCAAGAGATAAATACTGACTTAGAGTTGGAGGCTGATGGACAAGCTGGAAAGGCAATGGGGCTCCTGAAAGTTAAGTATTCAGTACAAGGCTTTGCAGTTTCAAAAACGATGGCTTTAAGTTCTCCATTCAGCACAGCGATTCAGGCTGTATACTGAGAAAGTGTGAGAAATCTGTGAGAAATTCGACATATATTTATTTTTCTTGGAAATTAGAGAATATCTTCACAGTGTACACTCTGAGGGCTTTTGTTTTGTTTTGTTGTGTTTTTAATGATCTAAACCATCTGGGGAGTTGATAAAGAATGTGATTTTCACAAGCTGAGCTAGAAGCCTATTGCTAAATCCCAAACCTTTATCCAGCCTACAGATAAACCCAGGGTGGGAGAGCTTCCCTTCCAGCTCTAAAATACTAGGATCCCACGTATGCCAAATGCTTCAGTCTCTGGGTGGTAAGAAAAATAGAAAATTGACTAAGGGAGTCTGGCCCAAGCATTCAGAAATGTATGCGACTTCTTTTTGAAAGAGTGGTTGGAGGTCACAGATTTCTAGAAAATCTGTCTGAAAACCAAGTCATCATATTTTATCTGATGCTTCCATGGTCATTGTCATTCAGGGATAAGAATGAGCACTTGCAAATTTTTCTTAATCATATATTTCTCAAATCTGGAGTCCAAAACCCATCTTACTAGACAGAGCACATAGAAAGCATTGCGGTCGCACTCTGATTGAGGTGGCCATCTTGCAATAATCATAATCTTATATCAGGAGCTGTGTGACAAATGGCCAGTTAGGCTTCTTCGGGTTTGCATTCAGCATTTGGCCCAGCAATGTTGGATAAGACAGAGAAATCAGGAAATGCCCTTCCCAGGAATACGTTATACACTAAAGGTATAGTCATGTCATGGCATTCGACTCAACCCTCTCTTTTCCCTGAATTCAATTTCTTCTTTTCTGATTATCCACTGTAGAGCAGCACAAGATCAGCCTGGGAAGTTTCCCATTATTCTCAAACTCATGCATGCTATAAGTTGTAATTTGCTCATGGTCTAACCACAAATCTGACAATATTGCCAAGGTATGGTCATCAATTAGTATTCTCTTTGAAACCTACATGTTAACCAACCAATCAGTATTTAATACCTTCCACATGCTACTCATACTTTATTCAAAAATAGGCAAATTATGTCAGAAAAGTCATTTTGACACTTCTAACATGCTTTCAGAATTACGGATCCAGTTAAACGTACAGAAGAGTCACACTTCTACCTAATGGCACTCTTTCCCAGAAGATAAACAGTGACACAGAACGAACCCAGACAGCAGAAGTTGCAGGTCACTGTTGCAAGCACTTCACAAGAAATAAGCATTGGATAATAAAATTTGAAGTTTTAGTAATAATGCTTACTTCAGCAGTTGTTTTCTTCTTTCATGAAATCAGAGAGCTATATTACCCCTACACTCCTCACTCTAGCTATGATGTGCTTTCAGTCCTAGAAAAAACAGTGTAATGGGGATAGGGGGCTGGGAGGGGGGACATAGGATAAGAAATGAAAACCCCCACACCTAAGACCTCCCTCCAACAATTTTTTCTAAGTCCTTTAGCCCCTCTGCAAAAGCTAAATCTACAGTATACAAATCTACAGTATATAAATCAGTTCATTTACTCAGATAAATTCAGTAAGAGGATGAGGGTGCATGGTGTAGTGAGGACAGAGGAGGAAGTAATCAGTCCTACTGAGCAGACCAAGGAAGGCTTCTTGGAAGAGACAGCATCTG
This sequence comes from Miniopterus natalensis, assembly GCF_054644295.1. NCBI lineage: Eukaryota > Metazoa > Chordata > Mammalia > Chiroptera > Miniopteridae > Miniopterus > Miniopterus natalensis. Next base: position 24,035,279 of record NC_142092.1, on the reverse strand, counting down.
ATCTCCTGTGTTTATTCGACAAGTACTCATCAATAGACAACTAAGTGGTGTGCTAAACGATAGGTGCTAAGATTACAATGCTGAGAAGAACCCTGTCTTTGTCTTTACAAGTGGACAAGCCTTGAACAGCATTTCAGTGAGAAAAACTCTCACTTGATCCTGAGTCATTGCTCCCCAACCCCCATAACTGTGAACCTTTCATGACAGACAGATCCCTTGCTTTCTCTGCCTTTTGAAAAGGAACATGGAACAATATCAGGAACTGCATGAAAAGCTCTAGCCACTGTGCAAAGCTGCCAGAGACCTTGGGAAAGGAAGCAGATAAGAAATACACTTCTAGGAATGCATGGGGAAGCCTCAACTTTGGACAGAGGGAGCAGTGACCTAACTAGGACAAAACAAAGACCTAGGTGTTTGGCATCTAGGAAGGCCAGTAAATATCACTGGACTCCAATTAAAATAACATGCTGGAAACTAGACCTGAAAAAAATTGTTTTACAGGAAAAAAAATATACAACTTGGTTCTTTTACGTCTGAATAACTGAGATGAGCTCAGTTAATCCTAATGTCAAAGGTAGATATTTGATTTTTTCAGTGATCAAGCTTGTGAGGTCCTTCCTACAGGCAGCAGAATGTTAGGCCAAGAGGCTCAATATTAGCAGAAAGGAACCCTTTGTTCCTGCCCAAATAAATGATGCTCTGAGCTAAATCTACAGTATACAATCTTCTATTACCACGCATGATTGTTTACTATATGTAAGAGCAATACTCCTCAAACAGCATTCTTCAAAGGCTAATAGCTCATGCTATTTTCAAGGCACTGCTTGGCACTGAGGAGGAAGCACAGAAATATTCCATAGAAACACCATTAATGTGATACTTAAAAGAATTAGGGAGACAAGATACACTCCTAAAATAATGCAACAACATATTAAAGTATGACACAGCAAATAAGTGTTAAATGCACATCACAGACATTAACTCATAGACAAAATGAACAGGAAGAATCAGGGGAGATCTTATAAAATTGGGACCTGAAGAATGGGAAGAATTTAGATAGAAAAAAAATCAGGTAGGCACACTCTAGGTCAGAAGAAGAAAGCTTCTAAAGGTATGGAAAAATGTTTAAAACTATTATATTCAAATCAGGAAACCTGATAGTTTACTACTAACACAATTGCCAGAAGATCTCTCTCTCCACACCCCCCACACCCTGAACACACACAGAGAAAAGAGAGTTCTTAGGAAGTGTGAAACATTTGAGAAAGTAACTAAGTAAATGCAAGTGGATCCAGGGGAAGAAAAAACTTATTGCCAAAATGCCAGTGTTAATGTCAGGGTTAATCTTAGGTAAACAATGTAAAACAGTGATTATCAGGGACTTGAACCTGGACAAACCACATTACTTTGTTAAAAATCAAAATTTTGGTTATAAAAATCTTGTTGTATGTCAACTATAGATTAATCAAATTGAACATCTAGCACTTGTTCTCAGATGTTTGCTTTAAACATAGACTGGAGTATATTCTCTGAAACAAACTGGTATTTCCATCTATTATAATCTCAGATGAAAATTCTACCATAATTTTCATAAATATAAAATTATATATGTATATATATTTATATATAACCTTCAGAGAATTTAAATAACTTGCCCAAGGTCACACTCAGGTCTGGGGCTCCAGAGCCCTGTCCTTTAAGTACCAGGACTAGCCCTGATCTATTGAATCAGCATGACTACCATGGGGCCCAGGTATGAAGATTTTACAAACCTATTTGGTGATTTTGATGCAAATCCCTGCTTAAGATGTTCCAGTGGAAACTACAAAATTAATAATAACAATAACAACAACAACAGACTAAAGTCCAAGTTTGTCACTGAAATGTAGCAAGATAAGATGAAGAAATATTAATCTTTGTACTTTTCTTACTTTCATTCATTTCCCAACCTTTCTTTGATTAGATCTGTTTACATTGCCTGAAAGAGAACTTGTATTGTAACAGCAGGGATGTAGAAAGACACAATTCAGGTTCATTTTTTGGTTTCCCAAAGAGGCTCTAAAGAATCATAAGGAAAGGCCTGGAGGGGAGCAAAGCACTGACCAGAAAAAATCAGAAAGGGAAGAAAGGGACTGCTGCCCTCCTCCAGGTGTTCACACAGGTTGCAGGCAAGGGGTGGGAGAGAGAGAGAGCTCCAAACAGCTCCCACTAATGTGGAGCAGAATGAAATAAAACACAGAGAAATGGTGGTAACATGCTGTCAGCATGTGGAGGAAAAGAAAGTTAACTCTGCCTGGTGACATCTGAGAGAAGGCTTGACGTTAGCCTTGGATTTGCACTTGATGGATATGGTTTTCTGTCGATGGAGAGTGTGGGGAAAAAGGATTTGGGGCATTTTAGTTAGGCAGCATTAGATTAGATGTGGACAGATTTATTAGGCTGAGCAAAGCAGATTCAAGAGGAAATTACTATATATCTAGCACTTTTTAATTCCATTCTCTACCACACTGAAAGATAATAAGACATGTATAACATTATTTCAGGGGTTATTGATTATCTCAGTCCTCATTAACTCGGCATCCTCACAGCTTGTCAATGGCTAGCAGGCCACTTTCACCAGGAAGATCTCTAGCCAAGATGTCTTTGGTGGCTCCTCATTTGTCCTCTGACACTCTTCTCTTCCCTCGCCCACCATCCCTGATTTGACACACTCAAGCTGCCAGGTTCACAGACCTATTCTGCTTCCAGAGACTCAAGTCGCTAAGTTGAAAACACACTGCCTTTTTGAAGTGTTTAGTGCATCATGACTGTGGAAGTATAAAGGTAATGCTCCAAAAAAGGTTGCTAGTCCAACCCAGCAGTGACTCATTAGTAACTAACAGGGAAAATTTCAGACCTGGCATAACAATTGAGGAATAGATTATAAAAGTTAAAAGGGGCCTTAAACATAATCTGATGTTCTATTTTTATAAGCTATCGATATCGAGGCCCAAAGATGTTAGATCATTTGTCCAAATCTGGAAGCTTCAAAGAGTCAGGAATGAAATTTTGACCTAAGTTTAAGCACAGTAATCTTCCAATACCTGCTAAGGAAGGGAAGGGAGTGTTCAGCAGCCACTTAGGAAAGACTTGTAGGCTGCCATACTATCATCCACTTACTTTAAGGTCAACCTTCAATCTAAAATTGGTGCCTTATTTCGCCTAATTTACTTTTCCAAAGCAAGTATAGTTCCAAACCCCATATACTCCATACATACTAACTGTTGAAAACAATAACTTTATCTTCCTTGAGTTCATAATACTACACCAGGGAGTAGCTTCAGAATTAGATAGGCTCAAATTTAAAGAGCTAGATTATATTTATCAGTAAGGGTCTTTCTTATCCACTGTCACATTGAAAATTGTTGACAACACTCAGAATGTCCCCTTCCCATTTTAATGCACTTCATAAGGAGCATAAATATGCTAAACAAAGAATTAATGAAATTTTCAGAAGAGCTGTTTTTAGAAAGCACAGGTACAAAGTTGGGATTCAAAAATAACAAATGGCTTAAAAGAATTAGTTTAAAAATTTGAATAACACATCCCAAATTATAGATGAATATATTTATAGGTAGAGAACCTTAAATACCATTAATACAAAAAGTTTTATCTGAAAAATAAAGGAGTAATGTAAAGATAATCTTTTCTTGATATACCATGCAATTTGGAACTGAGGTAAGAAAAGTCAGTATTGGGAGTTAAGGCTAGATTTTCAGAAAAATGTAGAGAAATAAGAGGTAATTCAAAACAAGGGCAACAGAGTGATTGTATTATTTAAGGACAAATGTACCTGAGAGACAACAAGAACACTATGATCAAAGGTTTGATTAGATAAAGGCTGAAGTAATAAATGATTAACAGCCATGAGAAACAGGAAGAAGCCCTGAATAGATGGGGCCATGGTCTCACTCTGAAGGCCACTATGTTCCTTGCAGAACTCTAAGGAATCTAAGACCTTCAAATGTGAACCAGGCCTTCCAGATTATTATAAAGATTTTTTTCAAGGTTGAACGATAGAACATATTTAATTTACTAACTCAAGTTTCATAACTGAAATATTTAGACATACAGTTGGTGGTTTTGCCCTGGGCCTGCAAATTTCTAGGGGCAGACCTGTTGCTTACTCCCTCCCAGGCTATTGGAGATCCCTGAGAGCAGAGGTTATATCTTGTTTCTCTAGTGCATTTATTCTTTTATTTTATTTATCTTTATTGTTGAAAGTATTACAGATGTCCCCCTTTCCCCCCCACTGACCCCCTCCACCCTGCCCCCACCCCCACCCCCACCTTCACCACACTATTATTGTCTGTGTCCCTGGGTTAGGCATATATGCATATAAGTTCTCTGGTTAATCTCTCCCCTGCTCCTCCCTCCCCCAACAGAATGCTTCATACATGTCTGAGGATTCAAATTGGCTTGAAGAAGGAAAATGTGGGGACAATCTGAAGGGAGGCAAGGGAAACAACTATTTCCAGCAGTTAGACTTTTCACTAAACTGACCCATTTCCTTGACTTTCCCAGCACAGAAAGGAATTTTTAGGAACTGTACTCCAGACTTGGAACCTGTAGCCTCTGAAGAGGCTGTCCTGTGTTTAACAATCTTGCAGTCTGTTTCGTACACAGCCCGGGTTCCTGTGAAACTTCCCTTAGCACGAAGTTAGATTCTCAAGGTAAAGGCAAGTTCCCCTTAGCTGTTGTATTTTTCCCTCTCAAGGAAATCAACAGAGGCTCCAGAATTTTTAACTTCCTATTTTTGGACATTGCATATTTCCGAAAAAATTTATGTGCTCCTTATTATTGAGGTTTTAAAGGACCGTTGATAATATCCTTTCAATGCACAGTTTTTACACTTTATTAAGAAAAACTGACTTTTTTCCAGTGGCACCTGTATGACCCATTGAGTCATGTTTTTCTTAAGAGAAATTACAATCACTTAAATTTAGTTGTCATTATTTTTAATAGAGCCACACTTAATTCTCATCACCTCATAGGGCATCTGTAACATGAATATCAGGTTATTTTGTTTACATTTTACAGTTCCAAAAATGTGTGCTCCTTCCTCCTGAATTCACCTTGGGAAACAATGGTACTGTTTCTGTTACTAGTTATGTATGTCACCATATCTCAGCACATGGTGAACTTGGGCTAGGGTCATCACTGCAGTAACAATTATTGGCGAATTAATGAACCAGGCAATTATTTACATGTTCTGGTTTTCAGTTAAAATCCCACATTTATGAAACTGAGACTTCTTTGTCTCTTATTGGTGGTAGTTCGGCTGATTGTCAGCGATGCTGTTTTAAAAATTCCTTTGCAAATAGTTATATTACTACAAGATTTGCTTAAGATAAGCAATCATTCCTCTAAAGACTTGCAATTCACAAATTTTCCATTAATTCCTGTTTGCCAACTATAGATTTGGGCAAATTTTGTAAGCTCTGTGAGCCTCCGTTTCCATGCCTATAAACGGAGTAGCCTCACCTACTTTATAGGGTTTATGCAAGAATAAGTGTTGTTATTAAATGTGCCTGGCATGCAGTTGATAAAGAGTAAGCATGTTCTCCTTCACCTTCTGCTCTCTACTTCCCCAGCAAGATATTCTCCAGCACGAGAGACATTACTCAGAGTTGGATTTCAGCCCTAAAGTTAAAGAATCAAACTTCAGTTACTCACAGCCATCGCTTAGGTCTGAATTGACCCCTTGCAACTGGCTTGACTATTCAGTATGAGGACTGACAGAGAAGTGGTTTTTCTTTTGGCAGGTCACTGTTTATCATTTTTTCTGCATTTGTAAAAAGAAGAAACATTTCTTTTCTTTACAACAGATGGGAACAGTAGAGGCAGCTATAATCCTGACCCTCACTCAGTAGCCATCAAATTCCACTGTGGGCAGAACTGGAAGGAAGGTGATCTGGATACTGCAACCAGTCTGCACTTACCCAAAGCAGTCTCTCCTATCAGACAATGATTCACCAGGTGTCTTCCCCAAGGTTAACCAGGCAGAACACAGGGAAAGAAACACGGACACTGCAATGCTGTATTTTCTCTTATAATCCATCTCTATAAATTACAACATTTAGAGGGATTCCCCCTCCCTCCCCTCACACACTATTTAAAATGGCCCCAAAAAGAACTAAACTTGAACCATGATAGTCACTTCCCAAATTGGTCTTAACAATTAAAAGGCAATGCCAAGTCTTTTGAAGGCCCATAATATTTCCATGAGTAAGACTGTACTGTCATCTGACTTCATCAATGACATCGCAGTTTTCTGCCAACAGACTTTGCATTCTAAGTTCACCTGGAAAATGGCTTCTTGGAATGGATCCTGTTTCTTTTGTGAAAATTCCTCATCAGATTAACATGAAATTATAGTCATTGTCTAGGTCTAATCTTAATCTTAATTCCAAATTATTTAATTTTGTATTGACTGCAAAGAAAAGATAAGAGCAATACTCTCAACAACAAAACAAATTTTTTAAAAAGATGAGAGCATAATGTTGTTTCTGGTTTTTGTCTAGTATTCCTGTTAATTTACCTTAACCTTATATTTAATATTGATTGAAGAGTAAGACTGCTCTTTTGTATCTTTCCACTTCTATAAAAAATGTTTGGAGAAGGGAGGACAAGCTTCTTTCCTCTACCTTTTTGTGCATTATTATTTTTAGGAAACTGAACCCCATCTTTTCTCCTACCTAACCCTAATCTTGAATGCCTCAATTGTCTACTTGTGCCCAAATAATGTAGTCCTTGGTCTTCTGCCAGCATCAAGGGAATATATTTTAGTTGGTCCACCTTAATGAAGGACCATAATAAGTAATATAACTCAATATCCCTAAGCTTTACTAGGTTGAGAAGGTAAACATCATGATTGACTTTTGTTTTTTAAATTCTTACCCAAGGATATGTTTATTGATTTGGGGGGGGGGGAGAGAAACATCAATGTGAGAGAGAAACATCAATCCGTTGCCTCCCCAATGTGCCCTCACCAAGAATCGAGCCCACAACCTAGGTATATGCCCTGACCAGGAATCGAACCCACAACCTTTTGGTGTACAGGACAATGCTCCAACCAACTGAGTCACCCGGCCAGGGCTACAGTTGACTCTTGAACAATGTGGGGGTTGGAGACATCACTCCCTTCCCCATGCATGATATGGCCTTTAATGATACAGGAGCAGAGCAGAGCAGGGATCCCACAGCACATGCCCCAGTAGTGAGGTAGTGAGCAGGGGCTGTCTTGCTGGGATGAGAGGCTTCCCTGCTATCCCAGGGAGGGATAAGGAGACCTGCCCCTCTGGGCCATGGGAAGTTCAAGTTTGGTGGGATCCCCTCTACAGTCAGGAAGTGGACAGTAACATCTGTGTGGGTGTTGACTGCAAAAATAAAGTGTTGATTGGCTAGAATTGCTGCTGTCTGCCACACTCAGTGCTGTCCCCCCTTACCCCTTACCTCCTTGTCTCCAGTCTTGCTCTCTTGACTGTTTATTTACTGGTGCAAAACAAGGCCAGAAGTCAGGATTATCTTGACAGCCCTAACTTGACCCTAGCCATCCTCCCGGACAGTGTGATATGTTCGGTGAAATTTAACATGTGTGAATAAAGTGTATGTAGGAGGAAAGAAAAGTTATATACAGTTGAAGATCTGTGTATAACTTTGGACTCCCCAAAAACTTAACTACTAATAGCCTACTACTGACTGAAAGCCTTACCAATACATAGTCAGTTAACACATATTTTGTATAAGTATTATATACTGCACTCTTACAATAATGTCAGCTAGAGAAAAGATGGTGTTATTGAGAAAATCATAAGGAAGAGAAAATACACTTACAGTACTTACTGGGGGGAAAAAAAAGGTCCATGTATAAGTGGACCCAGCGGTTCAAACTGGTGTTGTTCAAGGGTCAACTATTATCTGAATCTCTAACTGGCTAGATCTAAACAAGTCTAGGTTTTCCTCAAATTTCCTACCCCAGGAACTTCTGGGATGCTCCTTCAGAAATTCAAATCCATTCTTCCAATCCATTCTTATTGCTTCTTTGGGAATATCCTGGAACACGACTACTCTGCTTGGGATCAGCCTTCCTAATCCTCGTGTATTACCCAATCACAGACAATGGGAATGTTTTTCTGAACAAACCCTACCCATTATGGACAAGGATAACCTTCCTTCTGGTTTCTACCAGGGCAAATTTTCAGAACTCCATAGACAGGTGTTAGTGTAATTCTCAAGGAATGAGCTCTTCATTCTCGAGTAAGACCACACACAGGGCCTCAACATTATAATCCACATTGGAATCCACACACTGGCATAAGGTAAACATGTGTCCCCATTTCATTCTGCTGTCTTGTACACAATGCTATAGCAAGAATAACATATACAACTCCTAAAAATAAATAAATTTCAGAAGTGGTAATAATAAAAATACATATTTAGGAAAAATCATTTTCAGAATGAAACTTAGAATCGTACAGTTAACCCCTTACTTGCTCAGTTCTCCAGCATGAGTCACACTGTGAGATGTTAGAACTATTGGGAAACCCCTCTTCCCCTTTGAAGGAGAACTGCCAGTGAGTTCTGACTGTCATGTCTACATACAGTGCCCAGTTGACAAAATATGTTTAAATGCACTGCTTGTCTCCTTGTGATAAAAGGCATTTTGGCACAAGCCTCTATAGAAAATTGGGCACCAAAAAGGCCTTTGAATTTCATGACCATCAAGAAGCACAAATTCTACTCATTCTAAACATAATCTGCTCGACCATTTGTTTGTTAATGGATCAGACTTTACAAGACTAGACAAACACATACTGCAAAAGTTCATAAAGTACGATCCTTTTACATCCAGGGTTCTAATTTGATTTTTTTTTAACAGAATCAAGAAGTTCTAGTCATATGTACAGGTTAGATACTTTCTTCAGATGAACTAGTTTAGTGCTAATTTATTCTGAGTTACTAGATGTCATTGTAAGATTAAGAACTGAAAACTGAAAAGAATGGCACTGGAATAATGAAATATTCTGAGAGCGTTAGGGAGGATTTTAACCTGTTCGGTAAGTTACACCTAGAAGAGGAGAGATCTACTTCTCTTCTGTGGCACGCGGGCCAAATGGGTCTGCCAGTTGTTTTTATAAATAAAGTTTTATTGGAATGTAGCTATGCCATTCATGTACATGTTACCTGTGGCTGTTTTCATGCCACAATAAAAGAATTAAGTCGCTGCTACAGAGACTGTACAGACCACAAAGATTAAAATATTCAGCCCTTTACAGAGAAAGTTGGCCAACCCAACTTTTCTTATAAAAGATTTTTATAAACTCTCTAGTAAAGGAGACAAATATGTACTCCTGTGAAAAGAAGCTAATCTCAGAAACTTGGTCATCTTACTAAATTCATGCAGCTGGAGTTAATGTGAGGCTAGGTAAAGACTGTAGGAATGGCAGCACAGTGGTTGTGTGTATGTGCTAACGGGACAGTCACATGTCTCGTCTCAGTCTCTTGTGACACTGGTCACCCTAAGGAAATGCTCTCGGTTTGGGCCACACCGAAAGTGGAAGACATAAGGCCCGCTGCCCGCTGATCACACTGCCAGGAAAACAGAGAAAAAAAAATTTTTTTAAAAAGAATGTTTTTCTCTAATCATCTTCCCCTTGAAGTGGACTGTTTGAAAGATATTAAAATAGCTGGAGCGGCCGGCAGAACCCAGCTTAAAAATCAAACAAACCCAGCATGCTCTCAGTTCAAAAGGCCTAGTGCATATTCACTATCAATCTCTCGATACATATTTTATCGCACCCTCTGTAAATATTGTCATTGAAAAGTGCTTTGGACAGGCTAATGCACGGCGATGCTCTGTTAATGGAAACCGAGGCAGTGCTGCGGAAGGCGTCCCGCGCCAGGAGGGAGAGGAGGCCGGGCCCCGCGGGCACCGCGGCCGGGCTGACTGCTTCATTAGGGCCCTGGAGCCCTGCCAGGGAAGTCGGGCGGCTCCACGCCAGGAGCTCGTCGCCCCCCCCCCCCCCAAGCTGAAACAGAAAGCACACAATGTTATTTTTCCCACATTATCCTGCATTTCTTTCCCTTGGAAGGTCGGCTGCAGCAAGGGCAGGTCTCGCGCAGTTCTGGGCGGCCCCGGGGTCACTCTCCCTTTAGCCACCTATTCTGTCCCTCTCGGAGGCGCTGCGGCCCTGACGCTCTCCCTGAGTCTCTGACTTTGACCTTCCAGGGTGTGGGCACCCTGTGGCGCTAGGATGTGGGTGCCCGCCTCCGTACTCCCCGTCGTGCCTCGACAGCCCCCAAGCCTCCCGCTTGGCTCTGGGGGTACCGCCCGGGGCCCCTATTCAGGTAAAGGGCAGCAGCGCATTGCTTGAGCAGAGGCTACTGTATTTTTCTTCCTTTGCGCCCTCCCTTGTTTCCTTCCCCTGCTCCACCCTCCCCTCCCCTCCCCTCCCCTCCCCTCACTCTTGTTGTTGTTGTTGTTGTTGTGTGTTTCCCACAGCAAACACTGCGCCCCCTCCCCCCCACGTCGGCGGGCTCTGTTTGGGGTGCAGGTGTGCGGGAGCCCGCCTCCGTGTCCGTGTCGTCGCCACAGCAACCCGCCGCTCTAATCTGCTGCATATGAAAGGAAGACCAGAAAGAGAAAAGCCATCCACCCCCTTCTGCTTCATCCAGGAGTCCAAAAGAAGGGCAGGGGCTCCAGGCATTCCTGCTCACCCCCAGCCATCGCCCCGGCAACAGTCCCGGGAGCTGGCGCGGGGCCTGTGGCGAGCGCGCAGCCCCCGGCTCCTGCCTGCCCCCTCCGCCCGGGCTCCTGGGGGCCCTCGCAGGCCGTCCCGCTCCGGCCTCCCGTCCCACACCGTCCAGCCAGGGGGCCGCTGCCTCGCAGGCAGGAACACAATGTATTTCGCCACATTCTCCCTCTAATTGCACCGAGCCACCCTTGTGTGCGTGTGCGCGCATGTATGTACACGTGCGCGCATGTATGTACACGTGCGCGCACGTGTGTGTATCCGTGCGGGCCTATTTAGGAGGTTTTCCTCTCCGGTCATCTTTCAAACGAGCTGTGTTTATGTGCTCGACAGATCAAAATGGACAGAGCATTTTTCTTCTCAAAGCTAGTTTGAAACAGCGGCCCCTTGCAACGTGCATTAATTCAGCTGTTCCTGGGCTTGCAGCGGGCTTTCGGCCGGCTGCTCTCTAGCTCCATATCCAGCAGTGAAAGCTCTCATTTGTCTTACCACCATCATGTTGATGCAGCTGGGTCTGACACTGCTTACCTCAGCAATTTTTTTTTTTTTTTTGGTTGAAAGACAGAAGGCTTCCTTGTGATCCCAGCCCTTTCCTATCAAATGACACTCAGCCATGGTTTGGGTGACTTATTTACTGGCACCAGACCAGGAAAAACAAAAATGAACGTTCACAACTAATAAATCCTCGAGCTTAGATAGCTACAGCAACAGTGGTGGAATTACATCAAAATGTTCGACCTGATACCACAGAGCTCCCTGGCAGCGCGGAACCTAATAAGTCAGGGGTAGGAAAGGGGGTAAAACAAGACGGGAACAGAGAAATGCTGTGGACTCTGGGTCTTAGACACACTCGGAAACTTGGAGCTTCAATCACTGATGTACTCTCCCGGTTGAGGATTCTATATGAGGGTAGGATACACTGCATTGGAGTCCACTGGACTAGGAGAGGCGTCAACTTGCCACCTTTCTCTTTTATTCTTGAAAACTGAGTCAGACCCATCCTCACCACGAGGAAGGCGACCAGCCTAGACTGCCTGGACAGCAAAGTCACAGCTTTCTCAGCTGTACTGAGAGAAACTATTTTTATAGAGGACATAAGGTCAAGAATGTTTAGCAAACAAAATTGTGTGTCATCCACGCCTAGATAATTCTCCAAGGACCTTCCTCCTCCCAGGCCCTTATTGAAAGTGGAGGCATCTCTTTAAGCTACTGTGACAATGTTTCTATTTGTTTTGGACTTGATCTTCTGGACAGAAGCACACTTTTTTCATTAGTATAAATCCAGAAAAATCCAACCACAAAGCCATTGACTTTGGCTAAGGTTTCCTCATTTTCTCCCTGTATGACCACCTCTAATTCAATAAGTAACTATACTTTCTGTGATGATTAACTCTGTTGATTCAGCTTTTGTAGGCTAATGGTGGAGCTTTTCCATCCAGGGTTCAATCTTTGGGTAAAAATGTGAATAAAAACTGGGGGGGGGGGGGAATTTAACCATCACCCATTTGTTTAGTCTACATATTACTAAATATTTGACTATCTGGAAAGATAACTATGATTGATTTTTGCCCTTCCTTTTTAATTTTCATTTTATTTTCATGACCCTCAGAGAAACAGTGTTGGAGGACACTTACTTGATGACAAATTAAACCACACCCACCCAGCAGTTCTGTTTGCTATAATGCAGAAACAGAGATACTACTTTTTGTTTTATTTCTGTTTTGCTTTGTATTGTGATACAACTGAGCTCTGATGCCATCTGAGTACCTAGAAAATACCTATGGAAGTAGGTAACATGATCTACTTGCTTTCCAAAGCACCTGATAAAAAAAAAAAAAAAAGCATCTTATAAAATCCTGCTCTGTGCAATTATTATCTTTGAAGGTTGTTCCATTGCCACTCTCTAAAAAAAAATGTCTGCGCTAAAACCAGATAACGGAAATTTACAAAGGCTAATTCTGCTATCTTAAAGTATTGAGAGTTCTCACTGTCTACCAACGAAGTAGCTGTTTTAAATTCTTCCCTTAGTTCCGGGGAAAGTAACTGAATCTCTCTGTGATTGAATCTAGCTATACTACTCCCTCTTTCATGGAGACACGTCTATAGTCATTGTCTCCTAGGAGAATCGAGGCTTGTCTCAATGCTATTTTGAAATCCTTAAGAAAAAAAGGCATTATGTGTTCAACTTCAAATTCTGTTCAATTCTTATAATCTTTACTTTGATGCCCTTTTCCCCATTATTATACTAATATTTTGGAGGCAACTGATATGAGCCAAACACTAGAGACAGGAGCATAATAAATAATGGCCAACTTTTATTGAGTGCTTATTATGTGCCAAGTGCTGCTTTAGACATTTTATACTTATTAATTAACCCAACCAAGCTTTAAAACAACTCTAAGACGTAGGTAGCATTATTTGTCCCATTGTTGAAAAAGCCAAGGCATAGAGAGATTAAATTACTTGCCCCAAATCACACGATACCTTATTTTTAAAGCAGTTTGGAAAACATATGACTGCTTCATGTATATAAGCCACTGAGTTCAGCATCCTCAATAAGCCTAGTTAATAAGCCTACCAGATGGAAAAAGGGAAGGAGAGCATATTAGTAGGTGGGATTTAGTAAGTAAAGATTACATCCTGACATCATCCCAGCCTCTCAGGGTTTCTAAGAACACTTGCTCAGGTGTTGGAAAATAACTTGTGGTAAAATGTTTCTGAGGGTGTCTCTCAGTAGTGCCACTCATACATATATTAGTTTCAGGAAAACATTTTAGATTGTTTGAAACTTAAATGTGTTAATATTTCTAAAGTGCTTAGGAAAGGACATGGTATATGGTAGATTTATGTTAAATAAATAAAATAAACTTAGTTGGAGGCTATATAACAATTGAAAAAGAATGTTTAAAAGAGCTATTATGTAGAAAGTATTGAGAGAGAAAAACCACTCTGTGTGAATCAGGAAATAAAAAATGTGGTACTGGTGACAAGAGTTTTCCCTTAAGTCAGTAAGAGCTTCATCAACAATACAGGATGACAAGGGCTAGATTGGGGGTCAAGGAACAATGAAATATTAAAGCAGGGATGTGACACAATCAGATCTCTGTTTCATTTAGTAAGGTAATTTCTGTAACAATGCAAAGGGTGCAAAGTAAGTTAGACAGTTGTGGTAGAAAGATCAACTTAGATACCATTGCAAAATCTAGGTGAGGGCTGCTGCTGCCACTGAGGTAGCAGTGGCATTAGTGATGGGGAAATCTGAGAGGATATTTGGGAGAGAGAAATCCACAGAACATTGTCCCTGACTGGATGTTGCAATAGGGTCCCTGACAATGTGAGGAAACAGGGCTCTTGATTGTGTGAGTAAAGGAGGCTGAGTCCTTGGTTTGGGGCATGGATGATTGTGACATTCACTAAGAGGAAGATACAGGCATTTAGAAGGCAAGGTGTTGAGTTGGTTTTAGGTATGTTGAGTTTTAAGTACTTAACATCCAAGGGAGCAGTCAAGAGGCAATTAAAGATACAGTCTGGTTCCCAAAGAGATAGACTGTGGAGTGATGCATACAGGGTTAATTATTTTAAGAGATGGAAATAAATGGGAACAGTGACGGAAAACAGAGATGGAGAGAAAAGATGTGGAGCCATGAAAAGAACTTGGGAAACTCAGGGAAACACTAATGGGGCCACTTTAAAGAAGACTGCAGACAATGCAAGAAGCTTGGTCAATTTTCTAAAAAAATAAAAATCTTTTCTTCACTCAGAGATATTATTTCTTCATAACTTCTTCCTGTAGCTTCCAATCCATCATCCGAGCAAATCTACATTGTGCAACCATCAACCAATTCATGATAATGTTGGTCCTGAAACTGCACAAGCTTAAAGACATCTTGGCACTGTCAAAGCTTTTGAAACATAACTCAGTACCTCAGCTCTGCAGAGGTCACTAGGAACATTCTCCTGCCTGGAAGCTGTGGGTGCTATCAATCACTGATTTAAAACGCCATCGCTTGCAAAGGCTTGCTCAGCAGAGGGGCTGAGCACAGTCTTGATGAGGAGAGAAAATGAATCCTAATTACTACCTTTGTTCTCCTTGAGTTAGTTTCAAGAAACACAGAAAGACTACCTTGCATTTACTTATGTCCCCTTACTCAATATATACAGGAAGGCATTTAGGCAATCTATTTACAGAATACTGCACGGTGCAGTATACTTCCCTCACCAGTGATTATCATTGAAAAGTATATCCTACCTCCCTAGGCACAATGTTTAAAAATTAAAATGTAACCTCTATGTGACATAGTTATAATAGGACACATTGGAGAAAAAAAGTGCTTACAGAATGATACCCAATAAAATTGTAATGAAATGACCTAAAGTATTTTTTTTTTTCTTTTATCCTCATAGAAGCAACAATGTTCACTGGGTTAAGGTCATCGTTTAGGGCATATATTTAAGTGACCCATCTTAGCTTTGTAACTATAAGGCAAGAGGCTGTTGGCCCTGGAAGAAAGATGTTTATGACCATTTGTTTGATTTATTAAATAAGCCCTTCTTTCTGCTTTACAGACTGCTTGGAAGTAAACAGGCAAATCTGAGTAAGGACGGGAGGCCCAGTAAACTCCCAGTCTCAGCTCCTTGTGATTGAGATTACAAAGGTTTGTGGAACAGACTAGGGTGGCCCTTATTCAGGACACTGAAATAAAGTTACCTAAAGGTAGTGCTTCTCAACTGAGGCTGATTTTTTTTTTCCCTAGGAGATATGTGGCAGTGTCTAGAGACATTATGATTGTCGCTCTAGGGGTGATATACTGGGATTGAGAGGGTAGAGGCCAGGGATCCTGCTAAACACTCTACAATGCACAGGTCAGTCACCAAAACAGAACTATCTGGCCCAAAAGGTCGGGGTACTGAGGTTGGAAATCCTGCCTCACTAGTAGGAAGACACAAAACCAATGGCCTACTCTTTATATTGTCTGGAGAAAGAAAGGAGAATGCTGGCTTTGGTCCCCGCATGTCATTCTCTGAAGCCCATTTTGTCCCAGTGCTTTGTGGCTGACAAGTACCCTAAGCAGCAGCGGCAGCACTTTGGGGAATGTAAACAAATGGGGACTGAGGGCTGTCACAGTTGTGTGTAAGGATGTAGATAAGTATAAACCAGAGGGATCATACTTCCTCTGTGCTCTGCACACAACCTTTGAAGACAACTCTGAAACTGCACCATGAGACCCAAACCTTCTACATCGTAATTACCTTGTCCCCTATGAAACTTGCTGGGTGGCAGAACTGGTAATTATGAATTTTACCCAGTTGCTGGAGAGTCCCCTTCCCTGAAGGTAATGCTAGAAAGTAGGGCTCATCCATATCAAAGAGGAATCAAAACTCTGCACAAGAACCTTCAAGGAGCCACTTGCATCAGGCGCTGCCCATGAAGACACTTCCGTGCAGCAGCCAGTTCTCCTCTCTTGCACCGAGCTCGCTGGAGACGCTTGAATCCGCCTGGAATCTCTTGCCCCCTCTCTCCTACTCCCTCACGGCCTGCACCCACCACCCATCTCTATGAAAATATAGACGGGAAGAGGTGAGGTCTCCCATCTGCATGCCCCTGTGCACCCATATGTTATACAGGACAGGGGACTTGTTGCTTTTTGCCAGCATTATAAAGAAGTCTAGGACAACTGCAGTGGGCATTACTTACCCTCCACCTTCACATGGACAAACCACAGAACACAAGCTTTAAAGAAATCAGAGTCAAATGTGACTCCAGAGAACATTTAGCCATTGTTTCCCAGGGTGGTATGTTTATCTCCGGAGGCATAAAATATTTTAGGTGGTACATGGATATGCCTGGAAATAACATTAAATCCATAGGAAGAGAGTTAATACATTTCAATTCTGTTTCAGTCCTTCTGATTATAATTGTGTCTCATCATACGGAGTCGCAATAGAGAAGTTAAAAGTAAAATCTCTGGGGTCTAATTTGAATTCTGGCTCTATAATTTGATTCAGTGACTTAATTTTGACCAAAGCAAGGTGGAAGACTTATGGGGAATTCTTGAAAGATTTTTCAACTTTGAAGCCAGCCCTTTAAGCCTCTCTGTTACATTGCTATCTTGGCCAAATAAACTCTGTGAGGACAGAGGTACACCATCTGGTCCTCCGCTGTGTGTCTCGGTCTAGGCACACCCAGCAGTGCTGACATCCAGGCACTTAATATATATTTGCTGAGTGAAC
This sequence comes from Miniopterus natalensis, assembly GCF_054644295.1. NCBI lineage: Eukaryota > Metazoa > Chordata > Mammalia > Chiroptera > Miniopteridae > Miniopterus > Miniopterus natalensis. The sequence continues at coordinate 24,018,255 of NC_142092.1, read as the reverse complement.
AAATAAAAGAATCATATGAATAATTGACCAATAACTTTTTTTTCCTTCTCCATTTTAATGATGGTTTTACAGTGAATAGAGATTTGCCCCAGGCTTAAAGTTAAATCACAGGGTATCCTCAGATATCTTCCCACTACACTTTCGTTTTTTAATAGATTTGTTGAGGTATGATTGACATAATATAAACTGCATGTTTAAAGTGTACAATTTGATCAGGTTTGACATGTGTGTACACCTGTGACACCATCACCACAATCAAGATAATGAATGTATCTACAATTCCAAAAGTTTTCTGGTTTCCCTTTGTAATCTCTATCTCTTGACCTCTGCACTCATGTGCTCTGTCACTAAAGATGCATTTTCATTTTACAGAGTTTTATAGAAATGGAATCAAAGAGTATGAACTCTTTATCTGGCTTCATTCACTCATCATAATTATTTAAAGATGTATCTATTTGTGTTGTTGTATATATCAGTAGTTCATTCTTTTTTGTTACTGAGCAACATTTCATTGTACAGATATAGTATAATTTGTTTATCCATATTTACTTTTGAGTTTTACCTGTTTAGGGATGATACAAATAAAAGTGTAGAAATATTCATGTACATGTCTTTGTATGTATGTATGCTTTCTTTTCTCTTGGGTGAGCAACAGCTGGATAATATGGTGGATGTATGTTTAGCTTCTTAGAAATTACCAAAATATTACTGTGGCTCTCCCATTTTCTTTCCCACCAGCAGTGTTTGAGAGTTCCAGTTGCTCCACAGCCTTGATAGCACTTGTCATGGTCACACATTTTAATTTAAGATGTCCCAATAAGCATGTAATGGTATCTCATTTTGGTTTTAATTTGAATTTTCATAATGACTAATGATATTGAGCATTTTTTCATCTGCATATCCTCTCTGGTGAAGTATCTCTTTGAATCTTTTTGCTGTCCCCTTATTGGGTTGTTTGTTTTTATGATTGAATTTAGATTTCTTTATATATTTTGTATAGAGGTCCTTCACCAGGTACATGCTTTGCAAATATGTTCTCCCAGTCTGTGGCTTTTTAAAAGTATTTTAATGTGTTTTTGAAAAGAAGATTTAACCTTCATGAAGTAAAGTCTATTACATTTTCCTTTTATGGATCACACCTTTGGTGTCATATCTAAGATATCTTTGCCAAACTTTTGGTCATAGAGTTTTTTTCCTGTGTTTTCTCCTAGAAGTGTTATAGTTTTATGTTTAAAATATAGGTGTATGATTCATTTAATTAATTTTTATGTGGTGTGATATCTGAATCAAAGTCTTTTTCTTTTGGCTTATGAATCACCAACTGTTCCAGCATCATTTGTTGAAAAGACTATCCTTTCCCCACTATGTAGTCTTTGCACATTTATAAATAAACAAACAATTCTCTCTCTCTATATATATATATTTATATTATTTATATTTATATTTATATTTATATTGTTTCATTTTAGAATTCTATTCATTCTTGATTCAAATATCACACTATCTTTAGTAGTATAGCTTCACAATAAGTCTAAAATTAAGTAGCGTAAACCCTCCCACTTTGTTCTTCTTTTGAAAAGCCTGAGCCTTTGCATTTGTATATGAATTTAGAATCAGGTTGTCAATTTCCAAAAAACCCAAAACACCTGCTGTGGTTTTGAGTGGGATTGTGTAGAACCTATAGATCAATTTGAAAATATGAGGAAACTGGCTTTCCCAGGGTCACATGCAAAGTGGAAGTCACTACAATCCTTCCCTCACATGGTTATAGCATGGATTATGTGAGTAAAATGATCTAGAGCACTTAGAACAATGGGTGACATATGGTAAGTGCTTAATAAAGAGTCCTAGTACTCCCCTTCTTTAAACTTTTGAAGGCAAATGCCGCTGTCTAAAGAACCAAGCCCCTAAACCTTAACATTTAATCTAATATGCATTATCACCTGGTTAATACTCTCCTTTCCAGACTCATTCAGCATCACATTGAGCCCTGCCTCCTGTTCATGCCAACATACCACTTGTTCCCCCCATATACCATGCTACTTTCCATCTCCGGTCCTTTTCTACATACTCTCTAGAGTGTTTTTCTCCTTCTTGAAATTCAATGCACCTTTCCAGATGCACATCAAATATCGCCTCCCCTATGAAACTGTTGTAAGGCACACTGGTCAGAGTTTACTGTTTCTCTGAGCTACAATAGCATATACATTGCATTATAATCAGATATTTGCAATTCTGTCACCTTCCTGTACACATTTTCCAGAAGACAGTGTGAATATTTTTATAGTAGGACCCAGCGTTATTTATCTTCACAGTCTTTGTGCCTAACACACAGGACCTAGTACACAATATGTATGTAATGAACATATACTGAATAATATATAAAATTTCATCCCATATATGGAACCATCAAGAGCTATCTTTGATAAGCATTCATACTTCCTCTGAATTTTTAAAATTAAATGAATAGTATTTCTATTTTCATAATGTGCATGAGTTTTGTTTCTGTTTTTGCCATTAAAGTTTGTGCTTGAGGGGTAGTGCTTTGAGACATTAAAAAGTCCTATTTTTTGCCCAGCAGGAAAACAAAAAGACAGAACTGTGAAAGCGCCTGGCACAAAGCTAAAAGGGAATCCCCCTCTTCTGCTCTCTTGGCTCCAGCAAACGCAGGGGTATGGACAGGAGGCAGTTCAGCACTAACTCGCCCTACGCCATTGCCAAAGAAGTCCTTAGCAAGAGAATGGGCTCCTTGTTAGAGCAACGCTTAGGGATGTGAGTGAAACTGAAAGGAGGCACTCAAATAATTCCCTGTGCAACCTCAAAGGGCCACCACAATTCCCCTGTGTTTAAGAGGACCTCCACGTCCAGGAAAAAAGATTCCAGCTTGTGGAAACAACCCCTAGCCAAAGACCTGAGTCTCCCCATGGGAGGGCCGAGCAGGAAATGCCTCTTTGCCTCGCAGTGGAGTTCAACACTTCAAGTTCCCAGAGATACGTGTTTGTGGTTTACATAAAGGTGGGGAAATTCTACTTTAGACGCACACCTAAATAGTTAGCTTTCCCATTGGCAATTTTTGCAATTAGACCATATGTTTACAGTCAAGTATACGGCTTATATACTTGACAAGAGAAATTTTCCATAATTCGGGTCTAGAAAAATTATCCTTAATCCAGATGTGAGAGAAAATAAATTGAGAACATAAAATATTTTAAGGCTAGTCCCATGATAGGCCAAACCCAATATTATGGTGAGCCAGGGCCCCTCTTTGGAGCAAAGTACTTTCCTGCACGAAGTAAATAACTTCTTCCTAAGCATGAAATGTTACTCTCCAGGGGGTATTTTAGTTGCCTGGTGTTTCTGTACGATTGAGATTGTTTAGTAAGTTTGAGCTGAGTTTTGTTTCTTTTTCCATCTCTCAGGCTTTAGTCTAATACTTGGCCAATGCTTTTTTTTTTTTTTTTAATAACAAATCCTATTCAATTGGATTCTTCACAAATTATTCAAATTAGCTCATTGAAACAAACAAACAGACAAACAAAAGGTAATGTTTTAAAAGACAGTCAAAAGTTGGGAGAAAAACACCCAAGCTTTGAAGGAGATATTAAAACCAGAAATCATTCCAAGTATTTTAACACTTAGGGAGTTTGGGTTTATTTCCACCTGCTGTGTTTCACTGGGAGACAGAATTAGGGAATAGATGCCTGCAGGGTGAAAAAAAGCTGTGCTAGAAATTGCCCTCTGGAGGGGACATTCATCAGCCTCCAAAGAAAGCATTATCCACTCATTGGCTTGTGCTGTTTTGGTAAGGGATATACAGAGTGAGTTGAGAGTTTGCAACTAGAAACTTCATATGTATGTGATAAATCATGAAGCTAATGATTTATGTCAAATGAAAATACAGATTTTTTACATATTTAGTGTGTGAATGGAATGGAAGAAAATTAAAAAGTTGAGCATGCAGATGTTTCATTAGGATCCTCAAGTATAAGTAACATGGTAAACCTAAGAAAATAGCATTCTTTTTTTCACAGTAATAAAAATTATTCAAATGAATATGTTTTCATATTTATAAAAGTTTTCAGGAAGCTCAGATTCAAATTTGAAGATCACCCAAATTTGAGGTTTATTCCAGGCACATGTTTCACATTAGTTTATTGGAATTAACTAATTTAACTAGTTTTTTGTCTGCTCCATCTGTCAGTTATTGGAAAATGTGTCAGACTTGAACAAGGATTGCAGATCTATCAACCACTCTGTATAATTTTGTCAATTTGGCTTTATATATTTGGAGTTTGCATTATCAGATGCATACAAGTTCAGAATTATAGTATTTTCCTAATGGGTTAATAACAACTGACACATACAAAGAACTTACTACGTGATATATAATCTAGGTATGTTATGTAATTAACTAGTTTTAATTCTTAGATTATTGAGCATTTGAAATGTGTCCAGTCTGAACTGAGTGTAAAATATGCACCAGAATTTGAAGACTTCATACCAAAAAAAGTACATAAATTATCTCATTAATAATTTGCTCTATTGATTTTGTATTGAAACGATAATATTTTGGATATACTGGGTTAAATAATGTATATTATTAAAAGTAATTTACCTGTATCTTCTTACTTTTTAAATGGAGTTAACTAGAAAATTTAAATCATGTATCTGACTCCCATTTTGGCTTTTCTTCTATTTCTATTGAATGCAATGACTTAAAGAGTTCTGTTGGGATTCCTCACCAACAATTCTGCTTATATTTTACTGACAAGAATGTGGCCCGTGGATAACCAGTAAGGGAGACTGCAGAATACAGTCTTCTGCCTAAGCTGATCGCCACTTGCACTTATTACTAAGGGGGCACTGAAGAATGGAGGCTTGGAGAAACAACTGGCAGCCTCTCCTCCCTTTTAAGAAACTGCCTGCTTTTTGAGAAACCACAGTTTCCAGAGTAGCCCGTACCATTGTGCACTCCCACCTACCCACAGAACTTAACTTGCTGCTGCCCGTGATTGATTTCAGGCATTCTAACAGGTTCGTAGTGGTATCTCATCATGGTTTTAAGTTTGGTTTCTCCAGTGACTAATTATGTCAGGCATCTTTTTATATGCTTAGTTGACATCTGTATCATTTCTTTGGTAAAGTGACTTTTCAAATCTTTGCTCATTTAAAAAATTTTTTTTCTAATTATGTAGTTGTAATAATTCTTTATATAATCTGGATATAGGTCTTTTAAAGATAAGAGCTTCGCATATTTTATCTCCCTGTCTGTGACGCCTCTATTTATTTTCTTAACAGCATCTTTTGTGGAGGTTTGTATTTCTGATAAAGTTTAACATGTCAATATTTTTATTTAATAGTTTGTACTTTTTATTCTTTCTGAGAAATCTTTGCCTAACCCCAAATCACAAAGCTTCTTCACTTGTTTTTAAATAGATTTTTTTTTTTAGTTTTAGTACTTATATTTAGGTCTATATATTTTTTAATTTTTTTATATGATGTGAGGTAAGAAATCACAGACCAGTGCTTTATCTCATCTCCTTGAGCCTAAGATCTTATGGAAGATTTCTTCCATGCCCGGATGCTGTCCAGAAAGAAAGGAAAAGATAGGGAGGAAAAGCTAAACAACTGAATATTTACCTCAATTGGCTGATTTAAATTGGAAAAGTCTTAATCAAAACTTAAAATCAAAAGTGACTAATCACTTGATTGGGAAAATTTAAACTTCTTTCCAAACTAGGTAGGTATATGAGCTTATAAACAAGTTATAGTTATAGAAAATGAAATTATCTATCTGTTATGGGGCATAGATTTTAAACCTGCTACAATTGAATCAATATGTGAACAACAATATCTGTAAGATCAGTATTGTACATATTTTAATTAAATTTAAAAAGGAACTGCTATGTTTCTTATTCAAAATAAAAATAATATCAAACCTCAGACTCTTTCTTTTGATTTCTGCTAGTGAGGAGAAAAGACAAACAACACACATCTAGGATTGATCTGCCTCGTCTCTCCAGCCACTGTTACTACTATCATATTGGCCACCCGTGGGGAAAACTCTCCCTTTAACACTGGACAGATGACCATTCCTTTAATTTTGCAGAGATTATCTAACACAAGGCTGTATCATCGAGTGTAACTATATGAAAGGCTTGATGATAGCACATGGAAATTAACACCAGAATCTAGGCGATCTAAGCCACAGAATCGGGCTAATTTGTGAAGCCAGCTTTCCACCAACAGGCTCTTTCCTCGTTGGATTCTTTATGTGGTGGATATCCTTTTAAAAGCCCCAAAGGAAGAACTCCTTCTTGGATATACAGACCCTTTAGAGTGGAGGACGGCTAAGCTATCTTCTCCCATTTCCACAGATTTTGCCCCTCACATCTTGCTCTGTAGGAGAGCCCATCCCCTCTCCTGAGATGGCCCTCTCTTTGGGAAACTGAAACTGAAACAAAGTAATGTTTCTCTTGATAACCATATAATAATAAAGCAGATCACATGTTCCTAAAGAAAGAATTGTGTCTTCACACTAATTATGGACTAAACATTGATTGGGAATAAAAAGGCGTGCCAGCCCCAGTTCTTGTCCTAAAGGAATTTACAGCCTAGTTAAGGTTATAAGCCAAATAAACCAGCAATCCAAAGGAAGTGGGATAGTATTTCCCAGCACTTCAGAAAAAGTAGAGATCATTGCGGGGTAAGCTGGGCTTAAATCAGACCTTGAGATATGAAACTGAAGGAGGGACATTCCAGGAGGGACATCACGTAAATAAAGGTGAAGGCAGTGGAACAGGAACGATTTTAAAGGGCAGCTCATAACACAGAGTTTGGCTAGAGAAGTGAGTAGATATAAAGTTAGAAGAGCAAAGGAAAGTTAGAGCTTGAACTAACTCCTTTAGGAAGGGGGATGCCAACACAGATTCCAATAACTGTGAATTCATGATGTGAAGCATGATTTTAAGGTAATTAATCCAGAGGTAGAGATTGGGATATAGTGGTGGGGAGAGTTTGAAGCCAGTGAAGCCAGTTCTGAGGCTTTTCTTTGTAATAATACATTTCTGAAATAAGAATTTGACTTAAGATAATAATTAGGGTCATAACTTAAGAAAAGGAGATTGAAACCAAAGATATTAGGAGGAAAATTGACTAAGATTCATGAGAATTGAAGTACTTGACTGTTAAAAATCTAGGAGGTTGTTAATATAAAAATTATGCCTACTAATTGACCTCAGGAGGGTGTGTCTTTGAAATTCATGCTGTCTTTACAAAACCTCTGAACTTGGCTGAGTATGCATATATGTATTAGTCACCCAATATATATATATATATATATCAGGTCACTTTTTGAGTTGCTAAAAGTGAAACTGAGCTAAGTGGCAATGTTCAAGGTGAAGACAATCTGTAGCACAGATCCATTGCTCTTCCCCACCACCCTTTTCCTTTGCTTGAACTCATCTCACTAAAATACAGGAACTGAAGTTCCAAAGAATGTTTTAAAATAGTAAATTTCCTCCAGATAATTAAAACAAAACAAAACAACTCCAGCCATCTCACAGTACAGATGATGGGTCAGTTATAGCTTGGCCACATATTAAGTCTGGAAGCAGGTCTCATCACTGACCACAGTGGATTTGCCACTAGGCGTCAGATACTGCAAGCGCTTTTAACTGTCGCCTGCAGGGTCTAGACCTCAGGCAGGGGCTATGAATATTAGTACTTACCAAGGAATTCCCCCCAGGTCCTTTTCCTCTTCTCACCACTTTTTATTCAGCAGAATGTCAGGTAAATGGTTTTATTCTGGCATTTCAAAGGGCAACAGTTAATTTCCTTTCAGGTGGAACTTTTTTTTTTTAACTTGGTTATTTTGTTTCAACTGTATGTTTTGCTGAAAGTGCTTTTATGCCGGTGAAATCTAGACAAAGAAAACTTTTATGCAAAATAAACCAAATAGAATGTACTGAGCCAGGATTTCTTTGCGGGACGTGTTCCTTAGGCTACTTCTGAGCGGTTATTTATGGACGGATGTTTATCCCCTGGAGCCTGACTTCATCTCTCAGTGAAGTGAAATGACTCTGTGTTTAGTACATTGGTCTGCCACCCCTGGGAATGGCTGGATGTCAAATATTCACCCCTGTGGGATTGAACAGAAATCAGAGATGTACAGACAAAGTAGAAATCGAATCCAGTGTCCTTGGGAATTAGTACAATTTCAAAGTAAACGCATTTTTAAAGAAAAACATTTATAATAAGATGATAGCACAGTGTAACTTTTCTTTATTAGAATGGGGGGGGGGACCCTCTGAAATATAAAGTTACTTCAAGCAGAAGAGTATTTTCATCTTACAACTTTCTCAGTGACCACACCCATCCCATTCCCTCACCTGGCTCTGCACCAGGCCCAGAGGGAGAGGATTTAAATTTTTATTTTTTTAATTGAAAACGGATGCGGCACCTTGTTTTTCATGCCTGCATTTTTCATTAGAAAAAAAAACAAAACACCTAGCCAAGTATTAGTTTCGTACCTCTGCAACCTCGTAAAACCCAGGAATCACAACTTTGTGCTCAGCTTTATAGAGTCACATTGGAAACACTGAGAAACTCCCAAATAAGTTTACTGTCTTCTCAAGGCTTCTTTCAAATCACATGCCTGCCTCCCGCCTCAACCCCCATGCAGAGTTTCCCTTTGGCATTATACTTCCTGTATTGTCAGAAACAAAGCGACATTTAAAAGGTTAAGTCAAATAAACCCAGCTACAAAAGGGCTTATAAAATAATCATAGTCGTGAACAGCAAGGGAAGAAGACAGCCCCTAAAACCATAAAGGGAATACTTCATGGATGGCCGCGCTTTAAATAAAGTTCACATGAGCTATGTAACCTTAGATGCTTTTAAAATCCAGAGGACAAAGTACAGACATGTTTGTGGATTTCTCTTTCATTTGACAAGTCTTTTTTTGAATTGGGTCTGGACTACATACTCTCTGCTACTTCCATGCATGGAGCTGGGAAGCTTGCTTGGGTGTTTTCCATTTTCAAACTTGTGCACTGTCAAGAGGCAAGCACAAATCTATCTCCCTTCCAAAGACCAAAGTGACACCAAATTCCGGCTTGATCTGCTCAGTCTCGGAACCAGCATCCATTTGAAACACAGCCCAAGCACCTCACTAGAATCTTGGGAAGCAGTCATCACAGACTGCCTGGCCCTCTCTGAGAATGACAGCATTTGGAAGGCGGCTGGGCACATGAGATTGAAAAGTAAATGTTTGGCAGCTTTGGAGGTCCTCAAGCTTGGCAAGGCAAGTATAATCAACAAAGGGGCATTACTTGCAATTGTATTTAAAAATATAAGTCCTTGCAGATTCAAGAGCTGTGTGCTCCGAGAGGCCCTTGTGGTGTTTGCCCCTTTGCAGCAAGAAGGCACACAGCTCACACAAGCGGGCTTTGTTTTAATTAGTGCGGGGGGCAGCCCTCCCCATCACCCTCTCCTCTCCTTTCAGTGCTCCTCAGTTTACAAGTGTCCGTAACCCCCTCAGCTAAAAACTGTTACTAAGAAAAATTCCACGGAAACCAAAAGAAAAGGGCCAGGCAGAGAATGTGCTTTTAAAGAGCTTTTCCAGACTGACTCTGCAGAGCTGTCTGCAGGGAATGGGATGCTGAGCTATTATTACTTGAATGGGTTTCAGCTCCAGGGATGTCCCCCAAGGTTAACAAGATAGTTCGGTTAAAAATAACATTAAATTCTTCACCCCACTCCTTACTCCAAGTTCGGGGAGGGGAGGGGGGAGGACCCACATTTAAATAACTTGAGGGATCTGGTTTAAAGTGACAAAAGCCAGAAAATTCAAAATTAAGGGAGGTTAGAGGCTCTATCTCCAAGCCCTGTCTTGGAGGGTGAAAATACAAAGGCTCAATGGAGCGAGGTAAGGATGCCGTGCCAACTGGATCCCAGCACTACGGAACTTTTGTGCCTTCGGGGTGCTGAAGGGGTGGATACGGAGGAATGGTGTTTAAAGGGAAAAACAAGTTAAGGTGGGGGTGAGAAGTACAATGTATGAAATGATAGCCTCCGACAAACCGTGATTTAGATTCAGCAAAGAAAAGCATTTGGTTCTCACGCACTTGGCAAAAACTCTGTGGTCTGATTAATTGTGCTCAGGGTTTTCTGTGTTCCATCATTTTCAACACTGCAAACACTCACAAATTCCATTCTTCATTTTCATGGAAACCTCTTTCTTTTAATTAAAAAAAGAGATGCTCAAATGGAATGTCAATTTTGGTAAAGTATTTGAATTTCGTACTTCTGGACCACTAGATGACAGCAGCTGTGAAGATGTCATTAGAGGCTGGGCATGACCAATGTCTGGGTGTAAATCAGTTTTGAGAAGGAAAGGGACTGGCTCTGGACCTACGTCCATAGTTTCCTCCAAGGTGTACAATGATTTCAACTAAGTACTTTTCAAAATGGGATTTTAAGTTAAAGCATTTTCAAGCTAAAACTAGCAAAATGTTTACAAGATCAAGCTACTGTGATTCCATTATATTTGTGCATATTTTTACAATCAAACATAGAATTTAAATCAAATATAAAAGGTGTTATATGCTATATTATTAGTGTCATCTACATTTTTGTGCAGTAGCAGATAAGCTTGATTTTTTTTTTTTTTTTGAAAACTAGTATAATTTTCAGGAAATTACCAATTTACTTTATCTCCATAAAAAAAGGAAGTATTTTTTATTGATTTTAGAGAGAGAGAAAAAGAGAGAGAGAGAGAGAGAGAGAAACATCAATTTGTTGTTCCACTGATTTATGCATTCATTGGTTACTCCTTGTGTGTGCCCTGACCGGGGATCGAACCTACAACCTTAGTGTTTCAGGACAATGCTCTATCAACTCAGCTACCCAGCCAGGGCCAAAACTTACATTTCTGGTTTGCCTCCTTCTGGCTCTAATTTGTTATAAATACTTCAAGCTGAACTTTTAAACTCTCTAATCTCATTCTGAAACTAGTATGTTCTTATTCCCAACACTGATTTAATTTCATGGAACTAAAGAAAAAAAACCCATTTCCTACACATTTGTTCGTGGAAATTAAGAAATTGTCCTATTTCCATTAATGGGCAAGCCAGTATCTCCTCATAGCATGCTTGGTGCCTGCAACCACATTTGGTAAAATGCAATAAGCACAGTTTCCAAAACTGGATGGGTATCCGCAAGAAACAAGCTGTTCCACTAGGGCCAGGTCATAAAGAGACAGGGCTCTGTGCTTTAACTCTCTGGGTTCCTTAGTGATGGGACTTCACTTTGAAATGTTATATAACCCTGTCCTTCCCTTGCAAAAATGATGGCATTGACCAATAACAACAGTACTTTCACCTTATGGTGTGTGTGTGTGTGCGTGTGCGTGCATGTGTGTGTGTGTGTGTGTGTGTGTGTGTGTGTAATTTTGATGGATTTCACAAAGCCATCTACAGTGTTTTACTATCCAGTCTCTTAACAGCACATTTTAACGGTGACCAGTGGGTAAGATCAGAGAGTCTGTGGCCAGAGGAGAACAATCAGCAGGCGCACACATGAACTAGACCTCTGATCTCTCCGGCTTCACTGAAGCCTTCAGTTTAAGAACTAACTGCCTGGCCAGGCGTGGCTCAGCAGTTGAGCGTAGGCCTAGGATCCAGCAGATTGCAGTTCGATTCCCGGTCAGGGCACATGCCCGGGTTGTAGGCTTGATCCCCAGTCGGGGGCGTGCAGGAGGCGGCCGATCAATGACTCTCTCATCAATGATGTCTCTCCCTCTCCCTTCCTCTCTCTGAAATCAATAAAGATATATTTTTTAAAAAAATAACTAACCAACTTTATTGATGCAAAATGTGGTGCCATCTTGCCTTTCGAGGAGAGGGTCCCGCTCTGAAGTTCTGGAAGTTAGCAACGTAGATACTGAGTGCGCGGGCTCAGGAGCGAGGAAGTAGGTGGACTTGACCTCTGGCACTGCCACTCTACTCGCTCTCTGGCCTAAGGAGGGCTACGTACTTACGATTCCTTTAAGCCTCATTTTGTCATCAATAAATTGGGGTAAGATTTACCTCATGTGGCAGATTACATAAAATAGTGAAAAAGTATTATTGGGGTGACTGACAAAAGCACTCAGTAGATGGCAGACTGAACGATCATTGCTATTGTTATTATTTTGTTTTGTGGATACTCTCTATTCGTTTTCCCCAATTTTAAGCAGTACTCGGCCTTTTAAATTCCCTACCATAGGAATTTTGGGAGATTTGGAGGCAGAAGCCGCCTGAAAACACTAGTTCTCCCTGCTTTTCATCAAGTCTAAAGCAGTGGAAGAAATCACTGAGGGGTCCTGATGAGGAAGGCAGGAAGGAGATTTCTGCTGGGAAACTAAATTGCCAGAGGAGAGTCTGAGAAGCCCTGCGGGCTTCCTGTCCTGCTCCTGAGAGTCTCTGACCCAGGAAAGGGGGAGGGTTGAATGCTCCAAACTGGGAGGGGAGATGCTGGCTGTGGCTCACTGCACACTCAGACTGGGCCTTTTCTTTTTTTTTTTTGCTTCATTTATGACAGAATAATAAATCTTAATTAAAAAACCCAATCACTGTTTAAATACCGATTCCAAGGACAGCAGAGCAGAAGGGGATGCTCAGAATGGGGTCTGAATTCTGCATCTTCAGTGGCTGACTTGGTGACTTTGGGCTCCCGCAGGAGGACCCAGAGTCAGGGTGACTGAAAATGAGCTGTTCTCCAGGGGCTGCGGGCTGGCCATTCTCCTAGTCCTGTCACCTCAGATAGCCACCTCCCTCTCTTCCTCTCCAGGAGCAGAAAGCCAAGAAATCTTGGCTGAAGACTAAGCAGAGCTGTGTGACCCTGAACGTGTCACTTAACCTCCTTGCTTTTTACTTGAAAAAGAGGTTAACAACACTCAGCTTTCTGAAGACTAAGGGTTGAAGTAGAAAACCACTTTAAGGTTTTCTTTTTCCGTGATAAAATCATTATAAAAATGAAATGAGGTTTGTGCCCTTCCTGTATTCAAAGTGATGGATAGGAATGCCTTATAGTTTTCAATTCACTCCCTCGGTGGGCATCAGTTAAATGATTACTAGATGATTCTATCACTGTATTTAGGCACATAGAAAAAGTGGGGCTATAACTAAACTGTGAGTTTCCTTCCTCCAAGACATAATGCAATCGAATTCACTGAAATAAACTGAATCATTCCCAGTTATAGGTCAGGTCTAAGAGTAAACAGGCTCCATGATTTGATCCCGCTGAGAATTAGGTTTCTAATAGAAGAAGTACAGTGGAAACGCTGAGTTAAGTCATGGTTGTACTTTTTACAATCAACTTGAAAGGCTTTTTTGTCTTAACAATTCTGAAAACATTTCCCCCAAGTACTCCATTTTCTAAAACAGTCCTTCATCCATTTATCCGTCTCAAATTATCTAATCCTTTACTTCATAAAGAGTTTTCCAAGGAACTCTAGTTTTGTAAAATGTTAAAAGAAAGTATGTGAAGGAAAACAAACCAAGAAAGCTTTTTCTCATCAAGTATATGCTGGGTAAACAAATCAGTCCGTTCTCTATATTACAGTACATCTTGGAAACTTTAACATCTTAATATGCACCGTGTCTTTTAAGAAGAGGCTATGCTACATAGCGTTTCCCAAATTTATTTTACCAAGGAAATATTTGTTTCAAAGAACATCTCCTAGAAACACAATGGGGCAAACTGTGGAAAAATCTGGCTGGAAACTGAGCATTAAAAAAAAAAAAATCTAAATTCTTACCCTCAAGACAAATACAGCTCCTGGACCCAAACATCAGCTAACCAAATGTAACTGGATGATATCCTCTATAGACAACTAGAACACTTCAACAAAATAGTCAATTTTCCCCCATCAAAGGGGAGCTGTCAAAGGATACCCAAATCTTCACAGTTTTTAAAAACATTTTTTTCATATATAAAAATGATAGATTCTCATTGTGGAAAATCTGAAGAAAAATAAAGAAAATATAGTTATCCATCCCCTGTTGCTCAACTCTTTGGTGTATATCCTTTCAGTTTTTTTCTCCATGATATATAGAGACACATACATCTTTGTATATTTTGTTCATATAACTTTCCAACTGCTCTCCCATTTTATTTCAGCTCATTAGAATTCTCCCTTCTTATTAAAAATCTTTAAAATCGCAGTTTACAACGGTTACAAAATATTTCATCATATGGATGTACAGTTAATTTCTGTTGACCTCTATGCTGCTTCTAATTTTTCCCTATTACAAATAGAGCTATTGTGAATATCTCTGCACATAAATCTTTGTCTGTATTTGTTTATTTCCTTAGGATGGATTCCTAGAAATGGAATTATTGTGTCTAATGGCATGGATTTTTCAAGGCTCTTTATATACTAAAGCCTAATAGCTTGCCAGAATATGTATATCAATCTGCACTCCAACAGTGTACGAAAGTAGACAGTGGAATAATGACTGATAGTTTAGGTATATCTAAATAAAAATATCTAAAGAAATTCTTTACCCTAAATTTTGTGAAGATAATGCAATAATTTACTTAGAATTATTATACTCACACTCCATGTTAAAACTCTGTACATTCTTATCACACACACATATGTATATGATATCAACTTACAATTCTGGCACATAAAGAAACTATTGATAATTTTCAGGTAAGAAAGAAAACTAGTTTAAGTTCTGACATTATCTTATCTTTGCTCCATGAAACTCATTTTTCCATAATGTGCTCTAAAGTACAGTTTCATGTTCTGAGGCTATAATGACTAACTTTAGGTTTTTATTTATACATTTGCTGAAAATACAGTCTGTCTTACCCTTAACTATCAGCTTCAATGGGTTGGTACCCTCTCCTTTGCTCATTTCTCTTACCTTCCTGCTGTTACAAATACCCTTGTACTTACTGTTTTCTCTTCCTAGAAATTCTTTCTCCGTTTATTTGTTCATTGACTATTATGTTGTTTATATCTCTATTTAAATATTACCACAAAAAAGCATACTTCCTGCCTTTCTCTTTCTTTACATTATTTTTTCCTAACAATTATTATTATTTGACTTCATATTATTTTCTAATTTGTGTATTGTTCTTTTCCCCTCCCAAAAAGTGCCCAATCCATAAGGAGAAATGTTTCTATGCTACAAATTCATTCAGTTATTTATTTTAGTGGCCTGGGAGCTGTGAGCGCTTGCATGGGCAACTCATGCTTTAAAACTTGCACAGACGACCTGGTTTCAAATCTCTGTGCTCTTCTCTCTTCTGAATGAGGTTTACAGCCTCTAAATCTTTACTTTAAATGTATCCTGTAATTGAACACAGTGTTCTCGAGGTTCTCTAGCCAAAGTGTAGCAGAACAAGTATAGTCAAAGATTATTTACATGACATTAAGTTAAATATGGAATAGAATAATAAGTCTGCTGAAAAAGCTAAATTATTTGCTAACATGCTGCTCTTAAGCCAGGCTTCCCTCATCCAATACTTGTATTCTTGGGTTTTACCCTGAGAACAGTACCTTATGCTATTACAAGCCACCTGCGGATGTTCGTTGTTTCAGCAGTGAGGAGAGGACCGGACACACATTAAGAACTGGAATGTGATCTGAGTGCTTCCACTTATCAGCGATGTGCTCTTGGTTATATCTGTGTCTTCTGGGCCTCAATCCACATCTTTTTTTAAAAAAGTGATTGCTTTGTATTCCTGAATTACTATGACCCAAAATAGTTTTCACCTACATAGCTTGTTCCAACTCTGAAAATAATTTCACTGGTTTAAAAGAATTATTCTATTTCTCCCCGCTAATTCCTCAGTGCTTTAGCATGTTCCAGAATATAGCCTATCTGACGCCCTTACAGGCTTATACCATTTCTAAGGTCTTCCTGGCTAGAAGCCTTTCTGCTCACCCTTTGTACACATTCTTCTAGTCTGAACTTATCCGGGAAATTGTCCTGCTTTATATTCCTCTACTTTTCTTTCTTATTGTCATCAGGTGGGAAAAAATAATTAGGAGTTAAATTTTGACATATTTCTAATATTATCTCCAGCTGTATTTCTGAAATATTTTCAGGCCGTGGAAGTAACCTTTTTCTCTGTGTGTGTGTGTGTGTGTGTGTGTGTGTTCATTTTGACTTTCACATTCCTGTTCTCCTAATTTCTAGCATGCCCATTTAATTACGTGTGGCCCTTCCCTCCCTAATTATCAAGGTGCTCAAGATTATATGCTACATTATCCCATTCTACCAAAAAGAGGACCTAAACAGTCAGGTCATTATAATTTCTGTAGCTTTGGGGGTCTAGAAATTTTAAGCAAAAGAAGTCAGGAACTTGCCAGGTGCTTTGTGTTAGGCAAGTTAGATTTCCAGATAATACTTCAGATCTTTCCTAGGTACTCCCATTTTAGTGAAATGCTATTACACACTCAATGGCTCATTGATACAAGCTTCAAAAATAGTTAAGAGAAAGGGTACTTAGAGTCAGAAATTGTAAGCCACAAGTCTCTGTTTAAAGCAGAGAGGCAGGAGAAGAAAAACGGAATGTTAGCTTTCCTTTCCCATTCACCTTAAGCCCTTGTCTGAATAATAGCAATCTGAATTCTGCCTGACTGCGGATGCAGGAGTTGGTTCCATGGAGCCCCGAGATGACCACTAACCCAATGTTCTGACAGTTTCTTCTTGGGTTCCTTCCTATCCTTGCCTACCCTATGCTCCTTCTATGACAACTGAGAAATCAAGAGCGGGAGAGTGGGAGCTCCTGCAAGGTGAATGCTACTCCCGTCTGCACCTGGGCACTAGAACTCACAGAATCAGAAATCCATCTCTTTTGCTACTCACTGTTTCATGACGTTTTCTTCCCATAACTAATCCAGCTCCCCTCATCATTCCTCTCAGAGTTTCCAAGCGTGGCACTAGTCTGTGTTGCACGGCCCAAGTGCCTGCTGCTGGTCAATGGGAGGACATTAGGCTGCAGGTCTCCTTGTCCTTTCCCCAGGGCACCTATGTTTAACATTGCTGATGAGGGCAGACTTCTCCGTGACCAGTAGACAAGAGCAGTTTATGTTGCAAAGCTGCCTCACATAAGCGCCGCCTAGTAGACAAAGCAAATGTCTCTTTTCTCTAAAAAGAACAGGAGTGGCCACATGGCCTTGACCTAGTTTCAGGTTAAAATCACTAACAAGACAAAGTAGTAAAAGTCACATTATGGTTAGTCACACCATCTTAGGGACCACAAGAGTAAAAGCAAAAGGCTCCATAATTCCCACCTTGACTATAAAAGACACAAGCAGCCACATCGCACAGCATATTAAAATGTTAATTATTTGCTCTTCTTAGTCTTAGCATATGAAACAAATTGCCTAGATTAATTGAAATAAACTTTATATGCTGAATATAAAGAAATTAACATTTTATTGCTTGTCAGCATTGCTCTATTAAACTTCAAAGCAAGCTTTTCTTTCCTGTAACCACATGCATGAAAGATGTTACAAGTGTGACTATCAAAAAAAATGTGTTTATATTACCTTGAAAATAATGCTATTCAAAGTTGAAATTAATCACTTATCTTACATCAATTATCTCTTCAAGCATAATATTTTATTTTTGTCATGAACTAATAGAAATTAGCATATTTGTAATTTTTAAATTAAATCTGCCAAATCTTACAGTTTTCTACAATCTAAGTTTTTATAAGTTTGTTTAGAAAAAAGTCGAATTTGAAAACCATTTTTTTATCATATGCACAGATTAAAACATGATTAATATGATGACTTCTTAGGTATTTTTTTCATTAGGTTTTAAGGCAAAAACCCCCTTAGAATACAGATTTCATAGTTTGTGCCTTTAACTCAAAATAAGACTAAATTTAATATTGGATTAACAAGTCATTGGTTGTTTAATGATGTAAAGTTCCAGTAAAAATCATGGCTCATGGAACCTTAAAATATACTTAACACAACATTTTGAAAGGTAGAAATTTTATTTTCCTTCATAGGCACTTAGAAATTATAGTTGAATGAGTTTGGGAGTATAAATAGAACTTTTTCTCCTGACTAGAGGTGTTACCCTCCATCTGGCTATCTTCCCACTCAGGTAATTACACTAGGCCTTTTGAAATTACCCCTGAAGTTCTAATTAGACACAATCTTCTTTGCTTCCTGTTGTAAACTGCTGCCTTGAGTCTTGTTCTGAAGTGTGTTTCAAGTCCGTGCCACTCCCCATCTTCCTGACTATTCCCGTTAACACTGTGATCTGGAGGGGGCTGGGCAAGTGCAACGTCAGCTTCATCACTGGCATTTCACAAGGGCAAAGCGAAGCTGACATGGAACAACAAACATCCCACAGCAACTGTGGAGCAGACCATTAGCAATGTTGCTTCCTTCCCCCTGAATGATTCTCTAGCACCTAGCAGGCCTCTAGGAGGGGGAGCTTTGAACCTGATGCTGAATCACTTTGCAAGTGTGAATGACTGTTACTAACAGTTTGCTGTATAAAGTTCTAATCAGCTTAATAGAGTATCTTTAAAATTGCCCCAATAAAGCACTAAGACCAAGAGAGAATTTCCCTTGAAATGTGAAAAAGAGGAACAAAATCATAAAATATACATATTCTTAAATTTAAAATGATTTTACTGCAATATTTTTGTGCCCATGAGGGCTATTCAGCTATAGGCTATGCTATCCTGGAAGCTTACAGGAAAATCTCTGGAAATGTATAAAATCAGTATGGCACCCCTTTGATGAAACCGTTTTATAGTCATTATCTAAGATATCTAAGGAGTCCCAATGAGGGATTATATATATCCATATATAGAGGGTGGGCTAAAAGTAGGTTTATAGTTGTTTGTATGGGGAACAATATAATAGTTAATAAATGATAATACAAAAATAAACTCTGTGTTTTATGCAGTAACAATTGTAAACTTACATTTGTCACACTCCTTATATTGAAAAATTTCATCTTTTCTAATTAAAATTTAAAATTATGTGAATGGCACAGCACCTCTCTGTTTGACAGTCTAAAAATTATGTTATTCTATAAAATTCTGTGTGTCAGAAAAAAAAAAATTGAGGCAAACTGTACTAGAATATGCTCCTATTGGAGTTATATCTCTTTGAGATTTTTTAGAAATGGTTTAAATTATAGGGTTGAGATAGGTCAGAACAAGAATTTTTTTTTTTAATCTCTATTTTTGGTAACTGGCTAGGGTTTGCATTGTTTTCAACTATTTTATAATAAATTCCAAGTTCTGGACACTGAGCATTTTTATATAACATTACTGACAGAATTAAACACACACCACAGAAGGAGGTAATTTAGCAATTTAAACTCTTTTACAGGGATAATGAAGTGAGAGTTTCTGGGGGGAAAATGTGTGGTGGATTATTTCCTTTCCAGAAATCTCCTCTTGCTTGGAGAAAGAGCTAAACTGTTAGAGGTTTTGTTTTTTCATTCAAGTATGTAATTATTTTTCTCATTTTTTGCTGGGGAAAAACTGATGGGCCATTCCTGAGTCTCCAGAGGTGGCCAGTGAAGGATTAAAGCATGACAAGACCAAAGCCAGTCATCTGACAGGAAGAAAGTTGTAAATTACAGATGCAGGTTCTGCGAGGCTGGTGTTGAGTCTCACAATGTGATTACCAACTGGATTCTGGTCAAGAAGGTAAATCCATGGAAAGGAAAAGGGTCCAAAACTTCTGAGCCATGTTATGCAGTCATCAAACATGGGAAGTTTGTCCTGCTTTCTCCCTCTGTCCTCAGAGCCTAAGATTCCAAAGCCTGGACAAGAACTGGATGGTTACTCTGGTGATCTGGCACACATTTTGTAAATATTTACATCATAAAACTTAGAGCCTCGCATTTAGCTCTGATATTGACACTCCAGTAGGACACTTCCAAAACTTCCTTCACATGGGATCAAGGCAAATAATAAAAATTTTAAAAAAGGAAAAGAAAAATATTTGAAAAAAATAGACATGATTATAATGAATTAAATGCTTCCCAGTACCTACATCAAGCTGGCTTTTAATTCTCAACATTAAACTATCTGGGCAGTTCAGGATCCCATATTTCCATGGAGAAGCACTTGTCTACTTGGGAGGCAGCGTGATGTAGTGGAAAGAACATGATTTAGAGGCTCATGGACCTGGATTCACATCCCAGCTCATATGCTTAATAGTTCCATAAACTTGGGCAATTACTTCTCTCAGTTTTCTCATTTTTGAAACACCTACTTTGCTCTGTCTTTTGAGGACATGATGATGGAAGCTACATAGCAAAGTGACTACCGTGCTGTGGCCATCGACAATAACACCAATCTGGGTGTTTTCTCTTAATTAAATTGAACTAGGCTACCTCCTTGCTTGAATTAGCTTTATTTAGTTATTCCAGCAAGATATTAATACTTCTAAATAACACATATTAGCGAGAGTACCTCATGTGGTATTTAAAACAAAATAGTCTTTCAATTAATATTCTCTTTCAATTGTTATTTGTGCTTCCCTGACCTTCTGCCTCTCATTCCAGCTTTCTTCCTATTCTTGGTATATAAACTGCAATGATGATAATCTAATGGCCTTACTAGATAAGCTTTACAAAGGTAGGGACTATATTGGTATTGTTCGTACTTAGCATGGTATAGCTCTTGAGTACTTATTGAATGAACAAATAAATGAACAAAGGCAGAAAAAGTTATTACCATACAGTATATTAGCCTAAGAATGTAACTCATTGCTATGTATAGTAGTTTTTGTATATCTATCTGTTTATCTATCTATCTATCTATCTATCTATCTATCTATCTATCTATCTAATCTATCTATCATCTATCTATCTATCATCATCTATTGAGAGAGAGAGAGATATCAAAGTTAATTTCCATGCCTGTAGAAGAAGTAAACTAATTGACTAAATTATTTTACCTTAATATTACTTATTTAAAATTTTAAGTATACATAAAAGTAGAGGGAATAGTATAATAACCTCTAAGTACCCACTATCTAGCTTCAGGAACCAGTATCTTAGAACTGATTTTGTTTTATCTTTTCTTACTTTAAAACATAAACACAAAACCTCTCTAGAGGGACACTCTCTCAGGCAGGTTGTCCAGGTATTGTGAGGATTAAATAAATTAATACATAACTCCACTCTTAAATTATAAGATACATGAAGGACCAATCAACTTGAACATAAATTTACAGATTCAAAGAAATCAAGTTCAGACTCCCAAGAAATTAATAGAAATTGCTTTTAAAGATCACAATCACAATCTAACTATATTAAAATTATTACAGAAATAAATTAAGAAGTTGAGAAGCAAGAATCAGCCATTCTAAGATACAGAGTAAAACCAAGAAACATAAGAAATGGCTTTGAGAGAAAAGGGGCCCATGAGTGGAACAACGGTGATTGTGAGTAACAATTTTTAAGAATTAATAAAAAGCAAGAATCCTTATATTTAAGAAGCACAGCAAGTTATACAGAATAAGTAAAAATTAATCCACACAAGACCCAGTTTATTAAAGCTTCTGAACAGAAATGACAAAGAGAAAATCCTAAATGCAGTGTGAGTAAAAAGATAATTCTCAAAGGAATGTAAACTATAGAAACAGATTTCTCAGCAACAACAATAGATGCCAAATAACAATGAAATCATTTCTTTATTGAGCTGAGAAGAAATAATTGCCAGCTTGGAATGCCCAGCTAAACGATCATTTAAGAGCGAGAGTAAAACATATTCTCATATAAAGCCTGGGAGGAATGCACTTAAACCCTTGAAAGAACCACTCCACCATCTAATTCACAAAGATGAACTGCAACCTCAGCAAGGTGTGTCAGACAAGAAAAAAGTGGTAATATAACAAAAATAATAAACATAGGGGTAAACCTGAATATTCAGCAACTCTACATCATAATAATTATTACAGTAATAACTAATTGGGGGGAATAAAGATGAAACTAAATTAATTTAAAAATCCATAAACTAGAGATTAGTAGGGAGGTAACTGGAAGACAGCTATCTAACCACCATACCACCAATGCTGGGGCAAAAGGTGGGTAGTTGACATTAAAGCATTTAAGACCCCATTGTACTGGGAAGAAGTTGTGCTGTATTATCTCCTGTTTGCCCCCCTTGATACAATTACCACTCTTCTCTACCTACCCTCTGCCCTGGAAGGCTGGCCTGAACGCATTACATCACCATGATCCTGAGCCCTGTGGCTTCTGATTAAGTTCAGCCAGTTGGCAGCAGACCCGAGGGAGGGAGGTAAAGTGTACGTGTTCTTCTGGCTCTCTTCCTGTGGGTTCACCTAGGACTGACTGGATCCTTCAATAAGGCCATTGCTGGAATCCATAAAAGAGAGACATAACTCTTCCAGGATCCTATAATGTTTCCCTCTCTTCTCTGTTTTGAGACTAGAAAAAAGTGAAATTCCCACTGCGGCTTGATCTAGATTCCTGCACTCTCCGGTACCCCCTGAGCCACTCATCCTCGAAAACAGCCCCTCCCGAATCAACGCTCTTATCATGACCTTATTTGGAGAGTGTCATTGCTTTCTTTTTGGCTCTTGACTCAGACAAGGCAAATGTATTGATTAGATTTATACCCTTTAAAGTTAAAAATTAAAAATTTAAGAGCAGTAACAAAAAGAACAGAAAGCAAATAATCAAATATCCAACAAGCACAGGAAAGTGAAGGAGATTTTAAAATAAAGCTCAATCCAATAAAACAGAGGAAAAGAGAGGAAAGAACATGCATAGTTAACTGAAAACACAAAATCACATTGTAGAAAATAATAAGCATGAGTTCCAGTGTTGCTCATGGTGGAATAGCATATATTAGCCTTAGTCTTTATAGATAAAAATTATAAGAGTTGGACCACAACCCAAAACCAAAACAAAAGAAGCAGCCACAATACAATACAACAAAAACCTAACTTCTTTGAAGGCATTAGAGAACACCCAAAGTAGTAAGAAAATGTAGGATGTATTATTCTTTTTAAAAATGTTTATTGACTTCATTGGGGTGACACTGGTTAATCAAATTATGTAGGTTTCAAGTGTACAATCCTATAATACACCATCTGTATATTGTGTTGTTCACCTTCCAAAGTCAAGTCTCTTTCTGTCACCACTTATCTTCCCTTTACCCTCCTCTACCTCCACCCATCTTTCCCTTCCGTAATCACCACACTGCTATCTGTGTCTATGAGCTGTTGTTCTACTCCCTCCACCCAGCCCCACAATGCCCCCACCCCTCTGACGGCTGTCCCTGTGTTCTCTGTATCTATGAGTCTGTGTCTCTTTTGTTTGTTTTGTTCATTAGATTCCACATATAAGTGAAATCATATTGTATTTGTCTTTCTTTGCCCGGCTTATTTCACTTAGGATACATAGTTCTTAAAAGAAGGGAGTTTACTAGGTGAGCTTCACATTTACCTGGTCTTTCCTCTGAGTGTACTTTCCGGTTCTCAGATGGCCAGGGAGGCATCTTACTGCCCTGGAAAGACCAGGAATTTGGGGCAGCCAGAGAAACTTGAAATAAGTGGGAAGAGAACCCCTGAAAGGAGAAAGTCAAAGCCCTAAAATCTACATACAAACATCCTCAAATCCTTGGCTGAGGCCTAGACAGTCTCAAGGCTAAACTTTGAGAAACTGAGTAGAAAGCATTACTGGGAGGCCAAAGGGCTGGAGAAAGATCAGCAGCTGGGGTGACAGAGTTTAGCTTTCAAGTCCCAATAAACTTAAAGAGCATGGCAACCATTTTTAGCATTTTCCTGGGATTCCAGAGGGCCATGCACTAGAAGAAAGGGCAAAATTAGAATACGCAAGCCATTCTAAATCCTCTGTATCAAAGTCTGCAAACTATGCCCATTTTTGTAAATAAAGTTTTATCAGATCAATGCTTCACACATCCATTGCTTTATATATGGTTGTTTTCATGCTACAACAGATTTAAGTACTGGCAGCCCCTCCTCCCCCAATAAAAAAAGCTTAATAGATTTGATATCTGACCTTCTATTGACCACTTTTCTGTACAGGAGCTAGGAGATACACTGGTGCTGCATTTGCCTGCAAGAAAAATGAACTTTCATTGAAAGAAAGTAACGTCTTTATGAGTCTTTATTTTGCATCACATTGACATTACATCAAAAATCATGAGGCATGCTAAAATAGTTCAAATTGACTAGAAACCAAGAAAAATAATTAACAAGAGAAACAGATATTGTTGCTGTTGGACGTAGATATTTTAAGTAGAAGTACTTTATTTTTTAATCATTTTTATTTTGCAATATTATAGACTTAGAAAAAGTTGCAAAATAGTCCACCAAGTAGTTCATCAGAGTTCTCTCCTACCCTTCATTTCTCTTTCCTCTATGTTCCCATATCGTCTTATATAACAATAGTATAATTTTCTAAATCAGAAAGTTAACACTGAAAAAATATTACTGACCTCAAACCTTATTTGAATTTCACCAATTTTCCCCCTAATTCTCCTTTTCTGATTCAGGATCCAATCCAGGATCCCACATTGTATTTACTCCTTAGTTTCCTCTAATCAGGGACAGTTTCTCAGTATTTCTCTGTCTTTCATGACCTTAATGCGTTTGAAGTGTATGGCCAGATATTTTTTAGAACGTTCCTCAATTTGTGTTTGTCTGATGCTTTCTCATGATTGGATTGAGGTTATTCATTTTTGCCAAAAATATCACAGAAGTAATGTTGGATCCTTTGCAGTGCTTCATCATATCATTCGGTATATGAGGCCTTATTACTGGTGATGTTAACTTTGATTGCTTGATTAAAGGAGTGTCTGGCAGGTTTCTCCACTGCTAAGTTATTATTTTTCCCTTTGTAATTAATAACTACCATGTGGGGAAATACTTTGGAACCATGCAAATATCCTGATTCTCATGATACTTTTCACCTGCTAATTTCTGCAGCCATTGATGATTTTTATCTGCAACAATTATTACGGCGTTGTTTGTCAA
This sequence comes from Miniopterus natalensis, assembly GCF_054644295.1. Taxonomy (NCBI): domain Eukaryota; kingdom Metazoa; phylum Chordata; class Mammalia; order Chiroptera; family Miniopteridae; genus Miniopterus; species Miniopterus natalensis. The sequence continues at coordinate 23,993,231 of NC_142092.1, read as the reverse complement.
CTGGGGATTTTTCTATTGCTAGCATTCCTTCTGCATTAATTAAATGGAATTGTATTACACGGAATAGTTATCCATCTCACCATTTATTTATTAATTCAACTATATATATCCCTATGAACTCACGGCTACATATTTTCTTTTATGGATTATATAATCTATCACTATGATTATGTGATTCTGTTGCTCAAATTATTTTATATTTGGCCATTGGCAGCTACTGATATCCTTTTGAAATATCCCCAACTTTTTTGAGCATTTCCTTACTTTCTGGCACATAGATGTGCCAAGCTCATTTGAATACAAGTATCCATTTGAGAGACAAAAGGATTAAAAAACAGAACAGGGACTAAGAGACATATAGATTATGGACAAATGATTTAAGACTTAGGTAGCTGGAATCTCAGACAGAGATATATAAAAATGTAGCAGAAGCAATATTTCAAACAATAGGATCGAGGATTTTCCAAAACAGATGACAGAAACCCATCCCCAGATTCAAAACAAGTCTGGGAAAACTAACAAGGATAAACAGAAAGAAAAATCGCACTTAGAAATACAGACAAATGGCTGAAAACAAAATGAACCAAAAAAATGCAAAGCATACAAAGAAAAAAATATACTATCTTCAAATTAAAAACAATAATTTAATGGCCACCTTCACAACAGAAATTATAGAAGCCATAACTCAGTGAAATGACATTTTTAAGGAGCTGAAAGAAAATATAAAAACTACCAACTGGTAATTGTGTTCCTAGCCAAAAAAAAAAAAAATCCTTAAACTGAAACCAAATTAAAATGCTTCCCGGCAAATAAAATCTATTAGCATTTACTGCCAGTAGGTGCACACAGCAAGGGTAAACAAGTTTTTCAGGCTGAAGGAAAATGCCCACGATGGAAACAAAACTGCAGGAAGCAGCGAAGAGCAACAGAAGCGGCAACTATGTGGGGAAGTGTAAAAATGGGAAAGGATGTTAAATGTTTAAAAAACAACCAGAAATATGTCAAGGGGTGTTTACAACATACAGAGATGTTAAATATATGACAAAAAAGCCCAGATGGTTGTAGTAATATTCTTGTATTATTTCAGAAATGTTAAAAATTATTAATTCAACTTTAAAGGAGCAAGAATGAAGGAAGTAACAGATATAAGAGCAGAGGTAATTGACTTTAGAGAAGAGTTATAAGAGAAAATCAACAAAGTCAAAGTCAAAAATTGGTTTGTTGAAAAGTGTGATATAAACTACACTGACATAAATCATGTAATAATAAACGTTTAGTAAGATATATCTTACTTCAAAGAATAGGGAAAATATAAAATTATAGTAAGAGAAATGAAACAGAAGACATAGCTACAAATCCTTTAGATATTAAAAAGGATAATAAGGTGCTATTATCAACTAATGAGAGCCAATAAATTCAATAATTCAAATGGGATAAACAAATTATTTGCAAAGTACAGATTTCTAAACTAACACAAGTGCCTGGTGGGCATGGCTCAGTGGCTGACCATCGGCCTACGATCCGGAGATCCCAGTTCAATTCCTGGCCAGGGAACATGTGGGGTTGTGGACTAGATCCCTCCAGTAGGGGGCGTGCAGGAGGCAGATCAATGACTTGTCATTGATGTTTCTGTCTCTCTCTCCCTCTTCCTCTCCCTTCCTCTCTCTGAAATCAATGAGAATATATTTTTAAAAATAAATAAACACAAGTAAAAAAAGTTGAATAATTCTGTATCTCTTAAAGAAATTAAACCGATAATTAAAAACCTTCCCATACAGTAAACTCCGGGCCAAGGTGTTTCTATGAATAAATTCTTCTAATCTTTTAAGCAAGAAATAATATTAACATTACCTAAACTCTTTCAGAAAAGAAAAAAGGAAGGAACACTTCCCAATTCATTTTACGAAGGCTTGGCAGTGATGACTGACATGGACATTAATAAAAAAGAAAATTATAGATCAATATTTCTTATGAAGATATATGTAAAATCTTCTTAATTAAATATTAGAAAATTGACCACAGTGATATATTAAAAGCATAATATATCATGATCAAGTGGGATTTATCCCATACATGAAAGGTTGATTTAACCTTTAAAAATCAATCATTAACTTATTACAATGAGCTAATATACAAGAAAAAACTTTATATAGGGAAATTTTAATTTCTATAGATGCAGAAAAATGTTTTATAAAATTTAGTAACTACTCATAACAAATTTAGCAACAAATTAAGAATAGAAGAGACTTTCTTTAATCTGATAAAGGATTTCTACTTGAAAAAGTTCAGTTAATGGTGAAATTTGAATGTTTCCCCCCTAAATTTAGGAAAAAGGCAAAGATTTCCACGTTTTATTACTTCTATTCAATACTGCAATAGAGATCTTAGTATAACATGGCATAAAAAAAGTAAAGACTGAAAAGGAAGGCTATTTTTTCCTTTTAACAGATAATACAAAACCATCTAAGCTATTAGAATAAAGGAACTTAGCAATGTTGCCAGATACAATGTTATAAAAATGAAATTATATTTCTATTGCTAGTAACAAAAAACAAATAGGCCACTTATTATAGCATTGAAAAATGTATATACTTAGAAATAAGTTTAATATTCTATTTAAATTGCAAAAATTAAAATAAGATTCTACAATGAAAACAACAAATCATAACTGGAAAAAATAATAAAAGACCTAAATAAATAGAGCAATATGCCATGTCCATGGATTGAATGGACTCAATATTATTAAGATGTCAATGTCCTACAAATTGAATTATAGATTTAATACAATCAAATCAGAATGCCAGGAGATTTTAGTGTGTATATAAATTGCTGAAAATTCTAAAATTTATATGGAGATGCAGAGAATTTAGAATGATTGCCAAGACAATCTTGGCATAAAAATGTGAAGTTTTTTATCTTATGCTACACCATTTCAAGATTTACTACAAAATTTACTATATTAATATGACAAAATGGTAGAGTCACAAAGTAGATAAATATTTCAACGGAATAGAACAGAGAGTTCAGAAATAGGCCTACACTTAAATGGCCACTTGATTTATGGGAAAGGCACTAATGGATTTATTGAGGAAAAAATGGTCTTTTAAATAAATGATTCTGAAGTATAGGAACCTATATGGAGATACATCAGAAAAAATATGGCTAAGAGGAATGTCCAAGATTTTACCGCCTATGTTTTCTTCTAGAATTTTTATGGTTTCAAATCTAACATTTAAGTAGTGATCCATTTTGAGTTTATTCTTGTGTGTGATATAAGAAGGAGGTCTAGTTTCATTTTTTACACATATCTGTCCAATATTCCCAGCATTATTTATTGAATAGACTATCTTTACCCCATCATATGTTTAAACCTCCTTTGTCAAATATTAATATACTATAAAGGTGTGGGTTTATTTCTGGACTCTGTATTCTGTTCCAATGATATATATGTCTGGTTTTATGCCAGGACCATGCTGTTTTGATTATTACGGTTTTGTATTATAGTTTAATATCAGGTAGCATGATTCTTCCAACTTTGTTCTTCTTTCTCAAGATTGCTTTTGCTATTTGGGATCTTCTGTGGGTCCATGTAAGTTTTTGTCTTTTTTTCTCTTTTAATTTTTGTTAACCAGAGTCATCCCAATAAATTCAATAAAAAGGAAAAAAATAAAAGAACCCACATGGAAAAAATAAATCTTTACTCCTTCACACCAGTCACAAAAGTAAATTTGAGGGAGACCAGAGACATATATGTAAAAATAATAACTATAAAGTTTCTAGAAGAAAACACAGAAGAAAAGTTTCATAAGCTGGAGTAAGCAAATATTTTTTAAATACCACATAGGAAGGCACTAATTATAAAATCTAAAGTGATAAATTTTATAAATATTAAAAACTGTGTCATCAAAAGACTCCAATGAGAAAGGAAAAAGGCAAACCAGACTAGTATTAGCAAAGGACTAGTCTTCAGAATATACTTCTATAAATCAATTTTTAAAAAGACAAATGACTAAACTTTAAAAAGAAAAGGGTTTGAACAGGTATGTCACAAAAGTGGATGTCCAAGTGGACAAGAAGCATACAAAGCTTTTCTCTATATCATTACTTCTCAGAGAAAGGCAAAATAGTATCGCAATAAGATAATACTACTATTCGCAAGAAAAAAAGCTAAAATGTGAAAACACTGGCAAGAAGAGAATCCACTGGAGCTCTCCTGGGTTCCTGTTGAAAGTGTAAAATGGTACCAACACTTTGGAAAACTGGCAGCTCCTACCTAACGTAATTATACACTTTCCATATGACTCAGCAACTTCACTCTTAGTTATGTTCCCAACAGAAATAAGATATAAGTAATGTCCACCAAAAAACAGAGTTAAATGTCTACAGCAGTCTGATTCAAAATGACCCCCAAATTGGGAACAGTCCAATTTCCCATCAAAAGGAGAAGAGATTAACTGTGATGTCATCATACAATGAAATGCTACAAAGCAAAAGAAACAAAAACAACTATTACATGCCACAATAGGGATAAATCTGACAGACATTATATTGAACAAAAGTAGCCATGCACTTAAGAATATCTATTGTAAAATTCTATTTACATGAAATCAAGAGCAGGTAAAACTAATTAATGATCATAGAAATCAGATGAGTGGTGAGCACTAGAAGCAAGAGAGGCTTAGATAACGTAAGAGTGAGTCTCCTGGGATCCTGAAAACATCCCATATCTTATGAGTAATAATTACACACATATTTAGAATCATTAAACTTTATATTTAACATTATATGCTACATCTTAATTTTTTTTTTAATATATCTTTACTGATTTCAGAGAGAGGAAGGGAGAGGGAGAGAAAGAGACAGAAACATTAATGACGAGAGAGTCATTGATCCAGCCCACAACCGGGGCATGTGCCCTGAGCAGGAATCGAACCCCGATCGCCTGGATCCTAGGTCAACACTCAACCGCTGAGCCACACCCAGCTGGGCTATATCTTAATTTTTTAAAATGAAAAGAATCAATCACAATAGCTGTACATGGACAAATTCATCAGTAAAAAATATGAGAACTTGCTCTATGACCCAGAGGGAAAGTATCCTGTCTGTAAATTGTCCATTTTGAAGAAAAATGCTATTTCTAGTTCATATCATATAAAATTATTTCTAGGTAGGTAAAACACCATATTGCATGGGAAGTGAGCCCAATAATGTGGAAGTAAGGAGAGGAAGTGGCAGGTAGGATGGAAGTGGTTGAGTTTATGAGATGAAGGCCATCATGAGGTAAAATTTTGCAGTGAAAAGATGCAAGGATAGCACATTGGCATGTTGGAATGATTCTCTTCAGGTGAGCAGTTTTCAGGTGGTGACAATGCCCAAAATATAACCATCAAAGTAGGTGGGTTTTCAGAATTGGAGGAAAAGCCCATGGGAAATGAGAAAGCAAGGGAACGTGTAAGAATACAGCTTTGATTAGGTCATCGGCATGGGCATTTAGTTGATTCTGACAATATCAGGAGCTTGAGTATTATTCATGTGTTAAAATCTTCAATAAGCCCTGGCTAGTGTGGTTCCGTGGTGAGAGTGTCGGCCCACATACTGAAGGGTCACAGGTTCAATCCTGGTCAAGGGCATGTACCTTGGGTTGCAGGTTTGATTCCCGGCCCCGGCTGGGGCGAGTGCAGGAGGCAACCAATCGATGTGTCTCTCTCACATTAATGTCTCTCTCTTTCTATATTTCTCTCCCACTCCCTCCATTCCTTCTACTCTCTTTAAAAATCAATGGAAAAAATATCCTTTGGTGAAGATCAACAACAACAAAAAATCTTCAATAAATCAGGCTAATAGGACAAAACTTTGAGCAATTAAATAGTGGTTCCATTCCTTGATAAAGGGAACTGAAGGCCAAAAGGCAAGGGGGTAGCTTTGGAGGGTAGGACTGTTCTCCCAGTTTTAGATACACTGAGTTTCAGTTTGCTATGTGGTAGCAAAATAGATCTGTCCAGTAGGCTGCTGGTCATGTAGACTGGAAGGTTAGAAGAATAAAGTAGACATTATGAATTTATAGATAATAATTTAATTAATAAAACCTGAGTGAAATAAAGTATATTGTACAGATTATTTAAATTTTGTCAGAAAATTCATGTTATGTAGCAGAAATTATACTTTTATAATACCTGAAATGACTGCTTAAAATTTTATGTGGACTTGATTTATGTTATATTTTACACACACACATACACACACACAGATCTGTCAACTGATCATTAGCTTTTTTATTTCCAGGTCATGTTTTATAACTTATTTTGTTTCTTCAGTGCTTAATAGAGGACTGTGGACATAGCAGATGATATATGTTTCCCTTTCATTTATTACATATGCAAATATTCTATTTATTTTTTGAATCATGCTTCTGAGGTTTTCTTAAATGCAGATGACACAGTTGGCTATGCTACAGTTTGATGATATATGTTTTTTATTTTTTATTTTTAAATTAAATTTATTGAGGTGGCATTGGTTATTATGATCATATAGGTCTTTCTTCTCTGTTCACTCACTTAAGGAAGTAGACTCTGATGCAGTTAATGTTTAATTCTTTCCTAGAAGTATCCTGTCTTTTCATCTTTTGCTAGGGTAACAAGTATACTCTGTTAGTGACTGATTACATCCTGGTAGAAAAATAGAGTTCAGAAGTCAGGCAGTGTCAATAATAAGGAAGTACAACGAATTGATTAAGTTTCTGTTTAAAAATTTATTCTCAAACTAATTGCTTCTCTATGTATGAGACTGAGCCCTGACCATATCTGAGTAAATAAGAACAAGTTTGAAATTCTACAAGCATGATGGAATTAATATAATCAATTTCCACACAATACCCTAAAGCCATGTACACGGAAAGAGCAATGGGCTTAAAATCAGAAAAACCTGCTTTTAAGTTTTGCTGTTTTTTAGTTATATGGTTTTTAGCAAAACCCTCTTCTCTGACCTTAATTGTTTTTAACTTGGAAAACGGAGATAACGAAGTGAAAGATATTAAACTTTGTTGTTTATGAAGGCTTTCTACAAGAGTGTAAATATAGTGAGAACTAACTCAGTAATTGTAACTTCACTCAATGTAATTATATCTGCGTGGAAATCTCTACTAAATTACCAATGCAATCTAATGCAGATCTGAATTCCTTCCAGGGGTACTATAAACTTGGCACAAATGGGTTAATTCACTCAAAAGTTTTGTCAATTTATTTAAAAGCAAACTAAGAGAAAAATAAATTAAATGTAAAAACTCATGTGGTCAAATAATAAGGAAAATTATGATTCATGGTATTCTTTGCAGGGATGGTAATTAGCTTGTATTTGGTCGTTTGTTACCGAATCCTTCACAGGTCTCAGAGACTTTCACAAGCTTCAATGAATACCCTCAAAATTTTAATAAGAAAGTTCAGGTGCAAGAAAAATTTGCAGCTCACTCAAGAAGAGGAAGAGAGATGGGTGGGTGCCTCTCCCGGATTAGTGCTTAAAATAAGCCCTGCTCCTCCCATGAGTAGGTGCTCAGCGGTTACTGCTAGAGACAGAGGTAATTGCTGACCCGGCCGTCCTAACAAAACATTGCTCTTCCATCTCCCTAATTATTAGTCCTATTCTTCTCAGCACTGTTTGGCCAAGACTTGGTCTGTTCTTAATTTGGGGTCTGCTGCATGTGAGTGCTTAGCATTGCTAATTTTGGAACGAGTTCCTTGAGTGGAATCTTTCAGAGAAACTGAATATCAAACCCTGAATTTCTAGGTCAGTTGTCTGAAGTTTGCTCCATTAGATTTTTCAAAACCAAGACATACTTACGGGCGTGTTGGGATACTGGGATGTGTGTCCCGAAGAACAGATGTTAACATGCGCAACTGTGTTTCACACAATTCCACCAGCAATGGGTGTGTGTGTATATATATATATATATATAATCATCTTTAATATGACATGAAGACTCAGCAAAAGAATATGAAAGCCCGGGTAAAACTGAAATTCAAGGAACTCGGCCTTCCGAGTATGAATTTGCAATATAAAACCTGTGATTTTATGAAGAGTTTTTGACGTATTAGGCCTCCCAGAGGGGCCGAGGGTTTTATTCTTCCTGTGAGAATGACGGGAAGTAGGTCTGTTTTTCCCTGGCTGATGTACTCCGAATACAGTGCATGCTCTGTGTTCCAGGGGTGGGTTTCGGCGGGGTGGAGGGAGCCCAGCTCTGAGTCTTTTGCCTGTGGATTTAATTAGGCTATATATTATATAGAGGTTGCAGCAGTACAAATAGTTTATTTGCTTACTTTTAACTACAGGATGTCATTGTCCAAACAGAGGGAGAAAAAAAAAATCCCTTTCTTCCATTTAAAACCGAGTATTATTCATTAAATTGGGGGGGGGGGAGGGGAAATGTACAGGTTTCTATAGATCAGCCACTGCCTAAAAGATTACTCAGGTGAAGCATGCCTGATTCACTTTAAGAATCGTCTCTACATTATAGTTTATAACTAACAGTTTCTGGGTTACTAAAAGATTTATGAGATGAGATTTAAGGCTCCAGAAATTTCACCTTTTGCATCCAGATTCCGGTAGGGACCGTTTCCTTCTTAGGCTGCAGCGTGGATAGGACAGGTGTGAAATATTAGACGGAGCACTGGGCAGAAACTCAAAGGGTCAGGATGCTATTCTCAGATCTGCTAACTAATCCCCTGCGCAGAGGCCACAGGTAATCCTGTGGAATTGAACTTCTTGCTTGTGGAATAACAGCAGTGGCAGCTCTGCCAATGACGAGCTGTGGGGCTCATGTGACCTTCCTGAGCTTACACTCACTTTTATAAAATGAAAATCATAATAACCCACCTCCTAGAGTTGTGAGAGGACTAAATGAGAAACTATATATAAAGGATCTCTCAGACAAACCTGAAACAGTGTAGCTACCATTATGAAAGCATTTAATTGTAAGGATAAATAGTGCCATTAAGGTCCAAGCGTTTATAGCTTTTTTATATTTGCATTAAAGTATCTGTAGGTCACAGAAATATTGATATTAAAATGCTACTTCAGGATGGGTCTGCCTAATTTAACCCTCTGCTGTATCAGACTTTTCCTTCTCAAATTGAAGTTGTCAGGGTGAGTTGGGGGTGGGGACAGAAAACAATGCAAAGTGATTATGGCATCTCTGTTATTGCACAAGTTCTAGGCAAGGCACAGAATCAGGGAATTTGTTACAGGCAGGATTTAATTAAATGATTCACTGCGCATCTGTGGACAGTTTTTTTTTGTTGGTGTTTTTTTTTTCCTTTTTACTTTTCCTGTTGTAAATCCAGTATTAGAGAGAACATGCTCTTCAGGCGATCTACTAAAAATGTGCACACTCTTTTTTTAAAATTAAATGTATGTGACACCTTTGAACGTAAGTGGAAGAGATAATTTTGAACCCTCTCCTTTACCCCTCCCATTTCTTGGCTTTAAGCCCTTTATTTTTGAGGTACTTCATTTTTTTCTTTCTCTTTTATCAGTTGTGTTTTGGCACATGAAAGGAAGGATGCAGATAGAAAAGCATTTAATTTTCCTAAAGCTGAGAAGCTACATGTCTTTAGGGTAATTAAATTATGATTTTGTGACTCTTTAAATATGGATTATCCAATTTGATGCCTTTAGAGCCTGCACTAGCTCCTTTGAAAACCACAGCTCACGTTTCACTATTTTCTCACCTGGAGACCTACCTATCTCCCAAGAGAAAAATATGCTTTGCAGCATCAACTACTAAAGAGTATGTTCATATGTTATGTCTGTAAAACAAAACATACACATTGTGCAAAGAAGAAAACATGCGCAGTGTGAAAAGAAACCATGTAGCTTACACAGGCCCATATTTTTACATATTTGTTTCTAAATGTACAAACAGGATCTGCTCCACAAAATGCTCCAGGAGAGTATTTGTTTCAAATTTATGTAACCAGCTTCCTTGCAAGATGGTCTTCCAAAAGAAACTTCAAGATGTGTTATCCTTGCCTCATATCTAATGTCCTCCCTCTCTCCCTGTGGACCAATAAACAACAGAGATGAAAAAACACTTAACGTCAAGCAATACAGTAAAATGCGGAAATGTTTTTATGTTTCCAAAAGCATAATCATAACTAAAAGATAAGCGTCAGCCAGGAGAGGACCTTTTGTGTGAGGGTAGAGCTCAGTTCAAGTTCAGGGGTTTCCGGCTGTTTTGTAGATCTTCAAGTTTATAAGCAGATTTCCAGATGTTAAACTTATATCAAACTAGAACTTAAGTTCAGTTCATTAAAATTTAGCTATTGATCAGGACCCTCAATAGAATTCCCAAGATTATCTGTCCCATATATTCATTTTAATGGTCCTTCTGCAAGCTGGATCTTGTACTGGTAGTAATGACAGGCATCACCCTTCAACACATGATTGTCTGAATCCTGAACCAGAGCATGCAAAACAAGACATGCGTGTTTCTGGCAAACCAGGCCTAGCCAGAAGAGTGGCTGGCATAGCCTCCCACCAGCAATCAAACCCAAGGATCTTTAATTATGAGATAGAGCTGGAAAAAGAGACACAGAGAGAGAGACAGAGAGGGCGGGGAGGGATGGGGGAAGGAAGAGAGAAGGGGAGGGAGGGGGAAAGGGAGAGAGAGGGGAGGAGAGGAGAAAAACTTCTCTGGAAAACTAGATAATTACTGTACTCTGATTATACTGGTGTATTGCAAAGGATTCTAACAATGCTTACTTTAAACATACACGTGTCTCTTAAATATGATTTGGAGTTTTTGAAAAATAGAGAGTATTACAAAATAGACCCCCTTGGTCTGACGAAGGAAGGCGGAATCATCTTTTATTAGGAAACTTTATTTTTTCCTGGGTTACTGAAGTTGTTATATAAGGTCACAATTAGCACACTGGCTGGCCCTATTCTCAGAGAGATAAGATCACGCAGGATCGATGGTATGTCCCGATAGAGCAGATTATTCCCCAGTGAATTTAGAGCTACGGTGGGAATGCTCTGTCTTGCTACCTGTGCCGGCCAAAGTGTTTGGCAGACTCAGCTCCAGTTTAAATAGGCTTCTTGCTCAAGTTTTGGAAAAGCCCTCTAGCCAGTATGACTACTGAAGAAATTGGAGAGATTTCTTCCAATCAGAGGCCCCAGCAATATGGAGGATCTTCCAAAGAGACTCATAAAATAAAATAAGAAGGGGAGGGACTAGTTGACAGAATAAATATATTAACCACCCTAATTCATTTAAATTAATTTCAACAAACGTATAGGAACTGGGATTTATTCTTGTCTGTTTTCTGACATCCTTTCCCACAAATCCTATCAGAAAGTACGGTGATCTTTCAGCAGTTAGGCACCTTGCGAATGCTGGATTAGCTTATAAAATTTTCTATGAGTTAAATCTGTGAGGGAATACACATTTTCTTTGCTCTTCATAAACTTGATCTGGGAAGAAAATAAAGCACATTTTAATTGGATTAAAGAAAGAGAAAGTAGATAATCATAATAGCAGCACTTTATTGGCAAAATAAAGGCACAACCTATTGCATAAAGCCTTTGAGCTGGGAGTAGTATTTACATGTCTATTTATTTATTATTTATTTAATTTACATTTCTTAAATGGTGGGAGGGAGAGAGAGGGAGAGAATGAAACAGATTGTGTGCCCACAAAGCCTAAAATATTATCTGTCCTTTACAGACAAAACTTGTTATAAATCACAGTCACCTATATTTCTACATTACTTCTCACCTGTATTAACTGTTTGTAAATCACAACACTGAAAATAAATAAAGGAATAGTTGTTCACAAGTTAACAATAGTATCTTACTATATGATTCCATTTGTACATTTTGAACTTAAGTTCAAAAACAGGTAAAACTAAGCTATGATGATGGAAATCAGATTACTTGTGAACTCTGAATGATACTGTCAAGGAAGCTGCATGAGTATACCTCTTGGGTTGATGGAAATGTTCTAAATCTTAATTGGTAGTGGTAGAAACACACTGTAGGTTCCTCAAGAAATTAAAAATAGACCTATCTTATGACCCAGCAATTCTTCTTATGGGTATATATCCAAAGAAATTAAAAAAAACACTAATTCTAAAAGATACTTGCACCCCTATGTTCATGGAAGCATTATTTACAATAGCCAAGATATGGAAGCAACCCATGTTCCCATCAATAGATGAGTAGATAAAGAAGATGGAATATTACTCAGTCATAAAGAATGAAGTCTTCCCATTTGTGGAAGCATGGATGGACCTAGAGGGTATCATGCTAAGTGAAATAAGTCAAACAGAGAAAAACAAATACCATATGATCTCACTTATATGTGGAATCTAAAGAACAAAAATAAATGAACAAACAAAACAGAAACAGACTCAGCAATACAGAGAACTGAGGGTTGTCAGAGGCAAGGGGAGTTAGAGGCTAGTGATAAAGGTGAACAGATTAAGAAGTATAAATTAGTATTTACAAAATAGTCATGGAGATACAGAATACAGCATAGGTAATATAGCCAATAATATTTTAATAACTATGTATAGTGCCAGGTGGGTACTAGAATTACTGTGGGGATCATTCTGTAAACTATTTAATGGCCTAACCACTATGCTGTACATCTGAAAGTAATATACAATAATATTTAATGTCAACTATAATTGAAAAAAACAAACAAACAGGAAAATCTTTTCTTTATTTTCTAGGCTATGCATAAATATAAAAAGGTAAACAATTACTTTTTTTCTGTAAGATTTTTCATTTTCATTTTGATCTAATATTATATAGTGATTAATATTATACATAAGATCACATTTATATGAAACATAATTATATTGTAAAATGTGTATTCTCATTTTCTTAATAAATAAGAAAATGTGAACTAAAAAAAAGGTTTATACAGACTTACAATTAGATTGAACTTCCAATTGAAATGTATAATTTACTGAATAAATAAAAATATTTATTTATTTTTATAGCTCAATAAAAATAAATCAATATAATGCAGACTGGTACAGTCACTATGGAAAACAGTATGGAGTTTCCTCAAAAAATTAAAAATTGAACAACCATTTGACCCAGTGATCCCACTTCTAGGAACATATCCTAAAAAACCCAAAATGCCAATCACAAAAAACTTATGCACCCCTATGTTCGTAGCAGCGCAATTTACAATAACTAAGATCTGAAAACAGCCCAAGTGCCTATCAGTAGATGAGTGAATAAAAAAGCTGTGGGACATTTACACCATGGAATACTATGCAGCTGTGAAGAAAGAAGGATCCCTTACCCTTTGGGACAGCATGGAGGGAACTGGAGAGTATTATGCCAAGTGAAATAAGCCAGTCAGAGAAAGACAAGTACCACATGATCTCACTCATATGTGGAATCTAATGAATAAAAAACACTGATGAACAAAATAGATCCAGAGACATAGAAGCATGGAAAATACTGAGGGATCTCAGAGGGAAAGTGGAGGTGGGGGAGTGGGTGGGGAGAGATTAATCAAAGAACTTACATGCTTATATGCATAACCTATGGACACAGACAGTGGTCTGGGGAAGGTCTGGGGGTGGGATGGATGCCAGGTGGAGGGGATCAATGGAGGAAAAAAAGGGGACATCTGTAATACATTCAACAATAAAGATAAATGAAAACAAACAAAAACAAAAATAAAATAAATCAATAAATAAAAACACATATACAGTCATACTATTTACACACCTGAACATTTTATAGTATAATATAGGCCCCTAAAGAAAGAACTACATTCAGAGTATGCTTCAGGAAGAAGACAAAATAATCCAAAATGAAGACATGAAATTAAAGAAACAGTATAAAACTGAGAGAACCCAGCCGGAGTAACTCAGCAGTTGAGCATCGACTATAATCCAGGAGATGGTGGTTCGATTTCCAGTCAGGGCACATGCCCAGCAGGGGGCATGCAGGAGGCAGCCAATGACTCACTCATCACTGATGTTTCTATCTCTCTCTCCGAGCTCTCCCTTCCTCTCTCTGAAATCAATAAAAATAAATAAATAAAAGTAGGAGATACATATGATAATAGATATAAATAAGCATTTACTGTAAAAGAAAAGGTAACCATAATAAAAATTAATAATTTAGAAGTGGTGGAAGAACAAGTTAAAATACCATACAGTATATAAAAATTCACTGAGCTGTGGACTGAATATTTGTACACTTTACTGTGTTTACTACATCCAACTTTTAAAATGCTCCTAGAATAACAACCCTCCTATTCGACCATCATTAATACAAATGTAAGGGTCATCATTGTTTTAATGGCCTACTATTCACCCATTGTTGAGGGATGGATCCTTGCCCTAGACCCATGCAGATGACTGAAAATACATCTGACATTGGACAAGTGAAATCAACAGCAGCTTATCAGTCATGCATCCCTACAGTCCAGGGACAGAGGACACCACACACCTTGCAGGGCCACACAGCACACAGAGAGCTCGCTCTGGAATAGAATGAACACGGAGGGGTGATTGGAGGAAGTCTTTGTAGTATCGTGAGATTGGGGTGTTCCTGGTTCCCACAGGAGGTCATGAATGACTTGTCTGAATAATTCTGTGGCTGGCAAGGAACTAAAATTCACTTATCAGGGGAAAGCAGGAATTGTGCCTGGTCCTTCTGATAAAAGGGGTTGCTTAGCTAGGGGACCTCAGCTATGGGAGCGGATGGGGGAAGGGAATGTGCAGTTAGGCTAGTCAAGGTGGTCCCAGTTTCTCCAGATGTGGAGGCAGCACTTAATATTGGGCCTTGATTTTTAGCCTTATACCACCATCACTGCCTTGCCTACGGACTCAACTACAGCATGAAAGCTATAATACCCAAGCTTTAGCAGTCTTTGAGTAGTTATGAGAGCAGTATATCACTCAGTAATATGTATAATTCTTATTTCTAGTAGGTCTGAGTAAAATATGAATGAAAGGAGTTGGAAATGAAAGGTATAATCAGAGTGGTAGTTATATTGTTGATAATAAGGGTGGTTAAAGAAAGGATGTAATGTACAGAAATAGACACTTGAAACCTGTATGATCTTATTCACCAATGTCACCCCAGGAATTTTAATAAAAAAAGAAAAAAAGAATAAAAATCTCAATGAATGCTATAGCTAAATATTGAAAAAAATCAACAACAGCAGTATAGTTTCTAAGAGCTGATCTTTGTTCTTCAAGGAGAGTGTGTGTGTGTAAACTCAGTGGGTAATCTACTTCCACACTAATGCGAGGTCTCATGAGAAACTGCACTGCTTATAGCAAAACTCCAAATGGGTTCCCCTTCTGTGGACCTGGAGTCTTACTGTCAATGACTCCGGCTTAAAATGCATTTCGATGAAAAGAGAAGGGGTAATCCTGGAGCGACATTAAATCCTGTAATTGGAGATGTCCAAAAAAGGTGAGTAGAACAAGCACATGATGGGAGTCTAAAAATAATATGCTCACACAGGGGAAGATGGAGATCTGTGCATGAGAAAGGAAGTTTAGGCATTATATGTTCTTAGAAGCACGCTTCCAGCAAAGGGATGCAATCCTATATATTCATATTTTACCCCTATTTCTTCCCTATCTCCTACATACATTCATTTCTTAAAAGCTGATTAGTGTGAAAAAGAATCCTTTCAAACATTAGAAAATAATGTTTTTAGAAGCAGAATCTGTTTTATGGTGTTATTAACAGATCCTTCTGGAAAGTACTTAGCATTTCTAATAGATTTTGATGAGTTTGTTTTCTGGGAAGTTAGATTTTACTCACCCAGCTAACCATCAGTCTTTTAATGAGCCAATTACTTTTCACTTGACATTTCTTTCTTACACCTAGCTAACAATATTTTCCATCCACCTTTAGTTTCACTTTCCTGTGAAATCCACCCAAAGAGGAATCTAAGCCTTCTCCCTTGCAGGCAAGTTTGAAATAAAACTTTGACATGTGCTCACAATCAATTCCTCTGAAAAGCTGCTTTGAAAACAGACAAGTATCTATTTTTCATTATAAAAAAAAAAAAGTGATAGAATTTATTTCATGACTGCAACACCTTTCCTGTAGTCAAATAGAACTCTCCAAGTAGAAATGCAGCAGAGAGCCCTGGAGAAGCAGGAGGTGATAAACTGTTCAGCCTACAATTGCTGAAGACTACGTTTTAACTTGGGGAGTGGGTCCTTGCAGAGAGGTGTAATAGCTTTAAAATATCAACCTGTCCTTTTTGTAGATATACGTAGGGAAATCCTGTATCCACTTGGTGATTGGAAGCTTCGTAAGTTCCTCAGAAAACAAGAAAACCCAATTACGGATTTGAAAATCCTCTTGCAGACAATCCATAGCTAACTAAAACATTTTCTTTACGTGTATCAAATAGGGTTCATCAGCTACAGTGGTTTTCAACTGGGACTAAGTAACGTTTCCCCCTTCCCCATTAGCCACGTCTAGAGACATTTGTGATTGCCAAGGGTCACGAGTGGGAGAGGGGAGCTGTCACTGACATCTAGTTGGTAGAAGGCAAGGATGTTGCTAAATATCCTACAAAGCACAGGACAGTCCCTTACAACAAAGAATTATCCAGCCCCCAATGTCAGAAGTATGAAGGCTGAGAATCCTGAGCTAAAAAAAATAAATAAATTGTAATGGTTAATGTTGACAGTGTCAAAGCTGGCCCAGGTAAGTGGATGAGAGTGGCCAGGAGACGTGAATAAAAGAAGTAACTGGTATTTTTCAAAACTTATAAAAATGATGTTATCCAAACTCAGACTAAACTTTAAAAGAATAATAATAGTAGGTGGAGTGGTAAAGCCTCCTATTTTAAGGGATAACACGTTTCAAAGGATTAATTTCAATAGGGATGTAGGAGTGAATATTATAGCTGAGGGAAAGGGAGAAGCGGGGGGGGGGGGGGGAGAGGGAGAGGGGAAGGGAGAGAGAATGGAGGAAAGAGAGTGAGTCTCAGCAATTAATAAAATCCAGCAGAAAGGAGTTAGCTGGTTTAAGATGCTGGCTGCTGATGCCAGGGAAAAAGGGCTTTTCTCTCAGGGAGGAAACCAGTGACCAAATTCAGGATAGTGTCAAATTAAGGCTGTATTCCAGTAGAGGGGTCATGAGTGGGAGCCAGGGAATCAGATCATTGGGGAAGTTGAGGGCAAGGGTGCCAAGATAACCAGCTGACTGCAAAACAACTAAAAGGAAAGCCAGGATAAGCAGAAAGTCACATGGAACACAGCACAGGAACTGAGTGGTAAATTTGGCAGCTGGTTTGAAAATCCCTGGAGAATGTTCTGCGGATAAGTCTGTGGGCATAGTCATATTATAAAGCTTGTGCCCAGGGCCCTCAATCGCACTCCTCTGGCTCATCAAACCCAGTCTAATTTTATCCCAATGAAACTAAAAGATCTCATCTGACCTTTCCTTGGATGTCCTTGTGCAATGTGCAATGAGCCCAGATAGGAATGAACCTCATTAAGGCTCAATTCTCAATGGAGGCAGCTACCTGCTCTATTCATTTTGGACCCCAGGATCTTGTCAAAAGCTGATGCATCCATATAGTGAAGACATTTTTCGAAAATAAAATCTTGAGTTATTTTATTCAGATATTTATTAGGCCACAAGAGAACTGATTGAAAATGACTGAACATAGGATTTTATTCTTTAATGATTTTATTCCCAGAATCATCTGGCTTCGCCTTGCCACAAATAGGAAAAGAGTCCAAGAAAGTTGAGTAAAATAAACTTGCCAGTAGTTAACAGGAGAAATAAACAAGATTATTGAAATTGTGAGAGTAATCAACCTTGAAAATTAAATAATAATAATGAATTGAACCAGCGAGATGGACATAGTGTCATGAACATTACAGACCTTTGTTATTTTATTCAATCTCCCCAACCTACAAGGTCAGCATTGCTCTATTTTGTATATGAGAAAACTAACCTACAAATCAAGTCGGTGGGCATGAGAGCAGTAAAACACCTGGGAGCAAGCATTTCCTGTACAGTGGGGTTCTCATTTGCTTGTGTTTGGTCGATAAAAGAACTACAGATGGATTTCAGATTTTAAAATGCATAAGTCTTTCACTGGTATAATGAGAAAATTGTGCAGTAGAAATAAATGTCCACTTTATTACAGAAGGACAACTTCACTAAATAGTTGCTTACTTAAGAAGGACACATGTCCTGATCTCAAGGTGAGAGATTGATTCCAATCACACAGGTACCAGGGGCAATCCATACACAATGTGTGAGGGCCGAAAGATCTATACAGGTTTTTATTCAATGAAAAGAATAAGAAAAAACAAAAACTGCAGGGCATGGGAAATCTGAACCACACATGGAAAAGAGACCTATAAAGATACAGAAAGTGAAAATATCTCTGAAAACTGTTAGCTACAAATATCAGGACACAGGAAAAAGGATTATCAGTCAATATAAGCTAGATTATGTGAGGCAGAAGACAATCGCCAAATATTAGTGACTTACAACAAATAAGTATAGTTCCTGCTCACACTACACAGCTATCGTAGGTCTGCTAGAGGCTCTGCTTATCTCAGGGACCCAGGCTAATAAGCCTTTCTTTTCTGCATCTGCTTCCTTTACTGAAAAATCTGGAAAAGGGAGTACAGAAAACTAAA
Source organism: Miniopterus natalensis (assembly GCF_054644295.1). NCBI lineage: Eukaryota > Metazoa > Chordata > Mammalia > Chiroptera > Miniopteridae > Miniopterus > Miniopterus natalensis. Next base: position 23,974,569 of record NC_142092.1, on the reverse strand, counting down.
CATTGACTCAAAGCTGTTACCCGAAGTGATGTGCATCACTTTATCTCAAATTGCAGTTGCTAATACAAGTCACAGAGCCTGGTCTGAGATCAACTGAGTGTAGAACAATCCTACTTTGTGCTCAAAATGAGAAAAGTGATATTTGTTTAATATTTCTCTCATAGCTATCACAATCAACTTTTCTGGGTACAAATATATGGTTGATTTTTTCCTATCAGGAAATAATATGTGCCCCTTTTCTAAATCCTGTCCAACCACTACATTATACTTGCCTCCTTCCCAAGACACATCCAATTACTACATTTGGCTAAAATTTTATATGTAGTTCCTCTAGGTCTGGAAGCTTATGAACCAAAATATCAAGTTATCTGACCCCCATAATCATGACATAAAACTGCAGAAAGGATCAGGTTATCCAAATAAACATATCAATTTAGAAAGGAAAGGGAGAGGTTCTGTAGTCCCTGGTCCAAAGCAATTCTGAAATTCCATTCGGTTGTTATTGAAAGGGTACTCTACTTTGGAGCTGGGGTACATTCATTAGCACTTGATTCCATTCTATTCCCTAAAATAGTTCCCATGCCCTTGACTCTCAAAGCCCCTCAGTGGTGTCCTTCTCTCACACTATCATCCTTGGCCACATGTGTAGAGAGTTTGAAAGCTCCATCTTTGAGACTAATTAGTTTCTCATCCTGTTTCGTGGATATAGAATTTTGGGGGACCAAAGGATCTTATTTACCATCTAGAAGTTGGGAATACTAATAAATGTACAGGATCAATCTACCTATTTATTTATCTAGACATACCCATAGATAAATGCATCTATCTCTATAAATAGAGATACACAGATCCTGTACTTTTCCTGTATCTATCTATAAAGATAGGGATATATACCTCTAATCTTTATAGATATATATGAATGAATGAATATGTCATTATAGATATATGGAAAGGCATACGATAGTTAAAGGGAGAAATAAAACTTTATGGAAAAATCTAAATAAATAAAAGTGACCATGACTTCATTTTAAATTCAGATTTCTGCATGTCATTGTAAATACATCAGTTCTTTTCATTGTCTTCTATGAATACACAAATGTTTACTTTGATCTTTTATGGAACTGAAAAGCTTAGTATAATGTTCAGGTAGAAAAAATGATCATAATATCCATGAGATTTTTGAAAACCAAATGACACTGAAAGAGATATCTATCTATCTATCTATCTATCTATCTATCTATCTATCTATCTATCTATCTATCTATCATCTATCATCATCTATCTATTATCTATCTATCACCTATCTAATTACATAGTTATCTCAGGAATCAATAATTAGACTTAAAGAATAACCCAGGAAAAGAATGATGCATATATCAAATTTTAATTTGTATTAAAAAGTGTTTTTTATGAAAAATTATCAACTATCCCAGCAATGTTATTGTGAATATTGCGTACTCGTTCAGAAAAAAACAAAAAACTTGGATTCCCTGCTGCACAACACATGCAAAGATAACTATTGTTAGATTAAAGAGGTTAAAGAAAAGAAAATCATAGAACTATTAGCAGAAAATATAAGTAACTATTTTTGTTATGTTAAAATGCTGAAGGCCTTCCAGGGGAATGTGCCCAATCAGGAAAATATAAAGACTATTGACAGGTTTTACATACCATATCACACTGTTCAAAGCCAGTGGTAAAGAGAAAATAATAATAGCACCAGAAGAAAAGAAAACAACTTGTATCTCAGGGAACAAAAACAAAGATGAGATCACGTTTCCTTAGAAACACCATAAATGAGATGACAGTGGAGCAACATCTACTAAGTAATGGGAAAAAAAAGTTAACCTAGAACTTGACATTTAGCAAAAAATCTTCCCAAAATAAAGGTCAGAAAAAGACTTTTTCCCCAACTTGATAACCAGAAGATTCACACTACAAACAAATATTGAAGGAAACCCTTTAGGTGGAAGGAATGTGGCATCCATGGATATTTGGGTCCACAAAAAAGAATTAAGAGTATTGGAAATGTCAACTACATGGATAAATCTATACTTTTTTCTTGTTATTTCAATCTTTTAAAAATGTAATTCATTAAACAAAAATAAAAATTTTTTGAGGAGCTTAGAATATGTAATAATATGTAAAACTAGATACATGACAATAATATAGAAAGGTCAGGAGAAGAGGAATGGAAGTTACTAATTTAAGTCTCTTATACAACATGGGAAGTAGTACAGTATGACTTGAAGGATAGTGTAATGAACTAAAGATGCATATTGTAAACCACTAAAATGACAAAGAGTATAGCTAATAAGCTGCAAAGAAGATAGAAAGGAATCACAAAAATATATATAAATTTTAAAAAGACAGAATTAGGAAAACTGGAACAAAGAACAAATGGGACAAATAGAAAACAAATAGCAAGATGGCATACGTAACTCTAAACATGTTAATAGTCACATTAAATGTAAATAATAATACGGAAGAAGTCACCAAATCGGACAAAAAAAGCAAGACCTATTGTTTCCTGCCTATTTAAATGGAGAGACAAAAATAGGTTACAAATAAAAGGATGAATAAATGTATACCACGCTATTACACTATCCCACTCCCCATAATTGAGAGAACAAGCTGATAGAAACTTAGTAAAAACACTGAAATTTTGACTCGTGACATTTATAGAACACTCCACCCAATAAGAGCAGAATATTCATTCTTTTAAAGTGCACATAAAATGTTTATGTTTACCAACATGATAAACCATAGTTTGTGCCATAAAACAAGTGTCAATAAATTTGAAATAATTCAAGTCATCCAAAATAAATTTTAAAAAGACAGTTCACTAAACATAATGGAATTAAATTAGAAATCAAAACATAAAGATATCTTAAAAATCCCCAAATATTTGTAAACTAAGAATAAATTGATATACTACTTATGTAATTAAAAATCATTCAAGAGCCCAGCTGGGCATGGCTCAGCGGTTAAGCATCAACCTAGGATCCAGGAAATTGTGGTTCGATTCCTGGTCAGGGCACATGCCCGGGTTTCAGGCTCTCGATTGCCAGTCGGGGCCGTGCAGGAGGCAGCCGATCAATGATGACTCTCTCATCACTGATGTTTCTATCCCTCCCTACCTCTCCCTTCCTCTCTCTGAAATCAATAAAGATATAAATAAATAAAAATCATTCAAGATACTCCAGAGAGATAAAAATACCAGATCATCATTAACATTGCTCAAACAAAGAAGGTATAAAGAATATAATGAATGTAACAGAAAACAGGTGATAAAGACAAACAGTTTTCTAGTTTTCCAAGAATAGAGAAAGAAAAAAAAGGGAAAAAAATTCTAGCAGAAATAATGATAGATAACATAGCATATGAATGATTAAGAACTAAGTTCCAATTTTAAAATAATAAGCACATTGCAGTCTGTGGCTTTTAACTGCATCTCACTTCCACAAAGGGGTCTTTTTCATTTCATCTCTATTTTAACTACTGTTAAAAGAGACTAAACAAAATTAATTGGCACCGTAATACTGCAATAAGGAAATTACAGACAATCAAATATTTCTATGCTACTGAAATCATCTCATCACTCAGAGGATTCATGCTTGCTCTTTAAGAAGTATTCCTTCTTCTGTTGGGGAGCTAGTCATAATCAAACCCGTGTTTCTCAAACGTCAGATGCTCACTGATCACCTGGGGATCTGGTTCAAAGGCAGGTTTTGATTCGGTAGATCTGGGGAGGGGCCCAAGATTCTGCATGTCGAACAGGCTCCCAGGTGCTTGATACAGTGCTGCTGGCCCTTGGATTACACTTTGAGTAGCATCACTTTAGGGTATTATGTATACCTAAGTGAAACTTGCTATTAACAGTACGCACACATGGATACATAAACTTCACCCCGATCTCCGCTATTATCATTACTTTTCACCCTCAAACCTGGAAATTAATTGCTACTGTCAAAGAACTTCAGACAAACAAAAATAGCATTCAACCTATGAGAGTCTGCCAAGTAAGCAGAAGGCAATTTAACGTTGAAGTCAAGTCAGAGAAGGCTTCCGAAGAACGTGACGTTCGAGCTACATTCTGAAGTTTGATTAAAAGTTTGCCGGATGGAGCGTATGTGAGAAACTAAAGATCAAAACCACATTCCTGGAATTCAGGGATAATATTATGGATATATCCATCTTTATTTTAATCTTTTTTCTTTTTTTATTGATTTCAGAGAGAGAAAGGGAGAAGGAGAGAGAGAAACATCAATTATGATAGAGACATCGATTGGCTGCCTCCGGTACTGGTCTAGAAATATTAAATGAAAATAATTTCTTGAGTGGAAAAATTTCAGGGGTAGCAAAATTAGAAGAAATCTTTGTCCAAAAATGTTGCCAGCCTGCCACAATGATGCCATCACAAGCCATGAAGTCTATCTATTAAAATCCCCTCAAAAGAAGTAATGTAGGTGTGAAATGACAGATCATAGCAAATGGCAGGTCCAGTCACCTCCCCCAGGTACGGCAGGAACCTCGCTATTGGGAAACCTATGCCACTACCTCTCAAAGTGGAGTATGTCTTGATAAGCTCAGACCCTTGAAACATAATTTCCTAAACTGCGTACTAAAACCCATGTAATAAAATCTGAATGTTGTCATGTATAATGTTTTGAGTAGGGAATAAAAGGGCAGTAGGAAAACCACATTTGACTAGTCATTGGCTTTTTTGGAGGATTTCAATATTGGCCTCACTTTTAAATTAGAAAAAGTTAAATGTTAATCTGACCTAGAGAAGATAGTCACCTCCAAGATTTTGGAAATTACACAGTAGAACTGGCGAGGTGATGTACAAAGTGCAGTGTATATTAACTAGATCAATGGTTTTCAATCAAGGGCAATGTTGTCCCCTAGGGGACATTTGGCAATGTCTGGAGACATTTTTGGTTGTCGCAGCTAAAGTGGGTGTTAGTATTGGCATCTAGCAGGTAGAAGCCAAGGATGCTGCAAAACATTCAACAATACAGAGTTACTCCTCATAAAAAAAAAAATTATACTGCCCAGATTGTTCCTGCTGAGAAACACTTTCTAGGTATTTTATTTGAAATAAGCATGGTTGAGATAATCATGTTTGGAACTTGTTAATTGTAGAAAAATAATTTCAACTAAATATGTTTTATAATCTGATATATATATTTATTACACATTTACTTATTTATTATATTTTGCTGTTCTTCATTTGTTTGTTTAAATAGGGTTTGTGCACTTAGGAATAACAGAGCATCACACATAGTCCAGGGAGCTAAGGGCAGAGGCCATAAGTAAAGTATAAATATAGAAAGCAAAAAGTGATAAAGAAAAAGTAAGAACAAACACATTAGTTAAGAAAACACAACAAATATAAAACAAGTAAATTTGTTAAATAAACAAGAAGCTATTTGAAGAGAGCTGTGAAATACATAAAATACTAGCAGACTAATACTAGTTTTTAAATAAAGGAAAGAAAATAGAAAGAAAGAAAAAAACAAACAACATTAGGCATGAAGACTAGATCTACAGATATAAAAGAAATGAAAAATTGTCAGTGAACACTACATAAAAATTTATAAAAATAATACCAGTCAGGTAAAAATTCTATAACACACAAAATAATACATTTTATGGATGGATGCATATATAATCAAGTAGAAAACAATGATATACACAAGTTCAGAACAGTGGTTACCTCTCTGGCAAACGAGAGGGGAGAGACGGACTTGAGACTTTAGCTCCATGTAAAATACTTTATTTTTATTTTTAAATATGTGATCTGAAGTGAATTCAATAAAATACTAACATCTGTTAAGTCTGGGTGGTCAGTATTTGGGTGTCTGTTATCTCATGTTCTGACCTTTTCAGAATATACAAAATGTTTCATAATTCAAAATAGAGAGAAATTTTTTAAAAGTTTTTGTCACAGAATTCTGGCAAAGGTCTTTCAAGCAGCTAAATAAATAAAATTTGTTGATTTTTCTCAGGCCTATTTCCCAGGCAAATAATTCAAATGGATCAGTAATGATTTCTATTTTTTAAAAAATATTCCCCCCTGATTTCACTTTGATAAGTTGTAGGAGTAAGTTAAGCACTTTTGTGGGAATACTTATCACAGCAAGTGTCACACGTCTACATTCTGAATCCCACTCAGGATCATTAAGACTTTCCATCTTAATGATCATCAGAGGATGGAAAAAGGAAGGCGTGAGTGTAGGCCGTGGCGATTACCATTAGTAGGATCACTCCTCTGATTAGCAGGGATTTCTGCCTCGCCTGGCCTTGCCATGGCTCAGGCATGTCACAAGGTGTGGGCTCAGAGTTGCCTGCGCCAAAGATCCTGTTTGCCAAGCCCAGGTCACAGCACTCAAATACTCAGGACTGTTCTCCACACCTCACAGCTCAACAGCGAACCTACATCTGCACCCCGCAGCGTGGCCCCTCTGCTCCCCCCACCAAAGGTCCTTTCTGCTCTTTGTGGGACCCGCCCAAGCCCTCTTGCTCCTCTCAGTCTTGAGGAATTTCACCAACCTCAGGAAGACCACCTCTTGCACCCTCTTTTACCTTCAGATTTCATCTTCTTCCTGGGAACCGCTCAGTTTCACACACACCAAATGAGCCCAGGCGCCCCTCAAATAAAAGTTTAAGTCAGGATCATGGTTTGAGTTCAACCTTCATTTTTATTTCTGACTTGAAAAAGCTGTTAATAAGTCCTTGGGGCCAAAGTCTCAGAATTCAGAGCACAAAACTTAGGTCCTCTATTGTGACATCTCGGAGAAAGACACAATGCCCCTTCTGCCAGCTTCTACAGCAGCTTGAACAACAAACTCAATCGATAATTCTACTATATTTTGCATAAACACCATGTGATCCCACTTTTACATTGTTTATGCCAACTGTCCAGATATAAAACCATATGCCCTTTGAGGAGGGTCTCCATCACACTTCCACATTTTGGTTGACGAGAGCTCTTCTTACCCTGCAGTTTCTTCAAAACACTGCATTGGATCCCAGGATGCCACTTTATGAACAATCTGCTTTTAGTTTGCCAATTCTTCTAGCACACCTTGTGCTTTTAGAATTAGATATTCTCTTACCTCTGACCTGTCTCAGTCAAAAGACAATTTCAAAGTGGGGAACTCCCAAGGTCTTCCTCAGGAATGACTGAAGCCAAGAATTAACTGTCTCTCTGCTGTCTCCTTTCTCATTTTCTCGATGGACCTTTTGCACTGTATCCATCTCACTGTTTTTGCCTGGCTGCCTTTCTCTAACTTATTTAATGAACTGCATATGATAGTCATTGCTGTTGCTTGTAGAAAGCTTTTAAAAAATTTTTGGAGGAGATTTGTTTACTTTTCAGTTTGCCTCTGACTCTGCCCATGTTTCCCCAGCTCCCTTACTGCTTCTCTGGGGCAGTCCTTTTGCTTTGTTAAAAATATGCTTTTATTGATTTTAGAGACAGAGGAAGGGAGAGGGAGAGAGAGAAAGACATCGATGTGAGAAATTCTCCCAGAATAGCCTCTTAGATAATATTGCCAGTAAAGCAAGTAGCATTTTGCTTGAATGTCTGAGCTTTGGATACATGTTACCTATATTTCCTGGCCTTCTCACTTCTAAAAGGTATTTGGTATTTTTAGAGGTCACTAGGCTTTCTATAGTCACTTGGAAAAAATATTTTTTATTTTTCCCAAATTAATGCCTAAAGTTTTGTTATAGTTCCTGTTACTCTTTTCTAAAATTGAGTTATCTAGGGATTTTTTTCCTTTTTGTTCTCTCTGCAATATTGAACTCATTTCCTTTGTGATCACCATTGAAAACATACCACAGTACTTCCTGAACTAGCTCCTATTCATTGCTCAGAAGCTAATCTAGAGATATACCAGTTACTTATTGCTGTTACAAGCTAACCCCAAACTCAGTGGCTTCAAACAACAAGCATTTATTACTGTGCAAGAGTCTAAGGACCCAGTGAGCAGTTATTCTGGTCTTGGCTAGGCTTACCCATGTGTCTGTGGTCAGCTATAGGTTGAGCAGGCAGCTCTAACCTGGGCTCTTTCGCATATATGTAGGTCAGGTGGCTGTAAACTAGTCTGGGTTGACCTCGTCTGGAACAACTGGACTTTCCTTACATGGTTTGTCATTCACCATCAGATTATCCCTAGCTTATTTAAATAGCAGTGGCAGAGTTTTCAGAAAGTATGGAAGCAGGAAAGGCCTCTTAAAGTCTAGACTCAGAACTTACCATCACTTAGCATGTTCTATTGGTTGAAACAAATCATAAGGCCAACCCAGATTCCATGGGTAGGGGAACAGACTAGTCCTTGAAAGAAGAACTGCCAAGTCATGTTATAAGAGGTACAGATACAGGGAGGGGACAAATTAGGACAATTTTTATACTTAACCTGCCTGTCATAGTTGATTTCCTTTATTTCTTAATTCTAAACATCAAAGTAAACTAAAAAATATTTACTAAGAACCTACTATGACCAAAACACCTTACTAATCACTGAGAGGACGCTATTCTAGAGAAATATAAAGTCTTAGGTAGGATACAAGAAGGTGAAAGTTAAGCACTATTTATAGGCTGATTTATGAGTAGGCTATGATACAAAATTTCTTTTTCCCAGTTGATCATTTAAAATCTGGAATGCATTTTCCCATAGAAATATAAATGGTAATTTGGAATGCAGACAAAAACATTTTTAAGCTATAATTTATGGTATAGAATACACTGTTCGATTACACCAAATATTATAGAAAATAATCACCTTTTTGAGAGGTTTATATTGAAACATTTGTTCCATAATTAGTGCTGAGGAAACACCAGTTAAGTCACTCACTAGCACCCTCCCCACTCCCTAATTTGAGGATAGAGTCAGGAAATGACTCAGTCTGAAGATAGAAATACTCCATTGCACACCTTTATATGCTAAGAACTTTTAGATATATTATCTTGAGTATATGATGCTAGGAAAATTGGAAAGTGACATGTAAAAGAATGAAACTAGACCGCTGTTTGTCACCATACACAAAAATTAACTCAAAAAGATTTTGAGCTCAAAATCTTATATATGATCAAATACTTAAATCTTATATAGGATCAAATACAAAATCTTATATAGGATCAAATACTTAAATATAAGACCTTAAACAATAAAATACATAAAAGAAAACATAGGTACCAAACTTATGAACCTAGGTCTTAGACATGATTTTATGAATTTGATCTCAAAGGCAAGGGAAGTAAAAGAAAAAATAAATGAATAGGACTATATCAAACTAAAAAGCTCTGCACAGCAAAAGAAACCATCATCAAAACAAATGTGAGCAACCAAATGGGAGAAGATCTTTGCAAACAATACCCCCAATAAGGGGGTAGTATCCAAAAATATAAAGAGCTCATACAACTCAACAACAAAAATAGTCTAATTAAAAAATGAGCAGAAGAACCGAACAGACACTTCTCACAAGAAGACATACCACTGGCCAACAGATACAGGAAAAGGTGCTCAGCTTCAATGGCTATTAGAAAAATGCAAGTCAAATCCACAATGAGATACCACCTCACACCTGCTAGAATGGCTGTTATCAAAACAAGCAAATAACACGTGCTGGAGAGGCTGTTGGGGAAAAAGTAATCCACATACACTGCTGCTGGGAATGTAAATTGGTACAACCACTATGGAAAACAGTAAGTTCCTAAAAAAATTAAAAATAGAGTTACCGTATGACCCAGCAATCCCTCTTCTGGGTATCTGCCCCAAAACTTTGAAAATATTTATTTGTAAAGATATATGTCCCTTATGTTCATTGCAACATTATTCACCATGGCCAAGACGTTGCAACAACCAAAGTGACCTTTGATAGATGATTGAATAAAAAATATGTGGTACATATTACTCAGCCATCAGAAAAGATGAAATGCTGCCATTTGTGACAACATGGATGGATTTTAAAATGTCATGCTAAGTGAAATAAGTCAAATAGAAAACGTAAAGCAACGTGTGATTTCACTCATATGTATGTTATAAAACTGAAAGGAACAGCAAACAAACCAGGCAAACAAACAAAAACTCATAGACAAGCAACAGTATGGCAGTTATCAGAGGGAAAGGGGGTCAGGGGAGGTAGGAAAGAGTAAAGGGAGTCAAATACATCGTGATGGAAGAAGACTTCACTTTGGGTGGCAAATGCACAATGAAATATACAGATGATGTATTATAGAATCATATACCTGAAACCTATGTAATCTTATTAACTAATGTCACACCAATAAATTGAATAAAAAATTAAAAATAGGTGTATTGCCTACTTAATTTTTATAATAGTGTGTTGAGTACAGCATTACACTATACCCCTTTTTGTAGTTAGGAATATTAAGAACCAATGAATACATATGACTTGCCCAAGACTACAATATAGGAAACGATTATTATGAGAACCCATTAAACTGCAAATATCCTCCATTTCTCACTGTTCCACTCTGCCCTGCAAAAACAACTGAGGTCGCATATAGTCTGAAATGAAATGAAACTCATGAGCTAAAACTGAAAATGTCCACCATATACAAATATAAAAGTTTCAGAGATGGCTTGTAAAGATGCCATTAATACAGTATAATAATAATAAGTGGAATTAAGGGATCCAAGTCATCTTTCATTCGAATCAACATAAACAATGTATAGCTTTATCCACTGTGCATCAACTAAACTACCATAGCAATTGATGTGACCATACCAGGAGTCTTATTAGCATGAGGCTTTACCAAAAAAAAAAAAAAAAAAAAAAAAGAAGTTGAAGAATAAGAATCTATGTGCCAAGGGTGAAGCAGTTTGAAAAACACGAGACTACTGAGTGTGAGTTTTCTGGTTACTGGTGTGGCACACAGTGTTGCAGAATGGGAATAACTGATTGAGATTTTTCATGGAAAAAGTAAACATTTGTTAAATTCATAAATTCCTTTTACAACCCAATATTCTATCTTAGAATAATTGCTCAGCTTCTCTAAGAAAATTTATTAAGGCCATTTTAGTCTTGAAGTTACCTTGGGAAGGAGCAGCCCTAGCTAGCTAGTACACCAAATCCTAACCCCTTCTCTCCTGGACCTAAATACCCAGTTTCCTGTGTGTTTTATTGGCATGTCTTAAAAATCCCTTTCTAATCAACTTAAGGGCTGTAAAAGTTTGTTTCTAAGGTCATTTATTTGAACTTGGAATTGATTTGTTTTTGTTGCAACAATATTATAAGTCAAGAGTCACAAATTTTAGTATGTACAGGAGAACAGGCAGGGCCAAGTGTCAGACAATCAAGGGTAATAGGGACAGTGGTGAATAAGAGAGTACAGGTCTCCATGGAAAGCACTCTAATTCTCATTAACAACAACAACATTGCTGGCCAAACAAAATAAGCCTGCAGATCAGATTTCTTGACAACATGCCATCTCGATTATTAATGTCATATGATTTGTAGAGTAGTCCCAAAAGGCTTCCCACTCTTCAGCCATTGTAAAAGAGAACAGTCCTTTACTATATCTTTAATACCCTAGAATTAAAAGTTCTGGTCTTGCAAAGCTGAGCTTCATACTCAAACTAAAATGATCTCAGCAAAGTATTGTTCCTTTGAAGTCTATGCTTGAGCAGCTCACCAGCCTCCTACTCTTAGACACATTAGGTCAGGTACATGCATCAATCTGGGGAAAATTCACATCTTTACTAATGTCAATTATTATAATTCATGAAAACATTATTATGTCTCTTCATTTATTTAGATCTTTGAATTCTTTCACCAGAATCTTGCATATTTTAACATATAAGTCTGGAATATGTTTTGTTGAATAAGAATGGTAAGAGCAAACATTCTTGCCTACCAGTTCCTGATCTCATGGGGAAAGCATTCAGTCTTTCACTATTAAGTATAATGTTAGCAGTAGGATGCTTATAGATGTACTTTATCAAGTTAAGTAAGTTCTCATCTATTTCTATTTTTTTCAGAGGGTTTTTGTCATGAATAGATGTTAAATTTTGTCAAATGCTTTTCCTGCATCAATTAATATGATCATATGATATTTGTTCTTTAATCTGTTAATATAGTAGATGACACTGAATGATTTCTAATTTGAACCAATATTTAACCTGCATCCCTGGGATAAACATCATTGGTCATGGTGCATAATTCTTTTCATATGTTGCTTAATTTTCTTTGCTAATATTTTGTTAAAGATTTTTGCATCCATAGTCATGATAGATAATGGCCTGTAATTGTTTTGTCGTTGTTTGGGTATCAGGGTAATACTAGCTTCATGAACTAAATGGGGAAGTAGATCCTTTTCATCTACTTTCTGGAGGAGTATCTTCATCCATTTGGTCTTCTATAACAAAATACACAGACTGGGTAGCTTATAAACAACAGAAATGTATGTCTCACAGTTATGGACACTACAAGAAAAAATACATACTATAGGCCAATACTGCTATTGAATATAGATGCAGAAATCCTCAACAAAATACTAGCAAACTCAATTCAAAACCACATTAGAAGGATTATGCACCATGACCGAATGGGAATACCCCTGCAATGCAAAGACATTTCAACATATGAAAACAAATCAGTGTGATACATTACATCAATAAAATAAAGTAAAATCACAAATAAAGTAAAACAATCAAATGACATGATCATCTCAAAGATGCAGAAAAACATTTGACAACATTCAATACCTTGCATGATAAAAAAAGCAAATACACTCAACAAACTAGGAATAGAGCAACAATTACTTCAACATAATAAAGACCATCCATATGAAAAGCCTACAGCTAAAATCATTCTCAATGGTGAAAACAATGAACTCTTTTCCTTTAAGATCAGGAAGAAGGTAAGGATGTTCACTCTACTCTCACCACTTCTATTTAACAAAGTATTGGAAGTCCCAGCCAGAGCGATTGGGCAAGAAAGAGAAATAAAGGCACTTAAATCAGAAAAGAAGAGGTAAAATTATCTCTGTTTGTAGAAGATATGATTTTACATGTCGAAAACTCTAAAGATCACACACACACACACACACACACACACACACACACACACACACACACAGCCCATGCGAACTATAAAGGAATCCAGTAAAGTTGCAGAATAAAAAATCAACATGCAAAATCTGTTGCATTTTCACACAGTAACAATAAACAATCCAAAATAAAATTAATGAAATTTAAAAACCTACCTTATTTATAATAACATCAAAAAATAAAACATGTAGGAATAAACTTAACCAAGAAGGCAAAGATTTGCATACTGAGAACTACAAAACATTGTTGAAGCAAAAGAAGATACAGATAAATGGAAATGTGTCCTGTGTTCATGGTTTGGAAGACTTAATATTGTTAGAATGTTTACCCAAAGTGATCTACAGATTCAATGCAATCCCTATAAAAGCCCCAAAGCCTTTTTTTCTTCAAATGGAATCACAAATTCCAACTAGCCAAAAAACAACTTTGAGAAAGAGGAACAGAGGTAGATGCCTCACACTTCTGATTTTAAAACACATTACAAAGCTACAGTAATCAAAATAATATAGTACTAGCATAAAGAGAGACATACACCAATGGAACTATATATAGAGCCCCAAATAAGTCCACACTTTCACTTAAGTGTGCCAAGTGGCATTTATACAAAGGTGCCAAAAAAACACAATGGAAAAAGGACAGTCTCTTTAACAAGTGATGCTGGGAATACTGAATATTCACATGCAAAATAATGAAACTGGACTTGTAACGCCACGTAGAAAACCACCTCAAAATGAATCAAATGCTTTTAACATAAGACCTGAATCTGTAAACCTCTTAGAAGAAAACATAATGGAAAAGCTTCATGACATTGGTCTTGGAAATGATTTCTTAGATACGACACCAAAAGCGGAAGTCATCCAAGCAAAAATAAAGTGTTACACTAAAAATAATGTCAAACTAAAAAAAATCATAAGCACAGAAGCAAAGCAATCAGAGAAACGCAGCAGACTGAAAGGCAATAGGGAGAAAATATTTACAAACCAGATATCCGACAAAGGGTTAACATCTAAAATATAAAAGGAATTCCTACAACTCAATAGCAAAAAAAAAAAAAAACAAAAAAAAAACCCACCCACAAACATCCTAATTTAAAAGAAGACAGAAGAGAGGGAAGATGGCGGCCCTGTGAAAAGCAGCAGAGGCCCCCTCTCCCAGCCACGGACTCGATCTACTCCTAAAATCCTACGGAGCCAGCTGGGAAAAACCAGAGAAACATACCTGAGTGGACGGAGTGCGAGTGGGGAGCACTGAAGACACATCACGGAGTCCGGTAAGGGGGGGGGTGTAGGAAGGGGGAGCCCCCCTGAAGCCTGTGCTGGGCGCCGAGCCCCGAGGCTTGGAGGCTGCAAAGCTCCCTCCCCTCGGGAATGCAGACGGCCTCCAAAAGCGGGGATCCCACACCCGGAGCAACGAGGGGAAGGAGCACCCCGCGCACGCGGCAGAGGGACCCTGTGGAGCAGTGAGTCTTGGAGGGATCGGGGCCCTCCTAGGAAACGAAGCTCCTAGTAGCAGACGCCACTGGAGTCTAGTGCTCGGAGCGCTGACCATAGGGAAGTCTGTCCCAAGGCCTGTGGTAGAGGGTCCCAGGGGAGCAGTGAGTCCCGGTGGGGTCGGCGCCCTCCTAGGAAACGAAGCTCCTAGTAGCAGACGCCACTGGAGTCTAGTGCTCGGAGCGCTGACCATAGGAAAGTCTGTCCCAAGGCCTGTGGTAGAGGGTCCCAGGGGAGCAGTGAGTCCCGGTGGGGTCGGCGCCCTCCTAGGAAACGAAGCTCCTAGTAGCAGACGCCACTGGAGTCTAGTGCTCGGAGCGCTGACCATAGGGAAGTCTGTCCCAAGGCCTGTGGCACCCGAGTGGTAAGGGACCTGAGGACTGCGCTGAGCACCCGCACATGGGGACCCTCGGCCTCCCCGCAGGGCACTGTGTTGAGCCCCAGAAAGCGCTGAATCTGCGTGGCGCGGGGGAGGGGAGGAGCCCTCCCGCCCTGAGCTCCCGGTGCCTAGAGGCTGGGATCTGTGACCAGCCCTGAGGGGGCCCGTGGTGGCGCATGAAGCCGCCCCAGCTTTGCTGAGACCAGAGGTGCGGGGAGCTGCCTGGAGCTGACTTTGGGTCCCCTCCCGCTGGGAGCCTTGGCGCGCGGGTGGCAGGACCTTGCAGGGCAGACTTTCTGCCGTGTGTTGTTTTGTGCCTTTGTGAGTTGATCCCGGAACTGGCTCCCACCTTCCCCGCGTGCACTGCGCAGACCGGCGGAGGCTGGGATTGGGGTCTGCACAGTAGATGGTCTGAGGGGTGGGCCTGGTGCGACCAGACAACCAGAGCTGAGCAGGGAGGGGCGGAGCCCGCCGGCCTCTCCTGCAGCCGGGAGCCCAGCCCCCCACAGGAAAGGGGTGGTCCCTCTCACTGAGGCCCCAGACACCCCCCAGGGCACAGTCCTGAGGGGGAAGGGAGAGCAGCACAGGAGGACTTTACAAGAGTAAGACTCTCGGGGACTGTTGTTTGGGAGCTGGAGGAAACGCTGAAAACCCTGCTGGGGGCGGGGCAGGCAAAGGGCCCACCACAATGTTCTTTAATTGAACCCACTGAGCCCAGGCTGCTGAAAGGGCCCGTACAGAAAAGGCAACGGGCTGAAATAAATCTGAAGCTGCAGCAGGTCAGAGCCCGGGGAACTAGAATCAGAGGACAAGGTAGGGAAGGAGGAGAGGGCTGTGGAGCAGAGACTAACTCCCGCAGAGTGAGCGCCTGACAGCGACACCTCTAACGGGAGTGATACCCTGGGCTACACTAGCCACCCTGCACCCTAAAGACTCCATAGAAGACTCTGGAGCAAGACCAGGCAACTACAAGGTTGCAAAATAGCTGACAAGAGGAGGTGGTCCACGGAGAGCCTCAGATCAACCATCTACCTAAGGACACCACAGCCAAACCTAGATGGCTCCTCACATTGGGTGATACACAAGTACCTCCCAGGAGAACTGAAATCACAAAAAACAGTGACCCTCAGACAACATAAGCTGCCCAGAAGAAATGCACCTGATTGACTACCTTTTCTTTCTGTCTTTTTGTTTTGTTTGGTTTGTGTTTTGGTTTTTTCGGTTTTTGGGTTTTTTTGTTTTTTGTTTGTGTGTTTGTTTATTTTTTCTCTTTTTTCTTAGGAAGAAGAGGAAGGGGAGAAAATTTTTTTCTTCTTTTTTAAATTTTATAATCTAAAAAAATTTTTTTTTAAACATTTTTTAACTAAACTTTTTTCTCTTTCTTATAAAAGAATTTTGTCTTGCTTAGCTTGTTTTTAGTTTTGTTTAGGTTATTAGCTTTGTTTTGTTTTATTCTTGCTTCTACTATCAAGACTTTCTTGATATCCCTGCTTAACGACTGGGACGTGATCATTATAACCAAGTTTACAGCTTTCTTCTATAGTCTCCACCAAATCTCTTACCGGACTCCCTCCCTGCCTGGACTATATCTCTCTCTCTCTGCTCAATCCACTGGCATAACTTTTTTTCCTTTTTCTTTTTTCTTTATCTATTTTTCTTTCATTCTTTGGTTATCTTCCCTTCTGTCTTCCGGTCTTTTTGTTCGATTGTTAGTTTCTCTTATTCTCTTCATTGTATTTTTGCTTTCTCATTTTCAACTATTATCCTATTCCTATTCTCTCCCTTAATTTTTTGCTGGCCCTTCTTTCAGAATCTTTTCTCTGCTTCTGTTATCTCCCAGTAGCTTCTCTATTTTTTACATTTTAGTTTATTATTATTTTCTAAATTTTCACCAGTATTAACAATACACATTTCTCTCTCTAAGCATTACTTTTCTTTCTCTCTTTCCTTTTTTTAAGCATTTTGTGTGTGTGTGTGTGTGTTCCCCCTTCACTTTCTCAGGTCTATTTTCACGTGGGTTGTTTTCATTGTGACTGTCAAGATATTTCGTAAGATACCTCTTGTTTCATGGAAGTTTAGTTGTGTATTGTCCTGCTTTGCCAGCACCTGTACAACAGCTTACACGACGAGGTTGGGGCTGAGACACAATTAGCCAATGTGAGAGGAGGGTCCTTCCAAGGACTGATCAATGACACTCTAGACCTAACCACAACAGGAGAACATAAAGAAACCACAAAAGGGACACCCACAAGAGGGACACGCCTAGAGCAAAGAGCTCGGAAGTATAAGGAACCTCTGGGCTCCACGGACCCACAAGACAAAATCCCATCCCACAAGACTGGGAGACAGCAAATATATCTAATATATAGATACAAACACTAAGACCTACCAAAATGGGGAGACAAAGAACCCCCAAATTAAAGAAAAGAAAAAATCACCAGAAAAAGACTTTGATGAGATGGAGTTAAGCAAGTTATCAGAAACAGAGTTCAGAGTATTGATGATGAAGATGTTCAAGGAACTTAAGAAGACACTAGATAAGATCGAGGACCTTAGTGAAAACATGAAAAAAGAGATACATACCATAAACAAAACAGACAGAGATAAAGAATGCTGTATCTGATATGAAGAATGCACTGGAAGGAATTAAAAGTAGGCTCAATGAAGCAGAGGATAGAATAAGTGACTGAGAAGAGAAAGTAGAAAAAAATCACAGAATTAGAGCAGCAAAAAGAAAAAACACTTAAAAAGCATGAGGACAGTCTAAGGGAGCTTTGGGACAACATGAAGCAAAACAACATTCGCATTATAGGAAAGCTAGAGGGGGAGCAAGGGATAGAGAACTTGGTGGAGGAAATAATTATAGAAAACTTCCCTAGGCTGGCAGAGAAAGCCACACAAGTTCAGGAAGCACAGAGGGTTACAAATAAGAGGGACCAAAGAGACCTGCTCCAAGACACATCATAAATAAAATGGCAAATGTCAAGGACAAAGAGAAAATATTAAGGGCTGCAAGAGAGAGACAAGCAGTGACCTATAAGGGAACCCCCATAAGGCTGACAGCTGATTTCTCAACAGAAACTGTTCAGGCCAGAAGGGAGTGGCATGAAGTTCTCCAAGTAATGAAAAGCAAGAACATGCAACCAAGATTGCTTTATCCAGCAAGGCTATCATTTAAAATTGAAGGTGAAATAAAGAGCTTCCCAGACAAAAAAAGGCTAAAGGAGTTCAGTACCACCAAACCAGCATTGCAAGAAATGCTAAAAGGACTGCTTTAAGAAAAAGAGGAAATAGTGAGAGAAAGGTACATTAGCATAAAGGGGGAAAATGGCATTAAATAAGTTGATATCAATAGTAACCTTAAATGTAAACGAAATAAATGGTCCAGTCAAAAGACATAGGGTAGCTGAATGGATATGCTGTCTACAAGAGACCCACCTGAGAGCAAAAGACTCACACAGGCTAAAAGTGAAGGGGTGGAGTAAAATATTCCATGCAAATGGAAAGGAAAAGAAAGCTGGAGTAGCAATTCTTATTTCTGACAAAACAGACTTCAAAATAAAGACCATAATGAGAGACAAAGATGATCACTACATATTACTAAAGGGATCAATCCAACAGGAGGAAATAACCGTTATAAACATTTATGCACCCAATATAGGAGCACCTAAATATATAAAAAATTTCTTGAGGGACTTTAAAGGGGACATTGACAGCAACACAATCATAGTGGGGGACTTTAACACCCCACTGTCAGCAATGGACAGATCATCAAGACAAAAAATCAACAGGGAAACACAGACCTTAAATGACTCATTAGACCTAATGGATTTAATTGACATTTATAGAACATTTCACCCCAAAGCAGCAGAATACACATTCTTCTCAAGTGCACATGGAACATTCCCAAAAATAGACCACATGTTAGGGCACAAGGCAAGTCTCTACAAATATAAGGAGATTGAAATCATATCAAACATCTTCTCAGATCACAATGCCATGAAACTAGAAATCAACCACTATAAAAAAACTCAATCCCACTTCTGGGCGTTCATCCGAAAGGGCAGAAATTAAGATCTCAAAAAGATATCTGCACTTCCATGTTCACTGAAGCACTGTACACCACAGCCAAAAGGTGGCAAGAACTTAAATGTCCATCAGTGGATGAATGGATAAAGAAAATGTATGTACATATAATGAAATATTACTCAACCACAAAAAGAAAAGGCATCATGTCATATGGCTTAAAATGAATGGACCCTGAAAATATTGTGCTAAGTGAAATAAGCCAGTCACAGAAGAACAAGTACCACATAATTTTACTTAAATATTTAAAGGAATCAGTTTCTATTGAAGCAGAAATTGGAGTGTTTTTTTCCTAGGAGCTGGAGGGGAATGGGGAGCTGTTGCTCAAAATGTATATAGTTTCAGTCATGTAAGATGAAAAAGTTCTAGAGATCTATTAAGAGGGAAGGTGTCATGGTATGTGTTTTTAACAAAGTAATAATAAAACAGGAATGTGTAAGGAAGTCTATGCTAATGACAGTGCCTATGTTAATAGGAAAAGAACTGTACTGAGACGAAGCTTGATATCATTCAGATGAACATATTTTTCCCCCTCAGGGATCTAGGTTATATGTTCACATAGAACTCTATAAATAATTTCATTATTAAATTTTTGTAGGAAACAAGATATTATTACTGTATGAAATTACTGGTCTCCCAGCTTTTCCTCTTCCCCTGGAAATACAGCTTTTTGTTGTTGATTTTTAACTTCTTAAATTGAATTTTAAAACACGGTGTTTGAATTCACAAATGTCTTTGGGACTTAGAACTTCCTGCTCCGTCGCCTACCAATTGTATGGCTGAAGGGAAGTTTCTTAATCTCCCTACGCTTCAGTTTTCTCATGGGAAAAATAAAGCTAATTATCCATATTTTATGGAAGACTTTGGGCAAATTTAATGAGATTAATACACATAAATGTATTAGAGAAGTGTATGGCCCATAGTAAGCACTTAATAGATGATACTAATAGTTAAAGTTTTCAAAAGATACAGTATGATTAAATTGGCTTGTTTTGACCTAGTATAAGGTGCAGAGTACATGGGAAGCCAGCATCAGAGCAGGGGTTGTCCCTTGTGTCAATTTATCAGCTAAGTATTTGAAGTTTCATAGACTTCTGGAGCTACAGCTCATATATTTTATAAAGATTTTTAAAAGTTTCTTCCCCCAAATTATATGCTAAATATGTAGATATTCAATATATCCATCAATGCGGTCAAAATAGTTCAATTTATTAATTAATTTACTCCTTTCTTGTTTATTTGCTTTTTCTTAGAGCTCGCAATATGTCTAGAATCGAGATATTGGCAGGAAGTTTATAAACTGGGTTTCTAGATAATTGTGTTGTAAAAATTATTAGCAGATTTGAAACTGTACTGATAATTTAAATTTTACAAATAATTTTCTGCATTTCACAAAATATTAAAAGTAAATTTAGAACTAGCTCCATAGCCATTTGGAAGAAAGTGTCAAGGAACAAGAGCGGAGGTGGTTAGCGATTATCTTTTAGTACATAATTGGACTCTGAGTATATTTTAATATGCTGTGGGTGTACCAGTTAAAAGACTAATTGTTAGAATGGAAGAAGAAATGGAGGCAAGTTTAAAAACAAAATGATGAGAATCATTGATTGGTTTTGTTTTTTTTTTTGTAGAAGAAAGTATGATTTAGGTATTTAAATCTTGAAGAAGTTTTCAGAGCATGCACTTATTAAGATTTCTCAGTAGCTATTCTTTTACCTATATTTAGCATAAAAGCAGTCGCTGTTCGTAGCATAATTATGCCATGCTGTGCCATATAATTTCAGTGCTTCTGGTCGGAACAGTGACAAATTCATTCTTTTGGCCCAGACTTTCAAGGATCTACACTTAGCTGATGACATTTTCCCAAAGGCTGCACGCACCTCAGTACCCATTGTTGAGAAAACAGACTCTGGGGGGTTGAGGTAAAAGCAAGTTTTAGATTTAAAAAAAATCTCCTGTCTTCAGCTTCTGGGTAAAAAAAATCAGTCAAATTAACCTCTAGATCCCCAGAGCTGAACATCTCAGGCTTATTTATAATCCTAGAACCCCAACCCCCCTCTGAAGGGTGCTCTACTAGTTTCCTTGTGTTGCTATAACAAAGTGCCACACACTGGGGTGCTTAGAAAATTTATTGTCTCATAGTTCTGGAGGGAAGAACAAAATCAGCAGGGCCATGCTCCTGAAGGCACTAGGGAAGGGATGTAGCAGAGATCTCTCTAGCTTCTGGTAGCCTCAGGCATTCCTTGGTTTACACAAATCACAGTCTTCTTGTTTTACTTCATGTCGTCTTTCTTCCAAGTCTGTCTCTGTCTAACTTTCTCCCCTTCTAATAAGGATATCAGTCAAACTGGATAAAAGCCCACACTAGATGTCATTTTAATTTGGGTACTTTTGTCAAAATTATATTTTCAAATAAGGTCACATTCTGAGGTATAGGGGATTAAGACTTCAATATGTAATTTTTTGTGGAACACAACTCAACTCATAACATGTGCTTTCTTATTTAGCATTAGTGGGAATTCCTGGGCTGCATCTGACATGAGCTACCTAGGATTATTACCCAGCTGCTATTCTGCACCTACTCTGGGCCATAGAGTTCAATACACTACTTAGGTGGCAGCTTTATTCAAATATAATTCATTTAATGCCTGCTGTGTGAAGAATATATTAGAAAACAAAAAAGAAATGGTTTTGCTAACAAATAACCAAGTAATAGTATATTTAGAAATGATGTTACCTATTTTGAAGGCTATGGGCAGGGTGGAGGGAAAGAGAATAATAAAAGGGAAGGGAGATTCACCTAGCTAGGGTAGTCATAGAAAGCCACTTTGAAGAGGTGACCTTTTAATCTAGAACATGAAAGACAAATGAAAGTCAGCAGAAGATGAAAAACATATAATTTCTTACTACAGGCAGAGGGAATAGTATGTGCAAAGGCCCTGAGGCAGGAAAAAGCTTGGCCTATTTTAAGGTCTGAGAGGCAATAAAATGTCTAGACTTTTCTGTACTCATTTTATAAAGTGATAGAATAATATTCCCTAATTTACACAGCAAAGAAAGGCAGGATTGGTAGTGTGCCCTCTTCCGCTGCACTGATTAATTACTAATTCCTTATGTTCATATCTGCCTGCCTCTCCTTCCCTACTCCTACTTATGTTGTTCAGATTCTGGTCACCTTGCGGGGATTCCTGGAGCAGCCTTCCCATCTCCAGTTCTATCCTACTAAAATGCATTCTTCATACTCCAGCTAGAGAGGACAGACAACTGAGTCTGTGCTCAGTTTAATGCCTTCTGCTGAATCCACACTTCTTTCTACTGCATGACCGCAGGAAGGCTCCTTACTGTGATCTATAAGGAGTGCCATTCTGTGGTCTCTCTTCCCAGTTCAGCCAATTGTCTGCAGCCCCTGCCATCAACCTTGAGCATCACTGACACCACTTTTCACGGTCCTTTCCCTTATTATGTAGTTTCCTACCTCTAGTCTGCGTTCATGTTGTTGCTTGATTTCTGTACATTCTGGTGAAGTCATAAATTCTTTAACATCTAGCTAATGGGTTTCCTCCTCCATGATGCTTCTCTAGAACTTCTTGACTAGGCTACATGGCCCTCCTGACACTCTCACATGGAAATCCCTACCATGGACCTTAGCACACTGCTCTATAACTGTTTGTTTGTGGGTTGCCTCACTGAGAACAACTTCAGGGCAAAGACTGTGCTTTCTTCATCTTTGTACATATCCAATACAGTTTCCACAACATAGGGGATGTTTGACAGTCTTCTGCTTAGGATATGGATGAATGATACTTCCCAAGATATAGTTAAATAATAAACTTCATAAGTTTGAAGCTATCCCACAACTTTTAGTGACTCCAGTAACCATTTTCCTCTAGCTCATTCATTTCCACCTTGCTCAAACACTCCTTCCTATACCAATAACTTCTGTGACTCAGAGGCCTCACCATAACAACTTACCACAACTCTGCAAGTTTTGAATCACAATTCTCTAGTTATAGGATCTTGTTCCCATCACTCAAACTCAACCTGAACTCAAGCACAGTTTCCCACAGGAAACCAGAACTACTCTCTACATAACGGTCTCTAAGGTTTTCCCAAAGATGTCTCAGTGTATCTTCATGAATTGTGACAGTAAC
The DNA here is from genome assembly GCF_054644295.1 of Miniopterus natalensis. Classification (NCBI taxonomy): domain Eukaryota; kingdom Metazoa; phylum Chordata; class Mammalia; order Chiroptera; family Miniopteridae; genus Miniopterus; species Miniopterus natalensis. The sequence goes on along the minus strand of NC_142092.1, from coordinate 23,951,375 downwards.
CTCCAGGTGCCTCCAGTTAGAAAGTTCTAAGATTATAGTTCCTAATTCCATCTCCAATATTTAACACAGGTGTTTTCTATACATTGCACATCTCTGCATCATTCAGAGCAGGAGATAACATGGTGGATATATAAATAGATTCAGTCAAAGTTAAAGGCTCTTCTTGGTCAAGCCTTGTACCAGTTCCCAGGTAAGAAGAACTGGAGTTAACAAGAGAATAATTTTCTAGTCAGTAGAGTTTATGCTTAATTACTTAATAAAGAGCTCAGAAATTGTTCCAGAGCATGAGCCGAGTCATTGACAAGTAATCTTTCCATTTTATAAGATCCAAAAAGATGGTCATGCCAGGTGACCCCAGGTAAATATTCAGCACTATCAACTGCCATCAGGATTCTAGTAACCAGAATAGAGAAGCCAAGTGAGCCATTCCCTTACCGAGAGAAGCCTGGACAAAGTTTCTTCCTCTACACACCCTGTATGCGTCATAGGCTTTTCTGAGGGAGACCCTTGATTTACCTGCTAGAAAAGGCTGACCTACCATTAGAAATACTTATTCTTGTGATAGTGAAGCACACTGAGGCCGCAGCTATCAAGTCATCCAGGAAGCCGACAAGGCTTAAGGTTTCTAAAAGTTCTTATTAGTCAACTGTGCTGTGTCCAACCCATGGCTAAGCCTCCAAAAATCTAGTGAGATCTGTAAAGAAGTGAATTACCAATTTAAAGATTAAAATGTTAAAATATCAAAATAAATAACAAAAAGGAAGAGTTTAAACTAATTTCCATGTATTTTTAGCAGGTGAGAGAGTACTATGGGATCAGCCAGGTGACTTCCATTCTTAGCTCTACCACTTGATAGCTGGGTGACCACGGAGATTTTATTTGACTTCTCTGAGCCTTAGTTCCCTCTCCAGTGCTACCGATTTCCTTCTCACTATGTTCTTGCCAAGCAGGGGTTTCAGTGACTTAAACCCATATGTTCTTTTCCACCTTGTGGTCTTCACATGTGCTGTTCCTTCTACCAGGAATGCTCTTTGTAGCTAGTCACGTGGCTGACCACCTCTCACATTTCAGGCCTTCGCTCTTCAAAGAGGCCTCTGACCACCAATCCTGGGTTGTCTCCCCTTATAGTTCTCTGTCATGGAACCCTTTTAGATTTTCTTTATAGGACTTATCACAATTTATAGTAGTATATTTATTTTGCTGATTGGCTCCTTTATACTTTATCTTCCCCATTACCCATTTAGTGTCCAGGAAGGCAGGATCATGTTGTTCACCATCACATACCTGCTGCCTTGCATAGTACCTGGCACACATGGCTGTTTAATAAGGATTTGCTGAGAATAACTTACTTTGGGAGTAAATTGAATGAAAAATATGTAAAGGATCTAACTCAGTTCTTGACCCATAGTAGGCATCGATAAATGTTGATACCTTCCTTTACTATCCCCAAGTGCAACACTCATAAAATTAAAGCTTAGGTGATACTGAATTTATAGGAATAAAATTTAAACATAGTGGCCAAAAGATTATCATTGATCTCTGAAGATTTCTAAAAGAACAGGAATGTTGTTTGTACATATATAATGATATCCAAAGTTGATATTATCACCTTTTCCTGTCTGCCCTTTTATTTTTTAAAGAATATTGGTAACAGAAAGCTAGAAATACAAGATATAGTGTGCTAAGAAATATTAACCATGCTATTTGACAGGAAGAAATATTAACCATGCTATTTGACAAGCTATGAATTGAAGCCAGACTTCTGAATCTTGGGCCTGAGTAAATTATTGTTTATTACAATAAAAATATACAATTCACTTTACAAAGATTGAGCTATATTTCACCAGGGCTAAAACATACAAATTCCACCTCCCTTGCCTCCTTTCATTAAACTTGCTACAAAAGGTACTTCTTTGCTCTTTCTACCAACAAAAGTTCTGTCTTTAGAGAAAAGAAGTCCTGATTAAGACAAATGAGACACAAACCTATTGTTAACTCTGTCAGATACAAGAATTGCAGGATGAGCTATTTAACAGTACTTGCTCCCTTGGTCACTTTCCACAAATAAAGGAACGTCATTTTATTTTAAGGACAAAGAAATTAGTGAAAATAAACTATAATATTTGTTAATCATGTGCTCTTGATATCCTTAGAGAAATAAATATGGAACATAGAATCAGAGATTTGTCTCTTTTGCAAGTGAAAGGGGACTGGGGATTATGGTACAATTCCTCAATTTACAGTTGAGGAAACTGAAGCTTCAAGAAACTAGGTGAATTTCTAGGTAGAAGTGCACAACACTGATCTCTTTTACTTCGATAATTTCTTTTCTTCCCTTTGGCCTAGTTTTCCATTAGAATAACTGCTCCCAATCTTCTTGCCATTCAGCTTTTGCTCTGGACAAAATTCTTTACCAGATGGCCCAGAGATTGGAGACTAAAATAAATTGAAATCATTCTTGAAAAATTTGTATTGTTTATTTCCATTATTACTAATAATATGTTCTTGTTTTGTTTCCTCTCTCACATGCTATGGAAATAGTCACTCCAAAATAAATTCTCAATCAAGACTATTCTCCTCTCAGTGTCCAGGAATAAGCAGACTTTAGGAACAAAAAGAGCTCTCTCATCCCGCTCCACAGATTTCTTCTTGCCAAGGCATTAAAGTTAGAAAAGAATGATCTGGTGAGGTCTGGGGCTGTCAGCTGAACACTCTATACCACTGCACATGTTTTCCACCATATAGAAAGAGATTCTTCCACACAAGGTCAAGAAGCATAGAGTAAACCACAAAAAATTCTGGGGCAAGAGGTTATATAATTGTGACAGAGTTATTAACCCTAGTCGGCAGGTTCTCTGTAGGGTACCCTGCTCTTTCCACTTATTTAGGAAGCAGAAGAGGGAGCAGCAGTAATATGCCATTCAAGTAAATTATGCCCAGTGAGATCATGAGAAATTCTGTAGCCTGATTTCCACAATTAGGAAACTAATGCTCCCTCAAATTGAGACAGTAATCGATATGAAAAGGCCTCAGTTAATCAGTTCATAGATATGTATTTAGGGTCTACAGTGTGGCAGCTCCTGTGCCAGAGACCAAAAAAATCTGGGATCAAACAGGACAAATGGCTTTTGATCTCTATGTAGAAGCAGTGCACAGTGTTTTTCACTGTTACTGGGCCTTAGAGCCTATCCTCACTAGAAATAAGTACCATCCTTACATCAATAACTGCCTCTTAATTATCTACTATGCCCAGGAAACCAAGTTAGGCTTTGTATGGGATATAAATACAAAGAGCCCTTATCCTCAAACAATATTCGGTATGAGTTGGGAGCCAAGATATACAGAGAGACATAAAAAGGTAATAATAAAAATAAGTGGTGCCTTCTGGGGTTCTGGAATGTTCTATATCTTGATCTAGATTGGGTTACATGGGTGTATACACATGTAAAAATCCATCAACCTACATACTTAAGATTTTTGTACTATTTAAAGATCTAAAAAATAACGCAAGGCATTACATGTTTTACATTTATATATATCATCATCAAATTCTAAAAATGATTTGAACCTTTATATAAAGATATATACACAATCACCAGATTACAAAATAAATAAGGGGGGAAGCAGAAGGAAAGAAAAATAAGGACAGGAAATAAAAATAAGAAGCCAGGGTTAATGCTATTACCCCCAAAATACATGCCATTAAGTCTGACTTGTTGCTTGTGGTGGGCTGCGATTCTGGCTCTGAGCCTATGAAAAGAGGGAGGCATGACTCACGATGACCACAAGATAAAAACAAAACAGCAACTCAGGAGAAGCACAGCTATTCTTGGTTTTGAGGGCTGAGAAACATTTTTCCCATGGGTCCGTGTGGAAAGGACACTGTGAAATGTAGGAAACCATGTCCCCGACAACATACATGCAGTAAATTTGATAGTGCTTTTTGGTTGGGTGGTTTCTTATAAAAATTTTTATGTGGGCCAAATGGTATAATGACAGAGCACAGTTCAGAAAAAGCAATTACACAGGGCCTAGAATGACACAGACCAGGCTTGGGAGTGTCATACAAGTAGAATAGATATTCTCATGGTTTCGAAGCAGGGGAGCAGTGCTGTGGTCTGGATAAATTCAGGAAGGCTCCATAGAGAAGGGGATGTTCATCTGGGCCTTGAATAAAGATCAGAAGACATCAGTTCAGTTGACAGGAATGAGGTCATTCTTCATAGTAAGGGACTAATGCAAACCAAGGGGTGAAGGAAGCATGTGACAGGAGAATTTAAGAAAAAAAGTAGGCCAGGCTGGTTTATGATGAAAGAATGGGCAAGAAGGCTGAAAAGGTAAGTTATGGCCAAACATTGGAGGCAAAGGGTAAGATGCTAAGATATTTCTGGTTTATGGAAAGTGGAATGTTTTGATAAAAGCTATTGTTTAGGAAGATTAATCTGGCTCTCTTTAGTCAGATATATCAGAAAAGCAAGAAGGAAATTAAGTTAGAAGTCTCTTCCCCAAGGCTGCTAGACAATGCCTCTATGATGAAACATAGACATCTCCTCAATCTACCTGTGCACAAGGCTAAAGAACTAGCTGAAGGCAATTGTTCCCAAGGCAACAATGAAGCCACACCTATAACCACAAGTTAGTTCCCTCTCCTGGGCCATGGTTTAAATTTAGGCTGTGGTTTGAAACAACAACAGAAAGCAGCTAAGGAAACCAGGGAGGAAGTTTTGGATCTTTCTCAAAGCAACATGGAAAAGAAGGGAGAGATGGAAAACAAAATATTTTGGAAGGGAGTGGAAAAGATGACCCACTCATGGTGCTGAATGCATACTAGGAAGGAATGTTTATGCTGAAAACAAGAGAGCAGGGCTGCCTCCGTGGCCTCCCCACTGGAAAGGAAAGATGTTATGCAGACCTGTAAAAAGAGGGCATCTCCCTCGCATGGCTCAGGTTGCTCTTTACCAGGGGAACACTCAGGGGCTCTGACTGTCTTTTCTTTAAAGAGAAAGCCTGTCTCCTGCTGTTTCTGGACCCAACGCCTGCTGGCTGCAGTTTGGAGACACACACCACTGCAGTGTGGCTCCGTCATTCCTTTGCTGTGTTTGCAAAGCTGGCATGTCTCACTGAGCATACTCACTGTTCTATACCTCACACAAACCCCCAGATTCCTTTTTGAAATACTTTTGTGTCTCTGTGTGTGTGTGAATCTCCAGGCCAATGATTGGGAGCCTCCCACTCAGCACCTGAGAGAAGTTTAACAAATGCAAGGGCATAGGAACCTTGCTTCTGCTCCGAGCTTGTTGAAATAATAATGTATATATTGCTGTTGTTTAAAAAAGAGAGAGAGAGAAAAATCTCCCTGTCTTTGTAAATGAGCATGACAAGAGGCTCCACCTACTGGCCTGGGAGGTTTCTGAAAAACTGAGACCCATCCTCTCAGGCTGAAAATTACATCAATTTCTAGTCTTCCTGGGCCCAAGTTCTCTCATTGGTGGCTTTGAAAGACGATGCCAAGCCATAACGCCCAGCAGCATAGCTTGGTTTGTGTAGTTCTCCATCTATTAAAGCAGTGTGTGTGTCAACTACTTCTGGGACCATGGAAAGAGCACTTGACTGAGAGCCAAACAGTCTAAATTCTAGTTCTAACTCGACCACTCACTATTCCAGTGACATTGAGCAAACAGTTTTCTTTGATTTTTCAGTTTTTTCAACTGTACCATGGAAATTACAGTCCTTTTCCCCTCCATCTTACAGGTGGTGTTGAGAGTTGAGTGGACATGGTTAAGGACATGAAGGCCTTTGTAACCATAAAGCCCTGTCCACACAAACGGAAGAGATTTTAGCCTAGTGGAGCTTTGCTGGGGAGAGAGCTTTCAGAAAATCTCTTGTTAGAGGGAAGCTTTTATATTAGGGTAATTTCTAAGGATGTTGAATCTTTGTTGACAACAGGAGATCCTTTGAATTATAGCCTCAGTGTGACACTGCTCCCAGCTCACCCTCTGATTAGTGTGCTGCTCTGCCTCTGCAGGTGTGGGAGCTGGAGGGGTGAAGGGGCTGAGAACTTTGCTGAGAAAGCCATCTCTAGGTTAGTCATCCCTCCAAACTTTGCATTCTGTGTAAGGTAAGTGATGAAAAGGTGCCCTTTCTCCTACATTTATATATTTTTTCTGGTTTACATCCTACCAGCCACATAGGCAAGAGGACTGGAAGGGAGCTTGGAGATTACATAGGTAACCGTCGCATCTGAAAAATGAGCAATGGGCAATTCTGATTCTAAGGGACTCACTCAGTTACGCGGTTAGCCAATTGGGCTAATACATTTCTCGAGTTCATAGATGGCAAGGTCTAAACTTAGCTGAACTAATGACATGCAGGATAGCTCTGAGATAGCTATTCACCTTCCCATGACTTTGTTTACTCATTCAAAAATAGAAATGGAAAATGATCCTACCTTAAAGCACTCTAGGCTGATGCTGGCAAGAAGGGAACACACTTTGTCAATTGACATCTCTTTTAAATGCTTTTAATTATTATTCTAATTATCAATTAGTTAGAATAAAAAGCCTGAATTAAAGCTGAAGTTGTAGGATAGTTTAACATGAATAAAATTAGCTTATTTATTTGCATTATATTATATATACTATAATTTTGCAACATAAAATATATTACATATATTATACACTCATAATAACATAAAATATAATAATATAGCTATATATATTGACTTTTCAGTAATACCGTTATATGATAATAAAATATATTCAACAGATACTTTATATATACATACATACATATTATATAAATTTCCAATATCTGCAATATACCCAAAACACTGAAAACTATTATTAATATTCTGTTAAAAAATTCAAAATATGCTGAGAGTAAATTACTGAATTTTTAAAATTAATAAATTGGGGTTCTTTTTAGCACACCTATAGGTTCAGAGCAAATCGATCAGGAAATACAGAGAGTTCCCATATAGCCACTGTCCCCAGACACCTACGACCTCCTTGGAAGGAAATCCTAAATTACAGTAATACACTGATTAAAACTGATGAACCTATGTTGACCCATCATTATCACCCACAGTCTACACTGGCGTTCACTGTTGGTTTTGTACAGCCTATGAATATGGACAAATTTATACTGACATATATCCACCATTGTAGTATCATAAAGAATAGTTTTATTGCCCTAAAAATCCTCTGGGCTCTACTTACTCAACCCCATCTCCTCCTAACCCCTGGCAATCACTGATCTCTTTGCTGTCTCTTGGTTTTGCCTTTTCTGGAATGCCATAGAGTTGGAAGCATACAGTATGCATCCTTCTGAGATTGGCTTTTTTAACTTAGCAATATGCATTTACGTTTCCTCCACTTCTGATGATGGCTTGATAGCTCATTTCTTTCAGTGCTAAGTAATATTTCATTGTCTGCATGTACCACCGTTTATTTATCCACTAACATACTGAAGGACATCTTAGTTACTTACAAATTTTGACAATTATGAGTAAAGCTGCTATAAGCATTATGTGCAGGTTTTAGTATGGATAAAAGTTTTCAGTTCACCTGGGTAAATACCAACTGGCATGACTGCTGGATTATGTAGTAAATATACATTTCGTTTTGTAAGAAACTGCCAAACTGTCTTTCTGAGTGGCTGTACCATTTTGCATTTTCATCAGCAACAAGTGAACATTTCTGTTACTCCACATACTCATCAGCATTTGGTGCTATCAGTGTCCTGGAATTTTGCTATCTAATAGGTGTGTAGTGGTATCTTGTTTTTAATTTGTGATTCCCTAATGACATATAATGTTGGACATTTTTTCCACATGCTACTTGTCACTTGTATATCTTGTCACTTGTATATTGGTGAGATATCTGTTCAGGTCTTTTGCCATTTTTAAGACTTTATTTTTTAGAGCAGTTTTAAGTTCACAGCAAAATTAAGAGAAAACTATGTAGATCCCCCCACAATCCCTGACCACACATAGGAATAGCTTCTCCCATTATCAACATCCTCTACCAGTGGTACATATGTTAAAAGTGATGAGCTTACAATGACACATAATAATCACCCAAAGTCCAGAGTCCATTATGGCTCACTCCTTGTGTTGTAAATGCTATGGATTTAGACAAATGTATAAGGACATGTGTCTATCATTATAGTATCATACAGAGTATTTTCACTGCTCTAAAAACCTTCTGTGCTCTACCTGTTCTTCCCACCCACTCTCCCCCAAACCTGTGACAACCACTGATCTAAGTAAATTTCTGAGCTCTCTTTTCTGTTCCAGTGACTATTTTTTCTCCAACACCACACTGTCTTGATTACTGCAGGTCTAAAGTACAATCATGTGCCGTATAACGATGTTTCAGTTAATGATGGACCATATACACAACAATAGTACACTATATAGACTTGGCATATAGTAGGCTATACCATCTAGGTTTGTGTGAGTAGATTCTATGATATTCACACAAGGATGAAATTGCCTAATGATGCATTTTTCAGAATATATCCCCATTGTTCAGTCGCACATTGACTGTATCTTGAAGTCAGGTAGTGTCAATCCTGTGACTGTTTTTTCCTCCTTCATTAATGAGTTGGCTACTCTGGGTCTTTTGCTTCTCCATATAAATTTTAGAATCAGTTTGTTAATATCCACAACACAGCTTGCTGGGATTTTTATTTGAGATTGCATTAAATATAGATCAAGTGGGAGATAACTGAAAACTTGACAATATTGAGTCTTCACATCTATGAACATGCAATATCTCTCCATATGTTTAAATCTCTTTTGATTTTGTTCATCAGAGTTTTGTTGTTTTCCTCATACAGATTATGTACATATTTTGTTAGGGGTATAGCTATTTCATTTTTTGAGTACTAATGTAAATGGTTACATGTTTTTAATTTCAAATTCTACTTGTTCATTGTTGGTATATAAGAAAGTGAATGTCTTTTGCATATTAACCTTGTATTCTAGAACCTTGCTAAAATTGCTTATTAGTTCCAGGAGAATTTTTTTCTTCTTCTGTTGATTCTTTCAGATTTTCTACATAGATGATCATGTCATCTGCAAACAAAGACAGTTTTATTTCTTCCTCACAATTCTGTATATCTTTTCTTCTCTTGTCATATTGCATTGTCTAGGACTTCAATACAATGTTTAAAAGCAGTGGAAAAGTGGTATTAGTGGGAAAACTTTGAGTTTCTCACCAAGTGTGTTAGCTATAGGTTATCAAGTTGATGAAATTCCCATTTAGTAGTGGTTTTTTCAGAGATTTTATTATGAATGTATGTTGAATTTTGCCAAATGCTTTTTCTCTATCTATAGATATGATCATGTGGTTTTGAGCCTACTACTATAATGAATTATTTTAATTGATCTTTCACTATAAAATGACCTTCCATATCTGGGAAAAATCCCACTAGGTAGTGACATATAATTCATTTTACACATTGTTGGATTTGAGGATTTTTGCTAATATTTTGTTGAGGATTTTTTGCATCTATGTTCATGAGATCTTGATCCATAGTTTTCTTGTAATGCCTTTGTCTGGTTTTGGTATTAGGGTCATGCTGACCTCATACGAGTCAGACTGTAGTCTCTCTGCTTCTATCTTCTAGAAGAGATTGTAGATAATTGGTATAATTTCTTCCTTAAATATTTCATAGCATTCACCAGTGAAACCTTCTGGACATGAAGTTTCTGTTTTGAGAGGTTATTAACTATTGATTCTACTGCTTTAGTAGATATAGTGCTATTCATAAAGTTGATATCTTCTTGTATGAGTTTTGGCAGACTGTATTTTTCAAGGAATTGGTCCATACGACCTAAGTTATCAAATTTTTGTACATAGATTTGTTCACAGTATTCCTTTATCTTTTATTGTCCATGGGATCTGTAGTGCTGTCCTCTCTTTCATTTCTGGTACTAGTAATTTGTGTGTGTCTTCTTTTTTTCTTAGTCAGTCTGGCTAGGGTCTTATCAATTTTATTGATCTTTTCAAAGAACTAGCTTTTCATTTCACTGATTTCCTGTTTTCAATTTCATTACTTTTTGCTCTAGTTTCTTTAAATTTTCTTCTGCTTACGTTGGATTTAATTTGCTTTCTTTTTCTAGTTTCTTAAAATGGAAGCTTAAGGTTATTCACTTTAAAACTTCTTTCTTTTCTAAAATATGCAATAAATGCTGTAAATTTCCCTTTATGCATTACTTTTGTATATTCCACAAATTTTAATGTGTGTTTTCATTTTCATTTAGTTAAAAATATATTTAAATTTCTCTTGAGATTTCTTCTTTGTCCCATATGTTATTTAGAAGTGTGTTGTTTAATCTCCAAGTATTTTGGTATTTTCTAGACTATCTTTTTGCTATTTATTTCTAATTTAATTCCATGGTTATCTAGAGCAGACATTGTGTTTTATGGCCCAGAATGTGGTCTATCTTGGTGAACATTTCATGGAGCTTGAAAAGAATATGTAATCTGCTGTTTTTGGATGAAGCAGTCTGTAGATGTTCATTATATTTATTTGACTAGTGGTCCTGTTGAGTTCAACTCTGTCCTTACTGATTTTCTGCCTGCTGAGTCTATCAGCTTCTGATAGAGGCAAGTTAAAGTTTCTAACTATAATAGTGGATTCATCTATTTTTCCTTGAAGTTCTATCAGTTTTAGCCTCATGTATTTTGACATTATTTTTTTAGGTACATACACATTAAAGGTTGTTACATCTTCTTAGAGAATTGACCCTTTATCATGATGTAATGTCTCTCTTTATCTGTAGCAACTTCCTTGCTCTGAAGTCTGCTGTGTATGAAATTAATATAGTGACTATTGCCTTCTTTTGATTAGTGTTAGCATGGTATATGTCTCTCTATGCCTTTATGGCTAATCTATATGTGTCATTATTTAAAGTGGGTTCCTTGTAGCCTGGCTGGCATGGCTCAGCAATTTAGCATCGACCTATGATCCAGGAGATCTCGGTTCGATTCCTGGTCAAGGGCACATGCCCAGGTTGCAGGCTCGATCCCGTGGGCGGAGTGCAGGAGGCAGCCAGTCAATGACTCTCTCATCATTGATGTTTCTATCTCTCTCTCCCTCCCTCTCCTTTCCTCTCTCTGAAATCAATGAAGACATACCAAAAAAAAAAAAAAAAAGTGGGTTCCTTGTAGACAACATATAGTTCAGTATTTTTTTTTTATCTACTCTGGCAATCTTTGCCTTTTAGTTGGTGTATTTAGACATTGAAATTTAAAGTAATTATTGATATATTATTAATATCGACTCTATTTGTTGCTGTTTTCTATTTGTTGCCCTTGTTTTTTATTCATATTTTTTCTACACTTTCTCTGCTTTTTGTGGTTTTCACTGAGTATTTTTTGTGATTCCATTTTCTCTTAGCATATCATTTATATTTCTTGTTTTTTTTTAACTTTTTTAAAGCAGTTGCTACAGAGTTTACAATATGTATTCAGAACAAATTCAAGAGTACTTTCAAACAATACAATAGCATTTCACAGGTAGTACAATTTTTGAATTTTTACTATATTTTACAATGAATCTCTATCTCTTCTCCTTTATATTTTTAAGTTTTCCATCTTATCCCTCAAATGATTTAAGGTAGCTTATAAGTTTTCAGATAATGCTTTGTGTAGAAACTGCGCAAAAATTATTCTTTTCAAAAGCCCCATAAAACATATGGATTATACCAATGCACACTCAAAGCCAATCTGCACTCTTATCTATCATTGTAGGTGATTCTCCCCTATTGAAGGTCCTACAAGAAACAGCTGTCATCCAGATGTTCTCATCTCTCTTTGGGTCTCAAGTGACTGTGGATTTGTAGAGAAAATGACAAGTATTTCCCTGTGGTCATCATCCCTCAACAAATATTGGGACAGAACTAAGCTGCCTTTGATGTTTTCCTGTCCCCAATGTCCCTTTCCTCTCTCCAGGTCCCCATCCTAATCCCTCTCTGTTGAGGAGTCCATCCTATGGAAGGGTCATTCTTGTGCTCATTAGATTGTTCACTGATCCCTGCTAAAGTGGTAACTAAAGTAGGAAGTTAATCAGAAAGAGCATGGAGTTGAGCTCAACTCTGCTACTTATTAGTTGGCAAATCACTAAATTTATCTTCTCCCCAATTTTCTCATTTATAAAATAAAGTTCACGATAGGACCTCGTAAGATTATTAAAATGCTTAAATGTTAAGATCAAGTTAATATTCATGATTCAGCTTACCCAAGTTTTGACTTCAGTTCCACCTCGAGCTCATAACTCAGGATATCTGAACATCGATGTCTTCTTCAACAGAGAAGAGAGAATAATAATTATTTCATGGTAGGGTTTCTATGATAAAATAAGATAGCTACATAAAATGCCTCACTCATAGCTAATCCTGAAGGAATAGGTAGCTTCTGTCCCCTTTCCTAAAAGTTACAGATTTTCAATAATAATGCAGCAAGGTGTTAGTCTCATAGAAATCATTGTCTTTTAAAGGGCAATCTCAGTGGACCACAACTTTTAGACTCAAAGGAATCAACTGTATAGATAGAATGGCAGTCAATAAAGACTGCATTTTGAAGTAGAGAACTATGTTCCTGTAATCGCAACCTACAAATCAATTCTTCATCAACTCTAAAGTGCTGCCCTCCTTTCCACATATTCCCAGGAGTCTTGATCCTCTACATTTCCAAATATGAAACTATCCATGACTTAGCATGTTTAGAAATGACTGGACAAATATTCTTCACCCATCATGAACTACTAGTACCTCTTTTAAAGGCATATTAACAATGACAGCTCCTTTGTCTCTTTTCCAACCTTGACCATTCGTATCTCATATTATAGTACTCCCCAAAGTATATTGTAGTTAGTATTTAATCTGTGTTCTGTATCCACTCAGGTCTTTGCCAATCTGTCTATTTATTCTTGTGTATCTAGCACTAATCACAGTTTCTAGCATAAAATATGTGCACTATTAATATTTAATGAATGAATAATACATCTGATAAGCACTAAATCTGGTTAGGTACAATGTCTGATTTAATCCTTACAACATTATGAAATGTGTATTGCTATTTCTAATTTGTGTATCAGGACACCAAGGCTCAGGGGGTTGTTGACTCTTAAAATTCCTATGTTGTAGGTGGCAGAGGTAGGAATTGAAGTTAGGTTTGTTTTATTCCATGACAGTGATATGGAGATAAAGGTTTAACAATCAGCTCTCTAGGAAAGGAAAGCTCTGATTTGTAGCATACGCCAATTTCCAAGGTGTAAATACTCCCACCATGGTGAATTTTAAGCTACCAAAGTAACACCAACTTGTTCACAAAATTTAACAATTGGCTCTTGCAAGCCGCTACAAGCTGGCTTCAGCCCACCATTAGTTTCACTGCAAGTTTAGAGTGTTTTCAACTAAGCTAAGGCTGCTGTTTAGGCAACTAGTCCTGTCTTGGTGGCTGAGGATCCCACCAATAGCTAGAACACAATCACTCCCATAACCTTTGACTGTTGGAGACCTCTGTATTTCAGACTATTTTGCAGCTGATCATATTACTTACAAACTACTAATTAGGAATGTTCTTTCTTCCCCAAAGACCAGCCACCCACTTCTGCTTTTAGATATGAATTAAGCAGAACAAAAGACTTTAAAGTAACAGCTCCCAAATATGCCAGTCTTCTGACTACCCTACTTAAAAAGAAAAGAAATATCCTATTGGAAATTTATCAGGAAGGACGTCTTTGAGCTGTACAGTTGTTTTGTGACAGGAATGGCAGTTGATAAGTTGTGTTCATGTCCAAAGAACAATGTTATTATGTGAAGCTGCTTATTGTTAGTGTACTCAAGCAGAAAAACATGTTTAGAAAAACTCTCCGTGAGTTTTTCTAAAAAGAAAACTTGCGGAAAAGTTTTCTCGGAATTGTCTGGGATGACTTGGAATGCTAGCAGAATCCACACTGGATGATTCAAAGGGAAGCTTTGGGCACTCTTAAAAACTCTCACGTTATTTTCTCTCTTGGGAAGCTGCTCAAGAACATGCTGTATTGGGAGTGCAAAGCCGCCAGGTCACTGGAATCATTTTTTTGTGACTTAGGGATTTCTCAGAGCCAGAAATGTTATCCAGCCTTCATCCCTGTGACTGAGGAAAATTGTATCAGCTGCTCACAGGATACCAGATCTCACTATGACATCTATTTAAGCAATGCCCTGGATGGCAGATGTTGGAGCCTGGGTACTCGATACATGTGCAAATGAGTGCACTAAAGCCTGGTTTATTCTCTCTGGCTTACTAGCAAAAGTTTGAAAAATATTTGGGAAGAGATCATGTCAGAGTAACATGACTGTGAGGAAGAAAAGTGGTGTTATTAATGAGTGCTTGTGTGTATAAGTTGGGTGTATATGGATCTGTGTGCATATGGATAAAAGCACACATGACTTGGATGAAAGAAGACAGATAATAGGTAAAGTAGAGTCTTCAGTTTAAGGTCAAGAGACTTTATTTGTGCCCCAGTTCTGTTATTATCTAACTCGATACCCTGCAATCCTTACTTAGCTTTTTTGGTCCTTAATTCTGTTGAGCAGAAACATGTGGGTTTAAAATCTGTAGAGTAACTTCCTTCTTTATTTAAATTCCTACATTCCAGGAGAAGTAAGTAAATAATGCTTTTATTTGCAACAGTGACTTAAGTAAGATATATTTCAAAGGAAACAAAAAAATATATACCTAAATAATAGCATATTTGAAGAAATATTATTAATTTAGGATTTAAGAAAAACCCCTACGATTTTTTTCCCTTTGACCATGGGCTGTATCCACATACATCTGGATAGTGAAAAAAACTTCGCCAATCACCCAGATGGCTCTAAGTGTTTGATATCTGTCATCATACAGGCCAAACACCTGGATGATTGCATTCATTTTCACTCCTTAGCCAGATGTTCTGAAATCATAGAGGTAAGGCTTAGAGGAAAAGTAGATACTTTCAATCCACAAGGCAGAACAGGGTGCAGTAAAAGGTAGAAAAAAGGCTGAGCAATTTTTGAGTGCCTACCTGTCAGACACTTTCCCTCATATTCTGTTTGTATTTAATATTCATAAAAACACTATGAGGAGTTATTACCAACTTACAGGTAAGGAAACTGAAACTCAGGAACTTAAATATAAGGAATAGTAAAGTTGGGAACTGAATTTGTTTATTATGGGGAGAATTATTAGAAATGAATGTATTAATTTGTAGATAATACAATCAAGATCTGAGAAAGATAGAGTTGCTACATAAATAATACAAGCTTACATGTATATATGGAAACAGACATACCTATTGCTACTATTTTTCATCTTATGGACTTTTTAATCCAGGCTTGTAATAGGTGTCCATGGAAGGAGTAAGAAAAACCATCCCAGCAGAACTGGTCCAATGTACAGATCTCTTGGTTGGGCCATGCTTTCTTTGGCTCTGACCAGACTGTAAAATTGAACACAGTTGCCTCATTAATTCTTTTACCTCACTGAAGTTAGGAATTTTGGAAGATTTTGTAGAAATAATGTAGCTCATTATACAAATATATGCAAAATAGCATGTAAATATATGAGGGATGATTTTCTAGAAGGAAGATTCTCAAGATTGGCTTTTATAACTCCCTGTAAATAACCTGGGGGATAAACTCACCTCTGTACACACAGCAAGGAAAAGTTGGCCCATCACAAGTTTCTCAACAATGGCTTGATCTTGGGGAAACAATGAATCAGATTCTTTCCCCTTTAAATGCCAAAGAACATAAATTCCTGAGCCCACACGGAAAATAAATCCAATGCACTACCCAGAAGACTCTGATCTCCTGTAAGGTAGAATTGATGAGTCACAGGCAGAGAACAGTGTCTGATCAGGAAGACACTGCAAAGAGCAGAGCTGTTTAACCTTTTAGAGAATTGTTGAAGGCAAAGACACTCCACATTTTCCCAGAGAGTAAGCACAGGAGAGGAGAATATTCCTTGTGTGATTACTCTGCTTGGCTCTCACAATGAAGAAAAAATAATTTCTTGGGTCTTAAAGATAATCATGCAAATCCATAAAGGAAGATCTGGTCACAAGTTTATAATACCCCAGTTGCTGACCTGCAGGTTAGAACACTGGGAAGAACATTCATTTTCTAAATAAATATAGGGATGAGAATTTACATGGTAAGGAAATGGGGGTGAAAGAGGGCAGACGAGTGTACAAATGTTAGTTCCAGAATATGAGTGAATGGGTTGGAGATAATGAACCCTCTGGAAATAGCAAATGTTGTTGAAAGTTTTCAGAGAAGTAAATAAATCATAAAAGAATTTGGAATGCATTTTTATGGCTGAAATAGAAGAAAATTAAACATCTTCAACAAGATTCTGGAGAGAAATTCTGTGTAACTGTATTATTTAAATATTAGGGGGGAAATGATCACATCGGACAAAATTCAACAGGAAATAATTTCTTTGGAAAACAACACATACATATCTACAAATATGTAGGAGATAATCAAAGACTAGAGAGACAAATTATGTGTCTATACAGTGAGACCCTTTCTGACCTATCCCCACCCAGAGGCAGATGCTGAAAATGTTCAGCGCTTACACTCAGCCCTGCCCTGAGCCAATTTAATCCAAAGCTGAGCATTATTTTAGAGGTCTCATCTTTAATTGGTAGAGTCTGGAATTTCTCTTGCTGCCCTAATATGGGTGTCTGATATGCCTGTCTGGGGTTGTCCAAAGCTCATAAGAAAAGTAGCTGAAATGTACTGAGCATTCTGCTTGTGCTGGTTATCCTTCCTAATGCTTTATATACATTATTTTATTTAAATCTCAAGCAACCCTCTAAGGTAGGTATTACTATGTCTCTTAAGGATGAGTAGGGGAAGGTTCTAAGAGGTTAAATAACTTGCTCCAGGACACTCAACTAGTAAGCAAGATAGAGGGAACAAAAGCTCATGCTTGTCACCACTATCTAGGATGGCCATTCAGTCCCACATGCCATCCCACCAACATGCACTCACATTTTCTCAATTATAAACTCTACTAATTTCCCCAAAGGTTTTGAAACTCAGCCTTGACCTGGGTTTTATCTCAACAGGGCCTGTACATTTGTCATTGTATCTACTAAGAATGAAGGAGTTACAAACATCAGCCCAAACCATGGACCTATCATCTACCTGAACAAACATATACTGTTCCAGCCTCAAGATGGGTCTCCTGAGATGGAGAGCCAATAGGATCATGCCAGAGTACCCTATAACTCAATGTAATTTAGATGTAATTGTCATCTTGCACCAAGTCTAACCATATAAGGGTATTTCTCCTTCCTCCTATAAGCCCTATCACTTCTTCATAATTGATTCCGCATTCCCCAATGAACACAATGTATGACTAAATAGGTCTCAGGCTGAGAACACGAAGTTTCTGTCATGTATAAACCCACTGTTCATTTGACAGCTAAAATAGCAAAGGGCTTATTTAATTTCTCAAATCCGACAACACACACAACAGCTTAGCCATTAGGGTGGCCTTGTTTCTTTCTAGATCAAGACCCTTAAACCCCATGCTTCTCTCTATGTGAAGTCTCCAGGTTTCAGTGAAAAATCATTAGAAGTAAACAATATATTTTTAAAAATGGTAACATAGGCGCTAAAGTAAAGTAGATCAACCCCTACTTCCAAAAACCTAAAGCTTAACACAGAAAATTCAACTGACATTAAGGGAGACTGACCAGCAGAGTGAACAGAGGTCCTAAGAGAGCTGAACCTTTGCAATTTGAACTCCTCTAATCCTTTGTTTATACATGAGCCCCATCAGCCTTGCTGATTAGGTCTCTATAACTTTTTTCAAAAACTATATTAAAAATAATATTTATACAGAAAAGCACACAAGCAAATATATCGGTGCCACTTTTACAACAAGCTCAGATGATGATTAGCATTTTAAACAATAAAGTATTTTTAAATTAAGGTATGTACATTATCTTGTTTGACATAATGCTATTGCACACTTCATAGACTACACCATAGTGTCAACATGACTTTTATATGCACTGAAAAACCAAAAAATTCATGCGACTCACTTTACTGCAATATTTTCTTTATTGTGGTGGTCTGGAACTGAACACACAATATCTGGTATGGCTGTAACGCAGCAATTAACATGGAGTACATATACGTATCTCCTTGAGTTAGTGTTTTCATTTTTTTTGAATGCCCAATTTCCTTGAATTGCTTGATCATGCGGTAGTTTTATGTTTAATATTTTTAGAAATCTCTATACTGTTTTCCATAGTGGCTGAACCAATTAACAGCCCCACCAAAATTGCACAAGGGTTCCTTGGTCTCCACATCCTCAACACTTTCTTTCTTGTCTTTGTTGTAATAGCCATTCTGACAGGTGCGAGGTGATATCTCATTGTAGTTTTGATATGCATTTCCCTGATGATTCGTGATGTTGAGCATCTTTTCATGTATCTATTGGCCATCTGTATGTCTTTGTATTTCTATTCAAGACCTCTGCCAAATTATTAATCAGATTGTTTATTTTTATTTTTTTTAAAATATATCTTTATTGATTTCAGAGAGGAAGGGGGGGAGAGAGAGAGAGAAACATCAATGATGAGAGAGTCATTGATCAGCTGCCTCCTGCATGCCCTTGACTGGGGATGAGCCCGCAAAGGGGGCCTGTGCCCTGACCAGGCATCGAACCGGGATCTCCTGGATCCTAGGTCGATGCTCAACCGCTGAGCCACGCCCTGCTGGGCAGATTGTTTATTTTTTATGCTGATTTGTGTGAGCTCTTTACACATTTTGACTATTAACCCTTTGTCAGATATATCATTTGCAATATCTTCTCCAGGTGAATGTGTTACCTTTTCATTTTGTTGGGTTCCTTCACTGTGTGAAATACTTTTAGTATGATGGAGTCCCATGTGTTTATTTTTGCTTTTGTTGCCTTTGCCCAGAGACATATCCAAAAAAATATCGCTAAGGACAATTTAAAAGATTTTACTGCCTGTTTTTGTGTAGGAATTTTATACTTTCAGGTCTTACAGTGAAGTATTTAATCCATTTAGAGTTTATTTTTGTATATGGTATAGCAAGTGACTTAGTTTTGGGGGGTTTTTTTGCATGTATCCATCCAGTTTTCCCAACACCATTTATTGAAAAACCTGTCTTTTCCCCATCATATATTCTTGCACCCTTTGTCATAGGTTAACTGTCTATATGAGCTTGGGGTTATTTGGGGCTTCTATTCTGTTTTTGTGTCAATACCATACTACTTTATTTACTCTGCAGTGTAGTTTGAAATCGGGGAGTGTGATACCTCTCACTTTATTCTTCCTTCTTAAGATTGCTTTGGTTATTTTGGGGTCTTCTAAAGTTCCATATAATTTTTTGGATTATTTGTTCGAGTTGTGCAAAAAATATCATTGGTATTTCTATAGGGATTGCACTGAATTTGTACATTGTTTTGAACAGTATGGACATTTTAATGACACTAATTCTTCCAATCTATTAGAATGTTCTCTTCTTCCATTTATTTGTGTTATCTTCAATTTCTTTCATCGATGTTCTATATTTTTCAGAGTACAGGCCTTTAACCTCATTGATTAAATTTATTACTAGTTATTTTATTCTTTTTGGTGCAGTTAGAAATGGGACTGTCTTCCTAATTTCTCTTTCTGATACTTTGTTATAGGTTTATGACAATGAAAACTATTTCTGTATATTGATTTTATATCCTGCAACTTTACTGAATTCATGTATTAGTTCCAATAGTTTTTTGGTGAAATATTTAGGGTTTTCTATGTATAGTATCATGTCATCTGCAAATAGTGACGGTTTTACTTCTTTCTTTCGAATTTGGATGCCTTTTATTTCTTTTCCTGTTTGATTGCTGTGGCTAGGACTTCTAATAATATGTTGAATAAAAGTGGTGAGGGTGGAGTGTATCTTCTTTCTGACCTTGGAGAAAAAGCTTTTAGCTCTTCACTACTGAGTATGTTAGCTGTGGTTTTGTCATGTATGGCTTTTATTATGTTAAAGTATGTTCCCTCTGCACTCACTTTGTTGAAAAAGTTAACATAAATTGATATTGAATGTTGTCAGTTTTTTTAATGCTTCTAGTGAGATACGCATATGATGTTTATCCTTCGTTTTTTTATAAAAAAAATATATGGTGTATCACATTAATTGACTTGCAGATATTAAACTATCCTTACGTCCCCGGAATAAATCCCACCTGATCACGGTGTATGAGACTTTTAATGTATTGCTGAATTATTTAAACTTTATGATAAATCATTTTAAAATTTAAAGTTTTCACTAGCACTTTTAGCCAGGGCTGGATGGCACCAGTGGCTGAGAAGCAACAGAAGAAACACTTTTTGACCCTGTGCCCCTGTGCCACTCTGAGGGCTGACGCCTTGCCCAGAACACTGGATCCTCCTCGACCATGTTCCCACTCCACATTTTCATTTGGATGGAAAGAAATAACACAAGACTACAGCTTCACTCTGACAGGTAAGTTTTTATGTCTTTTTCAATTACTGTCCTCTAGTATGTAATGATGATTGGCTCAGGTTCTTTTCCATAGGAAAATATGTTGCTAAGCTGTACAAATCGAAAGAGTTACTAGATGTTTTTCCTGTTAGATAAGTTGATAAAGGGATCAAGTCAACCAAAGAAGTCTTTAAAAAACTGGTTTAGCTTATAACTTATTTAATAAGGTCATAATGCCTGATGGTTTAAGATTCTCATCCAGAGGGGGCTTTCCACGTTTTTCTCTCCACATGCCCATAGCTTATCAATCGTGGAACTATTCTCCTATGAGCCCAGTTTCTTGGAATCCTTTTCAATACAGCTCTTTAGGTAGGGCCTAATAATTAGTAAAATTAGGTACATGAAACGGAAATTCTTTGCCATTCTTAACTCAGGAACACTAAACCTAAGGGATAAAAGAGTCCTAGCATCCAAAATGACTCAGGCTGGATATAAAATGACTCAGGTTACAGATAAGTTAACATGTGCATTTTTTTTACGTTTTTAGGTCTACTTGAGAATAGGAAATAATAGAAAACACTGGTACAAATGTGGAGCTATAGAAAACAAGGGAGATGTAGGTGGAAGAAGGCAGCAGTAGCTGGGGACCTGTTGGAAATCCCAGTGAGTAAACAGCTGTGATGTGTTAAAGAGCTATTAACATCTGCATTCTAAGCAGCAGCTGAGTATACATTGGAACAGATAAGATTAGATACCTTGGAAATGACCTAGGACAATCCTAGATAAGAGAAGAGAATTAAAGATAGTATTTAGAAAACTAGAATTAAAATAGTTAAATTGGTGTAGAGGATTGTACTTAGAGATTAACCTTTTCTTCCTTTATGAACTTTTTAAATCACAGTATTTCAAAATTATAAGTGGAAAGTATCTAATTAGGTCTAATTTTTAAATTAAAAACTGTATTTTCAAGAAATAAGACATGTAGACCAGTTCAATGAATTTAGGTAACAAGATAGAACATTAGAGGAGAAATTTCCCAGAAGAATTGTCTTAAAAAATAGCATTCAAAATAATTTATGTATATACTCTATGTCAAGGAGGTGTAGCATAGCTTTCCACCCCTCAAGTGCGGGCTGTGCTCAGTGGCTTTCTTCCAAAGAGGACAGTATACGAAACAGAATGGGGACGGGAGCATCTTTATAGTGTAGAAACCTGGCAAACCCGACCCCCTCAGGTGATGAAGGTCAACGTCAGCAGTGATAAGTCATATTGACAGTTTATACTCTTGACAGGGTGCGATAAGAATAGCGCTTTACCTCAGTGGTCTTCCTTTCCAAAACCCTTGACCCAATTCTAATCATGAGAAAAACATCATCCCGTTCGGGGGTCATGACCAGAACTCTTTAAAACTGTCAACTTAAGGTCATCAAAAACAAAGAAAGCCTGAGAAACTGTCATAGACAAGAAGCGCCTAAGGTGACATGACAACTAAATACAATGTAATCTCCTGGATGGAATCCTGGGGCTGAGAAAGGACATCAGGAAATTAAGGAAATCTGAGTAAAGACTTTACTTAGAAATAATATATCAATATTGGCTTATTAATTGAAAATGTACCATACTTCTGTGAGATGTTAATAATATATGAAACTGGGTACAGTGTATACGGAAATTTCTATGCTATCTTCACAATGTGTATGTAAATCTAAAATTATTTTAAAATGAATGTTTACTTGAAAAATAAACAAATAACAGGCCCTGTTTTTGGTGCTGTAACATCTCAGCAGTATATGGGGACTGGAGGTATGAATCCCTGAAACAACTTAACACAGAATCTGCTAGGCCTTCTTCTCTGGAAGTCCTGAAAGATAAGTTGAGCCATCTTCTCTCCGAGGTTGTTTAGGTCTACTGCTCTCTTAAGACAGGTACATTAGAATCAGCAAGATCTCTTCCCCTCTGCCTCTATTGTTTTACAATTCTATACTTTATTTAATAACATTGGGTATTAGTTTCCTATGGGTAAACATAATTTCCACTCTTATTAACATTCTCACAGAGGCCTAATTTCTTTCAGACTTGCGTTGAATCCTACGTTTGCATGATAGTTGTTTAAAAAAACTATCCATTTAGGTATACCAAATGCTTTACTTCCTCTAGCAATACAAAGGAGAAAGGCTCTTTTGGCATTGTTTCTTTCCAGTAATTTATATAATGACTGTTTCTTATCACTTAGTTATTTTCCAGGTGTGGCAAATTAGTACTAAAACTTACACAAAGTTCTTGTGACTCATCTGTTAAATACACAAATACAGCAATATGATGGAAGAATCCTAAAAGTTGACTTTTATATAAATATAATCTCCCCCCTAATTATATGAGGCCTGGTGCTCATCGACACTTAGCTCTAGTGTAACGTTTTTTTATTTAAATCTCTAAACAAGATTAGAAAAGTAGTAGGCAAATAACCTATCTCTTTTAAAGCCATAAATGAAAGACTAAAACTAGTCTAAAAACACATCACAATGGACTTTTTTTCTTTTTAGTATCTGAGAGTTAATACATTTTCTTCTTCATTGTAATCCTCTACCCTTATTTCTCCCCACACTTCCCATCAATCAAAAATTATGTATGTGACTGTATATTTTTAAAAACAAAATTGTAAGTAGCTGCATCTTCTATGAGTCATTCAAGCTACAGCCCTCACAGTACTTCAAGGCAAGCTGCTCTCAGGGAAGGTCATGTTTCATAGCTTAGTTATAGTGTAGAGCACGCCTTGCATGCTTAATAAACTTCAAATAATAAGATCAGTATACTCTGCAGAAGGAGCAAGTAGATGAACCATGTAAAGATTTGGCTAAATGAGGTAGACTGGAGGTCCCCACAGTCCCCATATTTCTTCCTGACCATTGTTAAATTTCCTTTCTGAGTGGACTGGCCAGGCTATGTTGCAAGACTGTTAATGAATCCCTTCCTTGCCCTTGAACTTGTTAAGCTCTCCAGTTTCTACTACTTTGTCTGGCAGGCGGCTCCACATCCTAATGACTTTCTGCAAGAAACAGAACCTCCCGATATCCAACATGCTGCCCTGTCATCTACGATTAGGCAGGCTTACTTCTGAAGCTAATGACTGCAGGCTTCTTTCACGATTTCTCTTTTGACAAAGTTTTCAGCCTACAATAAGTGAAAAAGGAAAGAACAAGGGGAAGGGAAAGAGGAAACAGAGGGGAAGAGACAGAGAAAGAGAGAGGTGGAATGCTATAAATATGGGCCAGCACCTAATTATAATTCAGGACACCAGCAATTTAATAAAAACAACTCCTCCAGAATGGAGCCATAAGGAAAGAGTTTCCACAATCTGTTCATGTGCATAATTAGTGATTGAGGACCTGGGAACAGTTGGAACATTGCTGGGGAAGGCCCAGGTCACATTATTGATAACATAAATAACAAAGATACAGATTTCCCCAAACTACAAACATCAGAATGTAACTAACAACAACCTAATAGGAGCACAGAAAACAAACAGAAAGCAGATAAACTCTGGAGCCGGGCAGGCAGAAGCCTGGAGTCAAGCACATCATTCATCAATCTAAATACCCTCCGGATTCCTAGAGTCACCTAAAAATAAGAAAATTGGAAATCCTGATTGGTGGTGCTGTCTGCAAGAATGTGTGACTGCAGCTGTGAGTATGCACGTTCCATGAATCAGACATATAGTCTTTACACTTTTACACAAGGGAACATAATTCATTTGGAAAAAAATTTGCATTGCTAAACTTAGTTATTTAATGGCAGTAAAGACCTGGCAAGTGAGCGCTTGGAGACACAGTCTGCACTTCAGAACTCAGTTGAATTCTATATGGGAGACTGATAAGTATACATAATACCTTTAAAAATGAGTTAATTACTCATGTCTATTATAAAGCAATGTGCATTCTTATTGCCGATTTGAGAAGGGCTGTAAGAACTGTAAGAGAAGGAACCATATCTGTTGTTTCACCCTCTGCATATCCATCTTCCACCAGAGGGCTGAGAAGATGATACAATGAGAAGACCTTTTTGTCAGACTAACTAGAGACAAAGCAAAAATGAGAGGAAGTTAGGGAATCAGTTAAAGTTCTCCTACCTAAATACTGTCATTGTCTTGCAAGACTGGGGCATGAACTTTTATGCAGATGGAGACACGATCTCTAAATAATTATTTTTAAGCCAAGTATCAGCTACATGGAAGTTGTAGATACATAGACTGTGCTGGATCTGGGTTCCAGGTAAAGCAGTCTAAGGTGTGTGCACATATCAACTACCAACTCTGGCCCATCGGAACCCTTTGTGTCTTCAGACAGCCAGAGACCTTTTTTCCTGTGTGAACAAAGAACTGTATTAGAGCCCAAACAATATGGGTGACAGCCCAATGGAGAAGGAAGGAATTTTCATTACACACACCTCTGTCACGCACGACCGTCTCTAGGGTAAATACGCGAAGAGTTTCAACTTCTAACAATAGAAAAGAAAACAGTAATACTTTTTAGAAGTGTATGTGGCTTTGTGCTTTAAGGCTTTAAAAACCATGCACATACCTGTGGTTTCGAAATATTCTTAGGATACCAGTGGGGACAATCCTGTCTGACTGTGAATGAAATAAAAAGAAAGCCTGTCCTTTTAATCAGACATTAACCTGTTCATTTAGAGTTCTAGTAACCTGTTCATTTAGAGTTCTATGATCTAGTACACTTGATCATAGCATCGAAGACCTCTAAAGCCGATACCTACCAATACTCGAAAGTTGGAAAGCACGAGAACTTGTACTTCTTAAATTAAGTATCACAGCAGTAGCACAATATGTATTATAAAATATATAGATTTCATTAGTTTATGCAGCAAATATTTACTGAGTTATTATTATATACCAAATACTCCTCTAAGCCCTTAAGTTATTAGTAAACAAGGCAGACAAAAGTTTCCCTACTTTCATCAAATTAAAATTCCAGTGAGTGAGTGAGACAGTTGTCCCCTATATCCTGCATTCCTAAGGAATCTTCTTGTATCTCCAGTATGGCTCCCATGATTTGAAAAATCATGTTGTTCCTGGGCAGGCACATTCAACTGTCAACTGGTTCAGTGCGATCAGCAGAAACCACTGAATGAATTCTTGCAGGTGGTGGGAAGTGAAATGTAGGAAGGCTCCAAGGACTAGGCCATCAAAAGGTAAGCCTTTGCATAACCATAGAGAGCGGGCTAAGGTTAAATGTCATGGATACCCACAAATTATATCTGTTACAGAAGAATTTGAATCTAATGGGCTACGGTCAGTGTACCTTAGAAAACTCTGGACTGTGTTTGTACTATTTTGCTGCATCATAGAAGATGACTTAAAGTAGTGGTTTCAAGACTTTTGGAATTCATGGATAGATAAAACTAAAATACAACAACAACAACAAAGAAAGGGAACAGCCATGAGGTACCAACTTTTAATTTCCAAGGAGGACATTAAAAATAGAAAAAATACCACAATAAATTAGAATCATTTCTAAGAAAGTACAGCTGGCATTTGTACCAACATACATTAATTATTGTATTGGGATAGGCTGAATTATGCTGTAGTAACAAATACTCCTCCCTCCCCCCAATCTCAGCAGCTTTAACAACAACATGCTACATGCTTCTCCTGGGTAGCCAGGAGCAGTCATCCCCTAGAGATCAAGACTGAGGAAGGAGCCGTCTCAAATATGACTACCTACTGTGTCAGAGGGAAAGGAGATCTCTATACACTCTTACACCAGCAATTAATGCTGTGGAATATCACACGTCTCTTCTCTCGTAATTCATTGGCCTGAAGTCACCACATGGCCCTATTCATCCACAAGGGAGCCAGGAAGTGCGGACTGACCACGTGCCAGGTGAAATGGCAATATCTGACAGGTAGCACACACGGGACAAGCAACCCTGATGAGTGCCATAGCTCTATATGACATTATTTTTGTTTTCTCATTTCAGTGTGGACTAGTGAAACCTTGGTCACATTCTTAGGTGGATCTAAGTCAGCATTTGGGGGGGGGGCAGGAAAAGAGTGGGGGAAGAAAGATAAGCATTTACAGGCCAAATACATCTCCCTCTGGAAACTGAGACTTTCTTAGGGGTAGGTGCAAATTATCACTAGATGCCAACAACAAAGAGGTAGCTAGGAAGTGTGGCCCCCGCGACCAAAGGTGAACACCCCTGAGAAGCCAGATGCCAGAAGCAAAAAAAGGAAAAGCAGTGGAAATCAAAAGCCTGACTCAGTAGCATAGGCTCTTGCTCTCGAACTGAAAGACAATTTGCTTTAGCTGTCAACAACATCATGCTTTATAATTCATATTTAATCCACCCTCAAGGATGATTATTTCAACGTCAGTTCTGCACCCAAACATCTGAACAGGTGTGAGTTGGCCCAGCAAAATCCAGCAACATCATATTGACCCTAAAGGTTGCATAAGAAATAAAAAGAAGCTTAGTTTCCTGTGCAGTGTGCTCATTTGGTCACGGTTGTTTTGCTCTGGGTTGTTGCTTTTATCGTTGTTAATACATGTGGGCAAAACCAACCCTCAAACTTAAGTTAAACCTCTTTGCTCAGCCATTCTATTGAGCTACTAGGCAGGGAAGTCTTACGCTGTTTTATGAAAATTCTGATTTTCTAAGTAATAAACAAATCTCAAAGGAACCAGAAAGGAACTATTGGACCCATGCCACACACTCTGTGTGGGCCAGAGAAACTGTATTTGATGATGGCAAATTTCCTTTTCAAAAACACCCTCAAACAAAGCTTAAGTTCCAAAAATGTCTTCTGGGCCAGACTTGTAGTAAATTTTCATTGGAGGGCCTAATGCAAGATGAAGAAGAAATGGAACTAAGATAGACATGGTACCCAAGTGAGGGAATGAGGGGGTTCAATACATGTGGACTGTGACTAGATTTAAGCTTTTGACTCGGTAATTCAAATAATGTAAATGATATAAATATAAATAATACTCAGTTCAGTGGTGGGAAAAGGCCAGTATTGCCACATAATGAAACATATATTAAGATAAATTAATTTTTTAAGATTCATGATAAAAATGTCAGAATAATATAAAATGAAATATAAATCTTTGCTTCCTCACTTATCTATCCCCATGAAGCCTAAGTTCTTCTTCCAGATGTAAAGTTAACAATCTGTAATGTTTCATCAGAAAAACTGCAATACATCTACTAGTGTGTATATTTATATACATTTTTCATCAGCCCAGATGGGACCTACTTTATATGGTCTCTTTCATTTGAATTGTTCAGGCACTTACCTTAGCTTCATATAGACACACCCTGGGTGGATTTCTCTTCCCTGTTGGGATTTCAAAATATCAACCACCCTTTACTTTGAATTCATTGAGAAACTGCTCATGTAGACACACCCAAGCAATTTGTATAATACTTTGCACTGGGCGGGGGAGAACCCCCAAAACCTCTTGCATTGAAATATTTCAGGATTAAATATTAGCTATGAATGAATGGGGCTACCATCTACATCTGAAATAAATTACTAAAACACTAAATAAATGCTTTTGAACAATAAACTTGGCTTTGGATTGGACCAAAGGTCTGTCAGATGACCAGCTCTTACAGAGCAGAAATCCTAAAGCACGTTTATGCTATTCAAAGCTGCCTTGGATGCCTGAAAAAAAACAACAAAACAAAACAAAAAACTGAATTGAAAGCTTGGAAACAAGAAGATGCCTCCTTATCCAATTTTTTTGAACTGTGAAAAAAATTAGGAAAGGTAATATCATTAAAAGACCACCTCTGCAGCTGTCATTCCAGCAGACCCTACAGTCTCAGCATGACAACTACTGAGTCCACCTTAGTGCACAGGGACATTATAGGGAGCTTAGTAAGTTTAACCCAGCTGATTACAGATAAATTTGTTTATTGCTGAGGTAGATTATGAGAATGCATACAGTCAGAAAGGAATGATTATAATGAGAATTACTTAAAGAAACGAGGAATAGCTATTTATCGAGCACCTACTTATCAGGAACTACTCAGCTCCTTAATTCAATTTCTCATGTAATAAAAGTTCCTGGGAAGTACTCTTTCCTCCAAGGTGATAGCTAGGTATATAGCTAGGTAGGTAGGTAGGCAGGTAGGTAGATGATAGATAGATGATGATAGATAGATAGATGATTGATAGATGATAGATAGATAGATAGATAGATAGATAGATAGATAGATAGATAGATAGATAGATAGATAGATAGACAGATCACTATTGCACAGAAAAGAAAATAAGTCATTCATCCAAGGCACACAATCAGCAAAGGGTTGGGCAGGGATTCAAATATGTCTCTGATTACAAAGACAGTTCTTTTCCCACTGTACCACAAACCCTCTTCAAAAATTATCTATTCACTAAAGTATGTTCCAGGTCCAGATGGTTTTACAGCTGAAATCTATCTAACCTTCAGTGAACAGATAATCCTTATGTTATTCAAAAAATTTCTGACCATAGCAAAAGATGGAAAGCTTCCCAATTCAATTTACTAAGCTAGCATAACCTTACTTCCCAGACATGATGAAGATAGAAAAAAAGAAAACTAAAAAATTTCACTCATGAATATGAAAGCAATACAGTAACTAAATTATATGTAAAAATCATCAAATTGAATCCAGGTGCATCCTATGACCAAGCAGAGTATATTGCAGGAATGCAGGGATAGTTTGACATTAGAAAATGTAGCAATATAACTCTTCAAATTGATAAGATAAATAAAAAACATAACATAAATACATTAATTAACATTAGGAAACACCTCTTAAAAAGAGCTGCTATTTCTAATTTAGAAATAAAAACTCCAAGTTAAAAATAAAAAGAATATGATAGAAATGAAAAGACTGTGTATTTAACATCAATAACAAACATCATATTAAAAGGGAAACTAGTGATCACAGTTTAAGCAATGTCATTTCATCAGGCATTCTAAGACAATAAAATTATAAAATAAGTGGTATTAACAGTGGAAAGAGACAAAAGTATTACATGCATATGATATGATTGCATACCTGGTAACCAAAAGGCTGAAAAAAGCTAATAATGTTAAGAAGAGATTTGATAATGTGAATGGATACGAAATGAACAAATTGAAGGACATATTGTGTCTTAGTAACCCAAAATATACTTTATAATAAAGTTATTTCCTTTTATATTAATATAAAAGTTTTAATAAATTCCAAATCAAAAGTAGATTCAAACTTTTTCTCAGCACTAGATAAAACAATCTAAAGGTTCATTTGGAAAATAAATGTATGATAATTGCCAAGAAAATTATGAAAAATAAGAATAATGAGAGTAGTTAATGTTTCTAGACCAAAAACTAAAATTCTTTAGAATGTAAGATTCCAGAGCAAAGGCTTCTGTCTGTGCGGCTTCCCTGGGCCCACACAATGCCAGGTGCATGGTGGGCACTCCATAATGATCACTTTAATAGATAAGTGAAGTAAGCCAATGTGATTGAAGAAACAGAACTCGCCCATAAATAAGCAGGTAAATCAATGAGAGGGAAGAAAGAGGCAAGGAGCTGATTTAAATGTGTGTTGTATTACACAATAAAGTGGCTTTTCAACTTGCTGAGGGAAAGTCCCAGGATTTTATCAATGGCTTTAAGAATATGGACTGTCCTAGAAAAAAATAAAGTTGCATCTCCTGGTCACTGATAAACAAAAAATAAATGTCCTGTAAATTAAGGATTTTAAATTTAAATATAAACATATTAGACATGCATTACAGACAATTTTACTTATATTAGACATCCCTGCCTCTCATCTGTCTGGATCTCCCAGTCTCCAGCCTTCACTGGCCCAGAGGGGCTTTCTTGTCCCAATAAAGTTTGGCTCCTTTCACCCTCTACTCACCACCCAACGCCTGCTCTTTCTGGTGCATGGGACTATTCTCCAGATCCCCACTCCAATGGGATGAAATATTCTTAGAAGGAATTTGCTTTCCAGATGTGTCTTCATGGCCATATTATTTGTGTCCTACCTTGGTAAGTAGAATTTGACAGAATAATAAATGGAAACAAATTAGTGAGATTGTAATACTAAGCTTCCATTTTAATTGTTTTCTGAACTCATCTGTGCCAGGCGAGTGATTACTAAAGGAGGCAAAACAGTGAACTTCCCACTTATGAGATACTGCAAACAATGCCGTTTGGTAAGCTTAAGAGCAGGGATATAGTTGGTTAATCATGAAGAAGGAAGAGAAAACAGGGATAAATGGAACTGTCATCCAATGCTGAAGACAAAAATCAAAACATCAGTGTCAAAAATCCCTGTGGCCTCGCACAAGTATTCTGGTGATTTTAGACACAACTGAGAACCATTCCCTTCTTTGTACCTTCTCTGGTACTAGGAACTGTGAAACTAATCTAGAGCCTGAAGGGCTATTTTCTGGGCGTGTGTGTGTGTGTGTGTGTGTGTGTGTGTGTGTGTGTGTGTGTGTGTGTGTGTGTGTGTGTGTGTGTGTTATCCATTTCTGGGCGTGTGTGTGTGTGTGTGTGTGTGTGTGTGTGTGTGTGTGTGTGTGTGTGTGTGTGTGTGTGTGTGTGTTATCCATTCATTGCTTCCTGGAAGAAAGGAACTCACAAAGCTGTGAGAAATATCTTAACTATGAGACCAAGGGAATTCTTGACAACGCTCCACTCCCTCTCCCTACAGTGAAATGGCTCGCGTTTTAAGAACCTCATGTAAACAGACTAAGGAAATTAGATATGGAAGTGACTTAACCAGACCGCAGGCTAAGCTCACCTTTCCTGACAGGTAACTTAATATGGTAGATGGAGTGTGGACTTGGATGTCATACAGTCCTGAGTTCAAATACTTGCTTCACCTGTAGGGGAACTCCCTGAACTACCCAGAGCTTCAGTTTTCTCATCTCTAAAACAAGCATACTAAATAACCATCTCACTGGTAAGGAAAATGCCCAGGACAGAACTGCTTATTCCTGCTCCTATCATAGCCCGTGCCAACAGAATTTGTGAAGGGGAAAAACATGGACCTTTTCAACAATTCCATCTCTAATAGATAAAAAATGCATATCCAATTTGCTATTAGATAAGGCTCATTCAAAATAAATGTCCAAGACATTTTAAGGCAACAGTTTCATCAAAAGATATGTATTCCAACAACGGCATATTGATTTTATTCTACATAGGCTCTCTGCAAATTCAAACATTTGTTTTAGTGTGGGACAAGATTTTTGGCATCACTTTAGTAAAATGTTGGGTTCTTAGTTTGCATAACTGTTGCGCCTGTAATGAGCAGACACAAAGCTTTGGCTCATTTGCTGCCCTCCTCTCATTTCAGAGCCCCCATCTGCAGCCTAGGGGAGGCTTCGTAAGGCCCTATCAACACCCAGAGAGCTAGGCTGCAAGCTGCAAAAGAATCCACAGTGAAGTTGTCTGATTTTCAGCATCCTGAGAATTAAAAAGTGTTCAATGTCATCATCCTGAAAAAAAAAAATTTCACCATTTCAGTTATTGCAACTCTTCCCAGATGAAGTCAGCATAGAAATTCTGGTGAGCCACAGGGAGGTCAGCAGAAATGACTTCTCTGTGTGGTATTAATGACGACTACACACCTAGATCTATTTTTGAAAACCAGCATCTACTTTGTTTGGTACAGTAAATAGTTTTTTAGATGAAACTGTCTATTTAGTGAAGCCCTGGTGTGAGATGATGTCATTCGGCCTTTTACTTAGCAAAGGGTTAAATAGCTTTTTCTCTGTTAGTAGTTTTAGAAAGGAGGAGTTACTGGGAATAGTTGTGTGTCACAGTCATCACTGCATTTTACAATAATACCCAAGGAGGGTAACAACATTCCTAATAACTTATTTTCACATATATCACCTCATCAATTTTAATTCATTCTCCCAGTAGATATGTGTTGTGTAGACTCTGTGTTTCAAGCACTGTGGCAGGTGCTGGGGAGAAAGGTATAAAGTTAAGCTCCTGCCCACAAGGGAACAAGAGATGAGCAAACAGGCCTTTTCAGGGCAGCAAGGCAAGTCCTACAAACTGCAGTCAGGGCAAGGGGCTCTGACTAAACCAGACCTGAGAGGGAAAGGGCCATTTCTTTCCTGTTCACTCCTCAGTGACGCAGTGAATGAAGAGGTCAATTCTTTCTTGAAGGTAACTTTTAAGCTGAACCGCATGATGATGACATTGAACACTTTTTAATTCTCAGGATGGAATGTCTCATGTATCTTCCACAGCAAACCTATGGGGTAAGGTCTGTTGTTACTATTTATATACAAGGGAACCGAGACTTCGATTTTATGACTTGCCCCCACCAACAGCACACAGCCAGACTGGCGAGGCTGGGAGTCCAGCTCAGCCTGTGCTTGGATCTGGTAAGCTGTGTTCAAACGCTGCTTCCAAATAGCTATTTAGCCTCAGTAGGCTTTGCTTTTGGAGTCTCCATCGAAAACTTTCATTCTGTGACAACTATTTTACTTTTCTTTAATTTTACCTCATCTATTTGCAAAAGAATCAAAGGCATCTTTTAAAAAGACAAGCTATGTAACACACACACACACACACACACACACACACAACTAAAATGAATAATTTTTCATTGTTGTCAAAGACAGAAAAGAAAATGTCTTATCAGAACCCAAAGCCAGAGGTAGAAAACGGCTTTCTGAAGTTTATGCCCAGGCTTCATCTATTCCCCCGCCCCACCGCATGGAGAGGGCACGGAACGAGGGAGCAGTTTGGGGGGGTATCTCCTCATGCTATATACATGCTCATTCAGTCCTCTCCTTGCAGCCCTTGTTATTCATTATATGACAAAAACATTATTTTTATAGCAAATCTGGTATAATCAGCCACAGTAATTGACACCTCTCTGAATCCCGGTTCTCGTGCCCTCCGAGTGGGGCTAAAAAGCCTCACCCAGAGATTCTGAAGTGCGATAGATGAGACCATCCTGGCACATTGCAAGCACTGGATCAGATAAGAATTATAATTCTTAGGCATACATTTTTAACCTTTGGTGAAAGGTAACAGTTAAGGCATTTTTCAACCATACTTTTAAAAACACTAATAGCTCCATGGCCTCTCTGTAATATTCTTGTTTTTACCGGTTATTTTCAAATGGAAAATGTTAAGGTCTTTTCTTAGCTTCATTCTTTGAATTGAGTCAAAGACCATGTGCTAGTCACAAAGGATTCTCAGTATGTGATGTTAATATCAGGATCTCGAAACAGACTCCTAGAATTTATCGCTAAATGAGTTAAGGGCACAAGGAAAGCTCGAAAAACGGTTATGTAACGAAGGAACAGCTATCCCTTCCCATTTGCCTCATTCAGGGGATGAATTGCTCCTTCCCTCCTCTTCATCCCCCACATCCTAAACAGATTTCCTGAAAGACCTTCTGGTTAAGTTCGCATCCCCTTGGCAAGGCAACTTGTCTGCTGAGCCAGTCAGCTGTCTCATTGAGATTCACTGCCAGGTGGACAGCTTTGATGGCAAGGAGGTGGCGTTCCGCCCAGTTAAGCAGCTTTCAAGCCTCAAGCCATAAAGATGAGCTCCTGGCCCTCCTTCCTCCAGGAGGATGCTGCAGACATATTGCCTGCCCTTGGAAGTATGGCTTTCCTGCGGTGCAAATTATTGAGCTGTGCAGAGCACCTTAGTTACTGCTCGCTCCTCAGAGCACTTGAGACACAGACTTTGTCCAGCTTCTGTGTCAGCTTTTCTCTGTTCAAGGTGCTGTTTGGGTAATTAGCTGAAGTTTGAAACAAGCAGTAAGTAAGTTGGAGAGGGACATGTGGTTTTCTGAGTCAAGGCCCATCTTTCTATTCACCAGGAGAAAAAAAAATCCTGGGCTGTAAGAAATGTAGGAAATAAGAGATCCTATGTTTCTAAGTGAAACCTCTGTTCAAGAGATCTTGTACAACTTTTTTTTTTTTTTCAATCCTCACTCGAGGATATTTTTTCCATTGCTTTTCAGAGAGAGTGAAAGGGAGGGAGGGAGGGAAGGAGGGAGGGAGGAAGGGAAAGAGGGAGGGAGAGAGAGAGAGAGAGAGAGAGAGAGAGAGAGAGAGACATTTGATTGGTTGCCTCCTGCACAGGCCCTGACCACGGCTGGGGATCAAGCCTGCAACCAAGGTAGGTGCCCTTGGCTGGAATTGAACCCGGGACCCTTCAGTCCACAGGCCAATGCTCTAACCACTGAGTAAAACTGTCTAGAGCTTGTACAACTTTTAAGCTAAATAAACCAAACAGTTATTACAGAGGAGTCATGGTGCTGTGCTTTTTAGTCTATTTTATAGATGTGAACACTGAGAACAAGAAATGGTCAAAGACTCAAGAAACAGAATCTTTTAAGTATTTTTCTTATCATATGTGTAATGTATGTTCATTAAAAATACAGACAAGAGGAAACAAAAATCACCCATTAAATCACCAATCAGAGAGAACCAAAAAGGAGGGGACAGGCTTGGATGACCTGTTCACTCACAAAGGCCCGGCAGCTGGAGAGTTTTCGGTGAGGACTTGTTTGCAGTGGGCCATGCTGTCTTTCCCACCATCTAACTGTCTTTCACAAAGGACAGGAGAAGCTGCCTCCCAACGTAACGTAAGTGAGGACCTTCAGGTCTTGCTGTGCTTATGCAGGAGTTTGGTGAGTGAAGTGTACCAATATGTGACATCTGCATGGAAAATCTAAAAGGCACAGATGAGTCATCCAGCTGTTCAGTTAGTGAAGCAAAAAGAGTTGTTGCCACAATGGGGTCGGCTGCAGGGCCAGAGTGTGTCAAGCTGAAATATGCATGAATATTTACTTTGGGACACTCCAGGGATTAAGTCAAACTGAAAACATTTTAAATCCTGCCCAAGAGGACAACCTAGAAAAGGCATGGGACCCTGAGAGAGACCGTTTCTGCAGAGGACCAAGGGAAAAGCCAGGGTAGCAGCTGGAGGGAATTGGGCTGGCCATGCCATGGATGTACAATTCAGCATGGGCTCTGGGAAGAAACAAAATACACAAGTGCCCAGCAATGAGTGAGTCTACCCTCCCAGAGATGGTGAGGCCCTCTTACAAAAGCACCAGTCAAGTGAGAATATTTCAGTCCTTCTTTTCTGTCTGTACCTTTTCCACTCTCCTCGGGGTTAGCGAGATAGAGAAGAAAGGGTGGACGCCAAAAGTGGGGAAAGAGGAAAGAACGGCTACACTTCCCGATGCTGGCTGTAGGCAGCTTGACCATAGCTGTTTCTGGTTGTCTAGTGAAATGAGGGGTGGATAATTCTTATGTTTAAGATTGAAGTACTGACTAATATATTTGATGGGATCCTCTTGTTCTTGAGTAAACACTGTATATTGCAACCTAAAGTCACTGTAAGATTTTGTCCTAATAGTGACCAAAAATATCATGGCATTCCAGGAGCAAGGAAAGAACTTGAAAAAATATTAAATGGACAGTTTAGAGACACAAAAAAGAGTCATATAGTCTCTGTCACAACTACTCAACTCTGCCACAGCAGCAAAAAAGCAGCAATTGACAATATGTGTGTAAATGAATGGGTGTGGCTGTGCTCCCATCCAGCTTTATTTACAAACATAGTCAGCAGGCTAATTTGGTCCAAGAGCTCTAGTTTGCCAACCCCTGTTATGCATCATCATTTTTAATGGCCACATTGTGTTCCATTCTGCAGTTTTAACCAAATCTTATTTAAGCATTCAAGGGTAGTTGGACATTGAGGTTGTTTCTCAATTCTGCTATTAAAGAGGATGCTTGGATGCACATCTTTGTACATAAACTTTATTCCCATCTTAATTACTTATATAGCCTGTTCCTAAAGTGCAATTCTGGGGTCGGATTTCATTCTAAAGGCTTGTGAAGGGTACTGCCAAATTGCTCTCAAGAAACATATCTGTTTTCACATTCGCTAGTGGGGTGCAAGAGCACCTGCTTCCCTAGCAACCTTCCCTAGGCAATTAGGCAACCTTTTGCACACTCACGCCACAGATTTAAAAATGAGGAAAAGGCAGACGGGAGATTCTTTGCTTAAAGTGGTTCATGAGTTGCGGTCCTTGATCCAAAAGACAGCGAGGCCCACCTCTCTGTATTACATGCTGCTGCCGAGGACAGGTTATTACTCACCTCTGAATTCTCTGGCTACTGTTTGGCCTCATATTTCCCTGATTTTGTTTCCGTGGGTTGCCACGGTCACAAGCAGAGTGAACCAGTGAACCAAACCGAGAGTGGGCACACGCAGTAAATGCTAACCCTACTCTAACCTTGTCGCACAGTGTGACCCTGGGCAAGGCCCTCAGCCTCAGCTGCGTGAAGGCTTCTCTGCAGAAAAATGTGACAGTGCCCTCCAGGAAGGAGGCCGAGGCTAACCAGCTACACTCCTCCCCGCACACATCAGTGTTAGGAAGAAGCGTTTCCTGACCCCGTAGCGGGATCAATAGCTGCTGCCTTATCCAAAGGCGTCAATACAATGGAATCCAGGACGCGGAGTGTCAACACAGTTGCATTATCTGGCTGGGAATTCAGAACACCTCCCCACACCTCGCCAGCCAATGTATCAGGGTCCATCATTCTCGCCCCCTTAAGGCCCTAGGGAAACACACACTGGGGCATATGAAAGAGCTGCCACAGGCATTCACACGCTGTCCCCAGAATTATCCAAACCCTCTGCCCTCATGTGCTTGCTGCTTCCTTTGTTCTCTGACAGCCACTGGCTCCTAGCCCAGCTTCTCAAGGGCCCCTCTGGCCCCTCTTGTCCTAATATCATTTCAACACAGCTTTACGCCCTAACTCCTCTTTCCTAACTTTGACAGTCTCCCTTAGGTCCCACCCACTGTGACTGTTCAGCCAACTCCGAGGGCACTGGGGTGAGGTCATCTCAACTTCACCTCCCCACTAAGGGGCCATGACTATGTGTGAACAGACAATCACCTCCAAATAGGAAAGCACGGCTCAGGAGCTATTGCCTTGAAAACCTGTTTTAGAAATGTCTATAATGTCTGGAACAAACTCGAGCAGGGTAACTAATCTATGGCTGCCCCATATAGTTATTTCTCTATTTTTGTGGGGCTTCTTCACAGTCACACCTTTAGTTCATGTCCAAATTCTTTCTGATGTGGACTATTTTAATATCTTCTTACCTGACTTGATTTCACCCAACTTCTCCATGTCCCAATCATTCATATATATATGAACACACACACACACACACACACACAGATATACAAATTTATACATTTATATATTTGATATATCATATTTATCTTCCTACAGCATGTGCTAGTTATTATCTTTTTCCCTCCCTCTAAAACCCTCAGTGGCTCCCCAGCACTTACACTTACAAAGCACATTCCATCTCATGGAGCATAATGTTCAAAACCCTCCAAACATACAGCCCCCCAAATATGACCCCAACACTCACACATACGCAAACACACACACACACACACACAGGGGAAAAAATTCAGAAATGGCCAATAAGCACATGAAAACATGTTCAGCAAAATTAGTCCTCAGGGAAATGCAAATTAAAACCACAAGATACAACTACACAGCTAAGAGAATGGCAAAAATGAAAAAGGTTGACAGTAATGTGACCTCAGGCTGCTGCTCTATCTCGGTTGCCTAATACTTCATACATTCTAAACTCCAACCAAACTAGGCCACTTGCACTTCTCTGAAGAGCCCTCAGCCTCCTGCTTTTCTACCTGCCCATCTGAAATTCCCTGGTAAGTGTGAGTCCCCTGTCAGCCCTGTGATGTCCACACCCTAACCCCCAGAACCTGTGGATGTGTTACATTCTATGACAAAGGGGAGTTAAGGGAGCAGAGTTAGGGTTGCTAACCGGCTGCCCCTGAAACAAGGATCTTATACCAGATTATCCAGGCAGACTCAGTGTCACCACAGGGACAGAAAGAGGCCGGAGAGGAGGTCAGAGTGATGTGATGTGGGGAGGACTCCGTCCACTGCCACTGTGTTGAAGGTGGAGGGAATGGCCCACAAGTGGAGCCAGGGACAGCCTCTGGAAGCTGAAACGGGCAAGGAACCTGATTCTCCCCCAGAGATTCCAGAATGAAATGCAGTCCTGCCGACACCTTGGTTGTAGCCTGTGAGGCTCTGTGGAACTCCAGACATTCGAAACTATTAGCAACTTTACTTCTGAGGCTGTAAGCTCCTAAGTTTGCGGTCATTTATTACAGCAGCAGAAAAAGAACACAGCCCTCCTCCTAAGTTGCTCCTGATAGAATCGCTTTGAAGGAAGGTTAATCCCAACCAGAATCAACCCCTCCATTCTCTGAGCCTCCATGGTGATTATTTATCTCTCCTGGCACTTAACATATTTGCCTTTTAGTACTTTTCCCTCCCATTTAATCAATCACTTTGTAGTGTCCACTTTTACTAGACATGTTGACGGTACTTGCTCTCCCACAGTCCTCTGTCCTCTGTCAAAGCGTTCATGCTCTGCACCATCTGACCACTTCCCTTCCCCAGTCAGCGAGGTGAGTGGACTAGGGGAGGACACCTCCCTCCCCCATGCACAGCCGATCCACAGGCTGGGCCGGGGCTGGGGCTGGCCTCGTGGGAAAGGATGACATGAGCTAGTCTGTTCGCTCCCCTTTGGAAATGCAACAGTCAGCATCTACTGGGCAGGGTCACCAGAGCAGACAGGTCCTGCAGAATTAGGGCTGGGACAACAGTGCTGTATAATGAGGCTGAGTTAAGGAGGGTGCTTGCCAAGGAAGCAAGAAGAATGAAGTAGAAATGAAGGGAGGCATGAGATGGAGGGAGAAGCACAGGGAAAGGGAGAGAATGTAAGTCTTCCCAGTCTCCCAGTTCCATGAGGAACAAAGCATTCTCTCCATACAATCTTGTGGGTGAGAGAGATGCAGATTAAAACCACAACTGAGGTATTGCTTCACACCTGTCAGACTGGGTACCATCAACAAATCAACAAATGACATGTGCTGGCGAGGGTGTGGAGAAAGGGGAACCCTGGTACACTGCTGGTGGGAATGCAGACTGGGGCAGCCACTATGGAAAACAGTATGGAGCTTCCTCAAAAAATTAAAAATGGAGCTGCCTTATGACCCAGTGATTCCACTTCTAGGAATATATCCCAAGAAACCTGAAACACCAATCACAAAGAACTTATGCACCCCTATGTTCATAACAGCACAATTTACAATAGTTGAGATCTGGAAACAGCCCAAGTGCCCATCAGGTGAGTGGATAAAAAAGCGGTGGGACATTTACACCATGGAATACTCCGCAGCTGTAAAGAAGAAGGATCACTTATCCTTTGGGACAGTATGGATGGACCTGGAGAATATTATGCTAAGCGAAATAAGCCAGGCAGAGAAAGAAAAACATTAACATGATCTCACTTATATGTGGAATCTAAAGAACTTAATGAACTGATGAACAGAACAAATTCAATAACATGGAAGCATGGATCAGACTGAGAATCTCAGAGGGATGGAGGGGGGGCGGCTGGGAAGAGGGGGGGAGAGTAACCAAAGAATGTATATGCAGATATGCACAACCCAAGGACACTGACAATGGTGTGGTGAGGGACGGGGGAGGGGGTGGGGCGGGGTGGAATGGATCAACGGGGAGAAAAAGGGACATCTGTAATATTTTGAACAATAAATAAATAAATTAAAATTAAAGTTAAAAAATAAATAGTTCCTGCCCTCTCTCAGCAGCCCCTCCCATTCTGTATAGGGGCCAAACATGGCCCCAGCAGCTCCAACTTTTTATCCTAATCATTTCTTGCCTGAGCTTTTTCAACATTCTCCCAATTCATTTTTATGGCCTTGCCCTTTTCCAATTAATTTATAGCCCTTCTCCACACTTCTACCAGTCCGTTTTTCTAAAATATAAATCAGAATATTGCACGTTCCTGCCTGAAACCTTCCAGTGGCTGCCGACTGTCTCCAGCCCAATCTCCTAGCAGGGCCTACTGGGCTCATTGCTATCCGGCCTCAACCTTGCCAGTCTCCCCGTTCATGCTGCTCATTCTTTTCCTTCCATGCTCTGCACTCTTCACCCCCAAACGTATTGCTGCCACATTCTCGATTTCAGCCAAGAATATTGAATCCAGACTGTGTATCAAAATTGCCTGGGGAGTATTTTTTAAACATACAATGTTTGGGAGGAAGAAGTATATAGGAACTCTCTGTACTACCTGCTCAATTTTTTTGCAAAGTTAAAATTATTCTGTAAAATAAAGTGTAGGCCCTGGCTGGGCAGCTGAGCTGGTTAGAGGGTCGTCCCGATACACCAAGGTTGCGAGTTTGATCTCGGGTCAGGGCACATACAAAAAGCAACCAATGAATCCATAAATAAGTGGAACAATAAATCGATCTCTCTCTCTCCTCTCTCTAAAATAATTCAATAAATTAAATTTTAAAAATAAAGTGTATCAAATGTAGCAGCCAGGTGAGTCTGGTGCACGTTCAGACATAAGACCATTGCTTGGTCCATACTGACCATGGCTGACTCCAAGACACAGTGCACTTCCCCATGTCTACTCTGTAGCTTGGACTGCTGTTTCTGGAGAGCAATTTATTCAGTCCTCAAGGTCTAGTTTAGATATCACTCCATTGTGAAGCCCTCTACAACTTTCCAGATGGAACAGATCATTCTTTCCACACTGTTTCCATATTTCTTTGGACATAACTCCACCACGCATTTATCACGAAGTGAAGTGGTTTCCCCTATGCATCTGCTCCTTCTGCTAGAATACATATGCCCTGTGCCTTCCTCATGTTTGCACCCTCCACTTTAATTCCAAGTTTAATTCCAGACATATTGTGGACCTTGTAACGTGCAGTAGAGGAACATACATGATTTAGTTTATGACTGAACATGTGATTGAATGGCTAATAGCTAATATTTATTAAGCATTTACTATGTGTTGGTCACATTTTGAAGGCTATATAGGTACTCTGTAGGTCAACACTTACAAGATGAAATAGGTACTTTTATTTGTTATTTTGCACAAGGCTCACGTAACTTGTTTGCCACAAAGATGGTTTCAAACCAGAACAGCCTGGGCCAAGCGACCACTATTTTTGCAGCCTCCCATATACTAGCAGTGCACTAAAGCTTCAGAGTCTCCGGCATGAGGATGTCTTTGTTCACTCCTGAGCATTTTGTCAATTTTAAATTTATATAATATTCAAAACTTCCACCCTTCATCATGTCTGTATGAGAGGTTTGTTTCCATCAAATAATGTAATAACTAGCATACTAAACTATACCCCTAAGTACAGAATGGCTCTGGAAACCAGACAACTCAAATTCAAACCCTGGTTCTATTATTTACTATGTAACCTTGAGCAGATCATTTCACCTCTCTTTGTCTCAGTTCTCTCTCTTAAAGCTGGGATATTAGTAGCACCTACTTTCTATGGTATAGATGTTTGTGTCCCCCCCAAATTCACATGTTGGAGTCCTAAGACCCAGTATGATAGTATTTGGAGGTGAGGCATTTGGGAGGTGACAAGGTCATGAGAGTGGAGCCCTCATGAATGGAAGTAGTGCTTTTATAAAATGATCCCACAGAGTTCGCTATGCTCTCCACCAAAAACAGCAAGAAGGAAGAGGGGCTCCACCTGAACCTGACCATGGTGGCACCATGATTTTAGACTTCCAGCTTCCAGAAAGGTAAAAAATGAATTCCTGTTGTTCACAAGCTTCCCAGTCTGTGGTAGTGATTATTACGAAGATTAAATATGTAAAGCAGACTATATGCCTAGCACATCAAAAGTGCAGCGTAAGTCATAGCTGTGGGTCTGTTTGTATTAGGCAACCAAATCTAATTGGAGCTGGTTTCAACCGTATCAAGGAAAGCCCAAATCACCCAGAAAGGTATCTTGGAACCTTTACTCCCATGAGTTGTTTAGGTTATATAACTTGCATAAATAGTATATTACATGTATTGCATAATCTCTGATAACTGTTGACCGTTTGTGTTTAATTGAAAAATTCACAGGACAAATCATATAACTTTCTGGTCTGTCTCCAGGGAGTCAACTCTGTAGGTGTCTTTGGTCGCATCAGGAAGATTTATGGCATGTTTATATAATTGCTGTTATTTATGGCTCTTCTGCAGTCAGCATGGGAGCCAGCAGGAGACAGACCCTATCACAAACGCAGCTGCACCCAACCCTCTCCGGAGGACAGGCCAGGCGGCGGCCACGGCCACCCGAGGGGCCCCATGCTTCTGCCTGGCAAGGATCGCGGCAGAGCTTCACCAGAAAGCGCTTACTTGTCACCTGAGTTCATACCAAAGTGCAGGACCAAGGATCCACCACAAAGACTGGAGACGAAAGGAGCCCTGAGAGGTCAGTCAGGAAGCACAGGATCCTCATTTAAGCGCCGAGGAAGATGACTTAGCTCAACACAGAACAAGAACAAAAAGTTTCCAGGTATCTCAGAAGGCTCATACAATACTAGTCAACATGCTTCTTGAACACCTGCACTGACACCTGAGCTCGCTGCAAGCTCTGCCCCGCCATCATCAACACCACTGCCTACTAACGCTATTTAAGTAGCTGGACACCCCCAGAAACATTTTGTTTGGTCTCTAGAGTGTTTCTTTTTAAAAAAATAATAATTAGTTTACAAAAGTTAAAAATGAAGAGATGCCAAATGAAACCTGTATTTCTGGTTTCTCTTAAAAAATCACGAGATCTGGCCACCTTTGGCCTACCCTTTGGCATAGCAACAACTGGCATCTGCTAGGTAGCAGCTGCCCCTTTACACAGGGCAGCCGTGAGCAAGTTCACGCTGGGCCCCTCCCCACCCCATCTTCTCTCCTGTATTTGAGGTTGCAACCTCTGAGATTTCATGCAAAACCATTTATATAGCACCAAGTGCCCAGTGATTGTTTAATTTGTATCTGAGGTCTTAAGGAAGGAGCTTACCATCAGGTCAGGTTAAATAAGGAATCCTACTGATCCAAGAGGTTCAGATCTTGAACAACAGCAGTTTTATACACCTATAATATATATATGGGTTTACTTCTGTCCTCATTTATGAACAGGGACGCAGCTTAATACGGCGGAGAAAGAATATGCTTTGGGGTCAGCCAACGTGGATTAAAAAGCTGGCACTTCCTCCCTTAGCAGTATAACTGGAGAACTCTCTCTGAGTCTGTTTCCTCATTTATACAATGGAGATAATTTAATCGCCTCACAGGGACATTGCAAGGTTTAAATTAATACTTTTGTGCTTTGCTCATGCTGCTGCTGCAGCCTGGGAATTTCCCAGCAGTCCACCCGTAGTTAAGCTGACAAACATCTCTGTGGATCAAGAGATAAACAACATTTACTCGCCAGAGTCTTC
The DNA here is from genome assembly GCF_054644295.1 of Miniopterus natalensis. Lineage (NCBI taxonomy): Eukaryota > Metazoa > Chordata > Mammalia > Chiroptera > Miniopteridae > Miniopterus > Miniopterus natalensis. Next base: position 23,907,459 of record NC_142092.1, on the reverse strand, counting down.
CAACCTCACTGCCCCTTGTCCTCCACTGTCCCAGGGAAAAAAGGAATGCTTATCCTCTGGTTTCCCATATTTATCTCCGTAAAAGCATGTTTAGTATGTGTAGTTTTTGCACATGTATCTTTCACACAACGGGTCACATGCATGCTTTGTGTTAACAGAATCTAGTAAACTGCCTGTTCTATATGTGTTTAGATAATAGTGACCCAGTAATAAGGGGGTTTAAGTCCTTATTTTCTCTCTTACTGTTTGGATCACACTCAGTGTTAATAATAGTAACAAATTGTATTAGCTCAAGTGCTTTGAATAGATGCATACACACTTGTACTTATCTAAGCTATCAGAGCATCATAAAATAAAAATTGCTTTGTACACCTTAATACATAGGCTGATATATCCACTCCTTTTCCAATTCCTACTGTGAACATATTTCCATATGAAAAATATACACATTAGCAGCACCACCTCAGTCAGTCTTGGTGTGGGAGCATGCCCAGCTTAATATGTTTTAAAAGGCATTAAAGAGCAATTTAACTTTATACCCCAAATATCCATGCAGATTATAAAATAATAACACATGTAATAATTAAAACATGAAAGAATTTGAAAATATGTGATATATAACATTGTTAATTTCTGAATAGGGAAGTTCTTTATAAATACAAAAGATCTATATCATGAAAGAATAATGTCTGACTACATGAAATTAAAACATTTCTCTATGGAAAAAAACAAACCACAAAACAAAAGCCAAAAATCAAATGATAATCAGGAGGAAATATTTGCAAATCCTATCACAGAAAAGGGCTTTTTTAAAATGTAAAAGCTCCTGCAAATAAATAAAAAGACAAGCAACCCAACAGATAAACAAAGGGCATAAACAGATACCTTAAACAAAAGACAATGCAAATAGCTATTAAACATATAAAAATACACAGGCCTATTCATAACTTTAAAATGAAAATTGAAGGCATAATAAAATATTTTTTTCTCTTTTCAGATTGGTGGAAATTAAAACATTTGATAACATAGGTTGCTGAAGGAGGTGTAGGCAGTCAGGCACTATTATATGTTGCAGGTGAGAATGTAATATAGTGCAAACTTTATGGAGAACATGTGCAATGTTTACTAAATTTTAAAACCCATATGCTTTTGGATGTGGGTGTTATACTATACATATATATAATCTTATGAGTAATTAGTAATTACATATACAGCAAATAGTCATTGCAGCATGGTTTATAACAATAAAAGAATGGAAATAGCCTACATGCTAGTTAATAAACACCTGGTTAAACATTTTAGAGAACAATCATACAATGCAATTATTTAAATAAGTAAGGCACCTCCATATGAACAGATACTGGGTGATTCCAGAGATGTATCTGTAAGTGAAATAACACAAAGTAAAACTGTGCATGTGATGGGTAATTATTATGTACAACAGCAGCAGCAGATATGCAATATATTCCTGTATGTGCCCAGGGTATCTATCTCTTGAAGGGAACACAAGAAAAAAAATAACAAGTAGCTGCCTGCTGAGGGTAAATGAGTGGCTTAGGAACACTGGTGGAAGAGAGACTTTTTTCCCATTATATTAGTTTTTGGGTCTTTTGAATTTTATACCAAAAGCATGTATTCCTTCTTTAAAAATAAAAAGGAGAGAGAAAAAAGAAAGAAGAAGAAAGGTGAAATAAAGAAAATGAGGAGAGAAACACAATATAAATACAAAGAGATAATTCTTTGCATGGCACACAGCACTACCCCACACTGTCTGGAACCAGATGTCTCACTAAGGTTCTCTCTGTAGTGCCCAGAAAAATCTCAGCTCTTGCTTCTAAAACCACACCCTGCTTTGACTATTTCACTGTCTCTGCCTTTATAAGTTGAACTGTGCCTTCCTCCTCTCCACCCCCAAAATGAAATATTTTAGAACTCTAATTCCCAATAACTTGGAATGTGACTTTAATTGGAAATAGGGTCTTACAAAGGTAGTCAAGTTAAAATGAGGTCACTGGGATGGACCCTAATCCTATATGACTGGTGTCCCTATGGGAGGAGAAATCTGGACACAGAGGGAATACAATGTGGATAGACACTGGGAGAAGACGGCCATCTCCAAGCCAAGGAGGTACCTGGAACAGACCCTTCTTAGTGCCTTTTGAGGGAGCATGGCCTTTGGACTTCTGGCCTTCAGACCCGTGAGAGAAAAAAATTCTGTTCTTCTAAGCCACCTAGTTTGTGGTACTTTGTTATAAAAGCCCTAGGAAATTAATACCATGCTCTCTCCCACTCTTCCACTCCCCCACTTTCCAACTCCATTCCCTTTCCATTTGCTTTGACCAAGAGCAGTATCTCAATGCCCATAAACTGTAAATCGATTTAGCCTTTCTTGGTACCATGTAATTCCACAGCTTTTCCCAATCAGCATAAGGAAAGCCCAGAAACAAAGGGTTGCCAGAATCTCCCCCAGAAAAAAAGAATTCATCCGCCTAAGGTGATGATAGAGCCCATAGGCTGAGAATATTTCCAATCAGTTTATGTGTGGCCTGGTTACATATATCTAATCATCTTCCTAATGGCTACAGGGTATGTAATTGTTTAACTATACATAACTTATTTAACGATTTTCTGTATTATTGGTTATCTGTGTTATTTCCCAGTTTCCACTGTTGGATAAATTCCTTGGAAGCGGACTTTATGAATCAAAAGGCAAGCATACTTTATGTTACTTCACAGAATTCCTCTAAAATATTATGATTTTGCAAGATTCTATAAGGCTACATTGAGAATCAAGAAACTCCCATCATTTATTAATCTGTTACTCAATGAATATTTTTTAGGATAGTATTGATTATGTCACAATACATCCTTTGTATGAGGAAGACCCTTGTCTCAGCCAGGAAAATAATTAGGCTTCTCTTATTTTTAGCACCTTTTTTATGCTCTAAACTTGCCAAGTCTCTCTTACCTTCCTAGTCTTTCCCTTTGGTTAACTTTCTTTATAGGTATTTAACTTCTTTTATCCTGCTATATTTTATGTAGTTTATAAGCTGTATCTTCTCTCCTCCTCCTTCTTCTTCATATTTTAAAAGAGGCATTTTCATTTTTAAAGTATGAAAAATGGGGGTTGCAGGCAGGGGTGTGGCAAGTCCACATTTGGCAAGGAGTTGAAATGAGGCTGGTCTTAACCCCCACTGGTGCCCTTTCCTTTCTCTCCTACGATTATTTTTGAGTCTCTTTTCTCAGTATCATACAGCAGAACCAAAATAAAAGCCTGACTCTATTTTGCTCTGCTTTTTTCTTTCACCTCACGGCTCCCCTTATGAAGCCCAGTGCCCTGGGAACCCAGCCGTGGATCCGTCAGTGGTGTCCCCACCCTCAGCCCGAAAGTCGTCTGTGCCCAGAGGTCAGCGCGGGGAAGGGGGAAGGAACCGGGCCGAGCCTGCCCTGGGGGTGATCGCCAGGTTGTCAGGGCTGACAGCAAAGAGCCGGCTGCCTGATGGATCCAACGAGCAGAAAAATCTGTCAAAACACCCAGAACGTTCATTGCAGGGATCGTGGCAACATTGCCTATTTGTTTGGAGCACGTTTAATTATTTTTAAACATATGCAGTCTGTAGTTCAGTGAACATGTCAGGGATAATAGAGGAAGGAAAGCAAATGAGGCGAGCAGCCCCGATCCTGGAGCGCCCACTCCTCTCCGCAGCTGGCTGGCGGGAGAAGCAGTTGATTCCCTCCAAAGTGTGGCTCCCTGTCTGTCACCTAATGAAACGCAGTAGGGGGATTAATGCCATTAGGGGGAGGCCGGCGTGCTGTGCAGGAAACAGATACACATCCTCACTCCTTTGGGGGAGCGTTTCTCAGCTCCTGCCCACTGGCCTGCAAAGGTCACTCCCGGCCTTGTCTCAGTTAAATGGGAAGAAATTAGGTTGGTTGAGAGAATCTTGGGGTCTGTTTACTGAGACAGCCGCTGGGGATCCAGGCACCTAACTCTGTCCCCCACCCCCACCCTCATCGGGGCTTAGATTTCTTCTTTGGGGGAAAGCGGAGGTAACCAGAGAAGATAAAAGCCCTACAAGTAAATGCTTTACAGAAGAAAAAAAAGTTTTATTTTGATAACCAAATTGATGAAGGAGTGTGGGGGGAAAACGGGGCATTGCTGTTTGGGTATCGTGATCCTCTCTCTACGCTCAGGAACCCAGAGCTTTCCACATATTAGTGCCCACAAAGCTGAGCAGAGAGACGCAAGTGTCCCCTTTTCCCTGCTCCACAGGAGCGTGCAGGGCCAACAGCTGCAAGTGAACACAACTCACATATTCTGTATGCGTAGAAAACTCAGAAATCCTGACTTTAAACTAATGGTGGGAAATATTGGGGGAAGGGGAAAAACCAGGAGAAGCAAGGTAGGAAGAATAAATGCTCCCTGAGGATGGCTATGACCAGCATTCAGACACAAGCAGAAACCTCCAATTAAATGGAAGAATCCCGGCACTGCCCAGGCATAACCAGGGGAGAAGCAGGGAAGGAATGGGAGCAAATTAAAGACGTAAATAAATAACAGCGGAGGAAGAGAAGGTTTGAAGGAAATGCGGCAAGGGAAATCTGAGGCTGACTCAGTATCACACAAATGTTAGATAAAGATGAACGTAAATGCTGCCTTGTCAGAGTTTACCTTCGTTATTTTCTTATCGAAACGAACACTCTACTTTATACTAAAAGCTTTGAATGGTACTCTGATATTTGCAGGCAGTGCAGTGCTTCGTAGCTACAGAGACTGCTATCAAAGAAACATGACAAATGAAAAATAAAGGAAAAGGGAATTCAGGATCGCTCATATTTGTTATGTTACAAACTCAATTCTGGACATGCCCTGTGTGTTGCCACCACTTCCTGAGGGTCACTGGGGGTTGCGTTTCTTAAAAGACATCATGGCAGAGTTCATTTTCTCTCCTATTAGCAGGCCAACAATGGAGAAAAGAAGGGAAAGGCAGGAAGAGCATGCCATCACATATATGTGTTTATGTGTGTGTGTATGTGTACATATATATACATATATACACACACACACATATATATACCTGAAGAGCATGCCATGACATATATATGTGTATATATACACTTGAAAGAAACATGGTCGAATTTAGAGGGGTCCCCCCCACCTTTTCTTTTTTCTAAATCCGCAGGCCTCACCAGTTTCCAGGAAGGAATGGAACGTAGGAGCTCAATACCAGGGTTCAGATGGTCGCTCTCGTTGATGGACACAGGGCCTCAGGCCCCTCTTCTAGGTCCTGTGCCTCAGGTACTCAAGGCGTCTGCTCCGCTGCCTCCGGCTGCTCTGGAGAGCCAGGCACCTGCGAAGGGCCCTCCCTCCCCTGCAGGCCCCACAGCGTCCGCAGGCTCACGGCGGCCCCAGTGCAGAGGGGCTGCTGCCCTGCTCGGCCAGCTGCCTCCTGGCTCTACCAAAGCCACTGAGCCCTGCACTCCTTACCAGGCCAGAGCTGACTCTGTCGGCCACACAGAGGGGATTCCTACTGTCTCTGATGGCAGATTCAGGCCCGGGGTCAGGCTGGGGTGCCAGTCCCGGCTGATCTCTCCTTTGCTTGGCTCCCCTGAGTCCAGCTGTCAGTGCTCCACACTCTTTTCTCTTGGCTCCTTTCTGCTTTAGCGGAGTCCTCCAGCTCGTGGACCCCCGGGCAGGGAAGGGGCTGAGAGAGACGAGGTGGGTTTTTACTGTTGGAGGGGTCTTTTCCCTCTGGACTTTGATTGCCAAAACTTATAAGAAAATATTTACATCTTCAATGATATAATATATTGAAGTAAAAGTCATATGTGACAAGAAGGGAGACAAATGAAAGTAGGTGTTACCCATGCTTTTGGTAAATGCAATGGCATCCAATAGAGAAGGGATACCCTCCATGAATAATCACAGAGAAAGCCCGAATCTCTGCTTCAATGTAACTTGAGTGGCTACTGAGCTTTTTGGTGTGTTTTTTTGGTTGTTTGGTTGTTTGTGTGTGTGTGTGTTTGTGTGTGTGTGTGTGTTTTGTAAAATATATCCTAAGAGACTCCCTCTTGCCTGGCCAAATCTAGCAATTCTCATGTATGATAAAATAAAGTCTTAGAGCTGCAAAATGCCAGGGCTAATTTTTTTACCTGTAGTGTCTGATGACTATATAAACTATTAGAACAAGGCTAGAATGATTTATATGTGTCATTAGAAATTTAAGGTTTTTTAAGGGCTCATAACCATGTACAGTATGAGACGTATTAGATCTACCACTAACAAAAAACACTCATAGGAAACTCTCCGAGTTACAAATTTAATCCAGCAAGTAAGGGGGGGGATTTTCCCATCCCACTCAGAAGACACCTTGGGTCATAATCCTTCCCCTGACCCCAGTGTCACACAGCCTTGAGTCTGAGGGAAAAGAAAAGTAGGGGTCTGTGGGGCTCTGGCAGGGTTTCAGACTAGGCAGTGAGAACCTGTGGTCAACTTGGACCTTAAATTTTAGTGTGCATCATATTCACATGGAAAATGTAAAAAAAAAACTTGAAAAAATGGTAAATGTTCAGATTCTACCTCCATAGATTCCCATCTCCTAAGTCTGTGTTGAAGTAATTATGGTAACATTCAAAATACCATTGCACTTTGGGCAGTAGTTTACTGGAAAGGTGTGAAGCAACAGGAGGCCAGGCTCCATTTGCTAAATGCATATGGCATTACTTTAGGACAACTACTGTTATCTTGGTGATATTGTTTAATATACATTGCAGATGGATTATTTACTCTATCCCCTCTAGCAGTCTGTCTATAGCTGGAACCAAGTGACCACAACATGTTGCAGAGAATTTGGAAGTTATGCTATTTAACTTGTCATATTGGGGCCCCGGGACTAGAGTGAAATGTGTGGGGCTCATGTGGCCATATGCGTGTGATTTCCTTCATGCATGCAACTCGCAGACATGGGGCCTTGAGCAAGAAAGGTCATCTTTCTTTTAGAAAGTGACTTAGTGGGTGGTATTTGTAACACAAAACATACAACCCAGTCTCTATATAGTATATATATATATATATATATATATATATATATATATATATATATACACATATACATACACGCAAACACACATAAAATGTGAGTTCTACTGTTTGATATATAATGGTTTGAATTCATCCCAAAGGCCAACCGCGGGGGGGGGAAAACAAAATCTCGCCATTTCAAGACCTGCAGAAGGTGACAGACCCTCCTCCCTGAATGTAAACTTCGCATTCTCTGCGCAGCTGGCCCCCGTTTCAATCCCATAAATCGCAGATTCGGCAAACACATTTAGGAAAGAGGAGGAGATAAGTAACAGCAAGCTGTGCTGATAAGAAGCCCGGGACTAAGTCTTTGAATTTGTGCACAATGGAATAAATGCCTTTTATCCATTCACCCCACTAAGCCAGCAACACCAGGAAAATCATTTTCCAATTAGTCAGCAGGTTTCAGCGTAATTACCTCTGAGATCAGATTTGCTACCATTCAAAAATGCATCAGAGACAGTGTAAGGAGGAGTTAAGCATCGAGCCTGGCATCTGAGGTCTGGGAGGAGGGGAAATTAGATTAGCTGCAGCAAAACGGGAGGGTTTACATTACCAGAGGGGCTCTACCTGGCTCCAGGCTTAACAGTGAACAACGCTTTCAGCATATGGCATTACAATGGATTAGTGATCGAGTCCGATTAATCCTAATAGATCGTCTTTTGAACCTCAGTGGCTTGTTAGGTGAGAAAAAAATTGTCTGTCCCCAAAGTGTCAGGTGAAACTCTCATTTGAGGTAAGACTACCATGTGGAGATGGGTCTCCATCTGGTGGCTTCCTTTTGTGAAACTCCACCAGAAGGTGTTTTAATGAGGCTTTTATAGCAGGAGCCACCTGCCACTAATCTCCCCCTCTAAAAAGGTGTAATTGAGGGTTGGTTTTACAGTATGGCTCGTATCCTAACCTTGGGAATTCATCAAGAAATGCAAATCTGGGTGGGATGGTGTAATCATGAAATGCCATTTTGGCTTTTGGTTTAGACTGAAGTGGTTATAGAAATTTGTGGCTCGCTAATTACAACCAGCTATATAGTAGCTTCCCCTTTCAGTTAGATTAAAACGTGTGTCATCTCGGAATTAAATAACCAAGTTGATGGTGACCATATGTCTTCATTCAATTCTTTGCACATGTAAAGAGTTGCGAGGCTGCTAGTGGTTCACACAATTTAAAGGTTTCATTCCCACTATTAAGATTTAACTGGTTCAGATTTACTACACACTCGTCCTCGTAGTAGATGCCTCAGCTCTAAGATGCATTGTTTGAATGGGACATGAACAAATGGTAAAATCACCAAGATGTTTTCTACCTGTGGGACTGTGGGAATACAGTTATTTTTCTTTATTGCTTAATTTAACACAGATTTGGGTCATACTGCTCTCCCTGAAGATTGGCTATGGATTACACTGGCATTTCTACCCAGGACCTCATTTGAAATAAAAGATGCTGCAGAAGGTGGAGTACAATAAAGTAATTTTGATTTTTTTAAGTCAATAACCATAAACTGAGGCCCTACAATGTACCAGGTATATTAAATTAGGATATTTTAATGATAGTAACAACAATAATAATATTACACAGAACCTGCCTCCCAATGCTGTGGGATCATTTGTTTTTCACTCCTATTGTTCTAAAGAATATTTTGAGCCCAGCTGGGCGTGGCTCAGTGGTTCAGCATCAACCTAGGACCCAGGAGATCCCGGTTTGATTCCTGGTCAGGGCACATGCCTGGGTTGCGGGCTCAATCCCCAGTAGGGGGCTTGCAGGAGGCAGCCAATCAATGAATCTCTCATCATTGATGTTTCTCTCTCTCTCTCCCTCTCCCTTCTTCTGAAATCAATAATGATATATATATATTTTAATAAATAATATTTTTAAAGTTCTTTTCCTTTGCTAGTGTCACTTCAGAATGTTATGTTGTGAAACATCTTACCTAAATATAAATCAAGTCAACTAAATAGTATATATTACTTAGATAAATTTCAATATTTGGGTATTTTCTATCCTCTATTTTAGAAGTCAAATAATGCATGGCCCCCAATTATTTGCCTTTCAACTACTAGTTTAATTATTGAATACAGAATGAAAGGTACATGATCCTAAATATCCCATAATTCAAAACTGGATTGCAGTTTGAGTTTGGAATGGTCTTTATAAATATAAAACATGATTTTAAAGCAGGAATCATAAACTAGAGTTCCAGAAGCTGAATCTGACCTGTACTTTTATATTTGGGATTTTTTCTTGCTATTGTTGCTTTCATTTGTTGGCCTACGCAAGGTTTTGTGGGGGGGTTTGGTTTTTAATGTTTTATTGTGTGTGTTTTAGAGAAAGAAAAAGGGAGAGGAAGAGAGAGAAAGAAACATCGATGTGAGAGAGAAACATCAGTTGGTTGGCTCCTATATGTACCCCTACCAGGGGTCGAACCCACAATGTGGGCATGTGCCCTAACTGGGAATCGAACCAGTGACTTTTTGGTCCATGGGACAATTCTCAATCAACTGAGACACACCAGTCAGGGCAAGGTTTGTGTTTTTTAATTCAAATTTTAATCTATATGGACATGTTATGCTCTATCTTGTTTACCAAAGGCCCCCGATACCACCTAATTTCACGCCCAATCACACTGACAAACCTCAATCCCAACTCTAAATTAATGATGCTGACTTTCACATGAGTTGGTGAACATTGGTCTCATTATATTAGAATCAATCCCTGAACATGTCTCCATGCCTGTGTAAAGCCCTGGCAGATGGACGAGCGGGAGAAGGCAGGTACCCACCCAACTGGCATGATCTCAGGAGCCAATTCCGCCCCTCAGTAGAGCTAAATATTTTGCTTCCACATCCCTAATATACTTGGTGCACAGTCATGAATCGGAAACTCAAGGAATAGCGTAAGTGAGAGAAAAGAGACAAGAAAACATTATGTAACCTATTTTCCATGTAGGGAAAGGTTCGGAGTTTAAAACCCTGTAACTGTAACTTCAATTTTCACAATGCTTTTCTCCAGGAAATGCAATTCCCGCAGACGTGAATCATTAGAACTAATCCTGCCAGGGAAAGGATTGCTTAAACTGTGTTCCCTGTTCACAGTTAGGAGAAAAAAGTCAATTATTTTTTTCCCTTTAGCCTTAGACCAATTAGAGAAACTGGCCCATCCTTTCTCTAAACTAATCCATCAGTGTTGGTTTAATACAGAGAAAGCAACAGTTGGCTGACCAGCCAGTTGACACACGCTAGGCCTCCTGTTAGAGGTTATGACCATGCATTGCATTAAAATGGACCCAACTTCTCCCTGCCTCAGCTTCTGGACCTATTTTTTCATCCCACTAAACTCATAATCAAGTCCAGCCCAGGAGATTATCATGAAGCAAGAAAATGTCTTTGGTGTGTTCTCCCTCAGTATTGCCTATTCATTTCCTTTATGGCCTCCTGCTGTCCCCATGCGCCCACTGTGTGACACGCTGGCAGGCCTGCCCTCCTCAGCCAGCCACTCCTTCCCCACTCCTCTCCACCCCTCTCTCTCCAATCCAAACTCTCTGGGCCATAGCGCTTTCTGGCTGACAGCTACCTACTTTCATTAAGTAGCTTGTTGTGAAATTGGTTTTGGGGCTCTGTGATTTGGGGCTTTTAAGCATAATGTCTAATCTAAAGGAATAATTCTTTGAATAAAAATCAACAGAAGCACTGTTGACTGGATGGGAAATAATAGAGGACTGGGAAAGGCCTATGGTACCCCCAAATCGTATCATGCTTTACCACTAAGGCAAGTTCAGAGTAAAACATTTGCTTCCTTGTAGACACATTTACTCATGTTTAAATGAATTTTTAAAAATTAACTTACTTTTGTCATGTCCTATATTATGAATCTTTGTGAGAACCAGACAGTTACGCAGATGTGTGTCCTGTGACTTTTAGGATTCGGAGGTGGTCAGGATGGAGGCGTGTTGGCTGAAATTTGATGTGATACCATGTCCCTAAATATAAGCAGGTAAATAATCACTCTTTAGTCTCAGCTAGAAGTCAAAGAAATTTATTTAAACCGCAGACTTCTCACACAACACTCTCCGCACAGTTACCGAGGAATTTGCATACTTAGATATTTTCAGTTCACAAATGATTATGTCTTTGTTTCACTCCTCAACAGCCAGCCTCCCCCTCCCACCTGCTCTCCCCGAGAGCCTTGCAGTGAGCCATCCTCCCCTTGGAGAAACCACACGAACACAGAAACGAGGTTGGCTCACCTTGACATTTCATTGTTGTCTGGCATTTTCCCCTATACCTTCCTCAGTATGTCACATATGTTTGTAACGGAGGCCAAGAAAGTTTTAAGAAAAGAAGAGAGAGGAAAGGAGGGGAGGATGGTGGGAGAGAAAGAAAGGATCAGAAAGGGGATTAAAAAAATCCTTACTTGTGTTTTAGGTAAATCATTTAGACAATAATCCATCTATCTGGAAAGAGACAAGAGGTAGGAAGCCCAAATCAGGTGAATTTCTACATGTGCATGAGAAATACTCACCAAAGACTGGAACAGGTCTAGCGTGTGTCCCTAAAACAAGCTGGCGGCACCTGACACTGGTCTGCAAAAGTGCTTATCAGACTTGCGTGAACAGAGGGGTCCTGAATGGGCATTAGGAATTTGATTCCATAGACCTGGGTTGAATTCCAGGAATCTCGATTTTTAACAACCACCCATAGTGATGCTGACAGAGTTCTAGAGGAGGAATATTTAAAACTTGTAGGCCATTTCATCAAAATCTCCATTACTCTCCCTGGCCCTTTGAGAATCCAGAGTGAAGAATTTCAGAGATGGATGTGTCTACAGAAAGAGTACTGCATGGAGAAACAGTAAATTTTATTGAAGATTTTTTTTTAATTTAAAGAAGAGCTATCTTGGACCAGTTATGCTCCATCAATAAAGCAGACTTAAATATTAAACCCAAAGGGAAAGATTCCAACCTCTGAGACAGTTGTTGTCCACCAAAGGAACTGAAATGATTATAGGCAGCTCAGGCCAGATATGTAATGTGGGTGTTAAGATTCTGTTTACAAAACCAATGTGGGAAGGCATGGAATTTCTAGGCTGAGAGCCACTTGTGTATATAGTCCCTCATTTTGCATTCTAGAGAAACCCAAAGTTTGTTTGCTGTAGGTGCAAATCTCACACTGCAGCAAAACTTGCACATTCCATGGCATCCAAGCTGGTGCGTTGCCCTGCCCGCCCTGCACCGCCCCTTGTCCACTCCAGCCATCTCCTTGAATCCCTGATTCAGATAAACTGTAATTATTTAAAGCATTATCACTTAAAGGTCCCATGCCACCTGACAATCCTGCAAAGTCTGAAACTATCAATCAGCAGTTAATATCCTCAAATATTCATAATACAAGAAACTTGTGGCAAAGCCAGCTTTTATTTCTATGACAACCTCTTTCAGTCTTTTAGGGTAGGAATGATGTTTATGGCCATTTGATGGTTTCATGCACAAAGAAATTCAAATTGGCCAGAGCAAAAGTATTCAAACATGGAAAACAGTAGCATCTCATCCTTTGGCCAACAGAATAACCTGGCTCAGTCATTTGGGGCTGAGTCAACCGTACTCTCAATGTAACTTTTTCACCCAACATTTATTTCTATCATGTGAGAGAAGGTTGGAGATGGACATGAACTACTAGTACATAATATATACTACTATTCCTTTTATCTTTGAATCTGCATATGCATTTGTTCTAGAGCTGATCTTTCATTCTTAAAGCTTGCAAACTTGATGCAATCTTAACTTTTATAACAACCCAGCCTGGTGCTTACTTAGGAAGTTTTCCCCCTTACTTTCACCCACAGGACTTTCTATTCTAACAGTGTTTGGTTTCATCCCTGATTGATCTTGAGCTGGCAGGAATTAAAAGGCTCTCCCAAAATGAGAAGTTCCATGAAAATAGGCACCTTTCATCTTTGGAAGCAAAGGAGCCCTGTGCCACATGGTGGGGTGGCAGTTCCTTTGATCAACATTTCTTTGTTCCAGCCTAGAAACTGAGTCAGCCTACCGGGCACAGCAATACAATAGAGGAGCCAGTATCCCAATGGAACCAACGATCAGCAATGATTGGGAATTTCCATCACAGCATCTTAATCCACTAGCATGAGTTGTCACCATGAGCTCCACTAGGCCCATTAAAATGACTTTAGGTCACCTCCACTGAGCCTGCCCATTCACTCCAAAACAATTATCCTAATCCCCTTAGCAGACCCAATCCCTTAGCACTTATGAAGTGCCCTCCTATGCAGGGTGCTGACATTTTCCAACAACACTTGCCTCTTTGAAATGCCAATCAAAAGTCCCTCTTGTTAAAATACAAGGCCCTCTCTGCAAGTATAAACAGACCTTCATACATCATCACCACCGCCATCATTAAAAAGCACTTACAGAACACCCACCTGTGTGTGACGCTGTGCTGCTGGGCCCAGAACATACCAGTGCTCGAAGTGCTGACCTCAGGAAGGAGTGGCTGAAAACCTGCCACTTCAAGGTTCTCATGCTGCTTATTTAGTGCAGACTGTGCCCAGGGGCATGGGCCTGCTGCAGAGCATTTCTGGTGTCTGGGTAATTGCCCCAAGAGGATTAATTAGCTGCTCCACAGAACAGATCTTGGAACAGCAGTGTGTGACAAAACTCACCATTAAAGTTTTACCAAAAGGCTACTTCCCAAACTTTAGTTCCCACTCCCTAGTACTTGACAACTTGGTTCTGCAGGGGCGGATTCCCGAGAACCTTTCATAATCTTTGTCTTCCTTTGACATGGTAGCATCTTTTTGACTATTCCCCGCTGAGAGAAGGGGGAGTGGAGTCAACAATAGCCCCCCATCGTGCTGCTAGCGAGCAAGCCCAGGTTAGAGGATGCAGGTCTATCTATCTGTCCCCCACTTCTCAGTGGGGTAACTTGGACAAATCATTAGGTGTGCCGGGCTTCGTGTTCCTCCTGTACAAAGTGGGAACCACCCATCTTATCAAAGCGTGTTTTGGAGGTTAAGTGAAACAATATGTGGTGAAAATACAATGCTTGGGGCTTAGTGGCTGGAGGCTCCTCTTGCTTAAGCCTTAGACAAGACTATTGACTAACACTGGGTAGGCTTCCGAGAGGTGGTGTTTTGAAAAGGTCTTTACAGAAATAATTCAGAGAATAAGTGAGAGAGCTCCAGCCAGAGGAAATGACATGAGAAAAGAGCAGACATTTAAAGCTAGCAACTATCACGCACGAGAGGACAAATACAGTGCCTGGAGCAGAGAAGCGTCATTGAAAAGCAATAAGAAGGGGAGGGGGGGGTGCGAAAGTGTGAGAGTGAGAGAGAACCAGCTGACCCTGTGCCTGATAAGCTTACCCAAGTCTTCATGCAAAAAGCAGTATGACCATGAATCCTGACTCTCACCTATGATTCTAGGTCTCTCTTTAGCACCATTTTAACACCTCTGTTGCTGTGTTCCTCCTGAGGGCTGAGGGAGACATATGTTTCGCATCATTTTTAAACTGGGCATAATGTAAGGAGACACTGAGATGCTTCAAATCAAGCTCAAAACAAATATGTTTTGACGAAGATTTATATGACCTCATTTCCTTCTCCCATTGCAATATTATTTTGCCACAATGCAAGTTTAATTACTACCCTCTACCTAAACCATGTATATACCATGACAAGTAATAAAGGCATTAACAGGAAATATGAAAAGACTATATCTGAATGTGCCATCTTCTTTTCCAGTTCAAAGATGTTTGATGTTGAGTTCCACTCAACCATGTTAACTTCTTTGTATGAGTCTTGGTTTCTTGTGAAGTAGATGCCCCGCCTAAGAGTGCTAGAAATGTCTTCAGGTGGAACCAGGTGCAGATGTCTGTAACAGAGCACTGTGGCTATCTTAGGGCCACTTGTACCCTCCCCAGTGCTCGGTGATAGAGAACACAAATGCCAAAATTGCAAGCCAGTGTAGTTTACCACCTTATGGCTCCACTCATAGATTATAATTCATGCAGGGTCTCACAAACAATATTTTTCCTAGAGAAGGTACATGAAGAAACTGTGGATCATTGTGGGCTGGAAACACCCACTGATTTCAGACATCCCCTTACTGAAGAGGATGAGTGTTCAGCATAGCTCAGCCAATTCTGATTGAATCCCCCCATTGCTAAGAGTGCCCCATCAGAGCTAACCTACAGAACTTCAGTTTCTCTCTTGGGAAATGGGAAGAGTGGTGTCTACCTCAGAAGGGGGTCAGAAAAACTGAATGAGAAGAAGTACCTAAATATCCTGGACCTATTCTACCTGAAGCAGCCTTGTCAGTTCCCCATCCTTTCACCCTTTTTAATTTTTATCATAGGTCTCACTACAACCTGAAAATGTCTTACTCATTTACATGCCCAGTTTCCTGTTGTTTTCTTTACTCACTAGAATATAAGCTCCAAGAGAGAGGAAATCTTACTTGTCATGTTTAATACCATATATCAAATCTTGCCTACTGATAGGAGGTACTCAAAGAATATCTGTTGATTGCATTGTAGTTATTAATAAGTGACAGCTATACCAATGAATGCACATATGTATATTAATATATTTATAGCTTATTTACTCCATGTCTATATATATTAATAAAAACATTTTATATGATATCATAATTCTCATTGTATGTATATAAAGAAATGAGCGTAGAAAGGTTAACTAATTTGCCAAACTGCCATAGCACAGAGAGGACAGTCTTGGGAACTGAAACCACAAATCCACACCCAGTCTGTGTTTCTCTCATTAGGGCACAGCTACCTACCCACTAATTTTCCCTTCTTCTTGGGAGATGGTTGCCATTTCTTCCTTACCATTTTAGACCTGTTTTAGAGTCTTTACTCAATAGCTTGTAATTTCACCCATTCTTCTTGATGTTTTCGCAGCCCCCTTTCCAGCCTACAATAGCCAATCCGCATGCTCAGGCCTGAGGTGACCATGTGTGGTTCTCTAGTTCTGATTTTGTTATCTAGCCTTCTGGATGCTATCATTTCTAGCAACCGGTTACTCAGCATTCTTAGAGTTCTCATTTAATTAGCATTTTAAAATTTAGATACCATTAGCCCTAATCCCCACAGGGTTAAAGCCCTGCAAAAAAAAAACACCCAGGTTTTCGTATACTGAATGACAAAGAGTTTGAGCCCACACGTGCGCCAGCCGCTGATGGACTGCACACCGCAGCTGTGCCGCTGAAGGGTGACTGTGCATGGGCGAACACTTCCAAATGGAGCTGCTGAAATGGGGCCTCACAAGTCTTTGACAGTGTTAATTACTGAATCCTCCTGGCCCGCCAGCCGGGCTTCTCCGTGGAAGGCCTCGCCATGTGGAACTTGCTCCCGGTGGCACTCCCTCTGAGCCCACACTTGGCAGCAAGCAGGCAACATTTTAAAAGATGTTTTTATTTGCTTTAGCATTTGGTTCAGTCCCCCCCACCCCCTTCACTCTGACACTTTGAGTCAGAAATACGTTTTCTTGCAGTTGGGGCAGAGTTCTACCAGGTTCCCTAATCCCTTGTTTAATGAGATGGTTGCCGGAAGGGAGCCCGCAACCAGAAGTGTTTTCTATTCAGGGTCCTGTGTACACAGACCTACCATACGAGATGGTACAGGGAAGGACATAGGGCAGCTGCTTTACATCCGAAGCCTCTTACTTTAGTTCTAGAGTCCTAGGACGTGGTATATGCTCCACAGTCATATAGAATATTTAACTTTTCCTTTATCAGTTCATCAGGAGGGAGCCTTGGTCGGGAAAAGAGTGTTTTTGTGAAAGGCTTCCTAAAAGAAAAGATTCCACATTAATTGTATGCTTGATTTAACTCGATCCTTCAGTAACAGAAGTTTAGCCAGCTATGCTATGAAACATTGCAAATCACAATCACAAGGCCTATAATATGCCATTCATCAAGATGACTCTCTTGGCTTCCACTGTGGGTGTCCTCTTGCTCCACCATAAGACCTCAGGGAATAAAAAAGAGCCAAGCCACGAAAATAGCTGCAATAGAAAGCTCTGTGGTCACAGGGCCAAGGCCAACACCAAAGGCATGTACCAACCAAAATGCAGATGTGCGATTTGGCAGTGACATGGCATGCGGGCCTTTCAGAGCCAGTGAACCACGCAGGATGACGAGGGTTTTCATCTTCTAGAACTGTGCCCATAATTCTAATTGCTATTTTGAATTCCCTTCCTCCAGAAGATTAGCTGTAACCAGTTACTATGGACTCATGCAGAGAAGGCACTTTATTCTTTCCTTTCCTGTGAATGGCATAATGTTTTCAGATGAAGCAAAGAGACAGGTACATGTCAGGGCACAAATGGAGCCCAGTGTTTTCTGCTGCTTCATCTGAAATGCAACTGCTGGGGGAAATCCCCCAACCAGCAAGTGGAAAGAAAGTCATTTTTCTTGACAATAGTGATTTAAAGTTTTCATTAAAAAGAATCCCAGTAAGCCTATTACTTCTACACTTTGTATTTTCTGCCACTTAACTCACCTGCAAAGTTCATTATCATGGGTTGAATTGTGTCGACCCAAAATTCCTATGTTGAAGTCCTAACCTCCAGTACCTCAGAATGTGACCTTATCTGAAAGCAGAATTGTTGCAAATATAATTAGTTGAATTAAGATGAAGTCATACTGCAGTAGAATGGGTCCCTAATCCAGTATGATTGGTGTCCTTACAAAAAGGGGAAATTTGGACATAGCGACACTCACACTAGGAGAATACTATGTGAAGATGAAGGCAGAGGTCAAGGTGATACACTACAAGCCAAGGACCACCCAAGATCACCAGCAAACCAGCAGAAGCCAGGGAAGAGGCCTGGAACAGGTTCTCCCTCCCAGCCCTCAGAAGGATCCAACCCAGCCAACATCTTGCTTAACCTTGGACTTCTAGCCTCCAGACATGTGAGACAGTACATTTCTATTGTCTCAGCTATTCCACTTGAGTGTTTTGTGATGGGAGCTCTGTATTTTTCATTTTGCTGTTGTTTTCATTGTTAGGTGTATTCCTTAAAACTAAAATTCGTAGGCAGAATTCTCTTCTCCAATTTTCCAGGTAAATTTTAGACAAAGATATCTGCCTTAAAAGTTGAAAATGAATGTCAGAAATTAGGAAACTATATTACCTTTTTTCATGTCAGTATACTTTTTATAAGTTTATCTCTAAGCCCTGTATTTACCTCACATTTTTATTTCCCTTGAGGAACAGGGACCTCAAAGGAGATGTTGTAGAACAGATTCCCTGGGACTATGGCGGAGACATGCATGTGCACCAGGGCTTGCTCTCCGCAATAATACCTGCAGGGAGATGAAGGAAGTAGGACCTAGCATAGGAGAAACTGAATTCTGGTGAGGTTGCAATAGAAGAATTAGATGATGAATGTCAATTGTAGCCTAAAATCTGCTGCAGTGGTGGGAACTATACTTTGTTTCATTAATTTCCTATAAATTTTCTTAGGAAAAAAAAAACACCAGAATTTACGGGGGTCTGTTCCCAGGTGAGGTAAAATTTCCATACAAGGAATGTGCACCCAAGCATGCAAGGAATGGACTGTAGTGGCTGTTGTGGTTGTCACTCAATCCCCTCTTCAGGACCAAGCCACTCAATCCCTCAGATGCCAAGAATGATGGTTGCTGAAAGCTCACAGTGAGTCCTTTCCTTATTATTGCCCTCAGTAGAAGACAGTTACCTCACCTTAGGACACACCCCATTTAGGTGGACAGCCCACACTCAAGGAGCAAAATGTAATGAAGTGGCAGACGTAATTCAACATTTAATGGTACTCTTGCTGTGCCCTTTGGTGGAAATACTCTCTTTTGGGGTTCAGGACCTCTAGACCCACAATGCCCAGAGTTGCAAAGACAGAAAGCATAAATTCTCCCTGGGGCTTCTCATGAAACAATCAGATGGAACACTGGCCTTAAGCAATATTTCACTTAGCCTGCCTACTCCTGTCAGCCACTTGACCACTTCCTCCACTGTATACCATGGGAAATCTGGTTCCTTACTTTATTTAGTGTAGCTTTCCTTTCTCTAAGCCTACAGCAGGATCACTGCCAGGATATTCTAAACTGTATCACTGAAAACTGCTCTCATATTGACAGCCTCTCCATTATCCAACTTGGCATCTTCATCCCTTAATCCCAGCACCCCGAGGATCCAGTTACCACCTCAGCTACATTTTGACTTGGTCCTGCATTATTTTGTGGTATGGTCTCTTTTCTCCATCAGGCTCAGCACTTTTGTGCTTGAGTTATATTGTGACATAAAAGTAATTACCGTTTTGGTGGCCAGTGGGAGAGTAGGGCTATATCCTGAGAGGAGTAAATATTGTCTTCAAAAGTGAGACCTATGCATCATTTTCAAGCAAGGGGGAAAGGTAGCTGTTACACGGGAGAATGTACTACTCTTTCAGAGTGTTTAGAGTCACCTAAGAATTCAAGATTTTTAAGTTCATTGGCCCAGATTCCCCTCTTGAACCTCAGGATCTCACTATGCTTGCTGGAGTTGAGAATTCAGCCTTTTCTGGACCTCTAATATCCTTTTAATAAATTCCCATGCCTGATTCTTAGCTTTTTCTACTTCTAGCTGTATGAATGTCTCTATATATGTTGTCAAAGAGGTCCTCTAACTTTCATAATTTACCTTAAATTGGTGATTATCATTATATTTTCTTGTTTTTCTCCAATGTATCTGATTCCATAGCCCTTATGATTACTATATCCCCAAACTATTCAAATACTTGAAAAACTGCAATGACCAAAGCATCTACTTTTACCAGTATCCCATCTCAATTTAGCGTTGATAAATGTTTTAACAACTGCACAGCTATTGCATACTGAGGTTATCAATAAGTCATTGTTTTAATCTGCTCATGCTGCCATAACAAAATACCTTGGAGGGCTTCCTGTCAAGATGGAGAAGTTGAGCCCGGCCGGCATGGCTGAGTGGTTGAGCACTGACTTGTGATCCAGGAGATCATGGTTCCATTCCCAGTCAGGGGCATATGCCCGGGTTTCCAGCTCAATCCCCAGCAGGGGGCTTGCAGGAGGCAGTCAATCAATGACTCTCCCATCATTGATGTTTCTATCTCTCTCTCCCTCTCCTTTCCTCTCTCTAAAATCATTAAAAATATAATAAAATAAAAAAAGATGGAGGAGTTGAGAAATGCTGGGCTCACCTCTTCTCATGACCACATCAAAATTACAATAAATTCCAGATCAACCACCTTTGAGAATCACTTGAAGACTAACTGAAAAGAACTCCTATAACAAAGGCTATAAAGAATAAGCCACCTCAAGACTGGTAGGTGAGGTGGTAATGCAAAACAGACTGGTCCCACACCTACACGTGCTGGTTAAGAATCAGAAGGGATATCTTGGCCGAGGAGGTTCCCCTGAGGAGCGAGGTGTCCCAGCCCCACACTAGGCTCCCCAGCCTGGAGCACCAGTGCAGAGAAGAAGAGTCTCCACATCTCTCTGTGAAAACCAGCACGATTCCGTCCATGTGAAATAGAGGGCTTCTGTAGACCCAGACATCTTCTTAAAGGGCCCAAGCACAGACTCATTCACTCACAAAGCTCCAGCAAATAGAGAGCTGCTTGAGAAGCACCAGGGACATACAGGGAGAAACTGAATTGAATGGTTCAGGGTGGGGGCTGGAGGGGCAGCTCTCTCTAGGGCAGAATTGCTAGCAGGTACCATTGATCCTTTGTTGGTATTTTTTCCCCAGCCAGCCAGCAGGTTCAGGCCAGTGCCAAATCTGAGTCTCTATTAACTTGGCTAACGCCGTTTACCCCACCCTTAGACTCCACCCTACCCAATTCACACACCTACCTCAACCTCTTTCAGTGACTGTTCTTCATGAGCAGCTGACCACAGCCCATGCTAGGGACTTACCTAAAATCTCTTGAAGGTCCACAAACCCCAAACAAGCACTACCGGCTTTAGCGTGCTCTGTACCTCTTGCTAAGCAGACCCAAATCTGGAACCACTGGCAGCCAGGCCCAGTTTACAGTACAGCCTCTCCCAGGCACCTACAAGCCCATCACAGGCAGCTACAAATCACAGATCACTTTGTAGCTCCCACGAGCTGGCCCCAGGCCAGGCACAGGCAGCATCTGACCTTGGCATACACCAGAGCTTCCCACCCCCCAAGAAGCTCCAGAACCAACATACCTGGTGGCTGGCTTTAGGCCACACCAGAGTACTATCCAACTAGCTCCACCAACAACAAACCCAAAGGGTGGACTCAGCAGGCACCAGAGAGCTGCTAAAGCAAATCTCGCTCTGTGAGGTAAACCTTCTACAACAGCTTGTTCTCTTTTGTCACGGCCAGTCCTCACAGCCAGTAAGCCGGAGGGTCAGTCCCACCTACTGATGTGGCAACAGCAATAAAGGCTCAACTACAACAGGAGGGCACACACAGCCCACATAAGGGACATCCCAGGAGAGCCAAGCTGAGGTGACCAGGAATACTATGCCACTGGTCCCCACAGGAAACCTAACACATAAGGCCACCCTGCCAAGACTAAGAGATATAGCAGATCTACTTAATACACAGAAATAAACACAGGGAGGCAGCCAAAATGAGAAGACAAAGAAACTTGTCCAAAGTAAAAGAACAGGACAAAACTCCAGAAAAATAACTAAACAAAATGAAGGCAAACAATCTACCAGATACAGAGTTCAAAACACTGGTTATAAGGATGCTTCTTAATAAAGTCAGGAGAAGAAAAGATAAACTCAGTGAGAACTTACACAAAGAGATAGACACATTTAAAAAAAAGTCAGAAATGAAGAATACAATAACTGAAATGAAAAATATATTAGATGGAATCAACAGATTAGATGAAGCAGACAAATGAATCAGCAATTTGGAAGACAAAGTAGTGGAAGGCACCCAATCAGAACAGCAAAAAGAAAAAAAGAATTTAAAAAATTAGGAGAGCTCTTGCCAGGTGACTCAGCTGGTTGGAGTGTCATCCCATACACCAAAAGGTTGCTGTTCAATTCTCGGTCAGGGTACATATCTATGTTGCAGGTTTGATTCCCAGTTGGGGCACATCCAGGAGGCAACCGATCAATCTTTCTCTCTCAGATGGATGGTTACCTCTCTCTCTCTTTCCCTTCCTCTCTCTCTAAAACCAATAAAAACATATGGTAGAGTGAGGATTGAGTGAAAAAATGAGGGTAGTTTAAGGGGCCTCTGGGACAACATCAAGTGTAACAATATTTCCATCATAGTAGTCCCAGAAGGAAAAGAGCAAAGGATTGAACACATATTTGAAAAAAAAATGACGGAAAACTTCCCTAACCTGGTGAAGGAAATAGACATACAAGCCCAGGATCCCTGGATAGACCCAAATGAGATGGGCCCAAAGAGGCCCACACCAAGACACATTATCATTAAAATGCCAAAGGTTAAAGACAAAGGGTCAATCTTCAAAGTGGCAAGAGAAAAACAGATATTTATGTATAAGGGAGCTCCCAGAAGACTGTCAGCTGATTTCTTGACAGAAACTTTGCAGGACAGAAGGGATTGGAGAGAAATATGTAAAGTGACGAAAAGCAAGGACCTACAACCAAGACTACCAGCGAGGCTACCATTTAGAAATGAAGGGGAGATATAGAGCTTCCTGGAAAGAAAAAGCTAAAGGGGTTTATCCCCATCAAACAAGTACTATAAAAAAAAAAAGTTAAAGGTACTTCTTGAAGAAGAAGAAGAAGAAGCAGCAGCAGCAGCAGAAGAAGAAGAAGAAGGAAGAGGAGGGGAAATATCAAACTATGAATAATAAAATGACAATAACTAAATATCTGTGAATAATTACTTTAAACGAAAATAGATTAAATGCTCCAATAAAAAAATATAAGGTGGTTGAATGGATAAGAAAACAAGACCCATATATATGCTGAGAACAAGAGACTCACTTCAGATCAAAAGACATATGCAGACTGAACGTAAAAGGAAAAAAAAGATATTTCATGCAAATGGAAATGAAAAATAGCAGGGGCAGCAATAGTTATATCAGATAAAGTAGATTTTAAAACAAAGGCTATAATAAGAGACAAGGGAGGGCATTTCATAATGATAAATGGATCAATCCAACAACAGGATATAACCCTTGTAAGCAATTACACACCGATGCAGGAGCACCTGAATATATAAAGCATACACTGATGGACATAAAGGAAGAGATCAACAGTAATACGGTCATAGTCGGAGACTTTTACACACCATTCACATTAATGGAAAGATCTAGACAGAAAATCACAAGGAAATAGCAGCCTTAAATGACACATGAGACCAGATGGATTTAATTGATATTTTTAAAAAATTTCACCCCAAAGCACCAGAATATACATTCTTTTCAAGGCCACAATGGAACTTTTTCCAGGACAGACCACATAGTGGGCCCCAAAGCAAGTCTCAATAAATTTAAGAAGATTGAAATCATACCAATCACCTCTCCGATCACAATGGTATGAAACTAAAAACCAATCACAGGAAGAAAACTGAAAAAACACACAAACACATGGGGGCTAAATAACATGCTACTAAACATTGAATGGGTTAACAAAGAGATCAAGGAAGAAATCAAAAGATACCTTGAGACAAATGAAATTGAAAACACAATGACCCCAAATCTAAGGGACACAGCATGGTACTGGCATAAAAACAGACATGTAGATCAATGCAACAGGATAAAGAGCCCAGAAATAAACCCACACCTATATGATCAATTAATCTATGGCAAAGGAGACAAGAATATACAATGGGATAAAGAAAACCTACTCAGTAAATGATGTTGGGAAAACAACAGAAACATGCAAAAGAAAAAAAGAAACTACTTTCTTATATCATATACAAAAATAACTCACAATGAACTTACATGTAAGACTCAAAACCATAAAACTCCTAGAAGAAAGCATAGATTGTAAACTCTATGACATTGCTCTTCGTAGTATTTTTTTTATGTCTCCTTGGGCAAGGGAAACAAAGAAACAAGAAGCAAATGGGACTACCTCAAACCAAAGAGTTTTTGCACAGCAAAGGAAACCATCAAGAAAACAGACAACCTACTAAATGGAAAAAAGTATTTGCCAATGATACATCCAATAAGGAATTAATATCCAAAATATATAAGGAAATCATACAACTTAACACCAAAACAACAAAAAATCTGATTAAAAAATGACAAAGGACATGAATAGACATTTGCCCAAAGGGGACATGCAGATGGCTAATAAAGATGCTCAATGTCACTAATCACCAGAAAAAGGCAAATTAAAACCACAATGAGATATCACCTCATACCTGTCAGAATAGCTACCATCAACACATCAATTAACAAGTGCTGGCGAGGGTGTGGAGACAAGGGGACCCTTGTGCACTGTTGGTGGGAATGCAGACTGGTGCAGCCACTGCGGAAAACAGTAGGGAGGTTCTTAAAAAAATTAAAAATGGAACTGCCTTATGACCCAGCAATCCCACTTCTGGGTATTTATCCAAAGAAATCAAAAACCTAATTTGAAAAATTATATACATCCCTATGTACATTGCAGCATTATTTACAATAGACAAGATATGGAAGCAACCTAAGTGTCTATCAAGAGGCAAATGTGTAAAAAAGAAGTGGTACATATATACGATGGAATATTACTTGGCCATGAAAAGAATGAAATCCTATCATTTGCAACAACATGGATGGACCTAGGGTATATGCTAAGTAAAATAAGTCAGACAGAGAAGGACAAGTACTATATGATTTCACTTACATGTGGAAGATTCTTAAGAAACAAAACAAACAAGACAGAAACAAACTCAGAGATCAAACTGACGGTTTGCCAGATGGGAGGGAGGTTGGTGGGGGCTGGGTGAAAAGGGTGAAGGGATTAAGAAGTACAGATTGGTAATCACAGCAGTCATGGGAAATCTAAAGTACAACATAGGGAATAGTCAATAATATTGTAAGAACTATGTATGGTGTTAGGTGGATACTAGACTTATCTGGGGCGTCAGTTTGTAAGTTACATAAATGTCTAACCATTATTCTGTATACCTGAAACTAATATAATATCGAATGTCAACTGTAATTGAAAAAAAAGTCATGGACTGGGTGACTTAACAATAAAGACATTTATTTTCTTACAATTCTGCTGTCTGGAAGTCCAAGATCAGAGTGCCAATATGATTCTCTTCCTGGCTGCAGATAGCCGCTTTTTTGATGTCCTCACATGGTGAAGATAAAAGAGATCTCTCTCTCTTCTTTTGAGGCCACCAATCCTACCCTTCGGACTTCATTTAACATTACTTATCTTCTAGAAGCCCTATCTCCAAATACAGTCACATTAGGGTTGGTTATAGTTTCAACAACTGTGTTTTCGGGGGACACAAACTCCACAGCATCGACCTAACCACCTGGGATGGCATCCTGTTCCAAAATCCTATTTTGGGACTTGCTTCCTCAGACTATTATTGGCACTAACTCTCAGTTTCCCCAGGAAACAGACTCTGAGATGCTGAGATTTTCATTCAGGTGATTTATTAGGGAATATTCTTGGGAGCAACACCTGCAGGAGGTTAAAGGAAAAAGGGCTGAAACAGTTATGCAGCCGCAATGGAGTCGTCCCTCGATCCCACAGAGAGCTTTGGAGCTGAGATGGTCATTCAGAGATGTCCCAGATTGAGGCAAGGGAATGAATGTTGGTACCTTTCATAACCAGTCTCTGGACGTGGGCTGTATGCTGAGAAGAGGGGGTAACCTTGTGTGAGGCAGTTTTTAGCCAAAGGCAGTTCCCACAGAGGGACCCAGCTGTCATTACTCCTAGAAACTGGGGTAGTAGGTACGCTAACTCTGGAAGACATTTGGGGGGCACACAGTAGCATCCGCTACCAGAGACAAACAAAAGCTATTAGTCAAAGATGACGTGATATGTTAAGATTTACTTAACTGTGAAAAATAGAGTCAGAAGGAGGGAGTTAATTTTGCTAAATTAAATTGCTGAATTTTAGATTGCTTTTTTTTCAGTTTTAAACCACTTTATGAAAATATTTTTGCTTGGTGTGTTTATATTACACTCTAAGATATATATGGATACCACTAAATAAATGTGAAACACTTACAAAATATTATAAATCACATGTATTTTATATAACATATAATAAATAGAGAGCTGTTCTTAACAAAACTAATTTCTAAAAACAGAAGCTAAAAGCATTTGGAACATTTTGTTATTACTTAATCCTTTGATTTTATTTTAAGAAGAAACTATTAATTTTACTGCTTTAAATCAGTTCTGTCTTCTTGTGAACACAACCTTGATAATTAAACAGCAGGGCAACAGTTTTAAAGTTCCATTATGTATCTATTTATTTATAAATAATGTGTGAATTAGTGCCTGTTCCGAATTTGTATCATTCAAAATAGCGACATGTACTAAGATGTAAATTATTGATAAGGAAGAGAACTTTGCCAATAACTTAAAACAGTATCTTGAATATTCCAATAATGCTTTAGAAATTATTCTCAGCAACTATAAAACATTTCTGATTTGGATGTGACACCTTGAAAGTACTGTAATTCCAACATGTTTAGAAAAACACCAGCCTCAAGTATGACTTTCTCCTTGTGTGTGAATGTTACACTTGAGAAATGTTGCTACCTCACTATTCAAGCACCTTTCGTTACATACACGTCTAGAGAATGGACTTCGGATTTGGACTGAAGGATCTTCAAGCCCTTTTTATTCCAAGTATTAGCTGCGTGATGCTGTAAAATTGCTTAAAATCTTCACGTCTCAGTTTCTTCTTTGGCAAAATTACTGCTCACCACACGCTGTTGAGGATTAAATGGAAGAATGTATAGTAAGCCTTTGCTAAATGTCATCTTAGAGGTGGGTTCATTTATAAAAATTTTTTTTCCTATTAGCAAAGTAATACTTTCTTGTAACAAAAATTCAAAGAATACAGAAATATACAAAAAATGCAATAGCTGCCTCGCTTCCCTCCAACTCTAATTATAGAGTCAAGCAGTAATCAAGATTAACAGCTTGGCTTGTATTTGACCTTGTAAATGTTTCATTTCTTATTCTTCGGGTTCAAGATGCCTATGTCAGTAGGTGTTTTTTATTCAATTGACACTTCCTTTCCATATATAACAATAAAAAAGTGTTCTCTTAAAAACAAACAAACAAAAATCTATCCAGAATATTTACTTATAGCTCAGTGGAAGACACAGAAAAATACACAATTATAATACAGAAAACGGATATAAGAAATAACAAATAACTGTATCAATCTTTTCTCTTTTGGGGATATTTTTAATCTTACTTTTAAATGGGCCAAATTTAGAAATGTTACTTTAGAAGATTCACCAGAAGTTCCTGAAAGAATTTATACTATTTAAAACTTTATTTCTAGAGATCTACACCTGTCAATTGACAGAAGCACTTCAACTATTCTTTAATTGTGGCGAGTGCAAGATGCTCTTTGAATAGGGGACTCTACTTCTGTGCAAATACAAGGAGTGTGAGAATTATACACTATCATAAATATAGCTTACTGCTGACTCATATTATATGACTGGGACCTTTACCAACAGCTTTAATTATGCATATTAATCACTTCAAAATGGATCTTGGGGGAAGTACACTTTTGTTCTGCCTATAAGAAATCCCTATTATGTAACAGTAGTTCAGAGATAACACATTCAAAAAGAATAACATTCAATAAACAACAAAAATTGTGCTGGCAATTCAAGCTCTAGTGCCAACATTTATCATAATCATTTAACCAAAACTAATTTTTCATGTAAGTCTTGCATTTTTTTTTCCTAAATCTTTTTTCATTTGTTATCCCATAGTCTCACATTGTCCAAATATTGGACACTGGATTCTTCCTTTTTTCATTTCAGATTTTTCTTTTTCACTTATACTCACGTATCCATACTTGTAGCCCATACTTCTTTTCGGAGCTCCTGATCTACATATCCAGCTACTCACTGAGTATGCTCTAGGCTCTTCCTTTACTCTTATCTCCAAATCAGGTGAAGCTTTAACAGCTATACTCCTTTAGCTTTAAAATATTTTCTCTATTCTCTGCCCTCACTGCTTCTGCCTTAGCTTAGTCCCGTAACATCTTTTGTTTGGATTATTACAATGGTTTACCAATTATTCCATCGGCCTAAAGTTTTATTCCCTACTCATCTATTTTGCACATGATTTCTAAAAATGCAAACCTAATCATGGCATTATTTTGGTTAAAAACTTTAATGTGACTCCACTATCTTCAAGAAAAAGTACAGCGTCCTTGACCTGGCAGAGAAGGCTCACCTTTGCGGGCCTCTGGTTACTGCTCCAGGCCACAGCATCCACCCCTCTCCCACGTGGCAGTCATATGAACACACTCTCCACATTCACACATTGCTCAGGCCACTGGGCCTACTTCCTTTGCCAGGAATTTCCATTTCCATCTCACCAAATTGGCAAAGTTCTCATAAATTTGATCTTATTTCTTACATCTTCTTGTCAAGTTTGCTTAACCATCCACTATAAGCAGAGTCACCATATAACTTTTTTTGTCTTAACTGGGACACCTTGGAGAATGAAAGAGAGTGAGACTAATACTAAACTCTAATGGATATTGGGGCAAGGGTCGTAAACTGAGTCTCTCCTGGGAAAACTAGAATGTATGATCCCTCACCTCTCAGTACAGTTGATTATTCCATTTTCTTGTGCTTTTTACCTTATGTCAACAACTATCCTAGTGTTTATTATTTTGTATTCAAAGTAGTTATAGGTCTCTCTCACCTACCAAGCCCTTGCCAATAAACACTATGCTTTATTCATTTTTGTACTAACACAGCAAACCTGACCAGGTCATCAATATATGATATGTGATAGAAACTCTATAATGGGATTACACAAATAAAGGAACCAAGTTTACTAAAGCTGGTCTGCCAAAGCCCTACACCTTACTAAATTTTAGATCCCAGTTAAACCAGGTTGATGGTAGTAAATTCCATGTGCTCGTGTCAGGTAATTCTTAGAATCAGATTTTGGAGACAGTGTGAGCAGCCAGGATAGGGAAGTTATAGATATGTTTGACAAACAACATAAAGGACTAGGGAGTGCCCAGAACCACAGATCAAAGGAAAGTAAGATGCAGGTGAATGAAGGGTTGAGGACTTCCCAGTAGGAAAGTAAGGTTTAGGTAAAATACACGGTCAACAATCAGAAGAGGAAATCAAAACCACCATTATCTGGTCACTTTGTTTTGACTCAGATATCAGCCCAAGTATCAGAACCCTGAAAATCCTGATAGTTGGGCTGACTTAACCTTGGCCAGATTTGCTGGTGGAATTTGGGGTATGGGGCCCGTGATGACAAAGCACGTGAAGTAAGTAAACTTAGTTAACTCAAACTATACCAATTGATTTTAACTCCTCTCTCTCTCCCCTCCCCCAGGTTTATTATTTAATAAGGTACATACATATACATACAAGCATGAGTGCAAATTTTAGTATGCACACATCTGTCTGTGCGTTCATCAAATTACATGCTACACAGATGCAACAAATAATTTTATTTTATCCATTCGTTTAACTCTATAGAATTTAGGTTTTTTTAAATATGCAATTTTAAAATTACTAGAAATGAGCTAAGCCAAACACATTGCATGTTCTTTCCAGTGAAATAAAAATTTCTTAATAAGGGACAGAATATTATTTTGATTACTCAAAGTTTTATTGCTTAACTTGAATATCCACTCCTCAGAGAGACCTTCTCAAACCTTCACTTAAATTATTCCAGTATGGGTGCAAAACATGCCCAATACAAAAATACATTCTAGTCTGCAACACATTTTATTTGGAATTAGACTTATTTTAACTCTATTTCCTCATCAATCTGCAGGGAGGCAGAAAGTCTGAAAAGAACTATGGCCCTTATGCACTTGATAACACACTCTCTTCAATAAATAATTTCCATTGTATCATTTCCATTTAAAGATTTTTTTTTTTTCATTGATTCACTCTCCAAGAAACATTAGTAATGTTTCCCTTGGTGTTTTGCCTCTTTGAAGCTTGGTCTGGCCATTTTTCTCCACCACTGTTGTGTTCTTTGTTATCAGTAAAGCCACCATCTGCTTAAAAAGGAGGGTCCTTTAATGGGACTTGAAATCTAACAGTGTTGCCTGAGGCAAAAGTCTGAAGTTAGAATTTGGCTCACAACCATCTTTGCTTTCAGCACCAATGCAACAACCTCCCCACGGGCACCTAGCGTTCTCTTGGGTTCTCTTGTTTGTAGACCTCCCTTGTAGCTCTGCCTTTCCAGACAGCATCTATTCTCTTCTGTCAAAATCTCTCCCATGTCCCATTCCATCTTGGGTAACTGTCTTCTATAAATCAACATGGTGAACAAATCCATGCTAAAGTGTTATTAACTTATGTCCTGAATTGACAAAATTTTTCAACCAAGGAAAAAGGGTAAATCTCCATGGTGCAATTTTTGGCCAGAAAATAATACATTTGGTAGCACAGCAATTCTGTTGCCCTCTTCCCCAAAAACGTATCACCTTGGTTACTGCCAGTCCTGCCTGTATATGACTTGGGCTAGGATGATGTCAGTATTTGATTTTAATTTTCATGAGTTGTTGCTGTGTAAAACTATTCTAAAAAATCCTGCCTGCTCTTTGTTAATAAAACGCACCTAAATAGGCATCAGGTGGCTAAAAACCTAACTTCAGAGAGGCAATTTGGGAATGTGTGACAGTTGAAAATAGGAAACAACCACAGAGAAAAGCCTTTAGAGTTATAGAGGAGAGCTTGCTCTGCACAGAAGATGTATTGCTTTCCCCCTAACCCAGGTTGGCCTATAAGAGCCCTCCCCTGGCAGCTGCAGCGGGCATCCTGTGAATGGCATTACAGAGGAAGCGTTCTGTGGAGGGCTTTGTGCAGTGCACATTAACACAACGTACTTCCGTGAACTTGTGAATTGGCAGATTGCACCAATGGCAGCCATAGCAATAGGGCCAAGCTAAAGAGAAACTCTCAATGAGGCAAAAGAGTCTTGTGCTTTTTAAAAACAATGCAAGCACAAATACTGCAAACTTTCTTGAAAGTAAATCAACATAAATGAATACAGGGCAAAGCAGATAATGAATCAGATCGACAAACACTGCTAGATTAGTTGAACAGAAGAAAAGTAGTATTAAAATATATTATAATTTCCTATAGGGGAGAGAGTGGTGGTTACAAGTCAACCCACACTCTATATTTGACATGTATTTGTGTGTGTATATCATTTATGCTTAAGTCACAGTATCTGTTAAAAAATGTACTTCCATATATTTATTTCCATAATCCTTTTTGTTCTTTTATTATTAGAGTTACAGGTAAAAATTTGTATTAAAATAAATAAAGGAGAATCCTGAATTGGAATTGGAATTAAGATTCCGCTGGGTTCTAGTGTACCATCTCTGCTTAAAGCACGTTGGTGCCTTCCAGCGACACTAGGAATAAAATCCAAACTTATTTAACAGCCTCAGGCTCTTGCATCCTCCCCAGCCTGATGTCAGTCAGGTCTCAACTTAATCACGACAATCCAACCACCCTTATTTTTCTTGAGTGCCCCTAACACTCAAAGCTCGTCCTAGCTGCAGGGCCCTGCCTCATGCTATCCGCTCTGGCAGCTGAGCATTCTGTCTGCTCTTATTGTGGCTGACTCCTAATTCATGTCTCAACTCTCTATATTTAAACTGATTTTATCTTCATTCTCTACCGCCACTGTTACCTATCAGAAGTCAATTTTTTTCCTTATAGCACTTATCACAGGTGTGCTTTTTTCTCTCTATTTTTGTTCACTAGTGTGTTTCCTGCTCCTCCCATTGTACTGAAAAGCTGCATAAAGGTGAGGACCATATCTGCCTTGTTCATTTTATGACCTGTATCTAGCATGGTATCTGGTTTTCATTCGCTGCTCCTCTTAGCTGGGGTGAGTTCCATAGAGATAGTCTCAAGGCAAACCCTAAGTGCTAATTCTTTATTGGGAGGGCCCATCCCAGGACAGCAAGACTGAGATAAAAAGAAAGTGAAATCTAGAAGAAGGAAAAACAAAATAAAAGGTCCCAGTCAGGGCTCTCCATTATCAAGCTGGCTGTAGCTTTGCAAGACGCATAGCCAACTGGTCAGATATGGAGGATGTTTCCAGATGGGCTAAACACAAGCGCGATGATTTGGACTGGTGGAATGAGGGAAGAAGGGAAAGAAATTTACATCCTGTCTCTTTTCTCTCATTGATCAAGGTTCCCCAATATGTAGTTAACTACCCAACCTCGCATCTTGCCAGCCCTGCACAGTTACCAGGGAAACTGGACTATATGCCCCGTGTTGTGTTGCTTCATTGGCATTACAGTGGGGCAGGAGGAAGAAGACTCTATCCAGATCTGGCCAGGTCAAGCCTGGGTTTCAGGTCTATATGGCTGCCACCACGAATGGCAGAACAGAGTTAGTGCCAGAGCTCAGCACTCACTAGGGCAGACTGAGAGACTGGGCGTTGCCTGGGGATGAGTAACTTCAGCTGCAGCCATGGAGTTACCAGTGGCAACAAGAACTCTCCGTGACCAGAAGCCCAAGGGCCCAGGAGACAGGTAAGGCCAAAGAAACTGGAGGAGGTACATATCCCTCATCTGATTTGATGCCGAACCTGTGTTTTTTGAGTAAATCTTGAAAGAATGTGTAAGTTTCATGATGGCAGTAGGCCACCTTAGTAGGCAGATTCAGAGCCTGAATATCCTTTGTTTGGATACTTCCTTTCTTAGCATGCTAAATTACTTACTGCTGCCAGGCTTACAATAGAACAGAATCTATTCAATATATCCCAGTTCTGCCCTGTGTCTCTAGCTCAATGCACCAACGCTCTCCTCCCCTCAGGATACCTGTAGTCCTCTACCCACTTTCAGTCAGGCACAGCATCATCTGCTTTGGTCTCGTTCATTATTCTATATCTCAACAAATCAATCAGCATTGTTTATTCGGTGGTTAGTGTGGACAGGCAGCATAGAGGGAGCTATTGACCAGGAGGGAAGGGAGCTGAATTCCAATGTTATCTCAGCTCCAGTTTCACGCACAATGGTCTTAGGGCAGACTTGACCATTGGGAAGCGTAGCGTGGGATCGATGGAAAGAGTAGAAATCTGAAAATGGGTGGCACTGAGGACAAAGGTACTAATCTGATTGATGCCTAAAGAGGACAGCCAGCAGCTCAAATCATAAGGTCTAAAAGGCATGAAAATTTGGGGTTTAAATTAAGTTGCCATTGACATTTAAATGGGGTTGACAGAGTGAGTGGAGACCTACATAACTGAAGCTCAAGACAGGGGAGGGAAGTTTTGCAGTTGATATGTTTTATCATTTCATGTTTGGTTTGGGAAAAGATTTAAGCCCTGAAGCATAGAGTATATGAAGCTGATATGAAGCTTAGAGCATTAGGCAGCTGATGCTGCCTAATAAAAGAGCCCAGCAGAGAAAATGGTGATGAAGTTTACTGAGCATCTGCTATGTCCTTGGCTAAGTACACACAGATATTCCCGTTGAATGAATCCTCACCAAAACTTTATGTTCAAGTTTTATCATTTCTGTTTGGAGATGAGTAAACTGAGGCTCTGTAAGATTATGCAACTTCCCTAATTGAAGGCAGATTTGTCTTACTCCAAAGTTTATGGTCTCTCACCATATTAAACCAAGTTATAGAGAGGCAAGTCCCGGGGAGTCAAGTTTTTAGACTTCTAACCCAGCAGTCTTGAGACCAGGGGAGGGCTCCAGTCCCAAGAGGATTTAGGAGCTGGACTCACTCCAGGACCCTCACTATACATCCTTGGACAAAGTGTTCCACCCTGAGTGCCTCCACTTCCTGTGTATAAATGAGATAAAGTCTCTTTTCAGTTATGCTTAGAATTTATCTCTTTGTGTCATTTACTGATATTGTTGGGTGATCTAAAGAACAAACAAAATGAAAAACATAAGGTCCCTATCCTCAGGAAGCTACGCTCTTCTTGGAAAAAAGAATATTCATAAAGTTGTTATTAGCGATACTGGATAGGATACGACGACTCTTGAGGTGTGTGTCTGTCTGTGAGATGGATATGATAGAAAAAGTTTCCAGAGGGGTCATCGTTTTGGAAGGGGGAGGGGAAAGCAAGAATGGGGTGCTGGTGTAGAATGAGACATGTGGAGAAAGTTGGCATAAGTGGAGGAGCAGGTGGGATCTGAGAAAGTTGCTGTGTGAGCTCAGAGCCACTGGGACAGCCTCTATAGTCCTGCTAGCACAGATCAAATGTTTGGTTATAAAAATTCCCTCCCTCTGCCCACCTCCCCCAAATACACACTCAACAATATAAACTATAACTTCCCCCAAAATCTCTACAATCATTTTCCATTTGGCTTCCTGTCCTAGTCGCTGGATTAAAAGAAATGTTACCTACCCTCCCTCATCTCATAATTGTGTGCCCCATTTCTTAATACATATATATGTATTCTACTTGCTTTCCAACCCCTAAGATGTTCAAGGGGGAGCGAAGGGAAAAAGAACACTAGAATACTAAAAATAAAAAAAATTTAAAACTTTGGATTTTCTTTGAACTTAAGGAATCATTTATTTAGGATTCCATTTTCTGTTCTATTTAATTGAAATAAAGCAATGGAAATCAAAAACTTGTGTCAAGGAGATGGCACACATGTGCAGAGACAAATAGCTTAGTCTGAAGTGGAGTAATAGATAATAGCGCTCATGGTTGGGCAGGCTATACTTAAAATTACATGCAGACTTCCTGCGTGAGCTGGTTTCCCATTCAATCACAGCTTTCCTATGCATTATCATTTTTGGATTCTGAACAGTTTATGCTTAATCTTATCCAAACGGTAAAGTTTTTAGAAGTTGAACATAATGCCCTTAGTTGCTTTTGAGCTATGCATGGAGAATGAAAAAAATCACATTTCTACTTTCACAACAATTAAAGATAGCTTTTTGTGTATGGATAACTCATACCCGGCCAAATTATAAAACTGAAACTTTCCATGTGTCTAATCCTCAAGGCAAGTAGATCCCTGGGATAATTTTAACCTTTTTCCATAAAGATAACAAAGTTATATATGCACCCCAAAGGCCTCAGGCCTCACTAGCCTATATGTACAAATGTCTCAACACTAACATCTAAGCCTGATTTTTTTCCATTTTAAGAATATTTAACTACAAAACCTTCTAAATGTGTTATAAAGAATAGGAAAAGGAACCTAACTATGACAAGTATTCAAATTGTGCCAGATTTGCTTCAGAAATGTTTCGGGGGGAAGATGCAGTGGATGCAGAGTATAGCCCTTGCCCGGTGCCCCTCTCTCAGAGCCATCCGCACTGAGGTAACTGGCATCCTGAAGCAATCTGCGTTTCTCTCCATCCATGCTTTTGAAAGATGTTTCGCATATATATACATATATGCATCATTACAAATATGTATTTAAACATATATGTAACGGGCGGCATATTGTCCTTATCCTTTTGCAATCTGCTTTTTCCACTCAGCATTTTGTTTTTGAGAATTATCCATGTTGACGCAGATCGAAAGTTAAACAGTATTTCAGACAGTGAAAACATCCCAGCTCACTGAGGAAATCTTGCAGAGCCCACACAGCACGCTGTGGCCAGCCCCAGAGACGGCTTCGCTTTCGGGTGCCTGGCCACCCTTCCGCCAGCTGCTGACTCAAGATTCTTCTGACGACCAGGCTGGTAAGCCTGGGACTCGTGGATCCCATCGTCTCCACTGCCGCCACTCTCAGGGCTGGCAGAGCAGCCACCCCATCCTCACCCTCCGCTCCTCAGGCACAGGCCTCACCCATGTCTTCAGGCACCAGTGTCCCTGATACTTACAGCACCCGATGAACCAATAGTTTGCTGTAGAATTAGAAAGGGCTCCCGCCTTTTGTTTACCTATTAAGCGTCCTAGACTTGGGTGTTTCTTTTAGGTGTTTCACAGCCTGAGTGAGCTCCTTTCCTGGACACATAATGCTGCAGGCATTTGCACCCCCACCTCAGCGGGCACATCACCTCCTGAGTCGCACTGGGTTGCAGGCTCATTCCCCTCAGCCCTCCAGCTGGGCTTCTGAGTGAGTCTTCTTTCTCTCAAGTGCCCACCATTTTTTCTTAAAATAAATGCTTTGCAGCTTCCCATTCTAAATGTTTCAGATATTTTATTTTTATTCTCATATTTAATTTCCATATAAATTTGTGAATGAAGATAGATGCTTAGGGAGGTGAGACGGAGAGGAAAAGCATAACGCGCTCGATTCCGTTCATCAGAAAAAATCCGAATCTCATCTTTGGCACAGCTCCGACTGTTAATACATGAGAACATACTTGAGATTAGAAAGCCCATCATGTCTGGGACAGATAAGCAAGGGGAGGCATTACAAAAACGTGGTCCATGGTCCATGATGACCTCATCCTTTGCAACGCAACTTTCCATCCTGGGAGAGGCATATAAGAGGGTGGTGAGCAGAAACACTGAGAGCCAGTATCTCTAAACTGCTATGGGAAAGGTTCCTCTGAAGACAGCAGATTAAATTCACTCAAGCCCCACACCATGCTTGTCACAGACCGTCCTGTTCCTTGGCTGATTATGTATTTGTTGACAGTTGAGCGCTATTTCTTAAGTCGTACTCAAAGGTGTTGTTACATTCATCAGCCACATTTTTCATGCATATTCTCTATTCATTAATAGCATAAACATTTATAGAATGATTACTGTGTGCAAAGCTCTAAATTAGGCACTCATTACAGCATTAATCTTGTTCTATCTTGGATTGCAATCATCTATAAATATATGACTCTCCTAGAAGTATGAAGCTGCATCTTACTCATCTGTATACGAATCTTTGATTCAAATCACAGTTCTGTCACTCACTTTGTTGGCTTTGGTGAATTATTTAATGTCTTAAAAACCTTAGTTATGTGAAATTAATATTGCTATACTGTAGAAATTCAGAGTGAGGATTTAATTTATATAGGAAAACAAAGCCAGTACCTAATGAAGATCAGTTTCTTTTTTAAGGTCCAGAGCATGTTAATTAAGGCTTTCAAGGACAACAGAGGTATCATCAATCTTTTTGGGATGAGATGATGCAATAAAAAGCAAAAACAAAACTGGTAATAACCACATGGAAATATATACAAAGCTTAGAAAATGCTTTTAAAGCTTCATGGCAGCTCCCAGTCAATTTCCTCACTATTGCAACTCTGCCTCCTTATTTCTGAAAGACAAAGGATACAGGGAGATCCTCAACCTTTGTATTTGCTAATCTGTACATTGTAAGTACTTAGCGCAGAATTGACTCAATGTCTGCGTGGGGCAGCGCAAGCCAGCATGGGGCTGAGGCTGCCTTTAATTTGGAATCCTAAGCGAGCCCCCTCAGCAGGACACCTGAGCTCACGTCACCTGCCCTTGTCAATCATTTTGCCTTTCCCTCCAATTCTGTTTCAGATGAGGCCCCCCAAGGAACGACGGGAAACCAGGCCATCCTCGGTGGCTGGCAAAGTTCAGCCTCATCTGAAATCCAAATTGGCTTAACAGCTTCTTGTTTTAAAAATAATTTTTAGGGCTTTGATAATTTGTCTCTAAAGATGCACTTTACAATGGGATGGCTGTATACAGACAATTAGCTTGCCATGGAAGGATCTTATTTTTAACAGAGTAGATTTAATTTATCCTGCAATCAGCAAAGCCCAGACAAGCAAAAGGCCTAAAGCAACAGAGAAAATGGAGCATTGACAATGTGCAGAGTCGGCATTTCTCTAGTTGAACTCAGGCTGTGACAATCATCTGTCCAGTCCATTTGTTCGTGACCTTTTAAGACTCTTCTGAGCGGTATGACTTTTCACAGCACACATACCAATAACTATCAAAAGTAATGAACCAATAAAGGAACATGGCCAGGTAGGCGAGTGACATTGGGTGCAGAATCGTCCACTTTGCTCAGTCCCTCCTTTCACAAGGTCACCAGCGGCCACACTGTTTGCTTTCTCCTCCATCATTTTTCCTATACCTCATGTCTTTTCCTCTTTTACTTGTTCATTTCCCCTCAGACCACTTTATTTCACTTAAAAACAAAAAGCCACCATTTATTAAATACTCCCGATTTGCCAGGCACTCTGTATGTGCTTTAGGTATATTATTGTAGTTTCCTCCACATCAACCCTTTAAACTAGGTGTCATGATCCCGATTTTACAAACATGGTAACTAAGAAATTAGGAAATGAGTTGGCCAGTTGTACAGCAACTTAGGGGTAGAAGATTTCATACCTGATATGTCTGACTCCAGAAACTATATTCTTAATTAGTACTCTCTATAGCTCCCCACTCCTGATCTTTTGTCTTTGAACTTTCAAAAGCTAAAAATGGCATTCCTTGCCAATTTTGGTATTATGACTGCCTACATTTTAATTTTTTCAGGAATTTTGTAATGTGAGATTGATAGAGGGAAGTCTGCCAGACACACGTTTCCTTAAAAACTATGTTATCAACTCATTTTGCATATGATGAATCATATTTAAAGGCACTGAGTCCCAGAATCAACAAAATATTGTCTTTAGATTTTTGAAACACAGGAGTACACACTGTGCCCAGGAATTGCTCTTTAAGCCCAGCTCCCACTGAGCTGATTGATGAAGCATAAACAGGTATACTCAGCCCTCCAAGTGCCCAACATGTGCCAAAAGTTCAGTCTTGAGAAATAATATTCAGAAAAAATTTCCTGACAGGTGCACGATCCATCATTTTATCCCTGGACTAAGCCAGGACACTGGAGAATTGAATAATGTTGATCCCCTTTAAAATCACTTTTCCTGAATTTAATTTTAGGACCTTAGTCTGATGAGCAAACTCTATGAGCAGGGCCACCATGTGTGGCCACGGGGTACAACTCCAGGGGCTCCTTCACATAGACAGTGATGTGAGCGGTGTCTCCTGGAGTTGCTCAGGTGACCTTTAGAACAGCCTATGAATGTCACCCTGGAATTTCCTAGAAAGTAGTTTTCAACCCCCTACTCACTCCTTCGCTCTGTACCTGGGCTAAAAGAATTCAAAAAACCTCTCTGACTTCACTGCCTGGAGCAATGTATTTTTCCTGATGAACTGGCAGGCTTCTAATTCGCAATGAGCCATTTCTTTGCTATTTTTGTATAGTTTTCCATAATTTCAGAGAAAGATTTATGCCCACCTTTAATAATTTCAGGACTTCATGGCACACTTTTTAAAAACTATTACTCTGTTTCTTTATCTCTTAATCCTAGTAACTTCATTTTCATTTTTTAAAACAGTTGCAGAATTGCATACATTTTTAGCCTGCTCAAATCCTCTACGAATAGGACAAAAATATAATAATTAATAAATATATAAGGTATTCAATATTTTTTAAATTTAAAAGCTGTATATGCTAAGAGTAGATTTTAAAAGTTCTCATCACAAGAAAAAAAAATCTGTAACAATATGTGATGATGGATGTTAGTGAGACTTACCGTAGTGATCATTTCACAGTATATACAGGGTGTCCTAAAAAATGTATACACGCGGAATAATTATAAAGGCAGTGTTTATTAAAATACATTTCATTTTCAAGGTGTAATAGAATCTACAGACATAGTGTGTATGCATTTTTTGGGGCTCCCTGTACAAATATCAAATTATTATGAGGTATGCCTGAAACTAATATAATGTTATATGTTAATTATATCTCAATTAAAAAGTTTAAATAATAAAAATATCATATATTGCAAAAGCAATACATGATCATAATGGAGGTATTAGGTAATGCAGATCATTTAAAGAACATCAAAAGAGAAAATAGACTATCAAAGATTATCAAAACAAGCAAATAGGAAATACCCATAGCCCCAAAGCCAGGTATATACTATTTTGTAGCCTATTTTTTTCAATGTATCAATGTATGAAACACATATGCCATAGCTGCCAATGAGTTCTAGCCATAGTCTCTGAACAGTGGTGTCCATCTCTTCACAGTTCCCAGGGCAAATAAATGCTCTGTCGAGTGTGGTATGACTTATAAAGAAAGATAGCAGCCCATTCAGGACAGTGCTGAGTTCTCATACAAGGCTACTAGCTTTTGTAGCTTTCTTTAAAATGAATTATTAATAAAAAAAAACCAAACATTTAATTGACTGCCTCCTAGAGCTTTGCTTCCATTGAGATTACCTGGGGCTTGATGCCCCCCGATTCTCCCGTGAACTGAGCTGAGCGCTGTGTTTCCAAAATGCCCATCCAAAGCTGGAATCCCTTTCTCAACTAAAGAAATATACTGGACATCAGAAGTTCAAAGAACACCTCTGGTTTTCAAGAGGCTGTCGGTGCTGTTCAGTCACAACAAAAGGCGACCTGGTGTTCTGTGCACAAGTTAAGCAGCCCTGGGGGCAATGTTCTGAGGCCTGTTGCTGCCCTGTTGTGGCGAGTAACGACGTTGGAGTTTGTCGGTGCCGGGCTGCTTTGTGGGGGGGTTGCATGGATTTAACCCCTTTCTCATGGGTAAATATGAAGCCTCAAGTCTACATCTGTTGTACTGTAATTCAGGCAGAAAGGAACCGAAGTTTTCTACACGAGAAAAACACCGGCCTGGCCCCTCTTTTGCCTCCCAGCGCCCTTCCTCACCTACCCCCGCCCAAGCGCGGTGGGGCCCCCGAGAAAGGGGAGCTTCCTCCGGGAGTCTGTCTTGTATATTGTCTCCATATGCCACTGGGAAACCTCTTCTTGAAGTCAAGTGATAAAGTTGCACTTCTGTTTCCAATGGCACGGGGCCAGCCGGAGTGAGACTGGCAGCTCCGCGAGCGGCTCCTCCGCCACACCGCCAAGTGCAGTAGTGCAGCTGGAAAGCGTTTTCTCACTGTTGTGCCCCAAGACTGCGGTTAGTCTCAGATTCCTGCGAATGTGACTAAAAAATGTTTGTGTTTTAGCCACAATCACTAACAAATTATGCTCAGCTATTCAACGCACAGACCAAAAGAGAGCCTGACCCCATTATCAAAACTCAAACCCAGATGGCGAGGAGTCCCAGCCTAATGAGGGCCTCTCAGTCGTTTCAAACAAATTTCTTGTCAATCATGCCACGTCGCATATGGGGTCTCCTTTCACAGGCCCTGGAGTTGAGGATTCAGAGGC
Source organism: Miniopterus natalensis (assembly GCF_054644295.1). Classification (NCBI taxonomy): domain Eukaryota; kingdom Metazoa; phylum Chordata; class Mammalia; order Chiroptera; family Miniopteridae; genus Miniopterus; species Miniopterus natalensis. Next base: position 23,866,129 of record NC_142092.1, on the reverse strand, counting down.
CTTCCAGAGCAAAGCAGCGCCTTCTTCCTAAAATTAGTTACTCATTTGCAAAGCGTCCTAAGAACATGTCCTCCATCTCTCCTACTTTTCCTCCCTCCCCTCGTCAAGAAAAATTACTCTAGTCCTTCTGTTTAAGCGCGATGACTGTATCAGGCCCAGATCTCCCCTGGAGCAGCCAGACAGTCTGAACTATATCCTTGGCCCGTAACTCAGTGCAACTCAGTGCGGGGGAGAAAGGAACTCGGGGAAGGTGCCTATCAAAACTTTATCCAATGGTGTGTGCTCTGAGCTCCAAATAATCTTATCAGCAACTGTAGTTCCAGGACTCTATTTGCACTTTGTCTACGATGAAGCGTTAGAAAGAGAACCACACCATTGCCTGGAACTTGACACAGGGTCAGGTAGCAGCCTTTGCATTTCCATCTCTCCAGGTGAGAGGCAGAAGACTCTGCCCTCTGCCCTCTGCCCTCTGCCCTCTGCCCTCTGCCCTCTGCCCCAAAGGGTTTGCCCACATAGATCCGTCTTCACTCTGTCTGCTGCTACTAGATTCTGTCCCTTCTTCACGTCCACAGAGTCTAAGCAGGCCCTCTGCTCCTTTGCCTCCCCTCTCTCCGTACGCCCTGCACGCTGCTTTGGCCATGGTGACACCCCCAGTGTTCTCTCTGGCATCCCGCGCAGGCTGTCACGCTGGGCAGTGGACTCCCTCCCCCGGAGAAGCAGCCACAGCTGTGTGTCCTGGGAAAGGCCCGAACCGCTCGCTGCGCACGAAGCAGGAGAGAACCAGCATAGATCGCAGCCCTGATTGCCCATATGGGAGACTCGCAAGAAGGGAGCGAGTGAAATGCAAGAGCCGGTGGACTGTGAGCAGAAGGCCGAGACCAGAGGGCCGAGGGAAAGCCAGCCACCATCCCAGGACGTTCTGCAAACGGCTCTTTCTGTTACTGCTGCCGGGGATCCGAAAAACAAAAGTCTGAGGGTGTGAGGACTGAACTCCATTTTCTGTGTGAGTTTGAGTAGAGAGAAAGATAAACAGAACCTTTCACCGATAGGCATATTTTAGAGTTCAAGTATGACACGACGCGTCCAAAATAGATTCCACATGATTGGAGCAGGTCCAGAATCCCAGTCCCTGAATAGCAATCAGGGCTGGAAGCTAAGAGCCGGCATCCACGATCATCGCATAAAACATGGGAGAAACAGCAAATCCTGCACAGCTGCTAGTGAGCAAGGACAGTCCATACGTGGAGTTTTATGCTAAGGGCACATTTTCTTAAATTACCAGCTTAGTTTAAATGGAGGGTCTCTTTGACTTTTTACATGTCTTTAATGGACACCCAGAACCTTACAGCAAGTTTCTTTTCGTGAATTTTCCTTTCAAAGACAGAAAGTTGTGTTCTTTGCAATACTCAATCCGGGCAGAACTAATGACCCAAGGGCTTCATGCTGGTTTACTTTCATGGAGGGCTCCTCATAATTTGAAACCACCCAGGGTTACCATCTCAGAAGGTACAGGCTAAAGAGTCCAGGATCTTCTGACTTCATCATAAAGGGGTTGGTGGGTGGCGGGGGCCTCTTGTGCAGCACCAGGGCACACTGTTCTACGGTGACAGCGACAGCTTAACTGGCCCTCTCCGGCAATCTGCACAGAAGGGAAGCAGCAGGAGGTAGAAGGGACGCGGGGGGGGGGGGGGGGGGGGGGGAGTGGGGCTACAGGAAAAGTGGGGCCTACAGGAGAGGAGCCCATGGGACACACCCATTCCCTCTTCCCTTTATAAATAACTATTTTCCTTTAAAACAGTCACCAGAAGGTCATCATGATCACTGCCCCCCCCCCAAAAAAAAAACAAAATCTGGCTAATGTTTATCACATTTAAGAAAGCTTTAATTTTTTTTATTATTGGCTCCATTCTCCAGCTCAAAACCAAATCTAAAGGGTTCCTGTTCTAAATGTGTCTGTGAGAGAGCAGCAGTCCACGAACGTTTCGTTCCCTCTGCCATGCTGGGGGCCATACGTGGTGAAAGTAAGTACAGTAGTAATAAACTAATAAACACAGGACCGAGCACTAGGGAGGGGCAGCCGGGACAGCGTGCGTTACAGCCGCCTCGAGCTGAGCGGGGAGCCAGCATCCTGCCTCACACCAGAAAGGCAGAAACGAGAAGCATAGATTTTCCCCCTGCATTGATATCCCTTGCGTTATTTGGATGCCCCCATACATATTTGAAATTCTGTGACTTTTGCTTTGGCACATCATGGACTGCTTGAGTTTCCAGATATTTCTCTTTGGTTATATTAACAGGAATTGTCCTTCAGTAACAGGAATGATGAAACCAAAGACCAGCCGTTCAGAATCCCTGCAGGTTTCCTTCCAATGGGGTGAACCATGAATGTATAGGGGAAAATGACAAATTTCTGTCTCTCCTCATGGCACGCGATGACCAACGCAAACCTTAACAACACAAAGAAATACTACTTCCAGAAAATTTCTGGTCACTTTATAGAGTTTTGTTGTTGTTTTCTCTGTTATTTGGAGTGAACGTAGCCCTATAACATATTTGTTTAAGGGAAGGCCTGTGATGGATGGCTTACTAGAGTTATATTACTAAGGTTACAAACAAATAAAACCTTAGTGTATTACAAAGCTTTGATTCAGCGTTTTCACAAATACCATGAAATTACATAATCTTAATGCTTCCAGCTTCCAGCGACCTTTAAGGATCATCTGGTCTGCTCCCAGGTCATCAGGGAAATAGCTATTATTATTTATAATTGATCAAGCATCTGAACTTTAAAAAGGCAACCTGTCTTGCCCAATTTCATCCAGCTAATAAAAAGTATTCTAGGAATTGGAAGTCTTATCTTCTGTTCCTAGTACAGTTCTTTGTTTAGAATGGAAATCCAACCAGCCTTAGATCCACAGAGATACAAAGTTGACTGGTGGTTTCCAGGGACTGGGGGCAGGGGGAATGGGGAATGACTGCTTACTTGGGACATGGTTCGCTTTTGGGATGACACAAAGTTCTGGAACTGTATTGTGGTGATAGTTGTACAATATTGTAAATGCTGCTGAATTGTGTACTTTAAAATGGTGAATTTTATGTTATATAAATTTTACCTAAAAAAAAAATCAAGAATAATGTACTGCAAAAAATCAAGCATAAGGTATTGCTATTAACTATTCACCTTTCTGTCTCCTTAGTTCCTGTGAAGCTCTTTGAGGTCAGGTGATATATCTTTCATCTATTTAGTCCTAAAATTCCCAGCATCATGAGCAGTAATTCTATTGACACCTTCCCCCAAGCAGCCTTTGAATCATCTCAAATAGCAAAAGTCTTTTTGATGAATGAGTTTATAACATTACCTCATTTTTTTGTCTAACCTGCCTTACTCCACTATTGAGTCAGATAAGATTAACTAAGACCTGAATGAAGCTAGTTAACCTCCCTAGAGGGTAGAAATATTTTAGTCAATGGTGTGCCCAGTGGCACCTAGCACAGTGCTGTGTCCTAGTAGATCCTCATTAAATATTTGTCAAGGGGGTGAGAAATGAAGGTCCTGGGATTCCCCAGGAACTGGGAAGGGCTGTTCCGACACAAGAACAGGATGTTTAACCTGTCTGTAAGGCTAGTGACACATCACGATTGAAGACCCCACCCCTGTTATTTCATCAAGACCCTGCTCAAGCACAGCTCCCAGGCATCGCACCAACGCGAAGGCCGCTTAACAACTATTCCTCAACCAGAGAACCGGAATGAGGAAAGTCAGCCCTGTATATTAATGACCTCTTAGACCGGAGAACACGAAATGAGTCTGTTGTTTTATTTATAGATCTACCTTTCACTGTCGATCTTAATCTTCTCTTGAAAACCCTCTCTCTAAAAGAAAAGCAACTAATTGAAAAGGGAACATGTACTAATTTCAATTGAAAAAGATATAAATTCAATCCCAATCCAAGACATCCAGTTGCACAGAGAGAAGAATATATTCTTAAATAATGAAAGCAAGTTTATATAAGTAATAAAAATTTTAAAGTTGTGTATAAAATATAATGAAGCGCATTATACTCATTTTTTTCTTTACTACTGTCTTCAATTATTCAAACTTTTAAAGGTTTGTGATTATGTTTAACTCAAATGCTTAAAAATAAAAGAAATAAATGTTACGGACAAAAATAGCTTCAGCACAAAATAAAATCTAAACGTAAGAGCTTCAAAACGTGTGGAAATGATGCACTCACATAACGGTCCTACAAGACACTGCCTCTCCCTCCCTCCCACTTGATCTCTATATGCAGTGATGTGCTGGTCAATGGTTAACAACCGGCTCTTCAGAAAAAGTCATATGATATATAAGTTGATTATAATCTTTACAGATATAAAGGCTGATAGTACACGATTTATACACAATAAAATATACAACACTCTTAATTGTAATTTCCACGGAGCCAGTTGATTCTCAAAGAATGGTTTAGTTGAATTTTGCTTAACTCTCCTATCTGTAGCTAACCTATGGCTGCAATTGATAAATGAGTGTAGCACCAACATGAACATAGGTTGATTTTTTTACTTATGTTTGTATTAATGAGTAAGACAAACGTGAAACAAAGAAGATGCATCCCCAAAGTTTTCATGCTGGTCAATGACAAACTTTCTTGCTGAATTGAAAAATAGATTTTGAGTACTGGAGGAAGATTTCCTCAATTATTCTCTACCATTCAGCATGTAATAGTAATTGTGTATAGTATAATGTTTCCGTTTTATAGATACAATTGATGTAAATAACCCTCAGAGCATAAGTAATAAAATGTTGTTTTATCTATGCTCTGACTCATCAGAGCATAGATAAAAAGACAATTAGGAAGTAATAACTTTGGGATATTATTACTTTATTTTGGTATAACTTTTAAATTGTAAGTTTATACAATTTAATTTTTAACAATGGCTGTATTTAATAAGTGGCTAGCAAAACTCTCGAAAATTAAGCAAATCAGTGCTTGAAAGCTGTTCCTAGCCGGCCATGGCACACCACTGTGCATACATATAGAAGGCAAAATGTTTTAGATTTATTTAAACACGGCACACAATTACATTTTCCGTAGGATAGTTTTTGATTAGAAATGATCAGGAGTAATTGGTTTTCCTTTTCCTATGGAAATTATGCTACAACCCATTTATTTAGTATGTTTTGGGCTGGGAATAAAGTCATTACAACAACAACAGAAGACTGATTTATTCAAAAAGCAGTATAACTTTTCAAAAGTCAATGTGGCTAAAGTCATGAGAGTCACTTTGTAAGGTACCGCATTAGGTACGACATAGCAATTGAACCCACTTAGCTATCAGAAGATGCCATACAATTAAACAAAGAGTTTTCATCTTTTAAATTCATTTTCTTACTTGTACTTGGACTGTCTCTGCTTCATAAGAACCAATCCTGAACCAGGTAAGAGTTAGCAGATGCTCATATCACCGAACTTACACAAAAGCAGTCTAAAGTGTCCCCTGAAACCTGGGGTGCGTGAGGAGAAAAATATCACCGCTGCATTCTTACCTGGTCTACTTAGCTGAACAGTTGCAATCCAAGGTTTTAAGCTCTTAAGGTTTTTCTTTACTCTCATTGCTCAGAACTTATAACTGTGTTATCTTGACCCCTGAGGCCAGGGAGTAACAATGCTATGTCAACAGGACACTGGACATGTTGGCCATCAAACCGATAGTGGGGACAAGTCTTTTAACAAAAGGGTGGGAACCACACTGGTATGCATAGTCTTATTTTTATCAAGAATGTTGATATGACTAAATTCAAAGGAAAGCAAGTATACATAGTAAAACTGTTTTAGAGAACTCTGTTGTTTCTATCAGGGATGATTCTTATAGCTTCTTTCTGGTTAAAATAGAACCATGAAAAAGAAAAAAAAACATACAATGAATCTTCCTTCTCAATGTATATTACAATTCTGTGTCTGTGGGTGTTGCAAAGAGATAGGTATTGCATCCCATCTTAGCACAGCTTTTCCCAAAAGGCAAAACTGAGAAAAGGACTTTGGTGCAGGTAACAGACATACGTAATGAGCAAGGGAATTAGGGGTGAGAGTGGGAAGAGTCAGAGGGGAAGGGAGAAAGAAAGGCCCAGTAAAGGGTGTGTTATCGTCTGGTTACCACGAGGACAGGTTAGCCCTATAGTAGGTTAGCCCTATAGTAACCTATCCCTTAGCACTCAACCAGAGAAACTGGCTGGCAGAAAGCCTGAAGAGGGATGGAGTGGATCAGCGGGTGAGACACTATCAGTGTGCACAAAATTTCTAGCAAGCTACACCCAAAATCCAAGTTGGCCTGAGATAATTTAGCACAAGACAAAAAAAAAACTGCCACGAGGACAACTGGCACTCAATCCTATTGGGGAATCTTTCGAGGAACATATAGAGTGCACTTCAGATTTATCCTTCAAAGGCCATGAAGCTGAGAGTTATCCCCGTCTCCATTTCCCATTGGTGGAAGGAACATTAACCTCGCCACACTTCCAGGCTGTGCCACTCTTGGGTTGAGTAGCTCTAGCAGTTTGGGAGCTTTGTTCCTGTCATATCACCAGGATCACTGCTCACAGAACAACCCCCACTAGCCCTATAGTAACCTATCCCTTAGCACTCAACCGGAGAAACTGGCTGGCAGAAAGCCTGAAGAGGGATGGAGTGGATCAGTGGGTGAGACTATCAGTGTGCACAAAATTTCTACCAAGCTACACCCAAAATCCAAGTTGGCCTGATATAATTTAGCACAAGACAAAAAAAACAAAACAAAAAACTGCCACGAAGCCCAAGATTTTTCCCATTTATTTACAGTTACTGTCATGTTCCCATCAGGAACAACAGTACTACTTGGGACATGAATATAAGCACCAGCCACCACCCAGTCTCTGAGTTTTGGGCACATACCTGAGCTTCGAGCTGGTATATCAGAGCAGTCACAGAAGCCTGTGCCCTTGCCTCTGCTCAGTCTCTGTGGCCTAGAAAGGGCTTCCAGGGCCTCCACCACTGGGTGTGATACTGACTAGTAAGTCTCTTCCTTTCTTAGAGGGACAAAGGCATCATAACCAGCAGATTCTCCACCTTGGCATTCATTCAACAATTACTGTGCTTCTTATCTATGCTAGGCATGATGCTAAGAATTTGAATTATGAAAATAAATGAGTTGCATATCCTGCTCCAGGAGAGATCGGAACATTTAACGTGTTGAGTGTCTACTAAGTGCGGCATACTATTCTTGGAGTTTTGTATATTAATTGGTATATTTTCTACCACAACAAAGGTAGATGAACTGTTCGCCTTTTCATAGATTAGAAAAGTTCTTGAAACTAGCAAATAATAAAGATGTTACTCTCTGATTGGATGGCTCAAAAAACTGTACTTTATATACAATACTATTCTATTTCATGGGTTGCATAACTTTATTAAAATTTAATTGAGATTAAACCAATGAAATTTGTTAATTTTATCAACCCTATAGAAACCTAATAAACATATAAAATATACAAATTTCCATTTTTTAACCCAATGCTACAGATAAGACTCATATAAAAATAACAGAAAAAGTTAAGGTAGCTTGTGCAAACATTTGTTAAGCAGAAAATATTAGGGGAGACAAAAGTAGTACTATTTATTGAAGTTTTAGATCAAAATGATAATATATATACCACAAATAAACCATTATGATCAGAGAAAATCAGTAATAAAATATTAAACAAAACTATTACACATATAAATACAACAAGAAATGGACAGAATAAACTGTTGTGAAGAATTTTGACAATTTTTCAATCTTTTGCTTGATCAGATAAATACAAACAATGTAACTGGAGAGAAGTTGGATAATATAATTAACCCGATTTAAGAAGGATATTAAATATAGCATCTTACAAACTTATACATTTCTAGTATTCAGTTTTGAAGATCAAAGTTATTAGGTCACTCAGAAAGTCTCAAGGAATATCAGCCTAATTTAACAAATCTACATAACAAAAACCAGGATGTCAACTAGCCCAAAGCTCTGTTATTCCTTCACTCCCCTGACAATCCTCTCTCTGTTCACATACACAATTCTAACCACTAGGACACTATAAAACATTTCTAGACACGATTAGAATATAAAAAAATAAAATTTTTAGATAACAAGAAAAGAACAAAAATGGGGGTATAATATATAAAATAAATGAAAACAAACTGTGTTCAGGGGTCAATTCAGAGCTATCTGCTTTTCAATTTTAAAGAACAAAATAACCAAAATTAAATTAAGCTTTCCATCCAAAAGGTTAAAAATATACCAAAACATAAGACTAAGAAAATCAAAAGGAAATGTAAGGAGAAAAATAAAATTAGAAAATAGAAAATAGTAGAATAGATTAGTTTTCTTGTGTGTTTTGTTTTTGTCTTGTAACAAAAAAAAATCTGCAAAGTACCAAATCTATTTTGCAAAAAAAAGAGAAAGAGCTTGGGGACTGTTGTTTGGGAACTGGAGGAAATACTGAAAACCCCTGCTGGGGGCTGGGCAGGCAAAGGGCCCACCAGAATGTGTTCTGAACCGAACCCACTGGGACCTGGCTGCTGAAATGGCCCAGACAGAAGAGGCAACAGGCTGAAATCAATCTGAAGCTGCAGCAGGCCAGAGCCTGGGGGACTAGAATCAGAGGACAGGGTAGGGACTGAGGAGCTGGCGGTGGGGCAGAGACTAACTCCCGCAGAGTGAGCGCCTGACAGCGACACCTCTAAGGGGAGTGATACCCTGGACTACACTAGCCACCCTGCACCCTAAAGACTCTACAGAAGACTCTGGAGCAAGACCAGGCAACTACGAGGTTGCAAAATAGCTGACAAGAGGAGGTGGCCCACGGAGAACCTCAGGTCAGCCATCTACCTAAGGACACCACAGCCAAACCTAGACGCCTCCTCACATTGGGTGATACACAAGTACCTCCCAGGAGAACTGAAATCACAAAAAACAATGACCCTCAGACAACATAAGTTCCCCAGAAGAAATGCACCTGATTGACTACCTTTTTCTCTGCTGTATTTTTGTTTGGTTTGGTTTCGGTTTTCTTTTTGGTTTTGGGGTTTTTTTGTTTTGTTTGTTTTTGTTTTTTGTTTGTGGGTTTATTTTTTCTCTTTTTTCCTTAGGAAGAAGAGAAAGGGGAGAAAATTTGTTTTTTCTTCTTTTTTAAATTTTATAAAAATCTTTTTTTTTCTTTTTTCTTTTTTTTTTAAAAACACTTTTTTAACTAATTTTTTTTTTTTTAATAAAATAATTTTGTCTTGCTTAGCTTGTTTTTGGTTTTGTTTTCGTTATTTGCTTGGTTTTGTTTTATCCTTGCTTCTACTATCTAGACTTTCTTGATATCCCTGCTTAACGACTGGGACTTTATCATTATAACCAAGTTTACTGCTTTCCTCTATAGTTTCCCCCAAATCTCTTACCAGACTCCCTGCCTGCCTGGGCTTTATCTCTCTCTCCTCTCAATCCATTGGCATAACTTTTTTCCTCTTTTTCTTGTTTCTTTTTCTGCTTTTCTTTCATTCTTTCATTTTGCCCCCTTCAGTTTTCCTGTCCAATTGTTAGTTTCTCTTATTCTCTTTATTGTATTTTTGTTTTCTCATTTTCAACTATTATCCTATTCCTATTCTCTCCCTTAATTTTGTGCTGGCCCTTCTTTCAGAATCTTTTCTCTGCTTCTGTTATCTCCCAGTAGCTTCTCTATTTTTTATATTTTAGTTTATTATTATTTTCTAAATTTTCACCAGTATTAACAACAACATACACCTCTGGGCTCCACTGGACCCACAAGACAAAATCCCACACCACAAGACTGGGACACAGCAAATACATCTTATATATAGATATAAGCACTAAGACCTACCAAAATGGGGAGACAAAGAAACAACCCCCAAATTAAAGAAAAGGAAACATCGCCAGAAAAAGACGTTGATGAGATGGAGTTGAGCAAGTTATCAGAAACGGAGTTCAGAGTATTGATGATGAAGATGTTCAAGGAACTTAAGAAGACTATAGATGATAAGATCGAGAACCTTAGTGAAAACATGAAAAAAGAGATACATACCATAAATACAACTCAGACAGAGATAAAGAATGCTGTATCTGATATCAAGAATGCAATGGAAGGAATTAAAAGCAGGCTCAATGAAGCAGAGGATAGAATAAGTGACTTAGAAGACAAAGTAGAGAAAATCACACAATCAGAACAGCAAAAAGAAAAAAACACTTAAAAAGCATGAGGACAGTCTAAGGGAGCTTTGGGACAACATGAAGCAAAACAACATTCGCATTATAGGAGTGCCAGAGGGGGAGGAAAGAGAGCAAGGGATAGAGAACTTGGTGGAAGAAATAATTATAGAAAACTTCCCTAGGCTGGCAAAGGAGAAAGCCACACAAGTTCAGGAAGCACAGAGGGTTCCAAACAAGAGGGACCAAAAGAGACCCACTCCGAGACACATAATTAAAATGGCAAATGTCAAGGACAAAGAGAAAATATTAAGGGCTGCAAGAGAGAGACAAGCAGTGACCTACAAGGGAACCCCCATAAAGCTGACAGTGGATTTCTCAACAGAGACTCTTCAGGCCAGAAGGGAGTGGCATGAAGTTCTCCAAGTAATGAAGAGCAAGAACATGCAACCAAGATTGCTTTATCCAGCAAGGCTATCATTTAAATTTGAAGGTGGAATAAAGAGCTTCCCAGACAAAAAAAGACTAAAAGGGTTCGGTACCACCAAACTAGCATTGCAAGAAATGCTAAAAGGACTGCTTTAAGAAAAAGAAGGAATAGTGAGAGAAAGGTACATCAGCATAAAGGGGAAAAATGGCATTAAATAAGTTGATATCAATAGTAACTTTAAATGTAAATGGAATAAATGGGCCAATCAAAAGACAAAGGGTCGCTGAATGGATAAGAAAACAGGACCCAAATATATGCTGTCTACAAGAGACCCACCTGAGAGCAAAAGACTCACACAGGCTAAAAGTAAAGGGGTGGAGTAAAATATTCTATGCAAATGGAAAGGAAAAGAAAGCTGGAGTAGCAATTCTTATTTCTGACAAAACAGACTTCAAAATAAAGACCATAATGAGAGACAAAGATGATCACTACATATTACTAAAGGGATCAATCCAACAGGAGGAAATAACCCTTATGAACATTTATGCACCCAATACAGGAGCACCTAAATATATAAAAAATCTCTTGGGGGACTTCAAAGGGGAGATTGACAGCAACACAATCATAGTGGGGGACTTTAACACCCCACTGTCAGCACTGGACAGATCATCAAGACAAAAAATCAACAGGGAAACACAGACTTTAAATGAATCACTAGACCTAATGGATTTAATTGACATTTATAGAACATTTCACCCCAAAGCAGCAGAATACACATTCTTCTCAAGTGCACATGGAACATTCTCAAAAACAGACCACATGTTAGGGCACAAGGCAAGTCTCTACAAATATAAGAAGACTGAAATCATATCAAACATCTTCTCGGATCACAATGCCATGAAACTAGAAATCAACCACTATAAAAAAACTCAAAAATATTCAAACACATGGACGCTAAATAGCATGTTATTAAACAATGAATGGGTTACCAAGGAGATCAAGGAAGAAATCAAACACTTCATGGAAAGTAACGAAAATGAACAGACAACAACTCAAAACCTATGGGACACGGCGAAAGCAGTCTTGAGAGGAAAATTCATATTGTTACAGGCCTATCTCAAGAAACAAGAAAAAGATCTAATGAACCATCTAACACAACAACTAAAAGAACTAGAACGAGAACAGCAAGAAAAGCCCCGAGGAAGTAGAAGGAAGGAAATAATAAAAATTAGAGCAGAGGTTAATGACATAGAGACTAAAGAAACAATATAAAAAATCAATGAAACCAAGAGCTGGTTCTTTGAAAAGGTAAATAAGATTGAAGCACCTTTAGCCAGACTCACTAAGAAACAAAGAGAGAGGACCCAAATAAATAAAATCAGAAATGAAAGAGGCGATATAACAACTGATCCAACAGAAATACAAAGGATTGTAAGAAAATATTATGAGCAACTGTATGCCAACAAATTGGACAACATAGGGGAAATGGACAAATTTCTAGAAGCATACAACCTTCCAAAGCTGAATCAAGAAGAGGCAGAAAACCTGAATAGGCCAATAACAACTAATGAAATTGAAGCAGTAATCAAAAAACTCCCAGCAAACAAAAGTCCTGGACCAGATGGATTTACAGGCGAGTTTTACCAAACATTCAAAGAAGAATTAACACCTATTCTATTCAAACTATTCCAGAAAATTCAAGAGGAGGGAAAACTCCCAAAATCTTTTTATGAGGCCAGCATCACCCTAATCCCAAAACCAGATAAAGATATTACAAAGAAAGAAAATTACAGGCCAATATCCCTGATGAACATAGATGCTAAAGTCCTCACTAAAATACTAGCAAACCGGATCCAGCAATACATTAAAAAGATCATACATCATGACCAAGTGGGATTTATTCCGGGGATGCAAGGCTGGTACAACATCCGCAAATCAATAAATGTGATACATCACATAAACAAAATGAAGGACAAAAATCATATGATCATATCAATAGACGCAGAAAAAGCATTCGACAAAATCCAGCACCCATTTCTGATAAAAACTCTCAGCAAAGTGGGAATAGAGGGATCATACTTCAATATAATAAAGGCCGTATATGATAGACCTACAGCCAACATCATACTCAATGGGCAAAAACTAAAACCATTCCCATTAAAAACCGGAACAAGACAGGGATGCCCACTTTCACCACTCTTATTCAACATAGTTCTGGAAGTCCTCGCCATAGCCATCAGACAGGAGGAAAACATAAAAGGTATCCAAATTGGAAAGGAGGAACTAAAACTGTCATTATTTGCAGATGACATGATACTGTACATAGAAAACCCTAAAGACTCCATCAAAGTACTACTAGATTTGATAAATGAATTTGGCAAGGTAGCTGGATACAAAATCAACATCCGGAAATCAGTGGCATTCTTATACACCAACAATGAACTTTCAGAGAGAGAAACTAAAAAAGCAATACCATTTACATTGCAACTAGAAAAATAAGATACCTAGGAATAAACTTAACCAAGGATGTAAAAGACCTGTACTCAGAAAACTACGTGACACTGAAAAAAGAAATAGAGGAAGATTTAAACAGGTGGAAGAAGATACCATGCTCATGGATTGCGAGAATTAATATCATTAAAATGTCCATACTACCCAAAGCAATTTATAAATTTAATGCAATTCCTATGAAAATACCAACAGCATATTTCACAGACCTAGAACAAACATTTCAAAAATTTATATGGAACCAAAAAAGACCCCAAATAGCTACAGCCATTTTGAGAAAAAAGGACAGAGTGGGAGGGATCACATTACCAGACTTCAAACTATATTACAAGGCCACTGTAATCAAAACCGCCTGGTATTGGTACAACAACAGGCTTATAGATCAATGGAACAGAACAGAGACCCCAGAAATAGACCCACGCCACTATGGTCAGTTAATATTTGACAAAGGAGGAAAGAGTATCCAATGGAGTGAGGACAGTCTTTTCAATAAGTAGTGCTGGGAAAATTGGACAGATACATGCAAAAGAATGAAACTAGACCACCAACTTTCACCATACACAAAAATAAACTCAAAATGGATAAAAGGCTTAAATGTAAGTCACGAAACCATAAAAATCCTGGAAGAAAACATAGGCAGTAAAATCACAGACATCTCACGTAGTGGACTTTTCACTGATACATCTCCTAGGGCAAGAGAAACAAAGGAAAAAATAAACATATGGGACTACATCAAACTAAAAAGCTTCTGCACAGCAAAAGAAAACAGCCTCAAAATACAAAGGAACCCCACGGTCTGGGAAAACATATTTGTCAAGGATGAATCTGATAAGGGGCTAATTTCCAAAGTGTACAAAGAACTCATAGCACTCAGCAAGAGGAAGACAAACAACCCAATTAAGAAATGGGCAAAGGACTTAAATAAACAGTTCTCCAAAGAGGACATACGGATGGCCAAGAGACACATGAGAAAATGCTCGACGTCGCTAATCATCAGAGAGATGCAAATTAAACCCACAATGAGATATCACTTCACATCTGTCAGAATGGCTCCATCAACAAATCAACAAACATGTGCTGGCGAGGGTGTGGAGAAAGGGGAACCCTAGTGCACTGCTGGTGGGAATGCAGACTGGTGCAACCACCATGGAAAACAGTATGGAGGGTCCTCAAAAAATTAAAAATGGAGCTGCTGTTCGACCCAGTGATTCCACTCCTAGGAATGTATCCTAAGAATCCTGAAACATTCATCAGAAAGGATATATGTACCCCGATGTTCATAGCAGCACAGTTTACAATAGCTAAGATCTGGAAACAGCCCAAGTGCCCAGCAGTAGATGAGTGGATAAAAAGCTGTGGGACATTTTCACCATGGAATACTACGCAGCTGTAAAGAAGAAGAATCTCGTACCCTTTGGGACAGTATGGATGGACCTGGAGAATATTATGCTAAGTGAAATAAGCCAGGCAGCGAAAGACAAACATCACATGATCTCGCTTATACGTGGAACCTAAGGAACTTAATAAACTGATGAACAGAATAGATTCAATGACATGGAAGCATGGATGAGACTGATGAATGTCAGAAGGATGGAGGAGGGTGGGTGGGTGGAGGGGGAGAGAGTAACCAAAGAATTTATATGCATATATACACAACCCAAGGACATGGACAATGGTGGGGAGAGGGACTGGGGAGGGGGAAGGAACGGGGTGGAATGGGTCATTGGGGAGAAAAAGGGATATCTGTAATATTTTAAACAATAATAAAACTTAAAAAAAAAAAAAAAGTTCAAATATCTAGCAGAAAGGGTAGGACCAAATCAGCGGGTTGAAGACTGAACCTCCTGTTCCCTTTGCTCACCACAAAGCCCCCCACTATTCTCCCCACAGAAAAAAAAAAAGAGAGAGAGAAAGAAGTTAATTTATAAAATTAGGAGGATGAATGAAAAATAAGAGCAGATTGAGAGGTGTTTAAAAATACTGAAAATCTTGATGACATGATGGAGTGATCAATTATATGGGAAAGTAAGATTTATTCAAACTAAGTCCAAATAGATATAGTGTGAACAGAAAAACCACCTAGAATTAAATGAAAATGTTACAAAGAATTACCTCTAAAATGTTTCTAAACCAGATGTGTCTTCCAATGAGACTTTTCACTTTTTCAAGGAACAGGTAATTTCCATAGTGCATAAACTCCACCTCAGCTCAAAGAAACAGATGGGAAGTGTTAAAATTAATTTTGAAAAGCTAGTATAATATTGCCGTACCATCAGCATCACCTGGGGACTTGCTAGAAATGCAAATTCTCAGGCCTCGCTCCAGACCTACTGAATCAGAAATCCTGAGATTGGGGGTCTTCAATCTGAAGCCAATTGTTAAAAATGTCAGAAAGTTTGTGAGCCAAGTTATTAAATACAGCTATTAGAAAAATAAATAAATATGTAAGCTTACAGTGAAAGTACATTAAAATGAAAGATAGTAAATACTCAAATTAATAGCTTTCTACATATTTGCTACAGGTCACCACCAGCTACGCCTGAGGGTTGTGCAGCTATTGTGTCCACACGGTGCAAATGCACGGCGGTGGTGTGCCGTTGCCTCCTCTCTTCCCCATCCCACCTTCAGCGGCTTCACGTTCGAAGCTTGACGTTGGTCATAATGAGAATATTTACAACCCTGAAGTTGGCAAATGCTAAAATCAGGGTTCAGTTTGCTGTCTTATTGATTGTCTGTATCAGTGGGTGGCATATTTTTTGCTGAAATAGATGAAATAGTAAGTATTTTGGGTTTTGTGGGCTATATGGTCACTGTTGTTTAAGCTACTGTGGTGCGAAAGGCATCACAAACAATACATTAAAAAATGGGTGTGACTGTATTCCAAGAAAACTTTATTCACAAAAACAAAAATTAGGTTGGGTTTTGCTTGTCTGTCACAGTTTGCTGACTCCTGATCTAGACTTTAAAAAGTGATGGAGAGAAGCCAAGAACTCCTCATGGGGAAAGGGAGTCTCTTCTACAAATGGTGCTGGGAAAGCAATGAAATTGGACCCCTATCTTATAACAATCAAAAAATTAACTCAAAATGGGTAAAAAACTTAAACATAAGACATGATACCATAAAACTCCTAGAAGAAAATGTAGGGAAGAAGCGCCTCAATATTTGTTTTGGCAATAATATTTCGGACATGACACCACAAACACAAGCAACAAAAGCAGACGACACCAAATTCAAAAGCTTCTGCAGAGCAAAAGAAACATGTCACCAAATAAAGACAAACTATAGTATAGAAGGACGTTTTTGCAAACCAAATATCAAATAAGGGGTTAATGTCTAAAATATATAAAGAACTCATACAATTAACAACAACAAAACAATCTTTTAAAAAAATGAGCAGAAAAACTAAATAGACATTGTTCCATACTTCTACTGAAATGGCCAACAGGCACATGTAAAGATCCTCAACATGACTAATCAGGGAAATACATACAAATCAAATCACAATGAAATATCACCTGACACCTGTTAGAACGGCTACAAGAGGACATGAGACAACAGATACTGGTGAAGATGTGGTGAAAAGGGAACCCTTATACTATACTCACTGTTGGTGGGAATGTAAATTTGTCCAATCACTATGGAAAACAATATAGAGATTCCTCAAAAAATTACAAGTAGATCTACCAAATGACCCAGCAATTCCACTTCTGGATATATACTCAAAAGAAATAAAATGATTTCTAAGAGATATATGCACACCTGTATTTATTGCAGCATTTTTCACAATAGCCAAGATATGCAAACAACCTACATGCCCAGCAACACTTGAATGGATAAAAAAGATGTAGTATATGTACACAATGGAATATTATTCAGCCGTTAAACAGAAAGATATCATGCTATTTGCAACAATATAGATGGGCCGTGAACACATTATGCTAAGTGAAATAAGTTAGAGAAAGACAAATACTGTATATCACTTACGTGTGAAATGTAAAAAAGTCAAACTACCAGGAGATGGCAGATAAGATTATTTAAGTGTATAAACTTGCAACAAGTAGTAAATGAGCCATAGAGATCTAATGCACAGTATAATGAATTCAGACAACAATATAGTACTATATGTAATGTGATAAATATTGCTAGAATAACAATCATATTGCATAATATATAAATGTATCAAAATTACACATTGCAAACCTTAAATTTACACAATGTAATATGTCAAAATTATTTAATAAGAAAAAATGATGGAGAAAATGTTAATAATGCAGATTAAACTTAAAGGTATGCTGTGAAAGCACTCATTACATGATATTATGAAAAGCACAAAAAATTGAGGAAAATTCTTCCAGAATTAGAAAACTTAGATTCAGCAAGGAAGGCAGTCCCTTGGGTTGTTGACAATCAAGTGAAGTTTCAATATACACCTTTACTTTAAACTTTTGTCTTTCTCATTCATGTATGTAAACAAAAATGTCAACTGACATTCACATTAGGACATTCATCAGTTGCAACCACAGGTTGACTATAGATACAAGAGTTTTGTAAAAGTCAACAAAAGCATTCTGTAAGAATTAATTGTTTCTGTGGAATTTGCAAGAAAGAATTTTGAGAACCACTGTTTAATTAATTAATTAATTAATTAATTTTTTTTAACCACTGTTTTAGATAACATAAGAAAAGACAGGGAAATGAGAGAGAGGGCTGTTGGTAAGACGAGTAAAAATATCATTATTTGTCAATGCCTGTATTGACTGCATAGAAAATCCAAGAGAGTCACCCTGGTGAGGTGGCTCGGTTGGAGCATCGCCCCATACGCCCCAAGGTTGAAGATTTGATTCCGGTCAGAGCACGTACCGAGGTTTCAGGTTCAGTCCCTGGTCGGCATACTGGAGGCAACTGATTGATGTTTCTCACATCAGTGTCTCTCTCTCCCCTCTTCCTCTTTCTCTACAAATAAATAATATCCTCTGGTAAGGATTAAAAAAAAGAAAAGAAAAAGAAAACCCAAGAGAGTCAAGTGAGGACTGTAAGAGCTAACAAGGAAAGCTCAACAAAGTAGTCAGATTAAAATAAATAATGACAAAAGCATTAGATTCCCTGCCTATCATTAAAAAAAAAAGGTAGAAAAATACAATGGAAAAAAGTTAATATTTATAAAACAATATAAAATACTTACAAATAAGATTGAAAAATGTGTAAGACATTAAAACTTCACTGCCAATCATGAAAGATTAATTAATATTTTAGAGACAATTCTTTCTAAATTTTATTTTTCTTTGATTCAATATATCTAAAGATATTTGGAAAATTTCTTTTAAAGTTCTCTAAAAAGACAAAATAGTAAAAATGTAAGAGATATTAATGAGAATGGGTGGAGGTTATAAAAATTACCCTAATATATTTTTAAATGAACTGAAAAATAATTTAAATAGAAACAGAACTGTGACAGGAGCAACTGAATGTGAAATCGAATGTAAATTCTAACAGGAGGTTATCACTTTTTGCTACTCAGTTAGCAAAGAATTATTTTAAGTTTTTATAGTGAGAATTTTTTTTTGAGAAGTTTTTTCTTTGAAGAAAAAGCAAACCATACAGAGTTCTAGAAAGTGAAAAGAAAACATTTCCTTCCACACACCTCATCTCCCACCCCACCTGCCTGCTACTATACACACTCCCACACCCCAGGTGTAGTCACTAGCAAGTGCTCAAAATCAGATGTTCTCCACACATTTTATGCATACATAATATTATATATCAATATGTATATTAATGAAATCCTAGTATGTGTGTATATATAGTGTGTGTGTGTACATATATATTTTTCTCACTTGTTCTTTTAAATTCATAAAATAGTGGACATTTTTCCATACGGATACAAATATTTACAACATTCCTTTTAATGCCTTTTAATGATATTTCAGTTTTCAACTATATGTTTATATCACAGTTCATTTATTTAATCACCATTTAATAAATATTTAGGCAGTTTCCAGAGTACTTCTACTACAATTTATGCTGCAACCAGCAACATGTATTTGGAAAAAAAAAAAAAATTGTATAGCATAGTTTCAGAGTTAATACCTACAAGTAAAATTACTGGTCCAAATTATGGTGCATTTAAAATTTTCATAGATATTGTTCAATAGTATCAAAGAAACTTTACACCAGTTTATATTTCCACTACTAATGAATGATAATTCATTTTTCTCATAGGAATACCTCACCAATATGTTTTGTCATTGCTAACCTGATCAGTGAAAATTGATGTCATTTTAATTTCTAATTATTTAAAGTTAGGTCAAATATCTTATGTTTTTAACATCCATGTTGCCACAAGTAAAGAATTTATTAACTATTTTTTATGTGAATTACTATACATATTCCTAATTTTCTCTTGGACTTTTTTATTGATTTGTAATTTTTTTCTGTATTAACAAAATTAGCCGCTTATGCAGCATGTATTGTAAATGTTTCTTTATGCCTTTATTATGGTGATGTTATTGTCAAATTAGATGTCTTAATTTTGGATAATAAAAAATAATTGTTCAGAGGCCTTCCCCAATCAAAAATTATGTTTTACAGATTGCCCAAAATTTATTTTTACAATTTCATTCATATATATAGCTCTTTAATCCATTTGGATTTACTTTTATATAAAATGTTAGGGAGAGATTCAAATTCTGCCTAACCAGCATTTGTTCCTTATGCTGGGAGCTGTTAAAAGATTTAATGGTGACCAAAAATAAACATAGCTCGGCCGGGCGTGGCTCAGCGGTTGAGCGTCGACCTAGGATCCAGAAGGTCCCGGTTCGATTCCCTGTCAGGGCACATGCCCGGGTGGCGGGCTTGACCCCTAGTCGGGGGCACGCAGGAGGCAGCCTATCAATGACTCTCTCATCATTGATGTTTCTATCTCTCTCTCTCCCTTCCTCTCTCTGAAACCAGTAAAGATATATATTTAAATATATATATGTACATACACACGCACACACATTACCGCTTCAATGCATTTACAGTCTAGCTGGGTGAGAATTCCAATAATCACATACTCTCATCAAAACTGTGATCCATGCTGGAAATTAAAACTATATAGTACTAAATAAAAACTTATAACTTGGAGTAAAAGAAGATTTAAATTGTAAATAATGCTGCAATGAAATGGAGGTGCAGATATATCTTTGGGATAGTGCCTTCATTTCCTTCAGACATACACCCAGAAGTAAATTTGCTCGATCATATGGTAGTTCTATTTTTAATTTTTGGAGGAACCTCAATATTGTTTTTCATACTGGTGGTACCAATTTATATTCCCACCAACAGTATGCAAGGATTCCCTTTTCTCTACATCTTCATCAGCATTTGTTATATTTTGTCTTTTTCATGCTAGCCATCCTAACAGGCATGAGGTGATATCTCACTGGCTTTCATATGCATTTCCCTGATGATTGCTGATGAAGCACCATTTCATGTCCCTGTTGGCCATTTGAGTATCTTCATTGAAAAAATGTCAATTCAGGTTACCTGCTCACTTTTAAAACTGGATTATTCGGTGGGAGGGAGGGTTGCTTTGGTTTTGCTACTGGATTACCTGAGTTCTTTCTATGTTTTGGATACTAATCTCTTATCAGATATGTCTGCAAATATCTTTCCCATTCTGTGGGTTGCCTTTTTATTTTATTGGCCATTCCATTTGCTGTACAGAAGGGTTTTTTAGTTTGATGTAGTCCCACTGTTTATTTTTTAATTTTGTTGCTCATGCTTTAGGCATCACAACCAAAAAATAATTGCCACGACCAAAATCAAGAAATTTTTCCCTATGTTTTCCTCTGGGAGTTTTATGGTTTTTGATCTTATGTAAAGTTCTTAAGTCTTTAATCCATTTCACATTAATTTTTTTGAGTAGTACAACACAGAGGACCAGTTTTATCCTCGTGCATGCGACTATCCAATTGTCCTTTAACCATTTACTGAGACTGTCTTTGTGCCACTGAGTACTCTAAGCTCTCCTGTCAAATATCAATTGACCATATATGCATGGATTTATTCCTGGAATCTTGATTCTGTTTCATTGGTCTATGTGTCTGTTTTTATGCCATACTATTTTATTAGATGAATAAGTTCTGGGGATGTAGTATACAACATGATGACTATAGTTAACAATACTCTATTGTATACTTAAAAGTTGGTAAGAGAATAAGATCTTAGAAGTTCTCATCACAAGGAAAAAATTGGAACTATGCAAGGTGGTGGATGTTAACTAAACTTACTGAGGTAATCATTTGGCAACACACACATATATCAAATCGTTGTGTTATATACCTTAAACTTATAAGATGCTATATGTCAATTATATCTCAATAGAACTGGGAAAATAAATGAAAAGTCCTTTGAAAAATGAGCTTTTGAGATAAAGTTGAGTGGGACAGGAAACCTTCCAGACAGAAAGCATTAGGAAGGTTCATTGGGGGAGATTATAGCATAATCTAGATAATTTCAAGAAGAACAGGTGAGCTAGGGTGAAGGATCTAAGGAAATAGAGAATGTAGGTAAAAATGTCAGCAAGGACCATATCAGGAAGGGTCTTGAAGACTATGGCACCAATGTGGGTTTTTATCACAAGAACAAGAAGTGGCCTTAAAGGATTATAAACTGGAGGGTGACATCATCAGCTCCATATTTTGCAAAGATGATTTTTACAACAGACAGAATAATGATGGTTAGTTATTAGGTTATTATACAATTCTATGACATGCATTTATATATCATAATCTTAATACTAAAGAAAATTAGAAACAACCTTAGGAGTATAGCTCCATAAATTATGATATATTCATTATACAGCCACTGAGAAAATGTTCTAAAAGAATTTGTAATCCCATGGGAAAGGATTGTATTAAATTCTGGAAAACAAACTATATATACCGTATGACCATTTTATATCTATGACTGTAATAAACATCAACATATTTACTCTGGGTTTACTCTGGGTAAGAAGTTATGTTTTCATTCTCATTTCTATTTTTAAAATTTTATTAACTCTTAGTTTTAATGTATTAATTATATAGTAAATTTTTTCATAAAGATTATACACCATAATCAAACCTTCATCGCCAAAGAAAATACATTCCAGAGAAAATCTTTATTGAAAGAAGATTTTCATAAGAAGAAATTAAGAGGTATAAAAAAACATTTCCAGGGAATATCCTGTCTTCTAAACACACAAAAATAAACATCAGTCCTTTGTGTGCACACACATGTGCAGTAACCTCAGTGGGAACTTCCTCAATCACTTTCCCTGCCATCCAGATTAAAGGTCTGATATTCTCCTTCACTATTGCCCACCTGGCACAATCTCCTACCTCCCCAGACATGCCTGCACTCAGTGTTAGAAATGGTGGGATCTCAGGCTAGACGGCAGCCATCTCCTGCCAAACTATCAGATCACCCCTTGCCAAAGGGCTGAACCTTCATCTCAACCAATTTTATCATTGCCTACCTAATAATAAAACAGGTAAAAGCTATCCTTTATTGAAGGCCCACTAAATGCCAAGCACTTTGCATGAATTATTTTATATCTTCATAGTAATCTTGCAAGTTAGATACTGCATTGTGTACTTACGCTAAGATGCTGAGAGAAAACAAGAAAATGAGCAACTTCAAGAACAATGCTAATTTATTTTTACAAATCAGTCTAATGAGTGTTTCAGCTCATCAGGCAGCACTACTCCGAGCAGCTTTTCAGCAACCAGGCTCCTTCCCTCTTGTTGCTCCAAATACTATACTGAATTGTTTTTGTGTATGTGCTGAAGGCTGTACCACCATGTCCAGGATGCAGTCAGCAGAATGAAGAGTGTGGATGAAGCAGGACTAGACCAGACCTAGCAAGTGCTCTCTGCACATTCTGTTCATGAGATTTCACAAGGAAGCTCCTCCCTGCAAGGGAGGCTGGGCAGTGTAGTTTAGCTGTGAGCCCAGGAAGATGCCTCTGTCTTCCAGAGGAGTATGGAAAGCTAACAGCCTCTGCCATGGAGAGTACAATTGCCCTTTTAAGGGTGAGGAAAGTACAAGGAAAACTTTCCCGAAGTCATACAGGAGAAAGTGGTGGGACCAAAACTCATTCACTCACCAATCCAACTCTAAATTCCTTACCTTTTCACTACACCACTTGCCATATGCTAATATTCCTGCCTTCACAGCCCCTCAGCTCTTGAGAATCCATGATTCAAGCTGAAGGAACAGAATTGGCAAATTGGCGCACTTCCCTTGGACTCTCCACACCATGGGCTGTCAAGCTAAGGCTTCCCAGCCCAGTTCAGCCCACTACCTACTTTGTAAGTAAAGTTTCATTGGAATGCAGGCAGACTCACTCTTTTATATATTGTCTACAGCTGCTTTTATACTATGATGGGGGAGTTGCATAGTTGCCATAGGAGTGCAAAGCTAAAATTATTTATTTGGGCCCTTACAGAAAAAGTTTGCTGATCCCTGCTCTAACCATCTTTGTACATCAAGAGCACTTTTTCTACATAAAGAATTTGCTAACCAAATACACTGAAAATTTTTATATGGTGAAAAAATTATGAGACCTCTACCTGCTCAATTAAGGGCCTGAATTTCACCTTACCAAATAAAGTAACAATTCCATAATTAAGCCTTTTAAGAGTAGAAATAAATGTCAAAATCAGCATTTCAAACAGGATTGAAGAGAGGCAATATCAGTGCCATGCTGAAAGGCAGCAGAGTAACTGTAAGAATAACAGAAACCCATTCTGGAGCTGTTCCCTTTATACAGTGTTGATAAAATTTGTTAATACCATATGTTAGTCGTATGCAGGGAGGCATGGTCTGACTACGGAGTTTGGAATTTTACCAGAAAACTTGTAAGATCTGAAGTTGCAGATCCGCAGAACTGCTCATCTCCATGCAGGCTGTGGCTAGAGGGTAGAGGGCAAAGAGGAAAGAAGCGAAGCTGGCTGCCGTGGCACTTGAGCTGGGTGAGGCCGGACAGGGCACCTTGTCAGTCTCAATCAGTTCTACCTGAGAATGTTCACGTGGAGGAAAATGCTGCTGCTTCCTTCGTAGATATTTTTTATTAAATCGGGCTTTAATAGAACAATCTGATTGGCTGTCAAGATATCCAGCTGTGAGATTAAAAGGACCATGCCACTAATAGGAACTCATTGGGTGTATGATCATTCATTAAATCAATATACCCATGAAAGGGGAAAACATCAGTAGGAAAATCTCTCGGTGCCCACTTTTCATATATGGCACTGAGTGAGTTCATTTATTTAAGTCTTAATGCTGTGGCTTTTACGTGGTTTGTCTTTAGTTCTTCAGGTCAAACCAAAGCCTAGAGAATGAAATCTTCTTCAGTGCCTTGGTTCTAACCCAAAAACCCAATTCCAATTTAATACCGGATATAGCAAGGGAAAGGGTGTTTTAAGGATGCAGAAGCCTTGGGTAACTGGATTCCTGTCTCTCAGGACCCATGGCTTCTGATTCTCAGGACATTTACTTCCCCCAAAATCAGAGGGCAGAAGATGACATTCCAAAAGTTATGAAGAGATGAGTTATTTCCCCCTTCGAGTCAAAAAAAAATCCATTGCACTTGCTGAATTTTCAAGTGGCCATACTTCTGGGGAAGCATTTTCCTCAGCATGCTGTGTACCAAGTTCTGAGTGTGAAGTTCGTGGTGTCTTCTCAAAGCTGTGAGAAATGGTAAGAAGAATCGCAGTGAACTCCGTCCTCAAATTCTGGGCGCAACGCACTGCTGAATGGAAGACCGTGCCGTTCCAAACAATGACCCCGTTTCATCGCCTCCTGCTTGTGGGAGATCAGTTTTTGTCCTTGGTTTTTTCCCCATCTCTTGCTTTGTTGGCAAACTCCAGGGCATGAGTTATTGTAGCATAACTCAAGCCTAGATACTGTAGGGGTATTTGGCCTTCAGGTTTGTGCCTAGCTATGCCGAACCCATGAGTTATTACACAATAATTCATGTCATGTCATGTCGTATTGCTTAATTAACTTTCCTATCAGACTAACGCATTTTTGCATCAGCAAATGTGGTGCCCTCATATGACTTAAAAGCATTCCTTCATTTTATACCGGTGAATCAAGAACACTGTGGACAATTTATTAAAGGTGAGTCGAATCTCGGGGCTGGAATAAAACCCATCATCTTTTATGTAAATAAAGTGTCAAAACTGCCCTCTAGATTAGGGGAAATAGAAAAAGTCAGGACTGCTAGTTAGTATCCTGTGTCACAGTAAAAAGAGGAGTTACTTTCTGGCATTTGTGCAGATAAAGGAATAAGTGAAATAGTTTTTTTCCCTGTCCAATCACATAACTGTTCCAATTTCAAAACATCTGCTCTCCCGTTGATTTTTTTTTTAACTGGTTTTAGGTCTGCAGGTGTGATCTCGAGGGATAAAACATCTGTGTTTTGCCTTAGAAAATGAACAAGAATATATGCAAAAGTGGCAGATGATATCAGCTGCCGCTAAGTAACAACCGTCACAGTCCTGATTATAAAGCCTCACAAATTCACAAACTGGGAATCTGTAGCTCAGGGACTAGCACGTTTTCCCAGCTACACATCCTAAGCTTATGTTCTGTCCATGGGCCAGGAGCAAACTTTTCTCAACCTCAACTCATTCTGTCCATCAGATAAACAATTAGCCCCTTGCATACACACAAAAAAGAGAGAAGTCCATCTTTAATTCTGTGGAAAATTCAGGTCTGTTCCAATTATTGGTGACTAGAGGAATGAACTGAGGGCTGAGGTGAGCCAGCTGGTCAACCACATGAGGTCATGTCAGTCCCAAGTGTCCTTACTTTGGAATCTGTGAGAAATGTGAATGAGAAACCAAGTTCCCATCGGTCACTAAGATGGCCTTCAACTTGGAAAACAGAAAAATATCAGGATGTAGTCATCATAATACATCATTCTGGTTTAGTGGAAGGAGCACAGAATTTGGAATTAGACTTTGATCCAATCCCTGAAACAACCTTTTGCTGGTTACATGACTTCAGGCAAATTATTTAATGCATTTAGCCCTCAGTTTCTTCAACCATTATATAGGGCAAGTAATTACCATCTTAGGGGTGTAAAGATGACAATTAAATAAGATGTGTAGGAAATATATAGTCAGGTAGATATAATAACCATGATTACCTCAGATCTCCAATAAAGAAGGGGAAACAATGGTTCCTTACAAACTGTATTTATGGGTTTACACAGAAAGGAAGAGTGGCCTCTGACAAATGTTTCCTTGGAACACTGATAATTTTGAGCAAATGGCCTTGCTCTATGTATAGACACTGAGTGTAGGAACCAGGAAGAAAGTATTGGAAAAAAGGAAAGTTCACCTCATCACATTTCCCAGCAAGCTACTACATTGATAACTCAGGGATACTAGGAGGCAGCTAGTGAAGGAGATCACATTCCTAGGTTGGGTCCTAAGAAGAGATGCAGGTCTCACCGTGAAGCAACAGCCAAGGAGCACTGTAATACTCTACACAGTTACACTCGGTTAAAACTATACAGAAGGTTCCAATAGTAGTTCTTGGAAGAACAGATGTCCTGTGGAAGACGCAAAGGAATAAAAATGCTGATATGCACAGACCAAAGATGTCAGGACACACTCCTTAGACACTGGGAACCTGGAAAGGGGCCTTCTTATTTCTCGGGCAACTCACAAAGAAGTCTCCTACTTCTGAAATACTTCTTTCAGAAAGTCATAAATTTGATTAACCACTTCGTAATCAAAATGAATTCTTACTCTTAAATGGTGTCCTCCAAACGCGACATTGAAAGAAGATTTTTCATAGGAGCCATTGAAGAAAAGGAGTGATTTTTCCAATGAAACATTAATTTTTAAGCTCTGCCACTCACTCCCCGCCCAAGGAGGGAATTACACGGTGGGAGACTAGGATTTCCAGCTGCGGGGGGCAGGTGCGTTCAGTTTATGGATTTACCCATAGTGAATACGGAGACTGAAGGCAAGCTGAGAAGGCAGCTGCTGCGGAGGAGATGGCCAAGGAGTGAAATCACAGACGTGTCCAATTCTGGTAGCTAAATCAAAGAAAGGCAGCGAGTCAGCTGGGGTACAGGGCAGGAGGTAGGAAAGGCCATGATGGATCTCAAAATTTAGGAGATGTATGCTAAAGACAAAGTCACCCCGCAGTTAGTTTGTGATTACTTACTAAGCCTGGGTCTTTCTGCAGCCCCAGGCCTTTCGGCATTCCCAGCACAGCAATTGGTGATCACTGGCATCAGGGACACTGCAAGGGGAAGACTGTTGTGTATAGAGCAGCTTAGTGGAGGCCTGTCTGACGGAGAAGCTACAGAAGGACTTTGGTCATATATAAAAGGCAGGAAGTAAGACACTGAAAAGCTAGGATGGGGGTGTGAAAGTACAAGACCCAGCACCTAATTTAGTCTTTTAAAAATAATTTCTGTGAACCTTTTCTTTGAAGACAGAGCTTGGCAGTTGGGACTGCAGTTGCTACTTCAATAGCATACTGGATTTTGCTGTAGCCTTATGCAGTGACTCCTAAACATCAAATGCTTCCAAGAAGTCTGGGGGTCCATGGTCCCACTGCCTGCTTTGGCCTAGAATAAATAATCTTGAGCAAAAAATCTTGATATTTTCCTCTCCTCAAAATAAAATGTAGAATGGAGGAGGATCTCCCACTAACACAGAGATCTTGCTTCTCAATGACAGTGAGAGTGTTAGCTTCACAGGCAAGGTGAGCCTGCATGCGAGGGCATCGGAGGCACTCAGCTGATCCTGCTCTCAGCTTTTTCCACTGGTCAGAAATCTTTAAAATTATTCCCAAAGGCAGTTGTCTCTATCTGCAGAAGTAAACATGTGTGGGAATGAAGAAGTGTGCACTCTCACACGTTGGCCCTCAAATACAAAAAGACCTCAACAAACAGCCAAAGCTGTCTGACCAAAGAAAGTCCCTACCAAGGAGAAGAGAGGCAACCACCTCCTACCATTACAAATGGGCACTGGAGCAAGGGCCACCCTCTGGGGATGACCTGATGGCACCCTCCAGACCACAGCAGCTGCTGCTCCTGAAGCTAAGCTCAGCCATTTCATTTTCCTTGCATCAGCAGCACACAGCTGCCTTCCGTCATCTCATGGGAAGGCAGTCGAGCTTCCCACCTTCTTGAAGTGGCATCAGCTGTGCCCCTTCTTCTCTGGCTCCACCCACATTCCACAGCTCTGCTCAATAGCTGCTCACTCAGCTACCTCTAACCCTGTCTTGGCAGAGTCCTGGCCAAGTTTCTGACCACAGCTGTTCCACCTAGAGTGTAGCTGGTGGGTCAGAGAATGACCTAAAACAGCTGCATGATTCAGGATAGGCCAGAAGGAGAAGGGAAGTGTGTATAATCCCTAGATTTGATGAAGATGTATTTGCACATGCATGTGCTTCTGTTTGCAGGTATGGGTGGGGTTAGCAGGGTGTGGTCATGTGAGGGCAGGTGTGTGCATATCTGATGGAAAGGGTATGGGTGTGGGAGGTGGCTGAAAGTATATGTAAATTGGTATTTATGGACAGAGTAATGCATGTACATTATTAGGTATGGCGCTTGTGGCAAGCCAAATTAAATTTAGGTGTGTCAAAATGATCTCCAAAATGTATTTAGAACACCATATACCTATACTAGTCTGTTTAGAGGGTTCAAACATGTGAAGTGAGTTGTTTAAAGAACATCTAAGCTTTTATTCATATAAATCAAGGCTTTTTGGTTTAGCTAAAGTCCACAAGTATTGCTCAGAGATTCCTGAGTCCTCTTTGAAGGCCTGTCTAAGGCCACCCTTGAAGATGAAGTTTATCCAGACAGAAGCTCTGCTCTGTCAGAGTCCAGATGCTCAGCTACCTGATGGCACCAACCACATGGCTGTACAACATAGGGTGTGAAACCTGCCAATTGACATCCACATGGACTTTGTTCCCCTACGAGCATTAGGCCCTGATCACCTCATTTTCTCCTCTCTAACCACTGCACAGCTGAAACTGGTGATCCCCTGGCCTAATACATGCCCTGGAATGCAGCATGGTGCTGATTTTTGGTGGACACCCACACACGATCTTCTTTTAGACTTCATATCCCCACTTATTGATTGGGTTTTAGATCCAAGAACATGGTTTTAGTTTTTCTTCCAGATACTGACAAGCAGGAAGTGCCCTATCTTGTACACCATCATAATTTGTGAGGCGGGGTTCTTGTTTTTGTACTTTGTTTTGGTGGATGGATGTTTTACTAAGCTATTGCAACGGGAGCATTTTATATAACTTGAAAAAATAAACAACCCTGAGAAATGTATGCCTCTTCTCCCAAGACATTAATGGATACCAACTGACCTAGTATTTAAGGCCATTTAAGGCTCCTTCCATAATCTGACTCTACCTATCATTTAGTCTAACTGAACTGTTGGACATTTGCTATGTTCAAAGGCACTTGGTTAGGCTTCTGGTGATAAAGTGATGAATAAGGTGTAGACACACCTCACAATTTCTTACAGTCTCTCAGTATAATAAGGAACAACCAGACAAGTAAAAGCATGCTGTGAGTGGCATAGAGGGGATTAATCCCCATGGAAAGAATGGGTAGGATATTATGGAGATGGCATGTGAGGTTGACCTAAACAATGAACAGAAGTTATTTCAATCAAAATTAAAGAAAACATATTACAAGAAGAAGGCATGACATAAGTAACACCATGTAGATGTGATAATTCAAGATACCAGGACAAGACCGATTTGATTAATGCCCACATTATTTAGTGAGCTCATGGTAGGAGTTGAGACTACAAAGGTAGATGGGGTCATATTTTTAAGAGACCTTAGAAACCAGTTGATGAGATGTGCCTTGACTCATGGAGTCACTGAAGTTAAAAAATATTAGGGAGGATGTATGGGAGAAACAAGACATTGCATTATGGGTACCAATGAAGAGGTTAGTAACATGAGGTTTTGATATACAATGAGACCCCCTTCCTACTGGACTTACCAACTAGAGACAGGTGAAAAACAATCATGCTAGATATCTCTGACTTAGGACTTACTGACAAGGGGACCTTTCAGAACAATCAGTACAGCAACCTCATGAAGTGAGTAGACAGAGAAAGAGGAGTGAGTCATTTTGAGGGGAGAGTCAAGTTCGTGAATCGGTATTTACCCTCTTCATCTTCCCATGTTGGGAGGATAGGGAGGCATTTTGGCTTATTTCTCTCTGTCCAACCAAGCCAGGTGTTCCCTAGAGAATCACTCATAAAATCTGAAAGCATTACCAGGAAGGGAAGACTGTTAGGAACCTCTGCTGCACCAGGATGCCACTGAACACCTTGGATTTAGATCCTAGAACACAGTAAGGCTGTAGTCAGAAGACATTAAGGTTGCTCCTCAGTCTCTCTCAGTTACACATAGATTTAGATAGATGTAGCAAGCATTCCAAGTTGGCTGTAGACCTAGCTGAAGTCACCAAATGAGGCGTAGGCAGCAACCAGCTGGCCATACTGACAAATGCTGGGCTGGCAGGAGGACGATACAGAGACCAACCCAAAAGGATGAAGGGGAGGCAGCGGCACTGGCCCAGTAAGACAGCTGGGTGGGCATCCAAGACCACCAAAGATGCCACATTATATAACTGGAGGCTAGTTACCAACACCCAGAGATTAGACCAAATAAGGCATCAGCTGACAAAAAGGCAAGGACTGCCAGCTTGCCACCCCCAATATCCGGCAATCACATGAGCGAATTTCTTTCCCTCATCCTTACCTTCCTGACACCCCCATCAGCAAAATAGCTGCCTGAAATGGGAAGGAAAGAGATAAAGGGCCTATCATCACACCCCACTCCTCTGCATTCATCTTCCAGTTGCTTTGGAACGTCTAACTTAGTTCAAGATAAGGTGCTTTGACTTGAAGTTGGTCTGAGAGTTTAATAACTGGATTGCAAAAATCAACAAACTGAGCTGATGATTCTTAGAAGGGATTGATTTGGATAAGGTTTTCTGCTACCCATAGGAATGGGGGTTCAACTTAGTGTAGCTGGTAGTAATTTAGAAAAAAATACCTAGTTATATGTGTTGAGGCATTGAGGGATCCCAGTTAAAAAATAGTTAAAATTGCAAGTGGTAAGGATTTCAACCAGGAAACTAGCAATGAGAAAAGGTAAGGGACATAAATATTACTTCACAGGACTTGAATAACTGACAAACTTGATTCATGATTAAATATAAAGAAAAGAGACAAAGATTATATAACTCTCTAATTTTTAATCTATTTTTGCGTGTATGTTGGGATGGGGCGTGGTCAAGACACCTTTTGACAAAGCCATAAAAATGTATGGCTCGCAGCCCCAAGCTAATGAACACATTCACTCATACACAAAATGTTGCGTACAATTCCATACAAGTTCAGGAACCCCAAGAAGTCTACACACGGGCCCCTTAGGGAAATAAGAGTTTCTAGCCTGGGCAATTGGGAAGGTGAGTGATACCATCAAACACAGTAGGATGACAGTAAGGTGAACAGTTTGTAAAAACCCTAAATCTGTATCATCACCTCCAAAACACTCCCTGCTAACATCCGGCCTCAATTGTTCAACATTTCCATTTGCATATCCCCAGGATTCTGAAGTCCAGTATGTCCAAAACACAATAATAGTCATTTCACCAATCTTGCCCTTCTCATATTCCCTAACGTGATTGAAACCCTATCACTCTGATCACATGCTTAAGCTATCTTCAGCATCGTCCTTGACCATTCTTTGTTGTTTCAAAACCAATAAAACACCAATTTGTGTTCTTCTCAACTAAACTTCTCTCCATTCCCACCATTATTTAACCATGAGCATAACTCAGCTTCTTAATGTGTCCACCCAGCTTCCTGTGGGTGTCTTCCCATTGACCTAAACTACTCCAGCCAAAGCGATGTTTCAGAAATAATAATCATGTCATTTCTAATACTTAAGTCGGTCAATGACCATCATGACCCACAAGATGAAGTCCATGCTCCTTTGCTCAGTCCTGGATCCGGCCTCTGTTTTTTGACCATCCTCTGTCTTTATCCTTACACTCATCAGCCACACTGTAACGCTAATCTTTCCTCAAAAAGCTCCATCGCTTCTTTCAACTTTAGAATTTTTCCCTCACATCCTCCTTCACCTGGCTAACTTCTAACCATGCTTTAGGTGTCAAATTAGATGTCACTTCCTCATGAAGCCTATGTTTTCACCTTCTCCCAAGACCAGATCAGGCATCTCTCTTCTGTTCTTTCATAGCACCCTATGTGTACTTATACTTACAGCTCTGTAACAACCCTGTATTATAACTGCCTGTTCACTAATCTATATCTATCTGGAAACTCTCAGTTTTGAGAGAAACGATGGGAATTGTCCTCATTATCATATCCCTAAGACATACTGCAGTTTCTGGAACAGAGTAGGTGCTCAAAAAGTATTTTGTGGATGAATAAAGGAAAGAGCAGTAGGTGGAAAATGGAAAGTGAGATGAGACTATGAAGAGGAAGCAACTCAGGGGAAACTTATCTTCTGATTTTCTTCACCCTGGCAAACTCTGGGATCCTCCCTCCTACTCCACACCTTTTGTTTGTACCACTTCTTCCACTTGGAATGGCCTCTTCCACCTGCCCTTCCCACACACACACATTCCTCCAAGAAGACTTGCCTAACTCAAACGCCCACATTGGTTCCTTACTGCTCCAGACTCCATTGGGACTTATTACCTATAAAATGTACTTTAGCATGGGATTACATACTGTCTTGGAATTTCTCTAATTGTTTAATTCAAATAAATGTTGTCTCCACACTGAGATAAGAAGATTTATAATGGGTACTTTTTTTCATCAAACCTACCACAGACGTGAGGACTTAGTGACATACTGAGAAAAGTTGGTGCTTAACAGTCCAGGTTAATGAATTAACATCATCAACAGTCACCAATCTCTTCCTATTCAGCAACAAGCCTTATGAAATTTTCCTAGTCATTTCGTTTTGAATCCAGGAGCGAATCAGGAAGTCTGGCCCAGCTTGAGAATCAGATCTTTTGGTTATAGCTGGGCTACTTTAATCCAAGCCTGGAAAATCCATTCATTTAGCAAACACTTATTAGGGTAAATTATGTGCTAGGCCCTCTCCTATCCCACCGTCACCCCAGGACTCCACCTACCTGCCATACTTGTTTACAATGATGGTGAGCATTAGCTTCCCTTGACGCAGAGACTGAGACAGGGGGTCTCGTGTTCGTGTTTTCAGGGAAGCGGAGTGAAGGCAGCAGGATTAGGCAGCAGAAGACAGCTACACATGCATGTGGCCCCAGCTGGATTCGGACCTCAGCCTAGTCCCGGGGGGCTCTCTGGAGCAGGAATTTTACTTCAGAATTAGCTCTAACTTGAGACAAAGGCTGACTTTCCTGCTCTCTTGGTCAATGGCTGTAGTCTGGTGGAGTGTATCCTCCAAGTTGCAGAGGCTCCCATTCAGCCAAGGGCGAGTCTACAGAGAAGGGACAGCTGTAAGCTAACAGTGAGCAGTCTTGGAGGCTGGAGCATGCAGGTCGTGGTCTGGTAAAGAGGGTCTGGATGAAGCACAAAAAGCATCCATAATAGGTGAGAACAAAACTGTTATTAAGATTATGCTCC
This sequence comes from Miniopterus natalensis, assembly GCF_054644295.1. Classification (NCBI taxonomy): domain Eukaryota; kingdom Metazoa; phylum Chordata; class Mammalia; order Chiroptera; family Miniopteridae; genus Miniopterus; species Miniopterus natalensis. Next base: position 23,832,282 of record NC_142092.1, on the reverse strand, counting down.
ATTTGATAAATATGGAAAAGAGCAAGGACAATCTTTAACAAAAAATCTTAGTGATGGCCCAGTTTTAACAAAAGATACGTGGGGGTTGCATGGGAAGCCAAGAGATAGAATTAGAAAGGTGACACATTGCTAGGAAACTAGTCCTCCTAAACAGTTCTCTGTTTAGAGGACAATTCTAGAACTGTATATCAAACAATTTTTTTAAGACATCTATTCTGTTTTTAATCAAAAAGAAAAGTATGTAGAGATTTGGGAAGATGATTTAAGATGCGATCAATGCCAAGCTAACTAAAACTATTCCAGATTCACAAAGGACCTAATTTTATTCTTTATTTTCACTAATGCTAGCCCAGGTACCTTCAGCCTTCCATGAGAATCTATATGGAGCAGCGGGAACATATAAAGCAAGAGTTCATTTTGGTTTAATGCTTGGTAATTTTCATATGCTCTGTCCACCACTGAGTTCCAGTTATTAGGCCAACACAATCTATAGTCATTTTTTAAACCACCTTTAAACTTTTGTATTAGAGTTCCTTGAGAATAAGTTCTCTCTGGTACAAAAAAAATCTTGAACTCAAAACAGATACTCCATTAGGCAGAGAAGAATTTACTGGCTGCCAGTCTACTTTGCCCAGTCTCTGCTCTCAATGCTCAGAACAAACTTTGACAGAAGGAAAACATGATTTTCATGGCCATTCATGTGCTTGCCCTTGGCAGGTGGCTTTCTCCTTTGGCGGAACTGACTTGCTGTGCAGTAGCACCTTTCACAATTCTGGCTGACAAGTCTTCCACTTGCCAGTCCCTGTGTGCACACTGGCATGACATAGCCATCTACCCATTTCAGGGTGTGGCAGGATTATATTTCACGGGGCCAGGTTTCTGCTAAGCTTCCTCAGGCCCTTGCATGCCAGCCAAACACTTTGTAGGCTCAGAAAGAAACGTTCCAAAGTACAAAGAGATAGAAGGCAGTCACTGCCCCTAAATTACAACAAAGAGTGTGCAATTAAAAATGTTTGTAGCGGCTTATGGATAATGCAGAGCAATTAGCAATCAATTGGCATCTTAATGACACAGGATACAGAGGGAACTGTACAAGTAAACACCACCATTTGCTGGTTCAAAAAAGTTTTCTTAAGCAGCTTGCTAAAGCTGAAGTCTTTAATTGTCTCAAGGCTCTATATGAAACATCTAACAATTAACCACATGCATTTCCATCCACCTACCTGGCAATGCAAAAGGAAAATGCAGGGATTAAGTAAATGCCAGGGTCCCTTGATAAGCAGAGACATGTCTTACTTATCTCTGTAAATCCAATTCCTGTGTAGCCCAAAGCCTGGTGTAAAGTACGCACTCAATAAATGCTTGTTAAATGAAACAATTAATTCTTTTGACAGGTCCATTTCCCTAATTTTACAGGGACATAATGAATTATCTCGGCCCCATTCTGGATTGTTAGACCTATAAAAACCAGGGGAAATGCCCAGTTTAATTAAACCTTATAAATGTCCGTACGATTATTTATATCAACCTTTCTAATCACTGATGTTTTCTTCAAATATTAGAAACAAGAATCTCTCTTGAGGGTTACAGGCAAGGGCCAAATATTAGTCTCCTAGTCAGACCATCATTTAGGATATGGTTTGGTCAGAGACGCTGGATGCTGCCAAGTTTCTGAGCCTTGCCAGCACTGATATGCTTTAATCAAGGAAGTAAGTGGTAGTTTGTCCAATACATTGCTCCCCGATCTGTCTTTATCTATGCCAAGACTTCCTCTTATATACAGGATGTAAAGAAAATAGTTATGCAAAAGCCCCTGAAAAGAAAGAAGATATTATTCAGATGACTTCCATAACAACATTCAGGTAATCTTAAAGAAGAAGGTTGTCACTTCAATGGGATAGGATGACCTCACCATTCTGAAGCTGGAAATATTTTTACTCTTGCTTTGCAAATGAAGGTGACTATTAGTACCTACAAGAGGGGAAAGGCTCACAATATCCTCATGGATTAATCAAGAAGTAAATTTTAAAAGACTTTTAGCTACATTCAAAATTAATAATAACCAACACAACACACAAATGACAATGGCCAAAACTGCCCTAGGTAAAATTTGTCGGAGATTTGAAATCAACAAATCCTGACCTGAAAGAAAAAAATTAGACTTCATAGGAAAAGAAAAAATAAAATGTAAAACTGAAACTGTACATCATAAATGTGTATGACTAAAAATGAAACAGAAGAATCATTTTTTGTAATTTTATTTTGAATTGGTATTGCATGAATATGTATGTGTATAAAACTGAGAAGACAAAATGCATACAGAAGAAAAAATTAATCTCATTCACTCCCTTACCCCCAGCAACCCACTTTTTCTTACTGAAAATAGCAAGTATAAGCAGGTTCTTGTGTACCTTCCAAAGACACAATTCTAATATGAACCCAGAAATAGAACTGCTATGTCAAAGGGTATATTCAAATTAAATTTGGTCAATTTGGATAAACTGTCCATAGAAATTAGACCCATTTACATTTCCACCACTGTATGAGAATGTGGATTCTCAATACCCTTGCCAATGTTTTCACCTCTACTAGGTTTATAGATGAAAAAAATGTTATTGGTTTATTTTTATTTTTTGTTGACACTATTACAGATGTCATTTTCCCACCTCCATGCAGCCCCAGCGCCCCTCTCTGGCCATCACCCCACTGTTGTGTGTGTCCGTGTGTTATGCATATCTGTTCTTTGGTTAATCTCTTCACTTTCTTTCATCCAGTCTGCCCATGCCCCTCCCTTCTGACAGCTGTCAGTCTGTTCCATGTATCCATGCCTCTGTTTCTAGTTTGTTCATCTGTTTATTTTGTTCTTTATATTCCACATAAGAGATCATATGGTATTTTTCTCTCTCTGACTGGCTTATTTCACTTAGCATTGTACTCTCCAGGTCCATCCATGCTGTCGCAAAGGGTAAGATTTCCTTCTTTTTTACAGCCATGTAGCATTCCATGGTGTAAACGTCCCACAGCTTTTTTAATCCACTCATCTGCTGATGGGCCTTTGGGCTGTTTCCACATCTTGGCTATTGTAAATAGTGCTGCTATGAACATAGGGCTGCATATATTCTTTCGAATTAGTGTTTCCAGTTTCTTCAGATAAATTCCCAGAAGTAGAATCACTGGGTCATAAGGCAGTTCCAGTTTTAAATTGTTGAGGAAAGTCCATATTGCTTTCCAGTGGCTGCACCAATCAGCATTCGCACCAACAGTGCATGGTGGCTCCCTTTTCTCCACACCCTCGCCAGCACGTTTGTTCATTTCTGATCGCCAACAGTGATTTTCAAGTGTAAAGGGCACAAATGGTTTTCGACATTCAAATACTCAGGAAATATTGTTCCTGTGAATACTTCCTAAGAAATGTGCTATGAGTTTCAGACAACGGAAAAAGATAAAAATATTAAAAGATTTGATGATGAGCATTCTATATACTTATTATATATATAAGTATGTGTATATTATAAAACTAAGTTTAAATATGAGCTAAAATAATTATCAGTGCTTTGATAGGTAGTCTTGAAAATACATCTTTGAACAATTGTGCAAGAATTTCTGTGGGGTAGCCTCCTGGGTGAGCACTGCCAGGTGTAGGGGGCACCGGTGGACCTTTGACGGGTCCTGCTCACTGTCCTCCCAGAGGAGGGGCCTCTCCCACTTCTCTCCAGGACCTGCTGGGGCCTCTGCCACCTCATGTTGTCCCCAGGGCTAGTCACCACCAGCCTAGAAGCCTGCCAGTCTGGTGGTGATAGAGTGCTCTCCCCACAGTGTTGACAGTGCGTGTGTCCCCATCGGGGAGGTTGGGCATCTCTGACATGTAGAGGCGTGTGCACTGCCTCTGGTTGGAAATGCCTGTGTTTGCCCTCTGTCCCTTTAGAAAACACTGACTTTTTAGTTTTTCTCACAGGAAAATCTTTCCCTGGCCTTGGGTTGTGAGAAATGCTTTCCAGTTTGTGGTTTGTCTTCCAGATTTCTGCATTTTTCTTGTTTTTGTTTTGGACAAAGGAAGAGCCAGCTGTTGCCTGACTGGCTTCTGGCCCTGGGGTCACCCTTAGCACATTGGTCTCTACCCTGAGATTATGCTCACACTTACTAAAGGGGCTTCTTTCTTCTACATCTGACCTCTAATCCACCTGGGATTTCCCTTTCAAGTAACAAAAATGCTATTTCAGAAAAAGACAAACAAATATGTGAACACACAAAAAGGCACCTATTATAAGATCCCATGTATAGGAAACGTCCCGAACAGGTAAAGGAGCAGAGACAGAAAGCAGATCAGGGGTTGCCAGGGGCAGGAGGCGTGGGGAGTGAGCACTGTTGGGGCAGGGTTTCCTTTTGGGTGACGGGACATCCTGCAACCAGGTAGTGGTGATGCTTGCATAGTACTGCGGATGTGCTTCACTCTCTGAAATGGCACAATTTAAAGTATGAGTAACTGTATTACATAGGGATGGGTTACACAATGGAAAAATGAGGCTAAAAGCAGAAAAAAAGAAAATAATTAAATAAAAACACACACAAAAAGACCCCAAATAACAAAAAAACAACAAAAAAACTGAATCACACCGTGGTGAAAAGAAAAACATAACAATGAAAGAAAATAAAAGAGGTCAAAGAAGGGGGTAAGAGAAATTCTTCTGATGGGAGAGGGCACGCGGGCTCAACGTGTGGCTCTCGAGCTGGCCCTGATGCGTCTTCCAGGGGCAGCTCCTCCTCTGTGGCAGGAACCAGGGCCGGTTCGAGGGAGGGCTCTTCAGGCCGGGCTGGAGGGGCCTCGGTTACATCAGCAGGTGCTGCCCAGGCCGGCCAGGGCTCCAGAGCTGCAGCCGGAGGTGGAACCACTGCTGGAGGTGGACACCCCTCCAGGTCTGGAGAGACCCCCATGTCTGCCCCTGCATCGGGGTCCTCGGGATGTACGACAGTTGTTGAAACAGGAGCCGGCTCTGCCTCCTGGGCTGGTGCTGGAGTTGTGAGAGGAGAAAAGGCCACCCACGTGCCTGTATGTCCATGTGCCCCCCAAAGGTATTTGCCCATGGCCAGCCTCTGGGAATTCTCCTTGTGTGTCTGCCACCGACCGCTCCCCATAAGCCTGCATGCACTTCTATCCCCCATCCCTCCCCCACCTCCCCCACCTTCTCACCCTTGGCTCTAGGTCACCTCGCCCCATTTGTTTAACACGGGCATGGGCCTCCAGGCTGGAGTCAGAAATTGTGAGCTGCCTGTGGAGTCTGGATGGTTTCAGAGAAGGAGCCCCACTCTGGCCCTCCACGGGCCCTGGTTCCCCCGACCTCCAGGTGGCCACACTCACTCCAGGCCTGCTCTGGCCCTCAGTGGTGTGGCTCACTGCCCCTCACAGGTGGACATGGGGCGGGGGTCCTCATCAAGCAGCTGCTGTTTCTCCAAGTCCTGGGTTGAGCTCTGCAGTGACAGTGACTGGCAGCCAGTCAGGAGGCCTCAAGCCCTGCCTGGCCCTTGCCACTAATGCTTCTGCTACTGCCCTCTGGTCCGGGATCAGGCCCAGCCCTGTGTCTGCATAAACCTCCACCCAGGGGAAATGAGATTCGCCTCCAAGGCTTGGGATTAACCTCAGGCAGAGGGCGCCACTCTCAGTCCATGCCCACCCAGCCAGCCTTGACCTGGGGTATGAACATGACAGGCCCACCAGGCTTCTGACTCTCCTACCCCCAACCTGTTCCTGTTCTGGGCAGGCCCTCCCCATGTGAACCCCCATTCTACACACACACAAATACATGGGAAAGGTACATAGGGCTGCTCAGGTGGGGTCAGAGTGGTGGCCTGGCCTGAACAAAACCACCCTGGGCCTCCCTGTGTTACCTCTGGGTCCTGCCGTGAAAAGGGCCACAGGTGTCTGGGCTGAGTTCGGAACCTGCAGCAGCCACGTAGGAACATACTCTCCACTGCCTCTTTTGAGGTCACAGCCGTGGGACACTGACAGACAACATGAAAACATGTCCTCTCCAGTGTCTCTATCCAAGTGAGCTGGGGAGGGGCTGTTCTAGAATGTGGCTGCCTGGTTACCAGGGTTCCAAGTTCTGTTGGGCTCCATCATCGGGAAGTGAGGTCACTGCTCTTGTCAGGAAGTGAGGTCGCTGCTATTGTCTGGCTCGAGGCAGGGGACCCAGGCAGTCCTCTCATTCCTTTTTTTTCTTAATTGAATTTATTGGGGTGACATTGGTTTGCAAAACCATTCATGTTTCAATGAATGGTACAATTCAATAAAATATAATCTGCATACTGCATAATGTGCTCATCACCCCAAGCAAAGTCTCTTTCCATGCCCATCTCCCTCCCCTTTGCCCACCTCCACCTAGCCCCCACCCCCTTTCCCTCTGGCTGTCACCACTGTCGTCTGTCTATATGTAATGCATGTATGTTCTTTGGCCAATCTCTTCACCTTCTTTCATCCAGTCCCCTCCAGTGCCCTCCCCTCTGACAGCCGTCAGTCTGTTCCATGTATCTGTGCCTCTGTTTCCAGTTTATTCATCAGTTTCTATTTTGTTCATTAGATTCCACATATAAGTGATAGTATATAGTTTTTGTCTTTCTCTGCCTGGCTTATCTCACTGAGCATAATACTCTCCAGGTCCATCCATGCTGCCGAAAAGGGTAAGAGCTCCTTCTTTTTTATGGCCAAGTAGCATTCCATGGTGTAAATAGCCGCAGGGTTTTCACCCACTCATCTGCTGATGGACAGTTAGGCTGCTTCCAGACCTTGGCTACTAGAAATAACACCGCTATGAACATAGGGGTGCATATTCTTTCTGATTGGTGTTTTGGGTTTCTTCGGATAAATTCCCAGAAGTGGGACCTCTGGGTCATAAGGCAAGTCTGTTTTAATTTTTTGAGGATACTCCATACTGCTTTCCACAGCGGCTGCACCAGTCTGCATTCCCACCGACAGTGCACGAGGGTTCCCTCGTCCCCACACCCTCACCAACGTTTGCTGTTTGTTGATTTATTGATAGACATTCTGACAGGCATGAGGTGATCTCATTGTGGCTTTAATTTGCCATCTCTCTGATGATTAGTGACATTGAGTGTCTTTTCATATGTCTCTTGGCCACCTGTATGTCCTCTTTGTAGAAATGTCTATTCAGGTCCTTTGCCCTTTTAATTGGATTATTTGTCTTCCTGGTGTTGAGTTGTATAAGTTCTTTATATATTTTGGAAATAATATATGTATTTCTCTTAATATAAGTGAGGTTGGTCATTTTTTCATATGTTTAACAACTGTCTAAATTGCTTTTTATGTCCACTGGCTACCTATCTAATTGTTTCAGCATCACTTATTTAGTTACTCCTCAATTTTAAGTGCTACCTTTTTTTGCGTGTTTTTTTTTAATTCTCAGCTGAGAATATGTTTATTGAGGGGGGAGAGAGAGAGAGTGAGCGAGAGAGAGAGAGATTGATGAATTGCCTCATCTTATGTGGCTGGACCAGGGATCAACCCCACATCTTAGGTACATGTGCCATGACTGCAAATTGAACCCGCAACCTTCTGCTGTACAGGACCAATGCTTCAACCAACTGCACTACCCGGCCTGTGCTTAAGTGGGACCTTTATTATATACTAAATTATTTTATGAGTTTGGGTTTATGAATTTTGTGCTTCCTTATTTATTAATCTATATTCATATTCCAGGACTATGCTGTTTTAATTGCTATAGATTTATAATAGATTTCAATATCAGATAGAGTCGGTACCCTCTCATTACGTGTCAATTTTCTGGCTATTACTGTTTATTTTTTACAGTAACTTTAGAATCAGATTGTTTAGTTTTTAAAAATATTTTTAGTATTTTTATGTGGATGAAAATTCTTGATGAAATTTAAATCTACAATATTAAATTAGGTATAGATAACTGCAAAAAACAAAAACAAAATTCATAATGACAGAAGCTATACCTCAATAAGGAGATTGACGTGAGAACTAAAAAATATAATATACTGACATGACACATGACTAAATAACAAAAAAGCTAGTTAATATGTTTATTGAAGAAATAATTGAATGAATAAAGAAAGAAATGAATAAAACCTTTGATTTACCATCAGCAAGTCATGAATGAATTTTGTACACTGGCCCTCACCCATTAGCCCCTTTTCCCCTTGCCACAGAGGGTGTATAACTAAAATTCCCAGCCAGGCTCGCCACTTTCAGAAGTTATATCGAAGATCTTGGGTGCAAAAAAATTAATTGACTTATACAGTTATCAAACTCCTGACTTTTCCTCCATGAATATAATTTTCTACTCGGCTAGGTTAATCTTTTTTTTTTTTTTTTAATGTATTTATTGATTTGAGAGAGAGTGGAAGGGGGAGAGAGAGAGAATCATCGATGAGAGAGAAACATCCATTGGCTGCCTCCTGCACACCCCCTACTGGGGATTGAGCATGAAACCCAGGCATGTGCCCTGACCTAGAATCCAACCTAAGACCTCTCGGTGCATGGGAAGACATTCAACCAACTCAGCCACATCAGCCAGGGCTCAGCTAGGTAAATCTTGCCTGAGAAACTTTACTAAAGTTTAAATAATTCTCAGTGGTAAACCCACATCGTTCACCTCTGATGCTGAACTCAACTGCTTTCTGGCTGACACCATTTCACAACGGCGGACTGGACCTATAAAGTTTATGAAATATTAATAAGGTGTTTTTGAAAGAAATTAATACACAGTTTTCATTTTATAGGTTTTGAGGATAAGGTTGACTTTAACTGATTTTAGGGGTCTTTTTGGATTTTGCCTTCCAATGCACTGAGCACATATTGATGCCCCTCTCCTGTGGCAATAAAGGAGCTCTGACTAGGAAATCGCTGCAAATTCTTTGGTGAAATTCAGGCCCAAATAGAAGATAACTTTCAATTGCAGCCAAGTGCAGAAGCTCAGCTTTGGGCCAGAGGGGAAGACAGACCAACTGAGAGTAGGTCCACCTCAGGCAGCGGTTGCTTTCTAAGAACAGCCAGCAGCTGAAGGTGTACTACCCATCAGCAAATTGAGGTCTTGGTAAAGGCTGTCACAACTGTTGTGGGGCAAGGTGTCTGAGTTAGCAGATGCCACCCAGAGTGGACTTCTCTAAGCAATGTAGTCAAAGCCTTTGGAGTGAGAGATACCTAATTCAAAATCTTCGCTCTCCACCTTCTATACAGTCATGAGCATCTTCCACACCCCTCTGAGCCTCCATTTCCCCACCTACAAATTATAATATCTATCTCTGGCACTGGTGTAAAGGATGAGAAACCATGTGCATAAAGGGCCTGGGGTAGTATCTGCCCACACTTGGCACTGCAGAAATGGCCAGTGTGGCTGTGCCGATGTCATCAGAGTTTGGTAGGTCCCAACATCTTGATTCCAGGGATAGCTACTTAAATGAAAGCCAGCTAGAGCTGATGGGAGAGGAGACAGGAGACAGGCTGCTAAAGGGGACAATTAGCCAGGTTGCCAAGGCGCCTAACCAGGTGTTTAAGGCAAGCTTCTTCTCAGAGAAACAGAGCTCAAACCGTGATCCACAGAGCAGGTACATAGGACTGGATCTCTTGGAATTAACTGTACGAAGAAGGATACACCTCTGTCAGCACAGATGGGCCTGGGGTCTCATCCCACACACAGCTCCACCCATAACACGTGTAGGGCCCAGAGTAAAAATACAAACTGAGGTGCACATACAAGTAGAATTATAACTTAAAACTCAAGCTAAGAAACAACAATTTCATAAGATACATTCTCTCCTTCTACCTTGAAAATACATATTCAGAAGGCTTTACAAGTTCAGGGTTGAATGAGAAGTTGTCAGACTCCTTAGAATTCCTCACTGGGACATGTGGAATATTCCTTGACCCCTGGTCCCTAGCCCACCTTCCTTCTCTTCTCACCTCAGCCTCAACTCTGTCTGGTATAGTAAAGGGCCTCATGCTATTACCTGTTGACACTTAGACCAGATGTTCAAGTGCTAGTCACACCCCCTGCTGACACCGGTCCCTTGTTCACCTCTCCATTCATACCCAACAATAGGGTATATCCTCAAATGGGGAAGAGAACCACACAATCCCAGGACATAGGCTTGGGGCCACCTGGGCTGGAAATTCTGCAATATTGGGATTCTAGGGTATGTTCTGAGATGAAGGTGACACAGGCTTCAGCTAGGCATGGAGACATGGCCTTGACCCTACAGACATGTCCAAAAAGGGCCACTGTGGAGACTGAAGTTAGGGAACTCTCTTGCTAGAATCTAAGGTTGCAATGCCCACATATATGAGGTTTGAAATAACCCAACTTATTTTAGACCTTACCGCCCAAAGATAAGGAAACACAGGCAGCACTTCCAGGACCGGCCAGGTGTTGACCGGGACTCATGGGGCTGCACAGTCTACCACTGAGCACTATCTGAGAAGGCAGTAACATGCATTGGGGATTTCGCTGGAGCTTTACTAATCCAGTGGTTCCCTTCTCACGCATTATTACCTATAAGACACAAAGATTTTTAAAGGAAGACTAAAAACCAATTATTATAATTCAATACTAGATATCTGAGAAGCTTGCGTGTTAAGATGGAAAGCTGAGATATACATCTCAGTTTGCTTCATCTGAAGCCCCACGAAAACTTCACCCAAGATATTTTTAAAAAGACAGACCTTCAGCAACAGGGAAAATAAGAAAGAAAACATAGCGACCAAGTGTGGAAATCAGGTGGTCCAGTAGCCCTAGACTTGGCTAAAACAGAGCCAGATCCTGAGCTGTCAGCGCAGAAAGCTGAGCGCCAACGTGAACTATGCCAAACCTTCTTCAAAGGGCACGAGGACTCATAGCACTAAGCGGTCTCTGAATACAAAAGTTAACAGTGAAAGGGTTTAAAATAAGAACTACTTTCCAGAAACTGTTTGGGAACCAATGAGATTCTAATAGAACTAGATCAGCAAGAACTTGGCCTTCGTGGAAATTCTTTAAGAGGCACCTCCTTCAGGCAGATAAACTGCAAAAGATGAGCCCCTTCCAGGTAGGAAAATTAGAAAAGCAAACACATTTACTGGGTGAAGGAATTACTGAGAGAGAAGCATCCCTTTCAGGATTCACTTCTTGGGGAAAAGTGCATGGGCTAAATTTCAGGGCCACCCCCTAACCTCCATCCTTACCACAAAGGAGCGTGCAGTCGTACAAAACTGCATGGCTTTATGCAAGAACCTTGAGTACTTGCAACCTCTCCCCAACCTACCCCCACTTAGGCACTGTCCCTCCACCATCCTGGCAAATATACCTTTATTATTTCATCAGCTTCCCCAGAAGAGGGTCTTATAAACTCTCAGAGAGGAGATGTCAGTGAATTACTCTGTTCAACTCATCCTTTCTTGGGCAGCTTTGTCTTATGGAGGCAATTAGGTTTGTGCTTTGTACTTCGTTTATTTATTTTACTTTTGTTATCTATAAATACTTCAGTGTGTATGTCCTAAAATCAAGGACTTTCTATTACTTAATCGCAGTGCATTTCACAAAATCAGAAAACTCAACATTGTGGATACAATACTATTATCTAATATCCACTCCAAATTACAAATTTACTTGTTGTCACAAAAAATGTTCTTCAGAAACTTCATTTTTTTCTAGGTAAGGCTCTAATCCAAGATTAGGCATTTCATATGAATCTAAAAATAAATAGTGTCTAGCTTAGGGTATCTTCACAAGAGGTAAAGCTATGAAGAAATTAAAAAAACTGTTTAGCACAAAAGCCTGTAGAGTGATAACTCTTGGGAGGTGTTGGAGGAATTGAGAGGATGGGTATTCCAGCATCTTCTCAGGTACCAAGAATAATTTATTTCATAACCTGGGTGGTGGTTTCACAAATTTCCAATTTAATATTATTCTTTAAGCAGTACATATTTACTTTACACACTTTTTGAATAAACAGTACATTTAACATTTTGTTTTCTTTTTAAGAAAAACAATTGGAGAATCTGCTTAAGGTACAGAATAATTTCTTTGTTACCTCTCTCGGACAGCAGGGATTTTTAAGCCTACCCTTACCCGAGTGAGCTCTTCAAAGATCCCCTCATTACATGGGAGGGTCTTGATCTAACTCTTGATCCAACTCTACATCCATGGGAGGGTCTTGATTCCAACTCTTTCATTGCTCAGCCTAAGGCCTACTCTCTTTCCCTAAATGGCTCTTAAAAGATAAGTCTCTTGTTTACCAAGATCTGGAATGACTTTGGGCAGCCATAGATTCGGTGCCTACTTGCTAGTCTAGTTTAAAAATATTTTTTAATATGTTTGGCCCTCAGAAACACCGTTGTGTTTTTTACTTTCCTGTGAGTTTAACGATATACTTGAGGAAATGTTTCTTATAGCTGGTCATTTATTTCTAGGTACTTCCAGACGACCTCATTTCCCCTACTGCAGAAAATAGAAACCTTTACCAATTTTCTTAACTCTCCATTCTAGACCCATTCTTTGGTTGTCTTTTCCCTTTTTCTGCCTCACAAACCCATCCCAGCTATAGTGAGTAGTAGCCACTGCAACAGTAGTCTTCTCATCAAAGACCACCAAATTCTTTTTAGGGTAGGCTCCTCTAGGCCCTTATTTAAAAGGTTTTCTTTACTCAGACAACAAAAGTCTTGACAATAGCACTGCTAAAACTCATCTGCATTTCATTTATTGCCCATGATTCTTGTCAGCTTAAGAATGTTCTCAAATTCACAGATGAATATGGGAGTGAAAGGGGGAGGTGGTGGTGTCAACAAGTGTTAGAACGGAATCTAATAACAAGTTTGCTTTTTTTCAGTCCTGCTTAAAGTCAGCTAAGTTACATGTGGCTGAAAAAATGTAATAATGCCTAAAATTTGGCTGAAATAGGATGCAAGATGTAACCAAACATGTAGTTCAAAAAGAAGTGCTTGAGTTATGATAAACAGATAACAAAATAGGATTTTTAAATAAACAGATATGCATTCTAAAACCTTGTCTCAGACCCCCTAAGAGCTCTTGAGGAAAATAACCTAATCAAGGAGAGAGAAACTAAACATTAACATATCATTTTTCTGACAGCTTGTCTCAAAATCCACATTCTAGTAGTCAATCCATATCCTCTCAAAGTTTTGATTTTGAAAAGTTTGGGGAAATCTGATGAATTTCCAATGTATCATTAGTTTTAAAATTTGCACAGCCATACATGGAAGTATCCCTCCTGATGCACACAAACACATATGAAGTCGCCCCTAGAGGTACTTAGACGCTCAATGAATAAAATTAATATGCATTCTTTCATACATACCACAGGCACATCTGGACTCTTTCAAGCAAGTTTACTCCAAATCATTAAATCTATGCCATAAATTAACAATGACTGAGAGGCTGATTAATTTTCAACAAAAGGACTAAAAGTATTCATATCAATTATTTCAAACATGTGAACCAGTAAACCTTCACACCTGTCAAGAATCACAGGTCTTGCCAAAGAAAAAGCAGCAAGATACTTAATTCTGCAACTCCCCCTAAAAATGTCCTGTTTCCTACTCAAGTAAAAGAGTATTGTATCCTCGAAGCTGCTAGAAAGAGTTGTCTGTATTTGTTCTGTTTCCTTACCTCCCACTCAGTCCTCAGCCCAAATCGATAGTCTCTGCTTTGAATGTTCCAGATACTGCCCTGGCTAAGGCCAATTATATCTGTTTTACCAAGTCTGATGAGCATATTTCCATCCCCATTTGTGCCTATTTCACCACCTTCTTCCAGCTGATGTCCGTAATACTCACTCCCTCTTCTCCTTCCACCGGGCCTCCTCCTGTCCCTTAAATGCTGTGCTCTCCTGGGCTCTGACTTCTTTCGTTCTCAAACTACATGATCTATTTAATGCAGACCTACAGCTTTAAGTAACACTCCCATATGGCACTTTCTAAATCTCTATCACTGGCTAAGATTTTTCTCTTGAGCTTGAGACCTGACCTTTGGACACTTCTCTATCTCCTGTAAACACCTCAGGTTCCACAAGACCCCAAGTGAGCTCATTATTTATCTTGAACTTTCTGTCTGAGGGTGAACACAACACTACCCATCAAGGCAGACATTTAAAGGAGATCCTCCTCCTCTCGCTCTCTAGAGGCAATCATTCACTGGAGCCTACCAATGCCAGCTTCTTAACATTCTTCCCCCCGGTCACCGATGCTGCCGTCATGGTGGAGGAACTCACTATGGTTCTGATGGGTTCCTGCCGTGGCATCGGATTCATCTAGCTCACCAGCTTTGCGCACCTACGTTGTGCTCATCTAACCTGTACACTGCGGCCAGTGTGGTCTTTCTAACATCACTCCTCTGCTTATACTTCTTCGGTAGCTCCCATAATCATGTTTCCCAAACTTGCTTACCGCTAGAGATTCTGAGTCATCAGATCAGAACTAGGACTTAAGTTTCTGTATTTTAATGAGAGCCGTAGCTGATTCTTTTAAGTAGGCAGGTAACACTGATACACAGAATTAAATCTCAGCTTTTTACATAACATGTAACTCCAGCCTCATCTCTCCTGCCTTCTCTTGCCAGAACACTTCAATATACACATGCTATAGTTACCTTTTAACTACACTGAGTCACATATAATTCCCCCCCAGTGCCACAATGCTGTGTTCTCTTACACCTCAACACCTTTCCACACGCTGCTCCCACTGCCCATGATCCAGGCTCTGGCTTGTACTAGTTCTGCAAGACTCAGTCCAAACCTTACCTCATCTATGAAAAGCCTTCTCTGATTTCCTCAATCAGATGTAGGGATATCCTCTCCTATATCCCACAAGTCTGTGTATACCCCCATTTAGCATTTTAGCACCCCCACTGTGGCATTCTAACAGTTTAAAAGTACATTGACCCATTAGACTGGGGGATCTGAGAGAAGAGAGACCTTTTTCTTTTTATCCATAACACCTTACATGGAGGCTAATATTAAATAAATATCTAAGGAATTACCAAATAAATGACTGAATGCCACTTTAAGTGAAAAGGAGTGACTTGGATTCTAGCTCCATTCTGCAAATTGCGACTTGTCTTACCACCAAACAAGTAACACGCCCTCTCAGAACCTCAGTTTCTACATAGGGACAAGTTTAACACAGGACTTCTTTGGTACTATTTTTCAACATTGTATTAGGGGAATGGTCAACTGTATACAAACGTAGAAGAGTGGTAAAAGGAACACCCTGGTGCCCGCACCTAGCTTCAATTATTATCAATTTGCAGCCATCATTTTTTCCTCTATATCGCCACCCACTTCTAAGCAAAAATGATATTTGGATTTTGCTTATAATCTGAAGACTCTGAATTATATTCAAATGCTAATGGCATAGTTTTAGAATTAAAATTATTTTGAGGTAATGTTTTTTCCAAATTGTAACCTCTTGAAATCTGTTGTACAAAATTATAACCAGGATATTGACATTCATACAGTCAAAAAGCCAATTAAATAATAAATTCTAATAATTAAATAATCCCACCTCTTAAAAAAACTGGAAAGTAATAGAAGAACAAAACAGAAAGGGAACTAATAGAAAATTAGTAAGAAAAAGGCAGACAAATATCCAACCATATCAATAATTACATTTTAATGGACTAAACACTCCAAAAGTTTCTTGAAAAAAATTGAGAAGCTGGTTCTAAACTATATATGGAAAGGCAAGAGACCTAGAACAGGCAAAATAACTTTTAAAAGAAGAATGAAGTTAGAGTCCTTATTCTATCTGATTTTGAGATTTATTATAAAGCTACACTAATGAAGACAATATTGTATTGGCTTAAGAACAGATCTACAAATCAATAGGACAGAATTCAGAAGTAGACTCAGACCTATACCATCAAATGATTTTTAACAAAGGCACCAAAGTAAATTGATGGAGAAGGGATTTTTTTTTTTCCAAACATGTTTTTTCCATGAGGAAAAATAAAAATGAAACTGAAGCTCTCCCCAACTTTTCCTTTTTTTTTGCAACATATACAAAAAATAACTTGAAATGGATCGCAGACCTACACATAAAAGCTAAAACCATAAAGTTTCTAAAGGAAAAATCTGTTAGTTTGGGTGAGATAAGTATTTCTTAAATAGGTAAAATAGAGCATTAAATATAAAAGAAAAAATGGTTAAATGAAGTATATCCAAATTAAAAACATGTGCTCTTCGAAAAACAAGGTTAAGAAAGCAAAAGTCAAGACAAAAATTGGGAGAAAATATTTGCAAAACATATATATGACAAAAGTTTGTACCCAGAATATAAAGAGAATACTACTTACAATTTAATAATAAGACAGTCCTAAGAATTTGTTTAAATGGCCAAAGATTTGAACAGACATTTCACAAAAAAAGATAAACAAATAGCCATTAAACACATGAAAAGATACTTGGCCCACCAGACATTAGAGAAACACAAATTTAAACCACAGTGAAATACCATTACACACCCACTAGAAATACAAAAACTAAAAAGACAGACAATTTCAAGTGCTGGTGAAGATATAGAGCAACTGGTACTCCCACACCCTGCTGATTCAGATGCACAGTACACAGTCACTTCGGAAAACAGTTTGGCAATATCTTATAAAGTTAAATATATACTTAGCTTACAACCCAGTGCCCCCATCATAGATATTTATCCAAGAAAAATAAACACACATGTCAAAATAATTCATGCACAGGAATATTCATAGCAACATTATTAATAACCAAAAAATAGAAACACCACAAATGTCACTCGACTGGTACATAAAAAAGAAAATTGTGGCATGTCCATACTATGCAATATATTCATCAATAAAAAGAAACAAACTGCAGGTACATGCACAACATGGATGAATCATGAAAACATTGCAACTAAGTGAAAGAAGCCAGACATGAAGGTGATAGAGTGCAGATCAACGGTGGCCTATAGCCAGGGATCGAGGAAGGTAACTGACCACAATGGGGGCAAGAGAGAGACATTTTGAGGTAATAGAGGTTACTTGATTGTGATATTGGTTACACAACCATATACAACTGCCAAAATCATCAAACTGGACATTTAAAATGGGGCAATTCATTATGCATAAATTAGACCTCAAAGAAGCTAAGAAAACACACATGTGAAAAGTGCATTAAATCAGACAACATCAACGCTACAATCCTCTAATTCTGAAACGATTCTGTTTTTGTATATAAGAGAAATAATAATGAATGCGTGAATAAGCATGAGCCCCACCCATGCCTCTTTACAAGAAATAAGTGAATCATTCTAGATGAGGTATTCACCAAAAATGATGCCATGCTAAAATGGAGCACAAGTGGAGTACAAATTAAAGTTATTTATGTCGGAAAGTTCCTCCAAGCATATGATTCAGAGAGAAAGAGAAGCCAGAACAATCGTGTGACGCTCAATACCTTTCTCGCCCCGGTTTCTCCATTTCGGTTCCTCTGTGAAGTGGTGGATCCAATTCGCCACCCTCCCAGTGCACACTCCTTTCCCCCAAGTACCACCTGGACCTGTATCAGAAAGGAAAGTCGTCAGTGACAAATGTCATTACAGCTCTTCCATCATTATTGTCTTTCCGTCATTCATCTGAGAACCATTCGCTCAGTGCTTGAGTATCAGGGGCAATGTGAGGAGGGATGAGGCTGCTCGAGATTTACTACCCATGGAAGCAAACAAATGCACATGGACATGGGGGATGCATGTATACTTATTGCAGAAAACATTAACCATATATGCCAGTCTTTATTGAACACTGAATATCTGTCGGATGCCATTCTGACTGCTTTTTAGGAGTTATCTCATTTAATGCTCTCATGAACTCTGTGACATAGATGTACATGATCCCCATTTTACAGATGAGGAAATGGAGGCTTGAAACAAGTAAAAAATTTGTCAAGCCATCTAGAAATTCCATGCTCTTTCTGCTACGCCACGTGCTGTGCGTCCTGCATATTATGGGAATACGAAAAAGAAATAAATGAAAACATAATTAAATTAAATAAGAGGTGCTGTTGCTGCCTTTAAGCAGCTCACAATCTCACAGTCAAGAACACAAACAGTCACTGTGACAGGTTTAGAGAATAAGCACACTGGGTGTATGTGTATGAGCATATGTAACATATGTGTAAAAATTGGGTATACTGACAATTGTGTCTAAAGAGACAGGTAAAGGCACAATTTGAAATAAGATGGACACAATTAAAAACTGGATATTCAAATTAGAGCTGTTTCTCCTCTCTAGGAACCCGAGTTGTCCACTTTATAGCAAAAATCTGATTAGAAATAGATTAAAGGTAAATGCAGTGCCATCTAAGTACTTTCAAGTCCCCACAAGGTCTTACTGAAGCTAACATAGAAATGTTGTTTAAGTGCTATTCGAGCATGTGGGCACTGGGTTCTGATTTTTAGGAAGTCTTATTGATTTTCATCTAACTTTGGTATCCCCTTATCCCTAACACCTATATTCTAATTAAATTAACACTAAAGTTTCACATTTATGACACAGTACAGAAACCATACAGTGTACGTATCACACAGGGGCCTCTGAGAGAATCATTTCAACTTAAACACCAAGAGATTGGTCTGAGTCCAAAGAAAAGAAAACAAGGGAAGAAAGGGAAGAAAGGGAAGAAAGGGAAGAAGGAAGGAAGGAAGGAAGGAAGGAAGGAAGGAAGGAAGGAAGGAAGGAAGGGAGGAAGGGAGGAAGGGAGGGAGGGAGGGAGGGAGGGAGGGAGGGAGGGGGAGGGAGGGAGGGGAGGGGGGGGGGAGGGGGGCGGGGAGGGGGGCGGGGAGGGGGGCGGGGAGGGGGGAGGGGAGGGGGGAGGGGAGGGGGGAGGGGAGGGGGGAGGGGAGGGGGGAGGGGGGAGGGGGGAGGGGAGGGGGGAGGGGAGGGGGGAGGGGAGGGGGGAGGGGAGGAGGGAAGGATTTCACTTCTCCCACGGCTGTGTTTGGGGCGGTACCTCCAACCAGAGGTCTCTCTTATCCGCGCATCCCTTCTGTACTTCATCGTGACTGAACTCTTAGTGAACTCGGTAACCTCTCTGAGTCCTAATTTTCTCATCTGAAAAATGTATGTAATCACCAGAAGCCTAAATGTCCCTGGCTGTTGCAGTGTTTAACTGTGGCTGTGTGTGTCAAATAGCCCCTGCTGTGAGGGTGTGTGCCTACACGCCGCTGCAGGCAAGGCCACGGGGAGAGGAGGAGAGCTTGGCCCAGGGAAAGCCAACTTCCCTGCGGAGAGGCCAGGAGCCGCGCCGAGGCCAGCGCGGAGCAGACGCGAAGGGGGAGGAGTGGCACGGGGGGCGGGCGAGGGGCCGGCTAGTGTTGGCCACCCGCGCCAAGGCCCATCAGAAACCTGAGCGTGCGTCCCGCAGCTTACCTCATCGCATATAACCTGAACCCTGAGGCCCCTCGCAGAGCAGTGAGAATGGCAGGCCCTTGGGCAGCAGCGCTGCTGGGGGGATGAAGGGGCCCCCAGAGGCGAGCGCCCACTCCCCCGCCCCGGCGATGGCCGGGAACGCACCCCGCAGAGGGGGCATCAGGGGCATAAGGAGATAATCTGGATGGAGGAAGACGTGGGGCCCTAGGGTGGTCTGTTCTTGTCACTGTCGCTATGACAGTTCCTACAGGTGAGGTGCCCTGGAAGCTCCGAGCCTGCCTGCTCCTGCCAGGATCAGGGCGAGGGAGCCGGTCTATGCGGGCGAGTGCTCCCCAGGTGCGGAGCAGAGGAGGCCGGCTCCTGGCAGGGTGCAAGCGCTTCCCCTCACTGAGTGCGTGAGCCTGGGCACCCCAGGACAGAGCACGCCCCTCCTCCAGGGTGGGGTCTAGGCCCTCTCACATCAACTCCACGCAATGACTTTGCATCGATCTTGCAAGCG
The DNA here is from genome assembly GCF_054644295.1 of Miniopterus natalensis. Classification (NCBI taxonomy): domain Eukaryota; kingdom Metazoa; phylum Chordata; class Mammalia; order Chiroptera; family Miniopteridae; genus Miniopterus; species Miniopterus natalensis. The sequence continues at coordinate 23,812,371 of NC_142092.1, read as the reverse complement.
ATTGAGGAAGGCTCTGCTAGCTCCTACAAGGTGGAAAAAGAGATCCAGTAGAGACAGGATGAAGCTGATTAATTAGTCACATCAAAAATTAGAAACCTGGAATGCCTTTCTGCATCCCGAATTCTTTGGGGTGATCATTTATTGAATGCTATTAATATAAGGAACATAATTTTGAGAATTCCTAATTTTGAATCAACACTGTGTTTGTTAAATAAATCTTACTTGCATTTTTAAAAAAGTATCCGGGAAGGTGTTAAGTCTCAGGATGGCCCAGAATTTCAAATCCTCTAGGAAAAAGAGGAGAGAGAGGAGGAGAGAGAGGAGGGGAGGGGAGGGGAGGGGAGGGGAGGGGAGGGGAGGGGAGGGGAGGGGAGGGGAGGGGAGGGGAGGGGAGGGGAACCAAAATATCAAAATATTAAACTAAATAACCTGGGCCCTTTGATATGTTTTAGGCTTACTTCGTAGAATTCCCTTTGTTCATGCAAATGAGCTTTGCTCATTCACTTAGCAAGAACTCAAAAATATCCTTTCTGTTGCCATTTGAAGAGAAGGTAGCACTTTTGTTTCAATCTGCCTCTTGTTCATAAATATGGCCATCTAAGCTTTATTTTCTATAAAGAATCAAGAGAGTAGGCCTGCGAGCTCTCCCTAGCTTCCCTAGAAGAAATAACAGGGAACAGACTGACAGAGTGGAAAGAGGAGAGACGGAGCCATACAGACCTGGGCTGGAGTCCTGGCTCTGCCTGACAGGCTCGGTAACCCCTGAGCGATTCAGATAATGTTCTAATCTTCATTCAACTGCCTTTCCTATGAAAATGGGAAGAGTAGTGCCTACCTCATTGGGTTATTTTAATGGTTTAGTAAAATGGTGCATGTAAAAGCCCCTAGAGCCTCACTGTTCAACAGAAATATAATGCAAGTCACCTATGTAATTTTAAACTTTGTAGTAGCCTCAATTTTTTTTTAAAAGGGAAACTGTTCATTACAATTACATTTTATTTAACCCAATGTATTCAAATCATTGTTTTGACACCTAAGCAGTAGTAAAACTTATTTCAATGAGATATTTTAATTCATTTTTCCTATTAAGTTTTCAAAAGCCAGTGTGTATTTTACACTTATAATGTGTCTCAATTCAGACACTAAGTTTTCACAGAAAATGCTTGACCTATATTTAGATTTGTTAAAACTTACATTGGAAAAAAAAGGCTCCCTGACCCAAGTTGTTCCAAAATTTTTTGAAAAACTGAATCAAGTGTCAAAGTTTTAAATTTAAAAGAATTAAAATGAAATAAAATTATAAAACTAATTCCTCAGTCATACTATTCCCTTTTCAAGTGCTCAGTAGACACATGCGACTAGTGGCTACTGCATTGGACCATGCAGCCTTGGGGAAATGCCTAGCATATAACGGGCACTCGATTAGTGAAATATTTTCTTCTGTCCACTAATATCTTATCTGAATGTCAAGTTGGTTTTTTAAGTACTGAAGTTTCAACTTTGAGAGCAGTATAAATTACATCTATAAGACTTGTTCCAGGTTGAGAGCCAAGTATAGAGAGCATGATTGTTATTTGCCATCCCATATATTTTCCCAAATCCTGCTCTTCTAGAACTGCGGCCATCAAGCTGCTCTAGTTTTTTACTGCATCTCAGTTAGCCTGACCACTCATATCTCACCCTTCTGGCTTCCCCTATCTCAGGAGGCAAGTAATGATACCAATGTCCCCACTGCATGTAAAAGATGAATATAGGCCAGAATCAGCTTCACCAATCAAACACCCTTGCTGTGGAAATGCATGAGCTATTGACTAAACAAAAATATCTGGGTGCCTATGTGCCACTTAAAGAAATCCATAACTCAATTTTAAAAAACACTGTACATTAGAATTTTACAAAGAGCTTTCTGAATGCCACAGCTGTTAGTGTGAATCTGTCCATCACATGAATATGTTACCTGCTTTCAAAATGGCAGGCGGCTAACAGGACTTAAGTCCATATGCTTTTTGATTCCTCAAGAATGCAGAAATCTGAGAAATTGAAGATTCAGCAGTTTGGACCAGGTCATTAGCTCATTCGGTAGTAACAGTTTGTGGTCCTTGCACCTCAAGTTTTGAGGACCCTGATAGTTTCCCTTGACCTCCTGAAAAGAAAAGGTCAGAGCTGCTAGATGGTCCATGATGCGTGGCACGATGGTGATTATTTTTCCAGATATAAAGACTATCGGCTGTTTCTGGCAGCCCAGTGTCTCTTCCCCATACCTCTGGTAGCGTCTTCCTGATAGTCCTGTGGAGGAATGAACCTTTCATTGGGTGTGGCCGTGTGGGATTCTCAATTAAATTGTTCTCTCCTCCCAGCCAAACAAGTATGTGTTTGCTCCCAACTAAACTAACCAGGCTCTCCCGCTCCCTGAAATCTGAATCTTGAGCAAAGTGTTACAAGAATTTAAAATGGCTAGAGTGCTAACATCTTGAAATTCTGACCTTGAAGAAATTGTCTGTATGTTCTGCTGCTAGATTTAAACTTCCTCGCTGCTCTCCTTTTCAAGGACTAATCTTAGTCTTGGGCTTTTTTCTTTAATATCATAGTTGCATAGCCTTCAATAAAATCCTTTTTTATTATTTTCATATTTTTAATTTTATTTTGCAATTACAGTTGACATTTAATATTATTTTATATTAGTTTCAGGTGTATAGCATTATGGTTAGAGAATTTACTAAGTGATCCCCCTGAAATTTCAAGTCGCCACCTGGCACCATACATAGTTATTACAATATTATTCACTATATTCCCTATGCTGCACTTTATATCCCTATGACTATTTTGTAACTACCAACGTGTACTTCTTAATCCTTCACCTTTTTCACCCAGCCCCCAACCTCACTCTCAACTATGAGTTTGTTCTCTGTTTCTATGAGTTGTTTCTGTTTTATTTGTTCATTTATTTTGTTTTTCTTAGTTTGCACATATAAGTGAAATCATATGGTATTTGTCTTCCTCTGTCTGACTTATTTCACTTAACATAATACCCTCTAGGTCCACCCACGTTGTTGCAAAAGATAAGATTTCATTCTTTTTTATGGCCAAATAATATTCCATTGGGTATATTTACTAAGACTTTTTTCATCCACTCATTTTTAATGAGCACTTGGGTTGCTTCCATATCTTGGCTATTATAAATAACACTGCAATGAACATAGGGGTGCATATAGCTTTTCAAATTAGTATTTTTGGTTTCTTTGTATACCCAGAAGTGAAATAAATTCCTTTTTCCCCCCTGAAGTTTCCTGGAGTCTGTTTGTTGCTTGAACTAAGTTACTCCTAACTGAAAGAATAGGTACTATTCTGTTATCAAATATGAAGTCTCTCAGGTCCAGGCCTGCTTGGCCAAAGTGAACTTGCTGCTCTTTCTCTATCATGCAGAAAGAGAGATGCCCATTAATGAGCTCATGAAGTTGAGTAATAGTTTCAGACAATTGCTTTTCAGTCTCCCAAGAGCCCTAATTAAAATCCTTTATTTGTCTCCAACTCAGGCAACCTTTCCAGTGGAGGTGAGGATCCTTGAAGGATGTGGAGTAAAATCAGTCTCCAGATTTATTTGGAAAATCCCTTCCGAGTGATTCAAACTGATAACATTGTAAAATACAACCAAATAACAAGTTAAGTAAACTGAGCTTGATCCCAAGCAAATATTTTTTCATTTTCCGGGCAAATAATCCTCATATGAAACTCCTCACTCATGTTTCACCTCCTTGCTAATCTTCATTTTTCACCATCAACTTATATTGCCTCTTATATTTCTACCTCAATAGCTGCTTTGGAAAGTCATAGATGCCTTAAGCTGTCTATACTATATGAAACAAACAAAAATGTACAATGAAATGGAAATCTTTTCAACAGGCAATATTTACAAGTACTGACTTCTATGTAGTGTGACTATTTATTATGGATATATATTTGTGTACTCAGAGAAATATAGGTCTAATTGTTCTACACAGCATGGTGGACGACTTCCCAAAGTTATACACAGTGCAGGGTGCAAGCTAAATTTCTGGCAGTCTGCATTACCAAAGATAGTTTTATTATTAAATCTCATAAATTTAAAACTATACCCCGCTCCCATTCATATTTCTTCAGGATTTTTTCCCTCTGCAATATTATTTCCAGCTCCCATATTTCAAGCACCTTTGTTGATCCTGAGATCAAGCCACACATCCTTCTCATTTCTCATTAGCAAAAAAAGTTGCTTGGAATGAACTGTTTTGCCACATTCTCCCAATATATTATCAATGCCTTGATAATAAAAAATATACATTTGGAACTTGCACAAGTTCTTACAGGCCATTCAGGTTCCCATTGAAATAGCTGAAGCCCAGTGGCCTATAAAAGTACAAACTTGAATAGTTTTCCTTGGATCATAACAGCTCCAGAGACCTGACTTAGGTAGGCAATGGAAGAGTCCTGCCCATTAAGTCTCCTGTTACTTTAAAGCATCTCAAGCATTAGTCCCATTCTTGGGGACAGAATGACATTTTTATATTGAGAAATACATTATGAAAGTCTACCTAAAGCACCTTGTATAAAGAATAAAGTACTTAGGTGTTCACCTCAGGAAAAGGAGGAGTTGCTTCATTATTATTTGCCAAACACTATAAAGGGTCTTACATTTTGCTCTATTTGAAAGCTACAAAATTAGCCTGCCACATTTTCATGGATGCTGGCACCAGAAACAAGACTCTGAGTCAGAGTCAAATAGTTTTATTATTCATAGTACACATCAAACAGCAAGAACAATACATTTGCAACATGGGTTCCCCTTGTTCGCAAGTATCACAGAAGTGACACATATGGGCCCAGTGGGCTGTATTACAGACGAGGAACCCTGAACTTAGGTAACCCACATCTTTTATAGTGGGAAATAGGCATGCTTGCCCTCTAGATATGCTCTAGAGAGAGCATCTTTATTACACTGAACTATAAGGAAACACGTCCTTCATTCAGGAGAAAGATACTGTATCTTCCAAGCCTGTCCACTATAGAAACATCTTTGAAAAGAGAGTTTAGAATAAAGGCAATCAGTTCCTCTGTGCAAAGACATATAGAAACTTAAGGGACCCAATAAAGAACTGTGTCTCTTCACATTACTGACCTATGTACAATTTTCTATAACATTTTATAGACTATTTTTAGATAAAGTATAATCCAGAGCAGGCAATAACTATTTAAGCTTATTTCTCACAAAGAAGCCCATAAGTTAGTCTTCCCACTCTAGGCATCATGATCTGAGATTTAATTGTCAATAGGGTCCACCTGGCTCAGGAATCTCTCCTTAAGGATAACTTAAAAGCTTTTTACTTTTCTAAATTCAAGACATTAAGTATATTCTTATGAATGACTGAACATACCCCCTATTGAATGAAAAATATGCAAAACACACGATTCACTAAAATGTAGATGTCTTTTTTTGTGTGTGTGGGTATAGCATGACATTCACTGTGCTGAGCACTTTGTACACATATTTTATTATATGTTTATAAAATTTATAGATTTTATTATTTCCATAATTGATATGAAAAAAAACAAGGCTCAATGAATACATTATGCAGTGTACCTTATAAATGCCAAGATTGGGATTTGAACAGAGGTCTTGCTAACCCCCAATTCAGGTGCTTATCTAGTATGCTATACTGCCCCTCCAAATAGCTACTTAGTGCTTAAATGTATGTGGACACATAGAAAAAATCATAAAGATATCAATATAATGCAAGTCTATTCTTCACTATCAATCCCATCCTTCCAAGGTATTAGTAAAACCCCTATTGGGATCAAAGGATGTTATACCATAGTTCTGCAGCTCAGGACTAAGCTGCAGTTAAAGATCCTAATTTTAATATTATTCCTATATCCTGAGGGCTATTATGAGATTCCACCATAAATATCTGACCAATCAACCATGCTACCATATCTTATACTCCAGAAAATAAGAGTAAGTTACCTTTAAATCATTAGCCAAAATTTACTTGTTGATTTTTCTTGAATAGCACAGGCATTATTAAAGTCCCGTGATAGAATTAAATTGCCTAAGTTATATCCTAATCACCTACATCCCTTTCTGATCTACACTGGCCCCTTGGAACTCATCAATTTTTTTTGTCTAAGAGGTTATGTATCAAATGCAAATGTTAACATTATACTGAAAATTCAGGGTGGGATAGGAACCAATATCACAGTGGGACAATTCCTTATCAAATAATTTCACAGAAGCTGGTTCCATACCTTGATTAACAGGGAGACTGGCCATTAAATGAATTCATTACTGTACCATCAGACCACTCAAGGTCAGCAAGGACAAGCAAACACTCCTCTAGGTAAAAAAATAAAGACTCGCTTCATAAATCAAGATCTGTGTCTTAGTAAGAGAAAAAAATATTCTTCCATCACCATGGTTAGAGATGTTCTTGTTTTCAAGAAAAAAATCATTTACATTTGAGAAAAATATTTCATAGATCAACTAGTAAAGAAACCAGCATGTCACTGTTGGAAAGTTTGAAAAGAAACTTGAACTTGCACCCTTGCTTACCCTTACTCATGGGACTGAAGTCCATCCTCTGTCTTGCTCCCACTTCGATGAACAGCGAGAATGCCCTCCTAGCTAAAGCCCAGGGTATGCAGAAAGGGGCCAGACTGTGTGATGGAAAATGTGGCAATTTCCCCAGGGAATCATTAGAGTTGTCAGAGTGAGAGATTTGAAAAGGGGGCACGTGGAATGTGAGTGGAACTCTCAAGGCAGGAGAACCTGTTTGGGATGTATGAAACTACCAGAAAGGGCCAACTTTGTGCTAAGACCTTAGGCTTAAGGCTCAAGCAAGGCTCAAACTCCAGTTTTAAAAGTGCATTGTTACTGCTATTGCTGTAATCCCTTCTGTCTGTTTGCCATTGCACTCATTTGTGCCAAGATTGGATTTGCAAGGTGGTAGAAACCAGAAATGATGGGCAACAAATGCCCTGTCTTCCAATAGAAGATACTTTACAGACCCATTTGCCCCTTGCCAGGAAGAAAATGGCTTTCAGAAGAGTTTTTGATTCTCTGAGATATTTTGTTTAATATTTTGTTCAATGTTAACTTGTGTATGTGTTTTGCAAAACTAGGATGAATCAATGAAGGAAACAGGAAAAGAAGACAAGAGGTTAATATTTAATGTCTCTTGTTAGCTGCCTTATTTATTATTTACTAATTTAATAGTCAGTTCAAACATGCATCAGTACACCAATCTGAAACAAAACAAAAACAAAAACATCAAGGCTCAGATATTAGACAATGTGCTCAAAGACCTAAGATTTAAACTGAGCCTAGTCCAAACTCCATACTAGTTCCACAATTACATGGATGGATTTTGTAAAGCACAGACATAAAATATCCCATGAAGGTGGGTTGTCATAAATATACCTTTGGAGAATTTTTCAGAAAACAGAGAAGAGCTATTTGAAACTGGCTTGGGGAATAAAATGATTTCTGATAGACACACAGCTACGGAGCTTCCCTACAGCTAACGGTATGCTTAAATCCCATAGCAAATACCTTTAACAAAAACATTCCAGATCACGGCCAGCCTTTTCCTCAAGCAAACCAACGTTTACTCAAAGAACTCTAGGGGCTTGTCAGGTAACCTGAAATATCTTAGGACAGACACAGAGTTAGCAAAGTCTAGGGGCCAGCGACAGGTATGAAAGTGTCTGGAGCAGTATTGTTCCCAGATCTTTTCACCGGGCACAGAAGGTGTCACACAGCCCTACAGTTAACAATATTTAATTACTACCTACCGGTGTTGTGGGGATCATTAACATACAAATAATTGTTTAGATGTTGTCGTCAACAGCCAAGTGGTGAAAACCAGAAATGATGGGAAATGAGAAGACAAAGAACAAAGTCTCGAAATAAAGCACCCGGGAAGGGTGGGAGTGGGGTGGGCAACCGGCAGTCAAGGGTGAAGCCAGGGATGCACAATTGCCTTCTCTTTATCCCAGTGTACAACTTAAGATGTCAACGGAACACCATTGTCCTCAGGATGTTTGCTTTAACCACTGAGGACTTTCCAGGGGGCTATTAAGGAAAAGCAGTGGTTACCAACCAAGGCTCTACTCCGGTCTGAAAAACATGTCAGGAGAATTTTTTCTCCAGTGTTTCCACAGAAAAATTATAGATCCCTAGCGAATAATGTTCTCAAAAACATTGCTGAGGAGATTATGAAATGTTCATACCATGAAACGGTTCACCAGATCTTCAGACTCTAGTTTATTATGATATTTATTGAGTGGTTACTGTGAGCCAGGCATTCTGCTAAGTGCTTCTTGTGCTACATAAAAATATCTCATTTTCACCAAAAATGCCTCAAGGAGGTCACATCCTCATTTTACAGATAAGGAAACTGAGTCTCTGAGAGGTTAAGAACTGGGAAAAGAACCAATTCATGGCGTGACTGGGTTTCAAACCCAGGTTAGTTTGATGCCAAGGCCAGTGCATGTTCCATTCAACCAACAGCTTTTTGCCAGTTGGGTGGTGGTGATTGGGGGCCCTGGGATTATCTTTAACTTTTGTATTAAAACTCTTTAAACCACAGATGTTAATAAATGCTTCTATAATTGTGCAGTTTCAAGAGTCAATGGCGGGATCAGAATGTATTTTCCAGAATAGCAAGGAATCTTCTAAATAGCCTTGGGTGTGAAGCCTGCCAGGTCTGGGGCTGAAGCTCTTGGTATGTATTAACTGCACCTAGAAAGTAAAGAGCTATGGGCCAAGTATATGCACACAGAGCAAAATATATCTTTTCCCTCAAAAGTCTCTGTCCCAACACTGATCAGGAAACTCATGCCAGCGCTCTCCTCAAGGGCGGTGGCAGGACTCACTCAAGGGATCTTTCAGACCCTTCCACCGAGTTGCTTGGGGCTTCCCTTGATTGAGCAGCCCTCCTCCCCCACCTGATTCCTCTCAGGTGCCAATGGAGTTCCTGGTTTATGGGCTCACGGTTATGGTTGAGAGGTTCCAGAATAAGTATACTGAGAAGGATGAACTTGCCTTATCTTCCATGTGTTCCACTGAATAACAGGCAAGCTCATTCATTTTCTTTTTAAGCATCAAACCATCAATCTTATTACTGCAAACACTGGACTGGAGAATTTGGCTTGGTCCTGTGACCCAAGCCTCGCCCTTGGGATCCATCCAAAGAGAAACTCAGATAAAAGTCTAGAAGACTGCAATTGAAGTGGGTGAAAAATGCAGAAAATGACTTTCTATCTATTATTGTACTCTTTGGTGGGGAAAAATAAAATGATTTCATTTTAGAACTGAATTTTCCCTGATAACCAGGGACTGGGGATCATTTGCAAGCTGGCTTCATGGATGTATATCAAACCTAGAAATGTGGCAGCTTTCGGTCTGCTCATTAATTTATATATAAGTTTTTACTAGGAAATTTATTACTTTGACCTATTGCTTTACAGCCTTAACATTTTTAGGAATAATATCTGGAAAAAATGTATAAGTGTTACATTATGGGTGAATATTACACAGAATGCCTTGCTCAAAGTTTAAAATAACAACAGGTAACATTTATTTAGCACTTACTACATGCCAGACACTGTTCCACACTTCAAATAGAGTAACTCATTTGTTTATCCCAACAAACTATGAGGTCGATACTGTAATTATCCCCATTTTATATAGCTTAGGAAACTGAGGCACAGAGAGGTCAAATGCATTGCCCAAGGACATGCCCAGTTGGAATCCTGAGCCTGGCATCCAAGCCTTAGAGTTCTTATTCTCAAAATTACATAACTCAGGTCTTCACTTTTCAGATCCTCCAACATCAAACTACAATTAATTTCACCTCAGCTAGCATGCCACAACCTCTCATCCATGCCCAAGTAAGTATTAGTAACTAGAAGTACAGATTAAATAAGCTTATTTCTTTATTCATTTGTTCTGTGAGTCCACTAACATTCTCCCATTCTATACTAAGGGTGGGCAGCTCTGTGCCAAATATATGAGACAAAAATGAGTAAAACACAGTTGTGGTTTCAAGAACCTCAGCCAAGTGGCGGAGCTATAAGGCGTCTGAAGTTTATAACCAACTGTTTCATTCCTCTTGCCCTCTTCTTTCACCTTCCTGCCTCTGCCTTCGAGAGCCTTCTGACATTAACATCACTCAAGTAATTTAATACTGTTATCAAAGCTGGGGAAATATAACTTAATAAAAAAGAATCCAATTACTATTATACTAATCACTTTAATGCAAATTCTCATCTGAACAAATACATTTACACGCCAGGCTCATTGGTGCTGGATTATGTATTGACTATTCTAGTCACAACAACTTGTGAGAGAGGCACCATTAGTCACCTTTTTTTCAGAGAAGGAAACTCAGTGAAGCTCAGGTAAGTTAGGTGGCTTTCCCAGGCCACAATAGGACGCTGAGCCAGGAGTCATCTGACTATAAAATCCAGACTCCTTCCACCAGGCTGTCATGCCCGTTCTTTATACGGTCTATATGTATTCCACCTTTTTTCCTGGATATCGTTTTGGCTTTGAATTTCTGCTCCCTTTCCTTCCTTGGTAAGACTGAGCAAACTCCTGTGGTATAGTACATAACTTTAGACTCAATTGACCTGGAAGGAAACTGGAAAGTTTCCTTTGCCGGCCTCCTTATTGAGGCTGGAGCCAGCCTGAAGCAGCCAGATCCCTTCTCCTCTCATCTGAGGCCCACCCTGGCCCCTTAGAGATTTCCAGAGCCAAACACATTTCCCAAGCAGCAGGCGGCCTCAGCCAAAACCAGAGTCTGTGTTAGGAGCGTGTGTGTCTGTGTGTAGAAGAAGGGGGGACAATCCTTCTGCTCCCCAGCCTGAGGTTTGGTCCCATATCTTACCAACTCCTGGGCTCAGGACCGCTGCGCAGCCCAGGCTGGCTCCCGGGCCTCCTCTCCTCCCTGTTCACAGACTATCCTTAGGACCATCAGCCTTTTCCTTGAGGAGGCCGGGGCGGGAGGGTGGTGTGGGGCCAACCACCACACCCACTTCCCCTCAGATACAGTAATGGAGTCTGGTTTTCCTTTTTTGGCTGCTAACTACATAGTTCCATGTCATTTCCTATTTCGACAGCTTTTATCCAATCCTGGAATGCACTCAGAACATTTAACTTCCCACTTAAATATGAAAGGATTGGGCTGTAATCCTTTTTGGACTGAAATTCTGTCTTTCAGTCACAGTCTTAAGAGCATTCAGCCTAATAATAAAGTTGAAAGCATCAGAGTCCAGCTCTGGACACCCGAAATGAATGAGTGCCTCTGTGAAGGAAAACAGGAGAGGCTGCTCATTGCAAGAAGAGTGAGCAATAAACTTTTTTTTTTTAACACCGTATCTTGAGCTTGAATCCTGAACACTAAATTCTGCTTTTCACCATGACCCGAGTCTCCCTCTGCAGGAGTCTCAGAGATGTACTAATGTGCATTTGCTTTTGTGAGTTTGTGCTTTAACACACACACACCCCTAATTTCTGCCACTGAGTGGAGGAATATATTTAAAAATGAGTCGTGAGAATTCTTAAGTGCCTGGTGTTAGGTACTTTAAATACATTATCTCACTAAATCCTCAGAATGACAAACGGATGCCCAGATTAAAAAATAAATAATCCTGAGAAAGGTCAAATAGCCTGCCAATGTAACGGACACTTGTGCCCAAAACAACAGTCAGTCGGGACTGGGGATCTATACATAAACCTATGCTTCGGACCACTTCAGAGTGCTTCCCAGTCAAGCGGGAAACAGAATCATTACCTTGAAGTGGAATGAATATATAGTGGGAAATACAAGGAAATGGACCTTTACTGAGAGCCTACTATGCACCTGGCTCTGTATTCAACATTTTATAAACTTCAAATAATTTAAACCTGCAGGATAAGGCATTACTATATTCAGGGAGATGCCCTTAAGGTTTTGTAACTTGCTAAGAATGGAAAGATTTAGGGCTCAAACCAGGTCTGTCTGATTCTCGATTCAGTGCCTCATGATGAAAGATGCTGTGACTAATTTTAAAACTGACTTCAGGGTGAGAGAGTTTATTAGGTGGAAGGCTCTCTCCACTCCCGCGTTTCTTCCACAGTGACCTCTGGGATTCTGGGTTATGGTGATTCAGTGATATGAGACAGGCCTTGCCTTGTTATTTCTATGACAAATGACTAAATTATGAATTTCCTGAGATATGCATCATCTCCTTAACTCCTAGCTTACTGTCTGAAACGAAAATGAGCTCAAATAAATGTGGGAGGGATGAATGAATGAGTACATATTTTTGGAAGTATTAATATTTTCAATCCCAACACCTTTATGCAGGTTTTCATCCAGTATGTCCCTTGATGATCTGGATCAAATTCACCTCACACAGTTGTTCAGATCAACTCATCAGAACATCCCAGACCTCTTGAATCCGAATCTCTGAACTGAATTTCACGGATCTGCGTTTTACGGTAGTGGGGACTCCAAAGCACAGCAAGTCTATGACCTACACTGTGGAGCGAAGCAGCTTAGCAAAGAAATTTCCTCTGGGAGCAAGCCCGGGGCCACCACACCTCGGAAGGGTCTTGGAAAACGGTAAAGGACAGCAACAGAGGGTGGGCCCAGCCAGCGGCTAACCCAGGCAGATCGTCAGGCGGGAAATCGAATTGCGCGACAACTTTTAAAAATCTTTTTCAAGCCTAATGGTATTTGATTTTTAATTTAAATGCAATTTTATGAAAAGAATATCAAGATATCATTTAAAAAGTCAAATTGTGTCAACAGGCTTGTTAAAAGCACTCAGTCCCGTCTGCTTCTTCTCTTTCATTTTCTTCTCCCCAGAGGGAACCCCCTTTTAACTTTGTAACATTATTTCTTTAAAAAGTTGTCTTCATTTTTCCAGAACCGAATGTACTTAAAACTTTATTAGTCCTATTTTAATAAATGAGAACTTCAGCTCTTTTGTACCCTCCTTTCCCTCCCCCAAAGGGCTATATTACGGTATTTTCATTAAAGATAATATGAATTCTGCTCAATGCTCAACCAAATTGTAGACTCTGGTTATACAGCTTTTCTTTCATAGTTCTTTGTTTCTCCCATGACAATTCCCTCATTAAAGAAAATATTTGTTTTACAAATCTCCAGTTAAATCTCCTCTTCCCTATCAAAATCCTTCAAATATGTCCCTTAATCAATTTTGCACATGATCAAGCCCATCAGATAATTTATTATTTCCTTTTTTAAATGTAGATAATCCTACTTGGATCACCCATCCACCTGTTCCAATCTGCATAACATCGCCCTTTAGACTTTTAACTTCTGTTTCCTTAGAACTTCCCTTTGCAAATTTCCTTTCCTTCTGACCCGTGCTGAATCTTAGTTCTGCTATCTTTTTCTTTCTTGATTTAATCTTTCTTTATTGGAAAACATCCTCCAGTAACTTACTGAGGAAAAGTATATTGGAGTGGAAATGTTTGAGACTGCATATCTGGAAAACCTTTATTCTACCGTCAGATTTGATAGTCTTTATGAGCAGAAAATTGTAGCTTGAAGACCACTTCAAACTTTTGAAGGCACACTGTCCTGTACCTTCCAACAAAGCTGCTGGGAAGTCGCAGCATTCTGATATCCCATTAATTTTAAGTGTGAATTTGTTTTTATTTTCCATTCTTTGGAAATTTTTAGACACTTGTTTTTGTTTCACATAGTCTTGGGACAGGTACCCAGAATGCCCGTTCAATTTCCAGATGTTCACCCTTTGCCTTTGTTTTCCTTCTTTGGTCATTTTTCTCTTTCATATATTTTGTCCTTTTTAAAAAATAAATTTTATTAGACTTACCCTCTTATTTCATTACTCTTTTTTTCTTATTGTCCATCTATTTATTTTATTTTATTTCTGGATAAGATTATTATCCAAATACTTCAGTGGGTTTTTTTGGTTTTTTTTCCATTTAAGCTATTATAGTTTTTAACTCCCAGGAGCTCCATATTATTCTCAGATTTTTTTTGAAACGCTCTGTTCCAGCTTGCAGGTGTCAACTTTCTAGTTTGCGTGAAGATAAGACTATTTGTCTTTTCCTTATTTTTCTTGTTGCGTTGGGAGATTTTGAAGAGAAAGAGGAGTTAGAAATATCTTTACTCCAAAATTTTGAAGAACAATCTCTTTTATTTCTATAGGTGCATAAGGAGTTAAAAAAAAGAAGTTACATTTTCACATGACTGTGTTTCACATCTGTGATTACATGGAGCTTTACGAAGGGCCCTATGAGGAACAGAAGGACACGTTTCGTTACTACCGGGGAAAGCTGAAGTGATCCTATTGGGGGGAGCTGACTGCACACACCAGGTGTCCTCAATCCAAATTTAAGACAGTGTATCTTAATTAGAAAAGTGGTTCCCCCAAATTATTCATTACCACCCTCACCTAAGGAGCCTAACAAAATCATGGGCCTCATATCAGATCCACCAAATCAGGAATCCCTTAGTGTGAAACCCAAAAAAATCTGTATTTTTTTTTTTAGAAGTTTCCCAGATGGTGACTACAAGGCCAAGTTGGCAAACTACTGCAAGAATAGACTGTTGTGCCCTTAACCCTACTCAGGTGATGGTGACTAAACCTTTTTATCTGTTTCTCACAGTAGTATTCCCTCAAGACTAGCTCGCTTGCAATTTGGAACAGAGGGAAGGATTGCAGCCGTGTCCAAGCTCGATTGCATCATTCTGTTGTTGGATGTGCCCATAACACTGCACCAGTCTCCTTTGCCTTATATTCTGTTTGTCATAGGCCAAGAATAAAGGGCTTAATGTGATACAACCACATTTTATTTTCTCTTGTCAACTTCACCCGATGCCACTATTTTCCATTTTTTCCCATGCACTTCCTCGCAACACAAATGAAACATATATCCTGTGCCCCAACACAGCGGTCTTCCCGCCTTCACCCCACCGTAACACATGCTATCGGACTGCCTTGTCTTTCCACATGGAGCAACAAGAAATGGTATTACCACGGCCCTACTGCCTGGCTTTATCTTTCAAAAAACATCCCCCCCAAAAAAAACACACAGAGTAATATGTGGGATAGGTAGATCAGGGTAAGAAGCTCCAATGTGATACACAGTTTTATCTCTAGTACCCCCATTTTCTGCTTGTTATATCCCTTCACCCCACACACAGAGATCCCCAGCTATTTTTACACAGTTCTAGTATGACACTCACCAAGAATGTCCCTGCCTCCTTTATTTTTATCACAGTCACTTGGAGTCTCAGCCTTAGACCAAACACACTCCAATTTCATATTTGTTAAGGAAGGCTAACATTAATACAATTGCAGAACACCCATTTTACTCCCTCAGCCTTGTATCTGCTGGAAAAATGAAGACATTATAGTTATTAGTCTGATCCTGAACTTCCATTATAAATAAAAAGTGACAGCAGATTTAATTGCTGAGAATCAGATCCTTAGTTACATAGAACAATATACTCTACCAGGAATTTGCTGGGGGGGAAAAGTGCTTTTATGGGACAGATCTGTTCTGCTTTTCTTCTCATTACAGAAAGAGACGAGTGTGCACGTAACCTAATGTTAGCCCCTCATTTACTCACAGGCAAAATTCCAAGGATGTGGAGTTAAAGTTGTCATCATATGATGCACAACTGAATTACATGTTCCTTTGCCACACATAAAAGGGGGCAAAGGTAAAAAAAAAAAAATAGGTTGGGCTTAGAAATAAAAAGGGACACTGTCCTATAGTGGGGAGTTTGAATTAGAATAGTGTCGTCATGAAATATACTTTCAATGATCAAGTTGGAGTCAAAGAAAATGCCAGATAGTATTTGTAAAGCCATGGCCTCTCGGAAAGCATTCTCGGGAAACTGCCTAGAGTGCCTACATGTGAATAATTGTTTATTCTCAGAAATGCAGGCCAATCCTTTATCCACACACTCAGATAGCACTGCACACAGGCCTGGGGGCAGCCAGAAACAAAACATGCAGTTCTCTTTGTAGGTCAAAATCCAAGGCTAAGAAGCTTCTGGAACATGTATAAATGTTCTTGCCCTGAGAAGAGAGGCCTTAGGAGGACATGGACATATAACATAGAAGTCATAGACAGAAATGCCCTAGGAGCCTGGAGGAGTAACAGAGACTGCCTAAAAATGCCTTAAAGTTCGAGGTCCCTATGAATGGAGAATTACTTTAGAAGGTATTAGATTGCCAAGAGATGAGTCAACCTTTGAACCACAAGCTTGAGTAAAGGGGTAAAGAATTCTTAGGAAGTGAGCACTAGACTCAGCTTGTCCTCTCAGTTTCACCATATCTGATACACACATAATTAATAAAACCTAGTTCACTTGTGTATAATTATTAAAACCTAGTTCAGCACAGGGCAGGTGTGAATTCCAGACAATGTGCAGAATTGATACCCACCAAGAACCAGAGGTGACACAGGACTTCATGTGAGAGCTAATATTGAGGACCCCAGCAAGGGTTTATGGGATCCAACCACTATTAAGCATCAGTATATCCAAACCCCAAAATAATAATAGCTTATATTTGCATAGCATTTTATAACTATCCCATAGGATCCTAACTTCCATGTAGTCTGGGCAGGGATTATTCCATTTTTCAGATGGGAATGTCAAGGCCCAGGAAAGCTAAAGTTTTCTGATTTCAAAACCAAACTGTTTTTTTTCTGTCAACAAAGAAGCCTTGATTTGAACCAATTCTAATTTTTTTCATGCCTTCTCTCACCTCTCTACCCCACATCCCTTCACATGATAATGCTTCCCACGATAATTTAACTATTTAACAATTTAAATATTTAAAGTTAGGGGAAACCATCCATTCACATGAATACCAGCACCACTAGCATTGCATTAGAGTGACCTGCAAAAATGGCCAATGTGGTGACCTGGCCCAGGCCTTCCTTCTTACCATACGTCAGTGTTAAATCCTGTGAGAGGCGCCATCCTACAAATGCAGAGCTTTTCAACGTTCCCCACACTCTGATCACATTATACAAAAAGCAAACACAGGGGCTGACATCCTTGAGTGTGAAACCCCCACTCTGAACATCTCCCACAGAAAGTGGCCTTTGGGTGCCCTGCCTGAAACACACGGGGTTGGACACATGCTCTGGCCTTTCCTGGCACCCCAGAAGCCAGAGACATTCCTGCCCCAGTGATCTCGTGTGCAGCACCGGGAGCGTGAATCTTGGATGCCGTTTCAGAAGGAACCACGAGCCATTTCTTCTTAGTCTGAAATTGGCAGCCTGCACGTCTTGGGGAATTTTTAATAGGACTAGCAGAGGAACCCACATTAGGGATTATTTTCTCAGTGTGGGGTTAGATGTGTAATGCATATGTTTGCCCTGAGGACCCTAAACCACATACTATAAAACTTTGTTAAAATGCCTTTCTCCTCAACTATTAACATTTTCCTGTGCATATTGTTCATTTGGAATAGTCCCAGCCAAAAGTTTATAAAACTATGTTCCCCCACAGACCATTATTTTTGTGCTAATTAATTAGCAAAACCAATAGCTCAGATATGAAATTCCAAGCTCCAGTTACTCAGTTTGGCTGCAAATCTGTTTTCCTAATTATTGACTACTTTCTGCTACTTTAAGTCCACCACCGAAGTTCTTGGACAGAGCCAGTTGCTGGGAGCTGGGGGCGTCTCCAATGGCAACGCAGCTCCGCCGAGCGGGAGAGGGAGCGGGAGGCAGGCACTGCAGCTGCCGGGCCACCGGGTTTGGGAGGAAGTGAGAGGAAGAAAGAGAGATCTGCAGGACAGATCGAAAAGGGAAAAGGCTAAGGCCTTCTGACAAAACTTCAGCGAGGTGTAATCTCGGAGACTACTGAGCACATGCACTTTTAAGGGCGAAGCGGTCTTCAAAAGGCGTATGCCAAGAGCATAAAGACTTAGACTCCTCTGGAAAAAATCTGTATTTTTATTGTTGTGTTCTTCTGCACTTGATCATTTGGTTTGGTTTTAGTTCTGAATTTCTAGAGCAGACTAAATTTTTGTTTCTAATTTGATAGGAATTTAGGAAGACTGTTTTCTCATTATTTCCAGTATTTAGAATTTACATTGAATATTTGAGTGTTTACATTTGGGGACACACACACACACACACACACACAAGGGAGAGATTTTGAAATCTGCCCAGGATGTGATTCAGTAATGTACCCACAAGATTGGGAGATCTGACATAGCACAAGGAGCCATGATGTATAAAAAATAAAACTGAAGCATGTTTTTAACCCATCACGCTGAGACAGTTCAATAAACCACTGAGCTATCACCTAAAAATCAAACAAATAAATACATACAGATATATGTCAAAAAACAGGGGGGTCACTATAAAAAAATAAAAATAAACATGGGAAATATATGTATATCTCCCATATTTATTACATGTATATATCATAAATATATTTATTAAAGTTATAGCCATGTTTTACATATATAAAACTATATAACTATATATACATACATGCATGCGTGTATATATATACATACATATGTATGTGTGTGTGTGTGTATATATATATATATATATATATACCCCATATTTCTCTTCTGATCGTAATGGTTTTTATAAGGGTAAGAGGGAACAGGGAAGGCCACTAATGTTCCTTGAGCATAAGCCATGCAGGCACTGGGCAGTGTGTTCTGCACATGCTGTCTCTCTGTAACATTTATTTATTTATTTATTTACTTACTTATTTACTTATTTATTATTTATTTATTTATTTTCATTGTACCTTCATAATAACCAAAGAAGAAAGAATCATTATCCCCTGGTGACAGATGAGGTTACTTAGGGTCAAGCTCCTAAGACATGCTTTGCAACCTTTTTCATCAAATGGCACACATAAACTAATTACTAAATTCTGCAGCACACCAAAAAAAAATATTTTTGCTGACCTCACAAAAAAATGTATAATTTTATAATTTTGGTTCATTCACACTGAATGGCAATTGCTGTGTTGGTTGTTGTCATTTTTTATTTTACTATGTAAGGGAAAAGAGGTCAGTGCCGCTGACTAAATAGTCAAGCATTTTATGTTTTAAAAATTCTTGCGGCACAGCAATTGAAAATCGCTAGTATAAAGGAAAACCCAGGCTCTCTGCACACCTATGCATGCAATTTGACTTTAAAATTAAAATTCTACTTTTAATTTTTATTATGAATGTTGATCACTAACTCCCAAAACCAGACTCTGAGTGTACACACAGGTATCCTTGCCACAGGTGTTTTTACAGTGGTCAGTGGGGGAGGCCGTTCCTCAGCAGCAGCCAGCTATAAGCCAGGGCTGAAAATTAAACAGGACTCCCTGGGGCTGGGAGGGGCAATAAAGAAGAGAAGAGAGGACAGAAAGGACGCAGTCTGAACCAGAACAGTCAGGGACCACTGTTCCGCTCAGGGCCTCTTTCCTCTGGGATCCGTCTCACCTGTCAATGCTCGGTGCCCTCCCTGGCACACAGTAACTCATCACGGCTCAGGCAGGGCCATGAGCTCTGGAGATTTCCTAAGTTCCCAACAGAACTCAACAACAACCAGTTCTCCAATATTCTAGTAGCTGAATTATTAGTGATAATAACTAGCCATGAGTTAAAGGTAAACTCCTCCTCTCTCTCTCTCTGATGATTTGCCCAGCTTTCAAGAGAATTATGAATGCGTTAGTCAAAAAAACAAACTCAAGTAGCAGCCATTTTAGGCATCATGTTAGAAATTCTCTCATTTATGTGCATTTTAAGTAGTTCCCAAATTTTAATCATCCTTGCAGCACTAGTATAATTTTGCCATATTGTAGGACAGGCTTAGTATTATTATTTAATTTTTTTCACATTAATTGACCCTGATTTTATTTACCGATATTTGCTTGTGTTTGTTTTTTAGGTGACAGCTAAGGGGTTTATCGAATTGTCTCATCTTAGTTGGGTAAAAACGTGCCACTTTTTTTATTTTTCACAAATCAATGCCCATTGCGCTATGTCTAACGTCCTGACAGATGGATGGGGAACAGAATCCTGTGGACAGATGACTGAATCACATCTTGGGAAAATTTTAAAATCTCTCAGGCACTTCTGATTATTAAAGTTGTAATTTTCGATTTTCAGTTATTAGTTATTATCCAGTTCAAAACTTATTTTTCTATCCCATTGAAACACTGATGTATCCACTGCAACCCAACTTAGTGGCTTCAGGGCCTTGAGGAAGGGGGGACAGTGTGGCTCTAACACTTTTAACTCATCTTGTTGGCCCAGGGGTGAGTTTGGGGTTCATGATCTACTCTGGAATATATCCTCGACTCCCCATATTCATGGCCCAATTCTGCAAATGTCCTTTCAGAGTTGACTGTCTCTGTTCTCTGGCTATTTTGAATCTCTGTGTACAGGGCCCAAGCAGCTTCAACTCAATCTCTTCCAGACCCAACCAGCTCAGGCCCCCATCAAACCACCACACAGATTCTTCCCCCTGCTCCTTTTAAAAACATTTCAGTGGTTTTTCTATATCAACCATATTTTTCAACCATCATCAGTCTATAGATTTGTTTTAAAAGAAAGTCTACATCACAATCATACATTTTTTAAAAAGCATATAACTTGTCATAATTAGAAAGTAACAGAAAAATATAATGATAAGAAAACCACGTTATTCAGTCCTTGATAAATAGTGCTGCCCACTGAAGGCTTTAGGCTCAAGGTCTGTTCTGTTTGTTAAAGACAGAAGTCCGTTCAGGGTTACACTGATGCCGAGGATATACCAGTAGCAAAACAGAGATTTTCCCCTTTCTCAGGAATCATCAAAACAATTGAAGGTAAAATTTTTACTTTTCAAACATGTGACTTGATAATAGTCCCATTCAATGTCAAGTCCACTTTAAGGTCACTGACGGCATGTGTTGTACACTCTGGGAGACTCTGTGTCAGGTATTTCCTTCCGTTTATAAGCCAGGTCTTCCTTGGGGCAGGATACCTGCAGCTTTGTAACTGTTTTTAGCTCTCATCTTGTGATTCTTTACAATTACACCATTCCAGCCATGGCAATGCCACATGGAGAATAACTGAGAGACCCAGCTGGCAATCAGAACCAGGGCCCCTGACATATGGTCCCGGTTGAGTTATCCCAGCACCTCCAGCCACCCCAGCCACCGTCCCAGTCATTATGGAACAGTGACAGCTGGCCAGCTATGCTATCTCCAAATTACTGACCCACAAAACAAACTGTAAGTCTAATAAAATGGATATTGGATTTTGGCACTATATTTGGAGGTGATTTCTAACACAAAGGTAGATAACAGAAAGACAATGTCATAGGGTGGTCATTTGTCCTGGTTTGCCCAAACAGCTCCAGGACACACCTGTTGTCAAAGCCTCATTATGAATAGTGCTGGTTTCACCCTCTAACGTGTCCCTGTTGGATGATAACTATATGCTCACCCTCCTAATATGCCATGTTCTGTATTTGAACTATGATCTTGCCAAGTTCTTTTGTTTCATATTATCTTAAACTCTGCATACTGGGAGGAAGCGACAGGGGCTGAATGTCGTCTGTGGCTGAGCATACTAGTCATTCTCCGGAAGCATTCAGAGTTCTGTAAGCACACGTGCAAGACGAGAGATATTTAAAGGTAGATTTAAAGACAATTTTCAACTGGTGACACCGAAAAGGCAACGTACCAGAATTTTGTTTACATTCTGATATCTGGTAATAACAGAGCCTGGCATGAGTAGAAGTTAGACAGCAATGTTTCTATATTTTCAAGACTAAAGGACAAATTAAATGTTCAGAGATGATGAACAGTGTTGTATTTAATAATAGCTATTACTTCTTCAATGCATCTGCATAGCCAGCACAACTACATACATTATTTCATTTAATCTACCCAGCAACCCGATGGCGTAGGTACTGTCGTCATTCCCATTTTACAGATGAGGAAACTGAGGCTTGGAGAGGTGAAGTACTCTGCACTACCACTGAAGGCTGATAGAAGAGCCAGCATGCATACACAGGCGCTCCAATTCCAGAGCCTGTTCTCTTAGCCTTTAGCACGTAATGCATCCCTATTAAAATGTAACGCAGAAAAAAATGAATTTGTAAGCACCTAAGAGATCATAGGACACTGGATGACATATTTATTATTTTGTGAAGAAAATTAATCTGTATTTTCTGATTATTCCCTTTGGATGAATCATTTTCTCTTTCATTCTGTCAGGACAAGTTTTGCAGGCGTAGCAAAATCAAAGCTTATTGGGTAGCTTGTTGATGGTAACGTCAATTTTGAGATGCATGATACTTTAACAATAAGTTAGCAACACTTTACTTAGCTTATATACGAATGATAGCGGCATATTATACTGCTAAGGATGTATTTTATCCCTAAGAGGCCATTTCAGTGTCACATACATTTCTGCAGGGGCTGGCTCTCAGCCTGATACCTTTCCCAATTGTTTCAATAGGCACTTAAATAACAGAACACTCTCCTCATCTTTCCTGTGATACTAAAAACGATACAGAAATCATATCTGAATCTTAAAATGACAAAGACAGAAGAATGAATGATTATATGACAAAGGCTCGGGAATTTAATTTTTGAAATAACTTTATTTGCATATATATGAATTACTTTTGAAGTATAGCCCCACCTCAGAGGAAAGGGGTATGTCTTCAATTGCTGGAAAAATATTTAGTAGTAATTCACAAAAAGAAACTAAACCTCAACATCTTTTTTCTCATTAGGGAGAAGAAGCCCACCTTGAACTCAAATCTGGACATGACTTCCCCAAAAGAAGCCAAGTGCACATCTCCTGTCATTGCTATAACATGGGGCAGCACTCTCCTTTGGCCAAAGCAAAAGGCAGACAAACCAAAAGAACAAAACTAAAAAGGAGAACACAGAGCACGTGCATTCGAGAGAGACAAATAACTCCCGGCCTTACAGACAGAAAAGGAAGCCAGGTATTTTGCAGAGTGATACAGATGAGTAATAGCCAACATCAAAATAGACTTCTACGGCCACACGCAGTTCCAAGTGCTTGAAATCTACTAATTCACTGAATCCTCTGAACAACACTAGGTGTTACAGATGATGTCTACCTCCATTTTGCAGAAAAGTTAACTAAATTGCCCCAAAATCAGAGAGCCAAGATTTAGGCCTAGACGGTCTGTGCTTATAATCACATTATGCTGCTTGTCAGAAAAAGTATCTATTTTAAGTGAAATTTGGACAAAATCTGAAAGCCCAGTGTGTACAAGCAGAGAACATGAACCACATGAAGCACGTAGAAGACAGCAGATCCTAAACGAAGGACAGAGGCAGGAATAGATGACAATGAATAGAGCTGCCCTCTTCCTTCATGGTAAGAGTTTTGAAAAATATTCCCAGTTCAGAGGTGATAGGTGGAAGAAGGGGAGAAGGGAGGGAGGGAGGAAGGCAGGGAGGGAGAGAGACATTAGCAATAAATATCAGGACCTCACAGAACAGAATTTACAATGCACCGTGCAGAATTATGTTCCGGTAAGCCATATTTTGTGTCATCCATAATTCTGTTATTCTCAACACATCCTTTTGTTTTCTGAATAAAATGCTGATTTATAATGCCATTATTTCAGGAGATGGATATTTAGATTGGGCAGACCCATATGGCGATTGGCAGTCAAAATTGGAGAGCTTATGTGTTCAGGGGCACCCATTAGGGAATGTGGCCTTCACAGGGACTATTTCTCTCTCTCTCTCTCTCTCTCTCTCTCTGCTTCTGCTGTATTTTAGAAAGTGACTCAGAAAAGATCTCTATGTCACCAAAGCTGAAGCTTAATACAAGCCGACAACCAAAGAATGGGGGGTGGCAGAAAGGATGATCATTTTATTCATTGTAGGAACAGACTTGATAATTAAATTGTAAGGAACTCGGAGGTGCCAGGAGAGAACTATCAAAATCATAAACAATGACTAAACAGAGCCTAAAAAGAAGCAAAAAGAATCGGGCTTTCTAAACAGAACAGAAGGCTACAGAGAAACAGTCTTCAAATGTGAGAGCAAACATTACGCATAAGCTGGTGACATTCAACTTCGGTGAATTCCTGATCCAGGTTTTCAAAGCATCGAAACGCAGTCCAAAAATGGGGAACAGAATCTCCAAGTCAGTGACTTTTTACTTCTAATCTTTTGAAGTAAAGAACACACTGGCCCGGGGTGACGTTGGCGCAGCCTTCCTCTGAGGCTGGGACGCGATTCGCTGGCGTCCTGGGGCCCTGTGACAGCTGGGATCAGACCTAGCTGCTCAAGAATCGCAGCAACTGCTGGCAGGCGCTCCGGCTGCCGGCGCTGCGGCTCCCTCGCCCCCCGGGCCCTTATCAGACCCCGCAACGGAGCCAAGCGCAGTTTGGGGGTTTTTCCTGTTGTTGTCGGTGGCATGGAGTCCTGTATTCTATAAATGTAAACGAGGTTTAATTAGGACTTTTATTTAGCAGAGAAAAAGTGGTTCTTAAGGGAAACGATTTCTGAGGGCCTCCTTCAGTACTGTAGAGCAAAAACGCAGAACATGCCATATGAACCCCGCTTGGGAAATTTAAATAAGGAGCTTTAGAAACATAACGTGATTTGGCAAGAGCGTGATCTGAATGTGGTTGTGAGGTCCCACTAGCAACATATGCTTTTACTAAGCTGCACTGTGCCTTTCTCTCGCAGTCTGAGCTTTTAAAACGTTACATTTTCTACGATTATCATTCCGAGCCCAAACCAAAGTAGTTAACTCTGAATAAAACTATCCTATTTTGAAATTAGAGCTCATCCTGAGGAAGGGGGGGGGGGGGAGTTGTTTAAATTTGACCCCTTCCTCTTCTCTCCACCCCCTCCAAATACACTCACAAAAACGAAGGCAGTGGGGTGGGGAGAGGACGGGGGAGAAGTCTGCTTATGATTACGAACTGAACTTTGGACCATTCCTATTGTTCCTGCCAAGGCTTTCTGAATGCTAGTGTAAAAAGATCTATACGAAGTTAGATCTGCTAAGGTATTTTAAGAGTCTACTGTAACGCACCAACCTTTTTTTCCCCTCGCTTCATTGTTAAAGATAATACGCCTTTCTAACAAAAATGCTTTCAAGATGTAACCATATTTTGAAATGAGTATCATAATACATCCTTTGCAAGCCTGGAATTTGGAAACAAAGAACTTGCTTTAATCTGTTTTTCTTCCTACCTGATGAGCAGGGCAACGATGCTGCTGGAGATGGTTTAGACACGTCCCTGGTCTCATTTGCTTTTTTCCCTCCTTCTTCATCGTGTGGGCCCTGACAACCTTTGTTTCTGAAGCTACATAAATTAAACAGGGTTAAGACTATCCGCTCTCGTCCCAGCTCCAAAACAAGCCAAGACAGGAAAGGATCCTTCAGCTGACAGACAGACTTCCAGCATTTCTGCTAAACCGGTAGGGTGGTAAACTCTCCATGGTTCCCTCCCCACTGAAACAACATGGGAGGTTAGATCCTAGGCTTTCTTTCATTTTCCTCCCTTTTTCATAGCTGAAGGGGTATCGCAAATTAAGTAAAAAGGAAAAAGTAAGCCAAATGTATAGTCTTCTTCATCGTTGATTCCCGCTGCGTTTCACAAATGCTTCTGGTCCTGAAGTATCACCTCCCATGAAAGCCTTACCTAAGTCATCTCCATGCCAAGCCTTGACTGCAACAAAATGCTTTTGCTGGTTGACATGGTTTTCAAACATGGATGAACTGATCTTTGCCCAGTGAGGTCCGGGTCAGCAAAATTAATTTGTGATTTTTCACAGGAGTGACAACCAAAGGAGAAGGGTGGTATGCCTAAGTTTGCAAAGTAAAATGACCCATCAGTATAGCTATCTGATTAGTTAGGGTCATCAGTGATGGTCCGATGACATGAGGGATGTGAAAGCTCCTAGCAAAGGAATCAGCAAATAGAAGGTGGCTACTCTGTTTTAATTGAATCTGGATCTCGGATCCAACTTTAAGGCCTCCATGTGGGCCTTAAGGAAAACTTACATTAATTTTCCTAAAAGAGGTTATGGTTACGGTTTCGGGCCTTCAGAGGACAACTTAAGGATCTAGTTTATTCATAGGGAGCATTAGTCAGTCTGAAAAACTTTCCATTGTCAACACCCTTCAGGCCTCTAGAAAGAGCACTGTTATGAATTGCAAAGCCTACCAGTCTTCTCCAACAGGGTACACCATCGCATTAGGGGAAACCTGATCTCAATCAGAATAAATCTCTATTATTTACAACACGTTTAGAGACATATGAAAAATTTCTAAATAAAATGATGTTGGGGTCTTAGTGTTTTTCTCCTACATTCTGCTTAACAAATGCTGGTATTTAGGTTCCAACAAAAGTCCCCTCCATGGGACGCCTAGGAGCCCCTTTTCTTCCAGCCAGATTCAAAATACTGGCAATATTATTCCAACATTTTGGAATTTAGCAAAACCGCTACATTACCAGACAGTTATGTATGCATATTGTCTAATTGGCTAACGGCAGGAATAATAGATGGGTAATTGTTATAGTTACATTCTGATGAAATCTAGATAAATGTGGCTTGAATCAAACATATGGTAATCCTAAAATTAAAATTTAAAAACAAATAAGCAAAAAAAAACCCCAAAAAGCAAAAGCAATAGTTAAATGTTTCCTTCTTTCTCCTCTTATATGTGGACATTAAAAACAAAACACAACCACGGTGCTTTTCGCTAGTCTAAAATAATGCAGGTTAAAGGAGTTTTGGACATTTTGAATTTAAGACAAATTAATACAATTAAAATGTATTATTTAAGCAATTTACATACAGTACCAAACTTCACTATCAAAATAACTACAAAATACGTACAAATGATATCCCTATTTTACATGCGAGGACACTGAAACTTAAAAAGGTTGAGTGCTTAAGTCAAAAACATACGAGTCAATGACAGAGCTATATCTGAGTCAAGGCGCTCTTTACGTCTGCTTAGACTCTTAAGCACACTGACCTGGAAATTGTGCATGTGTGTGCAGGGTAGGGGTGCGGGTGTGTAAAAGAGATTGAGCAAAGAGGGTGAGCAAAGAGACTCATTGAGATGCTCTTGCTCCTCTTATCTATAAAACATTAAGTCATCTTTAAGGGATTAGAAGACCCTGGGCTTGCAAACTACTCTCCACATTCCTCACTTAATCCCAACCCGCTAAGTGGTGTAGTGTTACAAGTCATGGGAGCATTTTTTCATAGCACCTTCGTGGCAGAATGGACCCCAGAAGCGGCAGAAAGTTCTAAGAGAGCAGAAGGAACCATCACCGGAGGGAGCCAGCAGAATCCAGGACACTGTTGCTGCCTTGCCGTTCCCGCCTGAGCACTCCCCGTGGTCCCACTGTTCATGTCACATTCCGCAGGGCAGAAGAGATAGGAGCTTTCTGTCCTTCCAATCAAAAGAACATTTTCTCCACAGTGATGGGCCTTTAGTAGACACTTGCTCAGCATTCCAGCCAACATAATGAGGAAAAATCAGCCGTAACAAAATAAAAATAGAATGTGTCAAGAGAGAAGCAAGTATCTTGTTTGAAATTCTGACCCGTGCTGTTGCTGTAACAGAATGCCCTATGTGTCTGAAGCACCTGAGAGCATCGTGTTGAAGGTCTAACGCAAGTCACTTTTCACATATCGCTGCACGTGAAAATGGCAGGGGACACAGAAAGAGGGAGGTTAAAGAAGTAAGAAAAGGAGTGAATGACATGGGCATAATATCACCCTGATGCACTTTTTGAGATCCTACTATGTGCAGGACACAGCAGTATGGAAGAAGAAAAGTGGGTTTGGGAGCTAGCAGGACTAGGTGCAAATACCAGTGTTAAGATCAGGGCACACACTTCACCTTTGAATATCAGTTTCTAATGTCAAAAATAGGGAATGACAATGTCTAATTTGAAGAACTATCAGAATGGAATAAAATGTCCCCTTCCCCTGTGTGGGAAAGACTGATAGTTTTCACCAATATCCATTATCCACTTTCTTACATTGTAACTGAGTTGGGCTATTGCTTCCCAGCTAAAAAATAGCTTTCCCAATGGCCCTTGCAGAGAAGTGTGGCCATGTCTTTGAGCTACGGCCAGTGGAATGTGAGTGAAAATGATGTGTGTGCTTCTCCCTGGCTTGATCCATAAAATTTGCTTGCACACTCCATCACAGTTTCATCTTTCTGCTGGTTGGCATTCCAATGCTCAAAGGAAACCTGAGAATGAAAAAGTTGCTGTTAGCCTAGGTCCCTGAATTAGAGCCTAAGGAGGAGGGCTACTGCTGAACTGTTACACTTTCCAAGGACTATTTAAGTCAAAAACAAGCAAACAAAAACAAAAAACACCTCTATATTCCTTAGGGTATGAAATGATCATTGAGTCTTTTTTTACGGTAGCTTATCCAAACTAATATACTCACAATATTCAGGCAGTAGCTTATAAAGCATAACTCTTATCTTTATGAGCCTGCAGTTTAGCCAAGGATTTAAGATAGACACACAGGTATCTGTAACCCAAGGCAGTATGTGAACAAGGTGAGCCAGTGGTACAAAAAAGATAACGCTGTGTATTCAACAAATGATTGCATTTTCCTTTTGGCACATGTATCTACATGTCCTAGCTCTCTTTGTATCTACATGGGACAATGTGACTAGTTTTGGCTTACATAATGTGGGAGGATGTCATGTATGCCAGTTCCAAGCCTGGTAACTCAAATGCGCACTGAAGTCCCCACTGTCACTTCTTACTCTGCTGACTGCAGAGAGTCCATCAGGGCCTCTGAGTTAGCCTAGGGGACACCATGGTCGAAGGATCCCACCTTACCTCCTCACAGAGGAGCATAACCAACTGAGCCAAATGAGCAAGACTGCTGGTGCTGGGCCTTGCCTAAAGGAGAAACAATCTTTACAATGTGATAAGCCACTGAGACTCGGGGATGTTTGTTACAGCCATCAGCCTATGCTGACCAATACAATGATGTAAACAAGTGATCAAAAAGAGAAAATCCTTTGTATTTAGGAATGATTGTAGAATATTTCTTCAGGAGTTAGTATGTAAGCTCATTTAGTTAAGCAAAATGGAGTGAGGAAGATGGATGGTGAATGCAGTTGTCAGGTTCCGATTTTATTATGGTAATTTTTCCAGCTTCTTCAAACCAACTGCTCACTGGGTAAAGCACTTTCCATTGAACTTCTCAGATGTTTTTAAGCCAAGATACCCTTCTTTTCAAATGAAATCTCACATAAAATACTGATATTTAAACATATAACAGTAGAGTTACTCTTGTTGAAATAGGAACAGGACATTGGTAGTTCTGCCTTATTGGACACTTTCTTGGACACCTTGTTGGAATCTTTTTACTAAACACATGCCTCTGAATCACTTCTGTGGCGCCTTCAAATGCTGAGGAAGTTTGAATACCACTGTATCAGACCATTCTCAGATGTAATCTAACAGGTTTGCTCCAACTCTCCATGGGGGCTTACGATATGCAATGGATTATCAAGGGTGCAGTGGCAAACTCTGGGGTTGAGCAGAAAGCCAATGTGATTACCCAGGAGAGACCACCTTAAAACAGTCTTATCAACAGAAGGAATCTATTTGGGTTACCCAATCTTTCAATTTCTCTACCATGTGCCTTTTGCTTTTCAGAGATAAAATTCTGCATGCTTCTCTTCTATAAGGATGATCATTTCAAAACCAAGTTGAAGTCCTCTCAAAACCAGCTTGACTGTTCTAAAATAACTAAGCCATGAGGGTGTCATATACAACAGGGTGGCTACAGCTAATAACACTGCGTCGCGTATTTGAAAGTTGCTAAGAGACTAGATCTTAAAAGTTCTCATCACAAGAAAAAAGACCTGTAATTATGTATGATAACATTTGTTAACTAGACTTATTGTCGAGGTTATTTTGCAGTATATACAAATATCAAATCATCATGTTGTACACCTGAAACTAATATATGTTGCATGTCAATTATAACTCAGTTTCAAAAAGCAGTTTGTACATGGTGTATCTGAACACAGTAAGGAGAAGAGCTGTTAGGTTTGTGCTTGCTTCTTGCCCTTTATTCTGAATCCTCTGAAAGTGCGTTTGCCGTAGTCCCCTCCATTTGTATAGACCATTTCAGTTACCCAAGTGGATTTTCATCTACTTGGTTAAACTGATCCCAGGAGGTATGTCAAACAGAGGAGGAAATCAAAGTGAAGTCAGTAAATGCTGCAAGTAGAACTTTAACCCAGGGCTCTCCGTGTTTACACAATGTAGAGGTTCTGCATTCACGAGAGAGAGAAAAAAAGTATTGTTCTATTGGCCCTTGCCCATCTCCACATGACGCTCGGCTCACCCGTTTGCGACCTGAGTGATCTGGAGGCAAGAATTTCTATGACAGTCGGATACAGCAGTACATCACTGATGGTTTCAAAAATGACACTGGATCGTGAGAAAAAATAGGTCACTTCTGTATTCTCAAAGAAGGAGAAGTTGCAGGATGGATATTTTAGAAAGTAGCTAAAAATTTAGGATTTCAGGAGTAAAGCTCCTGTTCCTGGGAATTACTTATATAAACCTCTTTATTGCCTAATGGCATGTAAATGAATTATAACCTTTCTAATATTAACAATAATAATAGTTGCCATTCATGAAGCTAGATATTAACCACCAAGCCTTACAACAACTCCAGAATTAAGTATCCCTGATTTACAGGTAGAGTAATTGAGGTTTGGCGAGAATTCCTCTCTTCCAGCTCCACCCAGCTGCTGAGGAGTGAAGTTTGTATTCAAACCTAACTTCTTATTGCAAAAATCAAACACCTTCCACTGAACCACAGCTGCCATATTTTTTTCCACTCAGAGAGAAATTGGTTTTTCAGATGCTCATGGAGCTCATTTACAGAACATAGAGTAATATTTTCTGTAAAACAAGAGTGACGTAGACCTGTGCTATAGCTGCGAAAATTGAGTGAAACGTGGGTTCTCTCATCTGTCAATGTCAGTGTGATGACCAGAGGCTCAAATGTGAAAGCTGAAAAACATGAAAGTTATTCCTATTGTCACTGCCTGATGTGCCACTGCCATAAGTCCCTTCACCCCATCTCTAATAGTTTTTAATATCCTGAAGTTTCTGAACAGTGTATCACAATTTTAAAGAGTTCTTGGCTGTGCTTCTAGAAGGGACTCCATGGAGGGAGTGACCCACAAATGTCTTCAAGTTGATACGACTGTTTGTCTCCTCATTCCAGGAGACACATTTAGTTTGTCCCAAAATTTCCTTTTCTCCAAAATTTGGTTCCTTTCTCCTAGAGACCTCAGTCAACCCCCACCCCATGTTATATCTAATTCACACCAAACTTTCTCAATGGATTCTAGGATTTAATATTTACCTATAGGCCGTATTTCAAAAAATACATATGTTGATAGAATAATAATATTGACATTTTAACCTGAGCAGTTAAGATACACTGGCATTGACAGGGGGTCTTTGTATGGCACTGGAAGCAGGGGCTTCTATTTTCACGTGCCCACAAGTGAATGGTTTGTAAATTTTAAAGGTAAGCTTTAAA
Source organism: Miniopterus natalensis (assembly GCF_054644295.1). Classification (NCBI taxonomy): domain Eukaryota; kingdom Metazoa; phylum Chordata; class Mammalia; order Chiroptera; family Miniopteridae; genus Miniopterus; species Miniopterus natalensis. The sequence continues at coordinate 23,780,740 of NC_142092.1, read as the reverse complement.
AGGTAGTTAGACCCCCCTCTCCCAAATCTCTAAAAAAAACTATCGTTCCCTTTCCCAGAAAAATTCACATGCACCCACAATTTTGCCTATAAAGGGAGTCACAAAACCACTGTTTCTAATTGCAGGTTAAGATATCCTGCTTTCAAAGGGAAGCTAAGACAAAACAACTCCCATTCTCTTTACAGTAACATCAATCCGGGGAGTTAGAATTTTTAAAATGAGCACCTACAAATGAGATGCTTCTGTGATGTGATGCTACAGAGCAGAGAGAAACGAGAATGACTCTACTATCAACCATCATGGCAGCCACATACAGGACCTGGGTATGTACCCTTCTAGGCTGGAGGCCTGACAAACCGCTTCAGAGGGTAACGGCTTCTGCCCCTCGGAAGGGTACCTGGCCTGTCTGGAAGAGCATTAACTCCCTCACTCACTTCCCTTAGGCAACAGACTGAAGATTAAAACACGACTAAGACGGCGCCTTTCCTCCTCCGCCATCTCCTCGGCCTTACCTCCCTCTTCTCCAACTTTCAAAACAAGAAACGTGTCAAATTCCAGTCAAGTGGAACAAGGGCAATCTTGAAGGTTAAAATTCTTTTGCACTTGTGGATAAAGTCAAAGATGAGTTATTCTTTTCCCTTAATCCATTGCATTTAGCAAGATGCCATGAAGAGAGTTCAAAAAAATTGATTGCCTTGGACCTGTGAAGTCAGAAGTGGGCATGGGAGTCAAGGAGGACAATCGCTTCTGCAAGCTTGGAGGCTTTGATGAGATAGAGGCAACTGACCTAACCGCACACCTACAGACAGACCTGATTATATCAGACAATTACACGGGGCAACTTCTTCTTTTCGGTAATAGCAGCAACAACTGTTCTACAATTTATGGGACATTTACTATACGCATGGCACTGTGCTAAGTAAGTGCTTTATGTGAATCATCTAATTTATTGTCTACAACAACCCTGAATAGTAGACATAAATTTCTTTTAATTTTTCTGAATTTGCAGAGAAAGAAAGCGTGGCTTAGAGAATTTAAACAGGTTTGCCAAGGTAGTAAGAAACAAGTATTATAATAGAGACTCAAACCCACACTCAACCACACCACTATAATATTTTTCTACCCTTAGCAGAGCCCGAAGGGACTGCAACATCAAACAGATAACGCTTTTAAATTATGAATTGAGCATGGAGGAAGAAAGTCTAGGCATAATTAAGAGTTACCTATTCAGTGTATGAATACGTGTGTGCACACCTGCGTGTGTGTAAGAAGGACGAAGGGAGGGGAAGGTCACAACGGTCTGAATGCTAATAGCACAAAAGCTGTTAACATCTAGAGGTGAGCAAAGCCACAGAGATGAAATAGCAGAAAGGAGCACAGGGCTACTGCACACACACGCACACACACACACACACGCACTCACACACTTCATCAATCTCATAATTGTGCCAAAAGATACCCACTTCAAAGAATAAAAGTTGTGGGCATCTTTATATCCAGGAGAAAGGCCATTTTGGGACTCTTCGGAAATATTGGATCAATCGTAAGCTTAAGGCTACTCCATCCATATGGTCAAACTCTAGCAGAGATATGCTGACTATCTGCATCTTAAAGACATAACCTCTAAATGAAGGTGTTCTCCAGATGTCCCCTAGAAACACAAGTGCACCCAATAACACCAGCACAGCTTCCCCTCAGCACTGAGTTACCAAGATCAATACATGATATTTAAGAACAGGTAAACGTCCTCTGTTAGGAAATGCTCCAGAAGCCCCAGGATGTGGGAAACGTGTTCACAACTAGATTTGAGAGAACAAAGCAAGCATTTTCCTTAAGGAAGCAAACGGCCGTGACTTGAAAAACACTTATTGATAGTAGGTTGTGATACACCAACTAGAAGAGCGAACTGTTTTCAGCACATTTTGTTCTTTCTCACTCCAACTGCCCCCGTCTTTGGGCCCCTGCAAGCCCGCAGAAAGGCTTAATTCCACATACTCTATTCTAACTTCATAACATATTCCTATTTCCATAGCCTAAAACTGAGATCATAATTTACTGATTGTGTCTTTAGGGCTCTCCCACTTCACAATACCACTGTGCATATCAAATTACTGTGGAAACTAAGGAACTGCAGAGAAGTTGGGGGGAAATATTCATTTTACTGCCAGAGTTAAAATAAAGCTACTAACCCCTGGTAAACCCCCTCAGGAGCGGCAATGGTAATGAAACGATTTCTTAGGGAATTCCTTAGGAAAGAGCAAGTCACACAAATTCTAATGGCAGTTATGTCCTCTCCACGCAAACTGAGGCGCCTCTGTCAGGTACAAGGATCTCATTTGTCAGGGAGCTGGCAAAAGGTTCCAATCAGGGTGTGTTTTTTTTACCATTTCCTAAAATAAAATGCAATCAGTAACAATTAACATTCTTCGTCAATGTCTTTCTTCAATCCTAAGGGTAAGCTTCCCAACTCCCCGAAGCACTGTCAAAGCCACGTACCAAGTTGAAAAGTAACTCTTTGTTTGGATGTAATAAATGAGTTATTGCACTTTAAATAATGATCACAATGCTTATTAAAGCCTACTTAAAGAATAACAAGTCGTATCAATTGCATAGCTTTTAACCCTCAGTAATTATGTCATTTGTAATCAATTGCCTTTTTCATTAGACATATTATATTCTGTAGCTGGTTTCTATTACATAATTGTTTATGCTCAATAAATGTTTTAATAAGCAGTTGTATTTATACTCCATGAAATAACAGTCTTAATTAATCTAAGTTGAATACTCATTTGGGAACTTAAATTCGAAGTCCTGCCAAACATTCTATAAGCATGATTCATGTCAAGTTGAATAACAAAAGGTGTGCAATGTGCTAAAAAGTATGTATTGCAATAACTCCATTTCACAGGAAGGCTGAGAGTAGTTATTTTCCATTTTTAAATCTTGTGACATTTCAGAGAAAGAAGATACATTTCTTAAGACTTCATGAGAACATCCCTATTGGTTCCCTATATGCTGCTTAGCAGGGATGTATCACTAAAATAAGAACCCTTTTGCTTATTATTTTTGGTTTTTATACAACCTAACTAGACAGCACTACTTTATAATAGCACGAAAAGAGAATGGCTTTTACCACATGATAGTTTTGGACAGCATCGTTTTAATAGAGTTAGAGGTAAAATATCAAATTTCAAAGGCAAAAGTACATGGTTCATTTTTCATTTCCCAAAACTATTAGACTGACTTATATGACTGGCAAAACAAATTAATCAGAAAGCAGTTTTTGTGGTAACTAGACTGACTTTTCCCAGACAATTCCAGAAAATTAAAAATTAATTCTAGAAAAGTAAAATATATTTTTAGAAAAGGAAGAAAGAACACAGCATCTAATTTTCGTTTTTCAGCAGATAATCAATCCCCCCTTTTTGCTACACTGAAGGAGTTCAGAACATTATGAGAAATGTTCTAGAATTACTGAACAACAACAAAAAAAATGTGAGAGATATTCCCATGGGGAACATACTTTAAGTTCATTTGATACGTATCATACATACATTGACTTAAGCCAATTACATGCAATTGATGGCAAAATCTGCCTGGAGAGGACCTTTGAAATAGTGGACCAAATAACCAAGGAGCACCAGCTGACTAGAGAATGGCCTGCCCAGGAGCCAAGCATGTCATGTCTTGGAGACACTATGGTCTGGGCAGAGCAGCAGCGCTTGGGCACATCCTTCAGCTCTTGGACACTCACTTTTAATAGATCGCATTTCTGAAATCTCTTAGTGCATGTTACAATTGCCTTTCAACACATTTTTAAAATCTCTAGAACCATCAAATAACTTTCAGTGATTTTTTTGTGAGGTCACGGTAAGGTTAGCCTAGAAAGAGGACCACCCACATAGCCAAACTGGTATGTCTCCTTTCAATTTTCATTGTCAAAAGGACAAAGGAACTGTTTTAATGAAGTGTTTTTTGGTTGTCTTTTGTTTCATATTTTACACAGGAAAAAGGGAAATGTTTCTTCAGTTCAGGGCATCTGAATCATATTTCCAAGGGGACAAGCATTTTCAGGACAATGAGTACTAGATTATAAATAACTTTCAATAAATTAAACTGTAGGCTTGCTTTTTGTTTTCTTCCTTGGAAACATTTAGCCTTCAGAAGACTTAATTGTTCTTCAAGATAAAACGACAGTTGCTTCTAAATTATATAAGGCAATTGGGCATATGTCAGTTACAAAGCAGTGACGAGATAATGTGGCACAACACACTTCAGCAAGAAACTCCACCGAACCAATGAATGTAAATGTATTCTAGCTTTCTGCCTTGTGCCAACTAATCCAACTTGCAAAACTGGACAAGCTCTCTGTTAGTGGCTTGACGACCATAACAATCCTCCTCATAATCCAATCTCCCCACCTGGAGACTGAAGGATACAAATGAGGCGGGAATCCTGATAATCAGAGGCCATAAAATGACTGGTACTGCGATTGTCTAGATATTTTAGGGGAACAGGATTATTGAAGTGTTCCTTTTTCTATTTAGTTTTTATCACAGATATGCCCAGCATTCCACAAAAAGCAGCAAAATAAATTCAACAGTCTGTACTTTCCTAGTTATGCACAGTCAAATGAACGGCGTTAGATCATATTTATAAACAACAGAACTCTGATCTGCTCATCTTTCTCAATCCTGAAAGAAGATGATTTTAAGAGCACTTTCTCAAGAATTGGGGATTTCTCTTATAATCCTTCCCAAAGGAGGATCATTTAAAAAAAAAAAATAGGACCAATCAAGGCAGTAATTAAGACAGAATTAAATTGCTTATATTGAGATATCAGGAATCAAAGGAAGAAATATTTTGGACTGGGGCATTTCTCTTACTCTTCAAATCCTCTCAAAATATACCATGTAAATAGAGGTCCACTTATAAAATTAGCCATGATTAGGAGCCTCTAAGGAAGACAACAGAGGGAAACACTGAACTCACTCTTCCTTTCTGCAAGCCAACCACATTTTACCTCTGTTATTGTTTCAGAATATGTTTACAACCAGTTTTTCCCAATCCAGCCCTCATTTCCCTTTCATGCCCATAACTCAGTGCAATCAGAGAAGACTCCTTTTTTTTTTTTTTTTTTTTATGCTGAAATTTAAAAATGCTTTCCAATATAAGCAAATCTGCTTACTTAGGTAAAAGGCTAGAAGCATCGAGCAGTGGCATGCAAGAATCAAAGGGGTGAGGAAAACCTGGCTCCTAGCAATAGGTAGAAGCACCCAGAGAGCTAGAAAGAGGGGAGACACAGAAGTCAGCCTTCTCACGCATTTCACGTGGGGACCCCGCTCCCTGCCTTCTGTGGGAAAGCTACTCCTGAGCACTTTCTTACTGGGGTAGCTAGAACAGGCAATCCTGCTTCTTCCATCCTCTCGCCTCCAGCGGCACAGAAGTCCCGTGACAACACACTCAATGAACGTTTGAGAAGTGAATGGACAAAAGAATGGAGAGACTGGCTGATAACATGAGCGAAGGGGAGAGAGTGAGGACGGGAGAGAGGAGAGCGCGACAGAGGGTCCCACTGTTCCCAAGAGCAGGACAACACTCCCTGAGAACTAGGGCAAGTTTCCTTGCAACCCGGCCCTGCTGCAGTTTCTAAAGACAAAAGGCCAGCGTTGCTTCTCTCTCCTTTCTTCTCTTACTTCCCTGCCCTTCTGTCCAAACTAAGGAAGTTTATAAAAGTATGTTACTGCACAGACCACCCGGGCAAATAGCCAACTGTCCTCCGGGGAAAACCAAACCTGATTCTCATTTCAAATGGATATTGATTTTATGGCCCTAGGTTACTGTAATCAGAGAGTACTCATTGAACTTGAACTCTCTCAGATATGTCCAAGGTTTCTGCGCTCTAGAATGTGGATCTTTTCAACCTGCAATTTTCAGGTCCGTATAATTATATGATTCCTATTGTGAAAATATTAGTATTACAGAGACATGTACACAGGGCTTTCATCTGTGTTCTCTCACTTCCCTCAGCCATATTTTAGTCTCTCATGCCTCTGATTTCCAGTAGTACTCTATCTACATTCTCTTATTGCCTTGCACTTTCTATTTGGTATTCTTGTTATTTAGGGGTATGTCAAAGCTCAACTAAGGCCAGGCTACTTGAGGGCAGTACCCCCCACAAATTCTTCATAGTGCCTCACTCCCTTGCTCCTTGCCATTAGAAGGCCCTCATGACATCTTGTGTGTATATATATACAAAAGAGTACACCCCTTCTTATCGCAGTTCAGTTAAAGTAATGGTTAAAAGAGCCCCTACAAAAACTTGACATCCCAAGATGTTTAGAATTCACAGCAGTTACCTCTCCTTTGAGTGCTCATTTTATGCTCTGCAATATGCTATACACTTTATTTGCATTTTTTTATTATAATCCCCACTGAAACCCTATCAGGTACTATTACTCTCTTTACAACTGAGAAAGCTCAGTCTTAAAGAATGAAGTAATTTTCCCAAGTTCACCCTGTTAGGGAATTTTCAAAAATGGGTTTGAACCCAGGCTATCTGGTTCCAAATTCCTCACTCACAGACCTTATAGAATCCTACCTCCTGGTCAGCAGGGGGACACCTTCCAGGCTCTTATTCTAAAAATCATCTCTTAGGAAGAACATAGGCCCAGCTTAGACACACATTGGCCAGCTGCTATGGTCTGAAAAACCAAGATACTTCCCCAGAAGAGGAAGCAAGTCCTTTAAAGCCTCTAAAAGCTCCTCCTTAACACTATTTTGCCAGGACATTTGAAGGGAGAGTGACAGTAAGTCATGTTTAAACCCAGGATGACCTGGAAGCCCAGATTGACTGCAGGCTCCTGTGATACCCGAAAGCCTATTGTGCTGTAAATTTATCCTCTGGGAAGCTGAGTTTTGTTTTTGAACAGGAAAAGAACTTCAAAGCTTCTGCTCCTACTGGAATAGATCTTTCATAACTCAATTTACCCAGATTTATTTTTCATGAGGTACAAACTTTTTCTTCTAGGGAGATTATTTTTCAACATTGCCTTATAAGTAATTTTCTTAAAAAAAGAAAATGCAATTATATATTCAAGGCCTTGAGCTATCATGTAAAAGGAATTCATGCTTAAGTGAGGGTAATCTACATTTAGGCGCGCTGTTAACGTTGAAGCACAACAGGTATGAATTATTACCCAACCTTTCATGCTCTAACGTGTCTTCCTGCTTAATTGGAGCAATAAGTCCTAGGATTTGCTGGAGGTTTTTTCCTGACTGACGTCACCCTCCATTCTTGAAGCGAGATACTTACAAAGAAATCCTCAAAACAACAATGGAATACTCATTCATGTGCATCAACTTATCCCCAGGTGTGACTTAGGAAATTTGCAGCCCTGGGAATCTTCCCTGTTCTGAAAATGCCCTGTGGGCTGTCATTACTTTCATGTCCTTGATTCACTTTCCTGGGATTTGTGTGAATGAATTAGCCCAGGTGCAGAGATGTTGGTAAAATTCTGAGAGGGGTTGGATTTGTTTTGGTTCCATGGGATGCAGTCTTTTCTGCTGTCTCCCTCTCCCCCGTCTTTGCTCTCATGCCCAGGAAACACCTAGATCCTCTGGCTTTTTCAACGTCAGAAATGGCTCTTGTCTGAAGTCTACTTTGGACTTAGAAGAGAGTCTGAAGGGTTGCCTGTTTGGACATTGTAAGAGTTAGAGGTTCTGTTCCCTCTTAAAGGCCTTCTGGGCACTTGTGAGCACATGGAGTAAGCATTTGGAGTTGGGGTTCCTTGGGAGAATCTCTGAAAGAACGTTACCCAGGCAGCAACAGTCGTCTTGGGTGTAAGACAAGATTATTAGGAACTGTGTGAACGCCATCAAAGGAAAAATGGTCTCATAATAAATTATGTCATTTAAAAAATTTTTTTCAATTACAGTTTACATTCAGTATTATTCTGTATTAGTTTCAGATGTACAGCCATCCTGGTCAGACAATCATGTACTTTAGAGAGTGGGCCCCCTGTCATAATTTTTTAATGTTTACTATACACCAGTCATTATTCCAGGGTCTTACTTGTATCACCTTATTTAATTCCAGTAACAACACCTTGAGAGGAGGACTCTTGTTATTTCATCTTGCAAAGGTTTAAGTAATCTGCCAAGGTCACACAAGAGGAAGTGGTCGAGCTAGAGTTGAAAACCAAGGTAGAGCCCTAGCCAGTCTGGCTCAGCGGTTAGAGCGTCAGCCCAGGGACTGAGGGTCCTGGGTTCCATTGGGCAAGGGCACCTACCTCGGCTGTAGGTTCAGCCCTGGTCGGGGCGCGTGCGGGAGGCGGCCAATCGATGTGTCTCTCTCACATTGATGTTTCTCTCTCTCTCTCTCTCTCTCTGAAAAATCAATGGAAAAAATACCCTCGGGGAGAGGTTTAAAAAAAAAAGGAAAGCCAAGGTAGAGTAGATGCTTATGAGAAGTATTATCTGTTTGATCCCCTCACTCACTGTTCAGCTGACTCACTGAAGAGGGAGATAGATGGAGTGTGAGATGAAGCTTTCCCAGTTACTTATTTCCCATTTCTCCTTCATTCCTTTTTTAAATTTAAAGACCGTCTCTTCCCTTTCCCTCTCAATGGGTTAGAATGTCTAAAATAACTTTTGGTGAAGTGATTTACATTTTGTTTTCATGAAGACTAGAAATTGTCCGATAGCCAAGAAATAATAGGTTAGATGTGCTTAGGATCGCCCTTAATGAGGTGCAAAGTAATTGCCAGACAACACTAAATGGCTCTTCATAACATCAGTGTGAAGCCAGAAGTGCTAAACAATGTCCTGCTGCCCATCTGGCTGGGAAGGGGGATACAAATGTGAGGGTTAGGAGGGCAGTTTTGCAAAGGTTGGTCAACTAGTCACTTAAAACAAAACAAAAAAACACGAATCAATCAGCAAGTATTACTAGACTCTAGACTCCTAGTAGGTGCAATGTACATTTACAGATTTTAGGATACAAAGGGAAAGGGTGTCAAGAAAAGAAAGAAGGAGAGAGAAAGGAAGGAAAGGAGGAGAAATGAATGGTAAGGAAGGGAAGAAGGAGGGGGGAGAGGGAAAGAGGGGCGGTCTAGCAAGCAGCACCCATTGGCAGTTAATATCCCTTTTCAGCTCATCACTCCTTCCCTCGCTGAAAGTAATTATAAAGAAATCCTTTATTATCCTTATATATTCTGTTGGGATATTACAGATTTTATATATTTCTTTGGTTATTAACGAAGATAGGTAGAAAACAGAAGACAACAGATACAGTTTGCCTTTAATCTTTAAAGATTACTGTAGGTTCTCGGAAACCTTGTGTGTTGGCTCAACAACTCCGAGCTGCCTTGAGAATCCTGTTTACTAAATTTTTATGAAGTCTTTCAGTACATTTGTAATCATCTCCTTCTGTGTGCACTTGCAGTATTGGCCGAAATTATATCCCAGGCAATCTGACAGAGGAAGAATAAATGACAAAGTATGTCCTATACAGGAAGACAGAATGCAATTTGAAATTCAACCATTATTTTGTACTCTCTTGCCCTATGACAAAAAAGTCAATATTCTTCTTTCTGTTTACATTTCTTTCCTGGAAACCTTTTCTCGAAGGTTTAAAAATACTATTTTTTCACTGTTGAGGGTAGTCTAAAAATGAATCTGATTGGAAGATCATTCAGTTTCATGAAACTTGGGTTTTATCAAGAAGGACCCATGTTCCTGTTTGCTCAAGACAGTTCTAGTTTATCTCTGGTGTTGTTATTAATGCCGCATCCTTTTGCTCCCAAATATGTCCCAATTTGGATTAAGTTTCATAGTCACCTAGAACTTATATCTGAATATATACGTAGAAGAAACACATTTTATATTGTGGTAGAAAATACAAGTGTCTTGGACTCAGTACTTGTTATATGATCTTACACAAGTTATTACTTCGCTGAGCCTCGGTATCCACGTTATAAACTAGGGAATATAAGTATTCCCTTAAAGTGTTGCATGAAGATTCAAAAAGACAAGGTCTATAAAAGTGCTTTATAGATTGTAAAGCTCTCACAGTTGTTGGCAATCATTATTGTTCTAATTTAACTTACCATAAATTATGTGAAGGAAAATATCAAGAAACTACAAAAACTGCAGACCTGGGGAAATATGACTTCATAATAGCTGAGTGTGTCCTCAGACCAAAAAGAACAAAAACATTTTTGTTCAATTTCTAGGTCACCAATCTGGTCACTCAGAGACTATAAGCATTAACACACACACACACACACACACACACACACACAGAAATATGTCGAATACTGTACATGCTATATATTTTATATAATGTATAATAATCTTTATTCCTAAAAGAGGGCTTTAGTTCCATATAGGAAACTAAGGCTAAGTCATTATTTATCAAGATCACATCTCAAAAAAAAAAAGAGTTGTGTCTTGATCCCTTCAGAATGCATACCTGGAGGAAGCCCATTTATCTAGCCCTTCTGTGATGTGGTAACATTTAATTTCCTGATTGCCCTTGTATTCAGAGATTTAAATTATTGGTACATGAAATTAATCTGAAAGATAAAGTGAAGGGGATCCCATGACTACACGCTAGGTATGTGCCCTGCTTCATATTTTGATAGTAGATTTAATTAGTAGTGTTGTTTAGGTACTTTACAAAAGGATGTAATAACAGATATTTATTTCTTCTCAACTGCTATGAAGATTTCAATGATATGGGATGTTTTTGCCATTGGCCCTAGGAGTTGATTTCACTAAAGCCAAAGAAATAAGCCCCTCTACTTAAGTTAGCATTAGGAAAGCTTAGTGTGTTTGTGTTTCTTCTCCTGTTCAAACAGGTTAGCAGATAGGTGACCTTTCAGTTTTCTGAAGGGGTTGCTTATTTATTGTAATCCAACAATGCAAGTCATGTGATCCTCTTTCAGTCAATCGGTGCTGCTAGGAACCTCTGAGCAACAAGTGAGCCAAAACAAGAAGGGCCCAACTTGCTTTATTTTGGTCAGTGGGCCAAACTTAGACCACTGTTAAACTTGCTTTAAAAATAAAGGCTAATCAAACAAAATGAAAAGATTTGAAGACCATGAAAATAGTCTCTTTTTCAAGCTTTTAAAATTGCTTATTTTTAACTCTAAGATTTTTTGTTACTTTATTTTGATTATGAATTCTTTCTGCTCAAGAACAGAGCAGTAAATTTGACTCCCTGTCCCAGAAAAGAGCAGAATTTTTTGGCACTGAATCATTAGAATAACATAATTTTCCAGTTCATGCCTACCCATTCTCTAGATTAAAGAGGCATTTATTTTAAAGCAAATCTAGGTTCCTTATAATGAGAGGTGGCAATATTGTGTAATAAAGAATTAGTTGGAGGATTAACCACTGAGCAAGTGGCTTATGGTGAGTACACTGGCAACTTGAAATGTATGAGAATCTTAGTTCATACTTAGTGATGCTCTTCTATCATTGTTGAGTTGAGAGGAATCAAAAAGTAGCAAAGATACACAGATATAGGTCCTAGGGACTGAAGCCAGCAATGCTACTGGGGGTAAACCTGGACCCCTTTGCTTCTTCATTCTCTACAGCCCTTCTACAAGTTCTGTTATTTGATCTTAGGAGTGATGTTTGAATCCATCCCTGTCTTCTCCGTTCCCTCTTGGCACTCATCACAGGCACTTAAAGACATCCTGGCTGCAACTTCCAAATGATTTACAAAACACCCCTTTCTCCAATCTCAGGTCCAACGGTTTTCAAGCTCTGATTAGCTCTAGAAACCCTCTGTCAGTTTAAAATTGTATGTAAATGTTTAATATGGAAAACAAAGAGGAGATGCTTTGCTCCAAGGAGGTTCAGGAGAACCTGGATCAGAGACTAGTTTGAAAACCAAAGCTCTCCAATTGCTTTCCAAATCTCAGTGTGCACCAGCAATCATCTGAGAGACATAAAATGCACATGCCCTGGCCTGCTCCCAATAATGCCTTTTAGTGGGGCTGGGATTGGGCTCAGAAATCTGAATTGTTAATAAACATTCCCAGGTGATTCCAATGCATCTGATTCCAAAGCCATATTTGAGAAATACTGCCAGTTCTATATAATCTCTGCATCTTGGTTGTGCCACTTCTCTACTTAAGAAACCCCACTGGCTTCCCAAATATTATCTAGCAGGAATGTAAGGCTAGATTCTTCAAGATCTGACCTCAACCTACCTAGTCAACTCTCTTTCCCTGAGCACACCTCCACTGGTCCAGACTTGTTGTTCTTCCTTGAGCACAGCTTACCCTTTCATACTTCGGTTCTTTTAAACATTCACTTTAGACTTCCTAGAAGCATTATCTACATGAGATATTGCCACAGTTCCTTTAAAGCCCTGTGTAAATATTACCCTCTCTATAAACCCTTTTATGATCTCTCCACTTCCAGAGTTCATCAATCACTTCCTCTTCTGGGATGTTCAATTTATGGTAGCCCTTATCACTTTGTATCCAAAAATAATAATAAAATAAATTATTTATAAGTTCACCTCCACCAGACTATGGGATAGTTGAAGTTAACAATATCACCTTGATCGTCTACATTTCTATGGCATAGCAAAACTTCTAGTACATGGAAGGAGATCAACAAATATTTGCCAAATTAATTAAGTCATTATTTGTATCATATGGTATGAAAACAGATAAAGCACCAGAAATGAGTTTGGGAGATTTGCGTTGTTTTGCTCTTCTACTACTTACTAGCTTTGAAAGCACAAGAAAGGGACTTTATGCCAATAAATTTTATAACTTAGATGAAAGAAAAGTGATTTTATTGAAAATGACAACATTCCAAAACCAACAATAAAGAAAAAGGAAAAATGTGTATATATAAATAGCCTTATATCTACCTACCCATCTAAGAACAGACTTACCTAGCAAGGAAATTGAATTAATAATAATTTTTAAAAACATTCCCACAAAGAAAATTCCAAGTCATGAGTTTTGCCAGTGAATTATATCAAAGATCTGAGGAAGAAATAATATCAATCTTAAACAAGTTCTTTAAGAAAATTGAGTTTTGGGCAACTCATTTGATTACCTACCTAAAACATTATAGGAAGACAAAACTAAAGACCAATGGGATGGGATATACACAGCAGCTTTAACCAAGTATTTGGACATCAGTCCAGGAATATATAAAAAGGGTAACACATTATGGCCATGATAGGGTTTGTCCCAAGAATGCAAAAAAAAAATAAATAAAATGCACAATATTAACAAACTTAAGAAAAACGAACTCTATGATCACTCAATAGATGTACAAAAAGCATTTCACAAAATTCAACACCCATTCAAGATTAAAAGCTCTCAGAAAACTAGAAATAGAATCTCAGTCTGACAAATGGCATCAACAAGAACCTACACCTACTATAACTAATGGTAAAATATTAAACAATTCCCTTATAAGTCTGAGAAAAAGGCAAGAACGCTCACCTCTGACCGCTTCTTTTCAACACCGTACCAGTATGGTGAGGGAGAGAGTGATGGTAGAGGCAAACGAATGAAAGGAGAGCTACAAGTGTTCACCAGTGCTGACCCCGGGTGACAATTGTTGATGAAGGTTAATTATGTGATTCAACCTTCCGCATGTATGAAATTTTCCATAATTGAAAAGAGTGCCACTGTAAAAGGACCAGTTTTCTTAGCTTTGTCCTCTTACTCCATCCATTTGCCTTCACAGAGGCTTGAGCTGGGTTTTGAATGAAAGCGGCTGCTCCACAGAAAGAAGGGGAGGAGAGGAAAGGGCCAGGAACAGAATAGAAATGAGAAGAGATTTTCTAGAAGGCAAAGGTAGATGCCTTTTTGTAGAAGAGGGTATCAGGTGTGAAAGAGAAGGAATATGTAAATAAAGCATGTTTGGAAAAGTTGGGTGGAATTCAATCATTAAAAACCTTGAGAGGCAAACAAAGCATAATACCACTTCTTTTAACTTATTCTCAGTTGCACCTTAATCTACCATTGAAGTATTTATTGGGAACCTTCAAAGGCCTAGAGAACAATTTAGATCAAATACCGTAACAGCAAATATCATTAGAACAGAAACAAACACACAAACCTCTTCCCAAAAAGAAACTTCAGTGTGAAAAAACTGGATTAACAGTGCATCTGTTACAAGTAATTCAACAGTATTTCACTATAACTAAAATCTGGCTCTCCTTTGGAGTTAACTCTTTTTGTGATTTGTGGAAGATATAATCATGTCAAATCCTTGTAGATTCTGAATTTACCAGGGTTCAGGAAAACCAGAAAAAAGTTGGTGTATGCTGACGTTTCAGGCCAGACAGATGAGACTGAATCCCATGACTTCCTTGCCATAAACTTGAGTTAACCTCTGCTCATGTGTAAAGTGGAAATGATAATGACTCCCTCAAAGTGTGGCATACTTAAATGAAGTAAAATAGCACATGTGACATTAACATAAGGGACTCAGCACAGTGCCTGGTCCATAGAAATGCCTCCTTTCACTTTGACCCAGTGTAAAATATTACGATCATAGTCACATCTGAGATACTGCCTGCCACACAGCTGTTTCCCATAAGAAACAGCATGACAGCTTGATGGGAAAGCACCCCACTGACCCCCCTTGGTTTTCCTCTTTTGCAATGTCCCCACACTGCCCCTTGTAGCCAATGAAGAAAGGCCAATGGGAAAGTCTTCCCCACTTTCAAACTCCCACCCTAATGGAATGCTTGCCGATCAAGGACCATCTCAGCATCTCTTCTTTTTAATCTATAAAATATACCCTCCTCTCTAACACCTTTGTACACCCTCTGAAATACAAGTGACCTCAGATGGGTTCTCTTGGCAGCCTTTGTTAATCTGGTCCCAGGTGTACTTTTATCTTTGACACCTTTCCTCCTGGCCCTGAAAAGGAGGCTATCACAGTGATCACCTCGTCATGAAGAGAGCTCTCCAGGACACTGTTCATTCCACCTGGAGAGATTCTGAAGTCAAACAAGTTTCTGAGGTTTGACACTGAACACTGCATATGTACCCACATCTCAAAGTATCACAGTGCTATTGGTATACTAAAGGCCTTGGGTAAAAATCTGTGTGTTTAAAACAAAATGTTCCAGTTTCTTCCACACCAGGGACTCTCTTCTCCCCATCCTGCGATAGTAAGCTAATCACCAACCTCTTCATTCTGGAATCACCGTCATAGGGCTGAGTAACACACCAGAGGCTACTATCTAGCTAGGGCATAGGTGAGAAGAAATTGCAGAAGTCTTTTCATTCAAAATCCTATTAGGTTCAGGGATACTGCATTGAAATCATTGAAATGTCAGGTACTTTAGGGCAGAAGTTAAGCCTCCTGCCCTAATCTTTCTTTTGCACTAGTTTTTGGTGATCCTTCAGACCTATGGGATAAATTTCAAATTAGGGCTTTAACGTTGTCTGGCTTTGAAGAGCACTTAAGCCCACAAAAGAAATAAATTGGTACACTGCAGTGTCAAGCTAAACAGATGATTTATTGACACTTTTTCAGTACTCCAGGTTATTTTTGTGGCATGTGTCCAAATGGAACAGCACCAAGATATTTATATAGGCTCCAATTTCCACACTACTCCGATATCTGGCATGGAGTATTTTCATGGCATATAACCTTTCCCTCGAAAGGAGTGTTTGGCCTGATAGTTGATCTGAATATTTGAGGAGTTATACTTGCACCAAGCAACTTGCATGGCTGAAGGCAACCAGCCTGACAATTACTTTGCACAGTTCTACTTTGGACCAATTTAGGAGGCCAGACAGCTGCCATGTGTACAGTTGAATATAAGCAAGAATTTTGCTAAGTTACATGTGTACTTAAGCTCTTGCCCAACAGAAATGTGTGTTACTCTATTTAGGGTCACTGTGTCCCTCTGTGCAAGTACCTCCCTGCACAAGGGTGGTACACTGGAAGACACAAGGTGGGCCACAGGGGACTTATTGCCAAGGCACTTGCCCCTAGGGCTGCATATGCCCAAATTCGTCAATTTTTCCAAATTTGCACAAAGTATCATACAAATGAGCAGCAGCCCATATGCCTTTCATTCATTCCTTCATTCATTTACTTGCTCTCAATATTTTCTGAGCACCCATTGAGTACCAGACAGACACTGTTGTAGATATTGCATAAGAGATGTAGAGTCTGCAGAGATGAAGCATGCATGCAAATATCACACACACAAAAAATAAATAAAATAAGCACAAAGGAAATATTAGGACTGGGCTCCAGATTCTGGGTCTTCTGAATTCCTCCTGGCAGTTTCCTTAATTTTCACTATTTCTTGATCTCTTTTCCTTTCCTCCCGTGGACATAACACAAGTCTCTTCTTCTAGCTTTGATAATCTGACCTTTTTTGTCTATTTATTATTGATATCGGGGATCAATAGTCTGGTCTCAACTTACCTTTTTTGTCTCTTCTACCATATTTATAGCAAGCTTCAGCTTGTTGCCTATAGTCTTTGTCCCTCAACAGAGGCTCTCTGTCTTGTGGCCTAGACCAGTGGTCTGTAAACTTGTTCAGTAAATGGCCAGACAGTAAATATTTTCAGGTTTATGGGCCAGTCTCTGTTGCAACCACTTAACTCTGTGGTTACAGGCAGAAGCAGCCATAGACAATACGTAAATAAAAGAGCACAGCTGTGTTCCTATAAAACTTTATTTATAGACACTAAAGTTTGAATTTCATATAATTTTTAATACATTATGAAATATTATTCCTCTTTGGATGTTTTTTCAACCACTTAAAAATGGAAAAGCCATTCTTGGCTCACTGGTCATTCTCCTAGAAGCAGCAGGCTGTATCTGGTCTATGGGCCCCCATTTTTCTGACTCCTAGACTGGAAGATATGTAGAGTAGAAAGTAGCCCTGAGCCATAGGGAGGCAAACAAGGTGGGCAGAGGAAGGGAGAATGAAAGAGTGAGAGAAAGAAAGGAATAATATGTAAATCCACTAAAAAGTTAAATCTCATAATGCCTTGCACAGGGCTTAGGGGATTTTTATGTTTGCAGAACTGGCATGGTAGGACAGGAAAACTTCATGTGACCACTGGTAATTCTTTTCATAAATGTAGTTTGTTTATGTAGCAGAGAATGCTAGCTGTTCATGAAAACTCCGCTGTTTTCTTCATGGTTGAGCAAGCAGGATGCATTTCCCAGCCACACCTGTTGTTACTGCGGCCACACAACTTGTTGTCACAATGGAATGTGAACCCGAATGAGTTGAGTCACTTTTAAGAAAAGGGATGTCCTCACTGCCTCCTTCTACCAGCTGAATGTCATTGAAGATGGGGCCCCAGATGGCGAAGACACGAGTTTGAAGCAGACTTGGTCCCTCAAGGACCACATATGCAAGAGCTGCTCACTGACCGGGAGCATCCACCGGGACCACTACAAGAGCAGAAAGTATACTTTCGCATTTGAAAAATTACATATATAAAGTTAGTCCCTTTGTTGCAGCAGCCAATGCTGCCCTGATTAATACAGTTGTCAAGTGTGGACCCGTGTCTTATTAACCTCTGTGCTTCCAGCATCTGCTCAGTGCTTGGTACACAACTGCTGTTGATTAAATGACTGATAAACTAATAAAGCAGCGTCACTGCCCTCCTCCCATCCTCCACTGAGCTCCTCTTACCTTCTCCCTGGAGCGGTATCATTGCCCTTCTGATGCGGTTTAGCTGCCCGAGTTTTCTGTATTACACTAACCCCTCAGTCTTACGTAAGTAATAGTTTTGGAACAATGCTTTTATTTCATTTTCTCAGAAACCTATGCTCATTCAGCTGAAGAGAGCTGTTAAACTAATTGACTCTCAGGTATAAGTGGCTAAAATGGCCTACAGTGTGACCATTACTCACAGATTTCAAAATATATATTCGTTTTTTTTTTGATGTATGCCTTAATATAAAAATCGGAATTTTTTGCATAAATGAAGGATTCAAAGAGCTATATTTGGGGACACACAACCTAGGTGACTGTTTCCCACCGAAATAGACTGGATGCAACCACAGGAAGAAGGAAAGACCTATAATAGACCTAAAGTACCCAAAGAGCAGGAAAACTTCATATCAGGTTTTTAGCGTCCTCAAGTCCTCATGGTTCTGCACCTTCTGTTCTAATCTTCACTCTCCTTTCCTCATTTTCATAGACATGTGAAATTTTAGATTTTGAAAGGACTTGGATGTCATCATGTCCAACCTCTCACCTTTAAAGAAATACATATTGCCATTATCAATAACATGATCCTTTACATAGTCAAAGAATTATATCCCCCCTTCTTCTCTTTGCTGGGCTAAGTAGCCCCAATTCCTAGAGGAATTTTTTGCAAATATATTTTAATCCATTAATCTTTTTCATTTTTCCTCCAGTTGTTCACTCTTTCTCGGGTTACAAGGTTCAAAAGGGGACACGGGCTTCTAAATAAAGACATAGCCCACCAAGCCAGCCAGCCAGCCAGCCAGGCCTATGTATAGACAGAGCTGAAAGCTGCCAGCCTGGTTTGATTTGAGATGAAGAAAAGCTCCTGGTTCCTCTCTTCTCCAGCTCCACTCACCCAGCCAAAAATAGCTCCCCTATCTTGCCTGCCAAGGCTGACTTTCCCATCACTGGAGGGCCTTGGGAAAGCAGGCAGGGGAAAGGCAACTGATATTTCTTAAGAAAACATACTTGGCTCTATGCTAGATACACTATATGCATTATTTCATTTGAATTTCATAAGTTATCTTAAGAAGTTATTAGTGCATATAACATAAAGAGGGCAATAAGTAGTTAGTAAGGGATAAGAGCTCCAGTCAGACAGACCTAGCTTGGAATTCCAGCTCCAACATTTACTGGCTGTCAGACCTTGGCTATTATGTTTAGCCTTTCAAAGGCCCAGGCCTGACCGATACAGCTTATTAGACCTACAGCATAGGATGTCATGATGAAAACATGATCATCTATATGCAGAGCCCAGTTCCTACTTCCCGACAAATAGTATATTTGGGCCACTATTATTATTATCCCCATTTTGCACATAAGGAAATTGAGAGTCAGAGAAGTCGAATAATTTGTCTCAGGACCCAGAGCTAGGAAGTGGTAGACACAGGATCTGAAGCTGACTCTACCTCCAAACCTTGTGTTCGTTCCACTACTGTTTCTAAAAGACTTCTCAAAAGCTCTCTTGAGTTGAGTTGTCCAGGGGAAGTACCAAAGTTCTGCCACCACATTTTTAGACTGTCTGACTTAGGCACCAAAGTATGTAGCCTTGGAATGATGTAAGCAAGCAAGTAGGTAGGCTCTCAGAGTTGGAGAAAATGAGTCAGAAGACAAGTTTCCAAGAAAATGTGGCCTAAAAGGGTGGAGGGAGTGTAAGGAGCCTGAAGGAGCAAGCCTGTCCAGGGCCGCTGGTCAGGGACACAGGGAACACTTGAGAACTGAGCACCAAAGGCAGGCCAGGGCAGTGGGGAAAGGAGACTTCACCTGAGCCGTCACAGCTACGGCAGGAACTTGAGAGTCAGACAGCAGTTCGCACGCTTACCTGGGCCTACTTCTGAAAGCATCACAATTTTTCAAACTGATACAGAAGATTCTTAAAGAACATCAGGTAGTTTAGTTTGTCAACGAAAAAGACTAAGGGAAGCCTGAACGTGATCTTACTTTGTCTAGTTTCTCAGTGTTAGCAGTCGAACTAGAGTCCATACCTTGAGTTGATATGCCTTATAGTATAAACTCTACATTCATTCAAAATATAGTGAGGAAATTCTTGACTCCAGAGCTAGGCATGCGGGAGTCAAGTCCAGGTTCCTTCACTTCTAGCCGTGTGATTCTGGGCAAGCTACTCCACCCTCTGTGCCCGTTTCCTTACCCATCAAATGGGGGAATAGAGTACCCACCCCACCCGGTAGAGAGAAGGATCCAGTGAGTGAATTAGATGAGCAGGGGATGCCCACCAGATTTTAACTGTTGTTGTTCTCTCATTTAATCCTTAAAAATCAGTCAAGAAACTGAGACTGATGATGGTTCCGTGGCTTGCCCAAGCTTTCCCCAGCTAGTGATCAGAAGGGTCAGAGCCCGAAGAGAGAACTTAGGACCCCAGCCCTCTCCTGCCTCACCGGCTGCTTCTGACACATGACAAGATGTGATGCAGAGGGAAAAGCTCAGTGACCTGTCAAATGGTGTTTTCCAAATAATCCGAAACTTCCCTATTTTACTATACAGTCAAGGCTGGGACTTAGGGACTTGTCTTCACCCAAAAGCTCAAGGACCATCTGCTTGCACCAAATGCTCTCATTAGTGACAAAAAGTCAAAACATCAGCCTACTGGCTCATAGTGCAGAAAAGAACAGATGAAATGAATGGGGAGGGCGAATGTATTAACACGCACCGGGCAAATGATTTGTTGAATGGTAGCTACTCACACTGAATTAATGAAGGCATTGCTGTGATCTGTTTTCATCCTTACACCACCCAGGACCTGGAGTGGTAGATGGGCCATGGCTAAAATAATAAATGCTCTTTTCGGATGCATCAGTTTCAAGTTTTTGGCTGGGTCATTGTGTAGACAAGGGAATAGCTAGGAAAGCAAGGAGGTGAATTAAAACAACTACAAAACAAAACAAACATGCAAAGCTAGCCCAGCTCTACATAAAAAGGTTGGTACTAACTTATTTGTGAAAGAAGCTGCCTTTCAAATTTGGGCAGCCCAGCCGGGCATGGCTCAGCGGTTGAGTATCAACCTAGGATCCAAGCGATCAGGGTTCAATTCCCGGTCAGGGCACATGCCCAGGTTGCGGGCTCGATCAATGACTCGCTCATCATTGATGTTTCTCTCTCTCCCTCTCCTTTCCTCTCTGAAATCAATAAAGATATATTTTTTAAAAACCCCACAAATTATGGGGCAGTTTTTTTTGCACCCTACTACTGAATTAATATTTGCTCTCAAAGTCATGTGTGTGTGTGTGAGAGAGAGAAAGAGAGAGAGAGAAAGGAAGAGAGTGAGGGGGGAAGGGGCATGAGGGGGAGAAAGGAGACAGGGAGAGGCAAGGAGAGGAGGAGAGAGACATCCAAGAGCTGCGGCAGGACAGAAAGCAGCGTGCGAGAAGTCTGCAGCTCACACTGGAGACAGCTTGCAAAGGTGCCTGCTTGGAGAGGCCCCAATCATCTCAACCCTCCAGGAGAACATGGGGTGTCAGTGGCCACAGTGAACTACCTGTGTGACATCTGGAGCACTACTCTGGACAGACTAGACCAGAGTCCAGGAGATGACCAGTAGAGCCAGAGGTGGAGTTAGAACTTTCTTAAAGGGTCGTCGTCACACAACTGGAAGACAAGCTCAAACCTGATCATTCTTATCACTCAGCAAGTGAAATAAATGCAGTCAAAACTCAGTCTCTCAGATGAAGGAGCCAGAAATGATGGCTCCACCTACATGCTGTTAGACAGCTCAGCTTCTGAGACGTCCCGGAGACATTTACCTCAGAAAAAGTTCTTTTTCTTTGGTGCTGCTTTTCTCTGGAACACAAAAGGTTAACCCAACCTGTGGGTCTGCACATCTATAAAATCTCAACCCGCTTCCTAGAAGACCCTCAATACAAGTTCTTGCTCAGTGCCAGCCAGTGCCAGGAGAGCAAGGGTGCAGGGGCAGAGATCGCCTTACCTAACTGGTGGCAAGAGAAATGAAAATTCTACGCTTGGTCGTGAGAAAAGCAGGCCTTTCCAGCTACCGTAAGGGCCTTTGCAGTGGCAGATCATCACCTTTGTGAAATTCTCAAGTCCTGGAAATAAGACTAACCAATCTGGGGTTTGCCTAAGGGCCACAGGCCCAGAACTCCAGCCAATGTCAACAGGAGGCTGGTAACTGTGATGGCCACAGGCATGAGCAGGAATAAGGGCGTCCCCTGTCTGCCCAGCACCCAATACCGCAGACCCAACGTCCAAACCCCCACATCTGTCTGGGCTTTAGCTGAGCTTTGAAATAAAGGATTTGAAAAATCATAAATCCTCCTCACACTGGAGGTTGCACAGGGCGATTCCTAGATGAATCTGCGAGTTGAGAACACTCGAGCATTTCAGAAAAATATGTGGACGGAAATATGGTCCCATGACAACTTGCATACACTTTTTTGCTTTGTTTTGCTTTGTTTTGTTTTGGCACACTGCATTGTCCTTATACATGCTCATCTTTCCAATTGTCAAGAAGATTCTTAAGAACAAGAATGGTATCTTAAAGACCTCTACATCACCAGGCACATATCAGGAACCCAGTGCATGTTTACTGAATGGATGGATGAATAAATGTTCACCTTTAGAGTGGTGTTGAAAAGATGTCCTATCTTGATGGTAAATACTACAGGTCACTTTTCTTTCCGTTTAAAGATATGGAGAGCTCTGACCCCAAATAAGACACATGATATGCACTGATTGTATTCCAGCCTAAGATCCACATTTGGTAGTAAGTATATTGACAGTGAAGAAAAATGCAAAAAATGCAAAATAAAATAAAAGACTTCTTGCCAAGACACACCATCCATGGATAAAGACTATCATCGCGTCTTGCTACAATAAACACTTCAGCCACTCCTACGATGCTCCTATAAGGTTTCCCCACTTGGGGAAGAGTGTAATAAATGATATGAGGTTAATGGAAGGTCCTCAAAGAATCTAAAACAGCTCTGAGTAATATAAGCCCCAGAGTTTTCAGGAGTTTTATAAAGAGAGAAACAGTAGAGTCTCTCCTACTTTCCAAACAACTCATTTTTAGACAGTAATTTCTGAATACAGTGAGCAATGATATGTGATCAGGGGAAACACAAAAATGTGACAAGAATCATATAGAATGAGGCATAAGGGACACCAGGGGTGTGACCCCAAAGAAAATTATACAATAAGGGAAATGTATTGCTTTCAGTTCAGAGTGGGTGAAATAAATTCATGGTAAAATAAAAGAGCAACATTGAAAACAAATAATCCAGGGGAATGAATAAGCATTTTGGAGATTCAGATTCTGCAGTTAAGAAAGTTCAGGAATGCTAGCCAAGTACAGATAAGAGAGTGCCAAGAAAAGTAATATCCAATGAAAGCAAAAATTTAAAAAACTAGGTATTTTACTTTGCCTCCCCATATTGAACTTTTTGTAGAACTTTAAAAAGTATACTAGAGGGAAATTATTTTCTTTTTTTAAATTTTTACGGAATTTATTGGGGTGACATGGGTTAATACAATTATATAGGTTTCAGGTACATAATTTTAGAAGGCTACAGTTACTGTCATCAATACCTGGAGGCATCACATTGGAAAAGCCCATAATAGAAATTTTGAAAGAAAGTTTTAAAATAGCCAGTGAGCTTGGCTGTACATACAGAAAGAAAATATTATTTTGGCTTAAAGCTGCAATATTTATCAAACTATAATGATATCAACTCTGGATATGAGAGATAATATGAAACAAATATGTTAAGTGACAGGCTCACATTTCTATGGTGCTAACCACTTCTCAGAATTTTGGAAAAAAATATTGTAAGGATAATTTTGGATTGTTTTAATTTCTCCCTTAATATCGAATAGAGTTAACCAAATAGTTCATGGTTCCTACTTCCCCAAGCATGCAATTATTTACTTCTACATGAACTTGACTTGGTAGAGATCGACTGCTTTATCATTCATGTGAACAATGCTAACCAGATGTGTTTCAAATGGTGGCCCTAAACTAGACACAAATTTTAACACAGCTATACTAACCAAGCCTGACTATGTGAATTACACAAAATATAAAACTGAAACTTTAAGTTACAAGGTGAATAAATTCTGGGGACTTAATCTACAACATGGTGATTATAGTTACTAATATTAAATTGTATAACTGAAATTTGCTGAGAGTAGATTGTACGTGTTCACACTACACACAAAAAAGACGAAACTGTGTGAGGCGATGGATGTGCTAATTACCTTGATTGTGGTAATAATTTCACAATGTATATGTATATTAAATCATCCCGTTGTGCACCTTTAAAAAAACATGTTGTATAAATACAATTTTTATTTGTCAATCATAACTCAGTAAAGCTGGAAGAAACCCAAAATATAAAACTGAAATATGCTTTTATATTAAATAACTAAAATTCACACTCTGACTATTATCAATAGTATCAATAAAGTAATCTAAAAATGATCAGAGATATTTAGTATGGATTAAATCTTGGGAGATCAAAAGAAATTTGCAACATGGCCGGGTTGCGGGCTGTAGCCGATCAATGACTCTCTCATCATTGATGTTTCTATCTCTCTCTCTCCCTCTCCTCTCCTCTCTCTGAAATCAATAAAGATATATAACACAGAAAATAAGAGTAGAAAAGTATAATAATAAAAATAAGAGCAAACCAAGAAAATCCCTGCAGAGAATGTGACTGAGAAGGCTGACACTGGATAGCAAATTAAGTTACAATCTTGACTATCTGTTTTGTTGTGTTTTTTAGCATCTTTTATTAGAACAATCAAGAGAATTTAAGTTTATTCACTCATACATTATTCTCATGAGAAAACTATTTATTGAATATTGTCATTCCTCTCTCATAATTGAAAAAAATTTACATATAGAGATTGTTCTCACAATCACCTAGGTCTGAAAAAACAATAACAAAAAAAGTGGTCTCAGTCTTTTATTAAATTATATAACTTGTTTGGTTTACCTTTTTTAAATGGGTAGTATCAGGCAAATTCCCTGCACATCTTTTTATTTTAAATATTCTCCAGCTAAGAACAAGTATTGATAGTATTTGACACTAGCATTATTAGAGCTCTCAGGCATTCTTTCTGGGTTTTCATGATTCCTTTTAGCATGGCTGAACAAACACTAGTGATGTCTATGTCTTGGGGTGGCTGAATTTGAATGGAAAATTACTAGCTTTATTATAATCACTTACAGACCTTTAAATTGAGCTGCCAATATTTTCAATAACATATTTTACTCTGATTTTAAATTTTTACTTACATAAGCACTTCTTTCTTCACTTGCTCCAACTACTGCTAATTCAATGCAGTCATTGAATAGGGTATCATGCTTCTCCCCAATAAGCAAGAATTAAACACAAAATCCATAGGCAAAAGCTCATTATTTACTGGCTTGTTCAACCCTTGGAATGGATCACACTTAAAGCAGCAATTTGACCTGATAACCCTCATCAACTTAATTAACCCAATCGCTCATTCTAAAACTATTCTTATCCTCATACCACTGCAATTTCCCCAAAATCTAAAAATCTGACCCTATGGGCCAGCTTGTGTCTGGAGGCTAGCACCCATGCCAAGTCCCATGCAAAGAAAAGTCTAGAGTCATCAGTACATTTGTACCTAAGGTGTTCCAGGAGAAATGTTCCCATGATCCAGCTTCACCAGCATAATACATCTTATACAGATTAATACTAGTATAATTTTCAAGGAAATTTCATGTAGTTTTGCATGTGTTGGTACTAACTATAGTTTTCCACTTTGCTTTCTCCACTTACACCTTTATAAAACGGACACTGGAGTTTCCATTGAGCTGTATATTTCAGGTGTTGTGTATTGATATTAGTAAAAGAAGGATAACTGAGGCCAGAATTCTTAATAATTCAACTTACATATTTTGCCAGAAAAACAACAACACTGGACTTAGTGTATAGTCTTACGTTTGAGCTCTTGGCAGTAGACCATTCTGGTTCTCAACTTCTATGTCTTAAAATGAGTGGGTTGAACTAGATGTCTCTGAAATCCCTGTTAAGTCCAAAATCCTGAGATCATTTAAGAATTCTGATGAGATGGAATGATTGTTTTCTTTTTTTAAAGAAGTCAGTGATCATGAGACCCTCCCATGAGCCCCTGCTTTCAGAGATCTTACTTTTCTTAAATAGTTAACTCCCATCATTTGTTGAGAGAACAAAGAGAGAGTGCCTGCAGAGCAACTGATATTCCAAAATTCATTGATACCTGATTTTGAAAGGCTTTTGGGACATAACTCTCACTTAAAGACTCAGGCTGTAAAACAAACTATTTAATAAACCCTTATGGACTGTTCTCCCTCTCCCTGTGTCTGCACTTCTGATGCAGTCTGAGATCTAGTTAAGTGCCTGGGCACATGAAAATAATAGTAATAATAATAATCTAATGGGCTTAGATTGACTCTACTATTTTCTCAAAATCTGGGGTTTACCTTCCCTTCCTGGTCAGCTTCATAAATAATTTATCATTACGCTCCACCAAAATATAACCCAGTTTCCTAAGTCACTGGTAAGCAATTATAAGCTTTGACTGAGAGAGGGGGAGTGGGGAAGAAAAGGCGGAAGGGGAGGAAGAAGAAGGGAAGGGGGAAAGAAGGAAGAACAATTAAACTAACCACACCCTGTGCACTGCTGGTGGGAATGTAAAATGCTACAGCCCTTGTGGAAAGTAGCATGGCGGTTCATCAGAAATTTAACTCACAGAATTACCAAAATGCTCCAGCGATTGCACTGCTTGGGTACACACCCAAATGAACTGAAACTAGCAACTCAAACAGATACCTGTATACCAATGTTCACAGCAGCATTATTGACAATAGTTATTGTCAATAATGTGGAAACAACCCAGACGTCCATGAACAAATGAACATGCAGACAAAATGTGGCACACAATAGAATAGTATTCACTCTAAAAAAGAAAATTCTGACACACATTAAAACATAGATTATACTTAGTCAAAGACATTATACTAAGTGAAATAAGGGCAAATACTATATGATTCCACTTACATAAGGGACCTGGAGTAATCAAATTCACAGAGACAGAAAATAGAATGGTGGTGTCCAGGGGTGTCCAGGGGTTCCCAGGGGGGAGAAGTGGAAAGTTACCGTTTAAAGGGCACAGAGTTTACTTAGGGAAGATGAAAAAGTCCAGAAAATGGATGGCAGTAACGGTTACACAATATAAACATACTTCAGGCCACAGAATTATACACCAAAAAAATGGTTAAAAATGGTCAATTTTATGTTATGTATATTTTACCACAATAAAAAGTTATTCAAAGCAGTATCGAAGTTTTCTTATTACTCCTTCCCATTCCCCTCGTCTGGGAAAGTGGAACACACGCTCCACTTCAGTGCTGCCCCATGCCAGGAACTGCCGGGAAATAAATTTCATGTTCCAAACAATTCCCCCACGGTTTTAAAAAGAGATGAAGGAAAGCAACAGCTGGTTTAAAAGCAGTCACAGAATCCTCCACATGAGTCCCGTGAATGGACTCGGCGCACACATTTAACATGCAATAAAAACAGGCCCCAGGACCAAGCCAACCCTCACAACGGGACGGGCACACTCACTGTTAAGGTCGTCGCCGGTCCCACACGAGTTTGTGGCTTCGGAACACTGTTAGATTCACAAAGAAAAACGACGTCAGACCAGGATTAACAGTCAACAGAGTCGGATGACAACGCGATGCTAACACGGAAACTGAAATTTGAAATTCTGCTGCAAAATGGTCCTGGAGAGAATTCAAGCCATTATCCAGCTGAACCTAAAAGAAAGAGGATTTCTACCGTGCTATTAAGAAAAAGGGCAATATGGAGATAAATTATCTAGACTGCCTTTCATATTGATTAAACTGTCTTGAGTATGAAACTCTGCTCAGTTTACTCATAGCCAAAGGCTAATAAAATCATAGGATGTCAGAGAAGAAACCACACAAACCATCTTATTCCATCACATCATTTTGGAGATAAGAAAACTGACAGAGTTTAAATGACTTGCTTAAAGGTACAGAGCACAGTCCAAATAGAACCCAAGTCTTTGACTCTCCTAGCTAGTTCATTGTACGTTGCACAATATTATTTAAATAATTATGCAGTAGGGAGAAAGATCATTGGGAAAATAAAAATTATGTTAAAACAAAAAAGAAGGATGTGGTTTGTTTTTTAGTTATAATTTTGAAACCACAATCCTAAATATATTTAATATAAAATAGATAGTTCTAAAAAGTATTATGCTGCAAAGAAGAAATGACCTAAAGCTTGAGTATCAGTAATGCTCATCTCTAACATAGACTTTTTGAGGATTCACTGTTTTTCAGTGTTGAAATTTTATAACCTTTTAAAAAAAATCAATGGGAAAGGAAGACATAATGAAATCATGAATTTCTGGGATAATGATTTTTACATTTAGTAGCATATTTATTGTAAATATACAATCAAAACAAAGAACCTGCTTTAAAGCCATACTTACATAAATGAATGAATATGTGAAGGAGAAGGAAAACTCTCTTCCTTATAGTATGTCATCACTCAATAAAGCATTGAGAATGATAAGGTTAGGAAATCATCAATGGATGGTTGAAAGTTTGATGAGAACCAAGATATTTACATGATCTCAAAGAGTCTCTACAAATTCCAGGTTAATTTTAAAGGGTAAAATGGTAACTCTAGAGTGGAGAAACCCTGAAGTGGAGAAGCCCCACGTTCACCAATGATAAAAGCTAACGTGACACTAGGACAAGCCAACATAATCTGCCTACTAATAGGTTGCAATATGGACAAAATATCACTTGTGGCATTTCTTACAAAAAGCATAACCTGAATCTAATTGTAAGGAAATATCAAACACACCCAAATTGAAAATCATTCTACAAAACAACTGTCCTGAACTCAAAAAGTGACAATGTCAATCCCTTCGCCACCTTTTGGCTGAGTCCAAATGAAGTGTCTGTTTTTATAAGGTTAGTATCTGATTAGCCCTCTATCCAAGGACACTGCTTTGACCCATGGTGTTGGGGGGAAAAAAAAAAAAAATAAGAAAGAAAAGTGACAATGTCACATTAAGACCAAGAAAAGGCTTACTGACCATGCCAAGCTGAAGTAGACAACAGAGATATATAGAGCATGACTCTGGGTTGGATCCTAGACAAGGAGGAAAAGCTGTTATAAAGAATATTATGGGGACAATTGACAACATATAAATTTGGACTGTGAGTTAAATAATAGCATTGTATCAATATTAAATTTTCTGATTTTATAATGGCACTATGGTTATATAAGAGAATGCCCTGGCTCCTAAGGAAAAAAACACACAACTATATTATTTAGAGGTAAGAAGGCACAATGTCCCCAACTTACTCTTAAGTAACTCAGAAAATACATAAATATATGTATGTAAATGTATAGAGAAAAATGATAAAGCAAATGGGTCAGAATATAATACATGATTATATGTCAAAATAAGTTACAAAGAAGTTTTTAGAAGTTTAACTACCCACAATATCATATGACTCAGTCCTATGTACACATTTATCAACATAATTAGAAACCACGAGTTATGAACTAGAAAGAGTGTATTAAAGTAATATAATTAAAAGTATCAAGATCTCAGAATGTGAACCTGGATGAAATTCAAATCAACATATAAGCATGCTGAATATTTTGTCAATAGCTGACATTCTCACAAAAGATATTGCATTCTTGAAATCATATCCTTCCAATAGCTTTTTGGCCCAAGACACAACACAGGAAATTATCTGAGTCGGTGGAGTGGGACATCCCCAAACGAGCAGCCGCGTCATTACTGATATTGCATCTCACTTTTTACTTAAGTTCACAGCATGGAAAAGTAATTCATCTCCCTGAATATGTTTCATAAGAAAAACAGAACTCCTGAAATTCTTTTCCAAGTAATTCTGGAGCAACAGTGAGTTCTGTATCCAAAATTTGAAAGGAGCTTTTTACAACTTGAAATCCCACTGTCCAAGTGTACACTGTAAATTATTTTTATAAAACTAAAAGTAGAATAATGTACCTCCCAAAAAAATGCAATTTGAGGCACATTCCTGCACTAGTCAGATGACTCTATCAGCACTGTACCTATTGGTCTTCCTAGTAACCAGGATCCCACCCACTGCACCACATGGCACTAAAGGCTCAGGGTAGATCCAAAGCATCATTATAAAATAATTCCTGAAATAATAATTCATTTAAGGACGAGTTTAACACTATATACACCCATTAAAAAATGAGATTTTAATCTAGCCATGAGAGTAATGCATTCTTTTTCTACAAATCTCAAAAATTAAAAAATAGTAACAAGGACAGACATAAAAATCACCCATAGTCTCAGCCTGCAAATATAAAGTCACTGTCAAAATTGTGGTATGTTTCATACCAGCATAAACCCATCCATCTCTCCAGCCATCTCTCCATGTGAGGAAACATGTTTGCAGACATCAAGACACCTTTTTGCTGACAGGTGTAGATACCTTTCTGATATTCTTCATTCCCACCCCCACCCTCTACTGGGTGTCCTGCCTCCTACAGCTCCCTTCTTACTCAAAGCTCCCCATCATCTATTCCACTATTCCCCAAAATTTGATCATTTGCGTACCACCCTTCATGAGTTTTGACATTTCCAGTGACCATACAAAATCAGAGCGTTGTATATACAGTCTTTACTTTGCTGTTTTTCCAACTATAAGTGTGTTCTTATGCTTTTTTGCATATTTCTGTCATGACCGCTCAAATGAAAAACACTTGACCAATGGTGGAGACATTTAAGAGCATTTCTCAAGTTTTGCTCACCCATGGGAAAGTCCTAGATAGAACATCAATATTAAGACTACAAAGCAACCATGAGGTGGTTCTTCCCTCTCCTCCCAGTGAGGCCACAGTGAGGAGTGATTGCTATTATTAGGGAATGTACCATAACTCAATCAGGACTTCCCCTTTTTCTGCTTGGTCTTTCTTGGCTCACAATCTCAATTATCCAATAAGGTAGAGTTATGGTTTCTATGATACTTTTTTTTTCTCCATACAAAGCTAGCTGACCTCTATGAGCATTCCTTCTATTCCATCAGCCCTTGCCACTACACAATCTGCCCCCACACAATGGCCTTCAGCCTTCTTTCCAGTCTGTGTCTTCAACACCAATCACTTTGCTCTAGACATTGCTGCTTGAACATGCCAATTATTATCCTGTCCCCATGTCATTCCTTCCTCCCAGAATAGCCTTTGGATTTTTCCTCTGTAAGTTGAAATTAGATGAAGCATTTGAGATCTTGCTCCTCGCATATTTTGTCAGTTTGGCTTAAATAGACTCATTAAAACTCTCAAAAAAAAAGAAAGCTAGGCAGACAGATCTTCCTTGCCTTCCCTCATCCTCACAGTCAATATTATTATTCCTTCCTCTGCTCTCCTAAAACACTTTGTTATATCTCAGTTAATGCATTTTTCCCTCAAGCTATTGTTATAATGTTTTTGTTTCATTTTTTAAAAATTTGTCTTTATTGTTGAAAGTATTACAGATATCCCCCTTTTTCCTCCCATCAACCCCCTCCCATTGACTTCCCTCTATTCCCCCAAGACCTTCACTGCACTACTGTCTGGGTCCATGGGTTATGCACATATGCATATAAGTTCTATGGTTAATCTCTTCCCTGCTCCCTCCCTCTTCCCTCTGAGATCCCTCAGTCTGTTTCATGCTTCCATGTCTCTGGATCTATTTTTGTTCATCAGTTTATTTTGTTCATTACATTCCACATATAAGTGAGATGATGTGATTTGTTTCATATTTCAATGTTCCATTCTCCAAAGGGAGAAACCTTCCTGAAAATGTAGCTATGTTTTAGTCTTCACTATTTCCATGGAATTTTAAAATAGCATCCTGATTATATTAACTGTCTATGTAATGAATTAACTGATAAAGTGAAATAGAAAAATATTAACAGGCTTTGGAACAAGTAAACAAAGCAAAAGGCAAACTATGGACAGCCAGGTGCACTGTGGGCTAAGTTAATTATTCAGATTACCAAAAACCACTTGAGATGATGCACAACTTTAGGTTTGCAGGGAAGACAAACCTCAGTATATGTCTTTCCTTATTCAAGGTTACAACTATTTCGAGAAATAACACTGGCCCGGGAGACATCAACCTCTTCAAAGGTTTGTATTGGCTCCATCTACCATTCATATTCTTTACTTGTTACTGCCCCTACCTAGGAATAGCCGTACAATGTGTGAAAGGAACGTGTGAAGCCCTATGTTTAAAACTGGGCCTCAGGATAGTGACAGTGGAGCACTGAACCAAGTGCAAGGCTCTTCTAAGCACGGGGCCCTGGGTGATGGGACATGTCCATGCCTCGGAAGCCAGCCCTGTTTGTATAAATTGTCCTTTTTCATTCTCTCCATTGAGTTAAAAACAAAAGATGGTCGGTGACACAAAGTGGATACTAATTTCCTAATAAACTCTCACAAGAAATGGAATAGAAAAGAAGGGCCCAGAATTTTTAAATTCTTTTCAGACCTATTACCCAAGTTTCTTTCTTGTTCTATGCACAGAATGCTCTGGATTGTATATTTTTTTCAAGTCTACTTTTAAATTATTTTTTTCTAGGTTCCCAATCATGCAACGATATATGCTTGCACACTTTTTCCAAAAGGCGAATGAGAGGTGCTTTATTACATTCCATCTCAGTTGATGAATATTTTACTTTTCTTTTGCTCTGGATCCTCTTTGTCTAAATTTTTGCTAAACTAAAAAGAAAAGAAGGAAGGAAGGATTGGGCCTTCTCAGACCATCTCAGGCTCCAACATAAGTAAATCTCTTTGCAAGAAATTTAAATGCACAGAATGGACTCTGGCTTTCTAAGACCCATTATTTTAAAAAAGCATTTCACCTCCTAGTGCAGCCGGCAACCTGAGCCTTTCAGTGGGGTGGGAAATGAGGAGGGAAGTGGTAGGGAGGGAGGAAGAGGAAGACCAAGGCCAACAGGAGAGCCCGCCAGAGGTATGTTATAATTAAAGGCATGAGGTTACAACTTGCAGCTGACATCAGTTACAGTAAAAGGTCAGCCTCCCACCACACTTCGCATTTACTGATTTGAAAGGGAGTCCTCTGCTGGCTGCAGTCTCCCCTTCCCCCACTCCCCCTGGTTGGCTGGCTGACTGATCCCTGTTGCATTCCTTTCTCTATTCCAGCAAAGATTCCTTTTCACCCTTTACACAAACAGGCACCCACAACCATGCCCACACCCTCACACACTCGCTCCCAGACGCACGTGGGCTCAGACACAGAGGACACGCCTTGTACAGTCAGGGGAACCACAGCTTTGGGGTGCTGCTGCCAAAACCAAACGCACGCTTCTGCCAAGTGCCCTCCCTCTTCCAGTGACATTTGAAAGGACAAAGGGGGCAAGTTACATGAAGCCTCACAGGACGTTCACTGCAGAGCAAAGAGCAATTTTGGTGTCAGAATCATTTTATCTGAAGTACTCGGGCCTTGAGGAATCTCTACCTCTGGTGGGAATGGAAGGCGGGGACTGAGGCTGGATGGAGGGTGGGAAACAGCCAGCTGGGAAAATCCGGGGGCCCTAGGCACTCGGGGCTAGTGCAGACACATTCTCTGTTGAGCAGGGTAACTTGGGATGCCGGGGATTTCTCTCCTCACACCAGGCTCCTCTCCCCTCTGAAACCAATGCCCCACAGGAGGGAAAAAGCTTCCTAGATACCCTCTGCCAAGTGTAGACACCTTCCTATGTTCTTCATTCCCACCCCACAACCTCCACCGGGTGTCCTACCACCTACAGCTCCCCAGGGCTCCCTTCCTCAAAGCTCCCCATCGTCCATCCGACTACGTCCCCAAATTTGACCATTTATGTACCACCCTTCATGACTTTTGACATTTCCAGTTACCGCTGATGCCATTAAACACTGAACATTTTTGTGCTGACTATTTTAACTCAAATACATGTATTTTTAATGGAAACTTTTCGTCACTGCTAAATGGAAAAGAGTACCCTTGCAAACAAAAGAGAATGTTTAATAGTAGATAAGAAGAAAAACATTCTTTCAGAGACCTCTAAAAGCCATCTTGCTTAACATCTAGGATACTGTACCATCCTTGGAAGCACTATTCTTACTGGGCCTACTTGAGCCAACTGGCTAATTTGGTGTTTATCTGTGCTGAGATATATCCATCCCTGTGTCTTTACCTAGTACCCTTCCCAGGTAACTGCTGCATATTCCTGGATGCCTTCACGGTTAACCAGAGGAGAAAAGTCAAACTTTGCAGAATTAAGCCATTTACTTCCTGTGACTGGTAACCCTCCACCTCTTTTTCAAACTTTATTCTTAAAGACTGGGAAGTAATTGAATTAATTAATCAATATATCTCAGATGCTGAGCAGGGCCAGTGGGAAATACATTTTGGATCTTACAGGTTTCTGCCAAATCCACTTTGAAGTAAGGACCCTCACTGTGCAACCTGCCCATAAATATCAGGCTTTTCATTTATTCCGCAAGTATTTAGAGTTCAAATGAGAACACAGGCCCAATGCCTAAGGTCTCGGTAGAACTTCAGAACAAGAATTCACAGCATAGTAGAAGAATAAATGAGCTTAGGAAATCCAAAACCCCTTTATTTTTGTCAAGTCTGATGACATTCACAGGTGGGGGTTGGGGGGAGACCGTTTCAAAGTTCAATTCACATACAATCTTGATATTTGAAAATCAAGTCTCCAACCCACTGCCCAGTTTTCTGGCACAAAGGTAGTCAACACGCTGATACAAGAACAGTCTGTCCTGCTCTGAGCATCCAGGTCCTGTCAGGGGCGGGGGTATCTGCCTGATGGATTGCTCATGGTCAGGAAAGGTGGCTGCACACATGGGTGGGATGCACGAGGTGGCTCGTAAAACTTATGAGCCGTGTTCTGTGCTATGACCAGGGTGAGGCACGGTTCAGCTTCAGTGGAGGGATAATTAAAAACAATTAAGTGTTGCTGGAGAGACGACAGAATCCAGCTCAGACTACAGGGATGTGCAAACTTGATCCAGGCCAGGGCCAGGAGCCTAAATCCCACACCTTATTTGCATAAGGAAACAAAAACAAGGCTGAGCCGCGGGCAACCCTGCATACTGACCAGTTGGTGCCACCCTCAGGGTCTCATCTAATGGAGTCGGCAAAACACTGTTGCCCTCCTGAGATGCTAGACTGCCTGTTAAAGGCACACTTGTGTTCCTTCACTGTCTTCACACCTATTACTGAATCCCTTTACCTGATTTCTCAGCCATCACCTTAAGGAAAAGAGCAGCAGAAAGGGCAGCAGAAAGCGGTCTGCAGGAGAAAAAGTGAAGACAGTATTTAAAGACAAACAGTTCCAGGTAAAAACACAAGAGGCTCTGGAATCTGGGAGAACGGAGGCGGGAGAACCCTGCAAAGGCAAGGGGTGGCTGCTGCTTTAAAATCAGAGCCAATGAAAACAATATATTGCCTTGGTTTCTTAGGAAACTGGGAAGAAGAAGCGTACTCAGAAGGTGGTTTCAGACACCAAGTAGGTGGTCAATAAATGGTAGGCTCTCTAATAATCACTTATTTGTACCATTTCGTTACTCTTAAAATTACAACCTCCTTGATAAGTTTGAGTCCCTCTAGTAACTGAAACTAGAGCCTTTTTCTTTGAGGGGGAAATAACTGTTCTCACACCATCCCCTCCAGAATGAGATAAAGAGGAAGACCTGGATTAAGATTATATGTACCAAACCTTTGTACAGAGCAAGCAACTGTGGGTACTGGGCATGGGGACTCTTCACTGCTTGCATCTCCGAAGAAAACAAGAGTAAAGATTCTACACACATGGTGCTGGTGATCCTCCGTCAGCCCCTGCTTAAGTTTAAGGAGTTGGGGGGGCTAGGAGGGGACCAAGAAGTTTGTAGATCACAACCGTCAAAATATATGGCATATTATATTCCTTCTGACTAAGGAAGGCAAAGGTAAGAACTTATCCCACCCCACCCCGGACACCTCAAAGAACTTCAAAAGCTTTTGTAAAACTGTCAACAGAGAAGAACAGAATCTTTGTCTTATAACCATAAGTGAATTTTCTTCTGTAATAAACAGGAGTAGCCTTATAAGGGGAAAGTACAACAGTGTGAATTGCATACGGACCTATATATACATATAGGGTCATATAAAGCAAAAGAAAGCCTGAGAGTTGATGGGTCTCTGTCTATGGATTGAAGGGAAAATCTAGAAATAAAGTTACTTCTGAATTACTGTTATTATCTTGAGGGGAAAAAAGGAAGAACACAACACAATTCAATCAGGGATCCATCGGCCAACAAGCCCTCCTAACTTTTCCCTAAATATTTCTCCAATTCACCCACCTCTCTTTATCTTTTGCTGCCAACATCCTACATAAAGTTACAATTAATTCTTTCATGTCCTTCCATAAATGCTTCCTAACTGGCCTCTCAACACTCTTATTTCCCTTTCAACCCATTCTCCACAGGCCTGTTGGAGTGACACATTAAAAACTGAAACCCCCTCATCTCACGCCCTTGGGTAAGGTTCTTGACTGAAGGCCAAAAGCCTTCACTGGGCACCGCATGACCGAGGTCCCGTCTACATCATCGGCTTCATCTCATGCCCTTCACCTGTCCTTCTGGGCTGGATCTGGACGCCGGACCTGCTCCCCTCCATCTTCCTGGTCCCCATCACCTAAATTCACCCCCACAGGGAGCCCTTCATGACCCTGGTCAGGTCCTCTGACATGGAAATGCACCTTGTACTTCTCTATTCATAATATGTATCCCAATGTAGAGTAACTAATTGTAAAATTAATCATTAAATGTCTATTTTTACCTGATGTGATAAAAGACATTAGGGCTGGGATGGTGTTTATCTTATAACCATTTCCTCAGTGCCTAGAAAAGTGCTGGGTACACAGTAATACTCTTTATCGAGTGCTTATTATGTGCTAGGCATTATTTTAACAATTTATATGCATCAGTTAAAATGACCTGCTTAACAGCCCTATGGGTTAGGTGCCATTGTATCCATATTTTTATATTTGAAAAATACCTAGACATATGAAAAATAAGAAATTTACCAAAAGTCATACAGCTTTAAGGGGTAGAGCTGGAATTAGAACCCAGACAGAATAACTTAAGACTTCAACTCTTTTCTTAATTACAATTTCCCATTACCACATAGTTGGCATTCAGTAAGTATTTAAGCTGATTTGTCTGTTTGGCAAAAATGTTTACCAAGCATCACTATCCAGGCACTACAGTGATGTTGGGCAAAGAGTAGCAAAAAAGGTGTAGAGAACCCAAGCCTCCTTATGTCTATAGTTTAGTTCTTGTTTCTCTGGGTTACATACCTCCTTTTACTTTTCCATCTCTGATTGTCCTCCTTATTCTTTAAGCACTGTTCAATTGTTACCACCTCAGGGCAGTATTCAATAACTACGTCACAGATCTGTGAGAGAAATTTTGGAGAGTTTTTTAAGTGAGTGCCATATTTAGTTCTGAGCTTCCTCCCAACTTACAACATAAAAAAAAAATCTTTAAAGGAGGGGCAGGGGTGGGACAGTGAATTGTACAGCACTCGTTATCTGACAAAAGGAAGTATTATATTTAATCAAGAATGTTTTTTATTGCCCTAAATTCTAATAAGTGATATTGAACCACACTTTGGCAAACAGCAGCTTGCAAAAGATGCAAAAATGATTTCATTTTATATACACACAACAAATGCTGAGAAAATTCAATTCAATTATAATTTTATGATGGCATTTCTAAGCCTGGAGTTCCCACCCAGCATAGAAGTAGTACTTGCCATCTAAAAAATTATTATTTGTATAGTTTGCAATATGTTTAAATGTTGAAAAATTATAAACCCTCTTCATCAAAAAGTGAGCCTATAGTTGCAAACACAAACACATACACCCTCACAGAGATTCAATTTTGCTTTCAATTGCAGGGAGTTAATAAATTAGGCAGATATGTCAATCAAAAAAGGATCCCAAATTAACATTTTCTGATCCAGATTAATACAGGGTCTCCTAGGCCGATGCTGGTCAAAATTTATTACACAAATGAGTCTATGGTTTCGCTCAACAACAGATGTATTTGTTAAAAATGCATATTCTGATTCAGGAGGTCTGAATTGGGGCCTGAGAGTTGATATTTCTAACAAGCTCCCAAATTAGTTTGCTGCTACTGGTCCATGGAGCCCACACTGAGTAGCAAAGCCTGAGACAATCTCACAAACATCAGTTGTTTCAACTGGACTTTCAATAAGATTGGGAAGCATTAAATTGAGCTCTCTGGTGAGTACCTATACTCCAAACTCTCAGTAGCATTAATTGAAACGATTCATGTTCTTTAGCCACTAAGTTTGCCAAACACCAAAAGCATTACTTCATTTTTTGGTCTGTGGGCAGGTCTCAGCACCTTTGCACAGAGTTGGCCTTTAAGAGAATCTGCACACACGGCCAACATTTCCCACAAGAAGTATTTGAATTTGCTCAAATCCTGAATACTCAGTAGAGGCCCAAGGGCTTTCTGCCTTAAGACAGGATTTTCAAACTATTCTTTGGCAGCTATAACCATTCTTCATATTAAATCACTGAGAGATACCAAATCAATAAACTAAATTGAAAAGAACAAGGTAAAGATGTCCTCTGTCACCATTCCTTTTAAACATTGTGCTGTAAGTCTTAGTTAATGCAATAAGACAAGAAAAGGAAATCAGCTGACAATACCAAATGTTGGTAAGGATTTAAAACAACAGGAATTCTCATTTACTGCTGGTGAAACGTAAAATAATACAGCCACTTTTTTTTTTTTTTTTTTTTTTTACCATCTTCACCCATTCCCTCTGGGCTCTGCACACTTATACAACCACCCCTGTCTCTGGCAACCACCAATCTGTTCTCTGTATCTTAAGTTTGAGGTGTTGTGAGGTTTTTTTTAAAAAAAAACAATATTAACTTTTTAACATAACTTCTGTAAATTTCAGGGAGCAGACAACTACAGTTAGAAGTGGTGAAACAGAGGAAAGGAGAAAAAAGAGGAGGGAAAACCTTTGGAAGACAGCTTAGGAGTTTCTTACAAAACTAAGCATACTCTTACATAAGATCCAGCAATTGTCCTCTCTGGTATTTATTTACCCAAAGGAGTTGAAACTTATGTCCAAACAAAAATCTGTACGCGTATCCTTATAGCAGCTTTATTCATAATTGCCCAAACTTAAAAGCAACGAAGATGTCTTTCTGTAGGTGAGTGGATAAACTGTGGTATATTCAGTGCTAAAAAGAAATGACCTATCAACTCATGAAAAGACCGGAGAAACTTTAAATTCACATTACTAAGTGAAAGAAGCCAATCTGAAAAGGCTACATATTGGTTTACACTACATGACATTCTTGAATAAGCAAAACTATGGATTCAGTAAAATAAAATTTAAAAATCAGTGGCTTCCAGGAGTTGGGGGTGGAGGGATGAATAGGCAGAGCACAGAAGATTTTCAAGACAGAGAAGCGACTCTGCATGATGCTGTAATTGTGGATACATGACATTATATATTTGTCCAAACCTGCAGAATGCACAGCACCAAGAGTGAGCCACCATGTAAACTATGGACTTCAGGTGATGGTGAAGTGCCAGCGTAGGCTCATCAGCTGTAACAGATGCACCGCTCCGGTGGGGGTGTTGATAATGGGGAAGGCTAGGCATGCACGGGGACAGCAAGTACATGGCAAATCTCTATACCCACTCCTCGACTTTGATGTGGACCTAAAATTGCTCTTAAAATCTTACAAAGAAGTAAACTGAAAAAGAAAATTGCTTTCATTGTGGGTAGGAGAATGTGACAAGGAAAGCCAAAGTCCTACCTTTCTGGAAAGCCCTCCCCACCCAACCATCTTGGTACCTCTGGGCTGCCTTTTAAAAAAGCTCTCAAGCTCACTACGACTGTATGTTGAAAAGCCTTTCAAAGTCACATGAAAGAAGTGATTTGGCTCTATCTTACCGGCAGGTCCCTTCAACAGCAGGTTTCTGAAGGTTACGTTGGGGGCCAGTGCATTCACTCCAGGAACGTAAGAGTTAAGGGGCTCTAGACTGGAGAGGTCCTTCCCACTCCAAGATTTACATCTGCTATTCTAAAAGTCAGTCGGTGATTTTTTTTCTTTTCTAATTTAATTAGGGCTGGGACTTCGACTACAGCGTCAAGCATTCTGATATTTGTCCATCCCTCCATCTCCCAGGGTGAAGAGGCTGGCTGTTTTGTTAGGGGCTCCCATGTGCCAGAAGTCACTGGTAATGAGTCCGATAATTATACTCCCGCTGCTGAGAGCTAGACCGGCCCATTCTTCGCCCCACTTTCAATTCCGGTGTGTGGTTTTTTGTTTTTCCTTTTTCTTCTTCTTCTTTTTTGAAACAATATTAACTTTTCATTTAACTGTTGGAAATTGCACGGAGCAGACAACTGCAGCTCAAAGCAGTGAAACAAAGGAAAAGGGGAAAAGGCAGTTAAAGCTCCACTGCTGAGGGGTTTTTTTTCTTTTTAAGGGAGGGAGGAAAAGATTTTGTATTTCATAACGGAGACCATTACAACGATGTAGCCCCACACAATGAAAACCTTGTGTTTTATTAAAATGAAAAAGCTTGCTCAAGGCCTCCATTACTCATTTCCGGATAGAATGGCAAAGCTTCAAGTTTGCAAAGACTCAAGTAGCTACAATCAAACTTTCCCTGGTAGCAGCTGATAACACGGCACTTTCCAGAAATCCATTTTGCAGGTTGTGCAGCTCAGCTCCCCTCGGGCCTCTGGGAGGCTGAACACTACACAAAAGGGGTGGCAGCGCAGAAAGCCTGGGGTTCCTTTGTGCGAGGGGAGCTTCCCCCATTTCAGGGCGAGGCCTGCGTGCGCTCGGGGGGTGGGCAGAGAGGTAAGTACCATGTGCAAAGGCCGGCGTTTCGGTGCCTCCCTTCTCC
This sequence comes from Miniopterus natalensis, assembly GCF_054644295.1. NCBI lineage: Eukaryota > Metazoa > Chordata > Mammalia > Chiroptera > Miniopteridae > Miniopterus > Miniopterus natalensis. The sequence goes on along the minus strand of NC_142092.1, from coordinate 23,739,967 downwards.
CACTGGAAGGGACCGGCGGCAAGGCCACCCCGAAGCCTACTCACCCCAGCGGCTTCCTCGTCGGCCCGAAGGCCGCGGCTCAGAGACGCGGAGGAAGACGCCAGGTAGCAAACAGCACCCCTCGTGCCAGCTCCTCGTTTACGTGGGAGAACAGGCACCTGGTCTTCATTAACGTTGCTGCTGCAGTTAATGCGTTGCAGGTGTGAAAGTGTGTGGCTGAAATCTGACAAAACACCTGTCTTTTGTGGCACCATTAGATCTGTCTCGTGTGGGACACGACCCCCTCGGGTGTGCTTTCTCCTGCCTTGAAAGCCACAGTAAGCATTGTCCTGTAATTACAAAATCAGAGTCATCATCGCGGGGAAGGATTCCTTAACAAATTATACCTAATTAGTCTGAAATTACCTTTAATTCGTGGTGAAACCATAGGCTTAACTGTGTTCTATAACACCTTCCTTTTTATCTTTATGCAAATATGATTATACACTATCAAACTGGCACCACCAGGCATAAAAAACAGCTGCAGCTAGTTCTTTGGTTACTAAATGGGAACTGGACGGGTGCCACTGATTATGTTTTCTGGAATGCTGCATCAAAAAATAATAATATCAGCCAGTTCCTTCCCTGCGAACTCTAGTCTTCCTCCCCGCCCACAGGATCCTAACTGAAAGCTGTGAGGCTGATCTCCTTTGCCCAACCCCCCACCTCCTCACCACATTTTCAGCAGACACATGTGTACATCTTGCTGCTGTGCAATCTTTTAGAATGACAATAAGTGTCAAAACATGTCTCATTTTATTTCTGATCACAGCATCTTATTATATAGGTTTGGTTCCCATTCTCCTCTTAGATCTTCACATATCTTTGGATTCAATGCTATTTGGTTCATGCACTTTGACTTCAAAGGTTACTCACATAGGCGTCATTAATCTAAGAGCTTTACATATTCTCCTTTATTTAATCCTGGCTACAAGCTTGGGCATTGGGACTACTATTATCATCTCCATTTTGTAGATGAAGAAACTGAGGCAGAGAGAGGTGAGACAGCCAGAAGAGACAGACCTCTGATTCTCACCCAAGCCATTGTCTCCAGTTTGCTCTTGTTCTCTGTAATATGCATTCCCAGTGGTGCCTATGGTCTCTCTAGTTGACACTGATCACTTTCAGTTTTCCTATAAGACCTCTCAACATACCACTGTAGGAAATTTTTTCCAGTTGGCATGCAAAGAACTGTTTTTATTCCATCAAAACCAATCAATGCTAAGTGTTATCACTGGTATTCGTGTGTGTGTGTGTGTGTGTGTGTGTGTGTGTGTGTGTAATCTTTTAATTGAATCATTCTTGGGTACCTTTCCCTCTAGTGTGAAGAATTTTTGAGATGCTTTCTCAAATTAATCCAGAATTTAATTCTCCATAAAGCAATTAAAAATATGAAATGCTCCTTTTGATTTTAAAGCCTACTTCTCCCTCTACCATCCTCTGGATAGATTCCTTATAAATTCAGCCTTGGATTTGAAACAGTCATTCCCATCCTACAAACAATGGCAGCCCATATTATTTCTGACTTCAACCCCACCCCAGGTTCTCTGAAAATTGTTAACTTTAAAAAGAAACCCAGACCAAATCGAGGTTGCTCTCCAACAAGCTATGCTTTTGCAAGTAAAAAAAGAGATTAATTTCGTGAACAATTTCAGGCATGGTATGCAAAGCCAAACACATATCAGGTGCAGACTTTGTAGCAGGAGCCTCTGTAGGAGGTCTTGACACTCCCCTGGAATGCAGTGGTGAACTGGTTAAAAAAATAATTATAACAGGACCAGCAATAAGATCTTGGCTGAATACTACTTTTGTTCAGTATCAATTAATTAAAATAAAAACATTTTCTTGATGGTTGTTCATAACAGATATCCAGATCCATCTGTGCCTATTTTATTTATGGCACTGCTGTTCCTCGCCAACAACAAGTTGGCTAAAAATCAGATTTTAGAATCTTAATCAGAATCAAAACATTGTCTTCTCATTTAACGCCTCCATTCAAGTTCATGTTACTGCCATGTCAAAAATGGAATCTGCTTTTTGGAGGCCGACCCTCGCTCCTGCACCATGGTAATCTACACAGCCGGCCCACAGCTGCGGGATGAGCTGTATTCCTTTACAGTATTTTTATTAGACTGATTCCCACAAGTTTAAGAACATTGTAATAGGAGACGCTTCAGGGTCACATTAGATGAGCCCAATAAAATAAGAGGAGGAAAATGAACTCTCCTAACCCCTTTTCATGAAGTTTAGAATTTTTGACTCATTTCAAAGCAGAGGATGTCCCTTTCCACATCTTTCAAGTTTTGTAAACATGGCAAGTGCTACTGGCTTCCTTTTCACCAGCGAGGGCCACCAGCTTATGTTTATTATTCCTAATTATTGACCCTCTGCAAGGGAACATTACTGCTGACAATTCCTATACACAACGACTCAAGCTGATTGGTCAGTGGTGTCATCCCCTCCTTTTTTCCCCACTCTTGAGGTTGATGATCATCTATAAACTTCACACTTTGGTGTGCCATGTTTTTCCCCAAATAATCTTCTGGGACACTAGTTAACAATTTGGAATTGCTATAACCACGGTTGGGTCTACTTGCTGCTGAAACACCCATTTGGAAAGGGGGAAATTTGGTCCAACATCTGGATGTTTGAGCTGCAGAAGGCCAAACATCTGGATGTTCCCAAATATTTTTTTCAAATATTTGGAAACATCACAGATTTTCCCTCATGTAGACAAAACATCCAGATGATTAACTAGATGCTTCTCTTTTCTTCGGGATATTTGGCCACTGCATTTTCCTTGAGTCCTCTAGGTAAAAATACCTGTCTAGCTGTTATACAGCCATTACTACAACAAAATAAGGCGGGAACACATCCTATAGGTCCAAGGCAAACCGTTAGAGTTTTTCAATAATTTTCAATATTCTTTCAATTATTTTACCACTCTGAAACACACAAATTATCTCCAGGAGGAAAATATTGCATTAGAAACAAAAACTTCACAAGGTAGTACATTCTAAAACCTAGGCAGTGAGGAGTTCAAGTGTTGATCTGAGAAGGAAGTTGCTTACCCAGTTTTCACACCTTACAAAAGTCCCCTCCCTGCTAAAAGTCAATTTTGAGGCTCCTGTCTCTGTATTTCTTTCCTGGGAATGCTCTTTTTGCCTCCCTCCAATTGTCTTACATTCAGAGACTGACAAAGCTAGTCTAGAAGGTGGATATATTAAACATTAACACTCTCATCTGATGAAGTTAACTCAAAACTGTAGCAACATATAAAAGAAAATGCAATTATTTTTTTAAAACAGCAGCCTCTACCCCAGAAAGTTGGTAGCCACATTAAAATATGTGAAGGCTACCTGAAATTGTTTATACACATTTACATAAATGTGCATTTTGTAGAAACCCAAAACACTAATTCAAAAGAATATATGCAGCACTATGTTCATTGCAGTGTTATTTACAATAGCCAAGATATGGAAGCAACGCAAGTGCCCATCAATGGACAAAAAAGCTATAGTACATATATACAATGGAATATTACTTGGCCATAAAAAATGAAATCTTACCAATTGTGACAACACGAATGGACCTGGAGATTATTATGCTAAGTGCAGTAAGTCAGACAGAGAAAGACAAATACCATATGATTTCACTTATTTGTGCAGTCTGAAGAGCAACATAAATGAACAAAAAAATAGAAATAGACTCATAGAGACTGAGATCAGTCTGATGGTTGCCAGAGGGGAAGGAGGTTGGGGGACTGGGTGAAAAAGTTGTGGTATTAAGAAGGACAAATTAGTAGTCACAAAATAGTACCTGGGGATATAAATTACAGCACAGTGAATATAGTCAATAATATTGTAATAACTATGTGTGGTGCCAGATGGGTGCTAGAAATGTGGGGGGGGGGGGGCACTTTGTAAAATATATGATTTTCTAACCACAGTGCCATACACCTGAAACTAATACAAAATAATATTGAATGTAAACTGTAATTGAATAATAAATAAAATAGATAAATAGATAAATAGATAAATAGATAGATAGATAGATAAATAAATAAATAAATAAATAAATAAATAATAAATGTGTTTTATGGGGAGGAGGAAGAATGTCTAGAGATTTCCTAACTACTCAAGGACTGTTTTTTAAGGAGCACCCTCTTAATGGTCATATTTTTAATACTTTCTAAAATTACCTGTGATTTGGTAGAATAGGTGATACTTATTGTAAGGAGCTGTATATGATGAATTCCAGCAGTATCTTATTCCCCCCATTGGACTGGATTCCAAGATAACATGAGACGACTTCAAGATATCTAAGACACTTTATACGCAGTCACCCACAGCATTTATTCCCTCTTAGCCACGGGTTAGTAGATTGCAAGGAGCTGTTATCCCTCAAGCTTGTGAAGGGCAAGGAGTTTAAGGAGTCAGAGTAATCTCTTGGAAACAGATGGCAGGAAATACAACTGGGTCCCACAAAGGACTAGAACTAGGACCTGCAAGGCTCTGAGGCCCAAGGAAGCCACTCTTCTGTTCTCCGTCTCTCTGAGAACACAAGGTTATTCACCTCTCTGCCCTCTGCACTGTCCTTCAGTTCATCTCAACTCTCTGGGCCTTGCTTTCTTCACACACAAAACGGGGACATTTAGTATTCACCTTAAAGGTTCAATGTGCCTTCATATAGAAAGCTTAGAAGGCCTGCCACATAAGGAGCACACAATAAATGGCATACATTGTCACTGTTATTGACTATTCTCTTCGAAAGCCAACTCTCCTGCTTGCTCAAGGCAAGTGACTTCGGATCTGAATGACCACGACTCAAACGACAGCTCCCAGCTCCCCAGGTTTGTCTGCTCTTATGATTCTTGTTCTCACAGTTAACTGTCTGGTGATTCTGAATCCCAATTTGAAGTTCTCAGAAGAGAGGACCTAACGAGCTTGGGGCAGGTGTGCACCTCTGGCCTGATCAGCGGCTGTCTACCCAGGGGTGCCACGGTGGTCTCTCTCTCATTCACCAGCCACCTGGGCAAACCCCTCCGGAAAGGAGAGTGGGGCAGGAAGAAAACAGAGGACATTCCTAATGCAGGTATCAAAATTTTTACCTTTTCATCACATGTCTTGATAATTTAAAGTTAGAACATATAACTGAGCATTAAAACACTTTTTTAATCTCTGTTCTCTACTCAGAAAAAAATGGATTTTAATATTATGGTATATATTTTTCATACATTTTTATACATATATTTACACATCTTACAAACATAAAATTATATTGCATTTTCTCTGCAGTCATTTTTTTCCACTTAACATACTGTGAATATTTTCCACATTACTAAATATTTCTCTACAATATTTTTTCTTAATGGCAGGATAGGATCTGATTAAAGATGAAATGTAATATCATACAACAGCCTGTTCATGAACTTTAGATTTCAACTTTATAATTTATAATCTGTCCTCTAACATAGCTTCTTTTGCATAAATCTTTGTACACGCCATTTTTCTTTATTTTTAATTAACCAAAAAATAAATCTATGCATGGTCATTTTATTTTGTTTTTACTTTTAGTGGATTATCTAGGGGTCTATTTTCTTTTTTAATTTTTTTCAAAGTAACATCTCTTAGACTTATCAACCTATCAATCATGTAGGCGGGCTTCCATGGAGTCAAGCTGAGTGCTGTGTTAAAGGTACAAGTCAAGGACACAGCCAGATTGAAGGATACGATGAGGATGTCTGTTGAGTATATTCTTCTTCTTTTTAAAAAAATGAAAGTAATGATCTGTTCTTCTGGCCACATCAAACTTCCTGACACTATAAACCTACCCTGCAAGAGGAAAACCTACATGGCTGTGTCATCTACCCACTTACAGCACGCAAAGTTCAACATGTGACTGATAAATTAATATTGCCAATCATATTACTTGGACCCTCATTTATGCACATTTATTTTGCCTGCTCCATGTGTCAAGTGGAGAGGAGAGGCCTAACAGAGATTCTTACTACTAATGATCTAACATTGTCTCCTCATTTTCTAACATTTTTTGCATTATCTACTTCAATGATATATTTAAGAGCCTATGCCAATTCATTCTAAATTGAAATTTCAAATGCATTGAATGAACTTGTCCAAAATATTGTTGCCCAAATTTTTACTTTTTTACATTTCTGAGTTCCTTTAATACAGCAAAAACTATTATGTTACTTTAATTCTCTCTGATATCTTTGTTTTTCTTCTACTTAGGATTTAACCCATTTACACTGATCTGAACTGATCAGTTTTGCTAAAAAAAAAAAAAATTCCCAAAAACTTCAACTATTCCTCTCATACAAACATGTAAATCAGCACATATTAAAGATGTTATATAACTCAGGAGGGAATCAGACAGATGTTCAAGGAGAATCTGAGGAACAGACACATTTATAGACCAAGAATATTGGGATAGGTGTGTAAATGAAGGCAAACTTTTTGGAGGGGACAGGGGAGGTTGACTGACTAGGTCAGGACAGAATTTGAAAGTTTACAGACAAGAATTAACTTGCATTGCTATCAATTACCTACGACTTACAATCACAAAATGAATCAAGGAAATGAGAAGTTAGTTAGACTCAGGTAACCTGGAAGGGTGTGCTGTGCAGAGAGAGACAAGGCAGAGTTTTCCATTAAAGCACGTTTTCCTACAGCTTTATTCCTGTCACTTTAATGCTTTCTGCTTTTTCAGTCCTTCCTTGATGTTTTCTATTTTATTTGTTATATATCTCCCTCTCTCTCCTCTCGTTACTTATAAGAAATTAACCTCCCACTTGTTGTTATATTTTTCAACTGTGTTTAAAAACTTATTTTTCTTTAATTATTAACTTTAGTTAGAAACAGATTTCTTAGCTGAGAAAATGACAACTTTTACATTTTCCTACCAGTTTTTGTAATATAGCCCAGAATTTAAGGTCTACTTTCTTGCTTTCAAATAATCATTTTTATTTTAAAACATACATATTTTTAGAATCATTAACATTTTAGTTTCCTTAACTTACCATATTAATATTACTATTTCTATGGTAGTAGCCCTCATCTTTCTGCATTTCATTAGTTCCCTATTCTAGACACTGTGTGTGTGTGTGTGTGTGTGTGTGTGTGTGTGTGTGTGTGTGTGTGTGTCTCAATTGCTAGGAAACTTTGTGTATATTTTTAAAAGACAGTATATATGTAATTTATTCTTTGTGAGTCCTCATATGCTCAATAAAGTGTTTGTTACTTTTGTATGTGAATAAAACCTAGCTATAGTATAGAAATCTTCAGTTGAAATCTTTTTTCCCCTTTAAAACTCTTAGAAAAACTCTTCGTAATCTTCTGGTGTTTCTTTTTCTTTTTTTCTTCAGGAGTTTCCTATTGCAGAGGGAAAACCTGATGCGAGATGCTTTGGGTTTTTTTCTCTTTTGGAAATGACCAGTCTTTTCTGCTTGTAGCAGGTCAGATTGTTTTTTTTTTTCCCTCTTGAAGTTTAAGACATTCATCAGAATACATCTATTTGTCAAGTTATTCTCATTGATATTTTCTGAGATCTACTGAGTTCATTCAGTTTACAAAACCAGAACTTTATTCACCAGCCCAGCCAAGCGTTATTTAATTTTTTCAAACATTGCTTCCCATCTATTCAGTCTGGTGTCCCCTTCAGTGACACTCCTGCTCCATCGGAGGATCTCAGTAACATATCCTCCAAATCACTTCCCTCACCTCTGCTCGTCCTGATTTCTTTGTCATTTCTGTCTGCATCCCGGGAGATTTCCATCAAGCATATATTCCACACCCCTGATTTGATTTTCTATGATGTTATTTCTACTTCTGTTGCACTTTAAGACTCTGTTCTTAAATGTTTACTTTAAAATAGTTCTTTTTTTCTTGTAACTCATTTTAAATTTCTGCTTGTCTGTCAAACCAGTTCCAATTTCAAATATGTTTATTGTATTATCATCTCATCTTACATGTTTTATTTTATATAACCCATGTTTTTCCAATATTTGCAAGACCACAAAATAGCTTGTAAAATATATTTGTTTCCTTCAATATTTTTTAAATATGCTTTTCTGTATAAATAGTATGATCCTAGTTATGTGTGTGTATGTGTAGGAGTGTGTCTGTGTGTGAGTGCATGTGTAGGAGTGTGTCTGTGTGTGAGTGCGTGTGTAGGAGTGTGTCTATGTGTGAGTGTGTGTGTAGGAGTGTGTCTGTGTGTGAGTGTGTAGGAGTGTGTCTGTGTGTGAGTGTGTGTGTGTGTGTGTGTCTGTAGGTATGTATTCAAAACGCTGAAACCTAAGACGAGAGGTAAAGAACAAAGTGAACCAGCAAGATCATTTGTTTCAACCCTAGAAAGTATCAGAAATTGATTCCTCCGGGTGCTTCTAGAAACAGTGCTGAAAGACAAGGCAAACACCAAGAGAAACGTCTGAAACCCTCTGGCGAGGATTTCTTCTGACGCTCCATTCATTTAGCCGAGAGCCTTACCCACCCGAGAGGCCCCTCCCCGGGGGACCACCTCCCTGGAGAGCAAGCCCAGACCCCAGGGCCAGGGGGCAGGCCTAACCGCGGGTGAGGTGAGGTCTCCTTCGCAACATGGGAAGGGGGGCCCAGCAGACAGTTCACACTGCGCGATCCCAGCCCCCGGCCAGAGACTGGGGACTCCCTTCAGCAACGGCTCCCCCAAAGGCCTTCAGAGGACGACGCTGGGCGGCCACAGCTGACAGGCCCTGCCCGGCCCTGCTGCACACAGGAATCCCACTCTCCACTTTGAATATGAACATAAAGCCGCTCTTCACCACGCTCGAGAAAAGCCTCGCACAGAAAGACAAGGCAAAATAAACAAAATACGCTTGGAGGAAACGAGGGCAAGCAACAGGCAGGGCGGAAAAGGCAAACATTTTTCAAAAGTATTCATTCCCTCAGAGTAACTCAAGAAGAGTTTTGCATCGTAAAATAATAATGTTGGCATTTTTTTAAAAGAAACCTTCAAAAAACAATTTTTAAATGTTGTAAAAAGAAGGGAAGATAAATGAAGAAATCACAAGAAAGTAAAATAAACAAGAAAAGATGGAAATCAGAAGAAAAATGTTATTAAAATCAGAGAAGGGGTCTCAGAGGTCCATCATCAAAGTAATAGGGATTCCAGAGAGAGGAGGATTTAAAATTAATGAAGAACAAGAAACTATCGAAGAAACAATGCAATAGAATGTGCCACATCTGAAGAAAATCGGGTTCCGGGTTCCAGAGGTCCACGCGCCCAGCATAATGAATAGACTCTCCACAGAGGAGACGGCTGTGAAGTCAGAACCCCCTTTCCAGTCACACTGTGAATCAAATGTCAAAGCAGAATCAAGACAGTTTCAGGCGACATTTTCACCATGGAATACTACGCAGCTGTAAAGAGGAAGGATCTCATACCCTTTGGGACAGTATGGATGGACCTGGAGAATATTATGCTGAGTGAAATAAGCCAGGCAGGGAAAGACACACATCACATGATCTCGCTCATAAGTGGAATCTAAAGAACAAAATAAACTGATGAACAGAATAGATTCAATGACATGGAAGCATAGATGAGACTGACAAATGTCAGAGGGATGGAGGAGGGCGGGAGGGTGGAGGGGGAGAGAGTAACCAAAGAATGTATGTACATATATGCACAACCCAAGGACAGGGACAATGGTGGGGAAGGGGACTGGGGAGAGGGGTGGGATGGGGTGGAATGGGTCATTGGGGAGAAAAAGGGACATCTGTAATATTTTAAACAAAAATAAAATAAATTAAAAAAAGGACAGTTTCAGGCGGTGAAGCCTCAAAAAAGTTCCTCTAATGCTCCTTTTTGCACTTGTGGATGGGCTCCATTGAAACAAAGGAGTAAACCACAAAAGAGGAAAACCTGGAAGTCGGGTAACTGGAAGTCCTCTACAGTTAAAGACTCAGGGAAACCCTGGAAAATGGTAAAGGGACATTCCAAGATGACAAGGTGCAGCAATCCTAGATGGGGCCAGGAGACTGCAGCGCCCAGGAGCTCTATGCCAAAGCCATGTGACTGTAATAAGGAGATTCGGTTTTAAAATGGAGAATTTAGCAATAAGTTAATTATAGGTACTGAGAAACCAAGCAAACAAAAAGGAAGCAATTATTAACTCCAGCCAAAACAAAAAGTTGTGTAAGAAAGGAAATGCTACAAAAGTGGCTCTCAAGTGTGACCATTATTTACATAAACATAATAATGTAAATAGTGATTAATAAAATGTTGATCCCATTTTAATGAGTGATGTGGGTGAAAGACCGATTTCCTCTAATAGGAAATAACCCCTAAACCTAAAAATTTAAAAGCATAATGTGCTAAATTTGGGGGTAGCTACTAAGAGTTATAAGTGACTGCCATAGAGGAGTGAGAATTGCTGATGAGGAAAAGCTGACTGGCAGTCTACGTCTTTCAGGTGACTTTTTAAACTACTACAAAATATATTTGATAACAATGTAAATTTACAGTCAAGGAAAGCTGAAAGGAACACACTCGGAACGTGTTCTTCCTTTTGATTATTTAACTTGTATGCTCATTTCTTCGTGATTCAGAATTACTCACAGGATCCTTTCTTTCCTAGTTTCTCACAATGAAATAGTAAGAAGCCTATTAAAGACCAGTATTTCCTTCAGAAATAGGGTGAGAGATTCTTCCTGGCTTTCAGTTAGAGGATACCTTTTAGATTTCCAGGTGATGAGCTTGAAGGACATAGAAACAGAAATGAGGTTTGGAAATGCTGGCAGGGAAGGGTAAAGCGTTGCAACACAGAGGACTTCTTCCCCATCCCCAGGAAAGCTGCTCTTTGAAGGTTATACTAGTGGTCCGGCAGCTGCCTTCCAGGAGCAGGAATGACCTGCCCGACTACTCAAGGACAGTGCCTTTACCGTCTTTGTCAGCCTTCTGCCTCCAGTGCCAGGAAGTTCCCAGGCCCAGCTTACAGCTCCCACCACACCGGGGAAGAAATGTGCCCTTAATTTAGGAAGCTGCTCCTCTAACTACTGCCATTTTGATGTGACTGCCCACATGCATGAATATGCAGGTCAGATTTCTCCATGCAGCTCCCTGCTGCATCAATTAAGGTCATTTTGGCCTCAGGAAATTATTTTTCCAGAGTCCCTGCCTCCAGTGCTTCTGGAGGCTTCTGTGCAGTTCATCCAGCCACCCCAAACTCTCACCCCAATTCTGCTGACTGCTGGTGGGAAAGGAGCTTTAAATGCTCCTTTCTCCATCATTCGACATCCTTCTCCATCTCCAGTCCAGCCTCTCCAAATTCTAAAGCTGTCCGTGAGTTCCAAGATTTCTTCCATAAGTTCCAAGATTCCTTCCTCTTGCTTCTCTCAAAGTCACAAAGCTCCCTTGCAGATGGTATTCCACGTTGGTTGGTGGGGTGGGGGGGTGTCCTTTCTTTTGGCTTCCACTGAATCCAGTAGAAATTCTAACCTTTGAATAGCTATATTTCCCTGTTTTCAGTGCTTAAGAACATTTTTTTTCATGAATTTTTAAAATTTTCTAGGTCTTTTCCACAGAGGGCTATCTAAATATTAATGTGAGCAAAAAAATCAGGAGATGCTAAGGATCTATTAGGGTTCATTTGAGCTTCATGTTACAGAAAAACAAACAAGGTTGCTTAAACAAGATAACAGTTTATTCTTCCCTCAGATGAAGAAATCAGGAGGTAGGCATCCAAGCTGACATGTTGGCTCCTTTCATCTTATATTCTCCTACCCCTAGAAAGCGGTGCTTGTCCTCATGATCCAAAACGGCTGCCAGGACTCCACACATCAAATCTGTCTTCCCTGAAGGAGAATGGGGGAAGGAGTGAGGAACTGTGTGAATATTCCCTTTAAAGGATGCTCTTTAGCACCCAATTCTGATTACATCTTATTGGTCTGAGTTTAGCCATATGGCTTCAATGAGATACCAGGGATTTATCAAAATTCCTTAGAGATGAAATGAAAAATAGTACTTCTAAGAGAGCTAAATGTAGTCTATAAAAAATTATTTTTAAAAGAAAAAAAATTTATATGATCCTCTGGGATTTTCAGGCTTTGATGTGTCTGTGATGAGATTAAACCATGAAATAAAATCAGATAATATAAAGAGAAGCAGAGAGAAGGAAGGATGGAAAACATGTTTCCATAAGATAATTAAGCTTCTATTCTCAGTGCCTTTCCATAATTGAGTTTGGATGTACTCATGCAAGAACAAAATGGTAAATTCTAAATAAGTGTTAATATCTGAGTAAGCAATCACAGTGTGGTCAAAATATATTTACATTAGTATATTACAAAAGTTCTGTCAATCCCGATTCCTAATATTGGAATAATTTCTTATAACTTAAAATCTCTGAGGCCTGAGCAAAAATCCTGGCACAAGGAGAAGCCTAAGAAATTTCTACTAAATGAATAGTTGACTAAATGGAAATCATATATATGTATGTGTGTGTATATATATATATATATATATATATATATATATATAATTTATATATAATTATATATAATTTATATGTAATATTATATATAATATCTGTTGACATAATGACTTTAATCAAACATATTTCCATGCACTAGTTATCAAGTGTTTATGAAGTTTCTATTGTATGCATAATATCATAATGGACAGTAACAAAATATAAGAAAATAGAAAACATGGTTTATGCTATTCTGGGTCTTCACACTGGGTCATCTGTGGAGTACTTTCAAACAATGTCATAAGGCAAATATTAGTCTCATCTTCTACCACCAAATCTCTGAGTGCCAACAGCCAGCCATGAACCAATATATTACATAGTGCAATGAAAATGGAGAAAATGCAAGAAATGTAAACTCTGTTTACTAACTTTTGGTCAGTTTTGACCAGAGTCTACAGATTCTGATAAACTTTAATCTCATAGCATAACCTATCTGCAGGGCCTTTTAATGCTGCACATAGCTGTAGGGACTTTTCTTATTACAGTCATGCTCTTAGCAGAAGATGTTTACAATGGTTCCCAATAATAACAAGTGAGAAAGCTTCACAACGTAGGCTAAATTTATTTCTAAATATTCTCTATTCCTTGCTTTATACTTCCATTCACTCTTTTCACAATATCTACTTTTTCACTGATCCCGACAACATCCCAGAGAGCTCGGGGCTTGAGTTTGAACAACATAGGTGAGCACCTGCCCCTCAGCTCTGTGACAGACCTTAGAGATTCAGTCTCCTTCCTGACAATTTAAAGAGCTAGAGGACAATGTTAGAAACTGAGACATCAGAGCAAGTGAGCAAGGGAGCCTGTGGCCCCGATGTGCAACACCCTCTTCTGACCCACATGGCAGCCCAAGTGCACCATATGGGTGAACCACACTCTAGAAATGGTTTCTGCCACTCCTGCAGCCTGATACTTTGATTGCATTGTGGTTGCTCTAAAAGCCCTAATGCAGAGCTCTGTGGATTCTTCTCTTTACTATGTGGTTGGAAGCTGGGCAGAGGGGAGGAGCCATTGGAAAGAAAAATTGCCCGGTGCACCATGACAACTGTATAATTAGGCAGGGCAGGCCAGCATTTAGGGCATTTGTCATTCAGCAATTGTTCACGCTCCAGGCCCTATGGCCAGGTGCTTTGAACAATGAAGTGATGATAATGTCTTCATGTGACCTGCACCAGAGAACACTGAAGCTCCAAGAGGCCAGGCAGAACCCCTGGTGGACTAAAATGAGGACTACATTATTTACTTTGTGTTCACCAGTCTACTGGCAGTAAAAATTAAATGTGCTTTAATAAATTTTAAACATTACTAAAAAAAAAAAAAAAAAAAACATATTCCAGAAAAGGAGTGCTCTAGAAGAGATCTGTGAATTTCTGTCTCTAAAATTTGGGGTTCGAGATGTGTGACTCTAATTAATGAAAAGAGGGATTTAATGCAAACTAATAGGCGGTGGGCTGGAGGGATGGACTCTGTAGAAGTTCACGAAGCAGTCTTAGCCTCTTCTGGCTTCATTTACTCAAAAAAAGGAGAATCTCTCCTGTTTTTAAACAGATAAAATACCCATAACTTCTGGCTGTTTTGCTAAATTGTTAGATACTCAAACATTTTTTTTTCCCCCAACTAATGCTTCTTTCCTCTTCTGGCTGTACACAGAGGTGATAGAAAAAAGCTAAAGATCATCTTGAGGCTTTCTTAAGCTTCTGCCTCCACCTAGTCCCTCCCCCAATGATTTCTCAAGCTTTTGACACTGTGCTATTTCCCCTTGAACTGTGACCTCCAAGTACACTTGGTACCAGGAGGAAGCGTTAAGATACACCCTCAGTTTCTCACAGCTGAAATTCAATTAATTCACGTTTGCATCCCAATTCCTCTTTGTCCTAAACCACGTTGCCTTTGGGGCTTGGTTTCAATTTGTTTTCCTCGATGACCCTCCACCTTTGCACGGCCTGCTCTCGGAATCAGGGTTATTTTGCCTTCTTTTACTGTCAGGGCCTCTCTCAGGCATTCATGTTCCAGACTTGACTGAATAGTACCTTGTAGCTATGCCATATTTTAATTATATCTGCAGCCTAAATACATTATAATTATTTAGGTTTAAATATTTGCTTGACTCCTATTTTTGAGAATAAACCCAGCTCACCCTCCTACCTAAAGAATTGTCCTTTCTCCACCCTCAGAGGTAGGCTCACAGCAGCCTTTGTCTTCACTATGGGACCCCGCCCCCCTCATCTCTCTCTCGCCCCCGAACCCCCATGGCTAATGGGCATCAGACCCCAGGCTGACACCACATTCTCTCACCAGGACGGTGTCTGGAACTGGCTGATGTGAACTTGGGCTACGGGGCAGCCATGTGCATAAAGAAGCAGAAATCACCTGTCTGCAGAAAGAAATGAGGAAGTGTGAACAGAGAATTTGACACAAGTGGCCTTGAGGAGAGCAAGACAAGACAGGACAGCGGACTTGGTCTTCACTGCACTCCGGCTCTCACTCCCGTCCCGAGGGCCAGACACTCTCCCTATGTTCACGTTCTGGGAGATTCTCCCCTGATCCAATAATCATTCCTGAGGCTTATTAAGTTAATTTAAGTTAATTTCAGGAGGATACTGTTGCTTCTTTTGACATGGAAGTGAGAGTTTTATTATTTGAAATTCTTCCAAAAAGGAAATTTTGTTTTGGAAAATACCTTGTTAAACTCCTTGGGTCAGGAGGTGAGATCAGAGGACATGGCAGGTGTTGAGGCAGCAAAAGAGAATCCTTAACTCCTCTGCACGAGCAGAGCGGCATTTTTGTTTGTGTGTGTGTGTTTTTGAAGAGGGGATAAAGAGAAGAAACAAGCAGAGGAAAGAATAAATACAGCTTTTAAGAGGGCTGAAGGCTGAAGGACTTCACAAAGTACCTTGAAAATTCTCTGGAGGTGGAACTGTTAAGCCATAATAAGCATGGTGATGTCTCATGTTCAATTTAAAATTCTTTTGGCTACAAAGCAAACACTCTTTTGTCTACATCCCCCTGCCCTATCTTCTGCACCTATGTATGCTTTGTTTGCACATGAATTTTTGTCAAAATCAAGCAACGAGCTTAGTTTCATATCTGTTTATTAGGGCACAGAATTAAGATAACATAGGAGGGAGCAGGAGCCCAGGGGCAGAGATAAGTATGACCCCTTGGTCTAACTACTCGATTTCTACATTGTGTGAAATGGGAACTAAAGGCCATCTCACTGAACTTATTAAACTCAAGGGACCATAAAACCCACTTTTTACCTGGAGCCCAGCATCACCTGTGCAACTCTGAGAACCTTGCCTTGGGTGTAACCACTCTTCTGCCTGTAAATTTATTTGATGTGCAAACATTTTATGCATTTCTAGATTTTATTCAAGTCTTTGTGGACATGGAAAGCGATGCTGAATCTAAGAGCACCGCTCTGAACACATTACTTGTGAAGATTTTGGAGGCCTGGTAATGTGTAGAGAAATAAACAGATGAGGGCTGCCATTGAAACAAATTCACTCAATGGCTCCACGAACTTGGAGCAGAGATATACGAGAACCGAGATTTCATTTTTTAAAAATAATCATTTTTCTTTCTAAAAAGATTCACACTAGCTTTCCTTTAAATGGCATGCTCATCTAATGCATTTAAAATATGATTTTGTTTTGCAAAATTGATTTACAAATAACTTTTCAGGAATCCATCTACTGACTAAAGAGAGGCATATCTGTTATGCAAAGCACTGTGCTTAAGTATGTCAAGGAATAATCCCGGCCCATTACTTCTTAGCCTATCTAGTGGGCATTTGTGTTTGTTTTATAGCTTTTTCCCCTCTTTGATTTACATTTACGAGACAGTAGAGGAGAGATGATGTGAGATGGGTTTTATTTTTATGAGCAAAAGGAACCGCACCAACCACAAAGAGCAGAGCACTGCCACGACTGAATTATGTAGGTTTCCCCAGCGGAGGGAAAATTAAAAGGGAATTTTGTCCCTATGTTCAGTTCTTATGGTGAAGTCATGCCCTGAGGATGTCTACTGGACAATTCAATTACAAATACAAAGTTGTGGTTGCACCTACAGTTGCTCATGTTACCAGCATGACTTGAAACCAATTTAAATATATTAAACTTCAGTTAAGCTTTAGGGGAGACATTTGTGGTTATATGCTGGCAACAGATATGACCCTAATTAGTCAGCCAAAATAATGAAGAATGGCCTAATTCACCTCTTCCATGACTCCATGAGAATATATCATGTGAGTGTTGAGTTGGAATTCAGATGTGCCCTGCTTCCTAAAATAATGATGGTGCTGAAGGCCATGTCATATTTGCTTCCAGTTTCCTAAACAACCACATTTAATCAATGCAATAAACATAAGCTCATCACTACTGCTACCCTATTTTGCCTACACATGCACACCTCTATTTCTCAGATACAAATGGCAGCCCATGAGCCAAACCCAGCCCACAGATGAGTTTTGTTTGTTTTTTGTGTTATAAATCACACTGTTGTAACAGCTTCTGAATTAACATTTGAAAATTAAGAGATTTTAAATAGAAATTCACATTTCCAGCTCCTCTTGAAAAAATAATTGTCTGGCAATGCTTGTCTGGAATTCCACAAGGCAGCAATGAGCTGGAGCAGAGATGTAAAGTTCCCTTGTTTGGGGTGTAAGTTCTCTTGGCTTTGCCACAATCCCCGCTGAACTCTATTTCCTTTCACACAGCCCAGGTTGCCCATTCAGTTCCTAGCCTCTATAGGCATTTGGGTGTGTAGCTCCTGTCCTAGATGTTTCCCTCCTCTGTGCCTTCTGAAAGCACCTTCTATTTGAACTTACTTAGAGCTAAGCTGCTATAATCAGAAAACTTCAGGAAATCTAAGTCCCCATTTTCCCTCTCTATACTTCTGAAAACCCCAAAAGTTGTCTTTACATATAATAGTAAGCCTTAAAACAAAGGTGTGTGGCATTTTAACAACAGATTCTAATCATAAACATTTGAATTTTTTGCCTACAATACAAGTTTCCATCTACCTAACTGATTTTAATCCAATTGATTTAAAAGGTAACAAACTGAAATTACTTTCTTTTGGGAATTAACAGGAGGGTAGGAAAAAATCGCACATACACCTTAGCATTTAGTTTGAAGAACTTTGTAGCTTTTGTAACAAAAGGTTAAAAAATAAAGTTGATTTAAAATATAAGAGGAAGTCTGTATTAACAATAGTACTAGTTATGTTGAAAAATGAAGGCTATTAATTTTAAGAAAAACTCAATGTAATCAAATGTTGAATCAGTGATGCTAAGTTGTTACAGCTATACACTTGTAACTATAAAACACCTTTACTCTTAATATTCGTGGACCAAAACTAATAATAACTTTGTTATTGTGCCTCTGAAATGTATAATCCCCCATCCCATCTTTTCCCACCGAAGCAACAGTTCTATAACACATGATTCCCAGAGAGTTCTCCTATTGCTCCTTGGCAAACATACTGTACTGGGGGGTATGGTTTGCATCACAAATATGTTATTTTTACTCCAATTTGGGGTTGTAATATTTTATATTAACATTTCTCTGGTATATTCAAAGTATGGCTCATTGAAAAAATTTTATTTTCATAGAACTTCTCAGGTTGTTATGTGCTTAGTAAAACACAACTAAATAATATAGTACTATTTGAGGGGTTCCAAGTGCCCTGGAAACCATCTCCTTGGTTCTCACCAGATATGCGATGAAATGCGCATTATCCTATTTCAAATGAGAGAAGTAAGACTCTTAAGTCGTTTGCTGAGTTCACAAGGCAAATTAATGAAAGAAACACATTATCTGGGTTGAAGGCAAATAGTGTATTTAATTCTTGATCTTGATTACCTCCAGATCTGAAACACTTTGGAAACTAATTTAAAATAAACTTGTCTGCATAGAAGGGCTGCAGCTGTTGTTCCCATAGGTTGGTGGAAAAAAACATAGGCTTTGAAGACAGATTGGCTTGGAATGGAATCCCAACTTTGTGAATTTAATCTCTTTTAAGCCGTAGTATTTTCAGCTGTGAAATGGGTGTGACGATTCTTCCTCATTAGTTTTGGCAAGGTTTAGTTTGTTAAATCTCTGTTGTAGCAGACTGACCTTACTCAAGTCAGTAAATAGAGTAGTTATCTACTACTCAGTAGTTGGTTACCATAACTAACTGCCTAGGTCTCACACTTCAACATGTAACAAAATTACCTGGAGGGCACACTGACATGCAGATTAAGATTACTAAATCACATCCCAGAGTTTTTGATTCAGGATCCGGAATGAGGCCTGAGAATCTGAGTTTCTAACAAGTTCACAGGTGATGCTGACGCATTCCAGGCCCCCGTTTTGAGTACTGCTTTAATATTGTAGCTAAATCACTAAGTATAATGCCTGGCATAGTAGGGCCTCAAAAAAGCCTTCAGTATTTCATTACTTACTGGAATTCTATGGGCAGACACAAAGTTATTTACAGGTCTTCAAAAGGAATTCCAGTAAAAGTAAGGATAAAAGAGTAATATCAGATATTTTAATCCCTATTATATTCAATAAAACATAGATTTGGCAGAATAAATTATTACCTGTCCAAAGCAGTATACTCACTTCACCATTGTTTTCTATTTGTTTCTATAAGTAATTTTGTGATTTCCCAATTCTAGCAATTCAGTGGAACTCATAAAAGGTAGGTCTACCTATCTCACTAAATATAGTTCGTTGACATAGATGATACTTTATTGCTTTTATATTGTATGAGGATGTGAGTAACTCTGGCATTTAGAAATGATAATATTCTTCTTTTCTAGATCAAACCAGAAATCTGTGTAAATTAAAATGAGTTAAAAAGAAAGAAAACCTGCATGTCTAAAGTTAAAGCATGACTAATGTATTGGAGAAATTGTTCCACAGTTCATTCTGGTAAAAATATTACTTCTGTAGCTATGCCAAGGTTAGTGTTGGGTTAGGTTATCTACAATTCAAGTGCCAGATGTGTGTGTGCATGAGTGTGCGCGCATGTGGGCGAGTGTGCCTGTACATGAACTCCCTGTTAGAGAGTTCTAGACACTTCCAGGCATGACTTTACAGAAAGTATTCCTTGCAGGGAGTTGTATATTCACGACTCTGGGTAATTCTGTGCCCTCCTCGCTCTTTTCCTATCGTCTCCTGGCACTCTTTGTTGAGCTAGCTACTGTTTTTCTCCAACCCGTTAGGTTTTCAATAAGTTTCCTGTTGTGCTTTGGGATAGCAGCGTTCATGGAAAATGGCTTTGCCTGGGTGATCTAAGCCAGCTCCCTCCCACCTTTCTTTTTTTCAGTAATTTAGAGACAAGTAACGAAGCGCTTACATTGCAAGAATTTGCTCCAGAAGACTCCAAACCATTCTCTGATATTTTATAGTTTAATCTCAGCTTCAATTTCATAACTGGTGCTCAAAACAGAAGAGGTGTACACTTGAAAAGACATTTGGAGCCTTTCATTTTAAGGTTTCAAAAAGCATTAACCAACATACTCAAATTCCCCTAAAATTCATATGGAGAACCAGTCCACTATGCTCTAAAAAGGCCTGTGGGTAGTCGGAGCCGAGGATGGTTCAGTAACTGGTTGTGAAGGCAGCGACGAGTAAACTCAGAAATTTCACAGGAGCCTATTATTTGTAAGAAAACCTTACAGTTCAACTAGCTCATTCACCAGGCTCCAGGCAGGGCTCTCTCTTTGAAAAGTATCTATTTTGGCCCCCGGGTCAAATCATCTGATCGATGGTGCTCAAGCAAAATGACAACAATCTTAGCTAGCATGTTAGCCAGCCCTGCAGGCCTCCTAACACACCTGTGATTTAAGTACTCTTTTCATCCCTGCTTTCCATTTGACGAAGCTGGGACTCGGAGAGGTTAAGTAACTTGCCCAAGATCACTTAGCATGTGCGTGGCAGAGGCAGGACTTGAACTCAAGCGTTGTAGGTCAAGAGACTCTCACGCAGGAAGCCTCTTGGGGCAGTAGGAAAAGGATCCCCCCAAATCCTCCCCAAATTGCATCACGGGGAAAATAATGAAATATATTTAAATTAAGCCTAAATCTCTAGTCACTTCTCTTTTTACTTGCTTGGTGATCAAATTCTTTTCACTTACCTGGAGAGGTTCCTGAGAAGCTATGAGGAAAATAAAGCCAACTACCCAGAAGCAGCTGTGGGTCTCTAGGTGACTAGTCAGCCTTTTTCTATTACAGGCTTCTGTCCTGAGTTAGGGCAAGGACTACAGGGCACCATGTCTCCTGACCACTGCCCTGAGATTCTCACTTTCTGGATCTCACAGCTCTGTGGTCCAGGAGCACAGGGAAAATGCCACAAAGAAAAACAACTTAGCTCTATGTTTCTCCAAGTTTATCTCCCTAGTATCACAGCTCCAATGAATGACCTAACTCAATTTAGACCTCTGCAAATACCAGAAAATTCCTTCCTGAGCTTAGAATAATGAGGAAAGTCTTATGTCAGCAACTCCACCAAAGAAAACCGGTGCTCAGTTCCATTCTTCCTGTCCCGCGGGATCATCTGCACAGCTCAGGGGAACCAATGAGACCGAAGGATGAGCTCAGGTCCTGCCTTTGAGGCACAAATCATTACAGAAATAACTTGCACCCATTCCCTTATTCCATACACATTCATGGAAGGCCTAGGCCTAGGCCAGGGGGGTGCTAAGCTGGTTAAGATACAATTATCCTTTCTGAGGAGTTCTGAGTCTAGGCCTCTGGGCCTTGTTTACTTCCAGGAGAGAACAATCACTACCCGCACTTCTTCCCAAGGGTGCCACGCAGATTTCTGAGATATGAAAAATGTGGGAAGGAAAGTTTCTGCAAAGCCGCATCCTTAGAAAAGCAAACTTTGCCGCCACAGCACACACACCGCTCCAGCACTGCTCCCTGCCAAGTAGCCGGCCAAGACACAGACTCAGCAGGAGCGCCGGTGTCTCCAGCTAATGGCCCGCTTTAATTCCTCTCTTCCCTGAACACTTTTAAACTCTTTTTCTGGAGTCAACCCAAGCTCGGCAGAATTTCCAGATCCGTGGAAGTGCACCGTGCAAGCAGCCCATTTCCTGACAATGCTGCAAAGCTTCAGGGAACACATTTTGTTATTTCCACATTTATGAGTTGAGCTGAGGCCCTGAGCCTGACTCCTGACCAGGCGGCACCCCACCTGGGAGCGCTGCAGGGCTGGGGGGAGGGCGGCCGCGAGAGGGGCCCCAGAAGCTGCTAAACAAAGAAAGGAGCATGCGCAGGAAGGTTAATAAAAATAAATGTTCCGATGGCTGCCTAGACAGAAACACTGGCATCCGAGGGGTCTTTAAAAGGGACTGAGGTGTGAAGATCGTTTTCTGAGCCCTATGCAGGACTCTTCCCATGATAATGTTCTGGCATTAGTGCAAAGAAAGCAAAGTTTTGAGAAATGTGGTTCAAACTAAATGGCACATTCTCTAAATGAACCCTTTCTTTAGGCAACCTGAAAAATGAGGCACAGGGACTATACAGTATTTCAACAATAATAAAACTGTTCAGCGCTTATATATACAACATCATGCTAGGCACTGTGAACAGGACCAAAAAAAAAAATGTAACCAAGGAACAGATTATTTTTGAACAACTCCAAGGTGTCAGACATTGTGTTAGCTACCAGAAATGCACAGAAAGATAAGACACGGCTCCGGCTCTTAGAGAAATTTTTAATCTACTTTTAGAGAAATCATAGGAAAAGGAAAGCTAGCCTTGTTGACTGGTGGTATTTAAGAATAAAAAAGATCATAGGCTTACTATCTGTTTTCTATTTCCTTGAGAAATATTGTCGATTGGTGGATGTGGCTTGTCAAGAATAGAATATGTCTTTTTGTTGACAATACAGTTAAGAAGGAAGGAGCTTACATCATTTCTAAATTGTAACTCAAATCTTCAAATGGAGGAAAACAAAATTTTTAAAGCTGAGTCAAAAATAAAACTGGAAGAATACCAGTTCCTATTGGTTGGTTTTTTTTAAATTGAATTTATTGGGGTGACATTGGTTCACAAACCATACAGGTTTCAAGATACAGGTTTCAAGTATACAACTCAACAAAACATCGTCTGCACACTGCATTGTGCACCCATCGCCCCAAGCAAAGTCTCTTTCTGTCCCCATTTATCCCCACTTTGCCCACCTCTACAAACCTTCACCCTGCTTTCCCTCTGGCTATCATCACACTATTATCTGTGTCTGTGTTAAATATATACGTTTTCTTAATCCCGTCACCTTACTTCATCCAACCCCCCAACCATCTTCCACTCTGACAGCTGTCAGTCTGTTCCATGCATCCGTGCCCCTGTTTCTAGTTTGTTCATCAGTTTATTTTGTTCATTGCATTTCACACATAACTGAGATCATATGGTATTTGTCTTTCTCTAACTGGCTTATTTCACTTAGCATAATAACCTCCAGGTCCATCCATGCTGTGGTAAAAGGTAAGATTTTCTTCTGTTTTACAGCCAAGAAGTATTCCATTGTGTAATTATACCACAGCTTTTTTATCCACTCATCTACTGATGGGCACTTGGACTGCTTCCAGATCTTGGCTATTGTAAATAATGCTGCTATGAACATAGGGGTGCATATATTCTTTTGAATTAGTATTTCGGGTTTCTTCTGATATATTCCCAGAAGTGGGATCGCTGAGTCAAAAGGCAGTTCTACTTTAATTTTTTGAAGAAATTCTATAGTTTTCCACAGTGGCTGCACCAGTCTGCTTTCCCACCAACAGTGCATGAGGGCTCCCTTGTCTCCACACCCTCTCCAGCACTTGTTTACTGATTTCTTGACGATGGCCATTCTGATAGCTGTGAGGTGATATCTCACTGTGGTTTTAATTTGCATCTCTCTGATGATTAGTGACTTTGAGCATTTTTTTCATGTCTATTGGCCATCTGTATGTCCTCTTTTGATAAGTGTTTATTCATATCGTTTGCCTATTTTTAAATTGGGCTGTTTGTCTTCTTGGTCGTGAGTAGTATAAGTTCTTTATATATTATGGAAATCAACCCCTTATCAGATATATCATTAGCAAATATATTCTCCCATTCAATGGGTCCCCTTTTCATTTTGTTGATGGTTTCCTTTACTGTGCAAAAACTTTTAGTTTCATGTAGACTCATTGTTTATTTTTTCCTTTGTTTCCTTTTCCTGAGGAAATATATCGGCAAAAATATTGCTCTGAAAGATGCTGAAATTTTACTGCCTATGTTTTCTTCAAGGATTTTTATGGTTTCATGACTTAAACATTTAAGTTTTTAATCCATTTTGAGTTTACTCTTGTGTATGGTATAAATTGGTAGTTTCATTTTTATTGCATGTATCTGTCCAATTTTCCCAGCACCATTTACTGAAATCTGTCTTTACCCCATTGTATGTTCTTGCCTCCTTTGTCAAATACTAATTGACCATAAAGGTGTGGGTTTATTTCTGGGCTCTCTATTCTCTTCCATTGACCTGTATGCCTGTTCCTGAGCCAGTACCATGCTGTTTTTATTACTATGGCTATGTAGTATCATTTGATATCAGGTAGTATGATATCTCCCACTTTGTTCCTTTTTTAGAAAGACTATAGTGGGCCCAAGCTGGTCATGACCTACAGACTCCTCCACAGATTGCAAGTTCAGTAAGGCAGAGCAACTTGGGTCAGGAGAGCAGGGATATTGTGTCCCCTACTTGGAGTCTGTGCCATCAGGTACTGAATGAGGGGAAAATGGTTTCTTTCTAGTGGGAGAGGGACCCCTTCGTATTGACCCAGATGCTGAGCTATTGTGCAGCTGCTCTTGTGACAGTGCCCAAACTCTGGGCCATTTCATGTCTATTGTGTGTCCCTATGTGGTCTAAGACCTTTGAATCAAACTCATGAATGTGTGTGTGGACTCTGGACTCTGGAAAGTTGAAAGTCCTCAGAAAGTAATCTTCCTCAATGCTCACACCCTGTCCTCAAGCCAGAAAAGGAAACAGGTAAAAAGGATTTAGTCTCAGGAATGGAAAGGATCAGCTCTTACAGGGTTCAAGAAATAGTAAATCAATACATGCTTGCTTCTTCCAACAAAGTCCCAGACATATGCAAAACTAGTTCCAAGTGGAATCAGTCTGAGTATTTCAAGGGAAAATAAGGTCAAACAAACAAGCAAAGATACAACATTCAACCAAAGAACTATGTGGAGAAGAGGTAAATCTCCCTTCTTGTTATTGGAGTTGAGTGTGGGGATTTATGGATGAATGGCATGTAAATGAGTCTATACTCTTCTCTTGCCTCCCCTTGGGTATCCTTTGGACATTCCCCAGTAGAATGTATTTGATATTGACCAGTGACCATCTAATTTTCCAATAACATGTACTTGGCAACTACTGTGCACCAGACACTGGACCAGGTATTTCACATACTTTGGCAATATTCCAGTACATATATGGTTCTGTAGGGCAGAAGAGAGAAAATGGTTGATTCTAGCAAGGTAGTACTCGAAGCAAAAGCAATTCCTAAAAGAAAGACCAGTAAGTAGTTATAACATTAAAAAGTGACATAGCTTGGATTCATTTTTATACTTTTTTTGAGAAAAATGACACTGCCTGATTCACATGTACATTCTTATTTTAAGGGTGTCATGGGTAGCACCTGGTTAAGGTTCAGACTATAGTGAACATTTTATGACCCAAAGTAAGCAATATCATTTGCCTCCACATGTGTTTGTGTATACCTGTGGTGGGAGTGGGAAAGAGGGATAGGTCATTATCAGATGCTCTAAGGAGTCCCACCTGGCCTTCAGTAATTTTTATTAGAGGATCATATCACCCCACTGGAAAAGTTCATAAAAGTATGGGTTCTTTTTGTCATCAAAACAAAAACTGGGTATTTCTACTGGCATTTAGTAGGCCAGGGTAAAAAGTCATGCACTTCACATGCCTGTGCCAAAGAAGAGAGGGTTAATAGAGAAAGTATTGCTTAAATAATGACAACACACCAGATACTGCAGTAGTAACTTTACATATATGATCTAATTTAATCATTAAAACAACCTATGAACACTTCCATCAGATATATCAAGTGTTCCTCCCCTGAGATATTTTTCTGACTCTTAATCAGAATCCATCACTAGACTCTTTCCAACGGACTAGGCATGTCTCTCAAATTGGTATCTGAAATTGACTGGGGAAGGATTTCACAGATCATTTAGATTTTTTTAAGTATTGGAGGGGAATCATCTACTCTTATCATTATTTAATAAAACAAGAAACACTGAAACAACAAACAAGCAAAAAGAATATAATCTCAGAATGAAAGACAGTTGGTACTGAATGCATTTAGTGTTATGAAAAGCTCAGTAGGTTATTCCGGTTTTTCTCACCCCACCACAGAGCACTGACAACCTCATCACAGTCATGCCTGATCTGGGGATCAGCAGTTGGTGAGCACTCACCTAAACACCTTGGATATCTTGATCTTGGCAAGACTACCTCTTAAAGAATGGGTCAACGTCAAAGACTGATTCCTGGTTCAGGGAAAGCAGAACAGTCCCAAACCAGTGACCCTGAGCAAAATAAAGGGAGTTGGGAGGAAATTTAAAAAGGCAAAAAGCAAATAACTACTTAAAAAAAAAAAAAAGGCTACCTAGGGCTTCCTGGAGCTTTCCTCTGCTTTTTAATGGGAATATTAGAATCAGAAACTTACCCCTCTGGAAAATTCCTACCCAAGGAGCACTGTTTCTTAAAGTTTGTTATTTTTTTTTAAGAGAAAGAGAGAGGAACATTGATTTGCTGTTCCACTTATTTATGGACTCACTGGTTGACTCTCATTATGTGCCCTGACCAGGGATGGAACCCAAACCTTGGCATACGAGGAAGACACTCTAACCAACTGAGCCACCCAGCCAGGGCCTGACTCATAGTCTTTTGTGAATTTCTATTCTGTTTCCTCCTTTCTTTCAACCCCTTTGTTCCCCTCTCTTCCCCACAACCAAACATAAAAGAAACTTGCTTGGCCATTTTGTAAGTCTCCTGGCTCGCCAGCAGCTCCTTACAACTAATTGCATTTCAGCAGAAACAGCCAGTCAAGGCTACCACCCTAGAAGTAGAATATATTAGCAGCAGAGTGGAAAGTCCACAAGCACTGCAGTAAGCAGGGAAAGCCTGTTTTGTGCTTCTAGGTGACCATTACTTAACCTCTTTGAGCCTTACCTTCCTTATCTGCAAGATGTTTTCAGCATTACCCCACTCACTAGGGTGAAGATGAAATAAGATTGTATATACCCAGCACAAGCTGCATTCAAGGAATGCTAGTTTCTTCTTTACCTCCCTTTTCCTGCTCTGGATTTTTCAGAAATGTTCTGCCCTTTGCCTGCTTTGTAGGTCTTTGCCAGTCTTTTAATTTATTCATATACTATCATTATCTGCTCACTGTGACAGAAGATAAACAGGCTACAGTCCAGAGATTCAACCAAGACCCACTGGTTTGCACAGCTAATTTCAAGCACAGCTAACAACCCGCGGCCTGCCTCTGCTTGCCTTGCAGATATTCCCCCAGATGGGGAGCCCTCAGCTTCATCTCTGAGCCCTACATGGCCAACTGTCCAGGCGTCATCCAACTGGAGGAAAGCGTGAGGAGGATTCAATGTGATTTCACCTGGGAATGAATGTGTTTATTGATGATGACAAAAGAAAACACCACCGATAAAAGAGACAAGATTCATGCGGGGTTTTTTTGCCTTTTTTTTTTTTTTTTTTTTTTTTGGTATTTCCAACAAATACTTTTACCATTATAACTACCACAGTATCTAGCACAGTGCTTGGCACATAGTAGGTGCTCAATAAAAAGTTGTTGGATGAATGAATGACTGTATTCTATACAAATTGCTGAAATGTCTTTTTTAAACTCTGTACACATTTTTAAATATTATTTTTCAATTACAGTTTACATTCAATATTATTTTGTATTTGTTTCAGGTGTATAGCACAGTGATTAGACAATCATATACTTTACAAAGTGGAACCCCCAATACTTCCAGTACCCACCTGGAACCATAAATAGTTATTGTAATATTATTGACTATATTCCCTATGCTGTGCTTTACATCCCCGTGACTGCTTTGTAACTACCAATTTTGTACACATCTTTATTTTTTTATTTTTATTGAATTTATTGGAGTGACATTGGTTAATAAAATTATATAGGTTTCAGGTGTACAATTCTATAACACATCCATCTGTATACTGTGCTGTGTGTTTGCCACCCCCAGCCAGGTCTCCTTCCCTCACCATTTGTTCCCCTTTACTCTCTTCTACCTCCTCTCCCCCTCTCCCCCTGTAACCACCCTACTTTGTCTGTGTCTATGAGTTTCTTTTTATTTGCTTAATCCCTTCACCTTTTTCACCCATCCCCTCAAAACCCCTCCCCTCTGACAGCTGTCAGTCTATTCTCTGTATCCATGAATCTATCTCCACTTTGTTTGTTAGTTTATTTTGTTCATTAGATTCCACATATGAGTGAGATCATGTGGTACTTGTCTTCCTCTGACTGGCTTATTTCACTTGGCATAATACTCTCCAGGGCTTTAAAAGTCAGTTTGGGACATTTATTAAAATGAGAAACATGGTAAGCTTTTAAGAATATTTTGTAGAATTGCACTGGTTAATCCCAAATTTCTTTCCTTCCTTTCTTTAACTTTGAAGAGAGAAGTAGCATGGCACAGCTGAAAGAGCACTGGACTAGGTGTTGGCTAGCTGGGATTCAGTCCCGGCTTTGTCACTGGGTATTTGGTGACATGGAACACATTAAGATATCCTCTCCAGGTCCTGGTTTTCTATTTTGTCAAGTGCAAGAGCTGGATGATGTTAGGTCAGCTCTCATTGCTTGTGCATTCAAATATAACTTTTATATTTGTATAACCTGAAAAATTAGGATGAAAAATGTACAATGAAAGTGACAGACAAACACTGTCCTGTGTACACCTCTACCTCTTTACAGGCAACTTTCTTTCCAGAGCTTGCCCTGCCCTGCTGAGGTCCTTGCCCATTAAAACCTGCCCTCAAAATAGGTTTCGATTCTATAGTAGTTACCAATTGCTGAATAACAAACTACCCCAAGATGTAGAGGCTTAAGACAACAAACAAGAGTGTCACAGTTATGGGGGTCAGGAATCCAGTCACAACTGAGCTGAGTGCCTCTGGCCCAGAGTCCCTCGCGAGGCTGCAGTCAAGCAGTTGGCTAGGGCTGCAGTCCTGTCAGGCTCAACTGAGGCTGAAGAATCTGCTTCCAAGTCTACTCACTTGGCTTTGCCAGGCCTCAGTTTCTTGCTCCCTGAGTGTCCTCATGACATAGCAGTTGGTGGTCCAAGAGAGGACAGCTAGACACTGCCCAAGATAGAAGGCACGGTCATTTGATAACTGTTCTTTATAATGGTATTCCATCACTTCTGCCACGTTTATGTGTTAGAATCAGGTCAGCAAATCCACCTCACACTCAAAGAGAGGAGATTACACAAGGGTGTGAATATGAAAAGGCAGGCACCAGTGTGGGCCATCTTAAAGACTGCCTATCACAGCTACCATTTACCCACTAGTAAGAACTTTAGATGTTGGCATTAATCCAATGTCTTAGTCTGTTTGGGCTACTATGTCAAAATACCAGACTGGGTAGCTTACAAACAGATTTATTTTTCACAGTTCTGGAGACTGGAAGTTCAAGATCAGGGTGCCAGTACGGTTGGGTGAGGAGCTTCTTTGGTTTGAAGACTTCTCTTTGGATCCTTACATGGCAGAAGGTGGGGGGGGTGGGGCTCTCAAGCCTCCTTTCTAAGGGTATTAATCTCTTTCATCAACCCCCTCTCAAAAGCCCCCATCTCCTATCACATTCGGCATTCAGATTTCAATATATGAGTTTTTCTTGGGGGAGGGGCACAAACATTCAAACAATAGCACAGGAAGTATTAATTTTAATTGTGGGATACCAGTGTCTGTCTATTCTATAAGTAATTTCATGCATTTTTTATTGGGGGCAGAAGTTAGGTGGTAAGATAGGAAATAATGTAGGAATGGGGAAGGGAAGGTATGGCTCTCATTAAGAGCGAAACCACAGCCGTATTTATTGAGTCCTGCCAAATACTAAGCAATATAGTGAGCACGCAGCAGATAGGGTTATATAAAATTCAATCACCTTCCCTTTAAAACAAAGTCACCTTTACTTTAGTCTATCTCCCCCAAACCTGCACCACCCCACAAAAGAATTAACTGAGATGCTTTCTCAACCTGTTTGAAGAGCAGGGAAAGAATATTCTAGTGAAGGGAGCACAGATCTCTTGCACCTTCCCAGTCATAAGTGTATCATTTATACTCTCTAAATCTAAATTTATTCATCTGGAGGGAAAAATGGTGTAGCACTCAACCTATGTATCTCACAGGTGTGTGATAAAGTTATCTCTGCGAAAGGATTTTAAAAATTAAAGCACCATCCCAAATGGAAGAAAAAATTTTGATTATGCAATTTTTCTTGGGCACAGTGAGAGAACCAATTCTTGACCTCTGCCATTCTTTCAACAGACATGTGGAAACTTCCATTAGTCATTGGACATTTACTGAAAACATGTCATTTTATTGAAAAGTATGAGCCTATCAACAATGCACAGTAGTCGGGATTGCCTAAATTGTGCTGTGGTAACAAACCATCCCCAAATCTGTGTGATTTAAAAACACAAAGCATTATTTTCCTCTCATACTTTATGTCCATCCCAGGTTGACGGATGCTCTACTCTGTGTCATATCAATTTGATGGTCCTGGGCTAATGAAGCAGCCATTGGTCCCTGCAGTGGGGAGGCAGAAGGCTGGGTCTTAAGTGACCCAGAAGTGTCACATACCATTTCTTCTTTCACTTCATTGTCCACACTGAGTCTTATGATGGCCACGGCTAACTTCAGAGGGTAGAGAGTCAACCCTCAAATGTGCCCAGGAAAGGAGGAGCACTGAGATCTGAAAGAGCACTAATGTCTCCCACACTGTCTTCTGAGTAAATAGAGGGTTTGTTATTTCCAAGCTACAGGAGACAATTCAATTAACCTGTGACAGTTCTAATTGGTAGGCAAAGCCCTCTTATTTATGCATCATTTAAGATTATTTTTTTCTGCAAAATGAATTATTACACCAAATTATTTTTTATTTAAAAAAAAAAAAGGCTTATTAGGAAATCTTATCATCAACACTTCCTGCAGTGTGTCTCTAACTCATGTTTTCTCAGGGAAGTCTGAAGCGGCGTTTTGTGTGATGCATATGTGAGCATGTTCTTGGCACTCTGGGAAATGGAAAGACGTGACTGGCTTAAGGTCAAGTTTAGTCAATGCTTATAAATTTCTATTTGCAAGGTTGATGACTTAGCTCCTTTTAATTTAGCGACACTTGAAACTTGTTATAAACTTGTTAGTTCAGTTGCATCTGTTTCAGACTGGCCTTCAAATCACAGGCTACCCGCGTTCCCTCCCCAAGCTTTCTCAACCTCGGCTCCCTACCACCACGCTGATCCAAATGAACACTGAGAGGAGCCTCCATTAGTTCTGGCTTCTAGTCTCCGCTCCTCCATTAACTAGCTGTATTGCTTTGGGAAAGTTGCCTTCCCTCCCCAAGCCTTATCTCTAAAGGAGGGAGTTGGCTGGGAAATTCCAGCTATAACTGCTTAGGGTTCGAAGTCAGGCTGTGAAACCAGAGAGTATGTATGTTTCTTCCTCTTTCCTGGGTTTATCAGCAACTGGAGGAGCTATCTCAGCAAATGCATGGCCTCCTAACACACAACAGAATGCCTTTGAAGATAACTCACATTTCAGCACCTCTCAATCTATTATTTCCTCAGATCCCTCCTTGTCGGCTTTGGGCTACAAAACCTCAGCGGTCAAGTACAATTTACATGTATTGTACTTTAAATACCTTGTTCCTTACTTAAAACAAACAAACAAAAAATGTGCAGGAAGGCTGAAGACTTTTCCTCTGATTATACCAACTACAGTTCGCAGAGGTTTTCTTGTGGTAGTGATATTGCTGATTTTAACCACAAGTTAAGAAAATAACTGTTATCTCTTTTAATTGTTTATTCTTCTAAATATTTTTACAGCCACCTTTGTAATAACTGATGGACGCCAAAGATTTCAGAGGACTAGTCTAGCAGAGTAAGGTCATATTCATTTATATGGTTTTCTTGACATGAGGCCACTGAAGAAATAATTTTAGAGAAGAAAAATGTTTCTTGGGTGCCCAACTATAAACAGCTTCCTAAAAAGTAGGTTCAGAGACAAGTTCATGTTGTGCTTGGAAATGTCTTTCAACACCTTGAAAATGGTTGATATCAGATTCACAGTCTTTGCTGAATTTTCTGAGCTTGGCTGAATAACTTGGAAAGTCTAAATATTTTGGAGTTACGCACATTTCCAGTCAAACCCTAGTGACTGAGTAACCTTGAACAAGTTACTTTAACTCTCTGAGCCTCAGTTTCTTCAACAAATGACAAGGGTACTTATCCAACAAAGTATGGTGAATAGCACAGCTCCCACGATAGAGACTAAACGTGACAGACCATCAACATCTTCACTCACACAAACCTGTCAGGGTGAGATCCGCATGGGGCGAGGCTCGCGATGTCACATGTCGGCCCATTCCAAGCTTAGATTAAAACACTGGGGGGCCGATACACTGATTGAGGAAAATCTGCCTTATAAGTAATGGCAGCTATGTATGTGGGCCCCATTTCCTCACGTGCCCTGGCCTTACTGGCCCGCACGGACAATAATGCATACGCAACTCTTTTCATAGGTTTCATAAACAACTTGAGCAATTTATTCTCCAGTATCAAACATGTCATAGTTATTCAGAGGATAACTCCAAGAAACACCCTGTCAGTCACCTATTACATCTAAATTAGGCCATGTATCATCTTGTACTTTCACTGTTTTTAAATAGAAATCCTGAGAAGACATGGGACAAAATAAAATTTTACCTTAGCAATGTTCTCTCTATACTCCAACTTAGGATCTAAAAAATATTTTCTTAATCTCCATTGGTCAGGTGTATAATTCAATTTTCTTTTTATTCCATGTCTTCAGCTCTTTCCTTAAATATCTTGATCATGTCCCCCAAGCTTTTCTAAGGAAAAAGAACTAAACCTTCTTCTCCTGGGTTTCATGTCCTTTTAAAAGCTCAACTCAGGGCTTTATTTCCAGGTCTCTATTCATTTTTCTCCCATTCAGATGTCTGACTTCAATACAGCTATCCCTCCTGCTTGCATTTTTTTCCCTCCTCTTCCCAAATTCAGTTTACTTTTCTCAGGCCCCAACCAAAAAAACCACAGAAACTTAGTGCTATAAGAACTCTCACATATTTTCTAGGTTCTTGCTACATGTGACAAAACCAACACCCTGAGAAATTGTATGAACCATACTTTCTAGCTCTCAATACTTTTTAAAAAATAAAAGCAAAAACTACTTGCTTTAATTTGAGCAGATAATTTTGATTCTTTGAATAATTTCCTCACCCATAAAATTTGGGTGTTTTGGTTAATGAGCACTATGAAGAGGAATCAGGAGAAATAAAATACATGCATATAAATTCTCTTGCAAATTTGAAATCTATGGTTAATATAGAATATAGTGTTTAATCTAACAGGAAGGGGAAATATTGACAGACTGACTTCTTTTTGTCCAAGTGCCACCTTCCAGCTGTGGTCTTGTGGTAATTTGGCTGGTACAATTAGAAACCAAAATTAGAAACCAAGCAACCACAAAAGGAAAAGGCCCTGACCCAGAATTTCCAGCCAAGGACACTGCACGAGCTCGCTCTTTACTACACATATGGTCTCCAGTCTGCGCCTCTCTGAACAGTGGGCAATCTCCACATACCTCACATGCATACCTGGAAACCTTCATGCTCATTTAACTGAGACTTTTCAACAAATCTCAGAGAAAAAGAAAACTAGATAACCAGTTACTTAACTAAGGGCCATAACTCAACTCATCTTAGGGTATCATCAACAGTTCTGCCATGATACGCCAGAGGAGAAATACCCAAGTGTTTTTCATCAGAACCACTGCTATGAGCTTCTCTGACATTGAGCTATGGACTTTATTGTTATTTTAAAGAAAAATTATTGTCAAACACATGAATTTTAAAACATCTGTTTTCATTCTGAATTCCTGTTCCCAAAGATATTTCATCAGTAAGAACTGCCATTGCAGACCCAGGAATTTGGAAATATTCACAAACTCATACACAAAAACCAAACAAGTTGTCAGAGTCATGGATTTGGGGGTGAAGGAGAGGAAGGAAGCTGCAAACCAGTCATACTGGTGATCTGGCCTTAGTAACACCAAATGTAGAAAGAACCCATTGAACTTTCTCTTTCTATTCAGTTGTATAGTGACATGAGGATAAATTCCAAGATTCACCACCAGTTTCAAATTATTTCATTATGACTCCTGGGTTGTCTGACTTATACATCATTATGTTCTTCCTCCAGAGAGCTATATGAATTAGAGAAACACTGCAGAACCCTGAAGTCCAGAACTCCAGCCCCTTACCCACCAATGACGCTCAGCTGGGTCAATAATGCTTGCTTTCTAAAAAAATACAGGCATGTGATACTACTCCTTTATTAAAACAGCCTTTTGAGCTGATCTGTCCATGTGAGTTTTTTAAAGAAAATATTGTATTGGTGAATTATGTTACAATTAGTGAAATTTCAGGAAGGAAAGCATTCAGGACTCATACTTTATGGTCATGTCACCTGAAATATTATCACTGGTGTCTGATTTATCAACAATCTGCCAGAAGGATGATATCTTCTTCTGTATTTTTAGGAGAGCAAGAGGAAGACTTGAGCAATTATTATGGCCAGAGACTGATTTATGTTTTTATTATATTGCTTCCCATCACAATCAAATAATCTTGAGCAAAAAGTAGGGGAAGGGTAATTATAACAGTACAACCTCATTGTAAAACATAGTGTTCTCTTTATACAGCTTCTCAGTGTGAAGTTCTCTGTGACATTTAATACTGTGACTGGACTTTCAAGTCAGCTAAAATCACAATTCTCACATAGTTACAAAAGGTACATCCTGTGGATTTCAAACTACAAAATGATGAAATAGAACAGAGGGGATAAGATATCTGTGGAATGTAAGCATGTGAAATCCTTGTGCTTTTTTCATCATAGCTAATAAGCAAAATAAACGCCACCTCGATGCTCAGGGTTTTGACTCATACGCTGGTAACCTGTGACTTCAAAGGATTCCACTGAAATTCACCTTGGGCCTGTTGTTGATCATGCGTCTCTGATGATGTGTTTTAGGCATTGAGTTCCACGACCAGGGACAAGCTTAACTCAAACTACGCTGTAGTTTGGAAGAGCATGCCTGCCAGGATCCTAATGCACTTATACAAGCCAGGGCTGGATCGAGAGAGTGTCATTTGGTATCACTGCAAGGATAGGAGGCAAAGACTATTTTAAGAACAATATGGTTTTTGGTGATCTCTGTGAAGTTTATGAGTACTCAGAGAAGAGAACATAAAACTTGCTCTACACATGTAATTAAAATACAGGGTAACTAAATTCATGTGTAAGTAATAGGAGAGCAGAGTGGAGCCAGGGGATCATAATAAGCATCCTGGTTGAAGTGAAAAGCAATTTGTGGTAGGGCTTTCAAATTCCTACTTTAGTGGATAGATTTGGAAAGCTCACGGACAGTCTTCCTGGCTGGGTAGGTTTACTTTCAGAGCCCTTTCATTTAAAAAAAAGATGTCTCTAAAAATAGCAGTTGGGTTTGGTTTTATTTTTTTTCTGCAGGAGAAATCACACAGTTTTATAAATGAATCACTGTTTCTTGGGAGCAAACAGCTAAGTTTAACAGTAATCAGCATTCCTCTCCTCCATCTATGGTGGGGTGGAGGAGGTAACTAGGCCCTAAACTCTATCGTCTCCCACACTTCCACTGGGCCTATCAAATTCCAAAGTGCATTCTAAATGTGGATTTATGAAATGGAGACAATGGAATGGAAGGAGGGGACTTTACATAAAAACAGATGTTACTAACTATCCTGGAGTTTGCCATTCTGTGGGCCAAACATCTGTATGATAGACTGAATTATCCACTTTGTTCTAGGATAGTGCTGTGTCAGGAACAGTCCATCCCTCCTGTTCAGATAGGGCAGCTGAGATGGATCCATTATTAACAACATGGTACTATAATTGACAGGCCTCCTACATGAGCAAGACTCGGCACCTCATTGAAGTGTTTGTTATTTCTAATAAGCCCTATAAAACAGACCTCAAATAGCCACAGACCAACTTTGTAAAGTGGTTAGGCATGGAGGAAATACGAACAGATAAAAACAAAAGATCCTCTCTATAGTTTTATATTATAAGTGATCTGTAAAAAGAAGAATCATGTAAAAGTGCCTAGTCATGGCCCATGGTCTGAAGGATCTCAATATCTAAATGGAAATGAATACAAAATGATCCAAAATATATGCCACACTGCAAAAGCAGTCCTATGAGGGAAATTCATAGCAATACAGACCTATGTTCAGAAACAAAAATTTCAAATTTTACCTAAAGGAACTAGAAAATGAACAACAAACAAAGCCCAAAGTGAATAGAAGTAAGGAAATAATAGAGATTAGAGTGGAAATAAACAGGATAGAATATAAAAAACAGTATAAAAGATCAATAAAACCAAGAGCTGCTTCTCTGAAAAGATAAACAAGACTGATAAACCTTTAACCAGACTCATCAAGAAAAAGAGAAGACCCAAATAAATAAAATCACAAATGAAAGAGGAGACACAAAAACTGACAGCACAGAAATACAAAGGATTACAAGAAAATATTTCAAATAACTATAGCCAACAAATTAGAATATCTGTAAGAAAGGGATAAATTTCTAAAAACATACAACCTTCCAAAACTGAATCAGGAAGAATCAGAAACTCTGAAAAGACTGTTTACAACCAACAAAATTGAAGCAGTAATTAAAAAACTCCCAACAAACAAAAAAGTCATAGGCCAATGGGTTCCCAGGTAAATTTTCCCTAACATTCAAAGAAGAACTAACACCTATTCTTCTAAACTATTCCAAAAATTCAAAAGGAGGAAAGACTTCCAAGCTCATTTTACAAGGCCAGCATTATCTGAATTTCAAAGCCAAATAAAGGCACTACAAAGAAAGAAAATAATAGGCCAATATCCCCGATGAGCATAGATGCAAAAATCCTAAACAAGATATTAGCAAACCTAATCCAGAAATACATTTTTTTAAAAGGTACACCATGATCAATTGATATTTATTTCTGGGATGCGAGGCTGGGTCAACATCTGCAAATAAATTAATGTGATATACCACATAAACAACATGAAGGATAAAAGCATTTGATCATATCAAGAGATGCAGAAAAAGCATTTGATAAAATCTAGCAAGTGGGTATAGAGGAACATACCTCAATATAATAAAAGCCATCTATGACAAACCCACAGCTAACATCATACTCAATGGGGAAAAACTGAAAGTGTTTCCCTTAAGATCAGGAATAAGACAGGGATGTCTACTTTCACTACTCTTATTCAAAAGAGTACTGGAAGTCCTAGCCACAGCAATCAGACAAGAAAAAGAAATAGAAGGCATCCAAATTGGAAAAGAAGAAGTAAAACTGTCATTATTTGCAGATGACACAATACTGTATATAGAAAACCCTAAAGATTATAACAAAAAATGACTGGAACTGATAAATGAATTCAGTAAAGTAGCAGTATACAAAATAAATATTCAGAAATTGGTTTTGTTTTTATACAGCAATAATGATCTATAAGAACAGAAAACTAAGAAAACAATCGTATTTACTATTGCATAAAATAATTATGTAGGAATAAATTTAACCAAAGAGATAAAAGACCTGTATTTGGAAAATTAAAAGATAGTAAAGAAAGAAAGTGAAGAAAATACAAATAAATAGAAGCACATACTGTGTTTATGGATAGGAAGAATTAACATCATTAAAGTGTCCATACTATACAAAGAAATCTATAGATTCAACACAATTCCTATCAAAACACCAATGACATTTTTTACAGAATTAGAACAAATAATACAAAAATGTATACGGAACCACAAAAGACCCTGAATAGCCATAGCGATCTTGAAAAAGAAAATCAAAGTTGGAGGTCATACTACCTTGATATCAAACTATACTGCAAGGCTATAGTTATCAAAACAACATGGTACTGGCATAAAAACAGACACATAGATCAATGTAACAGGGACCCCAGAAATAAAACCCTGCCTATATGGTAAATTAATATATGACAAAGGAGGCAAGAACATAGTATCTATGGGGTAAAGATAGTCTATTCAATAAATGGAATTGGGGAAACTGGACATATATATGCAAAAAATAAGACTAGACCACCTTCTTATACCATATACAAAAATAAACTAAAAAGAATTAAAGATTAAATGTAAGACTCAAAAGCATAAAACTTCTAGAAGAAAACATAGGCAGTAAAAGTCTCAGACATTTCTTTTAGCAGTGTGTTTTCTGATATATCTCCTCAGGCAAGGGAAACAAGAAAAAATAAACAAATGGGACTATATCTGAAGAAATCCAAAATACAAATTCAAAAGAATATATGCACCCCTGTGTTCACTGCAGTATTATTTACATTAGCCCAGATATGGAAGCAACCCAAGTGCCCATCAATAAACAACAGAATAAAAAAAGCTGTGGTACATATATACAATGGAATATTACTTAGCCATAGAAAAGAATAAAATCTTACCATTTGCAACAGCATGGATGGACCTGGAGGGTATTATGTTAAGTGAAATATGTCAGACAGAGAAAGACAAATGATTTCACTTATATGTGGAATCTAAAGAGCAAAATAAACAGAGAATAGAAACAGACTCATAGATACAGCATAAGAATGAATGCCACAGGAAAGGAAGTTTGGGGACATGGGTAAAAAAGGTGAAGGGATTAAGAAGTACAAATTGGTAGTAACAAAGTAATCCCAGGAGTATGAAGTACAGCATAGGGACTATAGTCAATACTATTGTAATAACTATGTATGGTGCCAGGAGGGTACTTGAAATACCAGGGGGATCACTTTGTAAAAGATATGACTTTCTAACCACTATGCTATACACCTGAAACTAATACAAAATAACATTGAATGTAAACTGTAATTGAAAAATAAAATTTAAAAAAAGAATCTCAATGTCTAAACTATACATATATATTTTGGGGAAAAAAGTTCCCTTCTTTTTAAGTGAACTATTAACTTAAACTATACACTCTACTCAACTCTAGAACCTTAGAATGGAAGACGCCTTAGACCTCCTCTTGACCAATTTCATCATTTCCCCTCCCAAGGGAAAATATCCAAAGAAAGGACAACTTCCAAAACTGCAGACCAACCATCTGTTCTAGAAGCAGAGTATTATCTTTAAGAGAACAACATGGGTTCTGGATCTGACAGATCAGGTGTCAGATCCCAGCTCCATCACATCCTAGCTATCACTTTACCTCCCGAAGTCTCCGTTTCTGTACCTGTCAGATCAAGATAAAAGATCAAGGTCAGCCAAGGCTGCTCAGCCTCAAGTGTGGCTCCAGACCCTGCAAAGGCAGCATTAATAACAAGTGTTTGAATTGGGTGAGAGGAGAAGACTTGGGGACGGGAATGACTTTTATTGGATTGGCAAAAACAGAAAGAGCACATCAAATATTCTGGTGCTGAAGTTTTCACCAGAGCCCGGAGGTTTCTAAGGCCTGTCTTCTAAGACCTCAGGTGGGGGTGGGGGAGGAGAGGCTGGAAGCTGGGGATTCCAGGACCTCCTGCCCCACACTCCCTCCTTCAGCCAGGGAAGCTTTGCAGCTTTCACATTACATGTGAAGCTTTGACTTCTCTCAGGATAACAAGCCTCTCTGACCGAAGTGCCTTCAAAAATCTTTTTCTATCCCTCCCTCTCCAGGCAAGGCTGAGGCTTCCCTGCCTGCCTGTCCTTCCCCGAGGGCTGTGAAGAAGGGGAGGGGAGGGAAGTTAGAAAGGAGCCAGGCGTTCCTCTCTTCTCTTCCTACTCACGCCAGGCCCAAAGTCGGCCTGGCAAGGACAAAAAGAACTGGGCTCGCTCGGCATGCGGGGGCGGCGAAGTGGCTCTGGGCGACCGTGAGGATGCTTGGCATAAACTGCAGGCTGCCCATGTTTGTTGAGCTCGGAGACTTGAATGATATTGTGCACTTTATCTTTATAGCCTCTTTTATGCTAACAGGCCTAGGGGTAGCAGGAAAGGGCAATGCACTGTAGCCTGCTAAAAGCTTTGCCGTTTGATTGCTTCATAATTTCACCATTCATCTAATTTGGAGTACACGATCATGCAACAAACCTGCCTGTCACCCTTAACAAGCTCTTGGGTACAGGCCGGAAACTCTCCCATTCTGTAAACAGCCTCCCCCTTCCTTCGGCAGAGAAAGCAAGCAAGCACAGGACACGCTTCTAACACTCGCAGAGGTAATTGCTTTGGACTTTCTCACCCACGGTATTGGATTTCTCGATTCCCAGGATGCCTCATCAATGGATTTCTTTGAAAACATTTCCCCCTATTTTTTCTTCAAAGCTCTTTCATGCACATTTTCTCAGCACCTTCCATGCACCAGCCACCACTCTAGAGAACGCAAGAGATGGGAGCCTCTGTAAGGCTGGCTTTGCTCTCTGGAGAAGGGGCCTGCTGGAGTCAAGAGAACACGAGCTGAGGAGGAGCTGAGACAAGTGTGGTTTTGACCTTGGTTCTTCCACTCAGTAGCTGTGTGGCCTTGGCAAGTTAACCATCCTCTTTCACCTAAGTTTTCTCATTTGCAAAGTGGAGTCCAGAAATCATCTGCTATAAACTGGTGGGGATCAAACACAGCAATATATGTGCATAGACAGGATTAACACTCTACATAAAGTGAGTTAAATACACTTACTCAACTATCCTCTGGACACGTATCCCACCACTCACTCGCCACTCTTCATAAACATGGTAACACAGACAGATACACCCAATAAAAACAGCAAGTGAGACAGAAGAGTTTACCATCGAGTAAACGTGGATTTCATTTTAGTTCTTCAGCTGCTTCCCTAAGGATCAAGACCCTTCCTCCATTAACAGAATCTCCTCATTTGTACAATATGATAGCTGATCTAACTGAATGGAAGGAAGGCTAGAGTGTAGGCCATGCTGCATTTCTGCCCATCTATGCAAGTTTTCAAATGTCCGTAAGAACAGAAATGGTTTAATGTGAAGAAAAGTATCAAAAGAGATCAACCAGGTCACAGGGGGGTAGCCTGGGGGATGTCAAATCGAGGATAACAGTACACATTATGTCTTTTTATATATATATATATATATATATATATATATCTTTATTGATTTCAGAGAGAGGAAAGGAGAGAGGGAGAGAGAATAGAAACATCAATGATGATAGAGCCATTGATCAAGCCCGCAACCCAGGCATGTGCCCTGACCAGGAATCGAACCCGGATCACCTGGGTCTTAGGTCAATGCTCAGCCACTGAGCCACACCCGGCCGGGCCCATTATGTCTTAAAGTTGATAACCAGCCTGATTAATTTTTTTCACTGCTTTGACAAGTCTCACTATTTGTTCTGATGTCATAAAAAACACACCAAATGCTAGATTGCAAATGCCATGAGAGTCATAGACCATTTCTTAATTACAGCCACCAGAAGTGGGTAAACCAAGGAAGAGCCTCGTCCTTGAGGGAGTGAAGGTGATGACAGGTGACATTAAAAACACAGGGCCCTGAACAGATTCTTTACTTTTTGTAAATGTTTGATGGTCATGAAATGGTGAATGAGATAATGAAGCATGAAGTAGATAAATTATTGAAGGAGGGCAGAGAATGACCAAAGGGTAGTTAAAAAAAAAACATGATGTGTTCTACTTAGCTGGGGCTGGCGCCAGGTCTTTTAGGGAAGCTAAGAAGCTGGTAGAGGTATAGGTTTGTTTGTCTGGGGTTTTTTGTTGTTGTTGTTCAGTTTTAGATCTACTAGAGACTATATTTACAAAATGACATGTCTGTCACTGCTATCAGACCACCAGGTCATGGAGCGCAGAGATCTACTATAGTGTCTCAGGGTCTAGAGCCAGGCCCAGCTTCACAGGAAGCAGTTAATGATGATGATGACAGAGACTTATGATGACAGCTATAAGAAGAAGAATAGCTATTAGACATAAAATAATAATAGCTAATATTAATTCAGCTCTTACTATACTCCGGACACACTCCTAACAATTATATAAAATATATTTTTTCATTTAATATTTATGAGCTCTCTCAGCAGAAAAAATATTCATTTTCCAAGATTTGCAGAATTTGGTTTAATATCTGTTTTTTCTTACTAATGTTCAATTTCTTGGTAAGTCTACTTTTCTACTACCAAGGTCCATGGCTGTCTAACTTAGATCACAGCTAGTCCCCTCTGGGATAGAGAGAGGACCCTGGCAGAATGAGGGCAACCCTGCCACAAAGGAATGAGAAGAGCAACCTTTTCTGCCCTGAGGACTCTGAAGCCAAAATCTTAATGGGGGCTATCCTTGAATGGAGGGATTGTGTGTAATGTATACTTTTTCTTGGGTGCTTATGTATATATGCCAAATATCAAACAATAATTGTGGATTGCTGTTAAATAAAAAAGTAAAGAAAAATATTGAAGAATCATTTTTTAAAGAAAGAAATACGCGATAGTACATGACACGAATTTGAATCAACAATAAGATATATGATGCCAGGACATATTACAATCAGTGTCACAAAGGAACAACAAGAAGTAATGTCATTACCAACACCGCCCAGGAGTTACTTTCTGTCCAGTTTGAGGCCTGAATCTCTGAGCCCTGAAAATGGTAATAAAAATGATTTTTGGAAAGAAAAACAGGACCCCTCTAGGAAGGTTAAGAAAGCTGGGATGAAGGAAAATAAGAGAGACAACTTAGCAGCTAAATTCTAGTGAAGGAAAATTGTCATAAAAATGACACTGATCAGCTGTTCATCATCCCCATTTAGGACAAAGAAAAGTCTCACGTTTCAGTGAGAATTTGGTGTTCAACAGCAAGATAACCTTCTTGAAGATACATGTGATGGACGCAGAAATTCCATTGCTCTAAATCCCTGGAAATACTTGATTTAGGGTGGTGAACACACAATACAATGTACAAATGATGTGTTGTAGAATTGTGCACCTGGAACCTGTATCATTTTGTTAACCAGTGTCACCCCAATAAATTCAATAGAAAAGAAAATAAATAAATATAAATAAAACTAATAACTCAAGCGATTCTTTGGGGGTCTGGATTAACAGTTTTGCATGGAGCCTGCCAAGTTACTATCGTTCAATTCTAACCCCACTCTGGTTGACTTAATCCACCTGTCTTATAGCAGGATGGGAGACCTTCATGTAGTAAGAAATCAACTTTCTTCTGCTGTATTTAAAAGTTCACTCAATTGTAACCACATTAACATCTCACTTATGCAAAATTTAGGCTCCTCCAAAATGTTCCCTCTGAAAGAAACTTTGTGACAGAAACTATTTTAGGATAATATTCAATCTCTGCTCATGCCTTCTCATGATGAACTATATAAAAAATGGAATTATAATTGTACATGGTGGAGTCATTCAACTGGAACCCGTCAAATTGATGTTGCCAAAATCAATAGTATTCTGGTTTCCTTTGGGGGCATAAATTAAAAGAATATCCATGTCCTTGCACAAATAAACTCAATAAATCCAGTTTCCTATATTTCATATATATTTAGTATTTATTCAACAAGTATTCATTAAACTTATCACATCAGGTCAAGTATTTATGTTATGGTTTACAATGCTTAAAGAACAATCCTGTGTAGGATCTTACCAGATCCTTATAACATGGCTAACAGACCTAGAATATTATCATTTTAATGATTCTGAAACTAAGGTTCAGAAAAGTTAAGTGACTTGCTCCTGTCTGCTCAGCTAGTAAGCACTGAAGGCTAAAACAGGGGCCATGTGACTAATCTTTCTAGTCTTTTTCCATTTCACCATTCTCTCCTATAGTGTTCATCCTATAAGTGTTTATAATATAGTTGGTGACATGCAGTTTAAAAAGGTGAAGAGTGTTAATATAAAATAACTCTATAAGGCAATGCAATAGCCACTGAAAGCCATGCAATAAAATGGCAAAATAGTGGCAGAGTCACCGGGATTGCTAGAATTTAAATAGCCAAGGAATCAAGATGGCCAGAGGAGTTAAACCTTGATTAAGGAACTCAGACTCAATATCCTGATATATGGATGAAGTTTTGTAGACTAGGAAGTGAAGGAAAAAAAATGTTTCAGGTAAAGAAAATTGCAGAAACACTGAGTGGGAACATTAGGGGAAAGTTCAGAGGGCCATGAAGAGAGAAGCTGAAGAGCAGTTTTCACATCAATGGGGTGCATGATAGGATTTGGCAGAACTCTGAATAAGGGATCTGTGTAGAATTAACATTGATTAGATGTATTTTTTCTCTAGGTACTGTATCAGCCTGATATCATGTGTTTCTCAAAATACCCTACATGTGATTATTATCTTGATTTTCCAGATGACAAAACTGAGGCTTCAGCCATGTTAAGTCTAAGATCATATAGCTGCTGTGATGAATTGCAAAAAATAACCTCAAATTCCATGTGTCCGGGAAAGAATTCCTCTTTTCAATGCCTTTACCTGTCCTTCCAAAAAGTAGATTCTGTTTCTCTATCTCTTGAATCAGAAAGGGACTTGTGACAGCAATGTGTCAGAAATGACATTATATGACTCCCAAGGCTAGGTCCTAAGAGACCTTGAAGCTTTGGTCTTTGTCAGTTGAAAGATGACCCTAAAACCACAATACAAGGCAGCTAGCCTAGCCTCCTGGAGGATGAGAGGCCACATGATAGAGGACTGAGACACCCCCGCCAATAGCCAGCGTATACTGCCAAATATGAGTGAGGACATCTGGGGCTTTCTAGTCCAGCCATCCCTCCAACTAAATGCAGCTGCATGGGTGAGCCCATGAGAGATCAGCAGAGGAACCCCTCAGCCAACACACAGGACCATGAGAAGTAATAATTCTTGTTTGGGGGGAAAGGTGTCTAAGCCTAATTCTTTCTAGAACACAATGCCACTTCCTGAAATTGCAGGCTAGTGATATTATACTTTATCCACATATACATTTTTAAAATATGTTTTTATTGATTTTTTTTTAGAGAGAGAGAGAGAAAAAGGGAGAGAGGGATA
Source organism: Miniopterus natalensis (assembly GCF_054644295.1). Classification (NCBI taxonomy): domain Eukaryota; kingdom Metazoa; phylum Chordata; class Mammalia; order Chiroptera; family Miniopteridae; genus Miniopterus; species Miniopterus natalensis. The sequence goes on along the minus strand of NC_142092.1, from coordinate 23,695,041 downwards.
GAACATTGAAGAGAGAAAAACATCGATCGGCTGCCTCCTGCACGCCCCCTACTGGGGACTGACTCACAACCCAGGCATGTGCTCTAACGAGGAATCGAACTTGCCACCTCTCAGTGCCTGGGCCAGCGTGCAACCACTGAGCAACACTGGCCGGCTATCCACTTATTAACTGGGAACTATTTATACTATTTGGGCAATGGAATGAAATAAAGAGAATATGCTTTAAAACAATTAACATGGCTTCTAAACATCTAGAAAAGAAGGTAGGGGCTCCTATTAAGTTCATAATAACCCAAGCTCTAGTTAGTATTATAAAGGGGCTTTGGGCCAAGAATGCTAATAACTGCCTACCTCCATATCCATTCTTTCCTTCTTTCTTAGTAAAAGAAACCCCCAAATTTTCTGATCACATGGCCATCCAGAATAAAAGCTGTATTTCCAGACCTCCCTGATAGGTAATTATGGTCATGGGAGTAACTTCTGGCCATTACATTACAGCAAAGTGTTACATGGGAACTTCTTTTACTCTCTTTGCCCTTGTCCTTCCGATACTGCCCCCAGCCCAGAGCACAGATATACACACTCACACTCAGCCACCAGCTCGGATCATGCCAGTGAGGACCACACAGATGTAGTAGAGCTGACAGAGGCCCGCATCCCTGATGACCCACGGTGCCACCATTCCAACCCTCCACCTTTGTGTTATTTTTATGTCAGGAAAAGGAAACTATTATCTGATTAAGCTGCCATTCTTTTGGAGTTTTGTCATATGCAAGTCAGCTGCTACACTGATGAACTGGTGCAGGGGAGATGCAGGGAAGGAAGCATCTGAGGGCCTTGGGGTTGCCCAGGAAGAGGAGGGGAAGATGATGTCCACAGATGAAAGGAGTTTTAAGTCTGGGTAATTAAAGACAAGATAGTACTTTTCCTACTCAGTTCCCACTGTACAGCCAGCACACCAGGGAGTTTTTAAGCCACAGGAATTTGTGCCATCAGTCTTCTCATTCTGTAGCCTAAAGCCCACAAGGCCCAGGTCAGAAGAGTTGCCCATTCTCAAATGCGGCGAGGTAGGAGAAGGTTCACGGGATGCACGGATGCCATAAGGGAGGGTTGGCCAATGTCAACATTTCATTCCCTCTTTTACTTGAAAATGCCTTCCTCTTATCCCAGAAATACTAAAAGTCTGTACCATTTCATTAAAAAAAAAAAAAAAAAAAGTCATTGGGAATAGAAAGACATGGTATCCAAGGTGCCTGGGATACATCACTCAACAAAAGAGACAAAGACTCCTGTCTTCATGGAGCTTACATTCTGGCAGGGGGAGGCCAGCAAAGAACCATCAACATGATGAGTAAAGAACAAATGATACGTGTGTTAGTGACATACCCTCTGTAAAAGAGGGACTAAAGAGCAGGTAGGAATGACCAACAGTGTTCTCAGGAAGGCTGGGGACAGAGCAATATCCATCCAGTGAGATCCATGCTGCACTTGAAGGCACAGCAGCTGGAATATATGGAACTTCCAGGGAAAAGTTTTCAAACATCCACAGAAGACCTGACTTTATCCTAGACTAATAAATTCATTCACTGTCTTTGGGTCAACGACATAGCCTGAGTGGTTGATCTAAACATGGGTGAGACCCTCATATTTCCCAGTGTAGGAAAAAAAGCCCAATGAAATTAACATTACCAATGATACTGTCTGATCATTAAAATCATAGATTATAATCATTTAAATATAACTCACATTTTTTAACTCCTTACTATGTAACAAGCACTGTGCTAATTGTTTTATGTAATGGTACTTGAGGTAGAGAAACAACTACTGAAGCACTTTTTAAAGAATAGAATCAGAAATGTATTTCTAACAGCCACAAAAGTGTGTGTGTGACTTCCATGTACATGTGTGTGTGTGTGTCAGCCTTGGAAATATTGGGTTATGCTTCATGCCCTGGGCACCTAAAGCATTTGTTAAATATTTAGATGTCAGCTAGTTAAAATGGCATGAACCAAAACCGTTCTGAATATGCTTTGGGGATGAGGGTGGGTTGTGGTATAAATTTATTGGCTCCTATTAAAATTAAAAGAATTACAATGCACCGTAATGTTCATTCTAATCAAGTGGTGCTTGAAGATTGAATTTCAGACTGTAAATGTGGTGCACACATTTGTCTCTGAATGAGACTTTGCATCCCAGCTGTTGAAACATTTGTGGGAAGGTGAAAGTTTTGTGGACTAATAGATTCCTGTGGCAGGGAATAAGCTTAATACAGCAAAAGATGTTTTCATTGAAAAGACAAATCATCTCATTCTTAATATGTACACAGTCATTCTGGGTACACTTAAGCAAAACTCATACTCCCCAAAAGTATCTTTGACAATGGAGAACATGTATCTGGGAAGAAAAAGCAGTTTCTTTAGAAACACAGGGGGTAACTTTAATTTTGGACAACTCTCTAGATCCTAGCTGATAGTGCATCAAATATTTTTAGGCAATTATTAAATTGTCATGAAATATTGTTTTTATTTATGGCAGGAGCAAATGAGAATAGACAAATGAGGCTGTTAATAAAGTACTTATTTATTTCTTTAAAAATTACACTGAGTTGACCCAACTACAAATCTTCGTAGCATAAATCTAAAGCAATCCAAAATGTTAAGTAACTCCTCAAAAAGCCAAAGGATTAGATACTACTAGAATTAGGATTTGAGCCCAGGACACCTGATTCCAAAGTTAGTGTGTTTGACCAGCAAACTTACCAACACACACACACACACACACACACACACACCCCCCATACATCTATATTTACTTTATGTAGTTAACTGACCAAATTACCATTTTTTTATTTAAACATCTAAGTCCCTCACAATTGATCATTTTTTACTATTGTATGGACAGGCGGCCTCTGCTCCCTCTTCCTTTGAAAATAGTACCTAGATTTTTCTCTTAGAAACAACCTTCTCCCAAATGAACTTCCAGCTCACTTCTACTCCAGCTTCAACAACACGATAACTTCAGTCTTGGCCATAGAACTGCCTTCCCCTGGCCAGAGGGTTGGTTCATGGTTGTACATGTGAGCTAATCTAAGCCAGACCCAGTGAGACATTTTCTGGGGCTACCAGGAGATAGACAGGTTCTCTCTCTACCCAGACGTGCAATTGGAAGGAACTAATGCAGTCATCATGCCAACATATGGAGTCTGAGAAAAAAGCCAGACTTAGAAAAAGCAGAGATGAGTCAAAGATGGAAATGGACCAGCTCCTGGGGACTTCTGAGTCCCCCAATTCAGCCATGACCGAGGCCTGTCCTCCCCTTGTCCCACACTTTCATGTGAACTTTTAGAACACCTTTCATGGAAGCTAACTTGGACTGTGTTTTCTATTTTTGCCTCTGACAGCAAAAGTTCCAAGGGATAGTGTTCTCTCCCTCTCCAGAAGACAGGCTAGGAGAGGGGCAGGCCTGCTTAAATCTGCAGAGCAGGGCTCAGAATCTTAACAAGGGGCCTGGGGCAGAAAACGACATTTCAGGGGCCGACAAGAAAGCAGTCCTAAGTCATTCCTGAACATCAGCGAGCCGTGCAGTGAGAGGAGGGCTCATTCCTCTCTCCTAGGTCTCCATCTTTAGTGCCTGGAGTTTCAGGAAGCAGCAGAGAGCTCACATGTCCTTATTGAGAAGATAAAGAGCGTGACCAAGGAGAAAGAGCTTTGTTTGGCTGAGCGGCACTTTCTCTCTTCTCTCTCCCTCTCTCCCTCACTCACACGCACCCCCCCCCATGCGACCTCCAGTCCCCATGATAAAAACTTTAAGAGGAGACGCCACGCCTTTCCTGTTTCTCTTCTATCTCCAAGTTGCACATAGAAAAATATCCCAGAATCATGATGGCTGTAACATAATCCAGGCTAAATGCGGAAATTGCAAAGTTGGGGCTGAAATAGACACCACATCCTTAACTCAATCTCATTGAATCTCTTTAAAACAAAGTAAGAAAGGGATGGACAAAGACAAATCATGCTGGGGAGAGCGGTCGCCTAAGTAAACCGTCGAGTTCGGCTGGTCTGTCTTTTGTCAGTTTAGGCCCAGGCTCTGCCAGCGCTGTCAATGTACTTTTGTTGGAAATTATCATTGTCTACATAAGCAAGGCATATCTTTTCACGGCAGCAATCACACACGCACGCGCGCACACACACCATTAAAGCTTTCTGGCTTTTCTATGGCTCTATCCCAAACAGAAACTGAAAGATTTTGAGTACTAAGTGACTTAAAGGGGAAATGCTATATTTCCTAAGCTGAGGGTATTAATGTACTGCCTTTTCTCCCACCTTTAGCGCCTGTCACATCAGACCAAAAAAAAAAAAAAAAGAGGCAAAGAAAAGCCAAGGAGCTGGGGCAATGCCTTGCAAGGGTTAAAACTAGATCAAAATCAAATGGCACGCTTCCCCATGTCTTCTGCATGACTGATACTGCAATCGATCTGCAGCGGCTCATTTTCTCTCTGGAATCTCTGCCTACTGAGAACAAATACAAACACATGTGGAACCAATAGGAAGCAGACTAAGGGCTTTAAGAGTTCTGCACCAACCTGTGTCAGAGAGCTCTCACTTAGCAGATGGGGCAATTAATAAAAGAGTCAAGCGGTACGACTCTGTCGAGGTGCCTTTAAGTGCTAACAATCCTCTTTTGTCTTCCTACTGTAGAGTGCAGATGGATTCCGATTCAGAATAAGAACTGTATTGTGCCCCGGTGGACTCTCGTACAGTGTCCCAGTCTTAACAGAAGGCCAGGTGTCCCGGTCTCCCGTTTTAAAGACAAACGTGATACTGACTCTTTCCCCCCCACTAGCATTTTAAGTGCTGACGTGACCACTAATCTGGGGATCACACAACTTTATAAGTAACTCAGCCTTTCAAAAATATCTCAGAAGGAAGGATTTGCCATCAAAGCATTGCCTGTTTGTGCACACACCTTGCTACCCATTGATTCCAATCACAAATATATAATTCCTGCCCTTCAACCCACAGCGAGGGTTTATTAAAGTCACTTAAGACTAAACCTCTAGCAGGTGCTACTTTATTTTTTGAGATGTAGAAATCGAGGTGTCAGGGTCACGAGTGGCCATAGAATGTCAAGCGGCTCCTTTTGCAAATGTGAGTCCTGGGGTTCTGGCGGATTTCCAGCTTGGTTTATTGCATTCGCCCCAGCCCCCCACCCCTACCCTCGCTGGCTCGCTGAGCCACCGCCATCACCGACGGTAACCACTTTCCTTCCTCCCTGAACCAGGCCCAGAAGAGTGGAAATGTGTCTGTCCCTCCCAAGGCAGCCGCATGGAACAGAACGTGCTCTGCTGCCCGACTGGCTGCCAACCCAGAACTATCTGGTTTGCTCCCAGTTTCCACGCCAATCTCCCATGATTCCTTTTCCACAGACATCAGGATACCATGAGGAAAAGAGTACGTTAGAGGTTCCATTTTGTACTCGTCTCAAAACCTCTGCGATGTATGAGCTAGACTCCAGGTGCCCTTGGCTGTCCAGGGGCCTTCTCCTGGACTGTTCCCTTTGCTCATATTCAGCAGAACTGGCATCTGGAGGAGGCAGATAAAACTAAAACTCATCTCCTTGGACAGTTTATTAGAACTCATAGAACACACGCTAGGCTGTTGTTTGTCGTTGCTGCTGCTGTGATGTTAGGGGCTGGGCTTCCGCTGCGGGCTGAAGGTCAAGCATTGATTTACTTTGCTAAAATTAAAATTAAAAATTTAATTAAATTCAACAAACATGGCTTGAGCTCCAACTCTACGGGGTTCCAAACTTCAGTTTTAAGGCCAATTCAAATTAAAGTAAGTTTTTAAGCTGAAGGGGAATTTCTAGCTTATTTTGTCAAACAACCTAATTTAGAGGTGAATGCCAGAGGAACCAAGTGATTTGGAAAAGCCATAAATCCAGAGCCACAGCCAGGTGTGATGCCAAGCTCAGATCTCTTGACTAGACCCAAAGATTCTTCTACATCACATTACCCCAGTTCCATCTCATAGTAGATGACATTCTTCTTTTTTTTAATGCACTAAGTCTCACCCTCAGGCCTGTCCTTTGTGCTTTTGGGAAATAAAAAGGAGGAATCTGTTCGTTCTTTAAAAAACACACACACCAAAAAACGTTGAGAACAATTCATCCACAGTTGTTTGGACAGAACAATATCCATTTTTTTCCTTAGGTGAGAAGGTAGGGAACAGAAACATCAACTATGTTCATTCAAGAAATCACATCTATTTATGAAAGATGCAATGACAAAGCAGTATTTCCAGATTAATACAGTTGTTTAATTTACCTGGCAATAAAATTCTCTGTTACAAATTATTCACTCTCCAATCCTTGCCCTAATCAATGGCTCCCTGAATTTTCAGAAAAAAACTCTAGCACCTTAGTTTAGCACTCCATTTATGCATGAAATGATTTCTGCTTCCCGCCCTAGTCCCCTCACCTGAACTAGATGCACTGTACACCAAAACTTGGTCTTTCCTTCTTCTATATAAACGTTCAGACTAGGCACATAAGTTAGAAACTACATTTCCCAGCACCCTCAGTAGCTAGTTATGACATGTGACTAAGTCCTCCTGATATGAGCAGAAAAAGTGTGCCACGTCCAGATCTGAGCTTTAAATTAATAGACACTTGCTCTCCCATGCTCTTTTCCCCCTTCCCTGGAACATAGTGGAAAAACAGCTTCAACCAATCAAATGAGGCAACATGATGGGAGTAGTGAATCAGTGAGATAGAAGGAAACTGGGTCCTTGAATAATCAAGGAGCAGAGTTGCTTGCCAGCCTCGACCATCCAGATTATCACATCAGAGAGAAATGGCATTCTCTATTCCTGAAGCCATTTTATGTTTAGGTCTCCTTGTACAATAGTCTAGCCTTTGCCCTAACTACTACATACCCTTTGTCACAGGTTGGCTTCCCTAGGAATTGGACTCTGAGACTCTGATATATGCATGTAGGAGGTTTATTGGAAAGGGCTCTCAATATTATGATGGATATGGGCTGCAGGATTTGGCAAAGAAAGAATCTGAACCACACATAGTGGTAACAGAAGCCACAGAGTATTCTAGGGGAAGCTCTGAATCTGAAATGCCTACTTCTTGAGGCAAGACTAGACATTTATTCCACCAAATTGACCAATATTACATGCAGGTTGTCCCTGAGGAAGAAATGGGAATATGAGTAAGGATGCTGTCTTCAACTAAGGAAAACACCTGGCTAGGGTTTCAGGTGAGAGCCTAGAGCCACCAACATGTCCAGCAGTTGGGGATTCACACCTAACTCTGAGGGTGAATCTGAGTAATGCACCACAACAGTACTCACTTCAGTCCACTCCTGGCATCTCTCAGACCCACTTGCTTCATATAATAAGTTCTTAGAACAGTAAATCCTGGATTCTGGTTTCTCTCTTCCCTTAAGGAAGCTTAACAAGAAGTGAACAAACTTCAGCCCCAACCATGGCAGCTGGTCTCAACACTGCAACTGATGCTCATGATGCCCTCCTCTATCATGGTTTCTAAATTCTCCTCAATCTCAGCTTACACCTCTAATGGTCTAGATGGCTTACATGATAAGGTGACTTAGAACCTTATCCCTAAAAGGTCTGAGTCGCTGGTTGTCAGGTTTGTCTCAGACTTTTGCTGTAGCACTTGTCCCTTGGGCAAAGGAATACCAAGAGACGCTCCATGGATCACTTGGGAACAAAGCATACAGTTCTCAGCATTCCTACATCCCTACTCTACCTGATGATCAGGGTTAATTATTCCTGGAAGGATGGTGACTACTTTTTTTGCCCATCACTTAGCACAAGAAGCCCTAGTGACTAGATGACAACTATAATCTAAAATTTAATGGGACTTTTGCTGTGTCCTTTGGTGGAAGTGTTCCCCCTTAAAAATTCAGAATTGTAAACATACAGATCCCAGTGTTGTGCAGATAAAAAGTGTCAATTTCCCCAGGGGAGACTGGGAGTGACAATAAGAGAATACACTTCTGCCTTCACTCATATATCCCTGGACTCATGTATTCTTTCTGTTGTAAACCAAACAGCATTTAATCATCTTCAATGTAGAGTAGATGGGGCACCCTAGAGGAAGTTGCTCTATTCTTACTGGGTATCATCTCTGAACCAGCTAGCTTCATTTGTACTAGTTCAGCTTCTGAGTGTGGTAAATGATAGAACCAATGTTCTCCATGGTCACATCACACCACATCACTTCCTTTGTTGAAAAGTGTCCCTTGGTCTGACATGGCATTCTATGGGATCCTTTGTTGGTGCACCACATACTGTAATGATTACTAAGTCAAATTCATACCTATATAAGTGGCATTTCTACTCAAGATAAACAGTGTCCCTTCCAGGGTAGTAGGGCTCCAATGTAATCAACTTGCCACCGATCTCCTCAAAAAATGGTGGTATGTCAGGAGCTGAGTGCTGATCTATGTTGCTGGCAGTAGCTAGTTCAGCCTTGGTGGATGGAAGTCCATGAAGAGTCTCTTCTATGCCAATAGTCATGAATCCATTTATGTATCCATTGTGTTGATGAGAGAGCTGGCTGATGTCAACTATTAAAGTCTTTCTGTCTGTTTAATTATTTATTGCTTCTTCCTTGGTGACTATTTTAACATATGGTACAGGATGTTTCCTCTTTGTACTCCATGTCTTAGGTCCACATACACGCCTCTCCACCAGATCATTTTGTACCACATCTTCTAATATTTTTTTCTTTCTAGTACCCTGATCAACCAATCAACCCATTCACCACTAGTGTGTGTGTGTGTGTGTGTGTGTGTGTGTGTGTGTAAAAGCTTAGGCCACTTCTGTTCCCTAACAAAATTGATGGGCAGGTACACCATTAGAAGCTCTGCTCATAGGAAGGATTTCTTCTCACTATGGCCCCAGTAAGGTCTTCCTTGAATGCAGCCACCATCCATTTTTAACTTGCACTCACATTTTGAGATGACCCATACATGAACCAAGATGCATCTTTTCCTCCTCTTTCAGCTTCTGCTGTTACACCTGCCATTTTTTTCAGGGCTCTGGGTACAAAATCTTCCTCAGGTCTGGAGGCTGGGCAAGGGAGTCGGCTATGCTCAGCCTTCTGATCATCCATTCTTGATTTCTTTGGACTGTGTAGATTGAAAAATACTCTTGTGCCTAGCCGGGCATGGCTCAGCGGTTGAGGGTCGACCTAGGATCCAGGCGATCGGGGTTCGATTCCCAGTCAGGGAACATGCCCAGGTTGCGGGCTTGATCAATGACTCTCTCATCATTGATGTTTCTCTCTCTCTCTCCCTCTCCTTTCCTCTCTCTGAAATCAATAAAGATACATTTTTTTAAAAAGAAAGAAAAAAGAAAAAAAAAGAAAAATACTCTTGTTGGCCCACCATCTATTTTGCCCCTAGGACCACTGTATTCTATTAACCATCTCTCTAACTTCCCCACCAAGTGGGCACTTAATCTTGCCACTCATTATAGAAATATCATTGCTTATTCAAGTGTCACCACTTGGCCTGCCTTTCTTGAAATTCTATCATCCTCACCGCTATCAGTAAATCCAGTTACTAAGAGTATCCCCTACAATCAGCCACCACTGAGTTTCTCAGTGATGCCAGAGCCTATCTCACCAGCATACTCCTCCTGATCATTTAAATACATGGTGTGTCCACCAGGCCCTCCTGATGAACACAGTCAGCTGACAGGTAGGTGTTCCAGACCTATAGAGTACTTCCACTTGAGCATACCCACCTCTCTGAGCTTTTTGATCCTTTCTTATATCATCTACCAGTGAACCCCAGCTGTGAGAGGTGTGGTAAGCAAGATTACAAAGAGGGAGAAGTTGAACTGTGGTATAGTTGCAGCAGAGACTTCAGAAGGTGTTACTGAGAGCTCTTGAAATGGGATGGATATTCAGAATTGTCTACCTAAAAGTAAAGGGAACTGACCTTTATACCTCTGTGCCTTAGATGTATACCATGCCAGGGGAAGGGGCATGAACTTGGGCATGGTAGCTCCCTTTGGTTGAAGACAATTCCCAAAAGGGGTTCAGCTGAGATCTCATAGACATCAACACTCCCAGCAGCTGGGAAAATGTGTTTCAATCCTGAAAGGGGGTATGGGCTGTATCCCACAGCACCAATTACACCAACATCCACTACACTGTGATCCACGTTGGTCTCTAACATCATGCCAAAACCACTGTCTCCTAACTGCCCATGTCGCTTTCCCATCTCAGGTCTTCTCCATGTAGCTAACTCAAACCTCTTCAAAATAGCTAAGTACCTTCTCTTCTGTCTTTCCTAACCTCCCTGAGTCTACTCTGCTTTACTGCTTCTACTTTTTTGGCTCTCCGAATAATATTTACTATCGTTTTATCACATTATATTGGAATTATTTAAACCCACATTAAATAGGAAACTCCTCGAGGGCAAGGTCTATGTCTTATTCTCCTGATGTTGACATGTTGGCTGGCTTGTAACAGGCACTCATCCAATGTGACTTATTAAAAGTGCGAGTAAATGAATGAGTTAATAACCTAGTGAATGTTCACATACACTCTCATTTTATTTCCAAAATGAATTTGAGGCAGCCAAGTTCCAAAAACCCAACATACTGTAGCGTATGGAACAGTAGCTCAAAATATGCAAAACCTGGCAGAAATGCATGTCTCACTCGTAGAATGGCACACTATTGGGGTACAAGTGTGAGTCCTGGAAAAACCCTCATTTCAATGCTGCAGATACCCAGATTGGTGACAGCAGGGTATCTTTTCACAAGGACAAGAGATCCAGCCAATAGCACTTTCAAGAATGTGTAAGCAAAGAGTTAACAGTCTCACAGCTGCCTTTCATTGGAGGTGTTAATGAGGTGACAGGGGGAAAGATTTCAAAATAAAATTGCCTTCACTCATTCCAGTTAAATTCCAGTACAATGGAAAGACATGAACCTCTCCCCACTTATCCTCTCTCCCTACCCCCATTCTGAGGAGGTCTGACCTTAGCTCTGTGGTTACATGCCTTAAAACGGTCCACTAAGAATTTAGAACTGCCCACTTGGTTCCCAAACCTCAGGCTGCCTTGGGGAGGTTACTAAAATTTGGTTACCAGAGATACGTGGGTTAATGAGTGGTAAGACAGAGCTGGGATGCCATCTGTGCAAGCAATCAGAGACCCGAGCATGAAATTATTCCAACGTCCTTTCTGCTTGTTTATTTAGAAATTCTCTGTTTCTGTGGCATGAATCAGAAGTAAAGAACAACATCTTAGAAGGAAAAGATCCCTAAGATATGGTCCAGAGAGTCTTTGAAAAAGGTCTCAAGAGTGGCCAAAAGACAAGATCGTCGTTCCAGCTGCAAGTTTTCAACATCTCACAGTTCCCCCATCATAGAAAAGTTAGAGATAAAAGGATGCTGCAGTAGGTACATATTGCTTGAGGTACCAGTGATTTAAATTTCTGAGGAGACTACGCCTTTGAGGAAGAGGTGGGTGAACCTCACTAGGATACAGAGAGAAGGCCCAGTCTAAGGCGTCACAGAGACAAGTTTATTTGAATTGAGCAAGCAAGACACCTCACTAAGTCTCAAACTTCTCATATACAATGTGGGGCTAATGTTCCTATTTCAGTGGATTATTGCAAGGCTTCAATGTGATAAGATGCAGGAAGTATTTAGCACAAGGCATAAGAATATTATTATTATAATTACTGATGAAGAGGAACATTTGTCTAGGAATTCTCTATTCATGATAGAACGCATATGCCATTTGTGTGTATAATGCTAAAATATCTCACTGTACTGTGAGTAAAAGAGGCCACGTACTTACTTGATTTTGTCAGGACTAGTTAAAAACAAATATGAGGAGAAATACTAGCTGCTCAACTAGAATGCTTCACTCTGTTGAGAAATTATTTACTCTCGGCCTTAGTTTCCTTATTAATTAAATGGGGCTCATAAGACCTACCTCACAGGGTTTCTGTTATGTTTAAACAAGTTAACAAATACAAACCAACTAGTACAGTCCCTGACTCAGAGTAAAGAGTTTAATTGTACCTTTTCTTGGCTTTTTAATGCACTCTCTAATTATCTCAGTGGTCTTTATATCAGAGTGCTACTGAAGAAGTCCCTGTTTAGGAGAAAGGAAAAAAGGAAAGAATACTCCAGCCACTTAGTGATTATTTGCTCCAATGACAAATAGCCTTCAATACGACCCTACTTTCAAGTGAACAGGTTCACATTTCTTAAACAATGTCTATACCAGCTCCTCACTAACATATGATAAATAATATTTTCCCATGATCATCAAAAATGTTTTAGGGATTAAAACGTTTAGGCCAGGGCAGCGCTAAGCAAATAACATGTAAACAGCCTTGAATAGTGGGCCTAGGGTGCTGAGAGGAAAGTGTGAGAGGCCTCTAGGCCAGCTATTTCCTTTTCCGCTTACACAAAGCCAACAGACCAAAAAAGTCATAATAATAATAAAAGCTCAGGCTAGCAAAGGAAGAACATAATTTTTTAAAGGCTCAATACACCAGAAAAACTTTTGCCATATTTTAGTTTAAAATTAAAAATAGAAGAAGAGGTTGTGTACCTTCTGTTAATTTGTCCTGTAAACCTAAAGCTGTTCTAAAAAATACAGTCTTTAATAAAAAAAAATAAGAGATGGAGAACTGAGTCGGTTGGGGCATATTTCACAAGGAAGATATAATTCCAGATTTGTCTTAAAAATTTGTTTTTATTTTTGCAAGAAGATAAAATAGTATATAAATACATCGAATGATAAGTCATACCCTCCAAAATAGCAAGAGCATTTGAAAACCATTTTTATGCCTAATACTTTATGTGATCCTAACAATCTTGTGAAACAGGTAAGGCGGGCTACTTATCCCCCAATCTATTATCACTGAGACCAAGGCAACAGCAAAGTAAGGGAGTTCGGGATTTTTATCCTAATCTCCTTACTTCTCACTCTAGCATATCACGTGCATTTCAAAGAGAAGGAATATAATACAAGGAACTGGCTACAAACAAGTTGGAAGGGCTGGAGAAGCAAACAGGAGAGAAGCAGCACAAGGAGAGAGTGACGAGTATTATTGTGGCCACAGCTACTGGAAGGAGCAGAGAAGAATGAGCCTGGGAAAGGACGAGATGTTCTTAGCGTCTGGTGAGAGGTCTCGGTGCCAAATCACCATCCAAATATATGGTTTCTCAAGGAAACTCAATACCCACATCTTGTGACATTAAACCCGGCCTCTTTATTGATTTTCGTGTTAGAGTAAAAATACAAAAAAATTTAAAAACAAAATAACATAGCAACAGAGCATATACAAGATTTCAAGGCATTCCTGAGAAATAGAATCATCGGTGGCCTCTCGCCCCAGCCTGGTGCTGCGATTCCATTTGCTCCCCTGAGCGAGCTGTGGCAGGCCTGCTGGGAGGAGGAACTGGGTCTCACCAAAGCACTTTGGGAAAGGGGGGCTCTCTAGATACACCTTGTTTCAGGAGCTCCCTGGCCTAGGAGCAATGCAATGTTGGAGGCCTAAATGTTCTCAGCGAATCATAAGACTGAAACACAAACATTCATGGGTGTTGTTAACTCAAGCACAATACTCAATACTCAAGCACAACCTGAAATATACACAGCAGCCATAATGTCGAATAAGTGGGATTTGAACAATTATAATTAAAATTTATTGAGTTCATTATTTGTCAAATACTTTATTGTTTTTATGTGTATACAAGCATCTCATTTAATTCTCACCCAAACCATATGTGGGGTGACTTTTACTACTCCTATTTTAAAGATGGGGAAATTAAAGCTAAAAGTTAAAGTGCCTTCCCCAATGCCACACAACTAATGAATGGAGCTGTGATGTGAACCGAGGCTGTTTAATTCTAGAAACACAATCATAAGCAGAGCTGTTTTCATCCATGTCACTGGAAGGGTGCCTCCCCCCGCCCCTCCAAATCCTGTTCTAAACCCATCAGTCCTTCTGGACACATGAAAGACCTGCTGTTGCTTGGCCAAGGAAAGTCGTAAAGGTATAAGCCACAATTTGTTTCCTGACTATATTATATTTATGTGCATCCTGTCAGTTGTAATTCTTTACACGAAGCAGTGACTGGCATTTTTTTTTTCTTTTTTGCATACAGTACATTTTCCCAAACGTAACATGGCATATAGCTAGTGCAACTGACTTGTATAGTAGCTATCATTTCATGCATTTTGTTTTGTTTTGTTGTTGGTTTTTATGTCTCCTGGAGGAACCCAATCCTAAAGCATTATTATACTGCTGACCTAGAAATCTGAATTAGGGAATTGAGAATACCATTTACAAATGCACCTGGTGTTAACTCAGAGCTTTGTGAAAAGACACTAATGTAAAACTAGGAAAAGAATATGAGGCTACAAAGCTGAAATTCCAGGGTCTGACTGATTTCAACCAGTTTCATGGAGTTATTTTGGTTTGATTTTTGTTTCACTCTCTCCATGTATGTGTGTTTGTATGGTATATTTAAAAAGATGATCCAATTCCTAACCTTTTGTTATACAAAAGGATCCCTAATTCCAACCAAAGGTCATTTCAGTGGCAATTAATATTGTATGCCACCCATGAAATGACCTTGTTAATTACAAATTATTACCTTCTCCGGGCATAGTGACTGGGCAGACATTTGGAGAAATTCTGTCAGGGAAGAAAGGAGAAATTTAGCAATGGGAACATGCCATCTTCCATTTGATATAGGGCATTTGCCAAAACAAGATAAGTAAGCTAACCAGAATTTCAACACCCTCTAGGTGTTAGGGATTTTCACCTTTATTACTAATGTGCAAGTCCTCCTCTTTCACCTCCTAAACCCTTGCCAGCGCCGAGACCTACCCTGCAGCCATTGGGAAGCTACTCTCCTGTTCCCGAAAGATAATCACCATTTGCAGTTAAGTAATTGGCAGAGCAGTGGATTCAGGAGCACCGAAGGACTCTGAAAATGTAATATTTTAATCACTGCTTCTTTAAACATATGCTTCAATTGCATTTTCCAGCTAAGAAGCGGTCTCAGCTATCATCCATATCTCACTCACAAAGAAAGGTTCTCAGGCCAACTTGGCAGCTTTGAGCGATTTGGTCTATCTGGAAATCTTTCAGCTCCCCAGTTAGCATTCTTCGTGTCCAAATCCAGGTGCCAAAACTTTTACTGAGCGATAGAACTACTGTTTAACTGCCTCTCTCACCTGCCACTGTCACTGAGATATAACCACTACTATGTTTAGAGCTACTTGAGGGAAAGGATTGTCAAGCCATATGCTGCACAGTGACTACTCCATGTCCCTTAGCTGTTTCAGTTAGTGCAACTGTGCAATTTCTCGCCCAGCAGCAGCTCTGAGCCCATTAGACAGACCAGTCAAACCAGGAATTTAGCTCAGGACTAACAGCACGTTAAGGATAATCCATATACCAAGAGTGGCCACACACTCACTTTGCCTGAGACAGTCCTGGTCTGTATTGGTTGTCAAAGTATAATTATCAACAGCGTCCACTTCTACTCACAAAGTTGTACCAGTTTAGGTAACTATATGGTCACCCTGATTATACGTATAAAAGATCAAGGGACCAAGGTGAGCAAATCTTAAGCCAAAGCATTTACACTGGTAAGCTTCATAGCTCAGCTCACCTCCCTCCTGGCATTTGCCAGCAACTGTGCTGCTGAAGCTTCAAACCATAACACATTGTACCTCTAGCATCTATCACAGAGTCTGACACAAAAGGTAGTAACCTTATGATTTTGTGAGACAGATGTCAAATCAGAAGGCATATCATTCATTCATGTGATTAGAACACATTTATTGTATCCGTACTGTTTGCAGGCACCATGCTAAAAACTGGGGATCTCCCACAGAGCAGATAAATCACTACCCTTAAGGAGATTCTAGTGGCATGGAAAAGACTGATTTAAGATATACTTTTTGTATTATAAGTGGTACAAAATCATGTATTATAGGAGTGTACAGAAGGCCAACTAACTCAGCCTTGAGAAATGTAGGGAAACTGCCTAGAAAATGTAACATATAACTAAAGGAGAGGAAATGAGATGGAGAAAGGTTCTCTTCTAGATTTTATGTACAAGGCACACTAGGAGAACTGAAAGTCTCCAGTGTGACCATAGTGAAGACAGAGAGATGAAGGACAAGGCTGGCAGTGGCAGAGAAGACTACCCACATCATTAAGGACATTGCCCAGGGCAATGGAGGACAGGAATCAGGCCTTACATACAAAAGGGACTTGATCGGATTTGACTTCGGAATGATCACTCTGGCTACAATATTATGAGTATATGAAATCATGAAGGATTTTTTGTTAATAGGGAGAGATGCAGATATCACTTTTGTGTTTTATTTGAATGTGTTGAATCATCTGTGGTGAATATTCTCCTTGATAAAGAAAAACCATGACTCAACAGTGAGGCACTCTTGGTTCAGTTACTAGCTCCAGGGTTTAATTTGCTGGTATCCTTGGCCAAACCACAGTAGGCTTACCTGCACCTCAACTTCCTGGTCTATAAAATATGGATTGTTGTGTTCACCTTTCACATAGGGTGATGTGAGGAACCGCTATTGAAAAGCAGCCAACTCAGGGGAAAAAAGTGTTACAGAAATGCTTAATAAGCCCAAATAACAGCCAAGAAAGACGAAATTGCGTGTCAAATGTTCAAGTGCACAGCGGAAGGGTTTTAACTCTAAGATTTAATGATCTGGAGGCTCCCTTTTACTAGTGCTGTTTGTTCCAGCTAAATCTGAGGCTGGGTGGCAGCCCTACTCAATTTAGAGATGACAATCTAAATCCATGTCTGCTCAAAGGTATGTCCCTGCACCTAGACTTGAGATCACTTTCCTAAGAACCCTCCCCTGGAGTCCAGCCCACAACTTATAAGGTCACATTCTGAAACTAATCTCTGGAGGAGAATAATGTGCCATTTAAATGATTAAAAAGTAAAAGAATTGGATGTAAAAAGATGAGACAGAGTCTTACCCAAGTCTCTCCATTACCCTCTTCACCTACTGCAAAAGATCAAACTCTTTAGATTTAAATGAAAGTTATTGATAATAACAACCATCATTCATCAAGAGCTGGTTACGTGCAAAGTGCTATCCTAAGTATCCTGTGAACGTTAGTCCAGAGAGTTATATTATTTCCTAGTATATCTTATTTCTTAATACTTGAGTTTGGAGAAGTTAAGTCCTGCCCATCTGTAAAATGACGGGGCTTGGATTATAACCCAGGCCGGTACAAATCTGAGTTTAGCCTCATTGCCTCTGCACTGCTCTGCTAAAAACTATTAAAAGGCCTATCACACTGCCATCTTCTTGCTGGGATCCTGCTTTCTCACCCTTACCCAACCCTGCTGCTCATATCATCACTGGCATGTGAAGCTGCTTCTTCTAAAAATGAGAGTCAGTCAAGATAGGAAGGTTAATTTATTTTAGTGGATATGTGTCAGTGACACTATTTTTAGAAAGTACATCATGACAACCTGCACATCACACAAAATCCCTTCACTGGGCTACTCCAATATGACCCTAAAAATGAGTGAGTGACCTGTCCCTTTGTGCATGTTCCATCAAGAACACCTGTCAGCAGTCGATGGTTCAACATCAGTATATTCAACAACGTAAGAAAATCCAAGTACTTTTCTGAGAAATAGATCCAACATCAGAGAATACAAATATCACTGAGATAAGCCCCTTTGGGGTAGAGATTGGTAAATCCTATAGTTTCTTCTTATCCTACTACAAGCCAAAAAACTCGTCGTGATTGTTATATCAAGTTGTACTTTTTACATCAACAGTACGCTGAGTTGCAAACCTGAGCTCCACACAAGTTCTACACTTATACTTCAGGGATTCTGCAAATATATGATTCAAATTTACTTTAAAACATATTTCTTAAATTATTCTAAGACAATTTAAAACCATATGCTTATTCAAATTCATACATTCACACATGCACACACATCCATGCTGAACTTATTTATATAACCAGCTGCCTACTTAACATCAGTTTTAACCATAATGTGTGCAAAATTAAACTGATCTTTCCCATCCTGCCCTCCAAACTTAATCAACCTACAGTCCTCCATAATTCAATAGGGGCAATTCACCTATCCATTAGCATCTTTCCTGATTCACCCCTTCGCTCACACCTCACATCCAAATCCCCATCCAATGACCACTTCACATCACCTCCATTGCCCTCGTCCTGTACAAGTTACCAGCCTCTCTCACTTGGAGTATTGCCATAGCTTCCTAATTGGTCTTCTTTCATTTGACCTTTCTCTGTTACACTCTAGTCTCATCCCAGCAGGCAGAGTGATGCTTTTAAATCATGTCTCTAAGATCATTTCTCTCAAAATCTTCCAAAAGTGTCTCATCTTACTTTGAGAAAAGCCAAAGCTCCTTGGATGACCTACAGGAGCTTACTTGCTCCCATCCTCTTTGCCTGGCTGAACCCACCTTCTATGACTCTTGCCTTTTCTCACTCCACTCCAGCCACTCAAGGCTCCTATCTGCTGTTCAAACACCTAAGGCATGCTGCTGCCTCAGGGCCTTTGCTCTTGGGGTTTTTTCTCTCTCTCCCCTTTCCTCTCTCTAAAGTCAATAAAAACATATCCTCAGGTGAGAATATACTAGGCTGGTTCAACATTCAAAAATCAATTAATGTAGTTTATCATATCAACAGGCTAATAAGAAAAATCATGCAATCATATCAATAGATCATTTGACAAAATCCAACAACCGTTTACAATAAAAATTCTCAGTAAAATAGAAATGTATTAAAACCGCCTGAACTTGATAAAAAAAAAAAAAAAATCCACCAAATAAACCTACAGCTGACATCATACTTAATGGTGAGAAACTCAAAGCTTTCCCAGTAAAATCAGGAATAAGGGAAGGGTGTTCCCTCTCACCACTGCTTTCCAACATTGTATTGGAAGCCCTAGATAATGCAATAGAACAGAAAAAATGCAATAAGAGGTATGTAGATTGGGAAGGAAGAAGTAAAATTGTCTTTATTCACAGATATCATGATCATCTTTATAGAAAATCTGATACAATCAACAACAAAACTTCCTGGAACTAAAAGTACTTAAAGCAAGTTTGTAGGATACAAGGTACAAAAGTGTGCTTTCCTATACACCAATAATGAACAAAAGGAATTTGAATTTAAAGCACAATACCATTTACATTAGCATAAAAATATACATATACTTATGTATAAGTCTAACAAAATATGTATGCTATCTATAGGAAGAAAACTACAACACTCTGATCAAATATCTGACCAAAGCTCTGAACTAAATCAAGGAAGAACCAAATATATGGAAAGATATTCCATGTTCATAGGTGGGAAAACTCAATATTGTCAATATGTCAGTTCTCCCAACTTGTTCAACAGATTCATTGCAATCCCAATAGAAATCCCAGCAAGTTATTTTATGGATATTGACAAACTGATTCCAAAGTTTATAAAGAGAGATGAAGGACAGAAAATAACCAGCACAATACTGAAGAAGAACAAAGCTGGAGGACTGAATTGCCCAGCTTCAAGATTTACTTTAAAGCTACAGTGATCAACACAGTTTGGTGTTGGTAAAAGACCAGACAAACAGATTAATGGAACACAATAGAGAGCCAAGAAATAGACTGACGTAAAAACAGTCAAATGACCTTTAATAAAGCAGCAAAGGCAATCAGTGGAGAAAAGACAGTCTTTTCAGCAATGGTAATGGAACAGCTGGACATCCACATGTAAAAAAAAAAAAAAGAATGTAGACACAGGCCTTATACCTTCACACAAATTAACTCAAAATGGACCATAGGCCTAAATGTAAAACACAAAACTCCTAGAAAATAACACAGGTAAAAATCTATATGACCTTGGGTTTGGTGAAATCTTTTTAAATACAACACCAAAGGCACAATCCACAAAGCAAAGAATTGATAAGAGACTTCGTTTAAATTAAATTTTCTGCTCTGGGAAAGACACTGAAGAGAATGAGAAGACAAGCCACAGACTGGGAGAAAAATCTTTGCAAAAGACACATCTGATAAAGACTGTCATCCAAAGCATACAAAGAATTCTTAAAACTCAACAATTCTTAAAACTCAACAATAAGAAAATGAACAACCAGATTAAAAACTGGGCCAAAGACCTTAACAGACAGGTCACCAAAGAAGATATACAGATGGCAAATTAGCATACGAAAAGATGCTCCACAGCATATGCCCTCAGGGAAATGCAAATTAAAGCAATAATGAGATATCACTATACATCTATTAGAATGTCCAAAATCCAGAACACTAACAATCCCAAATGCTGGCAAGAATGTGGAGCCACGGGAACTCTCACTCATTGCTGGTGGAAATGCAAAATGGTGCAGCCACTTTGGAAACACTTGGAAGATTCTTATAAAATTAAGAATAATCTTATACAGTCTGGCAATTGTGCTATTTGGTATTTATCCAAAGGAGTTGAAACTTATATTCATGCAAAAACCTGCACACAAATGTCTACAGTAGCTTTATTCATAATTGCCAAAACTTGGAAACAACCAAGACGTCCCTCAGTTGGTGAGCTGATAACTAAACTGTGGTATATCCAGACAATGGAATATTATTCAGCACTAAAAGAAATGATCTATTAAGCCATGAAAAGACATGCAAAAACACTGAATGCATATCACTACGTAGAAAAGCCAGTCTGAAAGGGCTACACACTGTAATGATTCCAACTATATGACATTCTACAAAAACTAAAACTATGGAGACAAAAAAAGATCAGTATTTGCCAGGGGTCAGTGAGGAGGGAGGGATGCATAGGCAGGGCACAGAGGGTTTTTAGGGCAATGAGCAGACGCTGCATGACTTTAGAATGGCAGATAAATGTCATCATAAAGTTGTCAAAACCCACAGAATGTGCAAAATTCTATGAACTCTAATAGAAACTATGGATTCTGGTTGATAATGATATATCCATGTAGGTTGATCAGTTATAACAAATGTACTGTTCTGATGGGGGATGTTGATAATGGGGGAGAAAGGGAGCATACAGGAAATGCCTGCACTTTCTGCTCAATTTTGCTGTGAACCAGAAACTGTGCAAAATAAAAAAAATTTTAAAAAGTCTATTTTTTTAATGAGGGACAGAGAAAGTGTAAAAAAAACCTAGATTTTTGGCCTGAGAAACTGGTGGTGACAATATTATGCTGGGGACACTGGAGGACAGGCAGGTATTTGGGAGTGGAGCAAGAGGTCCATTTTGTAAATTACTTTGCAAATGTTAACCCTTTGAAGACCAAGAACACATGTCATAATTACGTGATGACAAATTTACTTTTTTTGGTCTGGACTTTGAAATAACGTACCTCCTTCTATCTTTGTGCTTGAATTGTTCTAAATTCTTCTGCATACCTGCTCATACAGATAAGTACACTCTGAGAGAGATTACTTAACTGCCCAAGGCATGAGGACACTAAGAAGGAAACCCAGACAAGGGAAAGGAGAGGAATGTCAGAGGTGAGGTCGAGAGTTCCCTGCTGGTGTAGGTGGCTACAATTCCCCTACCAAACTCTAGATTAAATCTTGTTAAAGGAGATAAGCATGGAAGTCCCCAGGTAGGTTTAAGGGTCTGAGAGCTAATGGACTTGCTGTCCCTCTCCTGATTGGGACCCAGATTATTGAAGAACTCAGCTGGCCCTAGCACCCAGCAGGGATGGGACCAGGAAGATAAACTACAAATAATCTAGAAGGGCACAGGAGTGCCCCACACGTTCATCATCATCATGCCAAAGTGGTTAGTTGAAAAATGTTTCCCATGTGCCACAAAAAGACACAATGCCAGTAGAGAAGTGGTAGGGAGAAGGGAGAAGTCATAAGATACTTGCTATGGAATATTCTGCAGTCAGTAAAGAGAACACAGCAGACCTATATGTACAGATATGGATTAATATGTGGTGAAAAAACAAAGCACAAAGCACTATGCATCACAAGCTAACTTCTGTAGATAAAAAGATAGGTGCAAATGGAATGTCTCTGGAGGAATAAATAAAAACATTGGTGATGACTGTTACCTCAGGGGAGGGAAATTATGTTCCCTGGAGAAGAATATTGTAATGGAGACCCTGCTCTGTGCACCCTCCTGCACTGTTTGAATCTTTTACCAAAAGGCAATGCTACTTCTTTGAATCAATAACTTTAAAAACTCACCTCTCCAATGAATACTAATTACTTTGGAGAGTCACTAATTCCCGGAAGGTTCTGTAGGTCAGTATTTACTTTTTCAGACTTTTCCTGTCAGTTTCTATAGAACTAGTCCTATTGTGGTTTATTTCTATTACCATGAACTGCATGTTACTGGAATGGAAGTGATTTATTCTTTCCACCTTCCCTATTTTTAGTTTGCAAATGTGATGTTGACCCTGATGTTCCTGCTACTAATAATAACCTTGGTGATCAGGACCTAGTCTAGAGCTCACTGGACAGGTCAGGAGTCCCTCTGGGATATCAATGCCTTCCAATTCTACTAACTCTGCCTAGTCTTGTCAGGGGGGAGGAATCAAAACACAAGCATGTCAAGACAACATGCTTCAGAAACACAGAAATTGTGTTGGGAGTTGAGATGTCCTGGATTCTGATCACCAGGTCTCTGGTGATCTCACTCAAAACTCTCCTAACTCTGCCTGGGCCTCTGGTTTCCTGTTTGCAAAGAAAAATTTACACCTCCTAAGTTCACACAAACATGCTAAGGTAATGAGCTTAATTACCAAATATGATACACACCACTATTTCTCAATCTCAACAACAAATGTGCCAAAACAGTGGCAGGAAACCACGTCTTAGAAAACAAAGCTAAAAAAAACCTTAAAGGTCAAGAATTACACCATAGACTCCCACTCACTTTAGCCTTGGCTTTTTCAAAGATGATGTCACTAAAAAACTGTAGATCTGGAATCTCACTAATCAGAGTGTAGACCACTAAAGTGAGAGTCCCTTTAAACCAGGGACTGAGTATCATCTGTGTTGGTCGTCAGTACCCCCAACACTACCTGCCAGCATCCCTCAGAAATCCTCCCCAGGCCACCTGACTCATGCGCATGGCTCTCACAGCCACCTCTACATGGATTCTCATAAGTTTGTATCTCCAGGACAGAAGTCTCATTTAAACTCCAGACATATTTATGCAAATTAGCATCTCATCTTAGATGTCTAAAAGATATCTTACAATACATCCAAAGCCAACGTTATAAATGTCCACCTCAAATCTGACCATCTTTCACAGTTCCCTGTACAAATAATGGCCCCACCACCTAGCAAGCTTTGCAGACAAAAATTCTAGCGCCGACTATGTCACCTTCCTCCTCCCCATCCCTATAACGAATCCATCAAGTCCTTTCCGTTGAACCATCTAAATAGCTTTCTAATCCATCCCCTTTTCTCCATCACACTCCCACCTCCGTTCCTGCACTAGGCCAGCTATTTTGTCTATCACTAGGGCTATTCCAATTCTCTCCTGCCTGGTTTACCCTTTACTCTTACACTCTTCTTTCTCCTGTCTGCTCTCTGCGTTGCTACTAGAGTAATCAGCATATCATGCACATGCTAAAATCTTGAATGGATCCACTGTTTTTAGGAAAGACAGAAACAAACAGAAAGGTTTGCATCTCTAGCTTCATACTCACACACACACACACACACACACACACACACACACACTCCAGCCACAGTGGAATCTTTCCATCTTTTCTCACTTGCCATACTCCTCTGTGCCACAAGGCCATTCCACTTGCTGGTCCCTCTCTGACTATGCTTTTCCTTCCCTTTTCACTTGGTTAACTCATACTCATCCCACATATCCTGCCCAGGCATTGCTTCAACAAGAAAATATTTCCTATCTTCATAGAGCAGGTCAAACATCCTATGATATACTCTCTAAGATAGTAGCATGGATCTCTATCCTAGCATTTAACACACTGCAGTTTTACATTTATTTAGGTCATTGTTTGGTTTGCATGTATTTTTCTACT
Source organism: Miniopterus natalensis (assembly GCF_054644295.1). NCBI lineage: Eukaryota > Metazoa > Chordata > Mammalia > Chiroptera > Miniopteridae > Miniopterus > Miniopterus natalensis. Next base: position 23,670,933 of record NC_142092.1, on the reverse strand, counting down.
CATCTAAGTATCATAAAAATAAGGGCTTGGTAGACTTTCGCTCATCATTGCATCTCTACTGCTTGAGTCATGAAGGTATTCAAGGAACATTTGTTTCACGAGTATTTCCATGAATACATTTTTGTGGGAGAAATGATAACCAAGCGTTGACACACACTCTGCATGATCCTAAGCAAGCAGCTCAGAACTTCTAAGTGAAATGTCTTTATCTGTAAAATGGATATTAAAAATAACTGATTTACCAGGTTCAGGGAAAGTTAAATAAGGTTGTGTCATAAAACTTTTAGCCCTGTGCCTGCATATACTCTTATCAATAGATATCAGTTTTATCCTCCTTGATCCTTCACTTGGTAGTTTAAGTAATAAAAATGATCTCTTCAATAAATAAACAAGTGATTTATTAAAGACATGTGATTTGTTCAGATAATACAGTGTTTTAAGCAGATGGAGTGACAAAAATATAAAAGACAAGGTCCCAGGCTCTTATGGAGATAAAAAGACTGGAAAATACAAAGTAGGAGAATAAAATAACATGAGTTCCACAGCAATACAAACAAAACAAGCTTTTTCACAAACCCATGCAGAATTAATTGCCAAATAAGTGAAAGATGTTTTGAGTTCAGGGAAGCAGGAAATCATTTAAGCTGGAGGCAGTGGGACTGGGGTAGGGTCTTCTAGGATGGGTACACTAGTGCTGGACAAAGAATTGGGAGCCTGTGTGAGTGAGGGGTTGGTCAGCTCCAGTAAGATATAAGAACAAAAGGGACAGGGTTATTCCAAAAACAATGAGGAGACCAGGTTGCCTGGGGCAGGGGAGTCTGAGTAGATAAGGCTAAAAGGGTGTGAAGAATCAGGCATATGAACTCTTCAATGCCAAGGTATGAAATCTTGACTTTGCTCTCTCAAAAGAAATATTGAGAATATCGCCCTTTACAAATCTAGATGTATCAAGCATTTCAAATCCAAATAAAATATAACATAGCTTCCCCAATTTGGTCCCCAAATTTCTCCAAAATTACACATTAGAGGGAGGAATAAAGGAAAGAGAGAGGGAGGGAGAAGGGGCGGAGGGAGGAGGGAGGGAGGCAGGGAGGGAGGGCTAGGAATTCCCTTCCCAACTGGCTTCTTTAATGTCTCTGCTCACTTTTCCTTCTTAGATTAATTCATGAAATCTCATAGGAGCTACTACTGACTATAAATAGACTACAGTCTATAGGCAATTCTCAGAGATAGACCTGAGAATCTAAAGCTTAATATTTATCTAAATGGGACATCAATAAGCTATCAAAAGACAGGACTTAATTTTAAGGTGGTTTTTGTGTGTTACTCATGGATTAGTAAGAACTAAGTAAATTCAAATTTGAAATAATGTGGTAATGATAACAAAGGTAGACACAAATTGCTGTGAGACTAGTGTTGGGAAGCTACTGATCCCACACGGGTTGTGGCGGTGAGGGAAAGTATGATGTCTGAGCTCTTTAAAGAAGCTGGACTGGACTTTGAAGGGTGAGCAGTAGATTGCGTTAGGGGAAGGGAGAGAAAATCATTGTCGCAGAAGTAACAATATAGTAAAAACCTAGAGACATGAGAGGTTTAGGAAGACTGGAAAGGAAGATACAAATTGGAAGTTGTAGGAGACCAAGCTAGAGAGACAAGTTCTCTTCTACACATCTCCCGCCAGGACTGAAGCAGAGAACGAAGAGGGCAGGACCTGGACAAGCTTAGGGAGGAAATGTAGAGGACAATGCACAAGTCTGAGGGCCCAAAGGATAGAAGCTCAAATACCAGTTGTTCCATGCTCTAACTTTTTAACATTGAGTAACCTTAATCTCCAAGCCTCAGTTTCATCATCTGAAAAAAATAATGTAATACCTGCCTCAAAAACCTGCAATAGAGCCAAATGCAAAAACATGCAAAAATCCGGCACATAGCTGGGCTTTGAAAAATGTTTGTTTTCTTTTCCTTGGGAGTTTCATTTCTTTTCCTTTAACCATTCCTGATCTCTCCTCACCAGCCCCAGACTCCAGCCCAGTTCCACTGAGTGTTGGCTTTAACTGGCCATGAATTGCTTTGGATGGACCCTTTTTGCTATTGTCTGATTCGTCAGCATCATCCCAGATCTCTGCATATCCACATGTCCCTACTCCTCACATAAAAGCATCATCAAAAGGTTTAGATTTTCTGTTTGTAATTGCTGGATTGAGTACCAGGGTTCTTTTCACCTCCTGCCCAGCCCGCATCCTCCCTAACTCCCACCACAAACAGCCATCCAAACTTCCAGCCAGCGCAGGGGAAAAAGAATGGGCGAGACTCCCTGGGAGACTGGCTATTGTTTGGGGAAACTGGAAGCCACAGTGCTCAGAGTGTCCATCCCCTCTCCTCACCACACACCCTGCTTCCTGTCAATCATCCTGGAACACCGAGTGCTGGGCCAACAACTTTGTCCACAGGATGTTTGTTCGCAGGCACGGCCTCCCAAGTTTCAAAGCTCAAGACTTCCGCTAGCAATCCAAACACCAAAATGAGAAAGGGGGGAAAACCCTTGGGCAGTTCTTTTTATGCCTAATAAGGTCTCTTTATATTCAAAAATAGCAACAGGTTATCTCAGCTGGCAGGAGCTGAAGAGGCTAGGAAGCCTGATTTTTAAAATCCTGAGACTCTGGGAAGTTGAAATACAGGTTTCCGAGAATGGACACCAAAAGCCTGTCCTTACAGTACCTCTAGCATATTTCATGATCAACTTTCATAAATGATCAACCCCTGTTCTGATGGGCACACAGCACTGCTCAGAGGAAAAGTGCCTTGCTATGAAGCCACAAAGCAAAGGAATTTGTGAGACATATATACATAGAAATTCAAGGTGCTCATCCAAAATTGGGGGATAAATCCAATAGTCTGAGATCACTGAAAAAATTTCTACAATCCTTTCAGAGTTGGTATATGTTCTAAGAAATGTTTGAGACTCTAATGATTACACATGATGCAATTAAGTTTGAAAAATGACTTTAAAACACTATGATATATGTTCTTCAGGGAACAGGTAAGAGAGTTCTCCTGCACATTATTAATGAAGACATCCCCCAGTGTCTCCCTGAGACACTCAATACTTTACTTGAGAGCCCTGGGCATGTTTATTCCTACAGCTTCTATATAATTGCTCAACAGGAATTCTGAACCTCTGTGCATCAGCAGCTACCACTCACAATCTTTGTTTCTCTGGGGAACTGACCTCATCCTTCTGAGGTTATTTTTGCCTATGACAATGGATCATTATAAAAACTCCATTGGATGGTAGTGGAGGTTAAATGAGGTCAAGTATGAAAGGTGCCTGGCATGCACTAGGTGCTCAATAAATGGTAACTTAGAAAAGAGAAAAATAGGAGGAGTTTGAGAGGCACTCCCAGGACTGGCTTTAAAGTGGCTCCAACTGCCACTTTCACCCTCAGCAAAGTATTAGGAGCAACCCCGCAGCAATCCTGGTATATTAAAGACAGTCACAGAAGCCTTCCCTGGGAACAGTTTGGGGATAAGACAGAGTAAGATGGTCCAAAAATGCATTCTCAAAAGCATCCTAAAGTCATTAATCAGTTGTCAAATGGGTTACAGTTCATGAACAGAATCAAGAACAATAAGTAATATGCCCCAGTTGACCCTGGAACATTAACATGCACCTGTCAAGAAATGTTTCTAGGAAGCAGGACTTCCATAGTCCCACAGAGGAGGTGCTCACACCAGCTACACGTGGGTAGGTCCTGAGTTACAGACTTGGGAGTTTAAGACTCCAAATGTTTTGGAATCAAATATTCAAGTTCTGGCCAGATTTCCATACAATACTCAGCTGCTCTAACAGAAAATCAATTCCCAGGTTATTACAAGGAAATATATAGTCTGAAATTTTTCAAAAGAAATCTCTAATAAATAGAATGTAGGGTTTCAGGGAAAGCTTACTAAACCAAGCCACTAAACGCTCAAAATTAATGAGAAAAATATGCTATGCTGTTTTAATAATTAAAATAATGCTGATTACCATTAATTTTATCATTTTACATGTATTAAATTGGCAAAGGTTTCAAAAAAAACCATCACCCAGCTGGCGTGCCTCAGTGGTTGAGCACTGACCTAGGATCCAGGAGATCAAGGTTTGATTCCCCATCAGGGCACATGCCCGGGTTGCGGGCTCGATCCCCAGTAGGGGGCGTGCAGGAGGCAGCTGATCAATGACTCTCATCATTGATGTTTCTATCTCTCTCTCCCTCTCCCTTCCTCTCTCTGAAATCAATAAAGACATATTTTAAAAATAAATAAATAAAAAATAACCATCAAACACCAGAGTACTAAAGAATATAAGGATGAGACTGACACAAACCCAACTTACAGTAGGTAGTAATATACAGTATAGACGTTCTAAACCAGTATGAAAATATGTAGCAAGATTATTAAAATAGATTTATAAGTTTTGACTTAGTGATGCCAATTATAGAGTATCTGTCCTAAGGAAGTAAACAGAAAGATGGCCAAAGCTCCACATTCAGAGCTGTTTATCACATTATTATTTATAAGAACACTGCCATTAAAAATGGAAATATCGTAAAAGACCCATAATAAGGAAACAGTTAAGTAGATCATATTGTCATAAATTATGGAGCCATTAGAAATCATGTTTTCAAAGAATATGTAAAATGACATTGAAAAATAATGATGATGTGAGGTAATTTGGGAAACGAAGTGAATTATTGTACATTGTCTTGACTGCTCCCTTCTGTATTTTCATATTTCCTGTATGGTTTCTTTAGTGACCATAGCTTTCTTTTATATTTAAAAAACAAACAATTCACAGTAATACCAACAAAAATCCTCAGCAGCATTTACAGACAGACTAGTAAAGCAACCTGTAGCAATATCACTAACAGTATTTTTGAAAGCCAAACAGTCATGCTGTCCTTTAAACTGCAGTTAGTTAGAATACCCAGTTATAGGCGAAAAGGATTTTGACATGAAGGAAAAATGGTTGCTTTTTTTTCCCGTCTATGTTGCTTTACCTAAGCAAACTGCAAAGTGTCCTAAAAGCCGTCCAGGAGATGAACTTCTAGGCAGCTGCAAAGGAAACATTTGCAGAACAGAAAACACCAGAAATCACAATATATTCTTAGTTATAGCAGAATTGAAAGCACATGAAATATTTAAAACCCAGAGTTGCGATTTCATTTTTAAATACTGTAATTGCCCGTACAGAGCTGTTTGATTTTATTTCCGAGCTCAGTAGATTAGCAACAATGGGAGGGGTGGGGGAAGGCCCGAGAGAAAGAACGGAGGAAAAAAGAACAGGCAGTCACTCCGCGTGAAAACAGCCCCTAACGAGCGGCAAGGAGAAATGAAGTTTTTGAACCTAACTGTGCTTTGTTTCTTACATGAGTTTTGGTGCTGGAAAATGGGGCACGTTTTGTACTGTATGTTCTCTCAGAAAAGCCAAACAGAAACCAGTCATCATGGTTTCGAGAGAGCAAGGCCTCCCCTTTCTCATGTTTCAACGGCCCAGTCTCCACTTGGGCTGGGGAGCGTATCATATATCATAAATCACTCCCTGATAGATATTTGGCAGGGAGTCAGCACCCCAGGCTATGCAACAACGTACAGTATGGAAAATTTTTAAGGTGGAATCTTGATTTTGTAACTTAAAGACTTAATAGCACCTCAAAACATTTTACTACTTCCTGGTACACACACACAAAAAGCCCAGAAAGCGGCATTCTCCATATGGTTTTCTGTTTTATAGGATATACACGCAATAAGCCACACAACTGTAAACCTGGAGGCGTTCTCTTGCTGCTGTTAATTCAACTCCGGTGAAAATGCAAAAAAACAAAATTAGAGAGTTCGATTCCCACCTTGCCCCTGAGAGAGCCGAGTCGCCAGGGACCTCGAGAATCTGCGTTTGAACCCTCCATCCCCCCCCCAGTTAAGCGTTCAACACCTTCTTAGAAATTGGGGGAGCAGCAGGACGAGGGGGTTGGGGACAGATTTTATTGTAAGGTAATAACATGCTGTCAAAGGCACTGTCAGGGATTTCAACAGGAAGGCTTATAAGTTGATGAGAGTCCTAGAAACCGCAATAGAGTCTTTTCCCCGATTCCGGGCCCCGATCCGATTTTTCGAGGGCCTCTGAGCGTCCACTCCCACCTTCTCAGATGTTGCAAACCGTTTCAGACTCACATGTTCTTCTTCAGGAGCCTCTTTCAACAAATCAGGCATTTTCTGAAATTGCAAACTGCGTTTAACCCCTAAGTCACAGCCGCTCAGCAGACAGCAGGGGCCTCCTGAACAGGGCAGCTCCCAGCAGAGCCGCCGCCGAAGCCCCAGAGCCCTTCTGTGCCCAGAGGGGTTAACTCCACGGGGCCAGGACGTGTCCGAAAGTTCTCCATGTTCTCGGGAGGAGTAATTCTCAGAAGGGCTGTGCAGAAACGGGGAAATGGGGACTGAGCTCTCCGTGGAAAACAGTGCATGGAAAAACAAAAGCAAGCGACTGCATAAACCTCTCCTCAAGTTTAAAATAGATGATGCTTCTTTTGCGCTGTTGTTGGTGTTCACGAGTTGGCCACAGTTGGGACAGGCTAACTATAATCAATGCAGTTTAGTCAGAGCTTTTCTGTTCAACCTCCATCGACTTGAGAAGATTAAAAAGTGAAATTTAGGAAAAAATGAGCGAGGCTGATTTAGAAATAACTTACACTCTAAATAAATGGTACCATTTCCACTCACACCCTGTTGTCACCAATCGGTTCATTCTTAAGATTCTGCTACTTCCCATCGATGGCCACCTCAGGTTTGGAACTGATAAGTCCATAGGCTCACTACCCTCCTCACTACCTTCCTCGTACCCACCCCAGGTGACGGGGGTCATCAAGTTCAGGACTTGACGTCCTAACCATTCTAGAAGAAAAGTGAGGTTTTTTTGTTGTTGTTTTTCCAGAAAGCTCCAGGGCACCGTCCAGTCCAAGCCTGCACATCTCACAGTCCTTCAGCCACTTCCATTTCTCCACATTTTAATTCAGTGCTCCTCAGCTGGGGCTGCAAATTACAATATCCTGGGAAGCTTTTAAAAATTCCAAAGCCCAGGCTACATCCCAGACCAATTATATCAGAGTCTCTGTGGGTGGCACAGAGGCATCCGTATTTGTTAAAGCCCCACATGCAGCCAGGGTGAGAACCACCATCCTGACCGTTGTTCCTGTGTCCAGTCCTGCTCTCCTCAATCAATGAGTCTGCCGAAGGGAGGAGGGAGGTTTCCAAAGCAACACATGTGTTCATGTTTTCACCCTGTTCAACAGTCCTTAAAATCTCCTTAATGGCTGCAGAAAAATACCCCAATTCCTTCGCCTGAAAATCAAAGTTTGCTGGTCGCCTTTTCTCTCTCTAGTTGCACTTCCTGCCAATTCCTGCCTCCATACTCACCAACCCAGTCACATGGAACTCCCCGACCCCCCCACACACCATTCTCTCTCCCCCACATCCTAGCCCTGGAACAGGCTGCTCCTTCCGTCTGGAAAATCCTCTCTCCCCCGGTCCAGTACCAACTCACATCTAACTTCTCATTCACCGTTGGATTCAAGTCAGGTGTTTCTCCTTGAGAAGTCCTGCCCCGGCCTGGGATGGCTGTTGACCACCGCTCACGCGGCCCCCAAATCTCTGACTTACCTTGAGTACAGGGAGAGAGGCTGCCTACTCACTTGCTTTCTCTCCCATCCAATTGTGAGCTGCTGGGAGCGAGAGATGCCTTGTCCATCACAGTGCCCCAGTTCAGCATCTGGCCCATGGTGGGAGCACAGAGTAAACAGGACTGAGTGGTCCAAACCAGCTCTACTCAAAAAGCCTCATTGTCCAATTCAGTGTTATACTATTCCTGGTAGAGATTAGCCCCCTAAATATCAGAATCATTTACATGAAATCAATCCTATTTTTCCTATGTACATGCAAATGGTCAGTGTTCTATGGCTCTGATGAACTGACACTGAGAGAGAGCTGTGAGAGGCAGCCCTTAGATTCGGTGTCGAGAGTCAAAGGGTCTCACGGCTATTTTACAGAAAGGAAAGACCTCTGCTGAATGTCAAGTCAAATAATGTTTGTGGTTTGCAAGCCTTCCAACCAACCTCCTATTTCATTTATGCTCACTGAGAAGGATAGAAAATGCCACCAGATGTAGTTGTGATAGCCTGGGGTTCAGCAACCATGGTATGAGAGTAAAGATAAATGAAGTCCTATAATTGATTTTGAAAGCCTTGCTAGTCATAGCCACACTCCCTGCCCCAGGAGCAGAGGAAAGGTGGTCGGTTGATAAAACAGAATGTCCCAAGGTGACTTGCTGAAAGCATAACGCTAAGCTGGTGGGAGATGGCTTTGAATGTCAGGAAGACAGGGGAAGGGGGGGGGGGGGGGGGAATGAAAGAAAGAAGGGAAAGGGAACAGGAAAAGGAAACTGAAGGGAAAAAATAAGAGATGTTGAAGGTAAGATGAGGGGAGGGTGGAAAAAGGGAGGAGAGGGGAGGGAACCAACGGGTAAATAATCTCCATCGGCCCTCTAGTGAGTATTTTACTCTCATCTTACATATAGGAAAAATGCAACACAAAGCAGTTAACACACTTACACAAGGCTGTGTATCTACTAAGTAACAGAAATTTAAAAAGGAAAGAACAAGGAAGGAGATTCTGAAGAGCAAAAATGTGTAAGGATGAGGGAAAAGAGGAATGCATGAGAGAAGGGAGGAAGAGGAAAGGCAGGCGGAATAGGCCGAGAATTTAATTTAAAAGCACAAACCGTAGCCCTGACATTGCCCAGACATCCAGCATGAACCCCATGCTGCCCTGGGACCACATGAGTCTGGCCTTTCTCTGAATATATGGACCTTTCTTGGGCCCGAGCCCAGGAGCTCATCTGCCACCTGGACAGGTTGTATTTTTACTCTGTGGAATTTCAGAAACAGCTTTAAAGGAACAAATTCTCCATCGAGTGTTCCTGGCTAACCCTTCAGTAGACGGCCGATTGCGTGAAAAGGCAGAAGATACGCGAGGTCAGAGAACCTTCTCCTTGTGCCCTGGACCTTAACTTACAGAAAGGATGCCAGGCAGTATCTCCAGGCCCATCTCACTGTGACAAGAGGTCTTTGTACCCCCCCCCCCCCCCCCAGTCCAAACACAGGCTAGCTCTCCATTCACTGCAGGCCAACTGAAATGTGCCTTGTCATCGTTACTGCTTTGGATTCTTTGGTGTATGTTTGTCGGTTTTGAAAGCTCATCTTAACTTTGAGGAACCCTATTTCTTGTCTTCTGTTCTCACGTGTTGACATTTAATGGTCACAGCTTCAGAGAGAACCTAACCAGCTGGGTGGGAACGATAAATTGGGGCTGGAGGTGAGCAGCCCACAAATTTCTCACATTCCTCTTTTCACTTATCAGGCATCATTTTTCAACAGGTTCACATAACATGCCAGCCTGAACCCACAGAGCTCCAAAACTACAGCTCTTTGCTATGGGAATGTTACTAAAACAACAAAAACAAGTTGTAACCAAGTACCCAGTTATATCTGGCATTGTGAGGCTAATAATAATATCCACTCTAACAATAATAACAAATTTATGTAGCATTCAACATTTCACAGATGGCTTCCACATATGGTATTTAATTGCATTGTCATTAGCAATCCTAAGTGGTAGGTGGGGCAAATATTTTTCACTGTGCCTGCATAAACAACCTGAGGTCCAGACAGGTTAAGACACTGGCCCAAGCTCCTGTGATTATTAAGAGGAGAACATGAAATTGAAACTTCTATCCCTGAGTTTGGTGCTCCTTCCACCATAAGATAGATTTTGGTACATTAATTTCTCTTTTGAGAAAAAAATTTCTCTAACTATAATCCTGTTATTTGCTTTTCAAATTGAACTTGAACAGCTGCTCAAAAGGCATTTGTCATTCAAGCTAAACACTGCCATTTCCTTCAAGCAGAGAGATCTGAAGAGGTAAAGAAACAGAGATGTGGAGAAAAGAACCCCAGACATTTACTTCCCAAGAGAGCTCAGCAGGGACTGTCTCCTGCTTCCTGGACAGAAAATCCAACCAAAGGCATGTGAGCTAAAGGTCATGCTTTAAAAAAATTAAAACGTATTTAAGCACATTTTCTGAGACATGGTTGCTATTGTACTAAAGGTGTTTCCCAACTTATTAAAATGAACTGACCCTTTCAGACAATTCTAAGATTACTGATTAGTTCCCAATTCACCTCAGCCCCGATCCTTCCCAACCTTGGAGGGAAGTAAATTGCTCTTTTTCTTTTTCTTCTTCTTATCATTGAATATTTGGTGACCACATGCACTTTGTTGATTTTTTTTAAATATTGTTTGTAATTCTTGAAAAAGCTGTCTCCCAGGAATGCATCATCTGCTGCGACATGCAGTTTTTGTCCATGCAGATTTCGTTCATGCACTACATATTTTCATTGTAATCATTTCACCTTAAGTCCTGCTTAAGAGCTGCATTCACTTGTTGTAAGGAACTACCTGGATTTCTTCCTCAAAACTAGGAAGGGGTAAGGAGGCAAGGGACAAAAGTGTGCATGCCAATGAATTCGATTAGGACACAACTTCTTCTCCATGCCACCATCTAGTGAATTCCTTGAGGTAGGGGACTGTGCTTTGTGCTTTATCCACATCAAGGAGGCTTGAAGCCAAGCAGCCCTGAGTTCCAATCTGACTTTGTCACTTACTAGGTTTGATCTTGGTTAAGTTCTGGAATGTCTCTGGAACTTATTTTCCTCATCTGGGATGTTAACTTTGCAGAGACACTGTGAGGACTGAATAAAATAATGAATATAAAAGATCTGGCACAGAGAAAGCACTCAATAAATATTAGATTCCTGCCCCATTATTTATCTTCGTACTATCCCTACACTGTGGACACTGAATTATTTGTTTGCAAATGCTTTGAGTATATCAAACCCCTGCTTTGAAATGTTTACCTTTTAATTTTAAGAGAAAAAAGATATAAAAAAAATAAGGCCAGAGGATACTAGATGCAATAAGAGAATGTAGGACAGGGAACTAGGGACAAGGAGAAGCATGGGTCATAGGTTTGTCCAACTTCAAGTTCATCGGAAGGTTCTATATACAGGGAGTGGATTGCCATCAGCTTGGGTGGTTTTTAATTTTTTGTCATAAAGTGGAAGTTTTAAAGCATAAAGTAAAATAAATGGCATCAGCTAAACTCATGACTCAGAGCTCTTCGTAACATGAAAACATCTCCTTTCACACAGATCCATTATATAATTAGCACCAAATAGTTAAGAAAAAATGCTTCAAACTATTTGTCTCAGCATGTTTAAAGTGTGAAAAATTAGGAACAATGCAAATGTCCAATAATAGGAGTATGACTATATAAATTGTAATGACTCACAGAGTGGAATGCTGTGTGGCTATTCTGAGGCAGGTCTCTATTTACTGACATGGAAAATGTTCATAACAATAAATGAAAGTGCAGGTTACAAATACACACCCATACATATAAAATGAACACTTTTCCCAATGTATTTATTGATAAATCTGCACAAAATTTCTGGCAGATTATACAGCAAGGGATTTTTCCTCTGGGTGGTCAATTTGGGGTGGGTTACCTTATTTTCTTCTTTAATTTTAGTATTTCCTAGTTTGTCAATTTATTGCTTCTGTGATTAACAAAGGAGACATGAGGCAAACAATTATTTTTAAGTAAATAAATATTTGTTCACATCTTATCACTTTTAATGGTCACTGCTCTGAGATATGGCAGCCTAAACTAAGTAATCTGAAGGACTCTATTTTAATCAGAAGCATTACATTCTGTCCTCTAAACAGATATTTGAAATTTTATATTAGTTATTATAAGAGGGGAAAAACAGTTCCTGCCAAATATGAAACATAATCAAACTTTTGAATTTTAATTATAGTTATTTGCAGTGAATCTGCTTTTTGTGGCGTAATTGATGGAGAACTAGTAAGATCATAGTGTGCTATTCACAGAGATACACTAGCTAGGGATGCTATTCAACCACTAAATCTTAAGCAGCGTGTGTATACAAGACACATTTAGAAAGTTCAAAACTATGCAAATATGTTTAAATAGTGGCTAAAATATAATCATAATCACTACAGAAACAAAAAGCTATCTCTAAAATTAGAATTAGCCCAGGCAAAGTAAGAGATAATGTCTATCTAACAGGAAGAGGACAGATAACTTCTATATGTATAAAGGTTTCAAGAGTATAGAAAAAGACGAAGCTTCCCAGCTCAAATGAAAAAGCCAGCATAATCTTTATTTCAAAATTTGTAAAGGCATTTATGAAAATGTACAGAGAAAGTTTTTAATTTATGTTTATAGAGGGGAAAAAAATCGTAAGTGTAGGAATCTAAACCAGCATTATTTGAAAGCAATCACAATGCATTCTCAGAAACGCAAGGATAGTTCAACAGCAGGAAATCTATTAATAACATTCCACAAAGTTGATATATAAAGGAGAAATTTTTAAATTACCTAAATAAGTCAATACAAATTATTTAATTTAGAAAGGAAATATTTTGTCAACATCTCAAGAAAAGATACACAGTTAAAACTGCATTATGCCATACTGCATAATTAGATTAATGAAATAGAATAGAGAATTCTAGAGATAAACCCATGTATCAACGATTATTTAACTACAAAATGCTATCTATATTCCACAAAATGGAGAAAGTTAAATTATTAAATAAAATCATGTCAAAATAATTTGCTATTTATGGACCATGTATTTAGGGAAAAATTAAGTTATACTCCTAATTCCTATGATACCCAAAAAATAAACTCCAGGTGACAAAAAAAAACACAACACCTTAAAACAATGAAAATATTAGGACAGTAGGAAAGCACATTGGAAAACATTCTGTAAAAATCATAAAGAACAAAAATAATAAAAAATTAAAAATTTTAATGACAAATGATATCATTATAAATTAAAAATGTGTAATAGATTGGGAAAATATTTGCAACATATACAGAGAGCAAGGTTTAAAGATCCATAAAATATAAAGAGATAGTATAAATCAATGAGAAAAAACTTTAGAAAATGGATGAAGGATATGAACAGGCAATTCACAGAAGAAATGCAAGGATATATATAAAACATTTATAAAAATATGCTCCACTTCACTATTAACCACTGAGTTTTTCCCTCACCCATCAGATTACAAATGTAAATATTGATAATGTGCAGTGTTGATGCGGGTGTGGGGGAAAAGCCATTTCATGTTTTGTTGCTGGGAGTGCAATCTGGGAAAGCTAAACTCTGCCTTTGGAAGGTAATTAAGCAATATTTACCTGATTACATATTATGATTATTTGCTAGATCAACTGCATTCTTATAAATCTCTTATATAAAAATACTCTCACACAGTTATATAGAACCTAAAAAAACTCAACTATCAATCAGTTGAAGTATCTTTAATAACATTAATTGTATTTCTATTCTATTGAATAATATGCAACAATTAAAAAGAATAAAGTAGGCCCCACTCCACCCTCACCTGGGTGCAGCTCCAGGTGCTGCTAGGCTGCCAAGGTCATGGTCACACAGCTCCCTTCAACAAGAATTTGCTCAAGAAACTTGCCTGGACAACCAAAAAACAGCAATAACAAGAACACAAAAAAACACATTTTGGTACGAAGGTCCTTCCTTGAACTCTCACTTTACTTACAAGCCATCCCAGTTGGAATTACTAACTCAGAGTTCCTCAGAGAAAATCAAGAAGGAAGCCCATGTGTGCCTCAGAGCCCTGAACGGCCTCCTCTGCAAAGCACTGGTGGATTTGCTGTGCACCCCTGAAGTGAGCCAAGCGATCGACAACCCAAATGTGGCGCTCTCCAATGTGTCTCTGACATCAGATTCTCCCCCTGGGGTGTGATCTGGAAGAAACTCTTTGCTGTACAGAATGCAAGCGCCAGGACAGAGGCCCGCCTGCAGAGAAGTGGGAGGCACCTTGCGATGGCCCAGCAGACTCAGAGGAACGTGCCACGTGTTTGTTCAGGACAAAGAGCATGCAGTTGTAGCCGAGGCTGATCGGTTACTGGCAATTGCTTATTTTGGAGCCCCCCCCCGCCCCCTGTGAAAACAAAGACTATACAAAATTATTTCAGGGACCCCAAGGCCTGGGATTCCCCATCGCCACACAACACCCTGGGCCCAGCTGTGCACTTAAGTCTGGGATGGCTCATGAGGCCCCGGCAAGCAGATCGTGGAGTACGAGAGGAGGAAAGAGAAGTATGTCGGGTACAAGCCCAACCAGAGCCAATGGCTGAGCTCACGAAGCGAACGAAAGAGGCGAAGGCCAAGCCCTGGGGGGCTGCGCGTGAAGCCGGCCTGGATGATGGCAGGGCCCTCCGTGAGGAGCTCCGCCCAGAGACACCGTGGGAGCTCCAAGAAGCACAGCAGCAGCCAGAGGCCGACAGAGGCACAGCAGAAAGGACCACGGTGACTGTCAGGGATCATGAATGGATGTGTGTTGTGAGTCTTCAGCTTTGCATGTGATGGAAACTGCGCTTTGAGAAGGAAGCACAGCCACTTGCAGTGTTTCACAGGAAAGCCTTTGTGATTGATGGAGGGGGGTGAGAATAAAGTAGGTTTCTATTTATTGCTCTTTAATGATCTGCAAGACATGCTATGTTTGTGTGTGTGTGTGTGTTTTCAAAAAAAACACACAAGTTTGCAGAGCACAAAGTACAATATAATTATTTCTTTGGGGGGAAAAAGCCCCAAATATTTGTGTAAGTATATGGAGAAAAATGAAGATTGGTAGCCTTCTTTAGAGTTTATTTACAAAACACTCCAGTAATAACACTTCATGTCTGTAAAATGCTTTAGTTTACGAAATACTCTCTTACCCATTTCTGTCTTTGGTTTTGAAACTGAGGCAGTGTGACTACCTGCACTTGCTGGTGAGAAGGCAGGGTAAGTAGACTGTCTGAAACCACAGAGCCAGGAGGGTATTAGATCCATGTTTCCTGACCCTGCTTCCACTGCCTATTATACACCACCAGAGTGAAGGTCACCGAATGAAAAGACTGTAGTTAATAGACTTTTATATACTATAAAATGAGTCAGTCTTAGACCCAGCAGAAGGAATGTGGCTATTGAAGAACACAAAGTCCCCAATGGGCATTTCTACATGCAACTAACAGTGTCCCAAAGTACAGGGATAACGAAAGTGTGCATTCCAGTTTTACAGAACCCAAGAACTTAACTGACTTGCCCAATATTACACAGCTCATTGACAGAAGAGCCAAGTCTAAAGCTACCTCTCCTGAGCCCAATCCACTGTTCCCTCCACCAGTCTGCTCACTTCCTGCCACACTCCTGCCACACGGCTCGGCTCTGCCTTCGCTGATTGAAGCGCTACAGGTGAACGGCACATAATCAAAGATCAATGATACATGAAGTTTCGGTTTCTGGCCCTTCCTCAACAGCACTAAAACTAAATTCATTTAAAGTGTCATAAACTTTATCCCCATGAAATAGATACAGAGCCCATGATTCAAAGGAGCCTGGGACTGAAAAAGAAAATTAATTCCAGCAGAATTTATTTTTCAGATGAAGAAATGGGAGCCTGAAGTGAAGTGCTTTTTTCCATGTTCATTCAGGAAGTTCATAGACAGCTGTAAATACTCCTCTCCTCCCCTTTTCCTTTTCGGCCTCACAGAGTAGAAAATTTCACCAAGAAAATTCCAGAAAGAGCTAAGGGAAGAGAGGATATTCCCTTGAAAATTAGGAAGGAAGGAAAATCCAAGTTTGAAAAACTATGATAAAACGATTTAAAAGGAGGACTAATGAGATGAAAATGGTATTTTACACCTGGTCTCACAATCTGTTTTTTCACTAAAGCTTTGTACATTTATTTAGAGCTTGAATCTCTCATCTAACTCTTCATTTTCTTTTTTCTACTATTGTATATTTTTTTCATTCCTTTTTGCCTTCTTTTGGAATAGTTTATTATTCCACTTTCCTCTTAATTAGATGTTGATTATATATATATATATATTGGGCCCAGTGTGTCCTCATGGATTTTTTTTAAATTTATCTCTATTGTTTAAAGTATTACAAATGTTCCCTCTTTTCCCCATTGACCCCTTCTACCCTGCACCCTCTCCCTGCCCCAGGCCTTCACCACACCATTGTCTGTGGGTTGTGCATATATGCATGCAAATTCTTTGGTTAATCTCTCCCCACCCACCCACCCCCGCCTTCCCAGCAGTAGATGAGTGGATAAAAAAGCTGTGGGACATTTACACCATGGAATACTACGCAGCTATAAAGAAGAAGGATCTCTTACCCTTTGGGACAGCACGGATGGACCTGGAGAGTATTATGCTAAGTGATATAAGCCAGGCAGAGAAAGACAAGTATCACATGATTTCACTTATATGTGGAATCTAAAGAACAAAATAAAATGATGAACAAAACAGATCCAGTGACATAGAAACATGGAACAGACTGATGATTATATATTCGTTCACTCTTTTTCACAGTGGTGTCTTACAGATTACAGTGTGCCCTAGATTTATAGGGAACTAGAGTAAATTAGTATTTTTATTCTATTCCAAACAATGGGTCTTTAAACACTTTAACTAAATTTACTCTCTGCATACTCTTTGTTATTGTTTTCATGTATTTTCACCCTTCACATATATTAAATCCCAAACACAACATTCTTGTTTATTTTAAACAGTATATATATATACACGCATATATTGTTAATCCTCACCAGTGGATACTTTTTCCATTGCTTTTCAGAGAGTGGAAGGGTGTGACGGGGAGAGGACAAAGGAGAGAGAGAGAGAAACATTGATGTTCGAGAGACACATCGACTGGCTGCCTCCTGCACATGCCTCAAACAAGGGTCTGGGAGCGAACTCCCCATCCAGGTACGTGCCCTTGACCAGGAATCAAACCCAAGACACTTCAGTGCACAGGCCCACGCTATAATCACTGAACAACGCTGGCCAGGACTACAGTTAATATATTTTTTAAGTTTACTCAACTATTTACCATTTCTGTTTATTTTCTTTACTTCCTGTATTTCATTTTTTCTTATGAAAAGCTCCCTTTAGTATTTCTTTTGGTAAGGAAATTCTAGCACAAGTTCCTGAAAGTTTTTGTTTGTCAGGAAATTGTATATTTTGCCTTTGCTCTTGAAATAAATTCTTACTAGATGTAGAATTCTAGGTTTCTTTTCTTCCAGCACTTTAAAGATTTATTTTCTTTTGGCTTCCATCTTTTCTATTAAAATGTCAGACTTACTATTGTTGCTTCTTTGTAGATAATGTGCTTTTCTATCAGCTGCCTTCAAGATTTTTATCGTCTTTGGTTTTCATTGATTTTACTAGGAGGTGCCTAGATAGATTTTTCTTTGCATTTATCTTGCTTTAGGTATAAAATGCTTCTTGAAGCTGGGATTTGATAGCTTTCAACAGATTTGGGGAATTCTCAGACATTATATCTTCAGATCTTTCATATGTCTCTATGCTTTTTCTATATTAGTCATTTTTTCTCTTAGTGCTTTAGTCTGGATACCTTTAAATAAGAAGGAGCTATATCCAATCTGCTGTTAGATCTATCTTATGATGTCTTTATTTCAGTTATCATTTTTACTTCTGCAGCTTCTATTTGATTCCCTTATAGACTTTCCTGTTGAAATTACCCATATTGTTATCTTTTTAAAAACATATTAATCATAGTTATTTTAAACTCTGTGTCTGATAACTTGAATATGTGAATCAACTGTGGGTCTATTTTTATTGGCTAGTTTTACTTGTGTTTCATTTGGTCTTGTTTCGTGGCAAATCTTATTTTCGTTTGAATATAAAATATTGCATATTAAAAACTGTACAGGACCTGGATGCATCTTTAGCTTCTTTCAAGCAGGCAGAGAAGGGCACAGCACCTCCGTCCAATCAAACATGAGTCGAGTCTTTAGATGTCCCAGCTGAAAGCAGGCAGTATTCACCCATGACCTCTCTTCCTTGGAAGAACCTGAACTTAAATTTTTAAAATTTTTAGCTCCACATCACCGTGAGACTACTGAGAACTCTGTTTGGTTCCTTGGCACTTCTGTTTTCTGAGAGGCTTGGCACTTCAATTCCTGGCTGTTTTCATAGCCCTGATTTCAGTTTTTGTCTTCCAAGCTCTGAAAGAGGACTGAAAACTCTGATCGACATCTCTGGCTCTTAACAGATGCTCAATGTTTGGCTTCTTTGCCTTTCAGCCCATGCCCCTTATAAATTAAGGAGGAAAAGTTGCCTAAAATATCAACTTCACCTCAATGTGTTTCCCTTTTCTACAGGATTTTGGACTCTCAAATCTTGGCTGCCTTGGTAGTTTTTTGATGCCTTAAAACATTTTTTAAAATTTTTATATAGCTTCTCTAGTTGTTCTCACTTGAAAGTTTAATCTGCTATGAGATATTCTATTAGAATTGAAAACGAAACTCCTATACAAGATAGTGATATGATAGAAACACAATACTAACTTTTGTGCATGCCTCAAATTAAAATTTGGCTATATTTATATTAAAAATAAATTTTCATGAAGCCACACATATGATATAATTACTTCAAACACACACAAATAAGCCCATATATAACTGTTGAAATCGGAATAAGGTCTGTGGATTATACCAATGTCCGTCTCCTGCTCTGGACCCTGCACTACAGTTATACATAAGGTCAGTTTGGGGGAAAGCAAGATTATGTGTCCTTTACCCAAGTCACAAAGTTACAAAGTAGACAAGTTACTATCGAATTCTTCATTAATGGTTTTTCCTTTGAGAACAAGAGTAACGTTTGCTTTTTATAATAAACTTAGAGTATTGCAGAAATGCATAACATAGGAAATTAGACTCACTCGTGTACTATCATCCAGAGGACAGCACTGTTAGCATAGTATATCTTCATCTTTCTTTAGGTGAATAATCACTAGATCTATTGGATAATTTTTAAGTAACAGTTCCTAATTATTTTTCTTATGACTTTTCAATTTTACTTTTTTTTAGTTTCTTTAAAATAGGCTCAGGATGTAGTTTGAATTTAGAATTCGCTGGTCACAAAACTCAGTTTTATATATTTTCTTTCTGACATTTTTTTTACGCCCCAAGTACTCAAATTCTCTCTTATTTATTAGTGAACTTTCCATCAGTCATTTAGTTGTAAGAGGGTTTTCAACTACTAGGTGCAGAGACTTAATGTTATCACTTCTATTTTTCATTTCACATAATTAAATTGATATCATATGTTGCACTTTTTGCTCCTTGCTTCTGTATGTATTTACACCACTCTTTTGTTGTGCCCATTAGAAATATTCTAGACAGTCTATGGAAAAGCCATGCAAGAAGGTTGTGTCTCCCTGGACATTTCTTGGCAACTTCCAGATAATACATACTTATTTGAAAATTAAAATTAAAAAATACATTTTCCAAAAATTATTGAAAGAAACTTTGTGTTTAAGAACTGCTACAGTTTGGGTAAAAATGCATCCTTTGTCGCACTGTAAGATAAACTTTCAAACAATCTACCTAGATGACATTCGTTTTACAACATTTAAGGTTTTCTCCATTTAGACTTAAGAAAGAAGCAACTTTCCTTTGCTGTTGAAACAAGTGAAATCATACCAAAGGGGGAAATAGGCTATGGACTCTCTGAAATATATTTTTTAAGGAAAATAGACCGTGTGAAGTCCATTGACTTTACAGATTGGTTGTTTGTGAGCATGCCAATTCAACTGCAGTCATTTCCTTTAGCCCATTAGACAAATGTTATAGAGAAGCCCAGTGTAATCTTCTGAATTTATGGTATCATCTGAGAAGGGATATTCTGTGACTATGAAAAGTTATAGTAGTTTGAGGCTAAAGGGAGTAGGGGCAAATAGTATGATTATGCTCTCCTTCACGAATCAATTCCAGATGTTGCCATTAGATTCTCTGAGTGTTGAAAGAAAAACAAAAATTGGTGCTAGAGAGACCATAGAAATAATCTAGTTGAATCTTCTCCTTGTACAGAGGAGGAAACTAATTGTCTACAAAAGACTAATTGTCTACAAAAATTATACAGTCAGGTATACAGAGTTGGGTCTAGAACCCAGGTCTCTTATCCAATTTGGGGGTTCTTACAGATAAGAGTAATCAGCAAGTGCATAGCTTTAAGATAAATAAAATTTTATCCCTCACCAAAGCACATAAGATTAATATTTCTTTGTGACATTTCAAATCCTGTATTATATAGATGCCTAAATAACAGAAAATGATGAAATGAGGGTTTGGGAGGAATGCAAGTGAGCTAACTAGAAAAGATTTAGATTATTTGATGAGCATACAACTAGAAATATACTGATTAATTATATCATGACTAATCTCTTTTTAAATGGGATATCATCTAAATTTGACTTTAAAAAAAATTTTTTTAATATATCTTTATTAATTTCAGAGAGAGGAAGGGAGAGGGAGTGAGAGAGAGAGATAGAGACATCAATGATGAGTCATTGATCGGCTGCCTCCTGCACGCCCCCTGCTAGGGATCGAGCCTGCACCCCGGGCGTGTGCCCTGACCCGGAATCAAACAGAGATCTCCTGGATCCTACGTCAATGCTCAACCTCCCAGCCATGCCCGGCTGGGCTAAATTTGATGTTTAATAACTTTGTCTAATAGAAAAAAGAGTATCAAACCTGCTAGGCCTGCTACTCACATAAATTCTTTGAAAACCAAAATAGCACTTATGCTAATGTATCATTCTTTGTGTATCAAATTAAATTCTTTTGGCTCATTTCTTACTGAATGCTCCATCATGATACACTGATTGACTCTTGGTTTGTTTGGGGACTTGGTAATGACTCTTCACTCTGACTCTTCTTATCAGAGGCGACTCTACAAATAGTCGCCCCTCCTTCCCTTCCACAGGGACTGGGCGCGACCAGGCGTCCCCGTGCAGTCTGGAAGCACGGAGTGCAGCTCATGAAAACCAGCGCTGGAGTTCTGCATTCTAGCCTAATGGACAAGGTGAGGGTGGGAATGTGGAAGAGCGGACCACGAGGCAAAATCTCCGTATGCAGGGCTGTAATTCATGTCATTTGCGTCATAAATAGCCAACTGATCCTAACACGGACCTTCTAAAATGTAGATTAGACTTGAAAAAGTCTATCATTACTGCTTATATCTGAAAAAGCAACTTACTAAAGATGTAAAGCAAATATAGGAACAACTTAATCTAAAGGCACATTTTGCAGTTCTGCTTTGCAACACCCAACACCACGCCTCAATTTTCTCATCTGTTAAATGGTGATAGCAATAACCTATTCATTTTTAGTTTGGGTTCGGTCAAAACAATTGCATATAAAAGGGCTATTAGACAATAAGTAGAGTATTTTGGCTTTGTTGTGTTGTTGTTGTTAATAGCAGCCTCACATCTTGTAATCACAAAGTACGTGCTTTAAAACCATGGTGATTATTAACATTTTCCTATGAATGGTCATAGTTAGGCTCCTCATTATTGAACACAGCATGGCTGAGAAAGCTACACAGGGCAATAGCCACACCATTTAATGAAATAGGTAACGTGCATATACAAATCTTCAAGCATTCAGAAGGCCCAAAGAGAAACAACATCTGGATATTAGGCTTTCAAAAGGTGTGGGAGACTAATAGTTCATAAATTAGTATTAATCTAGGATGATGCTATTACACTCAAAAGAAACCAAAGCTTTGTAGTTCACATGACATCAAACATGAAGGGTTTTAATAATATCTAAATTAATCTACCTCTAGGGAATGCTGAGTGGTGTTACACAGAAACTGCCATGGTTATCAGCTAAGAGAAAATCAGTAATTAAAGCAGGATCTCTTAGGAGCCTCTTTTGACCAAGTGTCTTAATCTGGCCCACGCCCAGGTGCCTGAAAAGGAAAGCAAATATGTATGACTGAAAGAAAGCAGTCACTCTAAGGAAAGTCTAAACACAGAGCTCTCGGATCAGAGAGAGGATTTTAGCTAACACGTAAGACGGCTGCGGAGCACACAGTAGGCCTTACAGAATGGTGCACATTTCACACCATCAAGCCCAATCTTTAAAATTTCAAAATGAATTATACTCCCATGGGGAAAATGTGTCAACAGACACTTTTAAGCACTGGCCAAGGAAATTTTTGATAAGTTTTTGGGGTACTATTTTTCCCCTTCAGGACTTCCCCTGAAAAGAGTGGCAACGTCATTTGCATCCTGAATACTCTGGAAACGTCCCCTTCCTGAGTCTTTCTCCTGAGACCTTACTTCAGCGAGGGGCTAAGGAAGCAGGTTCAGGCCTGTGATCTTGCTGTGCTCTCATGAATGAAAAGCCGACAAATGGGTTCTTATCTGTTAGGAAGAAATGGTGACAGAAGGTGCCCAACAGTCCATGGCCACTTAGATGTCATTCCCATTTTTAGCCACTTAGGACCTACTGCCACTGTCATTTATTCTCACTACTCTTCCTGATACTCAAAGGACCTTTTACCCAAGCTAAGTTACTAGGGACCCAAAGAGTGTAGTTTTGGAAACCATGACATCAGGATCTTTAACCTAGAAAAAGGACTCCCAAAGCCCCTTTGAATAAAAGGCCTGCAGAGAGGAAGCTCACTGGGAAAGCATGCCTTTTTCATTTTTTTCTTTTTGCATAGTTCAAATTTACGGGAAAGGCCAAAATTAGTCTCCAGCAAATTAAATCAACTAGGAGTATGTTTTGTGGGGGCAGGGAAGCATGCTTTGTGCAAAAGACTTTAGAAAGAAATAGTGAGCCCAGCATATTTTTAAAAAAGAACGTTGCCTTTACAGCCTAAATCTTAGACTTCTCTAGCAATCTAAAATAAAGTATTTATCCACGCACATGCCCTTTTACATTCAACTTTGTTGCCTCTAAGAAAAAATGTAATATGGACATTACGTTTGGAAAAGACATTAAGAGCCTTTTAGAAGAGTCTCACAGATAGCTAGCTGGCGGGTTTTGTTCAATGACTTAAGTGTAAAAGGATCGGCAGCATAATTTATACATTAAATTCCCCTCGTTTGTATTCTAGGACTACAACTGCAGAGAAAGCAATAGGCAGGATACAGTTGGCCTGTCACTGAATCTTCTGTAACTAAATGTTTGTCTGAGGTAGTTAGCCAGTGTGGAGTAGGGCTGTGTTCATCTCCGACGCGTAACGGTCCTCTCCGTGGACAGGGGCCTCGGGTATGGTTTAATTCCTCACGCACTAGACAGTGGTTCTCGAGAGGAGAGGTGTTAGACCCTCTGTTAACATTATTCCAAACGTAGGAGTAAAATCAAAATCAAAGGAACTGCAGACCTCCAGATGAAATACTTTGCCATGAGACAGTAATTGCTAATACAGTCCTCTAAAATAAACAGAAGAGATCATTAAAACTATTAAGAAATCGGAACCCTTTTTATAAGTACGTATTTCCACGTTAGACAATGTCAGTTGACTCTGCTTTGAAATCTGAAGTGATTTTTATCCCTTCGCACACCCCCTCCCCTCCCCCACTCCTATGCCCAGTACTGGCTCCTCTGTTCTTTTTACCAGGTTAGTGGTTATAACTGTCACATTCCTTTCCGGAATCGGGGTTCTCTTGGTTGTCTCATCGTAGTTTCATATTTAAGTGAACTCGGTGTTTATCACCTGTTTTTACCACAGCCAATATATTCCTAAATTTTTTATTTTGACTCTCTTTTCTTGGAATCATTTTAATATCAATTTTCTTCAAGCAGGGCTTGCGGGTGCCATGTCTGCTGCATGTGTTCATGTTTGAGGATGTCTGGAGCGATCTTTAAATCTGAGCCACAGCATCTGGCTTGAGAAGATTCTTTCTCTCTGAATTTTGTAGACATTTATCCATTGTCTTCATGCTGATTGTTACACTAACATCAGATGTTTCTTGATGAACAGGATGCCCTTTCAAAGAAATTTTCTTTTATTACATTTATGAATACTTTTTCTTTTCCTTCTCTATCTACTGTGCTCTCAACTTTAGAAACAGAGAGAGTCCTTTTGTTCAACAGTCTTAGGTGTCTTCTATAACTTTCATACATCTTTTTTCCTTCTATCTTGTTTTCATCTATCTTTTTTCCCTCTGAATTCCCTGGAAATATCTCATGACTTTTCTACAAGTAGTCAGTTTAATTTTTTGTTCAGGTTCTTCTTAACAACACATGAAGGAATTATTTTAACTTATGACTCCATAAAAGCAATAGAAAGGATAAATTAGTAAGAGCTGATGTCACACTAAAGAAAGAACCATATCCGGTTAACTAAAATATATAGGCAAGTCTCATTATGTGAGAATAATTTGTAGCAGAAAATTCACTTAGAGTGAATACACTTAAAACAAGGACTTGACCAAAATTTAAAATTACAAAGACAAGTTTGTCTTATGTTTAGGTTACAATCTGTTAATTCTTAAAATGAAGAAAGGACCAAGTACTAGAGTTTAGGGGGAATCTTTTTTTTTTTTACAAAAATTGCATGATTGCTTGTTACAGCATTCTTCCCCTCACATTTGACTTTAATGCAATGATCATAAGAAGAGCCATTTATAGAAAAATATTAAACAGCTTCATCAATTTTCCCAAGGGCTTCTCTTAACCCTTTGACATTTAAGTCATTGTCTTGCAACAATAACTGTTATGTCACTCTCCTTATTGGGTTTCTATTCTTCAAATGTTAACTGATCTAAAGCTGCTTGATATTCAAATGTTGTAATTAGAGTGATTTTTCAATATTATTTTCAGAAACCCCACACCACTTGCAAAGTTTTTTATTTAACTTTGCAATCAATTTATATTGTATTTTGCATTTTATTGCTGGATGCAATAAAAGGCTAACCAATCCAGGCATTGATAGGAAATACGCTGGTATTAATGTTTGAATGGAGGCAAATTTCACACATGTTGAGTTCTGCAAACGTTTTTTACTTTTCATTTCAATATATAACTTTTAATTCCAGGGAACTAATTAATAAATTCATTATTCAGACACTTGTTAAAGACAGTAAGGAAGGATTTATTCAAGAGGGACTAGTGCAATAGCAGTTTTGCAGCAAGGGAGAGAGACTGAGCTCAACATACAACAAGGGCAAGTAGAGATTTATGGCCAAGGAGTGAGATGGGGTTAGGATTCAATGGATGGAAAATTATCAAAAGGAAACATCCCAGCTAGGGGCCTTCTCACAAAAGCAGCTCCATAGGATTCTTGTTGAAGGCAGGCCAGGATGATCATTATATACCAAGTGTGGGAGATTTTTGCTGCGTGACTCAGTAGGATTCTTGCTAAATCTGGTCTAAGCAGGTCAAAGATAGCGCCCAAGGTCAAGTTCTAGTCAAAAAGACTCAGAGGAGCCTGACTTAAGTTTGGTCAAGGAGAGTGTTTGTCAGTGGGCAGAAGGTCTTTGTCCCATACTGTTTTAGGCTCTGTTCTTTTTCCATCTTGATAGCTGTGCTTTGCCCTTTGAATGTCCTTGTCTGTGTCAATATCTCATACTGGCCTCATCGTTTCTTGAAATAAGAGCTAGTGACCAATTTCAGAGTTCTCAACCTCTCCAACAGCAACAACTGTGGCTTCCTCTATTTGCTAGTTTATAAATCCACACCCCTGTAGGTTCTCCAAAGATGTCACTTCTCTTAGCTCTCTCTGCAAATTGTCCCTTTCTCCACGTTGCTGTGAAGTTTAGAATTTTACAAACCTCTCTGGATTAGCTGGCAAGGCTACTTTCAGGCTGATGGCTACCAGGAAGTCACCCCCGTTCCTCAAGATGCCTTTCCTGTGGTTGTTTCCTGACTGACTCCCTCTATCAGATATCCCCTGGAAGCAGCTGGAATCAACAATCCTCTGCTTACTGCCTTGCTGAGGATTTCCTTTTTAACTCTTTCATGTCTAGGTATCCAAGGATACCTCTGGGTCAGTTGTGCTAAAATTGTGAGAGAGCATGGGCCTGGCTTATACTAAGTCTACTATCAGCAAAAGGAAGTATAATAGCTCTATTATAAATGACTTCTTCCTGCAAAAAATGAATATATCAGAGCCAGAATGTCATGACATGAGTTGTTCTTGTTGGTTTATTATTACCATTTTCAGAGCATATTCAATTATGTTGTATGCAAAGTAAAAGACTCCCAAAGCACAACAAATTAATGGATAGATGAAGCCTTTGTAGACACTGATACACAGATTCAAATTTGAGTCCTGTCACTTATTAGCTTTGTAAGTAATACAACATTTTTAACCTTTGGAACCTCAATTACTACATCTCTAAATTGGGGTGGCAGTGTCTCCTTTACCAGACTTCCAGGAGGATCAGGAAGTGTATATGTAAAGCACTTAGCACGGACATTGGCAGTTAGTAGATGCTTGAAAATTGGTAACAATTTCTGAATATCAACTTATACCAGGCAAAAACCATTTTCCATAAAGGTAAATACCTTAAAATCCTAACTAGAATTTCCATAATCCAATAGCATGAAGGGCTCAGTCAGCCCCTCACAGTAGTTTTGAAGACAGGCTGGAGAGCAGTTATTTAGTAACATCTCACCCACCCTCTACCCAACAGAGACACAATCCAATGAGCTGAAGCAGCAGTAGCTCCTTGAACCCTGGACCTCTTGGGGTTTCACGTTTCCTACCCAATCAACTCCCTCACTTAGGCCTATGGGCAAATACTTAGAAGAGATTAACATCTCACCTTCAGAGGCCTATGACAACCAGCTAACAAATAACCCAATGAATCTTCAGTCAGCACCCAGCACCCCCACCCACTCGACAAAAATTGAAAACAGAAAACAGAAAAAGGATTTTCCCCGCAAGAATTCCTCTTTGATATACTACCTTGACCTGCACCTAACAGTTCAAATCATGAAAATAAGAATCTTTTATGGTTACTGAGAAAATTCATAGTTTATCATATTTTGTCGGCTGGAGAGGAAGAAAAGACTTGGCCAGGATCCTGGGGGAAAGATAGCCTGTCATATTTGCCTAGATTTATTTATGAAAAAGCACTCAGGATGATACTTTTGTGCAACATGCTCTCCTCCTGCTCAGAGCACCATTAGTGCAAAGCGAAATAGGAGAGGCTTCCAAACAGCCCAGGGCTGAAGGTACAGGAGGGGACCAAAATAAAGGGGGGGGGGGCACTCTCAACTGCCATCATTTCAACCTCTTGATTATTTAAACTTCTGCAGAATAATGATTGCATATCTGAAAGTAATACATCTGTTCCTGTCCCTCCCCACCCCCATGTGGTTTTCTAATCCCGAGGTAATTACGTTTTGACAAAAATTTATTGGGACATCTGTTTTTTCCCTTAGATCTGCAGGTCACTGTGCGACTCTAAGAGCAGCCCAGCAGAGAGCTGCTCTGGGGAAACCGAGTACAATGGCTGGCGAGGCCCAGGGCGCGGGCTGGGCAGGTTTCAGTTAGAGGCAGAAAGGGCAGTCCCCTGATGCCACGGCCACACACCTTCTCACAGGCCGTCCTGCCTGGGGCTGAGCGCAGGTTCTGGCCTAGGAGGGTAAAGGGATCAACAATATGGCAGAGGAGGGAAGGGGGAGGGCTGGCTGGCAACGGCTGGCAGCGTGCACCAAGATTCATGCATTTCCTAGGTTGGCATCCAATATAAAAATAATTCATGGAGGGGTGAGGATGGCGATGCAGTGCACAGGCCATATGTTTGGAACCCCTGCCCACAATGGCTGGCTGTGGTTGCCAGCGTCTGGTGCCACCAA
Source organism: Miniopterus natalensis (assembly GCF_054644295.1). Taxonomy (NCBI): domain Eukaryota; kingdom Metazoa; phylum Chordata; class Mammalia; order Chiroptera; family Miniopteridae; genus Miniopterus; species Miniopterus natalensis. Next base: position 23,643,099 of record NC_142092.1, on the reverse strand, counting down.
CTAGATTAGATTATGGTGCCCTACAGAGACACAGAAATCAGGAAGATGTCTCTAACTCCCAGCATTTGATAAAACATGGAGTAGCAAGGAACCTTACCCACACATAAAACTTCTCTTTTTAATTTTTTGCAAGCATACTTCACTTCAGTCTGCTCTTTGCTGGTGGATAAGCCACCAAAACATGCTAACATCTATTATTTTTTTCCACAAATGCCAGCTCCCACAGGAAAGGCCTGTGTCAGAATTCCACAGGGGATGCCTTCTCTCCATGCTTCTCTACCTTGGAGCTCTCATAAGGAAGTTTATTTTCCTGAGGTGTCCAACCCAATCTATTGACCTAATGTTTGAAAAAGTGTCTGAGTGACTTGCCTCCCTGCCAAGTGAAACTTTGGAACATTCTGAGATGTTTCTGCCATTAAGAACTTAATTAGGAATTTCAATAAGTAAATAAAGTTTCATTTCCCCTTCCTCTGGTTTATTGATTTAAAAAGAATCATGACCAAGATGTTTCACTTTCAAGTAGACACCAAACAACACTTAACTACATTTTTTTCTAAAAACTATCAATCTATCATTAGAGTGATTACATATAAATATCTACTCCCCCAAAGCAAATTAAGAAAATAAGATGCCTCTGGGTAGAACAAAGAATCTCTTTCAGGAGTGGATAAAAGACACACTATCCTAAATTTCCTTATGGAGTATTGAGTAGGAGCAAAGTCCCACTTCTCAGACAGAAACACTGAGAGGGAGAGACAAGGAACTAAAAGTCATTTTAATTGCTCCTGCACCAAGCTGGGCATGGAGCGCCAGGCTCTGGACCTCACTTCCAGGCTCCATCTCCATTCTTTTGATTATCAAACTGTCTAAAGATAGTCATATAATAGATTCCACAGAATCCTGGTGCCCCAAGAGATAACAGGTAGGTATATGGGAAATAAATGAAAAGAAAGATTTTTCTTAGAATAAGTTTGGAAATATTGGGTTAAAGGAGCTGAAACATGCCTCTTTAAGGCTAGATATCTTTAAATGTTTATGTGAATTATAGAGCTCAAAAAGAGTAAAAAGCCATGGGTGTATCTTAGTCAGCTCAGGCTGCCATAATGAAACACCATAAAGCCGGTGGCTTAAACAACTGAAATTTATTTCTCGAAGTTCTAGAGCCTGAAGGCTGAGATCTGGGCTCTGGCATAACCAGGTTCCGGTGCAGACTCTCCTCCTGGCTTGCAGACAGCCACCTCCTCTCTCTGTCCTCACATGGGAGAGAGAGGCCCATGGGAGAAGAAGAGGTATTTCTTCTTCTTATAAGGGCACTAATGCCATCATGGGTCGACATCCTCACGACCTAAAATAAACCTAAGTACCTCCCAAAGGTCCCACATCCTAATATCATGCTATTGAGGGTTAAGGCTTCAACATACGAACTTTGGGTGGGGGGAGGCACAAACATTCAGTCTACAACTGAGCACTGCCCAAACTTTCTGACTATAGAATTATGAGGCTTAAGAAATGCTAAACTATTCAACAATAAAGACAAATCTTAAAAAAGAAGAAATGCTAAGCTAGATTCCTCTTCAGTTATGAACTTTGACATAATATGAATAAGCTAATTGTATCATGGCACAGGACACACAAAAGGTACTCAGTTATTTTTTTGAATGAATTCGTTCACTCTTTTAACACTATCTATTTTTGTGCGAGAATATGGAAAATGAATCATGGTGGCAATACTAACCAAGGTTGGAAAATTAGAGGACAGGATGTGTGTGTGTGTTGGTGGGGTGGGATTTAGGCTTGGGAAGGGGGCCCCAATCTTCTCTTCTCTGTTGCTCTTCTGAGGCTTCATTTGAACAAGAATTATTAAGACTTCAGAATTAATCTTCCTATAAAGTATTGTTCTACTCCTGTATTATTTCACTGCCTCAAACTCACCTAATTTTTTTACTCCTTCTTTCCTCACCCTAATTTCCTAACTTATTTTTTGTTGTTCTGTTGTGCTATCGTATCTGAACCGCAGAGTTTACTCACAGGTGTACACACAAAGCCTATTTTATTGTGCTTTTGTTTGTGCTTTTTTGCTTCACTTCTTGTCCAAAGCAGAGATATATAGAATAAAGAAACTTCCAAGATAACAAATCTCAATTCTTTGGGTTAGATCTTGTAGAAACACTTGGAGAGAAAATGAACTTGGACTTTTCACTTAAAAAAAACAAACCTTTGTTAATGTCAGGTTCCAGAACCCGTATTTCTCATGCTAATTCTCAACATAAAATGCTTCTCCCTTCTAGCCCTTCCCATCAGCATCCTGGCCTTTCTATAAGAAACAACTCAAACCCCTCTCCCATAAGCCTTTCTCGGGTCCCCAGTGGCAGGATGTCACTTCCTCTCTAGTACTCACACAGCCCTTTTATGTATCTCTCTGAGCCTCACTCTGATCTTCCAGCAAATGAGAATAATAGTAGTATCACCACTTCATGATGAATCTTGTAGATGATCATCTCCCATGCTAGATCGGTACCTCGCTGCTCCTCAAGACACAGAATAGTGTCAGGAACGTGGTAAGTATTTAAGAAACGTCTTACTAGAACATGACCAGAGAATTACAAGTGGCCAGAACAGACCCACAGTTGGAAATGGAGAGCCATGCCACCCACCATGATGTTGGGGACAGTGTGGGGGCCAGCAGAGCAGGAGCCGGAGTTCGGACGGTGTGGTCAGAGCCCTGCCTTAGCCTCCAACTAGCTGCTTGACATCAGGAAACTCACTCCACTGCTCTGGGCCTCCATGGCCTCATCCTCGGGATGAAGCAGTTGGGCTGGGTGACCTACGTGCTCCACTGGACTCTGACACGACAGAACTCTCCGATGACCAAAATGCATCAATGTTTCCTTTCCAGAAGGCAGGCAGTCCTGCCCCCTCAGAAAACGGCCCCCGGCCCGGAGAGAACACTTGGTGCGCAGGTCCCACACTGACATTTAGGTAAATTACAGAGGAAAATCTCACGCCCAGATGAAAATAATTTCTTCCTTCCCCAGCCTATTTTCCCGTCACCGACATATTTACAATCGCTGTTTCAATTTTCCCCTCTTAGACGTCATGGGGCATCTTTTAACAAATACAATATGCACCCCAAGCCACCAGCCCGCTTGAAGCGCTCAGATGCCCTCCCGGGCACGGGCTGGGCGTGCGCCTGAGCTCCCTCTGCACACAAAGGGCGGCAGCTGGACCGACGGCCTGCCGGGGGTGAGCAGAGGGCCCTCTGCCAAATGCTGTTCCTTTAATTCACCTAAACACTGACCTTGAAAAATTGCCCTTTATGGGATGAGATGAGGTGTGAATTCAATCTCCATCCTCACTTGGGTCCTGTCATTTTCTGCGCCGTGATTGCCAGTTGTGCCAGGCAACATCCACTGGACCAGCAGAGGGTCTGCAAGATTGACAAGGTCCTCTGGGGAAGGCTGACATCAAAAGACCGGGCAGACTCATTTCAATCGTGGGCCCCTCTCTCACCATTTTTTTTTTTTTCCTAGTACTGGTTCAGTGACATTACCCGTGCAGCTTAACTACACCCTCTTAGATTGTTGAGCAAAAGGGGTGCTCATCTGAAATGAGGTTTTGGAAGGTTCTTGGTTCATTCTTTTTCCTTCTTAGATTCTTGGGCTCCTGACCTAAACCAACTCACTGCAAACTTATTCTGAATGTTCCAAAAGGGTGAGAGAGGGGAGCATGCACTCTGTCATTTCTCTTGTGCTCAAAGAATCAAATGCAGTCGATTTAACTTCATCAAATCGCTGACAACAGGCGCTGATACAGAGGATGGAAAATATGCAAGGCCAGAGAACAGCCAAAATCCTACAGTTTCTATCAGTATTAAAGCCAGATGTTCCACTGGCTATTCAAATTTGATAAAACCCACCAACAATAAAGCCTTCTCCCTGGGATCGGTGGGCTCCAGGGTCCATTCATCAGTATGTGGTTCACGTGCTTGGACACCAGGCCAACAGGTAGCATTTAAGGCCACACCAGGGTGTCAGCAAAGGTGGAACTGGTCCTTCTTTGTCTGTGGGCTTCTGTAGGTTGTTGTGGCTTGAACAGATCTGTTTATGCTACACTTGCTATGGCAACATTTATCTGATATGGACAAAAGGCATTTTAATTCTTGAATTAATAACACTTGAGTCAAGCCTATGATTCAACAGGAGGTATTCAAACAGTTTAAGCAAGGGCAATGTTTCCTCTGAAGTCAATTAATACAGCAACAAGCCTTTGGCTGAAGTGATCCAAATGTGCAGCGAGCAAGTGTTCCATGTTCTGTAAACCATCAAGCTATCTCTGCAGTGAGTGAATGGACAGGAAAAAAAATAAATGCACATCCTGTTGGCATGAACCTCGACTCAGAGGTGGCTAGTGCACTTTTTAAGGAGGACTGCAGAGGTGGCTTCTGCTCCGTCTGACAAAGTGTTTGACCCCAGTGTAAAGTGCGAGTGGGACCTGAGCACAACAGTGACTTGAATTCACCTTCCAGTTTTCCTGTCTGCCCACTTGACGACTGGAAGCTGTAGTTGGCCAGGTCCTCCTCCTACCTGTGCCTGAGCATAGCCCCCACCAGGCTCAAGTGACAGGATTTCACGGCAGATCTTTTCTGGGAAGCAGATGTAGCCCCAGGGGCACAGGTAAATGGCTTTCCCTCCTTCCCCCTGCAGCTCCCAAACAGAGGTTTCCTTTTCTTTCCTCCATTGAAAAATTGCCAAAACCACTCCATACTGTACAGCTAACCCAAAAGCAGGCGAGGGAGAATGATGTTAATTTAAACTTCTGCCTTATTAAGTAACAAAACGCAGAAATAATGTGATCAAAGCCAAAAGACACAAACTTCTGCCATCTTTCTTGAGATAAAAGGAGTGAAACACCCATTAAATGAAGGAGCCTTGGACACTTAATAAAAATAGCTAATTAAGTGTTGGAGTAACTTAGCATTTTGCCTCATGAGCCCTGCAATACTCAAGACTAGCCTGTATCCCCTCCAATCTCACTCTTTCCTGCTGTGACTCAGGCCACCACATAATTCTTTTTTCATTCCCTTCATTTTGTGCCAGGGGCTGTTGTGTGCACTGTGAGAACAGAGTGAGCAGTAGACCTGGTCCTCTCTCTACAGTAACTTATACTAGCGGGAGTAGGGTTGGCGAGCAGGACAGGTCAAGCAGGTGTTAAGTGCTTAGATAAAAATAAGTCAGCATAAGAGGAATAAGTGGGGGTGGGATAAGACAGGAGCTGCTTGTTAGCCCGTCCTCTGAATCCTGAAATGCCCATGAGAATTCCCCCTTCAAATGGACTCTTCTCTTGTTTGTGCTGTTACAATCTGCTTTGCAATGGTGGGAGTGAATTCCCTGCCTCCACTCAACACAAGTTCTTTTCCTTTTTTTTTTTTTTTTTTTAGTTTTAATCTATAATTAATTTTGAACACTTATTACATGCCAAATATACAAAATACCAAAAAGGGCCAGTACCCATTCAACCAGAGTCTGCCACTCGGTTAGGAGAGCAGACTTACACATCAGTAACTCTGACAGGTATAAAGCTATGGTTGCCTGATCTGAGCAGCGGGTTTAAAATGCCAGTGCCTGGAATTCACCCCAGATCTGCCAAACGAAGATCTCTAAAGCAGGAAGGGTACCAGAGCATTTGCATTTAATTCAATAGCCCCTCTTCCCCCAGATTAATTCTAACATATAACAAAGATTGAGAACTACTGATATAAAAAAGAATATTGGACTGAAGGGCATTAGTCACTAAAGCTCCTTAGGGCAGGCCCAAGGCCTCACTTGGTTTGGGATTCTGAGCTTTGAATATAGTACCTGGGCCCATATGTGACTCAATCAATGGAAGCATTAATGAGAGAAGATTCAAGTTCAATGCCAGGACAAACGTGGTTCAGGTTCCTGAATAAGGGTAATAATATCACCTCTAATGAGCCTTGTATGATTTAAATGCAATAAATTATGGAAGAGCAACTACCATTGTGGTTTGAAGATAACAGATGCTCCAAAATAGTCAGTTTTCACTAGCCTTGGCTTCGTTCTGTAGATCTCACTGATAAATGCTGCAATGTGATTGGAATTCTATTATTACTTTCCCTCAGCTTTTTCCCTATGAGCAGGAAAATATTTAAGAGAAAATCATTTTTACCTCTAATTTTCTTTCTAGTCAATACAAATAACAGGGTTTTTTTCTTTATATTTTGCCTCCAGCCATTTTGGAGAGACAACATAGATAAGACATCACTAGAAGCTGACACTACACATTGGCAGTCAGGACATCCTAGAATCATGGGACTACGTAAACTTTTCAAGATCCAACCCTCCTTTCTTTTATGTCAGAAACCTGGGGCTCAGACAAGAAACATAATTTGCCCAAGGTCTGAGCCAGCTTGGGGCAGAGCTGGGGCATAAATCCAGTGAAAGTGTGATTTTCAAATGTTCTCTCTGGAACTCTTGGTATTGCATGCAAGTGCCCCAGGGATCACAGAGATGGAGACCGAGTGAAAGGGCGTGGAGGGCTCCACTTCAACTAGAGGAAGTCTGCTCTTTGTCTTTTTTGTGAGGTTAAACATACTCAGTATGATTTCATTTGAAGAAACAATTTTATTATTAAATATTATTAAAAAGCACTGAACTATACCATTCTGTAGTTTTCATCACAGGTTGTATTATTTGTTTCCTCCCCACCACTTAACTTATTGCAATCGTTATCAGAAAACGATAAAACAATTTTGGACATTGTGCTTGGAGCCTAGTGTTTGCATAATATCTTCCCATCCAAATGGCCTTCTTTCTGATAACCGGATTAAAACATTAGGAAACTTCCACTGAAAAACTACAAGACAACAAAGGAATGCAATGAGACCCGACCCCATGGGTTCAGGATGAGAAGTGCTCCGGGGACAGTAGAAACTAAAGAAAGGACAACACAGCAGTACCCCCTCGCCCACAATTTCACCCATGGTCAACCGCGACCTAAAAATATTAAATGAAAAACTCCAGATATGAACAATTCATAAGTTTTAAATTACACACATTCTAAATTACATGATGACATCTGGTGCAGTCCCACCCAGGATGTGAATCATCCCTCTGTCCAGTGTACTTGCTCTGTGTACGGTACCCACCTATTGGACACGTGGTTGCCATTGTGGTTGTCCCATTGGTTATCAGAGAGAGAAAGAGATCACATTCACATAACTTTTATTACAGTGTATTGTTATAATTGTTCTGTTTTATTATTAGTTACTGTTGTTAACCTCTTATTGTCTCTAATTTGTAAATTAAACTTCATAACACATCTGTCTGAATAGGAAAATATATTATACAGAAGGTATGGGTACTATCCATAGTCTTAGGAATCCACTGGGGGGTCTTGGAACTCATCCCTTGTGGAATAGTGGGGGGCTACTGTACAAGTTTTCTCAAATGTATTGTTATAGGTTGGGGTACAGTCAACTAGCTCTTGATTATTAAAATTTTTAAAAATCTGTTGACAATTAAAAGATTAACATTTTCAGTTTCTCCTTATGATTCTTTTTAACCAAAGAATCAGTAAAAATCATAGCTAAAATTATAGCTAAGATTGAAGGTAGATGTATCAAAGACTGCTGCCAAACAGGCATTTTCTCCTTATGAACAAACACCAATTCCGACATGTATCCAACCTCCCTTGCAGCTAAGAAGTGTCATGAGAGAGCATTATGATCGATGGAATGTGAGCAGAAATAACAGACTTTCAGAAAATACCTTACAATAAGGCTTCACAAATTTATTCTGCCCTTTACTGAACATGGACATGATAGCTGGCATTCCAGCAGTCATCTTGGGAGCATGAGGACAAGAGTTACACCCCACAGATGGTAGAACATAAAGCTAGAAGGACCCAAAGACTTCGACGGCATCAGGGAGCTGCCATACCAGCCTCAGTGCCCATCTCCAAATGTATATTACATGAGAGAAAAATAAACCCCTAAAATCTTCCATTAACTCTGTCTGTTTTTTTCACTTTTTCATTTCTGTTACTAGCAACCAAACAATTTATAGCTTACAAAGTAGGAAAGCCAAAGTACCATTCACGGAGCTAAGCTTAAGAGTATTTCCTATGTAACAGGAAGCATTATCTGCCAGAAATCTGCCCGAGAAAGGTGAGATTTGTTCAGGTGAGATTTCCTGACTTTTTTATGTTTTCCAGATCTGAAAGTTTTGGAAAGTGGATATGAACAGTAAAGTACATGGGCAATAATCCAAAGACAGTCGTTTTATGTTTGCCCAGCTCTGTACAATGAACAGTGTTGGATATGAGTTGTCAATGATTCTATATTCCTAAGAGTCAAGTCAATAAAAGAAAGTTAAATTTCAAACCATTTCCAAGAGAGGCTTATTGTATATGAAAAGGCCATTTAGGGCACACAACTAACTTTGAGATCATTTTCAGACTTGCCATGTGATGGTAACATTAAATGACATCCATTCCCACCACCTCCTAGCTGAGCTTTTGTATCAGCTCTCTTAGGCAATATAGACTAAAAAGCATAAAACCACTGGGCCTCCATTAGGCTCCCCAAAGCCATGTGCAAGTGTAGGAAGTGAGCATTGAACACATTTGTGTGTGTGTCAGGTATAGAAAACAGCAAACTTAAGCAGAGCACGTCTTTTGAAGTCCTGAAGTTGACTAATGAGCTGGGTGGGGAATGGCACGGAGAATGTTTTCTTCTGACTTTTGCAAGACAGAGGCAAGCAGCCAGGCTCAGGAAATCCACTCAGCAAGGCACAGGGCAAAAAGAAGGAGATCAGTTGGGAACTTGGAGGCACGCAAACGGAGCTATCAGCAGACACAGTGGCAAGTTGGAGTGCCAAGAGCACGGCTAGCTAATGCTGAGAGCAGCCTGCCTCACAGACCCAGAGGCCCCAAATAGGAACAATCTTGTCCTGGGCCCCCTTTCCCAATAGTGACCAATGATGCTGATGGATATGTAAAAGATGGTGATTTACCTGGTAGCATTCATAATTTCCATAGGCAGGCCTCACTCTATACTTAAATAATGACATATATATATAGATAATATTCTATTAGTTAACCAAGGAAAGTGAGGCTTAAGGAGATTAAGTAAGTTGGCCAACATCATATAGCTGCTCATAAGTGACAGAGCCAATGCTCAAACTTGAGGCTGTCTGCCTCCAAACCATATTCATAACTCCTGTGCCATGTAAACTCTGAGAGGAAGACCTTCCTGAAGTTGGTGGCCAAAGGCCCTATGGAACAGTCATAACTAAAGCAAGAGTCCTGCTGCTTTGATGAGAAAGTTGGCTTTAACCTTACAAGCAGTGCTTAACTTCCTTGAGCTTACTGAAATACTGAAAATAGTCCATAGATCCCCCTATTTTCACGTTCATAAACCTACAAAGAATGTAAAGATCTTAATTTGGAAAACAATGGCCCTGGCATAATTGACAGGGAAGGGGGTACAGGAGGCGGGGGAGGGGGGGACACACAGTCACTATCACAAGATAATGAATCTTTGATGATACATGGTGCCAAGCCAACTGCCCCAAAAAAACAATAAAACACTTTTATGTACCTTGGTTGGAGTTTCACATTTGCAGGATATCTTCCCATCCACCGTCGCCAGGTACCTCATGAATCTACTGAGAAGTCACCAGACTACTCAGTCTTCCCAGAACACATGGACACTGCCACACTCCACCTTTCATCACCTCCTACCACCACCTCAAATGCCCTTCCCCTGTTCTTACAAGGCCAGCTGAAACCCGCCTCCTTCCAGAAGACCCTCTTAGGCCAGATGCCTTACTTTACCCTCTCATTGCCCCGACTGAGCTGGCCCAAGAGGATTCACCGCCTTCGGCATGTTTTTCAGTCCCTGTTTAACACACAGTGCTGTTTATTCACTTTGCCAGGAATGTCTGTGTCAGGTACGGTAGCTAACTCACGTGTGACTCAAGGATCTTGCACATGCCTCATACACAGCAGACGGTCATTCAAGACTACACACCCGGGTACACTGTTGTGATTATTTCAATAGAGATCAAGTTAATAAAATCAGCTGGCACCTTACTGTATTTCAGATGTTTTCCTGGGTTTGTTAGACCCTCACCTAACAAAATGAAATAGCTTGCAAAAGTCTAACAATAGAATTCTAGTGTAAATCAAAAGGTAATTCTGAAAAGAATTTGAGCAAGAATTTGGGACAAATTTTCATATTCCTGTCACACACTTACATCCTTTATAATACTTATTGAGTGCTTATATTGTGTTGACGCTTTTCTAAGCACTTTCCATGTACTAACTCACTTAAATGTGTGAGGCTGAGAGCATTAAACACAGTGAAGAGAAAGGAGTGAGATTATAGACTACAACCCATCTTGGAGTTTCAGCCCCAAAGCCCCCAAAGACTCGCCTATAATAGTAATATTATCCAAATCATTTAGTTATTATTGTTATCACTTATAAATATGCACTAAAATATTTACATGTCTGAATTTCTTGCAAAATAATCTAGCTGCAGGGGGATATGAAAATAGAAAGGAATATCAACAAACACGAGTAGTCAGAAGTTGACACTGGTTATATCTGAGTGATGGTACACTCTCTAATTCTGCATACACAGGGTGTCCCTCAAAAAATGCATACATGCTTTAACAGCTGATAGCTCAATTTTTAAAATAAAATGTATTGTAATAAACACTGCCTTTATAATTACTGAGGTGTTTATTATGCAATTTGAAAATTCCATAATAAAAAGTTTTTTAAAAAATAAAAAAACACCTAAATCGTAATTATGATAATGCAATTAATAATAACTCCAGCTGCTCTCGCTAAGGCTGCTGCCCTACCCTGATGGTCTGTCTCCGCACCTTCTGTTTCTCTTCCAGAGTTCTTCACAATTGTTCTTTTGTTTACTTGTTTTTAGTCTGCCTCCCACTGAGCTTTAAATTCCAAAAGAGAAACCGCTCTAATGTACCACTGAATCCTCGGCATCTAGCACAAGGCAGAGTGTGAGCTCAATTAATATTTGCCGAAGAAGGAAGGGAGAAGGGAGGGAGGGAGGAAAACCGTGCGGGTAGCCTAGGGGAGGCTGAACCTGACTGCACCCACCCCGAGAAACTGCCCAGGGCGCACCTCCACCGGCCGGGCCTCGGGGCGGCCGAGCCGCAGGGCGCAGGGCTGGAGCGCGGCGGGCTCTGCGCGGCGGCCCGGAGCCGGCGCACCTCGTGGGTGCGAAGGCCGACTCTGCTCCCGGGGGGCAACTGGGTCCCGGCTCAGCGCAATGCCCGCGAGCGCCGGGCGCCGGTCGGGTGGGGCCGACGCCAGCCCGTTTACCGTCAGGTCCGTCACGCGCCCGACACACAGGCGCCCGGGAAGCACCTCGTGGGCGGCCCTTTCCCGCGTCCACGGCGCAGCCGCAAACGCCGCCTGAGGCTCGGGCCGCGCTTTAGGTCAGTCACCGCCCCAAGTATCTACTCAGTTTACGTCCTTTTGAGGAGCTTTGGAAGATAAAGTGCAATTACTATGTGAACAAACCAACAAAACAAAACAAAAAAAAAATCGCGCAAAATAGAAACCCTAATACCAGGGTAGAGTTCTAAACCGGGGCGAGGCCAGCCCGATGTCAGGGCGCCGCGCCCGGCAGTCACCGCGAGGCTCAGTCTCCCCGAGCCCCCGTCTCCCCGAGCCCCCGTCTCCCCGAGCCCCCGTCTCCCCCGAGCCCCCGTCTCCCCGAGCCCCCGTCTCCCCCGAGCCCCCGTCTCCCCGAGCCTCAGTCTCCCCGAGCCTCAGTTTCCCCCGAGCCCCCGTCTCCCCGAGCCTCAGTCTCCCCGAGCCTCAGTTTCCCCCGAGCCCCCGTCTCCCCGAGCCCCAGTCTCCCCGAGCCTCAGTTTCCCCCGAGCCCCCGTCTCCCCGAGCCTCAGTCTCCCCGAGCCTCAGTTTCCCCCGAGCCCCCGTCTCCCCGAGCCCCCGTCTCCCCGAGCCTCAGTTTCCCCCGAGCCCCCGTCTCCCCGAGCCCCCGTCTCCCCGAGCCCCCGTCTCCCCGAGCCCCAGTCTCCCCGAGCCCCCGTCTCCCCGAGCCCCAGTCTCCCCGAGCCCCCGTCTCCCCGAGCCCCCGTCTCCCCGAGCCCCCGTCTCCCCGAGCCCCCGTCTCCCCGAGCCCCCGTCTCCCCGAGCCCGCGGGTTTGCACGACGGCAGCTGAGGCGCCGCCCAGTTAAAGCTCCTTCTCAAATGGCCCCGGGAGGTCGGGTCGTGCGGACGCGGGTTGAGTGCTCTCCTACCTTTTTCCGCGCTTGCGGGCTTCAACGTCCAGCCGACCCTTGAACAGCTGCGCGTGCGGCCCGCGCGGCGCCTCCTCCACGTGGGCCCCCCCCGCCCCCTACAGTCCGCGCCCCCCCCCCACGGTCCGCCGCTTGTATCCTTCGGTTCGCATCCGCAGATTCAGCCAAACGCGGGTGGAAAACAGCGTCTTCGCGTTCCCAGCGCCGGATTCCCAGCCGCGCATCGCGGGTGCGCAAGGCCGACCCGAGGCCGAGGCCGCGAGCGCTTTCCACGCCAGGCCCCGCGTCCTCAAAGGCCAGCCGCACAGTGCACCTCGGCCCGGCCCGGCCCGGTGAAAGTCTGTTCTAACTAGCAATCCAGCGCCCCGGCTCTATCACTTGCCTTTCTGGCTCTCGGGTGTTTGAACTCATTGCTCCAGAGCTGCTGCACTGTGCCGCGCATCCATTCCATCTTCTGCCTACAAGGGGGTCTCCTGGTAACTTCTAACCCCGAGGCCTAGTTGTGCTCACTGAACCTAACACAGGTGGTCATGCCGCTCTTGCCCGTGACAGAACTTCAATATTTGTCAAGGGTGGGTGACCTGATCCTGCCAGAAAAATCCGTCCAGATAAAATATCAACGGTGTCATCAACCTCAGTTTTCCTGGATACTTACTGTGCTGACACGAGGTTTCACAGTAGCTCTCTAGCATAAAATAGAGTTTTCTAAAACCCTGGCGATGCCACAGCTATGTCTTTGCAATGAAAGTAGAAACTTGGCCAACCATTTGTGTGCAGGCTTCTCATCACGTGTCCACAGAATTGCACAGCACCTGCCTTTTCAAACACAGCTGCTTTGAACACAGAAGCCTCGTGGGAGCAAGGTGTCCATCACTACATGTGAGGTTCCTGCTAACTGACCAGTTCAAAGAAATGGAAGGATCACCCCAGAATGTTTCCTCGACTTACCCTGACCTGTTTAATATCACCTAAGTCACTCGCTGACAGTTGCTCCAGAAAGGAAACTCAGTAATGATTCTTCCTCCCCAGCCTTTTAAAAATATATTGCTTGAGGAAGATGACAATACCTAATTAGACTGTTTGCCGGAATAAGGAGTGCATAACTTTTAAAGAAAAGAAATAGTTTTAAAAGCATAACACAGATAAGGCAACATGAATAATTACTGCCGTGCTTCCATGAGAATCTGGGATCCACCTGGGGAGAATGGTAAATCCAAACAGACTCCCTCCACAGAAGCAGCTGTGACAGGCTCAGGCTGGGTCTCAGTGATTCTCAACTCTGGTTGCACAGTAGATTCACCCGGGGAACTTTTAAAACTAGCCAGCCCCACTTCCCATGTGCAGCTGGCATAGAAAGAAAATGGTAGCCTGTGGGAGCTGGGATCATTGCGGTCATCAGGGGCCTTGAGAAACCTCAGAGCCTGTCATCAGCCTCAGCAGCTAATTCTGCCCATTATCAACAAGGCTTGGTCGACTGGGCCTCCTGTCTCCTCAGGTGAATGAAATACTTGTGACCACAAGTGACCAAGCCAGTCCCCACTGGGTACTGACTCCAAGCAGGGTAACATCATGCCCTCTGCTTGTTTCTCTCTCATTTTCTTTGGCTTCCAGGCTTCCTTAGACCAGCCTTAGGACATGACACTAATGGGGAGATAAAGGCTCCTGTGATAATAGCACCTCCCACCTTTGCAGGGTTCCTTTATAGATCAGCCCTATAATACCAATCACATTGATGATTTATAAAGTATCTACTATATGGCACCAAGCTAGAAGATACACACACACATGATTTCTAAAAACAGTATTATCTTCACTCTGTACATGGGGATATTGAAACTCAAAGCAATTAGGCAACTTCACCAAAACACACACGGCTAGGACCCAAATTTATCTGGCTCTGTAACCCCTGCCTTTCCAGGCCACACTGCCAGTCTTTAAATCTTGCCCCCTACAGAGTTTTCCCCCACTGAAATTAAACAAAGGCTAACCCACGAGGAAGCACCTATGGGAAAGCGGGGAGGATGGGGCAGACAGAGCAGCGATCAATGATTAGTCAGTCATTCCTGCTTTAGAATGTGACAAGAAAAGGAGGAAGGAGCAGGACAGGGCCAGAAGCTGCATGGCACCCACCACTGAGAGCACAGTAGTGTGGAGAGAGGGGGCAGGGTGTCCCCAGAGGTCAGGAAAGGCCAAGGTAAGTGAACATGTACCAACTTGGCTTTGTTTTCTCCCCGATAGGACCTGCTCCCTTTTTTATTTTTTGCTCCTGCCAAGCAAAACTCATTTAGCTCTTATATTTAACCAAATTATGGGAAGACCAGTTAAGTCAAAGATAGGCTTCATACTCTCAACATCCGAAACCTGTTGATGTTGGTAAGGAGGAGTGGGTAGGGGGAGGTAGAGGAGTGTGTTTGGGGGCCAAAGGGAAAAAAACAGTTCAGTTTTTCTCTGTGGTGACCTGGATTCCACTCTTTGTGACCCTAGCTGGAGAAAAGGCCTCTGTCCCAAGGTAGCCATGGGTGGGGTCAGTTCAAGCTGAGCCAAAACGTAAAAAGCCTAACTTTTTGTTTGAACATACAATGTTTGTTCCTGAGATCAGGTTAGGTCCTCCCCTGTGCTGTTCTTCTCTTCTCCAGACAATGGGAGGTCCTCCTTGGACACCAGATCTGCATGGCGACCTTCAGGCCCCTCCTCTGCATAATCAGATGCCCACTGCAGGAAGCCAGTGGCCAGATGGACTTTCCCACAATGCCCGGTTAGCATGACTCTGGGTCGGAAGGCGCTCTGGAAGCCAATACAAACAGAGCCAGGCCCATTTTCCCAGGGGACCTGACAGCCAGATGGGTTTCTCAGCTTGGCCGCTGCCCCACATCCAGGGGGTGTTTTTCAAATATTCCTGAAGGTAATGACAAGCTTGTTCCCTCAGGGGAAATTAGGGCGAGGGTGAGCTTAGAAATCAGGGAAGGGGAACTCCCTCCTCGACACCCTCCTGTCCCCTGTCCCAGTTGGGCAACAAGAGGAAAACATAATACACTGTGAGGTGAAAATGCTGCCCGAGGAAGGTGCATTGGAAGAAGAAAGGCAAGAATATAGGGCTAAACAGACAGGAGCCTGAGATTTTTAAGAAACCAGTCTACTTGTCATGCACTTTGAAATTCCACAGGACAAACCCCTAGGGGGCAGAGTATAGGTTCGGTACCGAGAGCTGCCCATAAGTTCAACTACAGAAAGATAGAGAGAAACAAGATTTCCAAAAGCTGGTAACCACTAGCAGCACCCTTTCCGGTCTTTCTGTTAGGTCTCAGGCACTGCGATGGCTGATGCTTAAGCATGGTATTATTTAATCGCCCACAACCCCCAAAGGTGGGTCTTATTGTTCCCATCTTACAGATGAGGACACTGAGGCCACGAGAGTTCTAGTGATTCACCCACAAAGTGTGGCTCTCTGCTGGGCACTTGCCATGCCTTGCCTGGTTTCTTCCTATTGAACTTGAGTTGCTCTTAGTTCCTAGTCAACTAGGAAATGCTGAAAGGGCATCAGAAGCCTTTCCCTGGGCCAAGAAAGGAAAAGCCTGTAGGAAGGAGCAAGCCAGTTTCGCCTCCTTGGGTCCTCACTGCAAATCATGGTGCTGGCACACAGTCTGACAAAATG
This sequence comes from Miniopterus natalensis, assembly GCF_054644295.1. NCBI lineage: Eukaryota > Metazoa > Chordata > Mammalia > Chiroptera > Miniopteridae > Miniopterus > Miniopterus natalensis. The sequence continues at coordinate 23,627,123 of NC_142092.1, read as the reverse complement.
AAAATGGCTCCAGCTTAAAGGTGAATTACCTTCCGCAACTTAGACACCAAGAAGCCAAAAAAAACTCCTGTCTAAGAATCAAAAGCTTGAATAGTGCCAGCTTCTGTGAGATTAATAAATGTTTCATAAATGAATGGACGAATAAATCCACGATTTCTCTCTCAAAAGTGTTTCAAGACAAGGCTGGGACATATTTCTATGGCCCCTTCCTTTCTGTATATATTTCCATGTCTGTGTGCCTCTGCTTAGAAATTTTGGCTTAGAAATTAGGCCTGAAGACAAAGCTCAGCCATGTGAAATTGGGCACCCAGTAATACCTTGTTGAAAATCAAAGTAATGATTTTTTAAAATCCATTATTTATTGCATTCTCTTATCTATATTTCTTCCTGTAAACAACAACAACAAAAATTAAACAAATCCAAGTAAGTTTCTAGAATTCTTTTTCTCTTTTGCAGGAAAAGCAGTTCTCCAGTGATTCCTTCTTTAAAAATAAAGTGCACAGAATTTTCTACATCCAAGACTAAGAGTTCTCTATTCCTGGAAGATACTAAAAATAGATGCATCTGCCATAAGATTAGAGCTTTGGAACTGAAGTGTCTGTCCAAGTTCACAGATAGGCCTTTCAAAACATTGAAGGTAGCCTGCTCCCTAGCGTGACCGTGACTAATTTTGTCAGGAGGAGGCCATTTCTGACCCTGAACCCCACCTGGTTATGCCTCCCCGTTGACTTCCATACCTGCCCACAGCAATATGCGTTGGCTCTGGCATGTGCTGGGCCATGTACCACCATCAATGGAATCCATTGTTTCCCAGCGGGCACCTGCACAGCAGGCTCAAACAATGAGGCCATACCAAGAACTCCTTTCTCCTTAGGGCATCCACTGTGAAAGAAAACTTGTTGAGGCTGGAAGCCCACTTGCATCATAATTAGACTGCTTGGCCAACAGTTAACCACCAAAGTTTCCAGGTGAACACAGCAGCTACTTCCAAATCTCAGGTGCCTGCAAACACACGGGCCAAGGCAGCGTTCGCTTCGCATTTATGCTCCCCTTGCCTGGGAATGAGTGCTGGGTGTGGAGCATGAAGAACGTGGCAAGGTGTTATAACTGCCCTGTAACTTCTGGGAGCTTTGGCTTTCACAACAACACAAGCAGCCTGAGGCCATCCTCAGATCTATGAGAGCATCAAGAATGGAGCCCAGTACCCTGCCTGGATCAGGCCTTAGCCACACCACAGGAAGCCTTCTTGGCGGAGGTGTTCGTGTGCTATTATAACATTTTAAAATGTTTTACTCTTTTTAATATCTTTTACTTATCTTTTGGTTTATTTGAATTTAAAAGACATAATGTAAAGACAATGATTATGGTTTTTGTTGTCAGGCATACCTGGGTTCTAACCTTGGGTCCACCACACCAAGGATGAGTGACTTTGGAGTAAATCACTTAATCTCTGACTCTTTTTCATTTTCAAAATGGGGGTAATTGTAGCCAAAAATTTATTGAGAATTAAATTAAATAATGTATGTGAAATTTTTACCACAAGCCCTGACCTACAATAATAGATCCTTAATAAATGGCAGCTATTCATTACTCTATTGTTTCAATATAAGCCCAGAGGTAAATTAATAAATAATATGATGCTAGAACTACTGAGGACTGAGTTTTGAATATCCACCTTCACCAGGACTTAATTAGGTTTGTAATTTGGAAATTGAAATTGATGACCGAACTATTTCACTTCATGCAAATCCCAGAAAAAAGAGGAGGTCCCTGGTTATTTTAATCTCTGGTTCTAATTTGGGGTCCAGGGAATTCTAAATCTTCAAGTTCTATACTATTAAAAAAAAGATAACCAAATGGTTTCACTGCACTGCATTTTAAGACATATGATAAGCAATTTCGGTCTACTAGTTGGGTGCTATGCAAACCTGTATTTCTCCACTGTTTGAACAAGTCACCTCCTCTCTCTGTGCCTGTTTTCTCATTGGTAAAACAGGAATATTATTAGTACTCACCTTTCCTGAGGCTTCTGAGGATTAAATAAGATAAAGAAGTAAAATCCTCAGCCCAGGGCCGAACCCGGTACTCATTCAGCAAATGCCACCCACAGCCACTCCATCCGACTGTCGGCAACAGTGCTCCCCTCGTATTCGAAACTTTCCCTGCCCTCTCGTCCCCTATTACGTACCTTTGTCACTGCTATGGGAAAATCTTGATATTGGTGGCTTGGTGGTGACTTGCAACATGTGCTATTAATCTGCCTTATTTCTCCTTACAAACCTCCTTGAAGCTGCGCGGAGAACGTGTCCGGAGACATCTCGGCAGAGGGGCAGCCTGTGGGAACAGAGCTGCAGAAACCAACGGGGGGGGCACGGGACCTGGAGCGGCCCATGTGGCTTTCATTAGCGCCGGGCAGCACACTCCCGATTTAATAAGGGCTCCCAGGGAGGACATAAGCTAGAGCAGAACCCAGTTTTGATTTCAGGCTACCCAGGCAAGAGGTCAATGAGAAAATTAATACGATCTCTACCAGGCCCAGTGGATTTCTGCTCTCATGGAGATGAGATCATTCCAGTGCTCTGAGTTTGGTGAAGCTGAGAACAAATCTGGGTCTTTTCTGCTTAAGGAATTTACTCATATGCAAAGTTTTGTAAGGACTTAAAATTACATGTAGTTACATGTTTCGCTGATTAATCCCAAAACAGGAATAGATAAAATCAGAGCCTCTCTGAAAAACTGAAGATACATATGTAGAGTATTTGGGAAAACCCCGCAAATGTGTCCGACAAAGTCGAGGATGTTTAAGAATCGTTTCTTTCATCTCTACTGTGTAGTCCGCCTACTTTAGTTATCTAATTAAAGGCTGGCTGATACTGTGGGACTATCCGAAGCTAGATCTAAAACGGAAAATTGATAGGTGTATAATAAACTTTTTGTGACCTTAATCCTTTCTTACGACCTATAAATGACATTGACATTTTTCTGTTTATCTCTTTTGTTCCTAATTGAATATAATTTTTTTTTTTCCCGGGCTATTCCTCATACATTAAAATGTTTGAGTTTATTAAAGGTGGCCGATTACATTCTAGTTGGCACATGTACTTTCTTTCAAATGAAGGAAGAAAAGGAGACTGATTTTCCTTTCCTTTCCTTTCCCCTGCCTGTGCTGGCAATAAGATATAAAGTAAATTTAATTAGGCTTAACCCTTGATTTCTTGATAATGTGCTCTTTTGGACACCTCCCTGTAAAAGAGTGTTTATGTTTACAAATAGGACAGGATTTTTTTTTATCTATGTTACTATTCTCTCATTTTAACACTAATTTGGAACTGATTACTTTGCTAGATTATTAAAACAACCACAGCAAAATTACACAAATAAAAGTTCACAGTAATGGAAAAACCAACGTATGCCCATGTCTTCCCACTTCTGCACTTCCTTAAAATTCCAATTTACATTAAGTTTTGTACAGAATATCATTTAATAGGAATCAACTGTTTCTGGACAGAAAAAGCAATTATTATTCTTAATTCAGCCAGTGTCTTCTACTTACTAAGTCAGGCACTAATTATGAAATGGGGATATTTAAGTATTCTAGATAATTTGGTTTAGTGTTGCAAACACTAAGTTGTTTATGGGTTTGTGTTTCTACAAATTAGACAAAGCACTGGAGAGTAAATGGATATTGGGCTAAAACCTTATTTAAAAATATTTTAATTGGGATTTATCATGATAAACTTCCATCACCATCATTCCTCATATGTTTCTCTAGACAGGTGCATGAAGCCACTTTTTTTGTGTGTTAACAGAGAATTTCGACTCTGAAATAGTAAAAATGTGAGAAAGAATAACTGGAAGAAACATATGAGATCAGTACAGGTGACTGTTCTTAGAAAGGTCTCTTTTCCTCTACATCTTGTAGGGTACTGAGCGATATACGCAGCCAGTGCAGCCCTGGGCCATGAAACGGGCACATCCCACATTTTCCTGAAGGGTCACACTAATGGGAGTGAGAGAGCAGTGGGTGTTCTATGGGCCCCTTTGTATAAAGTGGAAATGGTGGGACACAAACAGCCCCCACCTGTCCTTGTTTAATGTGACGTCATCAGTCCCCACCCTCCCTGTTTGTCAGCTCTGCCTCTCTAACCTAGTTATGCATCTGCCCTGTCCCCATCTAGCATCCATTGCAATTTTTAACCCTGTAGTAAAAAAATCGCACACCACATGGCTTCTTCATATAATCTACCCACAGAGAAATCATGTTGTAAAAATTAATAGTGGTGATAACTTCCTGGAAAATGCAAGTTCCCCACCTCCATTCCGTCCTCAATCTATTATTCAGGCCATAATGTGAATTACTTTGCTCCCATCAAATCAAACAGTCCAGACCATCACAAAGGGGGCATTTTGTTGACGTGGAAGGTAGGACTCTTTTGGCGCAAGAAATAGCGTGAGCATCACTGGAGGTGCCAACGCTGAGCAGAAAGGGGAATTTTGGACAATCTAAGTATGGTGTGGGAGCATTTGGGACCTGGTGAACAGGGAGCGAGGAGGGAAAGCAGAAGAGGGGGTCCCACAAAGGCAGGCAGCCTAGAAAGGAGAACCTTTGTTTCCTGTCCCATAGGAGCAACTGGTGTGTCCTATAAAGACTTTGCAGGGCTCCATGGCATAAAAGCTGCATAGCTCAGGCCACCCAGTCTCCCAGTCCATTCCAGGTGTCACATCCCTGTCCAGGCCCCACCTTAAGAGGAAAGAATGCAGTGTCCTGTGAGAGGGGCCCAGATGGCAACTGTCAGCTTGTCAGAGGAGGGAAGAGAGGTCAGGCACTGCACTCTTGCCTTGGGCTTCCTCTCCCCTCAATGTCTTCAGTTTAGTTCTCATGGCTTTTCCTTGGGAAAACTTCTATTCCTTGCAAATTTGAGTGTCTCCTATAAAATAAAGCTGTTTAGAGAATTAATACACTTCAAGGTATCAATGCTTTTCTTTCCTTACAAAGAAAGGAAAATGTTGACATCACCTGAAGACAACTTCTAGAAGCTACGGTAAGATCGTGTATAGGCGTGCAGTCGCCATTCAAGGAATGGTCTCTTGGAAGAAGTCTGT